>NC_092376.1:173383486-174583486 GCF_030028105.1 Mobula birostris
GCCTAATTCTGCTCCTATATCTTGTGATTTGAATAAAGCTAATCTCTTTATGATCCATATCCTCTCTGTTCACACAGCGGTCAGTAAGTCACTTGACCATCACACCTGCCAAGAGGTCATTGTAGCTGGGCGGTGATGGGGATTTAAAGGGTTGGTGTTCATCAGACATGGGGGGATCCAGAGGGGATGGGAGCCACAAAAAAAATCCCTAACGCTGCCTCTTCCTTCTTTTTCAGACCCGGGGTCTGGTCGCCAGGTATGTAACCTAATCTTTCAGTTCTCCTCCACCAGCCGTATCCTCCAAAGCTCTACGGTCAGTGTCCCACCTCACCCTGTGTCCAACCACCCAGTGCTTGAGGCCCCACCCACAGCACCTGGTTAAACAACAACTCAATTCTATAAAACACTTTCCTTGTCTGAAAACCTGCTCCTGGTCTTCAGCTGCCACCCCTCTCAGAATTACCTTCCACCCAGGCCATGCTCTCTTCTCACTGCTGCCATCAGGAGAAGATTCAGGAGCCTCAGGACTCTCACCACCAGGTTCAGGAACAGTTATTACCCCTCAGCCATCAGGCTCTTGAACTAGAGGGGATAACTTCACTCACCCTATCATGAACTCTTCCCACAACCTATGGACTCACTTTCAAGGACTCTTCATCTCATGTTCTCCATATTTATTTATTATTATAATTCTGTGTTTACAATTTATTGTCTTTTACGCATTGGTCGTTTGTCCGTCCTGTTGAGTGCAGTCTTTCATTGATTCCATTGTGTTTCTTTGTACTGACTGAATGCCCGCAAGAAAATGAACCTCAGGGATGAACGTACTGTATATGGTGACATATATGTACTTTGATGATAAAGTTACTTTGATCTTGCTTTCACTGCACACACAAGATCCTGGAGGAACTCTGCAGATCAGGCAGCATCTATGGAGGCGTACAGTCAACATCTTGGGCCGTGTCATGATGAAGTGTCAGAGCCCCAAGCGTCAGCTGTTTGTTCCTTTCCGCAGATGCTGCCTGACCTGCTGAGTTCATCCGGCATTTTGTGTGCACTGCTCTGGATTACCCGCATGAATTAGGCCATTTGTCCCATCGAGTTTGCACCACCATTTCATCATGGCTGATCCAATTTCCCGCTCAGCCCCAATCTCTTGTCTTCTCCCCGTATCCCTTCGTGCCGTGACCGATCAAGTACCTATCAACCTCTGCCTTAAATATACATGAAGATTTGGCCCCCACAGCTGCCTGTGGCAACAAATTCCACAGAATCACTACTCTCTGGCTACCGAAATACCTCCTCGTCTCCGTTGTAAAAGGGCGTCCCTCTATTCTGAGGCTGTACCCTTTCGGTGCGTTTCTGATCGTTGACTTGTTTGAAGTGAAATTTGTTATTTTGCGGTAAAGTACAGTGCAGAGATATAAACTTATTGTAAATTGAAACAACAAATATTGCAAACAAAAGGAATACTGAGGTAGTGTTCAAGGTAATTTTCCATTCAGAAATCTGATTTCGGAGGGAATAGTGAGGGAGTGTTCATGGGTTCAGTCTCCATTCAGAAATCTGATGGTGCAGGGGAAGAAGTTGTTCCTGAATTGTTGAGTGTGTGTCTTTGGGCTCCTGTATGATCCATTGTGTTTCAGGCATCAGTCCATGATTTGTCAAATTCGCCACGGATGTCTATGTTTTTAGATTTTCCCATATCTGTGTCTCTCACTAGCAGAATCACCATCACACACAAAAAAAAGCTGGTAATCTCAGCAAAAATCTTTGAATTCCAGAAACCTGAAATCCCACACCAGCAGGTTCAAGAGCATCTACTTCCCAACAGCCATCATGTTGCAGTGAGGTAGCACAGAAACAGGCCTTGTGGCCCAACTGGTCTACGTGAGCATGATTCTCATCCAAGTCAGTCCCACTTGCCAGCATTTGGCACGTCCCTCTAAACCAGGGGTTCCCAACCTTTTTTATGCCATGGACCAATACCACTGACCGAGGGGTCCATGGACCCCAGTTAGGGGACCCCTGATCTAACCCTTTGCTGCCCATGTACTGGTCCAAGTAATTTTAAATGTTGCAAATGTATCTGCCTCAGGTACTTCTGCTAGCAGCTTGGTCAGAGTGTGGAATTCTACAGACTTACAGAAACTAGTCTCCCCTCCCCATGGTCTCTGCCTACACTTCTCACTGTCTCAGTAAAGCAGCCATCATAATCATAGACCCCACCCACCCCAGACATTTTCTCTTCTTCCTTCTCCCATCGGGCAGAAGATACAAAAGCCTGAAAGTACATCCCACCAGGCCCAAGGACAGCATCTACACCACTGTTATCAGACAATTGAACAGTTCTCCAGTACCATAAGATGGACCCTTGACCTCAAAATCTACCTTGTTATGACCTTGCATCTTATTATCTGCCTGCACTGCACTTTCTCTATAGCTGTAACACTTTATGCTGCATTCTGTTATTGTTTTCCCTTGCTCTACCTCAATGCACCGTGTAATGATCTGATCTGTGTGAAACAGTCTGCAAGACAAGCTTCTCACTGTATCTCAGTATGTGTGACAGTGATAAACAGAGTTACCAGTTTAGTGATTCACACCCCTACCCCGTCTACCCCTTTCGAGCCCTCCCTGCCCCACTAACACTGTCTGCTCTGGAACAGTGTGCAAGTTGGGAGTGAGCCTGACGTGAGTGACAGTTTGTGCGCTACCCGCTACACGGACCCCTCGAGCACATCATTTGGAAGAAACTACACCGTCCTGGAGCCGGGTAAGTTGTGGGGTTGGGGAACGGTGGGGGGGTTCTGCTTTTTCAGTGAAGTCCAGTAGATGGTAGAACTTTCTCCCAAACTTTGGTGCTGGTCAGTCCCTCACTGGGCTCTTCTCACCTCCAGTACAGAATTGCACCGTCCCATCACACACTCCCGGGGTCAGACACAGAGTGAAACTCCCTCCACACTGTCCCATCACACACTCCCGGGGTCAGACACAGAGTGAAACTTTCACACTGTCCATCACACACTCCCGGGGTCAGACACAGAGTGAAACTTTCACACTGTCCCATTGCACACTCCCGGGGTCAGACACAGAGTGAAACTTTCACACTGTCCATTGCACACTCCCGGGGTCAGACACAGAGTGAAACTTTCACACTGTCCCATCACACACTCCCGGGGTCAGACACAGAGTGAAGCTCCCTCCACACGTCCCATCACACACTCCGGGGTCAGACACAGAGTGAAACTTCCACACTGTCCCATCACCCACTCCCAGGGTCAGACACAGAGTGAAACTTCCACACCATCCCATCACACACTCCTGGGGTCAGACACAGAGTGAAGCTCCCTCCACACTGTCCATCACACACTCCCAGGGTCAGACACAGTGAAACTCCCTCCACACTGTCCCATCACACACTCCCGGGGTCAGACACAGAGTGAAGCTCCCTCTACACTGTCCATCACACACTCCCAGGGTCAGACACAGTGAAACTCCTCCACACTGTGCCATCACACACTCCCGGGGTCAGACACAGAGTGAAGCTCCCTCCACACTGTCCCATCACACACTCCCAGGGTCAGACCACAGTGAAACTCCCTCCACACTGTGCCATCACACACTCCCGGGGTCAAGGACACAGAGTGAAGCTCCCTCCACACTGTCCCATCACACACTCCCAGGGTCAGACACAGAGTGAAGCTCCCTCCACACTGTGCCATCACACACTCCCGGGGTCAGACACAGAGTGAAGCTCCCTCCACACCGTCCCATCACACACTCCCAGGGTCAGACACAGTGAAACTCCCTCCACACTGTCCCATCACACACTCCTAGGGTCAGACACAGAGTGAAACCTCCTCCATAACGTCCATCACACACTCCGGGGTCAGACATTGAATGAAGTTCCTTCCACACAATCCCATCACACACCATCCTATCACATACTCCCGGGGTCAGACGCAGAGTGAAGCTCCCTCCATAACGGGGTGCATTCACAAAGCATACCTCCTTAGGTGGTCTGTCTCTGGTCTCCTGTTGCCCCCCTGACTGCTCTGTCCCACCACCTGGATGTGTATAGATGGATGTAACCTTCTCTTCACTCTTCAACCCTCCTCTCTGTTTAATTTCAGCCCCTGCTCAGCTGACCTTTGACCCTGCCACAGCACACCCAAGCCTGGCGCTCTCAGACGACCTGACCAGCGTGTGGGAGGTCGGCGAGCAGCGCGAGGCGCCCAACAATCCCAAGCGCTTTGATAAGTGCGTCAACGTGCTGGCGGCCCAGGGCTTCACCTCCGGGAGACATTACTGGGAGGTGGGTGTTGGCGGGAAGACCAAGTGGGACCTGGGGGTGGCCAACGAGTCTGTCGACCGCAAGTTGGTGGTCAAGGCAAACCCGGCCAATGGTTACTGGACGCTCCGCCTGAGGGACGGCGACCAGTTCTGGGCGGGCACCTTGCCCTGGAGACGATTGCCCATCCCGAAGAAGCCGAGGAGGATCGGGCTGTTCCTGGACTACGAAGATGGCTACCTTTCTTTCTACAACGCTGACGACATGTCCCACATGCTGACGTTCCGCCAGAACTTCACGCAGAAGGTCATCCCCTTCTTCAGCACCTGCTTCAGTGAGGGGGGTCTCAACTCCGAGCCCCTCCAACTCCTCCATTCCAACCCCTAGTGGCAGAAGGTTACCCGCCCTGCCCTGGCCTGATGGGGTGGAGGGGCAGATCCCATTCTCCATTAATACCACCCTGATCTCCTCCCCTTTCCCTACCCCACTCACTTCCAACTCTCCTCAGCTCTCTGGTTCCTCCCTCTCTCGCCCCTACCAGTGCTGCTAAATCGCCACCCCATCCCCACACCGCCACTGCAACTCTCTTCAGCTCTCCTCCCCCACCCCTCCCCTCCCTCCCTCCCCCATACCACTGGTGCCAACTCCCCTCAGCTCTCCCTTCCCTGTGGATGTCCCACGACCCCCCCCCCCAACTCTTTAGCACACGTGTCCCAGTGTGGAGGGGGTGAGGTGAACGAGGCGCAGATACAGTGACCAGGCCGATGAGCCTGGACTGGGGCGGCAGCCAGATGGGGGATACCCGAGACCACATCCTTCAGTTTATCAGAATCACGACATTTCAAATTATACATTTTATTCTATTTTATGCTCTAATCTGTGATTTTTGGCACCTTCAATCTGTAACAAAGCAAATGCTGGATTTTTGATTACTTTGTGCACCTTAAGCAGTAGAAATCTCTTGCCAGATTGGAGGCCAATCGGCCCTCTGTGTGTAGGACCGCCTGTTTGCTGGTGGTGTTACTGTGACTCCTGTCTGTCGGCTCTGCACCATGTCTGTGACGCCAGCAGAGGGCAGCAGTGCCCACTGAAGGAAAGAATTTCAAATGAAGAACTGATTGTTGCTTCAAGCTCAAAATATATTATTAAAAGTCAAATTAATCCAACGCAACTGTGACTAATTTATTTTTCAATAGTCGACTTCCTTTGTTTTTTGGAAGAATGGGGGGGGGGGATCTCATTGAAAGGCCTGGATAACAGATGTAGAGAGGATGTTTCTTCGTGGGGGTGTCTAGGACCAGAGGGCACAACCATTGAAGGATGTCCATTTTGAACAGAAGTGTAATTTCTTTAACCAGAGGGTAGTGACTCTGGAAAGCATCGAGCCCAGATGGTGTCCCTGGCTGTGCCCTTAGATCCTGTGTGGATCAGCTAGTGGGATATTTGTTGATATTTATAACCGCCCTCCCTGCTTTCACCAACTCTAAGAAGAGCAGTACTTGAGAAAAGCAGGGTAAGGTGCCTTGTGGTTCTAACTTCTACCATCCTGAAGTGCTTTGAGAGGCTGGTCATCGCACATATTAAATCCAGCCTTGCAGACCACTTCACCTCAATGCAAATTGACCTTTGGCCAAAGCAGGTCCCTGGCCCTCTAGACAGTAAAAGACATCTACATTACATTGTCATTTATTGACACAGCTCTGCCTTCAATACAATATTTCCAAGTGAACTCATCACCAACCTTGGGACCATGAGAATTAATACCTCCTTCTGCAACTGGATCCTTCACCTCCTAACCTACTGACCGACATGGGTAAGGGCAGGTGGCAACACCCCCACAACGTGGGTAAGGGCAGGTGGCAACACCCCCACCACGTGGGTAAAGACAGGCAGCAACAGCGGTGCCAACTCCACTCTCCGTGCACTCACGACTGCTCAGCCGGATTCTGCTCCAACTCCAGTTACGAGTTGGCAGATGACGCACCGGTTGTATCTTTAACAGCAGTGAGTACAGGAACGAGGTAATGACCTTTGCCTCCATGTTAACAAAATGAAAGAGTACATACTCTGTCTACATCGACAGTATTGAAGTTCAGAGCTTCAGGTTAACATTCAGCGATGGTCTGTCCTGGTCCAATCCATAGCCAAGAAAGCTCACCAATGCCTCTGCTCCCACAGGAGCCTAAAGGAAGTTGTTTTGTCCCCATTGACCCTCACCGATTTTTATTGATGCACCACAGACAGTTTCTGTGATGTGCTGAGCTCTGTCCACAACCCTCTGCAGGTTCTCGTGGCCACCGTTGCCATATCAAGCCTGGAAGGTGAGGATGCTGCCTTGAGGCATCGCCTCGTGAGGATGTCCTCGGTGGTGGGGAGGCGAGTGCCCATGATGGGAGCGGGCCGAGTTTGCAGCTCTTTTCAGCCTGGTGCCCTGGAGCCACCGTATCAGATGGTGATGCAGCCAGCCAGCATGGAAACACCGATGCTTTCGAGTGGAGAAACCAACAAAATGTGCTGGACTACAGGTAAAGCCTCCCCACCACTGAGCACATCTACACAGAGCATTGTCACAGGAAAGCAGCATCCATCATCAGGGACCCCCAGCACCCAGGCCACGCTCTCTTCTCACTGCTGCCATCAGGAAGGAGGTACAGGAGCCT
This sequence comes from Mobula birostris, assembly GCF_030028105.1. Classification (NCBI taxonomy): domain Eukaryota; kingdom Metazoa; phylum Chordata; class Chondrichthyes; order Myliobatiformes; family Myliobatidae; genus Mobula; species Mobula birostris. The sequence goes on from NC_092376.1 coordinate 173,390,441, forward strand.
CAGGACCCACACCGCCAGGTTCAGGAACAATTATTACCCCTCAACCATCAGGCTCCTGAACCAGAGGGGATAACTTCACTCACCCCAAAACTGAACTGTTCCCACAACCTATGGATTCACTTTCCATGACCCTTCATCTTGTGTTCTCAATGTTTATCATTCATCTAATTTTTATTATTTTACTTGTTTTTTAAATTTCTTAGTGTTTACTATGAGCACTGGCAATAAAATAGATCTCAGGGTTCTATGTGGTGATATATATGTACTTTGATAACAAATTTACTTTGAACTTTAGAATGCTCTCCACGGTACATTTATGGAATTTAACAAATCCCCTCAAACTCCTAATGAAGTAGAGCCACTGGCATGTCTTCCTTGTGATTGCATCAGTTTGCACCGGAATAGATATTAACACCAGAAACTGCGGCTGTTGAAAATCTGGGAATTTTTAAAAATTGGGAATGCTGGGAATATTCAGCAGGTTAGGCAGCGGCTGTGGGGCAAGTTCCCCTTTCTGGCGAGAGGAGCTCAGACAAGTTCCGGGGCACTCCTGTGCTGCTGACTGGAATCCCAGCTCCCTGGCTGTTGTTGTCACCAAGGGGAGCAAGTCTGCGTGTGGTGGTGGTGGTGGTGTGTATCTGCAGGTTCAGGGTCAGTTTCAATGATAGCAAAATATCACAAACCAATGACGTGTGGAGATTTCGTCCCCTCACCCTGGGATAGTCTTCATCCCTCAATCAACACCATCCTTCACCCTGGGGTTGTATTCATGCTTTAATCAACACCTTTGTCCCTCACCCTGGGATAGTCTTCGTCCCTCAATCAATGCCTTCGTCCTTCATCCTGGGGTAATCCTCGTCCCTCACACTAGATAGTCTTCATCCTTCACCCTCAGGTAGTCTTTATCACTCGCCCTGGGGTAGTCTTCATCCCTCAGCCAATGGTACTAAAGTAAACCAGCTTATCCAGATTCATCATGGCTGCATACGCAACAGTTCCGCCCATGATTGCAAGGAACTGCAGGGGAATTGTTCTTTTTTCCCTACTCCCAATGGGGAGGAGGCTACACAGCATCCACGCCAGGACCACAAGCCTGTTTCCTCCAGCAGTAATGCTCTGCACACAGCCCACCCCACCAGCACTACTTTATCATTTCATTTCAGAGTCACCTTAGTACAGATACTCCTGCACCTAGTGTCATTTGGATATGCAATCAATGTCTGTGTAGATACGTGTATGTTATAAATATATATATATATATATATATATATATATATATATGTGTGTGTGTGTATATGTATATATAAAGTAAAGGCATCCGTTAGTCTTGCGAGACCATGGATCTGCGCCTGGAAAGTCTTCACTCTCCAGGGTGCAGGCCTGGGCAAGGTTGTATGGAAGACCAGCAGTTGCCCATGCTGCAAGTCTCCCCTCTCCACAACACCGATGTTGTCCAAGGGAAGGACATTAGGACCCATACAGCTTGGCACCGGTGTTGTGGCAGAGCAATGTGTGGTTAAGTGCCTTGCTCAAGGACACAACATGTTGCCTCGGCTGGGGCTCAAACTCACGACCTTCAGGTTGCTAGTCCAATGCCTTCACCACTTGGCCATGTGCCCACACTATGTATATATGTGTATGTACATTATGTATGTGTGTGTATATTTGTGTATGTACATTATGTGTGTGTGTATATGTGTATGTACATATGTATATGTGTGTGTATGTATATATGTATGTATATTTAGCTTTCTTCTATATTTATGTTTTGAGTGTGTGTGTGTTTGTTTTTTGTGCGGTATTATTAGATGCAGAGTAACAACTATGTTGTTCTCTGTTACACTGTGTATTGGAAATGACCTTAAGCAATCCGGAATCTTGAAGAGTTGTGGGCACAGCTCAGTACTTCACAGAAATCAGCCTCCCCTGCACGGACTCCACACTTCTCACTGCCTCACCACAGTAGCCAACAACCCCACCCACCCCGGACATTCCCTCATCTACCCCACTCGATAGTACTGAGACTATTGTACCAGCTCTCGGGCACAAGCAATCAGACCCTTGACCGCACAAACTACTTTAGTCACACAGCACAGAAACCACCTAACTAGTCCATGCCAAACTATTAATCTACCAATATTACCTCATTATGATCTTGTGCCTGCCTGCCTGCACTGCACTTTCTCTGTAACTGTGACACTTTATTCTGCATTCTTTTATTGTTTTACCTTGTTCTACTCCAATACAAGTTTTAATATGTGGATGGTATTTTTTCACTACCTCAGTAAATGTGACAATGGTAACCCAATCTACCAATCTGTAGATTCATAGTAACAGAACACGTAGCACAGAAGCAAACCCTCAGCTCACCTAGTCTGTACTGGGCTATTAATCTTCCTAGTCTCATTGAACTGCACCCGGACCATAACCCTCCACACCCCCCTATCCATGTACCTATCCAAATTTCTCTTCAATGGTGAAATGGAACCCGTATCTACCACTTCCACTGGCAGCTCGTTCCACACTCTCACCACCCTCTGAGTGAAGATGTTCCCCCTCATGTCCCCCTTTAACATTTCCCCTTTCATCCCTAACCTATAACCTCTAGTTCTAGTCTCACCCAACCTCAGTGCAAAAAGCCTGCTTGCACTCACCCTATCTATACCCCTTGTTGTTTTGAACCTCTATCAAATCTCCCATAATCTATGATCTTGGGAACAAGCCCCAACCCGTTCAACCCTTCCCTATGACTCAGGTCCCCAAGTCCTGGCAACATCCTGGTAAATTTTCTCTGCACTCTTTCAATCTTATTGCTATCCTTCCTGCAGGTCGGAGACCAGACAGGTACACATTGTCTGTGGGACCCTATGGTGCATTTTCGAGGGCTCGTTTTTCTTTTCAATATGATGTGACACTGAAAGGGGACTCGATGGAGAATAATTGGTCACGGCACAGGCGGCTTGGGCCCGAAGGGCCGGTTACTTGTATCTCTTTATTTTGTTTAGAGATACATTGCCCTTGCAGCCCTTCGAGCCTCACCGTCCAGCAACCCCCTAGAATAATCACAGGACAATTTACAATCACCAATTACCTCCCGAAATGATACATCTTTGGACTGCGGCGGGAAACTGGAGCACCCGGAGGAAACCCACGCTCTCACGGGGATTCATTGTCCATTCAGAAATCTGCTGGCGGAGAGGAAGAAGCCGTTCCTGAAACATTGAGTGTGAGTCTTCATGCTCCTGTACCTCCTCCCCAATGGTAGCAGCGAGAAGAGGGCACAGCCTGGACAGTGAAGGCCCTCGGTGCTGAATGTCGCTTTTCACTCCACACCTGCTGCTCGAGCTGTCGAGTTCCCCTGGTCACTCGTCCTGTGGGTTTGTAACGGGGACATGTTTTCAGTCTGGACTTTCGTAGGAGGCCTTGCCAGAGAATTGGTTATCAGGATGTTCAGACAGAGAATAGGTTATAAAGTTGGCACAACATGATGGGCCTAAGGACCTGTACTGTGCCTTAATGCACTGGGTTCTGTAGTCACTGAAGTTTAAAGAAAGAGGGGGAATCTCATTGAAACCTACAAAATATTGAAAGGCCTCAATAGGGTGGATGTGGAGAGGATGTCCCCCAATAGTGGGGGAGTCCAGGGTCAGAGGACACACACTCAGAATAGAGGGATGTCCACTTGGGGCAGTGATGAGGAGGAATTTTTTTTAGCCAGGGTGGTGAATCTGTGTAATTCCCCGCCAAAGACGGCTGTAGAGGCCAAGTCATTGAGCATATTTAAAGCAGAGGTTGCTAGGTTCCTGACTCGTCAGGGTGTCAAAGGTCACAGGGAGAAGGCAGGTGAATGGGGTTGAGAGGAAGAATAAGCAGCAGAGATGGAATGGTGGGGCAGACCCGATGGGCCAAATGGCCTAATTCTGCTCCCATGTCTCATGACCATAATATATATCGCACGGAGATATATCATTGGGTGGAATTCAGCGCTGCCACATCTTGTTAAACACCGGTAAGTTTAAAACCCAGATCTGAGATTCCAGAGTGTTTGATGTCATTACCAGTACTGGAGCGTGAAGGAGAACAAAATAATTGTTGCTCCGGACCCGATATAGTGCAAAGACACACAATACGATAATGAGCACAATAATAACTGCGGAGGCTGAGAGACTGGACAGTGCGACAGTGTAATAATAACTGCGGAGGCTGAGAGACTGGACAGTGCGACAGTGTAATCCCCTTCACAAACTCCCGCGCAGGTTTCCCGTCAGGACAACCACCGCGTGTTTATATTTATGGTGTTTTTATTAGTATTCTGTTCTTTATGTTTTGTGGTATTTTTTTGTACTGCGTCGGACGCAGAGTAACAATTATTTGGTTCTCCTTCCTGGAAAATGACATTAAACTATCTTGAATCCAGGAACAGAGTTCTGTTCCTGTTCTGGGTGGGAAGTGGCGAGAGAGGGAGGGAGAGAGAGAGAGAGGAGAAAGGGAAGGAAGCGCATCCCATTCGGGGGCCAGTGGTTACACGCGCGTTTCCTGCACACGGCCTCTCGTTGTCACAGCGGACACCTGAAGCCAAGAGCGGACGATTCGCAGGACTCTCCGGCCGAGACCCGTGGTCAATCCTAGCCCAGAAATGAAGAGACCCCCGGGGTTCCCGCTGTGGATCTGGCTCGGCGCCCTGAGCGGACCAGGTGAGGGAAGGGTTTCGGGAGAAGGGGGTCCCAGTTCCAGCTGTCTCCGCCGGGAGATGTTTTCGGAAATTGGTACATCGCTCCTCACCCGCGCCCAGAGGACGAGAGGTGGGGGTCCTCTCCCGGGACATCTCCTGAGCGGGCTGCCTCTGGTCCCGTCGAGGGGGAGAGCCCTCCGGACCTGCCCCTGCTCCGGGCGGGGTGAGTGAGGGCGGCTGACCGGACGGTCGGAGGCCGGTCCGGGTGCGGGGTGAGCTGGGACCCGTCTTTCTCCTTGGTTGGGGGAGCTGCGGCTCTTGGCTTCAGGTATCCGCAGAGACGGCCGGAGATCGGCGCGGCCGCAGTCAGTCCGGGATCCGATGTCTCTGTCCCGGACCGTCCCTTATCGGAGTGTCCGGAGCCCTAGCGGAGGGTCGCACTCTTCAGGGGCAGGGAATGGAGTTGTGGGGAGTCAGTTATCGCCCCAAACTAGGGGGGTGACTGTCGCTCCTCCCCACTCCGTTCACCTGCCCCTATCTACACCTTCTAATCCTTCCATCTCCCCATTCCCACTCTTCCTATCTTCCCCTCCCCTTCCTCCCTTCGCCCCCTCTCACCCTCCCTTCCTCCCTCTGCTCCCCCTCCCCGTCTCTCCCTCTCCTCCTCCCCATCTCCCCCTCTCCCCCTCTCCCCCTCCCCATCTCCCCATCTCCCCCTCTCCCTACCCCTCCTCTCCCCCCTTTCCATCTCCCCTCCCTCTTTCTCCCCTCTCCCTCTCTCCCATCTCCCCTTCTCCCCATCTCTCTCTCCCTCTCCTCCTCTCCCCTCTCCCATTTCCCCTCTCCCTCTCTCCTCTCTCCTCCCTTCTCCTCCTCTCCCTCTCTCCCCTTCTCTTTCTCTCTCTCTCATCATCTCTACCCCTCTCCTTCCCACCTGCTCCCCAACTCTCTTTCCACTCTTCCCCTTTCCTCTCTACTCCCTTCTTCCCTGTCCCCTCTCATCTCTCTCCCTCCCCTCCTCAACCTCTCTCTCCCCCTCTCCTCCTTCCACCTACCCCTCACCTTTCCCTTGTCCTCTACTTTGATCCTTCTCCCTCCTATTCCTTGACACTCCAGTCCACCCTCTCCCTCCTCCTCACCCCCTCTCCCTTGCCCTGTCCCTACCCCTCGACATCTTCTTCCCCCTCCACCCTCCAAATGCTACCTTGGAGATTTGGTTGGGTTTTGCCGTTGGCTCTCTAAGCTGCCCGGGTGCGCGGCCACGCAGTGACTGAAATGCTCCCGTGCACATAGCCTTCGTTGTCATGCAGCGCAATTTTCTTTGATCTAAAGTTTTATTAAAGTGCTGCACAGCTTTCTGGACACGTAAAAATTTCCTGCTCAGAGTCAGAGCAAAGGTCGGTCTGCTCAGGTGTGTTAAAAGAACAGAAGGAATACTGGCCTTTGGTAACACAGCCACGTTTGAAGAGTGTGATTTTGGTAGGAATTGTGATCGTGGTGGTCTGGGAATTGAAAGTTGATGCCCTGGAGCAAAGAACATTATGTGGTGGGTAATCCCCCTGATCTATATAAACAATTCTGCCCTCTCTGTCCACCCCACCTTTGGCCTGATTTTGCTCCAAACTCCTTTTATTAAATCCTTCAGTGCAATGTAGTCATCGAATGGCAATTTTCGCTGTGTGTGCCTTTTGTAATCGGTAACCTTCGTGTTGGTGTGTCTCGGTCCAGCACCAGAAGCATGGGCTCAAAGAGTTGGCCATGCTAGTGCCCACCAGAGGGGCCTAAAGTGGGCATGGAAGAGCCAATGTTACACAAGGATTAATCTGCTGACGAGGCTTTGAGAGGTAATTAACAGTGAGTATGGTTGATGTGGGAGAGGATTCTGATGGACAAATTGATCTTGATTTGATTGTTTTTCGTTGATGTTTCACAGTTGGCAAGATGTTGCCATGATTTTTTTTCTGAATATTGACATTAAAATGTCATGTTTTTCTCAGCATGGGGGCCGTTGCCCAGTGGTGAGATAAATTGAACTGGTTTATGTTGTCACATGTACCAAGATACAGATCATCTCGAAACATCAAGGTTGGACAAGGTAAAACAATAACAGAATGCAGAGTAAAGTGTCACAGTTGCAGTGAAAGTGCAGTGCAGACGGACAATAAGGTGTGAGATCATAACGGGATAGATTGTGAGGTCAAGAGTTCATCTTATCATTGGGGTTTGTCCTGTAGTCTGATAACAGCCAGGTAGAAACTGTCCTTGGGCCTGGTGGGACATGCTTTCAGGCTTTTGTATCTTCTGCCTGATGGGAGAGGGGGGAAGAGAGAATGTCTGGGGGTGGGTGGGGTCTTTGTCTGCTGGCTGCTTTACTGAGACAGTGAGAAGTGTAAACAGAGTCCATGGAGGGGAGAGAGACTGGTGTCTAACTCTGTACAAGTAAAGTTTTTAATGTATTTTGTAGAGCTGGCGTTGCAGGGAATAAGTTAGGAATTTGTAGGTGAGATAGAAGTTAAAGATGAGCTTTATTTGTCACGTGTACGTTGAAGCACATAGTGAAATGCATCATTTGCGTCAATGGCCAACACAGTCCGAGGATGCGCTGGGGGCAGCCCACAAGTGACACCATGCTTCCAGCGCCAACATGGTGTGCCAACAGGGCACTAACTTGACCGGTATGTTTTTTGCAAGGGGGATGAGCAGTAAGGGTTGAGTGGAAGTTTGGAGGACAGAGCCAGGCTGCTGAGAAGGGTGGTCCTGAGGCAGGTGACATGTGAGCTGATGTATCGGCTGTCAAAGCTGGGTACTGCACAAGGAATGCAAATCTCAGTAGGATTTTTTCAGCTCTCTGGAAGTGACACAGCTGGTTACTGAAGTTGTCATCAGTCATAGGGCATCCGGGTCTTGTCACCAGAGGCACAAAGGACAGACGGCAGGAAGTTCGACCGTCATGAAGCTCCAGGAAGGTCTCTAACGCAGGACTGTGTTTGATGCCGGGCCTCATCTTGGAAAGGGTGTGCAGGACATGAAGAGGATGCAGAGGATGTCAGATTCAGAATCCAATCAAAGAATCACCCAGATTCTGCCTGGACGAGAGAGCACATCTTATAAAACACACCTGATCAGACCACACTGTGTTCAGTCTGGTCGTCTCATTATAGGAAGGATGTGGAGTGCAGACATTTACCAGGATGATTCCTGGGCTAGACAGCATAGGTTGAGTGAGCTTGGGCTTTTCTGTTTGGGGTGAATGAGGATGAGAGGTGACAAGATAATGAGGCATAGCTCGGGTGGACAGCCAGAAACTTTTTCTCAGGGTGGAACTGGCTAATAGGAGGGGTTATAACTTTAAGGTGATCGGAGTAAAGGGATGTCAGAGGTATCTTTTTACACAGAGTGGTGGTAGAGACAGGTACATTAGGGACATCTAAGAGACTCTTAGATAGGCACATGGATGATAGAAAATTAAGGGTTATGTAGGAGGGAAGAGTTAGGTTAATCTTAGAGCTGGTTAAAAGGCTGGCACAACATCATGCGCTGAAGGGCCTGTACTGTAATGTGGACATTTGTAACAAATAGCTGGAATTTGGATTGGACTACCTGGTCAGCTGGAAACCCATCCAATCAAAATCTCCAAAAAAGGGGACAGAACTTAACAAGATATAAAATCAAAGTCAGGCTTATTGTCATCTGCACAAGTCCATGTGTGCACAGGTGCAGTGAAAACCTTGCAGCAGCCTCACAGGTACAGAGTGTCAGATACACAAGAAAAACGTAAACATACAATTGTGCATCATTTCATAAGAAAGAATACCATTAGAACCAAATCTTTTTGCTAAGTGATAAAAGAGGTCACAGTGTTGCTGGACTGTAGTGACCAGGGTTGTGCTGGTTGATTCAAGAACCTGTTGGTCAAAGGGACGTAGCTGTTCCTGATGGTGGAGACTCACGACACCAGGTTCAAGAACAGTTACAACCATCAGGCTCTTGAACAAAGGGGTTAACTACACTCACTTGCCCATCCATTGAGATGTTTCCACAATCAACAATCTCACTTTAAGGGTTCTTTATCTTGTTATCTCATGTTCTCATTATTTATTAGTATTTATTTATATTTGCATTTGGACAGTTTGTTGTCTTCTGAACTCTGGTTGATATCTCATTGATCCTAGAGTTACTAATCCATAGATTCACTGAGTATTCCCACAAGAAAATAAATCTCATATAATGACATATATGTACTCAGATAATAAAAGTTACTTTGAACTTTGAACCTGGTGGTGTGGGACAATTCAGGACCTGGATATGCTTCACTGCATGATGTTAGCCCAATATCTTGGGCTGAAGGGTTCTATGTTCTAACTGCTCGCTGAAAGAGTTAACATTGACCTGATGAGCCTTCCTTTTTGAACGTCCCTACAACTTCAACATATCAGAGTGTTGAATATCCTGGTTATAGCTGAACAAGATACAGGGTTGTGCGCCCCAACCCTACAACTCACTGAGCTCTCAAGAACATAGGTTGTTGTATGGTTCTCCATCTCCCTCTCGAGGTGTGGTGGACGAGTCATGTTTATGGCAGAAGATCATTGGTCAGAATGCACTGGAGCTAACGTATCAGAGGTGTTTGATGGCTCTGGAGAGGGGATCACAGTGAAACCTACCAAATATTGAAAGGCCTAGATACAGTGGAAGTTTCCTATAGTGGGGCAGTCTAGGACCAGAGGGCACAGCCTCAGAATAGAGGGAAGTCTATTTAGAACAGAGATGAGGAGGAATTTCTTTAGCCAGAGGGTGGTAGATCTGTGGAACTCATTGCCACAGACAGCTGTGGAAGCCAAATCATTGGGTGTATTTAAATGGAAGTTCAAAAGGTTCTTGACTAGTCAGGGTGTCAAAGGTTATGAGGAGAAAGCAGGGCATTGGGGTTGGGAGGGATAATAAATCAACCCCAATCAAATGGCAGAGTAGACTTAATGGGCCAAATAGCCTAAGTCTCTTTGCGATTCCACAGTAGTGGAAACGGACCAGGGAAATTTGCAACCAGATTTCATAAACACAAAACAATCTGCAAATGCTGGGAATCCAGAGCAACACACACAAAATGCTGGAGGAGCTCAGCAGGTCAGGCAGCATCTGTGGAAAGGGATAAACAGTTGAAGTTTTGAGCTGAGACCCTTCATCGGTACTCAAACCAGACTTCTTGGTCTGTATCTTAGTAAATGTCTGGAAAATCAGTGGGAATGGTTGGGCTGAGTTGTTCTCCAACCTTGGCAATCCATTGGCAAACATTTTGTCAGCATACAAGGAAACATCATCAGTGTGCTGTTCACTTGCAGGGTGTCCTCCAACTGATTGATAAGTAGATAAAAGCCAAGCACTCGGAGAGCACATCACAAGTGAACAGCGCACTGATGGGGTCTCCTTGTATGGTGACGAAACATTTGAAAATGGATTGGCAAGGTCGGAGAACAACTCAACCCAACCGTCAACCACCAGAGCTACCCATTTTCCCAGTTATTTCCATCAGTGGGAATGTATTCAATGAAGAGCAGTTTGGATTTGATAGAACAGTGATCACTTTATTTAGAAGTTGAATAATGTACAAATAAGGAAATGATTTCTGAATCTTGGGTAATCTGGTGAAAATGGATTTGTGGTTTTTATGTACAGAAATTAAATACCGCATAATGAATTTAAGTGATTTTCAAATAACTCCTGTCAGATCCTGGGGTTTCACAATCAGGCACTCAGGAAGTATTAGTGTGTGGGGCCTCACCTCAGGAGAACTGCACCCTTGGGAAGATTTGATAGAGGTATACGAAATATTGAGGGGTATAGAACAGATAAATGAAAGCAGGCTTTTTCTCCTGAGGTTGGGTGAGACTAGAACCAGAGGTCTTGGTTAAGGGTGAAAAGGTGAAATGTTCAAAGGGAACCTGGGAGGGAGATCCTTCACTCAGAGGATGATGAGAGTGTGGAACGAGCTGCCAGTGGAAGTGATTGAAGTGGGTTCAATTTCAACACTTAAGAGAAATTTGGATGGGTAAATGGATGGGAGGGGTAGGGAGGGATATGGTCCAGGTGCAGGTCCATGGGACCAGGCAGATCAATGGTTCAGCATGGACTAGATGGGCCGCAAGGCCTGTTTCTGTGCGGTAGTGTCTGATCCCTCTAAGACCAGAGAGCGGCCTTTAATTTGTGATTTTTTTTTTGCATGAAACTGTCCTGGGAGGGGGTGTGATCTGAGTGAGCAATGCTTTGTGCAAACATTTCAAGAAAGTTTTTGAGAAGTGCGTAGTGGAACAGATGACACAACAGGTTATGATTAATGTTGGTCTCCGTCTAAACCAACAGCAAAGGTAAACTTTCAAACTCTTTAATGATTGCTTGTGATGTATATCCAGTGGCACCTCTTGCTACGAATAAAGTGGACACACTGCATGTTCGTGACCCATCCACTTCAAGGTTCAATGTTTTGTGTATTCAGAGATGCTCTTCTGCACATCACTGTATGGATATTTGAGTTACTATCACCTTTCTGATGGTTTGAACCAGTCTGGCCATTCTCCTCTGAGCTCTGACATGAACAAGGCGCTTTCACCCACAGAACTGCCACTCACCGGATGTTTTGTTTTGTTTTCCGCTCCATTCTCCGTAAACTCCAGAGACCGTTGTGCATGAAAAGTCCAGGAGATCAGCAGGTTTCTGAGACACTCAAACCACCCCATCTGGCACCAACAGTCATTCCACAGTTGAAGTCACCTAGAGGAGATAGATGAAGGGATTTAACCAGGGTGGGTGGGGGAAGTCTGAGTGTTGACCTTGAGTGAAGGGGTGTGCATCAAGGAGGCGAGGGAGGGGATTTGACAAGAGAGGCAGGTAAGGTGTGGAGAGAGGTTCCCAGGAGCTGAAGGGAGAGGAGTTACATTGACCGAGAAAATAGACCCCCAGTAAACTCTATAGAGGCAGGCCATTCGGCCCTTCGATCCTGTTCCAACACCCAGTGCCATCAGAACTAATCCTTTTATGTTAATTGTATATTCCTATTCTCTCCCTATCCCCACTGATTCACATTCACAGAGCACTACAACACAGAACAGGCTCTTCGGCCCATCTAGTTATTCTATGTAGTCCTATTGACCTGCACCCAGATCATAGCCCTCTATATCCCTCCCATCTGTACCCACCCAAACTTCTTTTAAATGTTGAAATTGAAATTGCATCCACCACTTACACTGGTAGCTCATTCCATAACGATTCTTCCAGTCATCCCCACTCCCCTGCCTTCTCCCCGAACTCTTTGATGCCCTGGCTAATCAAGAATCCATCCATCTCTGCCTTATATGCACCCAATGACTTGGCCTCCACAGCCGCTCGTGGCAACAAATTCCACGGATTTACCAACCTCTGACTAAAGTAATTTCTCCTCATCTCTGTTGTAAAAGGACGTCCTTCAATCCGAAAGTTGTGCCCTCTTGTCCTAGACTCCCCTACTATCGGAAATAACTTTGCCATATCTAATCTCTTCAGGCCTTTTAACATTTGGCATGTTTCTAAGAGATCTCCCCTCATTCTCCTGAACTCCAGGGAATACAGTCCAAGAACTGCCAGACGTTCCTCATACGGTAACCCTTTCATTCCTGGAATCATTCTTGTGAATCTTCTCTGAACCCTCTCCAATGTCAGTATATCCTTTCTAAAATAAGGAGCTCAAAACTGCGCACAATATTCCAAGTGTGGTCTCACGAGTGCCTTATAGAGTCTCAACATCACATCCCGGCTCTTGTATTCTATACCTCTAGAAATGAATGCCAACATTGCCTTCGCCTTCTTCACCACTGACCCCACCTCGAGGTTAACCTTTAGGGTATCCTGCACAAGGACTCCCAAGTCCCTCTGCATCTCTGCATTTTGAATTCTCTCCTCATCTAACTAATCATCTGCTCATTTATTTCTTCCACCAAAGTGCACGACCATACACTTTCCAACATTGTATTTCATTTGCCACTTCTTTGCCCATTCCCCTAAACTATCTAAGTCTCTCTGCAGACACTCTGTTTCCTCAACACTACCCACTCTTCCACAAATTTTTGTATCATCAGCAAATTTAGCTACAATAACGTAGTCCAAATCATTGACATACATCATAAAGAGCAATGGTCTCAATACCAACCCCTGTGGAACTCCACTGGTAACCGGCAGCTGGTGAGAATAGGATCCCTTTATTCCCACTCTCTGTTTTCTGCCGATCAGCCAATGCTCCACCCACGCTAGTAACTCCCCTATAATTCCATGGGCTCTTATCTTGCTAAGCAGCCTCATGTGCGGCACCTCGTCAAAGGCCTTCTGAAAATCCAAGTCTACTGTATCTCCTTTGTCTACCGTGCTTGTAATTTCCTCAAAAAATTGCAGTAGGTTAGTCAAGCAGGATTTTCCTTACAGGAAACCATGCTAGCTTTGGCCTATCTTGTCACGTGCCTCCAGGTACTCTGTAATCTCATCTCTAACAATTGATTCCAACATCTTCCCAACCACTGATATCAGGCTAACAGGTCTATAGTTTCCTTTCTGCTGCCTCCCACCCTTCTTAAATAGCCGAGTAACATTTGCAATTTTCCAGTCATCCGGTACAATGCCAGAATCTATCGATTCTTGAAAGATCATCGTTAATGTCTCCGCAATCTCTTCAGCTACTTCCTTCAGAACCCGAGGGTGCATTCCATCAGGTCCAGGAGATTTATCCACCCTCAGATCATTAAGCTTCCTGAGCACCTTCTCAGTTGTAATTTTCAATGCAGAAACTTCACTTCCCTGACACTCTTGAATGTCCGGTATACTAAAGACGTCTTCCACTGTGAAGACTGATGCAAAATATACATTTAGTTCCTCTGCTATCTTTGCGTATCTCATTACAATATCTCCAGTGCCATTTTGTATTGGTCCTATATCTACTCTCAACTCTCTTTTACCCTTTATATACCTAAAAAACCTTTTAGTATCTTTTTTAGTATTAGTCACTGGCTTCCTTTCATAATTCATCTTTTCCTTCTCAATGACCTTCTTAGTTTCCTTCTGAAAGTTTTGAAAAGCTTCACAACCCTCCATCTCCCACTAGCTTTGGCTTCCTTGTATGTTCTCTCTTTTGCTTTTACTTTGGCTCTGACTTCACTTGTCAGCCACGGTAGTGCCCTTCTTCCCTTTGAAAATTTCTTCTTATTTGGAATATATTTTGCACTTCCCTCATTTTTTCAGAAACTCCAGCCATTGTCCTCTGCTGTCCTTCCTGCTAGTGTCTCTTTCCAGTCAACCTTGGCCAGTTCCCCTCTCATGCCATTGTAATTTCCTTTATTCCACTGAAATCCCAACACATTGGAATTTAGTTTCTCCCTCTCAAATTTCAAAGTGAACTTGATCAAGTTGTGATCACTGTTCCCTAAGGGTTCCTTAACCTTAAGCTCTCTTTTCACTTCCAGATTATTGCACAACACCCAATCCAGCACAGCTGATCCCCGAGTGGGCTCAACAACAAGCTGTTCTAAAAAGCCTTCCCTTTGACATTCTACAAATTCTCTCTCTTGAGGTCCAGTACTGAGCTGGTTTTCCCAATGCACTTTCATGTTAAAATCCCCAACGATTATCATGACATTGGCCTTCTGACATGCCTTTTCTATCTCCTGCTCTAATTAGTAATTCACATCCCGGCTGCTGTTTGGAGGCCTGTATACGACTGCCATTCGGGTCCTTTTACCCTTCCCATTTCTTAACTCAACCCATAGAGACTCTACACCTATGTCATCTCGTTCTAATGATATAATATTATTTCTTATACACAGAGCCATACCACCCCCTCTGCCTACTAACCTATCTTTCCGATACACCGTATATCCTTGGGCATTCAGCTCCCAATGGCAGACATCCTTTAGCCAAGTTTCAGAGATGCCCACAACAACATAATTGCTAATCTGTAGCTGAATTTCAAGATCGTCCATTTTATTTCTTATGCTGCGTGCATTCAAATATAACACTTCCAGTCCAGTATTTGTTGCTTTCTGTTTTAACTGCACCATGCCTCTATTGCCCTGTAACTTATCCCACTGGCTGTGATTAAGCCTCATCTCCTGCCTGTCGTTTCTATCATCTCTGTTGCATGCTATCTTTGATTTATTTCTGTTTTCCCCTTCCTCAGCCCTATCCCTCCGGTTCCCAACCCCCTGCCAAATTAGTTTAAACCCTCCCTAACAGCTCTATTAAACCTGCCTGCTAGGATATTGGACCCCTTTGCATTCAAAACTCTCACCACCCTCTGTGTGAGGAAGTTTCCCCTCAGGTTCTCCTCAAACTTTTCACCTTTCACCCTTAATCCATGACCTCTATTTCTCGTCTCACCCAACCTGCTTGCGTTTACTCTATCTATACCCGCCATAATTTTGTCTACCTCTATCAAATCCCCCCTCAGTCTTCTTCACACCCGGGAATGAAGTCCCAAACTGTTCAACCTTTCCCTAAAACTCAGGTCCTCGGGACACATCAACATCCTTGTAAATTTTCGCTGTCATACCTGAAAAGTCTTTCCATTTCCATGTCTATACCCAGTGACTCTTTTCCACAGATTCACTGGAGGGGAATTCCACAGGTCCTCCACATTCTGAGTGAAGAGGTTTCCTCTCGGCTTGGTCCTCAGTATTCTGCCCCATATCCCGAAAGTGACCTGAGGGACCAGACCCCAGCTGGAGTGTGCAGAGCAGCACGCACAAAACACAGGAGGAACTCAGCAGCTCAGGCAGCACCTCGAGGAAAGAGTACAGTTGATGTTTCAGGCCGAGCCCCTCATCAGGAGGGGAATGAGGAGAAGCTAGGAGCTGATAGGTGAGACCAGGTGGGTGGGGGTGAGAGGCTGCAAGGTGATGGGTGGGAGGGGTAAGGGGCTGAAGAAGAAGGAATCTGATAGAGAGGAGAGAGGACAATGGGAGAAAGGGAAGGCAGAGGGACATCAGGGGGAGATGACAGGCAGGTAAGGAGAAGAGGTAAGAGGGCTACAAGATTAGCTTTATTTGTGACATGTATGCTAATATCTGTCCTCTTGTTTATGATACTGATTTTGCCTATCTATTTTCTTGCCAGTAAATGAATCACAGGGTAGTAGGTATATACACTTTGAGAAAGCAGAAGTTGATAGGTTGCTGATTAGTCAGGGCATCAAAGGTTACGGGGAGAAGACAGGAGAATGGGTTTGAGAGGGAAATGGATCAGCCATGATGGATTGGTGCAGCAGACGATGGGCCGAATGGCCCCACTCTGCACCTGTGTCTTACCGTCTTATAACAAATTTAGTTTGACATGTACATCAAAACGCACAGTGAAAAGTATCGTTTGTGTCAACTACCAACACAGTGCAAGGAAGAGCTGGGGGCAGCCCACAAGTGTTGCCTTGCTTCTGGTGCCACAAAGCACGGCCACAACCGACTAACCCTAACCTGGATGCCTTTGGAGTGTGGGAGGAAACAGGAGCTCCTGGGAGAAAGGCATGTGGCCACTGGAGAGCATACAAACTCCTTACAGACAGAGGCAGGGATTGGGAGCTTGGGTCTGCTCCTGTAATACTAACTGTGATGCTAACAGTGCTGTGCTGTGCTGTGCTGTCCTCTGTCCATTTCCATGTTGTTCCCCGCGCCATTACCTGAATGAATGAACACAAGCCAAGTCCCCCCACTCTCTGCTTGTCCAGCAGATCCACTGCCCCAGGTGGTGAGTGAGGGGGGAGGAAGGCCGTAAGTTGTTTATTTATTTATTCACAGATACAACACGGAACAGTCCCGGCAATCCTCCCCACCCATCTTTCCCCCGAGTTAACCCTAGCTTAACCACGGGACAATTTACAATGACCGATTAACCTATTAACCAGCATTCACAACACGCTGGGGGAACTCAGCAGGTCGGGCAGCACCCGTGGAAACGATCGGTCGACGTTTCGGGCCAGAACCCTTCGTCAGGACTGTAGAGGAAGGGGCAGAGGCCCTGTAAAGAAGGTGGGGGGAGGGTGGGAAGGAGAAAACTGGTAGATTCCAACTGAAAAACCTGTAAGGGGAAAAATAAAGGGGTGAGGGAGGTGATAGGCAGGAAAGGTGAAGAAGGAATAGGGGAAAACACAATGGGTAGTAGAAGGAGGCGGAACCAAGAGGGAGGTGATAGGCAGCTGGAGGAGGGGCCAGAGTGACATGGGGATAGGGGAAGGGAGGGGGAGGGAATTATTGGAAGTTGGAGAATTCTATATTCATACCAAGGGGCTGGAGACTACCTAGACAGTATATGAGATGTTGCTCCTCCAACCTGAGTTTAGCCTCATCATGGCAGTAGAGGAGGCCATATATGGACATATCTGAATGGGAATGGGAAGCAGAGTTGAAGTGGGTGGCAACCGGGAGATCCTGTCTGCTGTGGCGGACAGAGCGGAGGTGCTCGACGAAGCAGTCCCCCAATTCTGCGTCGGGTGTTGCTTTGACCCCAGCATCTACAGATTATTTTGTGTAACCTATTAACCAGTACGCCTGTGAACTGTGGGAGGACACCAGAGCCCCCGGAGGAAACCCGCGCATCCCACGGGGAGCACATACAGACCCCTTACAGAGCACCACGGGATTCTCTCTGAACTCCGACGGCCCGAGCTGTACTAGTGTCACGCTGAGCGCTGCACTACTGTGGCACCCAAGATGAGGGGAGTGAGCAAGGGAGAAGGTATTTGTTGAGGGAACCTCTGTCTTCCTGTTCTGTGAATAACTATGACGAGGTTGCACTGTGCACAGGAACTTTCAGTTCGAATGAATCACAATCATTAGAATGGCAGTGGAAACTTTCTGATTCAGCCCAATTTTTCCTACTCGCGTCCCCTGCCAGGAATGAGTGCAGAGTTCTCGAGTGCTGTGACTGTTTACACAAGGGCCCAATTCCACCAGGAGTTCAGCCCCAGTGATCAGAATCAAGCTCACCATCACTCATATATGTAATGAAGCTTGTTTCACAGCACCAGGACTAGATAGTACATAAAATACATTATATATTACAATAGGAAATATGCAAATATAAAAAAATTAAACTATAAAATAAAAATATTCAGTAAATATTAGACCATAAGGCCATAAAACTTAGGAGCAGAATTAGGCCATTCAGCCATAGAACATTACAGCATAGAAACAGGCCTTTTGGCCCTTCTTGGCTGTGCCGAACTATTTTTCAGCCTAGTCCCATTGACCTGCACCTGGACCATATCCCTCCATACACCTCTCATCCATGTACCTGTCCAAGTTTTCCTTAAACGTTAAAAGTGAGCCCGCATTTACCACTTCATCTGACAGCTTATTCCACACCCCCACCACTCTTTGTGTGAAGAAGCCCCTCCTAATATTCCCTTTAAACTTTTCTCCCTTCACCCTTAGTCAATGTCCTCTGGTTTTTTTCTCCCCTAGCCTCAGTGGAAAAAGCCTGCTTGCATTCACTGTATCTATACCCATCATAATTTTATATACCTCTGTCAAATCTCCCCTCATTCTTCTACGCTCCAGGGAATAAAGTCCTAACCTATTCATCTGTAACTGAGTTTCTCAAGTCCCGGCAACATCCTTGTAAACCTTCTCTGCACTCTTTCAACCTTTTTAATATCCTTCCTGTAATGAGGTGACCCAAACTGCACACAATACTCCAAATTCGGTCTCACCAATGCTTTATACAATCTCATCATAACATTCAAGCTCTTAAACTCGATACTTTGATTAATAAAGGCCCATGTACCAAAAGTTCTCATTACGACCCTATCTACCTGTGACGACACTTTTCGGGAATTTTGTATCTGTATTCCCAGATCCATCTGTTCTACTGCACTCCTCAGTGCCCTACCATTTAGCTTGTATGTTCTACCTTGGTTTGTCCTTCCAAAGTGCAATACCTCACACTTGTCTGTATTAAACTCCATCTGCCATTTTACAGCCCATTTTCCCAGCTGGTCCAAATCCATCTGCAAGCTTTGAAAACCTTCCTCACTGTCCACTACACCTCCAACCTTTGTATCATCAGCAAGTTTGCTGATCCAATTTACCACATCATCATCCAGATCATTGATATAGATGACAAATAACAATGGACCCAGCACTGATCCCTGTGACACACAACTAGTCACAGGCCTCCACTCTGAGAAGCAATCCTCCATTACCACTCTCTGGCTTCTTCCATTGAGCCAATGTCTAATCCAATTTACCACCTCTCCATGTACACCTAGCGACTGAATTTTCCTAACTAACCTCCCATGTGAGATCTTGTCAAAGGCCTTACTGAAGTCCATGTAGACAACTTCCACTGCCTTCTCTTCATCCACTTTCCTGGTAACCTCCTCGAAAAACTCCAATAGATTGGTCAAACATGACCTACCACGCACAAAGCCATGTTGACTCTCCCTAATAAGTCCCTGTCTATTCAAATACTTGCAGATTCTGTCTCTTAGTACTCCCTCCAATAACTTACCTACTACCGACATCAAACTTACCAGCCTATAATTTCCCGGATTACTTTTAGAGCTTTTTTTAAACAACAGAACAACATGAGCTATCCTCCAATCCTCCGGCACCTCACCTGTAGATACCAACATTTTAAATACATCTGCCAGGGCCCCTGCAATTTCAACACTAGTCTCCTTCAAGGTCCGAGGGAATACCCTGTCAGGTCCTGGGGATTTATCTACTTTGATTTGCCTCAAGATAGCAAGCACCTCCTCCTCCTCAATCTGTATAGGATCCATGACCTCCTTACTTGTTTGCCTTATTTCAATTGACACCATGCCAGTTTCCTTAGTAAATACAGTCGCAAAAAAACCATTTAAGATCTCCCCCATTTCTTTTGGTTCCATACATAGCCGACCACTCTGATCTTCAAGAGGACCAATTTTATCCCTTACTATCCTTTTGCTCTTAATATACCTGTAGAAGCTCTTTGGATTATCCTTCACCTTGACTGCCAAAGCAAACTCATATCTTCTTTTAGCCCTCCTGATTTCTTTCTTAAGTATTTTTTTGCACTTTTTATGCTCGAGCACCTTATTTGCTCCCTGTTTCCTATACATGTCATACATCTCTCTCTTCTTCTTTATCAGAGTTCCAATATCCCTTGAGAACCAAGGTTCCTTATTCTTATTCACTTTGCCTT
This sequence comes from Mobula birostris, assembly GCF_030028105.1. Classification (NCBI taxonomy): domain Eukaryota; kingdom Metazoa; phylum Chordata; class Chondrichthyes; order Myliobatiformes; family Myliobatidae; genus Mobula; species Mobula birostris. Next base: position 173,410,302 of record NC_092376.1, read on the forward strand.
TAATCCTGACAGGAACATACAAACTCTGTGCTCTCAAAATTTCTCCTTCACTTACCAATCACATCCTTGCCAGACAACAACCTGTCCCAATCCACATTTTTTAGATCCTTTCTCATTTCTTCAAATTTGGCCTTTTTCCAGTTTAGAGCCTCAACCCAAGGACCAGATCTATCTTTATCCATGATCAAGTTGAAACTAATGGTGTTATGATCACTGGAACCAAAGTGTTCCTCTACACACACTTCTGTCACCTGTCCTAACTCGTTTCCTAATAGGAGATCTAATATTGCATCCTCTGTAGTTGGTACCTCTATATATTGATTTAGAAAACTTTCCTGAACACATTTTACAAACTCTGACCCGTCTAGACCTTTAATAGTATGGGAATCCCAATCAATATGTAGAAAATTTAAATCCCTTACTATCACAACTTTATGTTTCCTGAAGTTGCCTGCTATCTCTCTGCAGATTTGCTCCTCCAATTCTCGCTGACTATTGGGTGGTCTATAATACAACCCCATTAATGTGGTCATACCTTTCCTGTTTCTGAGCTCCACCCATATGGCGTCAGTAGACAAGCCCTGTAATCTGTCCTGCCTGAGCACTGCTGTAACATTTTCCCTGACTAGCAATGCCAACCCCCCCCCCCCCTCCACCCTTCATTCCTCTGCCTCTATCACGTCTGAAACATCGGAACCCTGGAACATTAAGCTGTCAATCCTGCTGCTCCTGCAGCCAAGTTTCACTAACGGCTATAATGTCGTAATTCCATGTGTCAATTCACGCCCTCAGTTCGTCAGCCTTCCCCACAATACTCCTTGCATTGAAATAGACACACCTCAGAAGATTATTACCACCACACACAACCCTTCTATTTGTGACTTTGCATGAACTTTTAACATCATTTATTTTCACCCCTGCTCCACTATCTGCTCTGGCACTCTGGTTCCCATACCCCTGCAAATCTAGTTTAAACCCTCCCCAAAAACACTCACAAACCTCCCTGCAAGGATATTGGTCCCCTTGTAGTTCAGGTGTAACCCGTCTCTCTTGTACAGGTCCCACCTGCCCCAGAAGAGGTCCCAGTGATCCTGAAATCTGAAACCCATCGAGTCTGCTCTGCCACTCCATCATGGTTGACCCTGGAACCCACTCAACCCCATACACTTGCTTTCTCAGCATATTCCTTGATGCCCTGACCAATCAGAAAACTATAATTTTTAGCTTTAAATATACCCACAGCCTTGGCCTCCACCACAGTCTGTGGCAGAGCATTCCACAGATTCACCACTCCCTGGCTAAAAAAAATTCCTCCTTACCTCTGTCCTAAAGGGTCACCCCTCAATTTTGAGTCTGTGCCCTCTAGTTCTGGATATCCCCACTGTAGAAAACATCCTCTCCACATCCAGCATATCTAGTCCTTTCAATATTTGGTAGGCTTCAGTGAGATTCCCCAGCAAACTTCTAAATTCCAGTGAGTATAGGCCCAAAGCTGCCAAATGCTCCTCACATGTTAACCCCTTCATTCCCAGAATCATTCTTTCTCCAATGACAACCCATCCTTTCTGAGATATGCAGCCCAAAACTGTTGACAATATTCCAAGTGTGGCCTGACTAGTGCCTTATAAAGGGTTGGCATTACCTCTTTGCTTTTACATTCTATTCCCCTTGAAATAAATGCCAACATTGCATTTGCCTTCTTTACCACAGACTCAACCAGTAAATTATCATACATTTTCCAACACTGTATTCCATCTGCCACTTTTTTGCCCATTCTTCCAATTTGTCTAAGTCCTGCTGCAATCACATTGCTTCCTCAGCACTACCTACCCCTCCACCTATCTTCATATCATCCACAAACTTTGCCTCAAAGCCATCAATTCCATTATCTAAATCATTGACAAACAATGTGAAAAGCAATGGTCCCAACACTGATCCCGAGAAACACCACTAGTTACTGGCAACCAACCAGAAAAGGCCCCCTTTATTCCCACTCACTATCTCCTGCCTGTCAGCCATTCCTCTATCCATACCAGTACCTTTCCTGTAAGATTTTATCTTGTTAAGCAGCCTCATGTGTGGCACCTTATCAAATGCCTTCTGAAAATCCAAGTAAATGACACCCACTGCCTCTCCTTTGTCCACCCTGCTTGTTAATTCCTTGAAGAACTCTAACAGATTTGTCAGGCAAGATTTCCCTTGACAGAAACCATGCTGACTTTGACTTATTTTATCATTAGTCTCCAAGTATTATACCCCGAAACCTCATGCTTAATGATGGAGTCCAAAATGCTCCAACCACTGAGGTTTGGCTAACTGGCCTATAATTTCCTTTCTTTTGCCTTCCTCCCTTCTTAAAGAGTGGAGCGTAATTTGCAATTTCCCAGTCCTCCAGAACCATGCTAGAATCAAGAGATTCTTGAAATATCAAAACCACTGCATCTGCTATCTCTTCAGTAACTGGGATGTAGTCCATTTTGGTTCAGGTGACTTATCCACCTTTGAGTTTGTCTTGCACTTTTTTCTTTGTAATAGTAATGACACTCACTCCCGCTCCCTGACACTCACGGACCCCTAGCACACTGTTTGTGACTTCCAAAGTGAAGACTGAATCAAAGTACCCATTAAGTTAATCTGCCATTTCTTCATCTCCCATTACTACCTCACCAACATCATTTTCCAGTGATCAAATATCAACTCTCACCTCCCTTTTACTTTTTATATCATTGAAAAAGCTTCTGGCATCCTGCTTTATATTGCTGGCTAGTCTGCTCTGATATTTCATCTTTTCCCTTCTTACAGCTTTTTTAGTTGCCTTTTGTTGGATTTTAAAAACTTCCCGAGCATCCAACTTCCCACTCACCGTTGCTACCTTGTATGCCCATTCCTTGATGTTTATGCAGTCCTTAACTTCTCTTGTCAGCCCCAGTTGCCTACTCCTCCCATTTGAGAACTTCTTTTTCTGTGGCATATATCTATCCTGCACTTCGTGAACTCTTCTCAGAAATTTCAGCCACATCTGCTCTGCTGTCATCCCCACCGGTATCATCCTCCAATCCACCTGGGCAAGCTCCTCTCTCATGCCTCTGTAATTCCCCTTATTCCATTGCGATACTGATACATGTGACTTATGCTTCTCCCTCTCAAACTGCAGTATAAATTCAATGGTATTATGATCACTGTCTCTAAGGGTTCCTCTACCTTAAGCTCCCTAAAAAAAATCTGGATTATTACACAACATCCAATCTAAGATAGCTTTCCTTGAGTAGTCTCAAGTACAAACTGCTCTGGAAAGCCATCTCATAGGTATTCAACAAATTCCCTCTCTTGTGATCCGACACCTACCTGATTTTCCCAATCCTCTTGGAAATTGAAGTCCCCCATTACAATTGTGTCAGTACCCTTACTGCATGCATTTTTAGGCTCCCTTTGCAATCTAAATCCCGTAGCTACTATTTGGAGGCCTATATATGATTCTCATAGTGTTTTTTATCCCCTTGCAATTTCTTAACTCCACCAACGAAGATTCAACATTCTCTGACCCTATGTAATTCCATCTCTTACCAACAGAGCCAGACCACCGCCTATGCCTTCCTGCCGGTCCTTTCAATACAAAGTATATTCTTTGATGTTAAGCTCCTAACTATGGCCGTCTTTCAGCCACGACTCAGTGATGCCCACAACGTCATACTGACCAATCTGTAATTGCACCATGAGTTCATCCATCTTATTCTGAAGACTAGGTGCATTTAAATACAGCACCTTCACTCCTGCATTCTTCACCCTTTTGAATTTTGCCTCTGTGGTACAATTTAACCCTTTGTACTGTTTGCATTTATACCTAATCACTGGCTTGTCTTTCTTTACATTCATATTCACCCATGAAAATATTCTAAAAAATGAATTAAGTAAGCAGTGCAAAAAGTGAGCAAAAGAATTGAGGAAGTGTTCATAGGTTCATTGTCTATTCTGAGATTTGATGGCGGGGGGAAGAAGCTGTTCCTGAATCATTGAGTGTGTGTCTTCTGACTCCTGTATTTCCTCCCTGAGGTAGCAATGAGTGAGTGTGTGTGTGACCACGGGTATCACAGGCATGTTTAACGCTGCGGGTGATTGCAAACTCCAGCCCGGTGTTCACACTTCAGAGAAAATGCTGGGCAGAGCCGACGTTGGAGTGCTTGCAGTTTACAGAAGATTCTACTGGGCAGCGGACAGTCCACCTGAGAGTGGGAGACTGGTCTCTCCTCTGTCAGTCAGGGAGAGGCAGCTCACTTCCGCTGTAAGCGGGGAAAAAACAAGCATTTCTGTCACTCCTCCCACCACTGTCTTGTGATCCAAATTGCTTCACAGCCAATGAATCCTCGGAGTTTCCCTAGTTAGCCCTTGGATAACCCGCAGATGCTGAAAACCTGAACTAAAAACAGACCAAGCTGCATCCACACGGCAGGCCAGGCAGTGTCTGTCGGGAGAAGAGCAGTTATCATTCCAGGCTGAAGGCCTGAATGAGATTTTCTATGTTAAAAACTAAACCATCTATCAGAGCTGCAGCTGGAAGGATTTATATTCAGCTCACCCACCTCACCCACATCACCCACATCACCCTCCTCTCCTCCCCACGTCACTCACCCTCCTCACCTCCCTACCCTCCTCACACACCTCCCCCACCTCACTCACCTCACCCACCTCACTCACCTCCTCACCTCACCCACCCTCCTCATCCACCCTCTTCACTCACCTCACCCACCTCCTCACCTCCCCCACCTCACTCACCTCCTCACCTCCCCCACCTCCCCACCCTCCTCACACACCTCCCCCACCTCACTCACCTCATCCACCTCACCCACCTCACTCACCTCCTCACCTCCCCCACCCTCCTCACCCACCCTCTTCACTCACCTCCCCCACCCTCCACCTTCCTCACCTCCCCACCCTCTTCACGCACCTCACCCACATCACTCATCTCACCCTCCTCTCCTCCCCACGTCACCCACCTCACTTCCCCACCCTCCTCACCCACCCTCTTCACACACCTCCCCCACCTCCCCCACCTCCCCCACCCTCCTCACACACCTCCCCCACCTCCCCCACCCTCCTCACACACCTCCCCCACCTCACCCACCTCTCCTCCCCACGTCACCCACCTCACCTCCCCACCCTCTTCACACACCTCCCCCACCTCACTCACCCTCTTCACACACCTTCCCCACCTCCCCACCCTCCTCACCCACCTCACCTCGCCATCCTCTTCACACACCTCCCGCACCTCACTCACCCTCTTCACACACCTCCCCCCACCTCACTCACCCTCTTCACACACCTTCCCTACCTCCCCATCCTCCTCACCCACCCTTTTCACTCACCTCACCCACCTCTCCTCCCCACGTCACCCACCTCACCTCCCCATCCTCTTCACACACCTCCCTCACCTCCCCACCCTCCTCACTCACCTCCCCCACCTCCCCACCCGCCTCACCCTCCTCTCCTCCCCACATCACCCACCTCACCTCCCCACCCTCTTCACAGACCTCACCCACTTCCCCACCCTCCTCACCTCCCCACCCTCTTCACACATCTCACCCACCTCCCCCACCCTCCTCACACACCTCCCCCTCCTCCCCTCCCCTATCTATCTCTCTATCTATTTCTCTTTTTCCCAATCTCCCTCTTTGTTTTTCTCTCTCTCCCCACTTTTGGAAAAGACTGTCAGCAGGGTGGGTAGTGTGCACAATGAATTTTCCTGCCCACTTCATAAATTCCATTGCATCTATTTATTTAACCTGTAAATGACTGCAAGAAAATGAATAGCAAGCTAGTATATGGTAATAGAGAGGTTCTTTCATAATAAGTTTATTTTGAACTTCGAACTTTGGTCATGGTGGGTACAAAGAATTATTCCTGTGCAGCTTGATGTTTGCAAGTAGTTTGAGCGAGCTCGGGCTTTTCTCTTTGGAGTAGAGGAGGATGAGAGGTGACGTGGTAGAAGTATACACGATGACAAGAGGCATGGATCCAGTGATTGTAGACTTCAGGAGAGGGAAACCAGAGGTCTATGAGCCAGTAATCATTGGAGGATCAGAGGTGAAGAGGGTCAGCAAATCTGAATTCCTGTGTGTCACTGTCTCGAAAGGTCCCGTCCGGAACCCATCATATAAATATAATTGGAAAGAAAGGACGACAGCATCTGTACTTCCTCAGGAGTCTGCAGAGATCCGGCATAACTTCAAAAACTTTGACAAACTTCAATAGATGTGTAGTGGAAAGTTTGTAGACCTGATATGGGAACACCAGTGCCTTTGAATGCAAAATCCTACAAAAGGTAGTGGATTTGGCCCAGTAAAGCCCTCCCAACCACTGATCCCATCGTAGGCAAGCAGCATCCATCATCAGGGATCCTCACCACCCAGGCCAGGCCTTTTCTCTTTTCTTGCTGCTGCCACCAGGTAGAAGGTACAGGAGCCTCAGGGCTCGCACCACCAGCTAACAGCTTCAAGAACAGTTACTACTCCTCAACCATCAGGTTCTTGAATAAAAGAGGATATTGAGATGGTCCCCTTTATCTTGTTATCTCACGCTCTTGTTATTTATTGATACTTATCTATACTTGCATTTGCACAGTTTGTTGTCTTCTGTGCACTGCTCGATCTTTCACAGATCCCGTTTCCAGTTACTGTTCTATAGGTTTGCTGAGTGTGTCTGCAGGATATGTAGGTACTCTGATAATAATGTATACTTTGAACTTTTGACAGCCAGAGACCTATTCCCAGGGCAGAAATGGCTGACATGAGGGGACATCATTTTAAGGTGATTAGATAAAGGTATAGGGGGATGACAGAGGTAAGATTTTTCACACAGAGAGTGGCGAGTGCATGGAATACACTGCCAGGGGTGATGGTAAAGGCAGATACAATAGAGACATTTAAGAGACTCTAAGATAGACACACAGATGAAAGGAAAATGGAGGATTATGTAGGAGGGAAGGGTTAGATCGATCTTAGAGCAGGTTAATGGGTCAGCACAATACTCTGGGCCGAAGGGCCTGTACTGTGCTGTTATATTCCGTGTTCTAAGACTGCACATCTAACGGACTTGGTGGAAGGATCTGCGAACTGGAGGATCCAGGGGAGCTTCACGAGAATGATTCTGGGAATAAAAGGGTGAGCATATGGAGTGTCTGATGTCTCTGGGCCTGCACCCACTGATGTTTAGAAGAATAAGGAGGGAATCTCATTGAAACCCATTGAATATTGAAAGGCCTAGACTGAGTGGGTGTGGAGAGGATGTTCCCTATGGTGGGAAGGTCAGAGACCAGAGGACACAGCCTCAGAATAGAGGTGAGAAGGAATTTCTTTAGCCAGAGGGTGGTGAATCTGTGGAATTCATTGCCACAGACGGCTGTGGAGATCAAGACACTGGGCAGTTGATAGGTTCTTGATTAGTTGGGGTGTCAAAGGTTACGGGGGAAGGCAGGAGAGTAGGTTGAGAGGGATAATAAACGAGCCGTGATGGAACGGTGGAGCAGACTTGATGGGCCGAACGGCCTGATTCTGTTCCAGTGTCTCATGGTCTTACAGCGTGGCTGAGCGTGTTGTTTCAGAACTGTGCCTTTGCTGGCTCCTGGCTGCGAGAGGGGGAGGCCGCGGTCCGCGCGGTGTGGAGGATGCAGTGTCAAGGCCGGAGCAGCGAGCTGTGTGCGGAGACACGCAGCGTGCTCACGTCCTCCCCGGGTATCTGCTCCCCCCTCTGATGCCAGGTCTTGGTTCCAGGCTTCTCCCTCAGGTCAACAGTGCATGGGAAAGGAAAGGCTGCTCGATGCTGCGGATTTCCTCGGCTTCCTCTCTCCCTATCCTGTCAGGCCGCAGGGCTTTATATAGCTCGCCTGACAGCTAAAAAGAATCGTTTTGTCCAATCTGTCAACAGCAGATGAGTAAAGTCAAGCTGTTTAATGATGGGTGTTGGTGTTTTTAAAAAAAAGAGGATTTTTAAAACCTCCCCTTAAAAATAAAACTTGGCGTGAAATGACCCCCAGCATTTTATCATGGGGCAAGGCCATTCAGGCTATTAAAGTTGCTGTACAAAGAACCAGCCATTTAGTCTGATGCAATCCCAGGACAAAACTTAGTGAACGTACCATTTTCAACTCAGAGAGACACAGAGACAGACAGACAGACAGACTTGTCATTCTGAATTCAAAGGGAGTTGGAATCTGTAATGAGGACGATGTTTCAGAATTGGAAACTCTTGGGAAGGGTCGGGTGATGGTTGTGGCGGTGGGAGTGGAGTATCGATCTGGAGTGACTGATAGAGGTTTACAGCACCGTCAGGTGGGAGGGCCCAGTCTTTGCCCCAGCATCAGCGAGTCTGAAACTAGGAGGCACAACTTGAAGGTGAGAGGGGCAGTTTTTCACACAAAAGCCTAGTGGGTATATGGAAGTGATAGAGGGGGCACAATTCGGTGGGTATATGGAAGTGATAGAACATAGAACATAGAATAGTACAGCACAGTACAGGCCCTTTGGCCCACAATGTTGTGCTGACCCTTAAACCCTGTCTCCTATATAACCCCCCCCACCTTAAATTCCTCCATATACCTGTCTAGTAGTCTCTTAAATTTCACTAGTGTATCTGCCTCCACCACTGACTCAGGCAGTACATTCCACGAACCAACCATTCTCTGAGTCAAAAACTTTCCTCTAATATCCCCCTTGAACTTCCCACCCCTTACCTTAAAGCCGTGTCCTCTTGTATTGAGCAGTGGTGCCCTGGGAAAGAGGTACTGGCTATCCACTCTGTCTATTCCTCTTAATACCTTGTATACCTCTATCATATCTCCTCCCATCCTCCTTCTCTCCAGAGAGTAAAGCCCTAGCTCCCTTAATCTCTGATCATAATCTATACTCTCTAAACCAGACAGCGTCCTGGTAAATCTCCTCTGTACCATTTCCAATGCTTCCACATCCTTCCTATAGTGAGGCGACCAGAACTGGACACAGTACTCCAAGTGTGGCCTAACCAGAGTTTTATAGAGCTGCATCATTACCTCGTGACTCTTAAACTCTATCCCTCGACTTATGAAAGCTAACATCCAATAAGCTTTTTTAACTACCCTATCTACCTGTGAGGCAACTTACAGGGATCTGTGGACATGTACCCCCAGATCCCTCTGCTTCTCCACACTACCAAGTATCCTGCCATTTACTTTGTACTCTGCCTTGGAGTTTGTCCTTCCAAAGTGTACCACCTCACACTTCTCCGGGTTGAACTCCATCTGCCACTTCTCAGCCCACTTCTGCATCCTATCAATGTCTCTCTGCAATCTTCAACAATCCTCTACACTATCTACAAAACCACCAACCTTTGTGTCATCTGCAAACTTGCCAACCCACCCTTCTACCCCCACATCCAGGTCGTTAATAAAAATCACGAGAAGTAGAGGACACAGAACAGATCCTTGTGGGACACCACTAGTCACAATCCTCCAATCTGAATGTACTCCCTCCACCACCACCCTCTGCTTTCTGCAGGCAAGCCAATTCTGAATCCACCTGGCCAAACTCCCCTGGATCCCATGCCTTCTGACTTTCTGAATAAGCCTACTGTGTGGAACCTTGTCAAATGCCTTACTAAAATCCATATACATCACATCCACTGCACTACCCTCATCTATATGCCTGGTCACCTCGTCAAAGAACCCTATCAAGCTTGTTAGACACTATCTGCCCTTCACAAAGCCATGCTGACTGTCCCTGATCAGACCGTGATTCTCTAAATGCCCATAGATCCTATCTCTAAGAATCTTTTCCAACAGCTTTCCCACCGCAGACGTAAGGCTCACTGGTCTATAATTACGCGGATTATCCCTACTACCTTTCTTGAACAAGGGGACAACATTCGCCTCCCTCCAATCCTCTGGTACCATTCCCATGGACAACGAGGACATAAAGATCCTAGCCAGAGGCTCAGCAATCTCTTCCTTTGCCCCGTGGAGCAGCCTGGGGAATATTCCGTCAAGCCCTGGGGACTTATCTGTCCTAATGTATTTTAACAACTCCAACACCTCCTCTCCCTTAATATCAACATGCTCCAGAACATCAACCTCACTCATATCGTCCTCACCGTCATCAAGTTCCCTCTCATTGGTGAATACCAAAGAGAAGTACTCATTGAGGACCTCGCTCACTTCCACGGCCTCCAGGCACATCTTCCCACCTTTATCTCTAATCAGTCCTACCTTCACTCCTGTCATCCTTTTGCTCTTCACATAATTGAAGAATGCCTTGGGGTTTTCCTTTACCCTACTTGCCAAGGCCTTCTCATGCCCCCTTCTTGCTCTTCTCAGCCCCTTCTTAGGCTCCTTTCTTGCTACCCTATATTCCTCAATAGACCCATCTGATCCTTGCTTCCTAAACCTCATGTATGCTGCCTTCTTCCTCATGACTAGATTTTCCACCTCACTTGTCACCCATGGTTCCTTCACCCTACCATTCTTTATCTTCCTCACCGGGACAAATTTATCCCTAATATCCTGCAAGAGATCCCTAAACATCGACCACATGTTCATAGTACATTTCCCTGCAAAAACATCATCCCAATTCACACCCGCAAGTTCTAGCTTTATAGCCTCATAATTTGCCCTTCCCCAATTAAAAAATTTCCTGTCCTCTCTGATTCTATCCTTTTCCATAATAATGCTGAAGGCCAGGAAGCAGTGGTCACTGTCCCCCAGATGCTCACCCACTGAGAGATCTGTGACCTGACTGGGTTCGTTACCTAATACTAGATCTAGTGTGGCATTCCCCCTAGTCGGCCTGTCAACATACTGTAACAGGAATGGGGGCACAATTTGGTGGGTAAATGGAAATGACAGGGTGCACAATTTGGTGGGTATATGGAAGGGACAGTGGGCACAATTTGGTGGGTATATGGAAGTGACAGTGGGGGGCACAATTTGGTGGGTAAATGGAAATGACAGGGTGCACAATTTGGTGGGTATATGGAAGTGACAGGGGGCACAATTTGGTTGGTATATGGAAGTGACAGTGGGGGGGCACAATTTGGTGGGTATATGGAAGTGACAGGGGGCACAATTTGGTTGGTATATGGAAGTGACAGTGGGGGGGCACAATTTGGTGGGTATATGGAAGTGACAGTGGGGGGGCACAATTTGGAGGGTATATGGAAGTGACAGTGGGGGGGCACAATTTGGAGGGTATATGGAAGTGACAGTGGGGGGCACAATTTGGTGGGTAAATGGAAATGACAGGGTGCACAATTTGGTGGGTATATGGAAGGGACAGTGGGCACAATTTGGTGGGTATATGGAAGTGACAGTGGGGGGCACAATTTGGTTGGTATATGGAAGTGACAGTGGGGGGGCACAATTTGGTTGGTATATGGAAGTGACAGTGGGGGGGCACAATTTGGTTGGTATATGGAAGTGACAGTGGGGGGGCACAATTTGGTGGGTATATGGAAGTGACAGTGGGGGGCACAATTTGGTTGGTATATGGAAGTGACAGTGGGGGGGCACAATTTGGTTGGTATATGGAAGTGACAGTGGGGGGGCACAATTTGGTTGGTATATGGAAGTGACAGTGGGGGGGCACAATTTGGTTGGTATATGGAAGTGACAGTGGGGGGGCACAATTTGGTTGGTATATGGAAGTGACAGTGGGGGGGCACAATTTGGTGGGTATATGGAAGTGACAGTGGGCACAATTTGGTGGGTATATGGAAGTGACGGGGGGCACAATTTGGTAGGTAAATGGAAGCGATGGGGGCACAATTTGGTGGGTAAATGGATTTGATGGAGGTGGCCACAATTATAATCAGAATCTGGTTTATTATCACATATGTTGTGAAATTTGTTGTTTTGCAACAGCAGTACAGATCAAGACAAAAACATGATAAATTATCTGAGAAATATATATAAAATTAATAAGTAATGTAAAAAGAGTGTAAAATAGTGAGGTAGTGTCCATGGACCATTCAGAATTCTGATGGCGGAGGGGAAGAAGCTGTTACTGAAATGCTGAGTGTGTGTCTTCGGGCTCCTGTACCTCCTCCCTGATGGTAGTGATGAGAAGAGGGCATGTCCTGGGTGATGGGGTCCTCAGTGATGGATGAGGCATCGCCTTTCGAAGATATCTTTTATCCATTTAAAGACAGCATTTAGACAGGTACATGGATGGGGAATGTTTAGAACAGGGGTTCCCGACCTTTTTTATGCTATGGAGCCCTACCATTAACTGAGGGGTCCATGGACCAAATGTGGGGAAATAGATTTGATATTTAGATAGGCACAGGAATGTGAGGAAAATGGAAGGATTTGGGCATTGCGTAGGCAGAGGGGATTAGTTAGGATGCTCATTTGATTACTAATTTAATTGGTTCAGCACAACATTATGGGCCAAAGGGCTTCTTCCTGTGCTGTACTGGTCTATGTTCAGTATAAGTGGGACCTGCTCAGATAGGCATCAGGGCAAGCATGCATGCACTGGGCCAAAGGGCTTGATCCCATCCTGCATTACTCTGTGACTGCGGCCACATCCTGAACCGACCTCGGTCAGACATCTCCTCCACTGGGTGCATCTCAGAGGCAGCGGCTAGAAATTCCAGTCTCCTTGAAACTCAAGCAGAAGCTGGTAATTGCCTGGCTCGCTTACCCTGTGGCTGGGACCTTCACGCATGGCCGACCTTTCACACTTCAAAATGTCAGGGGTTGGACACCTGTCTGTGTGTATCTGTGTGTCTGTGTGTGAGAGGGAGGAATGAGGCTTGATGTCTGTGTGTGCGAGGGAGGAACAGGGCTCGGTATATGTATGTGTGTCTGTGTCTGTGTGCGGGTGAGAGGGAGGAATGAGGCTCGATGTCTGTGTTTGCGAGGGAGGAACAGGGCTCGGTATATGTGTGTCTGTGTCTGTGTGCGGGTGAGAGGGAGGAATGAGGCTCGATGTGTGCGTGTGTGGGAGGGAGGGGTTTGTTTTGCTGTTGTTGTTTTGTTGCTTGTTGTGTTCTGTGTTGCCCTGCTGAGCTATAATGGCATAGGAATGTGTGTTGATGCTTGTGGGCTGCCCCCAGCACATCCTTGGGTTATGTTAGTTGTTAACACAAGCAACACATTTCACAAAATATTGACGTACCTGTGATAAATAATCTGAATCTTCCAACATTTATTGACCAGCTCTGGGGGAGTGGGGAGTGCTGAGTGGGGGCTGATGGCTGGAGACCTATCCCGGAGTTGGCGGACAGTTCATGTGTGTTTGTGTGGGTGGGTCCTGTTTTGCTGCTGTTGTTTTGTTGCTTGTTGTGGTCAATGTTGTTCTGCCGAGCATTGTGGGCTTGCCATATTGTCACCGGAAGATGAGGTGATTGTCGCGTCCTGCCCCAGCACATCCTGGAGTTGTGTTGGTTGCTAACACAAATGGAGCATCTCAGGGCACGTCTTGATGCCAACGTGATAAATACATGAACCAGAATCTGAAGTCTGAACCCTGAAATCCAACTCCAGTTCACTGCCCACTCACAACAAGCCCAAACTCAGCTAATGTTTCAGCTCAAAGAGCCTCCGTTCACTACTCCGCTGTGCTGACTTTCAGCTGCTACAGTGTAACCGAGACATCAGTGTAAAACTTCCTCAGCCTTGCTCTCAGGTCCTTGATGGACGAGTATTTAGGACGGAGTTGAGGAGGAATATCTTCAGCTAAAGAGTGGTGAATCCATGGAATTCATTACCATAGATAGCTGTGGAGCCCAAGTCATGGGGTATACTTAGAGTGGAGGTTGATAGGTTCTTGATTAGTCACGGTTTCAAAGGTTATGAGAAGGTGGCAGGAGAATGGGGTTGGTAGGGACAATAAATCAGCCATGACGGAATAATGGGGCAGACTTGATGGGCTGAATGGTTTGATTCTGCTCCTGGGTCTTTTGCCCTTTTCCCTATACTCCAATGGATGAAGTTGCAACCTGGCCAACATCCCTCCACAAATGAGTTCCCAAGTCCCAATCATGATGTGAATTTTGAACAGTTCCTACCCAGTTCAATACTACGAACACAAGAGGTTCTGCAGATGCTGGAAATCTTGAAGAACATGAAAAATGCTAAAGGAACTCAGCAGGTCAGGCAGCATCTATAGAAGTGAATAAACAGTCAACGCTTCAGGCCAAAACCCTTCTTCAGGACTCAATACATTAATAGTTCGATTGGTTACCTGATTGTAACTTAAAAGAAATTATAATTAATTGAGTTCATAACTTGTGTAGCTCATTTCTTTGGGAAAATTTAAGGTGAAGAAACTTTTGGTAGTCATACGCACGACCTTCATCTCTCTGATGCGATTTCTTCCACCAGTCTTCAGAGTTGACAATAATGACACAAAAGTTAGCCACTGTGTCTATCTTTAGCACAGGACATAGTTCCAAGAGGAACTTCCTGTCTACTGTTCCATCCTTGCCCTCCATGGGAAGGAAGTGACTGGTTAACGGAGAGGCTGGTCCATGTACTTCCAGGAGCCTGACCTCATATCACCTGGTGGGCAAGAGGGTGTTTGTACCTGACTTCACGTCACCTGATGAGCAAGGTGGTGTTTGTACCTGAGCTTGCAACACCTGGTAGCCGAGAAGGTCGACATACCTGACCACATGACATCTGTTGGGCGAGACGGCGATCGTACCAAGATTCAACATTCAAGTTTATTTGTCACAAAAGATGTCATCCGTCATTAAGGACCCCTCTCACCCTCTTCTCATTGCTACCATCAAGGAGGAGGTACAGGAACATGAAGATACACACTCAACATTTTAGGAACAGCTTCTTCCCTGCCATCAGATCTCTGAACGGACAATGAACCCATTAATATTTCCGCACTATTTTTTTCTTGTTTTTGCTCTCTTTTTGCACACACACACACACATACATATTGATTGCATTGTACTGCTGCCACAAAACAACACATTTCAGGACATATGCCAGTCATGTTAAACCTGACTCTGACGCATATCAGAGTGAAACGCAGTTTTTGTGTTAACAACGAACACGTACAAGGGTCTGGTGGGTTCCGGCACATTCGGGTGCTACCAGCTCTTGTCCGGTCTCGCTACTACGACGAGCAACATCGTGGCTCTTCCCAAGGGTGCTCCAGTCCACATCACTGTCCTTTGACCACGGAGCAGAGCGACCTATCCACTAAGTCCTCTAACTTTACCACTTCCCCGTCTCAAAACCATAACCTGACCCCTAACTCCCAACTTTGTCTCCAAAACATGTCCCCATGAACCCCAAAGAAACGGTAAAATTGAACCCAACCTCATCAGATGCCACAGTTTGTTGCCATCTTGAAGGATCTTTACCTGTGCGTTCTGTGAAGAACATCTCAACAAAACTCCTCAGGGTAAGATTTGGCAACTTGCACCATACACTTGGGACCAGGAACTCCTTCAAACCTCTTTCACTACTTAACCAATTCCTCATTGACTCGAAACACAAGAGATCCTGTACATGTTAGAAATCCAGAGCAACACACACACACACCAGCGAGACTGGACAAAATGCAGGAAGAATGTGGAAAATTTAGAGAGAGGCTGCAGAGGAGATTTACCAGGATGTTGCATGGATTGGAGAGCACGTCGTATGAGGTTAGGTTGAGTGAGCTGGGGTCTTTTTCTTTGGGGTGAAGGAGGATGAGAGGTGACTTGATAGAGGTGTACAAGATGATAAGAAGCATAAGACCACAAGATCATAAGACATAAGAGCAGAATTAAGCCATTCAGCCCATCGAGTCTGCTCCACCATTCCATCATGGCTGATCCTCGATGCCACTCAACCCTATACACCAGCCTTCTCACCATATCCTTTGATGCACTGTACTTGGCCTCCACCACAGTCCGTGGCAGAGCCTTCCACAAATTCACCACTCTCTAGCTAAAAGAAATCCTCCTTACCTCTGTTCTAAAAGGTCACGCCTCAATTTTGAGGCCATGCCCTTTAGTTCTGGATACCCCCACCAAAGGAAACATCATCTCCACATCCACCCTATCTAGTTCTTTCAACATTCAGTAGGTTTCAATGAGATACCCACACATTCTTCTAAATTCCAGCGAGTATAGGCCCAAAGCTGCTAAACACACCTCATATATTAACCCCTTCATTCCCAAAATCATCCTCATGAACCTCCTCTGGACTCCCTCCAATGAGAACACATCCTTTCTGAGATATGGGACCAAAAACTGTTAACAATACTCCAAGTGGGGCCTGACTAGTGTCTTTTCAAGCATCAGCATTATCTCCTTGCTTTTATATTCTATTCCCCTAGGAATAAATGCCAACATTGCATTTGCCTTCTTTATCCTAGACTCGACCTATGAATGAACCTTCTGGGAGTTCTGCACGAGGACTCCTAAGTCCCTCTGCACCTCTGATATTTGAATCTTCTCCCCCTTTAGATAATAGACTGCACTATTGTTCCCTTTACCAAAATGCATTATCAGATGTCAGGGGTAAGTTTTTTTACGCAGAGTGCGTGGAATTGGTTGCCCGTGATGATGATGGAGGCGGATACAATAGGGTCTTTTAAGAAACTCCTCGATAGGTACATGGAGCTTGGAAAAATACAGAGCTATGGGTAACCCTAGGTAATTTCTAAAGTAAGTACATGTTCAGCACAGCATTGTGGGCCGAAGGACCTGTATTGTGCTGTAGGTTTTCTATGTTTCTACATTTCCCAACACTGTAGTCCATCTGCTACTTTTTTGCCCATTCTTCCAATTTGTCTAATTCCTGCTGCAATCGCATTGCTTCCTCAGCACTACCTACCCCTCCACCTATCTTCATATCATCCACAAACTTTGCCACAAAGCCATCCATTCCATTATCCAAATCATTGACAAACAATGTGAAAAGTAGTGGTCTCGATACTGACCCCTGAGGAAAACCACTAGTCACTGGCAGCCAACAGGAAAAGGCCCCTTTTATTCCCACTCACTGCCTCCTGCCTGTCCGCCATTCCTCTATCCATGCCAGTATCTTTCCTGTAATGGCAAAGGATTTTATCTTATCCAGTAGTCTCATGTGAGGCATCTTATCAAATGCCTTCTGAAAATCTAAGTAAACGACATTCACTGCCTCTCCTTTCTCCACCCTGCTTGTTACTTCCTCCAAGAATTCTAATGGATTTGTCAGGCAAGAAATCATGCTGACTTTGAGTTATTTTATCATTAGTCTCCAAGTACTTCGAAACCTCATCCTTAATAATAGACTCCAACACTTTCCCAACCACTGAGGTTAGGCTAACTGCCCTATAATTTCCTTTATTTTTCCTTCCTCCCTTCTTAAAGAGTGGAGTCATATTTGCAATCTTCCAGTCCTCTGGGACCATGCCAGAATCAGGTGATTTTGAAAGATCATGAACAATGCTTCAGTTATCTCTTCAGCACCTTTCAGGACTCTGGAATGTAGTCCATTTGGTCCAGGTGACATCCACCTTAAGATCTTTGAGTTTGCCTAGCACTTTTTCCTTGTAATAGCAATGGCACTCACTCCTGCTCCCTGACCTTCAGACCCCTGGCACACTGCTCGTGTCTCCACAGTGAAGATAGATGCAAAGTACCCATTAAGTTCATCAGCCATTTCTTTGACCTTCATTACTACCTCACCAGCATCATTTTTCAGTGGTTCAGTATTCAGCTCTCACCTCCTTAGACCATAAGACCATAAGACATAGGAGCAGAATTAGGCCATTTGGCTCATCGAGTCTCCTCTGCCATTCAGTCACGGCTGATCCTTTACTCCCCTCCTCAGACCCACTCCCTGGCCTTCGCCCCGTAATCCTGGTAATGTCCTGGTAACCTTTGATGCCATGTCTAATCAAGAACCTATCAATCTCTGCCTTAAATACACCCAACAACCTGGCCTCCACAGCTGCACATGGCAACAAATTCCAAAAATTCACCACCATCTGGCTAAAGAAATTTCTCCACATCAGTTTTAAATGGATGCCT
Organism: Mobula birostris; assembly: GCF_030028105.1. Classification (NCBI taxonomy): domain Eukaryota; kingdom Metazoa; phylum Chordata; class Chondrichthyes; order Myliobatiformes; family Myliobatidae; genus Mobula; species Mobula birostris. Next base: position 173,428,293 of record NC_092376.1, read on the forward strand.
CTCTATCCTGCAGCTGTGCCCTCTTGTCCTAGACTCCCCCACCATGGGAAACATCCTTTCCACATCTACTCTGTCTAGGTCTTTCAACAATCGAAAGCTTTCAATGAGATCACCCCTCATCCTCCTAAATTCCAGTGAGTACAGACCCAGAGCCATCAAAAGTTCCTTGTATGATAACCCTTTCATTCCTGGAATCATCCTTGTGAACCTTCTCTGGACCCTCTCCAATACCAGCACATCTTTTCTAAGATGAGGAGCCCAAGACTTTTCACAATATTCAAGGTGAGGCCTCACCAGTGCCTTATAAAGCCTCAGCATCACATCCTTGCTCTTGTATTCTAGACCTCTTGAAATGAACGCTAACATGGCATTTGCCTTCCTCGCCACCGACTCAAACTGCAAGTTAACCTTCAGGGTGTTCTGCACAAGGTCTCCCAAGTTCCTTTGCATCTCAGATTTTTGGATTTTCTCCCCATTTAGAAAATAGTCTGCACATTTATTTCTACTACCAAAGAGCATGACCATGCATTTTCCAACACTATATTTCATTTGCCACTTTCTTGTCCATTCTGCTAATCTGCCTAAGTTCTTCTGCAGCCTGTTTCCTCAACACTACCTGCCCCTCCACTAATCTTCATTTCATCTGCAAACTTGGCAACAAAGCCATCTATTCCATCATCTAAATCATTGATATACAGCATAAAAAGAAGTGGACCCATCACCGACCCCTGCGGAACATCACTAGTCACTGGCAGCCAACCAGAAAAGGATCCTTTTATTCCCACTCACTGCCTCCTACCAATCAGCCAATGCTCTAACCAAGCCTGTAATATCATGGGCTCTTAACTTGGTAAGCAGCTTCATGTGTGGCACCTTGTCAAAGGCCTTCTGAAAGTCCAAATATACAATATCCATTGCATCCCCTTTATTTATCCTACATGTGATCTCCTCAAAGAATTCCATTAGATTCGTCAGGCAGGATTTTTCCTTAAGGAAACCATGTTGACTTTGTCCTATCTTGTCCTGTGTCACCAAGTACTCCATAACCTCATCCTTAATAATCGACTCGAACATCTTCCCAACCACAGAGGTCAGGCTAACTGGTCTATAACTTCCTTTCTGCTGCCTTCCTTCTTTCTTAAAGGGTGGAGTGACATTTTCATCATGCCAGAGTCCAATGATTTTTGAAAGATTATTACTAATGCATCCACAATCTCTACTGCTACCTCTTTCAGAGCCCTAGAGTGCAGTTCATCTGGTCCGGATGTCTTATGTACCCTTAGGTCTTTCAGCTTTTGGAGCACCTTCTCCCTTATAATAGTAACTGCATTCACTTCTCTTCCCTCATACCCTTCAACACCTGGCACACTGCTAGTATCTTCCATAGTCTGCCATCTCCTTGTCTCCTGTTATTATTTCTCCAACCTCATTTCCTAGCGATCCTTTATCCACTCTCCTCTCTCTCTTTTATTTTTTATTTACTTGAATAAGCTTTTACTATCCATTTTGATATTGTTTGATAGCTTGCTTTCATATTTCATCTTTTCCCTCCTAATAATTCTTTTAGTTGCTCTCTGTAGGGTTTTTAAAACTTCCTAATCCTCTGTCTTCCCACTAATTTTTGCTTTGTTGTATGCCCTCTCTTTTGCTTTTACATTAGCTTTGACTTCCCTTGGAAGCCATGGTTGTACTATTTTGCCATGTGGGTATTTCTTCATTTTTGGAATACACATGTCCTGCACCTTCCTTATTCTTCCTCAAAACTCACGCCTTTGCTGCTCTGCTGACATCCCTGCCAGCACCTACTTCCAATTTACTTTGGCCAACTCCTCCCTCATACCTCTGGTTCATTCCATAACACCCAATCCAGTATAGCTGATCCCCTAGTTGGCTCAACAACAAACTGTTGTGGGGATGGAACTGGACTCTCTCATGGTGGTGTCTGAAAAGAGGATGCTGTCTAAGTTGCATGCCATCTTGGTCAACGTCTCCCATCCACTACATAATGTACTGGGTGGGCACAGGAGTACATTCAGCCAGAGACTCATTCCACCGAGATGCAACACAGAGCGTCATAGGAAGTCATTCCTGCCTGTGGCCATCAAACTTTACAACTCCTCCCTTGGAGAGTCAGACACCCTGAGCCAATAGGCTGGTCCTGGACTTATTTCCTGGCATAATTTACATATTACTATTCAATTATTTATGGTTTTATTACTATTTAATTATTTATGGTGCAACTGTAACAAAAACCAATTTCCCCTGGGATCAATAAAGTATCACTATGACTATGACTAAAGCCATCTCGTAGGCACTAAACAAACTCACTCTCTTGAGATCCACTTCCAACCTGATTTTCCCAATTGACCTGCATGTTGAAATCTCCCATGACTGTCATAACATTGCCCTTTGGACACGCTTTTTCTATTTCCTGTTGATATCTGTAGTCCACATTTTGTTGGGAGGCCTGTATATAACTGCCATCAGGGTCCTTCTACTCTTGCAGTTTCTGAATTCAGCCCACAAGGATTCAAGGTGTACAAGATGATGAGAGGCATTAATTGGGTGGATAGTCAGAGGCTTTTTCCCAGGGCTGAAATGGCCTGTATTGTACTTCCTCCCTTACTACCATTCAGGGCCCCAAACAGTCCTTCCAGGTGAGGCAACACCTCACCTGTGAGTCGACTGGGGTGATGTACTGCGTCCGGTGCTCCCGATGTGGCCTTCTATATATTGGCGAGACCCGACGCAGACTGGGAGACCGCTTTGCTGAACATCTACGCTCTGTCCGCCAGAGAAAGCAGGATCTCCCAGTGGCCACACATTTTAATTCCACATCCCATTCCCATTCTGACATGTCTATCCACGGCCTCCTCTACTGTAAAGATGAAGCCACACTCACGTTGGAGGAACAACACCTTATATTCTGTCTGGGTAGCCTCCAACCTGATGGCATGAACATCGACTTCTCTAACTTCCGCTAAAGCCCCACCTCCCCCTCGTACCCCATCTGTTACTTATTTTTATGCACACATTCTTTCTCCCACTCTCCTTTTTCTCCCTCTGTCCCTCTGAATATACCTCTTGCCCATCCTCTGGGTCCCTCCCCCTTGTCTTTCTTCCCGGACCTCCTGTCCCATGATCCTCTCGTATCCCCTTTTGCCTATCACCTGTCCAGCTCTTGGCTCCATCCCTCCCCCTCCTGTCTTCTCCTATCATTTTGGATCTTCCCCTCCCCCTCCAACTTTCAAATCCCTTACTCACTCTTCCTTCAGTTAGTCCTGACGAAAGGTCTCGGCCTGAAACGTCGACTGCACCTCTTCCTAGAGATGCTGCTTGGCCTGCTGCGTTCACCAGCAACTTTTATGTGTGTTGCTGTATTGTGCTGTAGGTTTTCTAAGTTTCTATCTTCTGATCCTATGTCACATCTTTCTACTTATCTGATGCCATTCTTTACCAGCAGAGCCACGCCATCCCCTCTGCCTACCTTCCTATCCCTCCGATACAACATGTAACCTTGGACATTCAGCTCCCAACTACAAACATCCTTCAGGCACAAAGGATATAACTGAATATAATCTTATATAACTGTAAAATTTTTAGTATCGTGCTTTATATTATTGGTATAGATCGAGTGGTCAGCCAGAGACTTTTTCCCAGGGTGGAAAAGGCTAATATAACGGGCATAATTTTGATTGGAGAGAAGTTCAGGGAGATGTCAGACGTAGGTTGTTTTACACAGAGTGATGGGTGTGTGGAACACACTGTCAGGGGTGGTAGTAGAGGTAGATACATTATGGACATTTAAGAGACTCAGATAGGATGATAGAAAAATGGAGGGCTCTGTGGGAGGGGAGGGTTCCATTGATCTTAGAGTAGGTTAAACAGCCTGTTCTACATTTGATACTGTGAAAAACTTCTTTTGCATGCTACCCATACAGTTTGAATCATTACACAGTGTATTGAGGTTACACAAGTTAAAACAATAACAGAATGCAGAATAAAGTGTCACGGTTACAGAGAAAGTGAAGTGCAGGCAGATAATAAGATGCAAGGTCATAACAAGGTAGATTGTAAGGTCAAGGGTCCATCTTATTGTACTGGAGAATTGTTCAATTGTCTGATAACAGTGGGGTAGAAGCTGTCCTTGGGCCTGGTGGGACGTGCTTTCACTGATAACAGTGGGGTAGAAGCTGTCCTTGGGCCTGGTGGGACGTGCTTTCAATAGTCTGATAACAGTGGGGTAGAAGCTGCCCTTGGGCCTGGTGGGACGTGCTTTCAATAGTCTGATAACAGTGGGGTAGAAACTGTCCTTGGGCCTGGTGGGACGTGTTTTCACTGATAACAGTGGGGTAGAAGCTGTCCTTGGGCCTGGTGGGACGTGTTTTCACTGATAACAGTGGGGTAGAAGCTGTCCTTGGGCCTGGTAGGACGTGCTTTCACTGATAACAGTGGGGTAGAAACTGTCCTTGGGCCTGGTGGAACGTACTTTCACTGATAACAGTGGGGTAGAAGCTGTCCTTGGGCCTGGTGGGACATGCTTTCACTGATAACAGTGGGGTAGAAGCTGTCCTTGGGCCTGGTGGGATGTGCTTTCACTGATAACAGTGGGGTAGAAGCTGTCCTTGGGCCTGGTGGGACATGCGTTCACTGATAACAGTGGGGTAGAAGCTGTCCTTGGGCCTGGTGGGATGTGCTTTCACTGATAACAGTGGGGTAGAAACTGTCCTTGGGCCTGGTGGGACATAAGAACATATGAAATAGGAGCAGGAGTAGGCCAACCAGCCCATCGAGCCTGCCCCACCATTCAATAAGATCATGGCTGATCTGTCCGTAAGCTCAGCTCCAGCTACCTGCCTTTTCCCCATAACCCTTAATTCCCCTAACAGGTTTCCCCCACTATCCGAAGGTAGGGCGTTCCTATGAAATGGTTCGTAAGCCGGAATGTCGTAAAGTGAATAAGCAATTACCATTTATTAATATGGGAAAAAATTTTGAGCATTCCCAGACCCAAAAAATAACCTACAAAATCATGCTAAATAGCACATAAAACCTAAAATAACAGTAACATATAGTAAAAGCAGGAATGATATGATAAATACACAGTCTATATAAAGTAGAAATACTTCTCTGCAGCACTGTCTAGTGCAGCGAAAATCTCGCGGAAGCACTCTCGACAGAAACACTCTCTCCAGTAACCTTTAAGCTATGAAGCTGCCAAATCATACCAAATAACATATAAAAATACACAGCCTATATAAAGTAGAAATAATGTATGTACAGTGTAGTTTCACTTACCGGAATCAGGAAGACTCCAATAAATTGCAGTTCGTCACAGTTAAACACTTGCTTATACGAATAACCACCTGACGCAATCGGCAATCACCTCTGATCTGGGCCGACATTTACGTGCCGGGTGGCACTAATTAATTAGCTTGTTTATTTCGGCTTTTTTCTTAAAGATGTGCTGGGTGCGTTCCGACTACCGCTGCATCACTGCATTCTTCGCAGATTGGTATCGGTCTGCGGCCCAGAGGTTGGGGACCACTGCTTAAACTAGGAAGCTGCCCTCGCCTCAGAAACTGATCAAACCACCCATGACTACCTTTAAATTCCACTTTTATCACCATCGTCCAGTGCTTTCTGTTTCAGCTTATTAAAAAGACTGACTGATTTCTTCTTAAGTATAAGAAAACTTAACAGAACACCACGCTTTGTACACCCATCAATCCACTCAAGCAATAGACTTTCCATTTTATCCATTACTGGATGCCGACTAAGAGAAACCACTTTGCTACGAGCAGAACCAACAGTAACATCGGCAGCTTTCAAAATCCTTTCTCTCCGTGTAGAGATAGTGCGAATGGTGGACCCAGGCAAGTTCAACGCGCGGACAATGTCCTTTCTTCGTTCACCACAATTTAAACGCTTAATTATGTCCAGTCTTATGCTAAGTGTAACACCCTTATGAGCTCTTTTAGGCTTTTCCGATACCTTAGAACTCATCTTGCTAATGGATGCACAAAATAAATCGAGGTAAAGCACATGTTTAAGCAACACCGGCTAGAATGCAGTTCCAGGGGAGGAGCTTGGCTGCTCGGGGCGCGTGTTGCCTTTTTTCGTAACAGTGAAAACACCTCCTGTTAGCGAAAACAGGTAACTAATGTAGGTCTTTCGTAACAGCGAGGTGTTGTAAAGCGAACGCTCGAAAAGCGGAGGACACCTACTATGTTAAAATCTATCTAATTGTATCTTAAATATATTTAGTGAAGAAGCCTTAACTGCTTCCCTGGGCAGAGAATTCCACAGATTCACCACTCTCTGGGAAAAACAGTTTCTCCTCATCTCCGTCCTAAATCTTCTCCCCTGAATCTTGAGGCAATGTCCCCTAGTTTTAGTCTCACCTACCAGTGGAAACAACTTTCCTACTTCTATTCCTTTCAAAATTTTGTATGTTTCTATAAGATCCCCTCTCATTCTTCTGAATTCGAGAGAGTATCGTCCCAGGCGACTCAATCTCCCCTCGTAGGTTAACCCCTTCATCTCTGGAATCAACCTGGTGAAACTCCTCTGCACTGCCTCCAAAGCCAGTATATCCTTGCTCAAGTATGGAGACCAGAACTGCACACTCCAGAACTCCAGGTGCGGCCTCACCAGTACCCTGTACAGTTGCAGCATGACCTCCCTGCTCTTGAATTCAATCCCTCTAGCAACGAAGGCCAACATTCCGTCATGAACAAGCACTCCCAAGTCCCTCTGCACAACAGCATGCTGCAATCTTTCACCATTTAAATAATAATCTGTTCTTCTATTATTCCTTCCAAGGTGGATGATCTCGCATTTACCAACATTGTATTCCATCTGCCAGACCTTGGCCCACTCACTTAACCTATCTATATCCCTCTACAGACTCTCCACCTCCTCTGTACAATTTGCTTTTCCACTCAGTTTTGTGTCATCAGCAAATTTTGCTACGCTACACTCAGTCCCCTCTTCCAAATCATCAATGTAAATGGTAAACAGCTGCGGGCCCAGCACTGACCCCTGCGACACCCCACTCACCACCGACTGCCAACCGGAGCAACACCCATTTATACCAACTCTCTGCCTTCTATTGGTTAACCAATCCACTATCCATGCCAATACACTTCCTCCAACTCTATGCATCCGTATCTTATTTATAAGTCTCTTGTGCGGCACCTTATCAAACGCCTTCTGGAAATCCAAGTATACGACATCCACCTGTTCCCTTCTATCCACTGCTCTCATTATGTCCTCAAAGAACTCCGGTAAGTTTGTCAAACAGGACCTGCCCTTTCTGAATCCATGCTGCATCTGTCTAACGGAACCACTCCTTTCTAAATGTTTCGCTATTTCTTCCTTAATGACAGCTTCAAGCATTTTCCTGACTACAGATGTTAAGCTAACTGACCTATAGTTGCCTGTCTTTTGCCTACATCCTTTTTTAAGAAGTTGCATGACATTTGCGGCTCCCAATCCACCAGGACCTGCCCAGAGTCTAGAGAGCTTTGGTAAGTGATTACCAACGTGTCTACTATAACCTCCACTAATTCCCTCAGCACCCTGGGATGCATCCCATCAGGACCAGGGGATTTATCTACCTTCAGGCCCTCTAGTTTGCACATCACTATCTCTTTAGTGACAGTGATTTTATCGAGGTCCTCACCTCCTATTTCATCCATAACATCCTTCTTTGGCATATTAGACGTGTCCTCCACCGTGAAGACCGACACAAAGCAGTTATTCAATGCCTCAGCCATTTCCTTATCAGCCAATATCAATTTCCCCTTCTCGTCTTCCAAGAGACCTACGGTGACTTTAGCCACCCTCTTCTACTTTATATATTTATAAAAACTTTTGCTATCTGTTTTTATATTTTGTGCTAATTTACTTTCATACTCTATCTTCCCTTTCCTTATTTCTTGTTTAATTGTTCTTTGTTGCTTTTTAAAGTTTTCCCAATCCTCCAGTCCCCCACTACTCTTTGCAACTTTGTACACATGAGCTTTGAATTTGATACTATCTTTTATTTCCTTGGTTATCCAAGGCTGGCTCTCCCCACACTTACTGTCCTTACTTTTGAGTGGAATATACTTTTGCTGAGCACTGTGAAAAATCTCTTTGAAAGTATTCCACTGTTCCTCAACTGTCCTATCAAATAGCCTGTGCTCCCAATCCACATTAGCCATCTCCTCCCTCATCCTGTTGTAGTCTCCCTTGTTCAAGCATAATACACTAGTTTTAGATCTAACTATTTCATCCTCCATCTGTATGCGAAATTCAATCATACTATGATCACTCTTTCCAAGAGGATTCCTGACTACAAGATCGTTAATCTTACCCATCTCATTGCACAGGACTAGATCTAAGATGGCATTTTCCCTTGTAGGTTCACTAACATGCTGCTCAAGAAAGCCATCACGGATGTATTCTATGAAGTCCTCCTCAAGACTTCCTTGACCAACCTGATTCACCCAATCTATGTGGAAGTTAAAATCCCCCATGACAACTGCCATTCCGTTCTTACAAGCCTCAGTTATTTCTTGGTTAATCGCCACTGCAATGTTTTTATTAGGTGGCCTATAGACAACTCCCACCAGTGATTTTTTCCCTTTACTATTCTTAACCTCTACCCAGATGGACTCAACATTCTGCTCCGTAGGTCTTATATCATATCTCACAATCGCCCTGATCTCATCCTTAATTAAGAGCGCCACCCCACCTCTTTTGCCTTCCTGCCTATCTTTCCGTATTACCTGATACCCTTGGATATTTAATTCCCAGTCATCTCCACCTTGCAACCAGGTTTCTGTAATGGCCACTAAATCATATGCCTTGGTACTGATCGGTGCCACAAGTTCACCAACCTTGTTTCAAATACTACGGGCACTTAGATAAAGTGCCCTTATACTCACTGTCCTTTTAGAATCTAGTGACATTTGCAACTTAACCCATGACCTCTAGTTGTAGTCCCAGTCAACCTCAGTGGAAAAAGCCTACTTTCATTTAACTTGTCTATACCCCTCATAATCTCCCCACGATCTTCTACGTTCCAAGGAATAAAGCCCTAACCTATTCAATCTTCCCTTATAACTGAGGTCTTCCAGTCTCGCTGACATACTTGTAAATCTTCTCCATACTCTTTCAACATTATTTACATCTTTCCTGTAGGTGGATGACCAAAACTGCACACAATGCTCCAAATAAGGCCTTGCCAGTATCTTACACAACTTCAACATAACACCCCATCTCCTGTACTCAATACATTGATTCATGAAGGGCTCTGTGCCAAAAGCTTTCTTTACGACCCTATCTACCTGTGACACCACTTTCAATGAATTATGGACCTTTTTTCCTAGATCCCTTTGTTCTACAGCACTTCTCAAAGCCCTCCCGTTCACTGTGTCAGACCCACCTTGGCTGGTCCTACTGAAGTGCAACACCTCACATTAAATCCCATCTGCCATTTTTCAACCCATTTTTCCAGCTGGTCCAGAACCTGCTGCAACCTCTGACAGCCTTCCTCTCTGTTCACTACACCCCAAATCTTGGTGTCATCCACAAATTTGTTGATCCAGTTTCCCACATTATCAAAGGGGAGGTGCAACGAGACCTGGGTATCATTATACACCAGTCATTGAAAGTGGGCATGCAGGTACAGCAGGCGGTGAAAAAGGCGAATGGTATGCTGGCATTCATAGCAAGAGGATTCGAGTACAGGAGCAGGGAGGTACTACTGCAGTTGTACAAGGCCTTGATGAGACCACACCTGGAGTATTGTGTGCAGTTTTGATCCCCTAATCTGAGGAAAGACATTCTTGCCATAGAGGGAGTACAAAGAAGGTTCACTAGATTGATTCCTGGGATGGCAGGATTTTCATATGATGAAAGACTGGATCGACTAGGCTTATACTCGCTGGAATTTAGAAGATTGAGGGGGGATCTTATTGAACCGTAGAACATTCTAAAGGGATTGGACAGGCTAGATGCAGGAAGATGGTTCCCGATGTTGGGGAAGTCCGGAACGAGGGGTCACAGTTTGAGGATAAAGGGGAAGCCTTTTAGGACTCAGATGAGGAAAAACTTCTTCACACAGAGAGTGGTGAATCTGTGGAATTCTCTGCCACAGGAAACAGTTGAGACCAGTTCATTGGCTATATTTAAGAGGGAGTTAGATATGGCCCTTGTGGCTAAAGGGATCAGGGGGTATGGAGAGAAGGCAGGTGCAGGGTTCTGAGTTGGATGATCAGCCATGATCGTACTGAATGGCGGTGCAGGCTCGAAGGGCCGAATGGCCTACTCCTGCACCTATTTTCTATGTTTCTGTGTTTCTATCCATATCAAAGCTTCAAAGGTTCATTTAATATCAAGGAAATGTATACAATATACAACCTGAAATGCTTTTCCTTCACAACCATCCACGAAAACAGAGGAGTGCTCCAAAGAATGAATGACAGTTAAATGTTAGAACCCCAAGTTCCCCCCCCAGCTCCCCCTCCCACACTTAATCAGCAAAGCAATGATTCCCCCCTCTCCCACCAGCAAAAAAAAGCATCGGCACCCCCCACTGAGCACTCAAGCGTGCAGCATAGCATCAATAAAGACACAGACTTGCAGTACCCCAAAGACTACTTGTTCACCCGGTATTCGACATACCACAGGCTCTCTCTCTCTCTCCCTAATAAGGGAGAAAGAGGTGCCCCTGTTTCATTGATATCATTGATATTGATGACAAACAATAACAGACCCAGCAACAATCCCTGCGGCACTCCACTAGTCACGGGTCTCCAGTCAGAGAGGCAACCATCTATTATCACTCTTTCATTTCTCCCACAAAGCCAATATCTAATCCAATTTACTATCTCATCTTGAATACTGAGTGACTGAAACTTTTTGACCATCCTCCCATGCAGGTCCTTGTCAAGTGCCTTGCTAAAGTCCATGTAGACAACATCCACTGCCTTGCCTTCATCAACTTTCCTGGTAACTTCCTCAAAAAACCCTGTAAGATTGGTAAGACAATATCTACCACACACAAAGCCATATTGACTATTCCTAATCAGTCCATGTCTACCCCAATATTCATATCCAGTCCCCTAGAAAAATGGCCAATAATTTCCTGGTTTATTTTTAGAGTCTTTCTTAAACAGCAGAACAACATTACCTGTCCTCCAATCCTCCGGTATTTTACCTGCCACTAAGGATGACTCAAATATCTCTGCTAGGGCCCCAGCAATTTCTGCACATGCCTCCTACAGGGTGCAAGGGAACATCTTGTCAGGCCCTGGGAATTTATTCATTGTAGTTCACCTCAATACAACAAACACCTCCTTGTCTGTAATCTGTACAGAGCCCATGAAGCTGATGTTCCCTTGTCTCATCTCTGTAGACTTGGTGTCCATTTCCTGAGTAAATACAGATGCAAAAAATCCATTTAAGATTTCTCCCATCATTTTTGTCTCCACATATGGATTACCATTACGATCTTCCAGAGGACCAACTTTGTCCATGCTCTTAACATATCTGTAGAATACCTTCACCTTGTCTACTAGGGCAATCTTATGTCTTCTTTTAGCCCTCCTGATTTCCTTCTTAAGTGTTCTCTTGCATTTCTTATATTCCACAAGTGCCTTATTTTTTCCTACTTGTCTATGCCTGCTATGAACCTTTTTTATATGACAGGGCCTCAGTATCTCTTGAAAACCAAGGTTCCCCAACACTGTTATCTTCACTTTTTATACTGACAGGCACATACAAGCTTTGTACTCTCAAAATTTCACCTTGGCCTCCCACTTACCAAGTACACCTTTGTCAGAAAACAGACTGTCCCAATCCACACTTGCCAGATCTTTTCATCAAAATTGGCCTTTCTCGAATTGGTTGGCCAATCTCAACCTGCGGACCAGTCCTATCTTTTTGCATATTTACTTTGAAACTAATGACGTTGTGGTCACCAGATGCAAAGTGTTCCCCTACACAAACATGTGCACCTGCCCTATCTCATTCCCTAACAGTAGATGCAGTATCACACACTCTCATTAAGACTACTACACGTTGATTAAGGAAACTTTGGGGAACACATTTGACAAATTCTATCCCATCTAGTCCTTCTTACAATATGGGGGTCTCAGTCAGTATGTGTGAGGTTAAAATCAGCCACAACAACAACCTTGTGTTTCTTGCAGCAGTCTGCAATCTCTCAACAAATTTGTTCCTCTAAATCCCTCCGACTGTTGGGAGGTCTGTAACGTAGTCCCATTAACATGGTCGTACCTTTCTTATTCCTCAGTTTCACCCATAACACCTCCCTAGACGAGTTCTCCAGTCTGTCCTGATTGAGCACAGCCGTGACATTTTCCCCAACTAGTAATGCCATCCCTCCTGCTCTGTCATGTCTAGAATGCCAGAATGTTGAGCTGCCAGTCCTGCCCCTCCTGCAACCAAGTCTCACTAATGGCTACACTATCATGATTCCATGTATTGATCCATGACTTGAGTTCATCTGCCTTTCCTACAATACTTCTTGCATTGAAATATAAGCAGCTCAGGGCATTATTTGCACCATGCTCAAACTTTTGATTCCTGACCTTGTATGTCGGGTTAATAACATGTCTCCACAACCTCTCCACTATCTGTTCTGGTGCTCTTTTCCCATCCCCCTGCAGCTCTAGTTAAAACCCCACAATGCAGCATTAACAAATCATCCCACTAGGATATTGGTCCCCCTCCAGTTCAGGTGCAAACTGTCCCTTCTGTACAGGTCCCACCTTCCCTGAAAGAGAGCCCAGTGATCCAAAAATCTTATGCCTTCCCTCCACACTAACTCCTTTGCCATGTATTAAATGGCATAATCTTCCTAGTTCTGGCCTCACTAGCACGTGGCAGGAGTAGCAATCCTGAGATCAGTGTATAAGATGATGAGAGGCATTGATTGTGTGGATAGTCAGAGGCTTTTTCCCAGGGCTGAGATGGCTAGCATGAGAGGACACAGTTTAAGGTGCTTGGAAGTAGGTACAGAGATGTCAGGGGTAAGTTTTTTTTACACAGAGAGTGGTGAGTGCATGGAATGGGCTGCCAGCGACGGTGGTGGAGGTGGATACGATAGGGTCTTTTAAGAAACTCCTGGATAGGTACATGGAGCTTAGAAAAATAGGGGGCTGTGGGTAAGCCTAGTAATTTCTAAAGTAAGTACATGTTCAGCACAGCACTGTGGGCCAAAGGGCCTGTATTGTGCTGCTGGTTTTCTATGTTTCTGTGTTTCTAACCCTGGAGAACCTGCCCTTAGCACCTAACTCCCTGAACTCCCTTTGCAGAACCTCGTCACTCATCCTACCTTTGTCAGTGGTACCTGCATGGACTACGACCTCTCTGGCTTTCACCCTCCCACTACTCAATGCTGAGGACTCAATACGAGATGTCGCAGACCATCTGAAAATCTCGTTCTCACCCATAGAAACTCCTGTCCGTTCCCCTAACTAACAAATCCCCTATCACCACAGCATACCACTTCTGCCCCCTTCCCTTCTAAATCACAGAGCCAGACTCAGTGCCAGAGACCCGAGCACTGTGACTTTCCTCTGCTGTGTCATCCTCTCCAGTGGTATCCAAAGTGTTGTTGACGGGGTTGGCCACTGGGCACTCTGCACTGGCTGCACCGTAGATTTCACTACCTCTCTGCATGTCCTATCTATCAACCCCTTGGCCTCCCGAATGATCTAAAGTTCATCCAGTTTCAGCTCTGACTCCTTAATGTGGATCGTTAGAAGCTGCAGCTGGATGCAGTTCCTGCAGTGGAGTTGGGACGCCAAAGGCCTCCCTGCCCTCCCACATCCCACAAGAGGAGCGTTCAACTATCCTGCCTGACACCTGAACTGTTCTAACTGAGCAAATATAATTGATTATGGTAGCTGCTTTACTGAGGCAGAGAGAAGTGTTGACAGAGTCCATGAAAGGAAGGGCGGCTCCTGTTTTGTACAGTGATGAGTCCTTGTGGTCTACGGTTTCTGGTGGTCACATGCAGGCAGTTATCATCACAAGCATCCAGACGGAATGTTTTCGATGCTGCATTGATAAAAATTGGTAAGGGTTTACAGGGACGGGCTAATGTTTCTTAGCCTCCTGAGGAAGTGGAGGCATTGGTGAACATTCCTGACCATGGCAACACTTGGTTGGACCAGGACAGGCAGTCAGTGGTTTCACTCCTAGGAACCTGAAACTTTCAACCCTCTCATCGCAACCTCAACACTGTTGAAGCACATGTTAAAACAATATCTGTAAAGTGAGGATGCTTTCAAAAATAATGAAATGAGAAGTTTCTAAATATCAAAAAAATTATTATAAAGAGCAGTAAACAACTGAATCGAATCAATATTTGGTGTGACCACCCTTTGCTTTTAAAACTGCATCGATTCTCTTGGGCACACTATCATGCAGTTTTATAAGAAAATTGGCTAGTAGGTTGTCCTTACCGATGTCCTGGGGGTGTTGCTGCCTGTTCTTACTGACATTGTGGTGGGGCTGTTGCTGCCTGTTCTTACTGACATCGTGGTGGGGCTGTTGCTGCCTGTCCTTACCGATGTCGTGGGGGTGTTGCTGCCTGTCCTTACCGATGTCGTGGTGGGGCTGTTGCTGCCTGTCCTTACCGACGTCGGTCTGTTGGTCAGGAATACAATGATCCATTTTCAGAGGGAGAGGTTGACACCCGGGGTCTGACGTTTGAATCAGAATCAGAATCAGATTTATTATCACTGGGATTTGATGTGAAATTTGTTAACTTAGCAGCAGCAGTTCAATGCAATACATAATCTAGCAGAGAGAAAAAAACAATAATAATAAATAAGTAAATCTATTACATATATTGAATAGATCAAAAATGTGCAAAAACAGAAATACTGTATATTAATTAAAAGTGAGGTAGTGTCCAAAGCTTCAATGTCCATTTAGAAATCGAATGGCAGGTGATGAGTTTATTTGGAATTATTGTATTGAAGACAGAACTGTAGTCAATAAACAATAGTCTAACATAGGTGTCTTTACTGAACCAGATGCTCCAGAGGGCTACGAAGATGGTGCCCACCATAGACATGCTGCAGTGGTAGGCAAATTGCAGTGGGTTAAGGCTGCCTGGATGGCTGGAGCTGACGTGTGCCAGGACCAGCCTCTTGAAGCTCTTTATGATGGTAGACGTCAGAGCCACTGGGCGATTTGGAAGCACTTAATAAGTTTGGGAACATCTGTGGGAAAGGAAACCAGTGGAACATGTCAGGTCAATGATTTTTCAGCAAACTGAGTACACGAGGAACCAGAATGTCCGGGAAGGTCGTGAGTTCACAGTTCTGCATTCTACTTCCCCACCCTTAACAACATCTAATTTGACAGGTAACCGCACCTACCAAGTGTTTAGGCAGGAGGTGTTATGATTTGCCCCTTTCACCCACACTGCCTCCAGAGATGTCTGTTTCCTCATTCCTTCACACTCAAGCCTCTGATCTTATCCCATCCCTCCCACTTGATCTGCTAGCTTCCTCTGTTAACCAGCCCAGGATCTCCACATGTCCTGTCACCAGCTGTGCGAGGGTCATTGAGTTGTACCATCACACCTTATACTAAGCAGCACACACAAAATGCTGGAGGAACTCAGTAGGTCAGGAAGCATCCGTGGAAAAGAATAAACAGTCGACATTTCGGGCTGAGACCCTTCTTCAGGACTGGAACGGAAGGGAGAAGATGCCAGAATTGGTGGAGGAAGGGGTAGAGGCTGGCTGGAAGGTGATGATGAATTCAGGTGGGTGGGAAATGTCAAGGGCTGGAGAAGAAAGAATATGACAGGGTAGGAGTATGGAATATACGACCCCAGCAGATTCGCAGGTGCTGCTGCCTCACCTGGAAGGACTGTTTGGGGCACTGAATGGAGGTGAGGGAGAGGTGTATAGGTAGGGGTAGCACTTAGGCTGCTTGTAGAGATAACACCTATACTAATCCACCTGTCTGCATTAATGCCATATCCGTTTATACCCTGCACATGGGGCTGGAAAATCTCCAAGGTGTACAACCATCTGAGAAACGTTCCTCATCTCCAGTCCTGACACTCAAGGCTGCGTCCATTGACAGTGTCCTGGGAAAAGAAACCCCTGCTTTTGGGAATCAGAATCAGGTTTAATATCACTGGCACATGTTGTGAAACTTCTTGTCTTGCAGCACTGCCATACATAATAAAAATATAAATTGCTATAAGAAATAATTAAAAATTAAGTAAGAAAAATAAGAAAAAAATGAAGTAAGTGGCACAAAAAGAGAGCCAAAAAAATATTGAGTTGGTGATCCTGCGTTCATTGTCCATTCAGAAATCTGATGACAGAGGGAAGAAGCTGTTCCTGAAATGTTGAGTGAGTGTCTTCAGGCTCCCGTACCTTCTCCTTAATGATAGCAATGAGAAGAGGACCTAGATGATGAGGTGTCCTTAAAGATGGGTGTCATCTTTTTGAGGCATCACATTTTGAAAGAGTCCTCAATGTTGGGGAGGCTGGTGCCCATGATGGGGCTGGCTGAGTTTACAACTTTCTGCAGCTTTTTCCGATCCTGTGCAGAAAGAAATGCTTAATTATTTCCCTGGGATCATTTCTTATTCTTCTAAACTCCATCAGTCAGAGATCATCTGGACACACTTCAGTATGGTCTGTCACAGGCTCATCACTTCTTTCCTTGCTGTCAATCTTCTGAATCATAATTCTGAATTGGAGTCCGAATCTTCAGTGTCTGTTGCTTCAGGGAGGCTGACAATATCGTCAGGGATACCTGCCACCCTGGCAATTCCCTTTTCTCTCTTCTGCCTTCTGGGAGAAGATACAGGAGCTCAAAAGCCCGGACAACAAGACTCAAGAACAGCTTCTTCCCCATGGCTGTTAGACGACTGAACCAGTCACTTTGCTCACATCCCCTTCTCAGAGGGGTTGCCACATTCTTGGACCATTAATAATGTCACCTCCATCATTGTCATAGAGGGATGGAAACAGACCCTTCAGACCAATTGGTCCATGCCAGCAAAGATGACCACCTAAGCCAGTCACATCTGCTGCTTTTGGCCGATATTCCTCTAAATCAGGGGTTCCCAACCCTTTTTATGCCATGGACCCCTACTATTAACCGAGGGGTCCATGGACCCCCAGGTTAGAAACTCCTGATCTAAACTTTTCTTATCCATGTCTCTGTCCCAGTGATTTTCAATGTTGTTAATGTGGTGTTGTGGATAGTGTAGAAGGTTGGGACATTGAAAAGATACAGAGCTGGGATGAGAAGTGGGCTGATGGAGTTCAATCTGGAAAAGTGTGAATGAGTCACTTTAGAAAGTCAAACTTGAAGGCAGAATACAGGGTTAATGACAAATTAATGTCAAGATGACGCTGGTGATATATTGTGCCATTTTGCGGGAAGCTTGCCAACTACTAGGTTCTTTGCAGTGTGGAGGAACAGAGAGATCTTGGGGTCCATAGATCCCTCAGAGTTGCTGCAGCAGAAGTTGATAGTCTAGTTTAGAAGGTGTGTTGGTTTTCATTAGTTAGGGGTCTGAGTTCAAGAATAAAAAGGATGTGAAAATGAATAAAAAGGAGATTTACCAGGATGCTGCTAGGATTAGAGAGCGCATGTTATGAAAGGTTGAGCGAGCTAGGGTTTTTCTCTTTGGAGTGAAGGGGGATGTGAGGCGACTTGCCAGAGGTGTACAGGATGATAGGAGGCATGGATAGAATGGACAGACAGAGACTTTTTTCCAGGTTGGAAATGGCTAATACAATCAGAATAAGGTTTCATATCGCTGACATATGAAGAGAATATTGGGAGCTAGGTAGGAAGTGGAAAAGAAGGACCTCCGAGGCATCCTGTGCCATGTGCCGGTGAGGTAAGAATAGGATAATCTGGCAGATGAATGTCTGGCTGAGTAATTGGTGCAGGGGGAAGGGGTTCAGATTTCTGGAACATTGAGATCTCTTCTGGGGAAGATATGACCTTATCTAAAAAGGATGGGTTACACCTGAACCTGAGGGGGACCAATATCTTTGTGGAAAGGTTTGCAAGAGCTGTTGTGGAGAGTTTAATCTAATTTGGCAGGGTGGGGGGGAGTGCACGGGTGGCAGCCAGAGTGGAGGACTGAGGATGGGGCATTTGGTATACAAGTAGATACAGTGTGTAGTGAGGCTGTCAGGAGGAACAGCAGATGATAGGGCAAAATTACAGGCAGCAGGATAAGTCAAAGTGTAACGTGGGGAAAAATCGAAAAGGGTGTTGAATACAGGATTGAAGGTGTTACGTTTGAACGCGTCCAGTATATGGAATAAGGTAGATGATCGTGCAGCAGGTAGAGATTGGCAGGTATGCCATTGTAGCAATGAGTCGCGGATGAAAGAAGAGCTTAACATCCAAGGATGCATCTTGTATTGAAAGGACGGGCAGGTGGGCAGAGGGAGTGGTGTGGCTCTATTGGTAAAAAATGAAATCAAGTCCTTAAAAAGAGGTGACATAGTGTAGAATCCTTGTGGGCAGAGCTAAGGAACTGCAAGGGTAAAAAGACTCCAGTGTGAGTTATTTACAGGTGTCCAAACAGGAGCAAAAATATGAGCTACAAATTACAATGGGAGATAGAAAATGCATGCTAAAAAGTCAATGTTATGATAGTCATTGGGAATTACAAAATACAGGTAGATTGGCAAAGAGAGGGAATATGTAGAATGTCCATGAAACAACTTTTTAGAGCAGCGTGTAGTTGAGCACACTAAGGGAAACACAATTCTACAAACGTTTGTAGATTAGTATGATAGACTTCACCTTGCAATTTGAGAGGGAGAAACTCAAGTCAGATGTATCAGTATTACAGTGGAGTGAAGGGAATTACAGAGCCGTGAGAGAAGAGCTGGCCTACATTGATTGAAAGGGGACGCTAGTGTTAATTTGCAGGTTAAGTCTGTGGTGAGGAAGACAAATACAACATTATCATTTATTCCAAGAGGACTAGAATATAAAAGCAAGGATGTTATGCTGAGGTTTTATGGCACTGGTGAGGCTTCACTTGGAGTATTGTGAGCAGTTTTGGACCTCTCATCTTAGAAAGGATGTGCTGGCATTGGAGAGAGTCCAGAGGAGGTCCACGAGAATGATTCGGAACTGAAAGGGTTAACGTGTGAGAAGTGTTTGATGGCTCTGAGACTGTACTTGCTCGAGTTTAGAAGAATGAGGAGGATCTCATTGAAACCTATCAAATATTGAAAGGTCTGGACAGAATGGATATGGAGAGGATGTTTTGTATGGTGAGGGAGTCTAGAACTGGAGGGCACAGCCTCATACCGGAAAGTTTCCATAGGAGACTCTCCGCACAGTCTGCTAACACATGAAGTGCCCTCGTACCTGTGGAAGGGCTCTGTTTCCACGATCGTGCCAAGATCTCTCAGCACCTTATCAAAGAGCCATGTCCTCTGTGGCCACTCAACGGCACAAGCAATTAAACAGACCGACCTCAAGGCACAGATGGTTTTTATAAGGATCTTGGCACAGCGTTCTGGCAAGCCACGAACATTGCCAGAATATCAAAGGGTGTTTCCTGAGGGAGTGAAAAATTCCCAACCAGTTTAACTCTTCATGGTCAGACTTCTCTGTTGCTCATGGAGCCTTTGAACAGCAACTGTGGCAGCACAAAGGGAGCATTCTAACTGGCTGCACCACTGTCTGTTACGGAGGGGCCACTGCACAGGAACGGATAAAGCTGCAGAGAGTTGTGAACTCAGACAGCCCCATCATGGACACCAGCTTCCCCAGCATCCAGAACATCCTCAAAAAGGCAGCACCCATCACTAAGGACCCCATCACTCAGGACGTGCCCTCTTCTCATTGCTACCATCAAGGAGGAGATAAGGATTTTGAAGACACACACTCAATACTTTAGGACAGCTTCTTCCCCTCCACCATCAGATTTCTGAATGGACAATGAACCCATGAACATTTCCTCACTATTTCCTCCTCTCTTTTTGTACTACTTTATATATATAGTAATTTATAGTTTTTATTATGTATTGCTATGTACTGCTGCCAAAAAACAACAAATTTCACAATATATGCTGGGGTGGTGGGGGGGGGGAATGCAGAGAAGATTTACCAGGATGAATTGAATTAAATTAAATTGACTTTATTACTCACATCCTTTCCATCAACACATCGATGAAGGTAGAGCAGTAGATGTAGTGTATATGGATTTCAGCAAGGGTTTTGATAAGGTACCCCATGCAAGGCTTATTGAGAAAGTAAGGAGGCATGGGATCCAAGGGGACATTGCTTTGTGGATCCAGAACTGGCTTGCCCACAGAAGGCAAAGAGTGGTTTTAGACGGGTCATATTCTGCATGGAGGTCGGTGACCAGTGGTGTGCCTCGGGGATCTGTTCTGGGACCCCTACTCTTCGTGATTTTTATAAATGACCTGGATGAGAAAGTGGAGGGATGGGTTAGTAAATGTGCTGATGACACAAAGGTTGAGGCTGTTGTGGATAGTGTGGAGGGCCGTCAGAGGTTACAGTGGGACATCAATAGGATGCAAAGCTGGGCTGAGAAGTGGCAGATGGAGTTCAACCCAGATAAGTGTGAGGTGGTTCACTTTGGTAGGTCAAATATGATGGCAGAATATAGTATTAAATGGCTAGACTCTTGGCAGTGTGAAGGATGAAAGTGATCTTGGCGTCCTAGTCCATAGGACACTCAAAACTGCTATGCAGGTTGATTGTGTGGTTAAGAAGGTATTCGGTGTATTGGCCTTCATCAACTGTGGGATTGAGTTCAAGAGCTAGGAGGTAATGTTACAGCTATATAGGATCCTGGTCAGACCAGGAGTACTGTGCTTAGTTCTGGTTGCCTCATTATAGGAAGGATGTAGAAACTCTAGAAAAGTTGCAGAGGAGATTTACAAGGATGTTGCCTGGAGTGGGGGGCATGCCTTGTGAGAATAGATTGAGTGAACTTGGCCTTTTCTCCTTGGAGCGATGGAGGTTGAGAGGTGACCTGATAGAGGAGTATAAGATGATGAGAGGCATTGATTGTGTGGATAGTTCAGAGGCTTTTTCCCAGGGCTGAAATGGCTAACATGAGAGGGCACAGTTTTAAGGTGCTTGGGAGTAGGTACAGAGGGAATGTCAAGGGTTTGTTTTTTACACAGAGAGTGGTGAGTGCGTGGAATGGGATGCCAGTGGTGGTGGTGGAGGCGGATACAATAGGAACTTTTAAGAGACTCCTGGAGCTTATAAAAATAGAGGGCTATGGGTAACCCTAGGTAATTTCTAAAGTAAGTACATGTTCGGCACAGTATTGTGGGCCAAAGGGCCTGTATTGTGCTGTATGTTTTCTATGTTTCTATGTGGAGTAAAAATCTTTATGTTATGTCTCTGTCTAAATGTGCAATGCACAATTTATAGTAATTTGTAATGAACAGTATGTACAACAGGACAGTCAATTTTGCATCAAAATACAATTGTAACAGTGTGAATTAATCAGTCTGTTGGCCTGGTGGAAGAAGCTGTCCAGGCTGTTATGGTGCAGTACCATTTCCTGGATGGTAGCAGCTGGAACAGTTTGTGGTTGGGGTGACTCGGGTCTCCAATGATCCCTCGGGCCCTTTTTACACACCTGTCATTGTAGATGTCCTGAATAGTGGGAAGTTCACATCTACAGATGCGCTGGGCTGTCCGCACCACTCTCTGCAGAGTCCTGCGATTAAGGGAGGTACAGTTCCCATACCAGGCAGTGATGCAGCCAGTCAGGATACTCTCAATTGTGTCCCTGTAGAAAGCCCTTAGGATTTGGGGACCCATACGAAACTTCTTCAACTGTCTGAGGTGAAAGATGGTTGTTGCCTGGATTAGATTATGAAGACATGCAGTCCTCTTTTATTGTCATTTAGTAATGCATGCATTAAGAAATGATACAATATTTCCTCCAGTGTGATATCACAAAACACAGGACAGACCAAGACTGAAAAAAACTAACAAAACCACATAATTATAACATATAGTTACAACAGTGCAACAATACCATAACTTGATGAAGAAGTCCATGAGCACAGTAAAAGTTCAAAGTCTCTCAAATGTCCCACATCTCACGCAGACGGGAGAAGGAAGAAAAACTCTCCCTGCCATACCCGACCACGGTCCGACTCTGAGTCATCCGAAAACTTTGAGCTCTGATCAGCTCTCTGACACCGAGTACTGAGCGCCATCTCTATCCAAACGATTCGACCTCCATCTCGGTCGCCAACAGCAGGCAAAGCCAGGGATTTTGAGGCCTTCCCTCCGTAAGATTCCCCACCGTGCAGTAACGACAGCAGCGGCCGGGTGTTTCATAAATTTCTCCAGATGTTCCTCTGTGCTTTCACATCCGTCTCCATCAAATCAGAATTGTCCATCACCCCTATTTAACGGATACGATATCATTTTTCACTGGAGGGTTGCACATGTCTTATGAGGGTAGGTGAGAACTAGGGCTTTTCTCTTTGGAGCAAAGGAGGATGAGAGGTGACTTGGTAAAGTGAACAAGATGATGGGGGGAGGATTTGTTGATAATCGTGCTGCCTTTCTTTTCTTTCATGGTTTCATGGCTACCCAGAGAAGAAGAATTTCAAGTTGTGTACTTTGATAATAAATGAACCTTTGAACCTTTGATAGAGTGGATAGCCGGAGACTTTTTCCCAGGGTGGAAATGGCTAATACGAGGGTGCATAATTTGAAGGTGACTAGAGGAAAGTATAAGGGGAATGGCAGAGATAGATGTTTTACACAGAGTGGTGGGTGTGTTAAACACACGGCCAGGGGTGGTGGTAGAGGCAGATACATAGAACAGGAACAGGCCCTTTGGCCCACAATGTTATGCCGAACCAATTAAATTAATAATCAAGCGGCTAACAAAACTAATCTCTCTGCTTACACAATGTCCATGTCCTTCCATTTCCCTCACATTCATGTGCCTATCTAAACAACTCTTAGAAGTCCCTAGTGTATCTGCCTCTACCACCACCCCAGGCAGCACATTCCAGACACCCACCACTCTCTGTGTTAAAAAAATTCCCATCTCCTTTGAAATTACTCCCGCTCACCTCTGGTATTAGGTACTAAGCATATCAACCCAAGGAAAAAGATACTGACTGACTACTCTGTCTATGCCTCTCATAATGTTATAAACCTCTATCAGATCTCCCCTCAGCCTCCACCATTACAGAGAAAACAACCCACGTTTGTCCAGCCTCTCAGGAGAGGGCATGCCCTCTAATCCAGGCAGCATCCTAGTGAACCTCTCCAAAGCCTCAACACCCTTCTGCTAGTGGGCAACTAGAACTGTACATAACACTCCAGATGTGGCCTACCTAGAGTTTTATAAAGCTGCATCAAAGCTTCCTAACTTTTGAACGTGATGCCTTGATTAATTGCGCTAACCTCTACACTACAGTGCTGCTCCGGTTACCACAGTACCAGTGATCCAGGTTCAATTCCCACCACTTTCTATAGGGAGTTTGTATGTTCTTTCTGTGACCACATAGGTTTCCTCCAGGTGCTCTGGTTTTCTCCCACAGTCCAAAGACGTACCGGTTGGTAGGTTAATTGGTCATTGTAAATTGTTCCTTGATTAGGCTAGGGTTAAATTGGGGGCTGTTGGGCGGTGCAGCTCAAAGGCCCAGAGGGGTCCGTTCTGTGCTGTTTCTCCATAAATAATAAAGGCAAGCATGCCATATGCTTCCTTCACCATCTGAGCAAACTACCAACATACATCAGGGACATTTAAGAGACTCTTAGATAGGCATCTGTTTGATAGAAAATTGGAGGGGTATGTGGAAGGGAAGGATTAGATTAATCTCAGAATAGATAAAAAGGTGGCGCAGCATCACGGGCCAAAGGGCCTGTACTATCCTGCAGCTGGGTTCTACACAGCAAGATCCCATTGATAAATAAGGAAACGTTAGCCCAAATACTGAGAGACACTGTCCTCCCCATCTCTAAATGAACACGCAAGGCAAGCAGAATATGTTAATTAGTTTTATTACTATGGCCATATGTATCGAGATACAGTGAAACACTTTTGCTTATGTGCCTTGGAATCAGAATTAGGCTGATTTTTATACTCACAGAACACTACAGCACAGAAACAGGCCTTCAGCCCTTCTAGTCCATGCTAGCCATTAAATGTTGAAATTGAACCTGTATCCATCACTTGCATTGTAGCTCTTTCCGCACTCTCACCACCCTAGAGTGAAAAAGTTTCTCCCTCAAATATTTAACCTTTCACCCTTAACCCATGACCTCTCACCCAAAACTCAGTGGAAAAAGCCTGCTTTCATTTACCCTACCTATACTCCTCAGAGTTTTGTATACTCTATCAAATCTCCCCTCATTCTCCTACACACCAGGGAATAAAATCCTAACTTGTTCAATCTTTCCCTATAACTCAGGTCCTCAAGTCCCAACACCATCCTTGTGAATTTTCTCTGCACTCTTTCAATCTTATTTATATCTTTCCTGTAGGCAGCTGACCAGACATGCACACAATACTCCAAATATGGCCTCACCAATGTATTTAAAAACTTCAACATAACATCCCATCTCCTGTGTTCAATACTTCTGTTTATAAAAGCCAATATGCCAAAATCTTTCTTTACAGCCCTATCTACCAATGATGCCATTTTTCAGGAATTATGGATCTGTATTCCCAGATCCCTCTTATCACTGGCGCATGTCATGAAATTTGTTGTTTAGCAGCAGCAGTGACAAGCAATAAACATTACTGTAAGTTACAATAAAATATAAAATAAAGAAGTAATAATGCAAGAAGAGAGTAAAACACTGAGATATTGTTCATGGGTTCATTGTCCATTCGTTAATCTGACGGCGGAGGGGAAGAAGCTGTTGCTGAAGTGTTGAGTGTGGATTCTCTGGCTCCTGTGCCTCCCCTCTGATGGTAGTACGTCCTGGGTGATGGTGGTCCTCAATGATGGATGGCACCTTCTTTAGGCATTACTTTTTGAAGTTGTCCTCAATGCTGGTGCCCACGACAGAGCTGGTTGAGTTTACAACCTTCTGCAGCTTTTTCTGATCCTGTGCCGTGACCCCTCCATACCGTAAGACCATAAGATATAGGAGCAGAATTGGGCCATTTGGCCCACCGAGTCTGCCCTGCCATTTCATCATGGCTGATCCATTTCCCTCTCAGCTCCAGTCTCCTGCCTTCTTCCCGTATTCCTTCATGCCCTGACTAATCAAGAATCTATTGATCTCTGCCATAAACATACATAAAGATTTGGCTTCCACAGCTGTCTGAGGCAAAGGATTCCACAGATTCACCACTTTTTGGCTAAAGAAGTTCCTCCTCATCTCTGTTCTAAAAGGACATCCCTCTATTCTGAGGTCATGTCCTCTGGTCTTCGACTCTCCCACCATAGGAAACATCCTCTCCACATCCACTCTATCAATGGCCTTTCACCATTCAATATGTTTCAATGAAGTCACCTCTCATTCTTCTGAGTTCCAGTGAATACATGCCCAGAGCCATCACTCTTCAGACAAACCCAGAATCATTTTCATCAACCCCCTTTGAACCCTCTCCACCTCCACTCCATCAAGGCTCCTGTACCCTCATCCTGACGCAGCAGCAAGATGAGAGCATAACCTGGATGGTGGGGATCCCTGAAGATGGTTGCTGCTTTCCTGTGACAGCGCTCTGTGTAGATGTGCTCAATGGTGGGGAAGGCTTTACCCATGATGGATTGGGCTGTATCCACTATTTTTTGTATGCTTTTCCATTCAAGGGCATTGGTGTTTCTATACTGTGATACAGCCAGTCAATATAACCTCCTCTGCACACCTATAGAAGTTTGTCAAAGTTTTAGATGACACGCCAAATCTTTACAAACTTCCAGGCACCCGTGGGAAAGATTTTCCTCATTCTGATGTGAGGGGGGGAGCTGACAGAGAGGGATTAGTTGGAAACACTCTCTGAGCCAAAGGTGAACTGAGTTTGGGATCCTGCAATTGGATTTTGACCCTCCTCCTGTTGTGATACCCCAGCACCTGTGCTCATTGTCTCACCATGGAGCCAGCTGACCAACTGAGGAGAGAAGGCCTGTCCTTTACTCTACAAAAATAACCACTGTATACGATCTGATGAAGGGTCTCAGCCCGAAATGTTATCTGGTCTTTTTTCTCTATAGATACTACTTGACGTGCTGAGTTGTTCCAGCATTTAGTGTGGGTGTTCAAGAACATAGAACTTTACAGCACAATACAGGCCCTTTGGCCCATCATATTATACTAGCCTTTAAACCTTCTCTAAGATCAATCTAACCCTTCCGTCCTACGTAGCTCCACATTTTTTCTATTATCCATGTGCCTATCTGAGAATCTCTAAAATATCTTCAGTGTATCTGTCTGTCCCTAATTACCACCACCCCTGTCAGTGCATTCTGCAAACCCACCACTCCCTGTGCACAAAAACTTTCCACAATCCCAAGGAGACACTGGATTGCGTAGAGGGAGAGGGAGTTTAAAAGAAGTGAGCAGGGGCAGTTGGCATGCCACAGTCCCAAGGAGATGCTCGATTGTGCGTAATCAGGCACTTGTCAGGGACCAATAATAAGAAGTTGGGCTTAAGCGGAGCAGTCATTGTGGGAGTGGGCCAATGTTGGAGTGGAAAATTGAGGCCAGGAGGGATGTAGATTTTTTTCATTTTTTAAAAAATTCTTATTGCACATTTAGAGCAGTGGAGGATGCCACGCAGGATACTGGAATGCTCCTCTTACAGGATTTGGGAAGGTAGGGAGATTTCCAGTGTCCCTAATGACTACACTTGCGAGAAGTGCATCCAGCTGCAGCTTCTAACAGACCGTGTTGGGGAGCTGGAGCTGGAACTGGAACTGGATGAATTTTGGATTATTCGGAGGTTAAGGAGCTGACAGACATGAAGGTAGTTACACCCAAGGTGCAGGACACAGTTAACTGGGTGACCGTCAGGAGGGAGAAAGGGAATAGGCAACTGTTGCAGTGCACCCCTGTGGCCATTCCCCTCGACAAGCTCGTCTAGAAGGAAAACTCTGATCTCAAACCTCCACGGTGTTGCGGCTATACCCACTCATGGAGAAAGCTTCAGGAGTGAACCTTGAGGAAAAATTCAGATCTGGAGGCCCTAAGGCAGCCCTATGTTGAGTTCAACGCTGACCGGCAACTCTTGTTATCGGTCTCTGTGGTTCCTTTTGGACTACATCAGCTGCATGGAGAGGGGGAGCCTGCTGCATGGGCAACAGCTTGCTCTCCATATCAAACTGTCCTGGCTTGTATATGACAGGTAGGATGCAACATTCACAGTCGACTTCGACCAAAGGAGAGCTTCAAGAGCTTGAATAATAAATTTCAATCAAGTTAACCTACAAGAGATGTGTTCACAAGGTTTAGAGGCAACGACGACATCGGAAGATGATTAAGATCACTGTATAAGGTTCATTGGTTCCTTCAGCAACACTTCCTTCCACATTGGGCTTGGAGATCCTTGAGTGGCGTGACCCTGTTTACAGTGGAGAGCTGCCCTGGTGGATCAAGACTTGCCTCAGATCGGAGCAGGTTCAAATGAGTCTCCTTGGAATCACTACCGGCTGCAGCACAAGAGGAAGCAATCCGCCACTGTTCGTTTTCCAGTTCGGAAAACAGCACAGATGGTCGGGAAGATTCTCCCTGTATTTATCCCCAGAACAGGAAAAGGGAAATGCAAAGCGCAAAACACACACAGATTTAGGGACACAGTCATCACATATGTACACACCCACCATCATCACACACACACACTCACGATCATATAAACAGAATCAGGTTTACTATCTCTGACATATGCCATGTCTTGAGGCAGCAGTACATTGCAATACATTATAAAAACTGTAATTACAATAATTATATATAAAAGAATAAACAATGCAAGAGAGAGAAGAATAGTGAGGTGGTGTTCATGGGTTCATTATCCACCCAGAAATCTGACGACACAGGGAAGAAGCTGTTTGTGAAACACTGAGTGTGAGTCTTCAGGGTCCTCTACCTCTTCCCTGACTGTAACTATGAGAAGAGGACATACCCTGTGTGATGGACGTCCTTACGATGGACGCCACCTTTCGGAGGCATCACCTTTTGAAGGTGTTCATGACGCTCTGGAGGCTAGTGTCCTGGACGCTCGGGAGGCTAGTGTCCATGACGGGGCCGGCTGAACTTACAACTTTCTGCAACTTTTTCCGATCCCGTGCAGTGGCCCTTCCATTCCAGTCATCGAAATGTCGAAACAGTGAAATGTGAAATGAGTGGAGTGTGGGGCGGGCAGTGGGTTTAAGCAGGGAGAGGAGGGGAGGAGAGGGGAGTGGGCTTTGGGCCTGTACTCACTGGAATTCAGAGAAATGCAAGGGGATGTCACTGAAACTGAAACCTACCGAATGTCGAAAGGTGGACGTGGAGAGGATGTTTCCTCTGGTGGGGGTATCCAGAACTAGAGGACACAGCCTCAACATTGAGGGGTGACCCTTCAGAACAGAGGTAAGGAGGAATTTTTTTTCTAGCCAGAGAGTGGTGAATCTGTGGAATGCTCTGCCACAGACTGCGGTGGAGACCGAGTCTGTGGGTACATTTAAGGAGGAAGTTGATAGTGTCCTGATCGGTCAGGGCATAAGAGGATATGGTGAGAAAGCAGGTGTATGGGGCTGAGTGGGATCTGAGATCACCCATGATGGAATGGCGGAACAGACTCGATGGGCTGAATGGCCTAAGTCTGCTCCTATGTCTTATGGTCTTAAGGTTAAGCAGGGAGGGAGGCGAGGTTCTGCTCGGAGGGGAAGAGGGCAGGGTGTGGGGTTTAGGCAGAGACGGGAGAGGGGGTAGGCAGGGAGCTTGGGGCAGAGTGCAAAAGACAGGTTACACAGGAGGGAGGGAGGATACAGGACAGTAGCAGGGAGAGTCTCCCCCCCCCCCAACACTTCTCCTCTTGTTTTCCCCGCCTTGGTCTCCAACCCCGGGCCCCTCCTCCTTCCCCCATTCCCCCGTCTCCCCCAGTCCGGGCCTCGGGAGGGGCAGCGTTCAGACAGGAGGTCTGTTCCGTGGCCCGGTGACCTTCACCGTGAGCCGGACATCCAATACTTCAAACATCAGCAGACTGTTGGCACGGGGCAGCTGCAGCGAGAGCGACAGGGACGGGGTCAGAGAATAGACTGAAAACAACACCGTCAAAGCAGCGCCACAGCACCAGCGATCCGCACAGAGACGCGGCTCTCCGCAAGAGCTGGCAGCGGAGCACAGTGCACGGAATGAACTGCGGAGTGTGGCCAGAATCCGGGACGGGGTTCCAACACCTTCTCAGCCCAAGAAACCCAGAGTAACACACACAGCAGGTCAGACAACAGACACCCGTCGTGATCAACGGCCTCGGCCCGACATGTCGACCCCTTATTCCACTCCGTCCATGCTGCCTGACCTGCTGAGTTCCTCCAGCATTTTGGGCGAAGCTACTCCCATCACATCAAGTTCCAAATCCCAGAAACTCGCAGCGAAGAAACATTTCCTCAGCCCCTCCCTGGCTCTTCCCTGCTGTTTACAGCTCTGCCCCCCCACTAAATACTCCCCACCCTGATGTCTGTGTCGCAGTGACTTCTACATTAAACAAGTGTACTATCACCAGTGGGAGGTGTGTATGCTGTGTTATCCCACTGGTATTTATACACATTGAATGTCCTCCAGCAATTTGTGTGTGTGTCATCTTCAAAACGTGACACACTCAGACAGGCGGCATCCATCATTAAAGACCCATATCGCCCAGGACATGCCCTCTTCTTATTGCTACCATCAGGGAAGAGGTACAGAATCAGAATCAGGTTTATTATCACCAGCATGTGGCCTGAAATTTGTTAACTTAGCAGCAGCAGTTCAATGCAATACTTAATATAGAGAAAATAATAATAAGTAAATCAATTACAGTATACGTATATTGAATAGATTAAAAATTCATGCAAAAAACAGGAATAATATATATCAAAAAAGTGAGGTAGTGTTCCAGGGTTCAATGTCCATTTAGGAATTGGATGGCAGAGGGGAAGAAACTGTTCCTGAATCGCTGAGTGTGTGCGTTCAGGCCTCTGTACCTCCTACCTGACGGTAACAGTGAGAAAAGGGCATGCCCTGGGTGCTGGAGGTCCTTAATAATGGACGCTGCCTTTCTGAGACACCGCTCCTTGAAGATGTCCTGGGTACCTTGTAGGCTAGTACCCAAGATGGAGCCGACTAAATTTACAACCCACTGCAGCTTCTTTCAGTCCTGTGCAGTAGCCCCTCCCCAAAACCAGACAGTGATATAGCCTGTCAGAATGCTCTCCACAGTACATCAATAGAAATTTTTGAGGGTATTTGTTGACATGCCACATCTCTTCAAACTCCTAATGAAGCACAGCTGCTGTCTTGCCTTCTTTATAGCTGCATCGATATGTTGGGACTGGGTTAGATCCTCAGAGATCTTGACATCCAGGGACTTGAAACTGCTCACTCTCTCCACTTCTGATCCCTCTATGAGGATTGGTATGTGTTCCTTCGTCTTACCCTTCCTGAAGTCCACATTTAGGTCTTTCGTCTTACTGATGTTGGGTGCCAGGTTGGTGCTGAGACACACTCCACTAGTTGGCATATCTGACTCCTGTACGCCCTCTCGTCACCACCTGAGATTTTACCAACAATGGTTGTATTGTCAGCAAATTTATAGATGGTATTTGAGCCGGCTGGTGGCGCAATGGCATCAGCACCGGACTCCGGAGCGAAGGCTCTTGAGTTCGAATCCAAGTCAGGCCACCCCCCGAGCACGCTTTCCATTTGTGCCGGGTTGAGCATCGAGCTAGCCACTCGGCCTCATAAAAAAAAGTGTCGAGTCAGGAACGTTCATATCGTGACCTGGTTAATCCGAAAAGAGACCAACCCTGACACTACGTGCCAGACAAGAATGGCTGACTGTCTGGTGCGACATGCTAGGAGGGAAGCCATGCCTAGCCACACAGTCATGGAAATACAGAGAGTAGGGCAATGGGCTAAGCACACACCACTGAGGTGCACTAGTGTTGATCGTCAGCGAGGAGGATATGTTATCACCAATCCGTAGAGATACACAGAAGCCTGAAGCTACACACTCAATGTTTCAGGGACAGCTTCTTCCCCTCTGCCAACAGATTTCTGAATGGTCCATGAACACAGCTTCACTATTTTTACACAATTCTAGCTATCAATATTTAATTACTATAATCGTAATGTATAGTATATTTTATGTATTGCATTGTACTGCTGCTGCAAAATAAATTTCACAACATATGTCAGTGATATGAAACCTAATTCTGATTCTATATATATTCCATGGGATTAGTTTAAATAGGTGTAATTAGCTGAATTACTTTGGTACAGTGCTAGCAGCCTCTCTGGTGCAGGGCTGTCCTATGTCCTGAAGAGCACCCTCATAAGTACCGTGGGTGGCATGGTAGCACAGTGGTTAGCACAATGTTTTACAGTACCAGCAGCCTCTGACCAGGGTTCAATCCCCACCATAGCCTGTAAGGAGCTTGTACATCCGTTCTTCCCATGATTGCGTGGGTTTCTTCTGAATGCTCCAGTCTCCTCCCACATTCCAAAGGTATACTGGTTAGGGTTAGTAAGTGTGGGCATTAATATTTCTTCTCATTTTTAATGACCAGAGTGTGCAAAAATCTTGTACTGTGCATTTTTTTTGCCCAGTAACAACAACATCTGCGCAGCGAATTTTTAAGTGGAAGTAAACCTGAAGCTATTCTAAGGATAATAAGCTACCAAGTCCAGTTTGTTGTTTGTTGTTTAAAAGAAATAAAATAACCATCAGTATGAACGCTGATCTCCTCTGGATTTGATCATTTTCGCTCTCGTTCATCTACACTCTCACAAAACATATCTGGCAGGCCTGCAGTGAGTAATGAAAGATTTTCTCACCGGATCTTTGGCACACTGTCCTACGTGATTTGCTTGCTAAATGACCCTTTAAAAAGTCAAGTTTCCAAATATCACACAAAATGTTGGAGGAACTCAGCAGGCCAGGCAGCATCCATGGAACTTCCTCCAGCATTTCGTGTGTGTTGCTCGGATTTCCAGCACCTGCAGATTTTCTCTTCTATGGGATTTCCAAATACCACTCTACTTTTTCCCACTTGCAAATTCTCCAGCCACATTTGCATTGTGACAATACATGCAGGTAACACCAGTTTCTGTATTAGAACATAGAACATAGAACAGTACAGCACATTACAGGCCCTTCGGCCCACAATGTTGTGCTGACCCTCAAACCCTGCCTCCCATATAACCCCCCCACCTTAAATTCCTCTATATACCTGTCTAGTAGTCTCTTAAACCTCTCTACTGTATCTGCCTCCACCACTGACTCAGGCAGTGCATTCCACGCACCAACCACTCTCTGAGTAAAAAGCCTTCCTCTAATATCCCCCTTGAAATTCCCACCCCTTACCTTAAAGCCATGTCCTCTTGTATTGAGCAGTGGTGCCCTGGGGAAGAGGCGCTGGCTATCCACTCTATCTATTCCTCTTATTATCTTGTACACCTCTATCATGTTCCTCTCATCCTCCTTCTCTCCAGAGAGTAAAGCCCTAGCTCCCTTAATCTCTGATCATAATGCATACTCTCTAAACCAGGCAGCATCCTGGTAAATCTCCTCTGTACTCTTTCCAATGCTTCCACATCCTTCCTATAGTAAGGTGACCAGAACTGGACACAGTACTCCAAGTGTGGCCTAACCAGAGTTTTATAGAGCTGCATCATTACATCGTGACTCTTAAACTCTATCCCTCGACTTATGAAAGCTAACACCCCATAAGCTTTCTTAACTACCCTATCTACCTGTGAGGCAACTTTCAGGGATCTGTGGACATGTACCCCCAGATCCTTCTGCTCCTCCACCCTCCACACTACCAAGTACCCTGCCATTTACTTTGTACTCTGCCTTGGAGTTTGTCCTTCCAAAGTGTACCACCTCAAAGTATACATAAATATTTCTCGTAGCTGTATGTTTCTGACCTCAGGAGCTTCTGGTGTAGCAATTTTTACTGTTTCATTAAGTTATTCTGCTTTAAGTAAGCTAGCAGTTCTTCAGCACTTAATGTCCTTTGCTTCTTTGAAATTCGATATAGTGAATCAATAATTTCAATAAAAACAGTGTAAATGAGCTAGTTCTAAAATGTGCAGACTCTATGTTGTCAACACCGTCTGCATCGGAACCCAGAAAAGGAAATGTGATTGTGAATGATCGTGAAATATACTTAACATGTCAACGAGGTAGAGGATGACAACCTTTTGTGTGCAGTTTAAATTCCTTTGTCCGGCTAGTAGGAAAAGATGTGTGTGCATGCACACGCACACGCACACACCTTAGAGGGAACATTGGTGGGCATGCTATGTTGGCACTGGAAGCATAGTGACACTTGTGGACTGCACCCAGCACATACTTGGACTGACAAACATGAGAGTATCTGCAGATGCTGGAAATCCAAAGCAGAACCCACAAAATGCTGAAGGAACGCAGAAGGCCAGGTAGAAAAGAGTGCAGTCAATGCTTCATGCCAAGACCCTTCACCAGGACAAGGAAAAAAGATGAGAAGTCAGAGTAAGAAGGTGGGGGGAGGGGAGGAAGAAGTACCAGATGTAGGTGATAAGTGAAACTGGGGGGGGGGGATGGTGGAGAGGGTGAGGTAAGAAGCTGGGAAGTTGATTGGTGAAAGAGATGAAGGGCTGGAGGAGAGGGAATCTGATAGGAGAGGACCAGGGAAGAAAGGGAAGGAGGAGAACACCAGAGGGAGATGATAGGTAGGTAAGGAGATAAGGTGAGAGAGGGAAACAAGAATGAGAAATGGTGAAGGGGACACAATTACGGAAAGTTCCAGAAATCGATGTTCATGCCATCAGGTTGGATGCTACCCAGATGGAATATAAGGTGTTGCTCCTCCAGCCTGAGTGT
This sequence comes from Mobula birostris, assembly GCF_030028105.1. Lineage (NCBI taxonomy): Eukaryota > Metazoa > Chordata > Chondrichthyes > Myliobatiformes > Myliobatidae > Mobula > Mobula birostris. Next base: position 173,462,362 of record NC_092376.1, read on the forward strand.
GGCCTTGTCGCGGCAGTAGAGGAGGCCATTGGAAGGAGATCTTGCTTTTTCTGGCAGACAAAGCATAGGTGCTCAGTGAAGTGGTCTCCCAATCTACGTCGGGTCTCACTGATATACAGGAGGCCACACTGGAAGCACTGGCTACAGTATATGGCCCCAGCAGACTCACAGGTGAAGTGTCACCTCACCTGGAAGGACTGTTTGGGGCCCTGAATGCTGCTGAGCTAGGAGGTGTAGGGGCAGGTGTAGCACTTGTTCTGCATGCAAGGATAAGTAGAAGGAGGGAGATCAGTGGGAATGGACTATGTTGGTCGTTGATGCAAACATTTCACTGTGTGTTTCAATGTGCATGTGACAAATAAAGATAATCTTTTTTTTAACTGTATCTTTTATCTATGTCTCCTAGTTTTGGACTCCCCTACTGTGGAGAAAAGGCTGTTACTATCCACAATATCTATGCCTCTGATAATTTTAAATGTTTCTATAAAGTCACTTCTCATTCTCCTATGTACCAAGGAATAAAGACCCAGTCTGGCCAATTTCTCCCCATAACTCAGGCCCTCTAGCACTGGCATACATCCTTGTAAACCTTTTCTGCAGTTCTTTTTTTCAGTTTAACCACATTTAGCTATAACAGGGTGACCAAAACTACACAGTAATCCAAGTGTGAACTCACTAACCACAATGTAATGTCCCAACGGTCGTAATCAGTTCCCTGACTGCTGAGGGGTAGTGTGCTAAACACTTTCTTCAGCACCCTGTCCACCACTTCCAATCAACTGTGCACTCATACTGATGGAAAATACACAAGGCTATAATTTTAAGGTGAGTCGAGGAAAGTATAAGGGAGATGGACGTGTGTTTTTTACACAGAGAGTGGCGGGTGTGTGGAACACCCTGCCAGGGGTGATACATTAGGGGCATTTAAGAGACTCTTAGATAGGCACATGGATGATTGAAAAATAGAGGGTTATGTAGGGTTAGATTGATTTTAGAATATGTTAAAAAGTCAACACAACATCATGGGCCAAAGGGCCTGTACTCTGCTGTAATGTTCTATAACCTTGTTTCAGAATGTTTAATGTATTATATAGGCATCCATTAGTCTCATGAGATCATGGATTTGCGCCTTGGAAGGTTTCCAGGGTGCAGGCCTGGGCAAGGTTGTATGGAAGACCAGCAGTTGCCCATGCTGCAAGTCTCCCCTCTCCATGCCACCGATGTCGTCCAAGGGAAGGGCATTAGGACCCATACAGCTTGGCATCAGTGTCGTCACAGAGCAATGTGTGATTAAGTGCCTTGCTCAAGGACATAACACGCCGCCTCAGCCAAGGCTCGAACTCGGGACCTTCAAATCACTAGACGAACGCCTTAACCACTTGGCCAGGCGCCAACACAATGTATTAATGTTTAATGTATTAAAACCTGTTAATCATTATATATGGTATTGAGCTGTAGTGTTCAATTTTCTATGTTCTCCTTGGTTCCCCAGTTCCTCTACTTCCCTACCATTCATAGTATGATCATAATTTGACTGGCAAGCTGACAAATCAAACTGACAGTGAGTGAGAGGGGCTTTGGCGAGAGAGAAGAGAGAAAGCACAGAGAGTCAATGGATTATTCAGGGACAAACCATGGTGGAATGGGTTACAGAAAATCAGAATCAGTGGCAAATGTCTTGAAATCTGTTGTTATGCGGCAGTGGTAGATTGCAATACTAATACTAAAAACTGCAAATTACAGTAAGAAGTATATTATTGAAAAAGTTAAATTAAATAAATAGTGTAAAAAGAGAAAATAATGTAGTGAGGTAGTGTTGATTGTCCATTCGTTAATCTGACGGTGGAGGGGAAGAAGCTGTTGCTGAAGTGTTGAGTGTTGATTCTCTGGCTCCTGTGCCTCCCCCCTGATGGCAGCACATCCTGGGTGATGGTGGTCCTCAATGATGAATGGCACCTTCTTTAGGCATTGCTTTTTGAAGTTGTCCTCGATGCTGGGGAGGCTGGTGCCCACGACAGAGCTGGTTGAGTTTACAACTTTCTGCAGATTTTTCCAATCCTGTGCAGTGGCCCCTCCAGACCGTAAGGCCATAAGATATAGGAGCAGAATTAGGCTACTTGGCCCATCGAGTCTGCTCTGCCATTTCATCATGGGTGATCCAATTTCCCCCTTAGTCTCAGACACATTGAGTGTGCGTCTTCAGGTTCCTGTACCTCCTCCCTGATGATGGCAATGAGGGGAGCAGTTAAATTTAATGCAGAATGCAAGTTTCAAGACTACGCCCCCTCACCTATCACTAATCAAGTTCAAGTTTACTTTATTGTCATTCAACCGTACACATGTACACCCCAACAAAACAGTGTCCCTCCGGACCAGGGTGCACAACACTGTACATATAACCCACACACAACCGTACACATGTATACCCAAACAAAACAGTGTCCCTCTGGACCAGGGTGCACATAACTCACACACAACCGTACACATGTATACCCAAACAAAACAGTGTCCCTCCGGACCAGGGTGCACAACACCGTACATATAACCCACACACAACCGTACACATGTATATCCAAACAAAACAGTGTCCCTCCGGACCAGGGTGCACAACACCGTACATATAACTCACACACAACCGTACACATGTATACCCAAACAAAACAGTGTCCCTCCGGACCAGGGTGCACAACACCGTACATATAACTCACACACAACCGTACACATGTATACCCAAACAAAACAGTGTCCCTCCGGACCAGGGTGCACAACACCGTACATATAACTCACACACAACCGTACACATGTATACCCAAACAAAACAGTGTCCCTCCGGACCAGGGTGCACAACACCGTACATATAACCCACACACAACCGTACACATGTATATCACCAAATGAAACAATGTTCCTCTGGACCAGGGTGCACAACACCATACATACAACTCACATAAACAACACATAAAGTAATATTACTAGAATTAAAGGAACAAATAATAAGGTGCATTTATGACACAAGTTAAAGAGTAAACAGTATAATACCACTGGTGCTTCATATATGATGAGACTTAGGGGTGGGAGGGAGTCCAGTAGTCTCATGGCCCAGGGGAAGAAGCTGTTTCTGACTCTAACAGTCCTTTTCCTGATGCTACGGTACCTGCTGCTGATGCTAGGGGGGTCAAAGTGATTGTTGGATGGACGGGAGGGATCATTGACAATGCTAAGGACCCTGCATACCTAACCCTAATAAATACCTCTGTTGGGTGGAAGAGAGACCCCGATGATCCTCTCAAGAGTCCTCACAATCCTTTGTAGGGACTTGTGGTCAGATGCCTGACAATTTCTGTACCAGACAGTGATGCACTGCAAGGAGGAAACATGATACTTGCTGGCCAGTGGTTATTCAATATGAATTGTGATTGGCGGGAAATTAACAACACACCATCAGAGAGCACAAGTTCAAATTTGTTTGTGAAACCTTTCAATACCACAGAGAGATGAACATCATATATTCCAGCTGAGGCAGACAGTGCACAGTCGGCCACATGTCCCTCCCTGCCTTTGTTACCTCCTCCAGCGTCAGATGATAGTGAGGAAGGCAAACACAATTTTAGCATTACTTTCGAAAGGACTGGAAAATAAAACCAAGGATATAATGCTGCGGCTTTAAAAGACATTGATCAGACTGCACTTGGAGTATTGTGAGTATTTTGGGCCCTTTACCTAAGAAAAGAAAAGAGGATCCAGAGGAGGTTCATGAGAATGATCTTGGGAATGAAAGAGTTAATGCAAAAGGAGTGTTTGATGGCTCTAGGACTGAACTTCCTGGAGCTTAGAAGGATGAGGAGGGATCTCATTAAAACCTATTGAATTTTGAAAGGCCTAGATAGATTAGATGTAGAAATTAGATGGGGAGATTAGATGGGGAGTCTAGGACCAGAGGGTACAGCCTCATGATACAAGGATGTCCCTTTGAAGTAGAGATGAGGAAAATTTTTTTGGGGGGGGGGGTGAATCTGTGGAATTCATTACCACAGAGGCTTGTGGAGGCCAAGTCATTAAAGTGGAGGTTCTTGATTAGTCAGGGTGTCAAAAGTTATGGGGAGAAGGCAGGAGAATGGGATTGAGAAAAGAAAATCAGCCATGATAAAGTGGCAGAGCAGACTCGATGGGTCCAACAGTCTAATCTTGTTCATGTGTTTGTGACAACAGAAGATAGCATCTATACACTGATGGCTGAGGAATTAACGTGGGGGTGTTTAAGGGAGAAAGGAGAAATATTTAAGGAGAATATGAGGGGGAAATTTTTCAGAGGGTGGTGAGAGTGTGGAACAAGTTGCCAGCGGAAACGGTGGATGAGGGTTCAATTTTGACATTTAAGAGAAGTTTGGATCCATGGAGGGTGGGTCGATGGGATCAGGCAGAGTAACAGTTCAGCATAGTCTAGATGGGCTGAATGGTTTGTTTCTGTGGTGTAGTGCTCTGTGAATTGAGGAGGATTGCTTGATTTGCTGAGTTTCTCCAGCATTTTGCGCACCCGAATTGCTGAGGGATTGAGTGCGCATGCGGTCGATCGATCGATCGTGCGGTGAATCGATTAGGCCTCCTAGCGTGGTAGGGCTCGGGTTCCGAGTACGCATGCGTGTGACATTTGGCGTTCGGGCCTTCTTCCCTCCTCATGGAAAATGTCAGTCGTAGTGCCTGTTGTAAAACCTGGAAAACACCCGTCACATCCTTCTAACATCACTAACGTCCCTTTATGTAAACTCATACAGTACAGCGTATGTAATGGAGCGGTTGAATTATATTTTGGAAAAAAAAAGGTGATACAGTGTTTTATCAGAGCGGATTTCGGAAAGGTAGAATGACATTGGATTCATTTTTATGTTTGGAAGATTATATTAGGAAAGCCCAGGTAAACAAATAAGTTGCAATGTCAGTATTTTTTGATATAGGAAAAGCATTATGTGCTATGGATTAAGATTAAATTATGGAAATTGGGAATGGAGGAAGGCTATATAATTGTTTTTCTTGGTTTTTTATTTGGACGGTCTATGCAGGTAAGAGTAGGTAAGGTATATCCGGGCTTCTATAAGATAGAGAATGGGACTCCACAAGGCAGTGTTTGTAGCCCTTTATTATTTGATATTATGATTTTCTCTGAGATGGGTAAATCACTTTGCTTGCGGTTGATGGAGTTTTATGGATCGGTGGTGAAAATTTCATTTTAACTGTATGCAGGATGCAATTAGCGGTTAATAAGGTCGAACAGTGGGCAAATAGGTGGGGTTTTAAGCTTTCTGTAGATAAAACACAAGTTATATGTTTTACAAAGAGAATCAATAGACCTGCACTTAATTTAAAATTGTGTAGTTAATAGTAAGATTTCTTAGCATGAGGCTGGGTAATAAGTTGACATGGAAGCACCATATTAGTAAGATAATTGACAAATATAAAGGGGTATTAAATATCCTTGGGTGTCTGTAGGTATTGTTGGGATGCTACATGAAAATATCTGTTGACCATTTATATTTCTTTACTTAGATCTGTGCTTGATTATGGCTGTGTCATTTATGGATCAGCTTCATCTTCAAATATAAAATGTTTGGATGCGATACAAGCACAGGCTTTGAGACTGTGTTGTGGTGCAGTAAGGTCGTCCCCTGTTTCAACTTTACTGGTTGAAATGGGACAATTACCCTTACAGTTGCGGAGGTTGAAGGTGGATTAATTTGTGGGGCAAATAAATGATCATCCTGTTAAAAGTGTGTTGGAAGACTGTTGGGAACATCACAAGAAGAGTGTTTTTAGTTTTGGGTGGCCGAGTTCTCATCACACTGGGAATATGGCTTTGCTGGATTATGCAATATGTCCCACTGTAGCTTTTCGGTAACCCCACCTTTATTATTTTCAATGGCCTTAGTTGATTTTAGGTTGCATGATTTAATGAAATCCAAGGATCGTGATTTGCCCGAGAGTCTGTTGATTCATCTATATGTCAAGGAGAATTATTATGATATGTTAACAATTTTTACTGATGGATCAAAAGGTATTTAACAGGGACTGTTGGTTTGGCTGTTTTTCTGCCTGAATTACAGGTAACAATTAAGAAACTTCTTACTTACCATTTATCAGTACATACTGCAGAGTTGGCTGCCATGATTTTGGGCTTACAGTGGGTGGAGGAAATCTGTCCTTGTGAAGTTATAATTAGTTGAGATTCTTTTTCCATTTTGACTAGTCTTAAAACAGGTCATTCCAGCAGTAGGTTGGATTTAACGCTGGAAGCTCTTTAAACTTTATTTCCTAATCAAAGTATTGGTCTTCATGTCTGCTTCTTACGGGTTCCTGCACATAAAGGTGTTGAGGGGAATGAGTGGGTTGATTGCTTGGCCAAAAAAGGGCCGTTCATCTGTGGATATAGACCTTCCACTTAGCAAATCAGAAGCTAAGGGGTTGGTGGGGATTTGGGGATTATGGCAAGGCTTGTGAGATAATGGACACGAGGGGAGAACCTTTACAGAACACACGAAAGTGCTGGCTTGATGGGAGAAGGGGATAAAACAAGAAGGGAAGGGAATAGTTGAACACTTTCTTTTACAATGTGAAGCATTTAAGGTTGGAAGGAAGCAAGTGCAGGCTGTATTACTAGCTTTGGGGGCTGACAGTTTTCATTTAAAAACTTCACTACGGAAGTGACTTTAATCCACAATATTATCTTTCAATATTTACAATCTTCAGGACTTTTTCGAGTTAATTTACTTCTCACTTGATAAAGAACTACTCAGGGTTTTATTTCCCAACACTCTACGCTACATCCCAGTCCAGTTGATGACAGTAATGCAGCTTTAAGTTGGCCCACCAACCACGATTAAAAGTTAGAAGAAGAGTACGCATGCGTTTTTGTTTTGGTGGGCACCCTCACTGTACGTTGTCCAGTGTGTATCATCACTAACACGTCTCAGTAACCAAGTTTAATCGTACTACTTTGTTGTCGTTCTTGCTCCGGCAGTATGCAACATTTTGGTGACGAGGATGGGATCTGAACCCACAGTTGTAAAGCACAATGGTTAAAGAAGTCTGAATTGATTTGGAGAGACCATGGTGAGATTGTACCTGCAGGATTGTGGATATTTTTAATGACATAAGCTAAATATGAAAGGAGTTCAGCCGAGATTTAGCAGACTGGATGGCAAGGAGAGGTCGAGTGGGTCAGGTCTACATTTCAAAGTTCAAAGTAAATTTATTATCAAAGTTACTACCTTGAGATTCATTTTCTTGCAGGCATTTACAGGAAAATTTAAAAAAAAGCATCTACAAAAAGGTACATAAGCAAAGACTGACAAGCAACCAATGTGCAATGGAAGACAAACTCTGCAAATATAAATAAATAATACAGAGAACATGAATCGTAAAGAGTCCTTGAAAGTGAGTCTGTAGTTTGTGGAATCATTTCAGTTGTGGTGAGTGAAGTTATCCATACTGGTTCAGGAGCCTGATGGTTGATGTTGCCCATGACCAGGGTGAATCCAGGGAAGATGTTGCCCTTGACCGGAGTGGATCCAGGGAGGATGTCGCCCTTGACCAGGGTGGATCCAGGGAAGATGTCACCCTTGACCAGGGTGGATCCAGGGAAGATGTCACCTTTGACCAGTGTGAATTTAGGGAGGATGCTGCCTTTGACCAGGGTGGATCCAGGGAAGATGTTGCCCTTGACCAGCATGGATCCAGGGAGGATATCGCCTTTGACCGGAGTGGATCCAGGGAAGATGTCGCCCTTGACCGGAGTGGATCCAGGGAGGATATCGCCCTTGACCAGGTTGGATCCAGGGAAGATGTTGCCCTTGACCAGGGTGGATCCAGGGAGGATATCGCCCTTGACCGGAGTGGATCCAGGGAGGATATCGCCCTTGACTGGAATGGATCCAGGGAGGATATTGCCCTTGACCGGAGTGGATCCAGGGAGGATATCGCCCTTGACTGGAGTGAATCCAGGGAGGATGTCGCCCTTGACCAGGGTGAATTTAGGGAGGATGCTGCCTTTGACCAGGGTGGATCCAGAGAAGATGTTGCCCTTGACCAGTGTGAATTTAGGGAGGATGCTGCCTTTGACCAGGGTGGATCCAGGGAAGATGTTGCCCTGGACCAGAGTGGATCCAGGGAGGATATCGCCCTTGACCGGAGTGGATCCAGGGAAGATGTCGCCCTTGACCGGAGTGGATCCAGGGAGGATGTCGCCCTTGACCAGGGTGAATTTAGGGAGGATGCTGCCTTTGACCAGGGTGGATCCAGAGAAGATGTTGCCCTTGACCAGTGTGAATTTATGGAGGATGCTGCCTTTGACCAGGGAGATTTGATAGAGGTATAGGTTAACGGTGAAAGATGAAATAATTAAGGGGAACGTGAGCAGATAACTTAATTATTTATTTTAATTGTTGATACAGTAGGGAACAGGCCCTTCCAGCCCAACAAGTCGAGCTGGCCAGCAACCCACTGATCTAATCCTGGCATAATCACAAGACAGTTTCCAATGATAATTAACCTATTAATCGATGTCTTTGGACTGTGGCGAGAAACTGGAGCACCTGGAGGAAACCCATGCATTCATGTGGTGAATATAAAAACTTTCTTACAGAGGATGTTGGAATTGAACTCCAGACTCCTACGCCTGGGCTGTAATAGTGTAGTGCTAGCCTCTACACTACTGTGGTGCCCTCAGTGAGGTGTGAGCTGCCAGCAGAAATGCTAGATGTAGGTTCGATTTCAATTTTCAAGGGAGGTATATGGATGTGAGTGGTTTGTAGGGCTATGGTCCAGGTGCAGGTCATGGGACTAGGGGCAGAATAATAGCTTGGCATGAATTGGATGGACCGAAAGGCCTGCTTCTGTCCTGTAGTGCGCTATGACTATAAGTTATCAACTTCTGAAGAACAGGAGATGTTAGGTATAAGGTGTGACAGGATGCAGGAGATCACTAGGTATAAAGAATGGACAATGACTATGCATCAGTGAGTGTTGAACTGAATTGAATTGACTTTATTTCTTACATCCTTCACATACATGAAGAGTAAAAATCTTTGTTGTGTCTTCATCTAAATGTGCAAGGTGCAATCACAGTAATTTATAATAAATAGAACAGTCAATGTAATATAGAGTACACTCAAATCAGTGTGATTTCATCAGTCTGATGGCCTGGTGGAAGAAGCCATCATGGAGCTTGTTGGTCCTGGCTTTTATGCTGCGGTACCGCTTCCTGGATGGTATCAGCTGGAATAGATTGTGGTTGGGATGGCTTGTGTCCCCAGTGACCCTACACACCTATCCTTGTAAATATCCTGAATTATGGGAAGTTCACATCTACAGATGCGCCGGGCTGTCTGCACCATTCTCTGCAGAGTCCTGTGATTAAGGGAGGTACAGTTTCCATACCAGGCAGTGGTGCAGCCAGTCAGGATGCTCTTAATTGTGCCCCTGTAGAAAGTTCTTAGGATTTGGGGGCCCACACCAAATTTCTTCAACTGTCTGAGGTGAAAGAGGCACTGCTGTTCCTTTTTCACCACACAGCTGGTGTGTACAGACCATGTGAGGTCCTCGGTCATGTGAGTGCCGAGAAACTTGAATCTGTTTACCTCTCAACCCCAAATCCATTGACATCAACAGGGGTTCGCCCGTTTCCATTCCTCCTGAAATCCACAACCAGCTCCTTTGTTTTTGCGACATTGAGGTTTGAAACAGATCGAAAGGTCTTGGGAGGTATTAGGTGAGAGCTGCTGTCTGACAAATAGTGGGTAACTGAGAGCAGGACATTGCTATGGGACACAATGGTACGGAGATCACAGAGTGTCTGTAAAGAGCGACTGTCACTGGCTTTTAAGGTCATGAGGTACAGAAGCGAGTATAGGTTGTACAAGATAAAAATCTGGAGATTGCTGAGTGTGCAAGAGGAGCAGGAAATAGCTGAGGGAATGTGAAGAGCCAGCCATGGATGAGTATAAGGAGCGGGTGGTGTGTCTATGCAGGGTGGGTTGTCTGTGGTCACTGAGTGTGGGGTGGGAGGTCGCTGACTATTTGGATTGGGACATCATTGAGAAGCTGGCCATGCTGTATTTCTGAGATACTGGAAACACTCAGCTAGTCAGGGGCTACGTGGAGAAAAGAAGAGCTAAGTTCTCAGGTTGACGACCTTTCATCCAAACTGGGGGAAGTTAGAGATCAAACTTGTTGAGTGTTGCAAGTGGGGGGGGGGGGTGGCGAGCGGCAGTGAGAATGAAGCGGTGGTCCGTATGGGGTCGAGATGGAGCGAGACTAAATGACACAAGTGGAGCTAGCTGGGAGAGGATGAAGTGATCTGTCTGAGGAGGCGTGAATAGGTGACTGATCATGGACAGAGGGGAACGAAAGTAAGCAGATAGTGCTGGAATTGTGAGTTACAGACCCTAGAAATCAGAAACACAATTGTTGAAGGACTCATGAGCACATTACAGGTTGGTGAACTTTCATTAGAACTGGTCAGTTCTAACACAAATTGGATCAGCAGGTTATCTGAAATTGTTGAATTCGGTGTTAAGTCCTGAATTTGTACTCCGCTTGATTGGAGGATGAAAAGCTGTTCCTTGAGGTTGCATTGGGCTTCCTCGGAACATTGTAAGAGTCCAAAGATGGAGAGATTGGTGTCGAAACTAACATTGAACATAGAAATCTACAGAAGCTGCCTAAAATTTCCCTAGCGCATAGACCTCTATTTTTCTAAGCTCCATGTACCTATCTAAGAGGCTCTTAAAAGACCCTATTGTATCTGCTTCCACCACCGCCGCCAGCAGTGCACTCCACACACCCACCACTCTCTGTATGAAAAACTTACCCCTGACATCCCCTTGGTACCTATTTCTAAGCACCTTAAAACTATGCCCCTTCATGTTAGCCATTTCTGCCCTGGGAAAAAGCCTCTGGCTATCCACACAACCAGTGCTCCTCATCATCTCTAACAGGCAACTAAAAATCCATGGCCCCTCTTACAGACTGAAAGAAAATAATTCAGCTCAGTGGTCATTTAGTCTCTTAACGCAGTAACAACCACTATGTGCCATGCAGGACATTGGAACGTACATAAAAGTTGCTGGTAAACGCAGCAGGCCAGGCAGCATCTCTAGGAAGAGGTGCAGTCGACGTTTCAGGCCGAGACCCTTCGTCAGGACTAACTGAAGGAAGAGTGAGTAAGGGATTTGAAAGTTGGAGGGGGAGATCCGAAATGATAGGAGAAGACAGGAGGGGGAGGGATGGAGCCAAGAACTGGACAGGTGATAGGCAAAAGGGGTATGAGAGGATCATGGGACAGGAGGTCCAGGAAGAAAGACAAGGGGGGGGGACCCAGAGGATGGGCAAGGGGTATATTCAGAGGGACAGAGGAGAGTGAGAGAAAGAATATGTGTATAAAAATAAGTAACAGATGGGGTACGAGGGGGAGGTGGGGCATTAGCGGAAGTTAGAGAAGTCGATGTTCATGCCATCAGGTTGGAGGCTACCCAGACGGAATATAAGGTGTTGTTCCTCCAACCTGAGTGTGGCTTCATCTTTACAGTAGAGGAGGCCGTGGATAGGCATGTCAGAATGGGAATGGGATGTGGAATTAAAATGTGTGGCCACTGGGAGAGCTTGCTTTCTCTGGCGGACAGAGCGTAGATGTTCAGCAAAGCGGTCTCCCAGTCTGCGTCGGGTCTCGCCAATATATAAAAGGCCACATCGGGAGCACCGGACGCAGTATATCACCCCAGCCGACTCACAGGTGAAGTGTTGCCTCACCTGGAAGGACTGTTTGGGGCCCTGAATGGTGGTAAGGGAGGAAGTGTAAGGGCATGTGTAGCACTTGTTCCGCTTACACGGATAAGTGCCAGGAGGGAGATCAGTGGGGAGGGATGGGGGGGGACGAATGGACAAGGGAGTTGCGTAGGGAGCGATCCCTGCGGAGTGCAGAGAGGGGGGGGGGAGGGAAAGATGTGCTTAGTGGTGGGATCCCGTTGGAGGTGGTGGAAGTTACGGAGAATAATATGTTGGACCCGGAGGCTGGTGGGGTGGTAGGTGAGGACCAGGGGAACCCTATTCCTAGTGGGGTGGCGGGAGGATGGAGTGAGAGCAGATGTACGTGAAATGGGGGAGATGCGTTTAAGAGCAGAGTTGATAGTGAAGGAAGGGAAGCCCCTTTCTTTAAAAAAGGAAGACATCTCCCTCGTCCTAGAATGAAAAGACTCATCCTGAGAGCAGATGCGGCGGAGACGGAGGAATTGCGAGAAGGGGATGGCATTTTTGCAAGAGACAGGGTGAGGAGAGGAATAGTCCAGATAGCTGTGAGAGTCAATAGGCTTTTCTCCCTCTGAATATACCCCTTGCCCATCCTCTGGGTCCCCCCCCCACCTTGTCTTTCTTCCCGGACCTCCTGTCCCATGATCCTCCTGTATCCCTTTTGCCTATCACCTGTCCAGCTCTTGGCTCCATCCCTCCCCCTCCTGTCTTCTCCTATTATTTTGGATCTCCCCCTCCCCCTCCAACTTTCAAATCCCTTACTCACTCTTCCTTCAGTTAGTCCTGACGAAGGGTCTCGGCCTGAAACGTCGACTGCACCTCTTCCTACAGATGCTGCTTGGCCTGCTGCGTTCACCAGCAACTTTTATGTGAGTTGCTTGAATTTCCAGCATCTGCAGAATTCCTGTTGTTTGAGGACATTGGAAAGGTGTCACGACTTTAGCAGGATGGGAGGTTTGGCTCCTGGTCGGGTAGGAAGGGAAAGGGCAGATGTCCAACCTCCTGTAGTTGTGTGGAAATGTGTCCTGTGGAGGAGAGTGGATGGTGACAACTTAAGTGTGACTTTGGAGCAAGTGTACTTTCTGAAGCGCAGTTGGGGAAAGAAATAGATTGAATATGGTGAGACAGACGATGAGGGGAAGTGGGACCATGTCCTTAGAGAAGAGGGATGGGGGTGAGAGCAGGAGGGTGGGACAAAGGACCAAGCGTGGTTGATGGAGGGAAGGCCATTTAGAGAAATGTAGGAAATCTCAGAATCACCAGTGTGGAAGTATTGTTTTCAGAATGAGTAGAGCGGAATTCCCCAGCAAGTCTGTAACCACATACAAGCCATGTTTCTTCCTCCTCAACACCCACATGTCAGGCTCCCCAGCAGCACCCTCACCACGACCAGCCCACATCCACCTCCTCGCTAAGAGTGATCCTCACCATGACCAGCCCATATCCACCTCCTTGGTAGGAGTAACCCTCACCACGTTCAGCTCACGTCATCCTCCTCGCTAGGAGTGACCCTCACCGTGTCCAGCCCATGTCTACTTCCTTGGTAGGAGTGACCCTCACCATGTCCAACCCACATCCACATCCTTCCCAGCAGAGACTCTCACCAAGCCCAGCCCACATCCACCTCCTTCCCAGCAGAGATTCTCACCATGTCCAACCCACATCCACATCCTTCCCAGCAGAGACTCTCACCATGCCCAGCCCACATCCACCTCCTTCCCAGCAGAGACTCTCACCAAGCCCAGCCCACATCCACCTCCTTCCCAGCAGAGGTTCTCACCATGTCCAGCCTACATCCACCTCCCATAGTCAGGCACACCATTTCTTCAGCCTGCCTGACTTTACTTCTCACCATGTTGACTCCACCCTTTCTCCGTGTCCGTACATATGTCAGTGATGCCTCCAATGCCCTGCACCTCTCTGACAATTTCTAGACTCCTGCTCCCCACAGATTCATGTTCACCATCTCCTCCAGCCCAGGCAATCTTCACCCCTTCCTAGAGCAGATGACAAAGCTGCCCCCCCCCCCAACTGAACCCCTTCTCACACTGAACAACTGGTGAAAATGTTATACAGAATTGTAGCAATGAGATTCCACATGGGCCTCCACTCAGCCAGTCCTATTGTGGGATTCATTTCTGCATGCATCCCTTCCCTCATCTCTTTTCTATTGGATGCTGTGTCCACCAGTCGTAGGGGGCTTGCCCCGTCAGCCAATTTCTACCCAGCTGTTACTTCCAAGTTGTCCACCTCTGGCTCTCTCCTTCAACCACCCAACCTCCATTTCCACCTGAGAGGTTAGGTTAGCAACTATTCTCAGTTTATGGACACCCCCCCAGACCAGATTTACTCCTGGCCTGTTTTCCCCTGAGTACTCTGTTTCACTCTTTGAGTTCCTCTAACAGTGGTTGCCAACTTGAAATCCACGGACCACTTGGTTAATGGTGGAGACCAATGGCATAAAAAAAATTTGGGAACCCTGCGCTAGCTGTATTATATCTGTTCTGATGACACCTCCACACAGTGCTTCTGAGATATCTTCATTTTCATTTAACTGTGAAGTTCGATTGTCAACTTCAACTGTCCTGTTGACCACACTCTTGCTCTCACCCAGCTCTCGCCCCACCTGGAGAAAAGATAAGGTACCTCCACCCCCCACCATACCTTCCACTTCGAAACTGAACAAACCATCCTCCATAATTCCCACCAACACCAGTGCGATGCTGACACCAGACACGTCTTGTTCTCCTTCCCATTTCAGTGACAGACTTCTCTGTCCACCTGGTCCATTCATCTATCATCACCAACAGCTCTCCATCCAAAGGTGTTTTCCCACGTCTCTACAGGGGACACAAAGCCTACCATTTTCCATTTCTCCCCTCTTTACAGGGACCAAAAGATTCCTTCCCAATGAAGCATTAAGACCATGTGACTGTAGGAGCAGAGTTAGACCATTCAGCCCATTGAGTCTGCTCCACTATTCCATCATGACTCATTTATTATCCCCCTCAACCCCATTCTCCTGCCTTCTCCCTGTAACCTTTGTTGCCCTTACTAATCAAGAACCTATCAGCTGATTTAAATATACCCAATGATTTGGTCTCCACAGCCGTCCACTAGCTATCCACGAATTCCACAGATTCACTACTCACTGGCTAAAGAAATTCCTCCGTATCTCTATTCTAAATGGGCTTCACTCTATTCTGAGGTTGCATTTGGCGCCTTGTACTGTTTCATCAAAGTTAAGGAACAGGGCCTCATCACCCAACCAGGCACGTCTCAGCAATCAGAACTGACACCGAATTCAACGTTTCCGAATGACCAACTTGTATAAGAGCCAGACAGGTCTGATGAAAAATCATCAAATTAGAGTGTTGACTCAGTTACCTCTCTCCACTGATGTGCCCCGACCTGCAAACCTCTGGAGTGCAGTGCTGTTTTATTTCAGATTTCCAGCATCTGCAATGTTTTGTAACTCTCAGTTCCTGCATTGATGGTTTTTGTTTGTTCCTCATCCTTTCCATTTTCAGTCACTGTTCCTCAAAACAGATCAGCTCTACACAAACCTTTGCCATCTCTCAGCCAGAAGCATCATCACTTGTGTTATTCAGTATCTCGTGGTTTCTGCCCTGTCGTGGACTTCCACTACATTTTCTCTGCTGCTTCTGCCCCAGCACCCGCTCTGCAACTTAGAACATGGTTCGATTCTAACTCACCTCAACTATGATGGCAGGTCATTGACTTGAAACATTAACTCTGTGCGTCTCTCTCCACAGACACCGCCTGACCTGCTGAGTATTTCCAGCATTTTCTGTTTTTTGTAAGGAACAACAGTTTGGTGAGTATCAGTGGGTAGTAGCTGAGGAACTGAGGTCATGAGAGAGTGCTGCCCATTAAGAAGAGGAGATCACTCCATTGGTAACTTGGTTTGTTATTGTCACATATAGCAAGTTGCAGTATTACATACTGTTCATACGGAACAATTCGTTACAACTGTACATTGAGGTAGAACATGGTAAAACAATAACAGAATGCAGTAATGTGTAACAGTTGCAGAGGAAGTGCCGTGCAGGCAGACGATAAGGCGCAAGGTCATAGAGAAGTAAATTGTACGGTCAAGAGTACTAGCATTTACTTAAGCCCATTATCTCTATTGGGGCATTGGCCACCAATGGTAATTTGCTAGTCTTTGGAGCTTCTGTTGGCATTTCTGTAGCTCTGAGTTTTTATGGGATGGGGTTACTAGCCCCATGCCCAATTCTCCTTTCACAGCTGGGCTTTGGACCATCCATGGCAGACGTTTATTGTACTAGGGGACTGTTCAATAGTCTTATAATAGCTGGGTAGAAGCTGTCCTTGACTTTGGTGCTTCATGCTTTCAGCCTTTTATATCTTCTGCTCAATGGGAGAGAGGAGAAGAGAGAGTGTCCAGGGTGGGTTGTGTCTTTGATTATACTGGCTGCTTCACTGAGGCAGCGAGAAATGTAGACAGAGTCCATGGAGGGGAGGCTGGTTTCCGTGATATGCTGAGCTGTGTCCGCAACTCTGCGGTTTCTTGCAGTCATGGGCAGAGGAAGTATCTGAATGGGATGCTTTCTATGGTGCTTTGATTAAAGTCAGTGAGGGTTGATGGGAACATGTCAAATTTCTTTTGCCTCCCAAGGAAGTAGAAGCATGGTGATTTTTCTTAGCTGTGACGTCAAAATAGTTGAATGAGGACAGGCTATTGGTAATGTTTCCTTGTAGGAAACCTGATGCCCTCAACAGTAGCTCCCTCTAAATTTACGGGTTCCCAACCTTTTTTGTGCTATGGTCCTCTACCATTAGCAGAGGGGTCTGTGGATCCAGGGTGGGAACCCCTGCTCTAAGATGTGGGGGATCATGGAGCTTAAGGAATGTAAGAATAGTAGGCATTAGGAATGGGAGATCATTGTCTAGACTGGAGGCAAGTTTGTCCAGTTAACTTAATTGAGTTATTTTAGCTAATGTAGTAGCGGAGAGCAATGCTCGGTGTGGTGGATGTGTATATACAGTTCTAAAAGGCATCTGATAAATACAACCTGTGTACTTACCAACAAAACTGGAGCCGGAAAGCGAAGGGGCGATAGTAAACATTCAAGATTCTACAGATACTGGAAATTTTGACCAACACACACAAAATGCTGGACGAGCTCAACAAGTCAGGCAACGTCAATGGAGGGTATATACAGTTGACATTTAGGGCCGAAATCCTTCACTAGGATTGGAAAGGAAGAGGGAAGAAGCCAGAATAAGAAGGTGGGGAGGGGAAGGACTACAAGCTGGAAGGTGATGGGTGAGGCCAGGTGAGGGAGAAGGTAGGTGGGTGGAGGAGTGGGGTGAAGTAAGAGGTAGGAGGTGATGGGTGGAGAAGGTAAAGGGCTGAAGAAGAATCCTGACAGGAGAGACAGTGGACCATGGGAGAAAGGGAAGGAGGAAGGGAACCAGAGTGATGAGCAAGTGAGGAGAAGAGAAGGGTTGAGAGGTAACCAGATGGGGATTGAAAAAAAAATACAGGAGGAGGGAGGGAATAGAAATTACCAGAAGTTAGAGAAATTGATCTTCAAGCCATCAGGTCAACGGGCTATAGTACCACAGATCAAAAGTTGTCATGGTAACAGGCAACGGATATTTTGATTGAGGGAAGGCGTCTAGTGACAAAGTGGACATGGAGAGGATGTTTCCAATAGTGGGAGAGTCTAGGAACAGAGGGCACAGCCTCAGAGTAGAGGAACATCCATTTAGAACAGAGATGAGGAGGAATTTCTTTAGCCAGAGAGGAATTCATTGCCACAGAAGGTTGTGGAGACCAAGTCAGTGGGTATATTTAAAACGAAGGTTGATAAGTTCTTGATTGGTCAGGGCATCAGAGGTTACAGGGAGAAGGCAAGAGAATGAGGGAAAATAAATCAGCCATGATAGAATTGCAGAGCAGAGCAGACCCGACAGGCTGAATGGCCTAATTCTGCTCCCAAGTTTTATGATCTTGTGTTCTTGTGGACAATTTCTGTACAAGCTTCACAGTGAGTATTTGGGTAGACATGATCAAGTTCTAGATCTGTCAATGGCACAACGTGAATTCTTGAAGCAGTGAGAGGAAAACAACAACAGTGGCAGGGAATGGGAGGCTCGTGCTTTAAGAGGAGCTGGAGATCTCCGTGTGCAGGAGCGGAAGAGCACTCATGAGGTTGGTTAGAGATCCATAAAAATCAGCCAAGTTGCTGAGAGCAAAGTAGGAGGTCGGTGATTGCAAGGAGTGAGGAATAAGAAAAAAAAGCAAAAGTAAAAACAGAAAATGCGGGAAACACTGGGGAGGACAGGCAGCTTCTACAGAGAGAGGAACGGCAGTAACGTTTCAGGTCGATGACTTTGCATGTAAACTGAGGAACGATGCAAATCAAACTTCTTTCAAACCAAAGAGGAGCAGGAGGAGGATCAAGAGAACAAGAGGTGTGTCAATGACCGAGAGAGAGGTGCATTGATGCTGGTGCTGGGGCTCCAACTGGCTGGGGAACGTGGAGGCATGTTGCAGGTTGCACTGGCCAGTCCGGAGGGGATGTAGCTAAATGGAGATGAACAGAAGTGGAAGAGATGGGACAGAAACAAAAGCAACAATGGTGGAAGGGTGAGAAACAAACATTAATACAGATGTTAGAAATCTGAGATAAAGCAGGGAATGCTGGAAATACTCTGCAGGTCAGGTAGCATCTGTGAAGAGAGAAGTTAAGTTACTATCACAGATTGATAACCGCTTATCAGAACTGATCAGTTCTGACACAAACTGGAATGGCTGGCTATCCTGAAATCGTTGATTCATTGACTGCTGCAACTTTCCCAGTCAGAAGATAAAAAGCTCTTCCTCCAGCTTTCTTTGGGCTTCATTGGAAGAGGCCAATATGGAGAGCTCAGAGAGGAAGTGTGGCAGAGAATGAAGGTGGCAGGAGACCGAAAAGTCAGGGGTCATGCTTGCCAGTGGAATGGAAGTGTTCTGGTAAAGCAGCCTGCTGGTCTGTGTTGGTGTTTCTCCAGCAGAACACCACACCATGAACACCACATGCAGTGCATTAAATCTGAAGAAGCACTTCACCTGTGAGTGCAGCTGCTGGATGGTGGGAAGGAGGGGGTGCAGCATACCCCTGAGGTTGCATGGGAGGGTGCAGTGGGAAGGGGAGTAGGCGCTGGTGAGGATGGAAATGGGAACCAGGTCCCTTTGATATGCTGAGAGGCCAAAGGGAAGGGGAAGATAGGTTTGGTGCCAACATCACAGAGAAAATTAAAGAGAATGATTCATGCGATGTGGGTGCGGGTGGGGTAGAAGATGAGGACTCTACTCTGGTCCTGGGTGGGAGGAGAGGGGGTCAAGAACAGAAGTGTGGGAAACCGAGTGGAAAGCCCTGTCATGAGGGTGGAGGGGATACCATGGCTAAGGAAAACAGAAGCCACCTCTGTCGCTCCGGTGTGGAAGGTGTCTGAAACAGAACAAGTGCAATGGAGCCTCCATTCTCATGCCTTGCCATTCTTCTCACTCGAACTCCACTCAGCCCACTTCCATCTCCTCCAGAATCCATGAACAGCTGTATCCTGGTAGACCCATACTGTCCTCTTCTAAGACCATAAGATAATGGAGCAGGATTAGGCCATTTGGCCTATTGAGTCTATTCTTCCATTCAGTCATAGTTGATTTGCTTTTAACCTCATTCGCACACCTTCTCCCTGGAATATTTAAACCTCCCTTTCCCCCACCCCAAAACTTCATTACTGATCAAGAGCTTCCTTGCCCCACAGGACTTGTTCCTTCTTACCTTGTCTCTTTGTCCTGGTTTCAGTCTTCCCACCTGCTGCTTTCCACAGAGGCACTTACCAGATTACTCAACCCAAGTCCTCCTGCATCATCCCAACCAGAATTATTTGGAACTGCCCTGTGTGTATCAGTGCGGCTTCCCACTTTCATTAAAACCCTGGTCATTTCATTACTTTAGCTACCAGTTTCTGCCTTGTTCTCTATTTTCCATGACGATAGACTCCTCACTTTCTCGGCCTGTCTATCTCCACCTCAAGGAATATGCTAGTAACCATTGTCCATTCTCAGCCTATACCCCCTCCCATGGAGACCACCACACCTCCTCCAGCCCTCCCTTTCAGTCACTCCAGCTCCATCATATCTGTTCTGGAGACCTCACCTTCTACATCAATAGTTCCAAGATGGCTTCCTTTCTCGTTAACCGGTTCATTCTCTCTGTCAAAGTTGATGTGACTCTCAGCTACGTGTCTTCCACTTGCTGCTGTTCTGTTTCCAACCCCTCTCTTCCTTCCCAGAGCAAGGGTTAGGTCCTGCAATCTTCATCTTCTGCTCCACTAGCCTCCATATTCACTTGATTTCCTCCATGATAATCTACTGCTATTGACCACCAGACCAATCTTGCCTTCCTGAGAATCATTCCCTTAGGGTCTGCCTGGTTCACTCTGCCATCCTCTTCTCATCACTTTCCCATGCAACCACGAGAGTTTCAATACCTGCCCTTTGACCTCAACCCTCCCCCCCCCCCCCCCACACTGTATCCAAGGGCCTAGACAGGTGAAGCCACAATTCAGTCACAGCATCAGGGTCCTGCATATGTTATTCAAAGTGTGATTGTCTTTAGCTGGAAAAAAAACAAACACAGAAAGCATGACTACTTAAGCTGAACACCTCCATTCCGCCATTTAGGATGATCTTGAGGATCCAGTTTCCTGTTGCTTCAGAGCTCTTCCTCTCCCCTCCCACTATAAGCTCTTTGATTTGGGTCTTTGAAATTGTTCCAACAAAGCCCAACGTCAATTGGAGATGCTCACCTTCTGCCTGGGTGTGTTGCAGCTTTCTAAGGTGACACTGAATTCAACAATTTCAGATTGTATGCCATTCCAGTTTGTGTCCAAACTGACCAGCTCCAGTTAAAGGTTATTGGCCTGTGATATTAACTCTGGATTTCCTCTCTTCATAGATGAGAACTGACCTGCTGAGAATTGACAATATTTTCTGCTTTAGTACAGGTTTCTGAGATCTGCTCAGTTTGTCTCACAGTTCCAGAGTTGCTTAGTTCTGTTTCTCCCACGATCTAGTTTCATTCACATCCTTCTAGCTGCACCTTCTTCAGACAGGGCAGTTGCAATTACTGATCTTCACCTCCTGCCAGATGGTACCACCGCAATCTGTCTCTCCTGGTCTCCACCCTGTCACAGGCACTCCTGTGTTCTCTCCAGCACTGTCCCCTTCTCTGCAACTCCAAAGATGTTTGAGTTCCAACTTTCCTCAGTTCTGAGCAAAGGCCAACGACCTGAAACATTAACTCTGTTTCTCTCTCCACAGACGCTGCCTGACCTGCTGAGTATTTCCGGCATTTTCTGTTTTTTATAAAGAGCAAGAGATCTGTGATTATAAACAGCGAGAAAATGGTGAGTATAAAGAGTGATAGATGACTGACCTCAAAGACTAGAGGATCCCAGAGGTAGAGGTTCACCAGGATGTTGCCTGGATTAGAGAGCATGTCTTATGAGGATAGGCTGAACAAGCGAGGGCTTTTCTCTTTGGAGCGAAAGAAGATGACAGGTGACTTGATAGAGGTGTATAAGAGGCATAGAGTGGATAGCCAGAGACTTTTCCCGCCAGGGCAGAAATAGCTAATACAAGGTGCTGACTGAAGGAAAATATAGGAAGGGGATGTCAGAGGTGGGTTTTTTTTTTACACAGTGTGGTGGGTGCTTGGAACACACTGTCAGGGACGGTAGTAGAGGCATTAGGGACATTTAGGAGACTTTATCCTTATACAGTGAATGGCAGAACACTGGTAAGTGTTGTGGAACAGAGGGACCTGGGAGTGCAAGTGCATAGTTCACTGAAAATGGCTATGCAAGTAGACAGTGGTGAAGAAGGCATTTGGCATGCTAGTCTTCAGTCAGGACATGGGAGTTTAGCAGTAGCCACGTTATGTTGCAGTTGTATATGTCATTAGGCCACATTTGGAGTATTTTGTATGATTTGGTCACCGTGTTATAAGAAAGACATTGCCAGTCTAGAGGTGGTGCAGAAGAGATGTATGAGGATGCTACCTGGACTAAAGGGCCTGAGTAAAGGGAGAGATTGGCCTCAAGGTATCTTTATTCTGGAGTGTAGGAGAATGAGGAGTTTATAAAGTGAAGGTGGGTATGGCTAAGGTGAATTGTCTATGTTTTCCCAAGACTGGGGAGTCCAAATCTAGAGTGAACAAGATGAGAGGAGAAAGATTTGAAAGAGACCAGAGAGTTAACTTCTTTACACAGAGGTAGTGAGTACCTGGAATGAGCTGCCACAGGAAATGATCAAGGCAGGTCTAATTGCAACACTTAAGAGGCATTTGGGTATATGGTACATGAAAGGAAATGGCTTGGAGGGTTATGGGTCAGCACGGGCATCCGAGACTAGCAGAGGATAGCTGTTGGCAGCATGGATCACTGGGGTCAAAGGGCCTGTTCCCATGCTGTATGACTCTACAACAACATTGAAAGAAAAATGGAGGGCTATGTGGGAGGGAAGGGTTAAATTGATCTGAGAGTAGGCTAAAATGTCGACACAACATTGTGGGCCAAAGGGCCTGTACAGTGCTGTATGTTCTCCCCTGAGTCATTGTGTATAGAGAGTGAAATAACCCAGTCTGAATGAGAGGAGGCTGTAAATGAAGTGTGGGAGTTCACTGAGCAGGGTTAGGAAGTAGGACATCAGTCATAATCAGAAGTAGAATTCACTGAAAGTAGAGAGAGGAGATTGAGAATGAGGAACTGGAGACTGTCGAACATAAACAGCAGATCTAAGAGCTTGTAAAGTGTTTGAGATTCCTAAGACACAAGAGATTCCATAGATGCTGGACATCTGCCTCAACACACACAACGAAGCTGGAGGAACTCAACAAGTCAGGCAGCATCTTTGGAGTGGAATAAACAGTCAATGATTCCAGCCGAGACCCTTCATTAGTATCCCAGGTGTTGGTCCGAAATCTCAACCTTTTATTCCCTTCCAGAAATGCTGCCTGATCTGCTGAGTGCCTCCAGCATTTTGTGTGAGATTCCTAAGTATAGAGAGGGAGATCGTATCTTACAATAAAGCTTTTCAGAAGATGTAGCAAAGAGGCTTAATGAGGGTATTGCAGTTGATGTGATTATATATGGTTTTCCAAAGAGCTTCTGCTAATAGACATCATCAGAGTTTAAAGCAATGGAATCTGAATCAGAATCAGGTTTATTATTACTGATGTACAGTACATTGTGAAATTTGTTTCGCAGCAGCAGTACAGTGCGATACATTAAACAATTCTGTATGTTACAATAAGAAATCTAGCACAAAAGGAGAGCAAAATAGTAAAGTAGTGTTCATGGGTTCAGGGACCATTCAGACATCTGATGGTGGAGAGGAAGAAGCTGTTCCTAAAATGTTGACAATATTGATCTCCAGGTTCCTGTACCACCTCTATGGTAATGAGAAGAAGGTCTGTCCTGGATGAGGGTCCTTCATGATGGATACCACCTTCTTGAAGCACTGCATGTTGAAGATGTCCCGAAGTTGGGGAGACTAGTGCCCATGATGGAACTGGCTGAGTCTACAACCCTCTGCAGCTTTTTCTGATCCTGTGCAGTGGCCCTTGCATATCAGACAGTAGTGAAACCAGCTCTAATGCTTTTCACCGTACATCTGTAGAAATTTGGTGACATACCAAGTCACCTCAAACTCTTAATGAAATACTTTATACTTATACTTTATACTTTATTGTCACCAAACAACTGATACTAGAACGTACCAACATCACCGTGATATTTGATTCTGCGCTTCTCACTCCCTGGATTACAAATATTAAATATTTAAAATATTAAAAATAGTAAAAATTAGTAAATATTAAAAATTTAAATTATAAATCATAAAAAATAGAAAAATGGAAAATAAGGTAGTGCAAAAAAAACCGAGAGGCAGGTCCGGATATTTGGAGGGTATGGCCCAGATCTGGGTCAGGATCCGTTCAGCAGTCTTATCACAGTTGGAAAGAAGCTGTTCCCAAATCTGGCCGTACGAGTCTTCAAGCTCCTGAGCCTTCTCCCGGAGGGAAGAGGGATGAAAAGTGTGTTGGCTGGATGGGTCGTGTCCTTGATTATCCTGGCAGCACTGCTCCGACAGGGTGTGGTGTAAAGTGAGTCCAAGGATGGAAGATTGGTCTGTGTGATGTGCTGTGCTGTGTTCACTATCTTCTGCAGCTTCTTTCGGTCTTGGACAGGACAGCTTCCATACCAGGTTGTGATGCACCCTAGAAGAATGCTTTCTACGGTGCATCTATAAAAATTAGTGAGGGTTTTAGGGGACAGGCCAAATTTCTTTAGCTATAGTGTGAAATATAGCAGCTGGTGTGCCTTTTTTGTAACTGCAGCAATATGTTGGACCCAGGATAGATCTTCAGAGATGTTCACACCCAAGAACTTGAAGCTGCTCTTCCTTTCCACCACTGATCCCTTGATGAGGACTAGGGTGTGTTCCCTCGATTTCCCCTTCTTGAAGTCCACAATCATTTCTTTGGTCTTACTGACATTGAGTGCAAGGTTGTTGTGACACCACTCAACCAGCTGGTCTATCTCAGTTCAGTATGCTACTTCATTATTATCTAAAATTCTGCCAAGAATAGTTTAGCAAATTTACAAATTTGGCAATTGGCAAAATTATAGACGGCATTTGAACTGTGGCTAGCCACACAGTCGCGAATGTAGAGAGAGTAGAGCAGTGGGTTAAGCACGCATCCCTGAGATGCACCAGTGTTGTTGGTCAGCGAGGATGAGATGATATGTTACTTCCTTTCCTCACTGACTGTGGTTTCCCGATGAGGAAGTCAAGGATCCAGTGGCAGAGGGACGAGCTAAGGCCTGGGTTTTGGAGCTGTTTATTAGTACGAAAGTTATGATGGTGTTGAATGCTGAGTTGTAATCAACAAACAGCAGCCTGACGTATGTATTACTATTGTCCGGCTGATCAAGGTGGAGTAGGGAGCCAGTGAGACTGCATCCGCTGCAGACCTATTGTGGCAATAGTCAAATAGCAATGGGTCCAGGTCCTTGCTTAAGCAGGAGCTGAACTTGAAGCTCACCTTTTCCATTGCTGATCCCTCAATGAGGACTCGTGTGTGTAACCTTGAGTTCCCCTTCCTGAAGTCCACAGTCAATTCCTTGGGTCTTGCTAACATGAGTGCAAGGTTGTTGCTGCGACACCACGCAACCATTCAGTAAGAAGATTATAACATCACAGATAATGTCTCTTTGTCGACAGAGTAATGGTTGTGATGACAGCTACTTTATTCGACCTGAAAGGAGATGGTAA
Source organism: Mobula birostris (assembly GCF_030028105.1). NCBI lineage: Eukaryota > Metazoa > Chordata > Chondrichthyes > Myliobatiformes > Myliobatidae > Mobula > Mobula birostris. Next base: position 173,487,533 of record NC_092376.1, read on the forward strand.
TGTGCCCCAGGGGCCAGTGTTACAACCATAGCTTTACTTTGCAGAGTGATCTTTGGATTTTGAGTTATTTTAAACTGTGATATGTTGTGGAGATATAGACAGGTCGGTGTAATGGCAGGCAGGGGAAAGATGAAATACAATGAAAGAAATGAGAAATGGCATCCAACATTAGGGAACTGCGCCAACCTGTCCTGGGTTGTGTGGGTCCTTAATAATGGACACTGCCCAAGTGTAACACTTTAATTGCTGTTGCATTAAAGCACTACACTAAGCACTATGCTGCCATGCCACCCTAAGTAGAGCTTGATTTATCTACCTTATCTATGCCTCTCATGGTTTTATAAACTTCCAAATGGTCCCCCCTCTGCCTCCTTCACTCCAAGGGAAACAGTCCCAACCTGTTCAGTTTTTCCTTATAAATGAGGCTTTCAAATCCTAGTAACATCCTTGTGAAAAGATATGACAGCATTGGAGAGCATGTGCCATAAAACATATGAGCAGAATTACCCATTTGGAGCATCGAGTCTGCCCACCATTCCATCATGGCTGAGGAATATAGGGAAGCAAGAAAGGAGCTTAAGAAGGGGCTGAGAAGAGCAAGAAGGGGGCATGAAAAGGCCTTGGCAAGTAGGGTAAAGGAAAACCCCAAGGCATTCTTCAATATGTGAAGAACAAAAGGATGACAGGAGTGAAGGTGGACAGATTAGAGATAAAGGTGGGAAGATGTGCCTGGAGGCTGTGGAAGTGAGCGAGGTCCTCAATGAATACTTCTCTTTGATATTCACCAATGAGAAGGAACTTGATGGTGAGGACAATATGAGTGAGGTTGATGTTCTGGAGCATGTTGATATTAAGGGAGAGGAGGTGTTGGAGTTGTTAAAATACATTAGGACGGATAAGTCCCCAGGGCTTGACGGAATATTCCCCAGGCTGCTCCACGAGGGTACAGAGGAGATTTACCAGGATGCTGCCTGGTCTAGAGAGTATCAGAGATTAAGGGAGCTAGGGCTTTACTCTTTGGAGAGAAGGAAGATGAGAGGAGACATGATAGAGGTGTACAAGATAATAAGAGGAATAGATAGAGTGGATAGCCAGCACCTCTTCCCCAGGGCACCACTGCTCAATACAAGGGGACATGGCTTTAAGGTAAAGGGTGGGAAGTTCAAGGGGGATATTAGAGGAAGGTTTTTTACTCAGAGAGTGGTTGATGTGTGGAATGCACTGCCTGAGTCAGTGGTGGAGGCAGATACACTAATGAAGTTTAAGAGACTACTAGACAGGTATATGGAGGAATTTAAGGTGGGGGGTTATATGGGAGGCAGGGTTTGAGGGTTGGCACAACATTGTGGGCCAAAGGGCCTGTACTGTGCTGTACTATTCTATGTTCTATATTTATTTTCCCTCTCAATCTCATTCTCCTGTCTTCTCCCTGTAACCTTTGACACTCTTACTAAGCAAGAACCTATCAATCTCTGCCTTGAATACACCCAATGACCTGGCCTCCACAGCTGTACGTGGCAACAAATTCCACAAATTCACCACCCTTTGGCTAAAGCAATTTCTCCGGATCTCTGTTTTGAAAGGGCACCCCTCTATCTTGAGGCTGTGCCCTCTTGTCCTGGACCCTTCCACCATGGGAAACATCCTTTCTACATCTACTCTGTCTAGGGCTTTCAACATTCAAAAGGTTTCAATGAGATTCCCCCCCCCAATCCTTCTGAATTCCAGTGAGTACTGACCCAAAGCCATGAAACGTTCCTCATATGATAACCCTTTCATTCCTGGAATCATCCTTGTGAACCTCATCTGGACCCTGTCCAATGCCAGCACATATCTTCTAAGATGAGGGGCTCAAAACTGTTCATAATACTCAAGGTGTGAGGTGGTTCATTTTGGTCGATCAAATATGATGGCAGAATATAGCATTAATGATAAGACTTTTGGCAGTGTGGAGGATCAGAGGGATCTTGGAGTCTGAGTCCATAGGACACTCAAAGCTGCTACGCAGGTTGACTCTGCAGTTAAGAAGGTCTACGGTGTGTAGGCCTTCATCAATGGTGGTATTGAGTTTAAGAATCGAGAAGTAATGTTGCAGCTATATAGGATCCTGGTTAGACCCCACTTGGAGTACTGTGCTCAGTTCTGGTCACCTCACTACAGGAAGGACATGGAAACCATACAAAGGGTGCAGAGGAGATTTACAAGGATGTTGCCTGGATTGGGGAGCATGCCTTATGAGAATAGGTTGAGTGACCTTAGCCTTTTCCCCTTGGAGCGACGGAGGATGAGAGGTGACCTGATAGAGGTGTACAAGATAATGAGAGGCATTGATCGTGTGGATAGTCAGAGGCTTTTCCCCAGGGCTGAAATTGGTAGCACGAGAGGGCATAGTTTTAAGGTGCTTGGAAGTAGGTACAGAGGAGATGTCAGGGGTAAGTTTTTTACACAGAGAGTGGTGAGTGCGTGGAATGGGATGCCAGTGGCGGTGGTGGAGGCAGATACGATAGGGTCTTTTGAGAGACTCCTGGATGGTTCCATGGAGCTTAGAAAAATAGAGGGCTATGGGTAAAGCCTAGGTAGTTCTAAGGTAGGGACAAGTTTGACACAGCATTGTGGGCCGAGGGGCCTGTATTGTGCTGTATATTTTCTATGTTTGTAAAGTGAGGCCTCAGCAGTGCCTTATAAAGCCTCGGCATTGCATCCATCACATATGGTGAGAAGGCAGGTGTATGGGGTTGAGTGGGATCCGGGATCAGCCATGATGGAATGGTGGAGCAAATTTGATGGGCTGAATGGCCTAATTCTGCTCCTATGTCTTATGATCTTGTGGTTTTATGGAATTGGATACGGTTGCTGTGTTTGAGGCATTTAGACAGACACTGAAATAGGCAAGGTGTAGAGGAATACAGTTATAATGTGGGCAAATAGAGTGGGTGGGCTAAAATGCCAGCATGACATGGTGGGCCGATGGGCTTGTTGTGCTGTCCCATTCCGTGACTCCAGAGAGGAAAGGCAAAAACTGTTCTGATTGGTGGAAGAGCCAAGAACCAGAGGAACATGGAACGAAGGCATTGTTGAAAGATTTTATTTTGAGATGCAGCTTTGTAACAGGCCATTGTGGGTGAGGGTGAATGTCAGCACCACTCAGTGAGTGGAGCTAGAAACAGACTAACAGCTTCCTGAGAGAGGGTTAAGCTGTAGAACATGGGAAGAGCTGGTGAAGTATCAGAGAGGAAAGTGTTAGAGAAGCAACACACAAGTTCTGGAGGAACTCAGCAGGCAAGGCAGCATCCACAGAAATGAATAAACAGTCAGTGTTTTGGGCTGAGACGCATCTTCAGGACTGAAAAGGAAGGGGAAACATACCAGAATAAAATGGGGAGGGGCTAGCTAGAAGGTGATAGGTGAAGCCAGGTAGGTGAGAAGGGTCAAGGGCTGGAGAAGAAGGAATCTGATAGGAGAGGAGATTGGATTATAGGAGAAGGGGAAGGAGATGAGGACCAAGCAGATAGTGATAAGCAGGTGAGGAGGTAAAAAGAATAGAGGAAGAGGGGAGGTGGAAGGAAATTCTTTTTTACTAGAAGGAGAAATGGATATTCATGCCATCAGATTGAAGGCTACCCAGACAGAATACAAGGTGTTGCTCCTCCAACCTGAGGGTGCCCTCATCTTGGCACAAGAGGAGGCCATGGACCGATATGTCGGAACAGGAAATGGAACTAAAGTGCTTGGCCACTGGATGTTCTGCTTTTGGTGGATGGAGCAGAGGTGCTCAACGAAGAGGTCCTCCAATTTACAATGGTTCTCACCAAAGTAGAGGAGGCCACATTGTGAACACCAGACACTAGATGATCCCAGCAGATTTGCAGATGGGTGTTATAGAACATAGACCAGTACAGGTGTTTTGGCCCACAATGTTAATACAAGGGGCCATATGGAGGGCGATGTGGAAGGGAAGGGTTAGATTGATTTTTAGAGTAGGTTAAAAGGTTGACACAACATCATGAGCCAAAGGCCCTGTACTGTGCAGCAACGTTTTATGTTCTGTGCCTCATGGAACATAGAACAGTACAGCAATGGACAGGCCATTCAGCTCATGGCATTGTGCATAATCTGTGCCAATTTATACTAAATGTCCTCCTCCTGTGTATCATCCATATCCCCCATTCCCTTAGTATTTATGTCTATCTAAACACCTCCTAAGCTGCACCAGACTGCATGCTTCCATGACCACCCCAGTAACCCATTCCAGACATCTGCAACTCTCTGCATAAAACATCTTGCCCCTCACTCACCTTTAAACTTCCCCCTCTCTACTCTGGGAAAAGGACTGACTGCGCTCCCTATCTCTTCCTCCCATAATATAAAAATCCTCTATCAAACCTCTCCTCAGCTTCTGATTTTGTCCAGCTTTTCCGTAGCACACTCCCTGTAATAGACAATAGGTGCAGGAGTAGGCCATTCAGCCCTTTGAGCCAGCACCACCATTCACTGTGATCATGACTGATCATCCACAATCAGTACCCTTTTCCTGCCTTCTCCCCATATCCCTTCACTCGGCTATCTTTAAGAGCTCTACCTAACTCTTTCTTGAGAGAATCCAGAGAATTGGCCTCCACTGCCTTCTGAGGCAGAGCATTCCACAGAACCACAACTCTCTGTGTGAAAAAGTTTTTCCTCAACTCCATTCTAAATTGTCTACCCCTTATTCTTAAACTGTGGCCTCTGGTTCTGGACTCCCCCAACGTCGGGAACATGTTTCTTGCCTCTAGCGTGTCCAATCCCTTAAAAATCTTATATGTTTCAATCAGATCCCCTCTCATCCTTCTAAATTCCAGTGTATACAACCCTAATCCAGGCAGGGTGCTAGTAAAATCTTCTGCACCCTCTCCAAAGTCTCAACATCCTTCTCATAATAGGGCAACCAGGGCAAAGGAGACGGTATAAAAGTTGGAAATTATAAACAGAAGAGACTTTTCAGATGCTGAAAAATCTTGAGCAACACACATAAAAAGCTGGAGGAGCTGAGCAGATCGGGCAGCATCTTTGGTGAGGAATAAAGAGTCAATGTTTCACCCTTAACCCATGACCTCTTGTTCTAGTCTCATCCAACCTCAGTGCAAAGAGCCTACTTACACTTACCCTGTCAATATCCATCATAATTTAATAACACATGACAGCGAGGGTAGGAATAGAATGAGATGGCAGATAAATGCACGGCTGAAGAATTGGGACGGGGCACGGATTCCGATTTCTAGATCATAGGGACCTCTTCTGGGGCAGATGTGAATTGTACAAAAGGGACAGGTTGCACTCGAATTCAGGGGGGACCAATATTCTTGCTGGCAGATTTATTAGAGCTGATGGGAGTGGTTTAAGCTAATATGGCAGGGCGATGGGAAACAGTATGATAGAGCTGAGGATGAACCAACAGGTTTACAAGTAGATGATGGATATAACATGAAAGTAAAGAAGGACTAGCCAATGACTGTCTGCATTTGTACCCAGAGCATTTGTACAGTCAAATTGTACCACATAGGCAAAATTCAAAAGAGCAAAGAATTTAGGACTGAAGATGCTGTATTTAAATGTGCGTAGCATTAGAATTAAGGTGGACAAGTTCATGGCACAATTACATATTGGTCGGTATGACATTGTGGGCATCACAGAGTCGTGGCTGAAAGAAGGCCATAGTTGGGAGCTTAACATCAAAGGATATACTTGGTATCGAAAGGACGGGCAGGAAGGCATAGGCTGTGGTGTGGCTCTGTTGGTAAGAAATGGAATTACACCCTTAGAAAGAGGTGACATAGGGTCAGAGAATGTTGAATCTTTGTAGGTGGAGTTAAGAAATTGCAAGGGTAAAAAATAATCATGGGGATCCTATATCGGCCTCCTAGAAGTAGCCAAGATGTGGGGTTAAGATTGCAAGGGGAGCTGAAAAAGGCATGTAATAAGGGTAATGACACAATGGGACTTCAATATGCAAGGGGATTGTGAAAATTAGGTTGGTGGCAGATTGCAAGAGAGGGAATGTTTTGAATGCCTATGAGATTACTTTTTAGAGCAGCTTGTGCTTGAGCCTACTTGGGGAAAGGCTCTCTTAGGTTGGATTCATACTGTAATTTGAGAGGAAGAAGCCACAGTCCCATGTATCAGTATCACAGTAGAATAAAAGGAATTACAGAGGCATGAGAGAGGAGCTTGCCCTGGTGGATTGGAGGGGAATATTGGTGGGGTTGAAGGCAGAGCGGAAATGGCTGAATTTTCTGGGAATAGTTCACAAGGTGCAGGATAGATATGTCCCACAGAACAAGTTCTCAATGGCAAGGGTAGGCAATCATGGCTGACAAGGAAAATTGAGGACAGCATAAAAGCCAAGGAAAGGGCATATAAGGTAGCAAAAGTGAGTGGGAAGTTGGATGATTGGGAAGCTTTTAAAATCCAGCAAAAGGTATCTAAAAAAGCTATAAAAAGGGAAAAGATTAAATATGAGGGCAAACTAGCCAATAATATAAGGCAGGATACTAAAAGTTTTTTCAGTTATATAAGAATAAAAGGGAGGTGAGAGTTGATATTGAACCACTGGAAAATGCTGCTGTTGAGGTAGTAATGTGGGACAAAGAAATGGCAGACGAACTTAATAGGTTCTTTGCATCAATCTTCACTGTGGAAGACACTAGCAGTGTGCTAGAGGTCCGTGAGTGCCATTGCTATTATAAAGGAAAATGTGCTAGGCAGATTGAAATGTCTTCAGGTGGATAAGAAACCTGGACTAGATGGACTACATTTCAGAGACCTGAGAGAGATTGCTGAAGGGATAATGATGCATTGATTCTGGCATGGTCCTGAAGGACTGGAAGATTGAAAATGTTACTCCACTCTTCAAGAAGGGAGGAAGGCAAAAGAAAGGTAATTATAGGCCAGTTACCTAATCTCAGTGGTTGGGAAAGTGTTGGAGTCCATTATTAAGGAAGAGATTTCAGGGTACAGGTACTTGGAGACTACAGTAATAATGAAATGAGTCAAAGTCAGCATGGTTTCTGTAAAGGGAAATCTTGCCTGACAAATCTGTTAGAGTTCTTCAAGGAAGTAACAAGCAGGGTGGACAAAGGAGAGGCAGTGGATGTCATTTACTTGGATTTTCAGAAGACATTTGATAATGTGCCACACATGAGGCTGCTTAAATCCTATGGTGTTCGAGGAAAGATACTGGCATGGATAGAGGAATGACTGACAAGCAGGAGGCAGTGAGTGGGAATAAAAGGGGCCTTTTCTGGTTAGCTGCCAGTGACTAGTGGTGTTCCACAGGGGTCAGTATTGGGACTGCTGCTTTTCACATTGTTTGTCAGTGATTTAGATAGTGGAATTGGTGGCTTTGTAGCAAATTTTGCAGATGATACGAAACTAGATGGAGGTTTAGGTAGTGTTGAGGAAGCAATGCAATTGCAGCAGGACTTAGACAAATTGGAAGAAAAGTGGGCAAAAAAGTGGCAGTTGGAATGCAGTGTTGGGAGATGTATGATAACACATTTTGGTAAAAGGAACAATAGCGTGGACAATGATCTAAATGGGAAGATAGTTCAAATATCAGAGGTGCAGACGGACTTGGGAGTCCTCATGGAAGACTCTCAGAAGGTTAATTTACAGGTTGAGTCTAGTAAAGAAGGCAAATGCAATGTTGGCATTTCTTTCATGGGGAATAGAATATAAAAACAAGGAGGTAATGCTGAGGCATTTTGAGACTCTAGTCAGGCTTCACGGGCTCCATATCTCAGAAAGGATGTGTTGTCATTGGAGAGAGAGGAGGTTCACGAGGATGATTCTGGGAATGAAGAGGTTTAACATATGAGGAGTATTTGGCAGCATTTGTGCCAGTGCTCACTAGAATTCAGAAGAATGCGGGCGGGGGGGGGTGCGGGATCTCATTGAAATCTATCAAATGTTGAAAGGACTAGATAGGGTGGATGTGGAGAGAATGTTTCCTTTGTTGGGGGTATCCAGAACTAAAGGGCACAGCTTTAAAATTGAGCAGCAACCTTTTAAAGCAGAGGTAAGGAGGAATTTTTTTAGGCAGAGAGTAGTAAATCTGTGGAATGCTCTGCTACAGACTGCAGTGGAGGCCAAGTCCATGTGTATATTTAAGGCGGAAGTTGATTGTTTCCTGGTCTGGGCATCAAAGGGTAGGGCGAGAAGGCAGGTTGTGTGGGATCCGGTATCAGCCATGATGGAATGATGGCAACACACATCAAAGTTGCTGGTGAACGGAATGATGGAGCAGATTTGATGGGCTGGATGGCCTAATTCTGCTCTTACATCTTATGGTCTTATGGTTGGGATATTATATTGCAGTTTACCAGATATTGGTTAAGCCACATGTGCAATATCGTGTTCAATTTAGCCAGCTTTCTATAGGAAGCTGGAGAAAGTGCAAAAGACATTGAAGAGGACATTGCCAGGACTCAAAGGATTGGGTTGTGCAGAGAGCTTGGGCAGGTTGGAGCTTTATTCATTGGAACATAGGAGAATGAGGAAATGTTGTTATGGAGGGGTACCCTGGTAACGTAGTAGTTAGCGCAATGCTATTACAGCATTGTGTGGGGGGGGGGGGTTCAGAATTCAGTTCAGGTGCCGTTCTGTAAGGAGTTTGTATGGTCTCTCTGGGTGCACTGGTTTCCACCCACAGTCCAAAGACATACCAGGTAGTAGGTTGGTTGGTCATTGTAAATTGTCCTGTGATTAGGCTCGAGTTAAACAGGTGGGTTGCTAGGTAGTGAGGCTCATTGGGCTGGAAGGGCCTGTTCCGTGCTGTATCTCTAAACATGTAGACAGGTGTATAATATCTTGCCCCTCAAGATTTTATACACCTCTTTTTCCCAGGGCTGGGGAATCAGGAACTAGAATTTTCTTGTATTTCTTTATTTGCCTGCAAGGAAATAAATCTCAGGATAGTGTATGGTAACATATACAAACATTGATAATAGACTTTGACTTATCTTTACATTGATCTTAGAGAGCATAGGTTTAAGGTGAGAGGGGAGAGGTTTACAGGAGATCCGAAGGACAAGTTTTTTGCCTACAGAGTGGTCAGTATATAGAATGAGTTGCCAGGGGAAGTGGTTGAGGCCGTTATATCAACAACATGTAGAAGACTTTGGCAGCTACATGGATAGGAAAGGCTTAGCAGGATGAAGTCACACTTGAGTTGACTGTCACATGTACAAGTCAATGTGTGCACAGGTGCAATGAAAAACTCACAACAACATCACAGGCACACAGCATGCACAAGAAAAACAAAAAATAAACGTAAATTATATACTTTTTTTTTACAAGAAAGAGCACAATTAGAATGCAAAAAGTCAATTTCAGTGCAATGTGGTCAAAGTTCAAAGTAAATTTATTATCAAAGTACATATAAGTCACCATATACGTACAACTCTGAGATTCGTTTTCTTGCAAGCATATGCAATAAATACAAGAAACACAATAGAATCAATGATAAACCACACAGAATAAGATGGGCAAACAACCCCAGTGCAAATACAAAATGGAAGAAAGAAAAAATAATCAAATAAGCAATAAGTATCGAGAACATAAGATGAAGAGTCCTTGAAAGTGAGCCCATAGATTGTGGGAACAGTTCTGTGATGAGGCAAATGAAGTTATCCCCATTAGTTCAAGAGCCTGATGGCTGAGGGGTAACAACTGTTCCTGAACCTGGTAGTATGGGACCTGAGGCTCCTTCCTGATGGCAGCATGGAGAAGAGAGCATGGCCTGGCTATGTGCTATATTGAGGTAGTGACTAAAGTTGTGCTGAGTGATTCAAGAACTGAATGGTTGAAGGAAAGTAGCTCTCCCTGAACCTGGTGATGTGGGACTTCAGTCTTCTGTACCTCCTACCTGATGTGAGCTGTGAGAAGATGGCATGGCCTGAAGGGTGGGGATTTTAATGATGGAGGCCTCCTTGAGGCAGCATCTCCTGTTGGTACTACCGATGGTGTCAAACTCCAAACGCAGGCAAATGGGACTATCTTAGAGAGGAATCTTAGTTGGCATGGACCTGTTGGGCCGGAAGGCCTGTTTCTGTGCTGCGTGGTACTATAAATTTAGGGCAGAAATAGAGGTCAATCTGGACCAAGATCCAGTCGGCAGAGAATTTATGGAAATGTGCTCTTGTTTTTTTTGCACTACCTTACTTTCCCTTTTCTATTTTCTATTTATGATTTATAATTTAAATTTTTAATATTTACTATCAATTTCTACTCCAGGGAGTGCGAAGTACAGAATCAAATATCACTGTGATGATTGTACGTTCTACTGTCAGTTGTTTGGCGACAATAAAGTATAAAGTGAACTATAAAGTACAAATGTGCGAGCAGGCTGAGCTGACACCTCCGGCTACTTATGCTCCAACACTCGTACACCCCTTGGTCGAGTTCAATGTCTCTAATTTTAAAATGTCTCTGACATTTTAGCTTGTTAGAGACCTATTAGCCTGACATCAGTGGTTGGGAAGCTGTTGGAATCGATTGTTAGGGATGAGATTACGGAGTACCTGGAGGCACATGACAAGATAGGCCAAAGCCAGCATGATTTCCTGAAAGGAAAATCCTGCCTGACAAACCTACTGCAATTTTTTGAGGAAATTACAAGCAGGGTAGACAAAGGAGATGTAGTGGATGTGGTGTACTTGGATTTTCAGAAGGCCTTTGACAAGGTGCCACACATGAGGCTGCTTAGCAAGATAAGAGCCCATGGAATTACAGGGAAGTTACTAGCATTGGTGGAACATTGGCTGGTTGGCAGAGAACTGAGAGTGGGAATAAAGGTGTCCTATTCTGGCTGGCTGCTGGTTACCAGTGGAGTTCTACAGGGGTCAGTGTTGGAACCGCTGCTTTTTACGATGTATGTCGATGACTTGGACCATGGGATTAATGGATTTGTGGCTAAATTTGCCAATGATACAAAGATAGGTGGAGGAGCGGGTAGTGTTGAGGAAACAAAGAGCCTGCAGAGAGACTTAGATAGATAAGGGTAATAGGCAAAGAAGTGGCAAATGAAATACAGTGTTGGAAAATGTATGGTCATGCAATTTGGTGGAAGAAATAAACGGGCAGACTTTTATTTAGGTGGAGACAGAATTCAAAATGGAGAGATGGACAAAGGGACTTGGGAGTTCTTGTGCAGGATACCCTAAAGGTTAACCTCCAGGTTGAGTCAGTGGTGCAGAAAGCAAATGCAATGTTGGCATTTATTTCTAGAGCTATAGAATATAAGAGCAGGAATGTGATGTTGAGGCTCTATAAGGCACGCGTGAGACCACGCTTGGAGTATTGTGTGCAGTTTTGGGCTCCTTATTTTAGAAAGGATATACTGACATTGGAGAGAGTTCAGAGAAGATTCTCGAGAATGATTCCAGGAATGAAAAGGTTACCATATGAGGAACATCTGGCAGCTCTTGGGCTGTATTCCCTGGAATTAAGGAGAATTAGGGGAGATCTCATAGAAATATTCCAAATGTTAAAAGGCCTGAACAGATTAGATATGGCAAAATTATTCCGCATGGTAGGGGATTCTAGGATGAGAGGGCACAACTTAAGGATTGAAGGGCGTCCATTTAGAACAGAGATGCGGAGAAGTTACTTTAGTCAGAGGGTAGTAAATCTGTGGAATTTGTTACCACAAGCGGCTGTGGAGGCCAAGTCATTGGGTGCATTTAAGGCATAGATAGGTTCTTGATTAGCTAGGGCATCAAAGGGTATGGGGAGGAGGTGACTGGAAGAATTGGATCAGCCCATAATTGAATGGCGGAGCATACTTGATGGACCGAATGGCCTACTTCTGCTCCTATATCTTATGGTCTTATTTTGCAGTTGAAAGCAGCCATCTCTTACCAAAAAGAAAGCACAGTGGATTCTGGTTAATTGGGACATCGGTTAATTGGGCTGTCAATTACTTGGTACAATTTTTAAAGAACAAAAACTAATTGAGAAAATAGCCAGGATTTCCTTTGTTTATCCCAGGGTTCTGAAAGAGGTGGCTGAAGAAATTGTGGAGGCATTAATAATGATCTTTCAAGAAGCACTAGATTCTGGAATGGTTCCGGAAGACTGGAAAATTGCAATTGTCATTCCGCTCTTCCAAGTGGGGAGAGAGGTAGAAGAAAAGAAACTATCTGCCAGGTAGTCTGACCTCAGTGGTTGAGGAGATGTTGGAGTCGATTCTTAAGGATGATAAAATATGCTACAAATCTTGCCTGACAAATCTGTTGGAATTCTTTGAAGAAATAACAAGCAGGATAGACAAAGGAGAATCCGTTGATGTTGTGTACTTGGATTTTTAGAAGGTCATTGATGAGGTTCCACATATGAGGCTGCTTACCAAGCTATGAGCCCATGGTATTACAGGAAAGATTCCAACGTGGATAAAGCAGTGGCCGATTGGCAGGAGGCAAACAGTGGGAATAAAGAGAACCTTTTCTGGTTGGCTGCTAGCGATTAGTGGTGTTTCACAGGGTCTTGGGTTTGGACTGATTCTTTTTATGTTATATGTCAATGATTTTGATGATGGGATTGATGGCTTTGTTGCAAAGTTTGCAGACGATATAACGATAGGTGGAGGGGCAGGTAGTTTTGAGAAAGCAGAGAAGCTACAGAAGGACAGACAGATTAGGAGAATGGGCAGAGAAATGGCAGATGGAATACAGTGTCGGGAAGTGTTTGGTCATGCACTTTGGTGGAAGAAATGAAAAGATTGACTTTTCTAAATGGAGAGAAAATACAAAAAACTGAGGCACAAAGGGACTTGGGAGCCCTTGTGCAGTACTCTGTAAAGGTTAATTTGAAGGTTGAGTCTGGTGAGGAAGGAAATGCAATGTTATAATTCATTCCAAGAGGAGTAGAATATAAAAATAAGAATGTAATGTTGAGACTTTATAAAGCACTGGTGAGGCCTCACTTGGAGTATTGTGAAAAGGTTTGGGCCCCTTATCTTATAAAGAATGTGCTGATACTGGAGAGGGTTCAAAGGAGGTTCATGAAAATGATTCCATGATTGAATGGCTTGTCATATGAAGAGTGATTGATGGCTCTGAGCCTGTATTCACTGGAATTCAGAAGAATGAGGGGTGACTTCGTTGAAACCTATTTAATGGTAAAAGGCCTTGATAGAGTGGATGTGGCAGGGATGTTTCCTATAGTGGGAAGGTTTAAGAGTAGAGGACACAGCCTCAGAATAGAGGGGCGTCCTTTTAGAATAGAGATTAAGAGGAATTTCTTTAGCCAGAGAGTGGCAGATCTGTGGAATTCTTTGCCATGGGCAGCTGTGAAGATCAAATCTTTATGTATATTTAAGGTAGAAGTTGATAGATTCTTGATTGGTGAGGGCATGAATGGATATGGGGAGAAGGCAAAGATTGGGGCTGAGAGGAAAATTGGATCAGCCACGATGAACTTTCCTCTATGCTCCAATCTCCTGCTTTCCCCCTCATCTCTTCATGCCCTGACCAATCAAGAACTGAATTGAATTGAATTAAATTGACTTTTATTTCTTACATCCTTCACATACTCGAGGAGTAAAAATCCTTACGTTACTTCTCCATCTGAATGTTCAATGTGCAATTTATAGAAATTTGTAATAAATACTATGTACAACAAGACAGTCAATATAGCATAGAGATACAACTGTATCAGCATGAATTAATCAGTCTGATGGCCTGGTGGAAGAAGCTGTCCCAGAGCCTGTTGGTCCTGGCTTTAATGCTATGGTACCGTTTCCCAGATGGTAGCAGCTGGAACAGTTTGTGGTTGGGGTGACTTGGGTCCCCAGTGATCCTTTGCACCTTTTTTACATGTCTGTCTATAAATGTTGTGAATAGCGGGAAGTTCACATCTAGAGATGCACTGGGCTGTCTGCAACACTCTCTGCAGAGTCCTGCGATTGAGGGAATTACAGTTCCCATACCAGGCAGTGATGCAGCCAGTCAGGATGCTCTCAATTGTGCCCCTCTAGAAAATCCTTTGGATTTGGGGTCTCATGCCAAACTTCTTCAACCGTCTGAGGTGAAAGAGGCGCTGTTGTCCTTTTTTTCACCACACAGCTGGTATGTACAGGCCACGTGAGATCCTCCATGATGTTTATGCTGAGGAATTTAAAGCTGTTCACCCTCTCAACCCAGGATCCATTGATGTCAATAGGGGTTAGCTTGTCTCCATTCCTCCTGTAATCCACAACCAGCTCCTTTGTTTTTGCAACATTGTGGGAGAGGTTGTTTCTTGACACCACTGTCAGGGTGATGACTTCTTCTCTGCAGGTTGCCTCGTTATTATTTGAGATAAGGCCAATCAATGTAGTATCGTCAGCAAATTTAATTAACAGATTGGAGCTGTGGGTGGCGAAACAGTTATGGGTATACAGAGAGTAAAGGAGGGGGCTTAGGACACAGCCCTGAGGGATTCCTGTGTTGAGGGGCAGAGGTGAGGGAGCCCACTCTTACCACCTGACGATGATCTGACAGGAAGTCCAGGATCCAGCTACACTAGGCAGAATCTATCAACCTCTGCCTTAAATATACATAAAGACTGGGCCTCCACAGCTGCCTTTGGCAAAGAAATTCACAGATTCACCACTGTCTGGCTAAAGAAATTCTGATGGACCAAGTGGCCTAATTCTGCTCGTATGTCTTATGGTATTTTTTTGGGACTCTATGCCTCTAAATTGGGACAAGATTCTTGCTGACCAGTTTCTAACCTGTGTCAGTTATATGCACTTGTGTGGCCATTGGACACCACACTGTGCTCAGAGCAAACAGTTTTTAAATAGCTTAATATTCATGTGCTTGTGTTATGTTATCCGTTTTGGTCGATGGACGCCAATTCAAAAAGCAATGATTTTTGATAATTTTGTATTTAAATTTGACATGTAATGGATTGTGCCACTAATCAGGAAGGCAATGAAGGTAGCCCCATTATCCACACTATGTACCTGAGCTGAGTTTGTTTATTTACAGTCAATAAAAAAAGCACGGCAGTGCACACTGGTTAAATCTTTCCATCAATAATTATTAGGAACTAAAAAAAAGTGTTATAGTACTGTAGTAGTATTGATAGTGGTCTAATTTGTTCTGTATTTCATTTAAATACTTAATGTCTTACTTAGTTAAATGGTGGCTTGTTTTTTTTATATTTTGTTTCCATGAAATTTTGTCTAATTGGTGCAGCAGCTTAATTGGGCCAAAATGTACTGGTCCCAATGTGCCCCAGTTAACCGGAATCCACTGTATTTCTAAAACGTGTAATTTTCTAATTTTATTAGATTAGAGAGCATGAGGATAGGTTGTGTGAGTTGAGACTTTTCTCTCTGCAGGAGGATGAGACGTGACTTGTTGGAGGTGTACAAGATGATAAGAGGCATAGATCAAGTGGATAGCCAGCACCTTTTCCCAGGATTAAAATGGTTAATATCACAGGGGCATAATTTTAAGGTGATTGGAGGAAAGTATTGGAGTATGTCAGAGGTAGTTTTTTTCACACAGAGAGTGGTGAGTGTGTTGGACGAGCTGCCGGGGTGGTGATAGAGACATTTGAGAAGCTGATGATAGAAAAATGAAGCTGCAAATAAATAAGGGTCTGGGATGCTGGGCTCACCACGATCAGACCATGCTGAGAGAGTCATATTTATGTCGGACTGGGTCCGTTCGCTGGAGCCGTAACACAGTAGCACTACCCGCTGCACTACTGTTTCACTAAACATTGAAACCAACCCTGGGGACAGTCCCTCTCTGCCAAGTGATTCAGTGATTCTGATGTGGGCATTCCGGTGCAGAAATGAATAATACTGCTTTTCGTCAGCCCAGGTGTCTCGGGGATGGAAGCCCTTCTGTTGACCATAAACACGAGATTCTACAGATACTGGAAATCCAGAGCAACGCACAAAATACTGGAGGAACTCAGCAAGTCAGGCAGCATCAATGGAGATGAATTAACAGTTGATGTTTCATGCCAAGTCCTTTCATCAGTTTATTCTTCTCCATAGGTGCTACCTGGCCTGCTGTGCTTGTTCTGTTAACTGTTGAACGCTTGGAGTGACCAGAATCTCTTCACTTTCCGCAGGTTTGATACAAGGTTTATCCAACACAGCACCCACACTCAACATCACAGGAACGGAGTACTCCATCACCGCGAGCGGCACTCTCTCCATTACATGCAGGTGAGTGCAGAAGTTGCCAGGATATGATATCTCTGGAGTTACCCGTCTCCAGATGTGAACCCAAGCCTATTTGTCATTTATATCTATTATTTGGATGAGAATGTACTGTATCAGTAGGTTGTCATCAACGGTGAAGTGGTTATTAGGATCTTGATCAGCTGGGTGAGTGGACTGAGGAAAGGCAGATAGAGATTAATTTGGACAAATGTGAGGTGTTGCAGTTTGTGAAGAGAAGTGAGGGTGACGAGCAGAGTCCTGGGGAGTGTTGTGGAATGGAGGGATCTTGCAGTACAAAGTATAGAGTTCTTCTGCTTCCTTCAAAAGGGCAACAATCATATCTGTGCCCAAGAAGAGCAGGTTGAGCTGCCTCAACGACAATCGCCCAGTGGCGCTCACCTATTGTAACTATGTGTTTTGAGAGTTGGTCGAGCTAGAATAAACTGCCGTCTCAGCAAGGACCTGAACTTGCTGCAATTTGCCTGTTGCCACAGTGGCTCTCCACTCACCTTGGGTCACCTGGACAATAGTAATTACTACCTCAGGCTGCTGTTTATTGATTGCAGCTCAGCATTCAACACAACCATACTATCAGTCCTAGTTAACGAGCTCCAAAACCTGGGTCTCTACCTCCCTCTGCAACTTGATCCTTGACTTCCTCACTGGGAGACCACTGTCTGTGCAGATTGAAACTAACCTCTCCTCCTCAATGACAATCAACACTGGTGCACCTTAGGGGTGTGTGCTTAACCCACTGCTTTACTCTGTCTACACCCATGACCGTGTGGCTGGACACAGCTCAAATGCCATCTATACATTTGCTGACGACGCAACTATTTTTGGCAAAATTTCAGGTAGTGGAGGAGGCGTACAGGGGCAAGATGGATCAGCTGGTTGGGTGGTATCACAAGAGCAACCTAGCACTCAATGTCAGTAAGACCGAGAAATAGATTGTGGGCTTCAGAAGGGGAAAGTCAAAGGAACCACACACCAGTCCTCATCGAGGAATCAGCAGTGGAAAGGGTGAGCAGCTTCAAGCTGCTGGATATCAACATCTCTGAAGATCTACACACAAAATGCTGGAGGAACTCAGCAGGCCAGGCAGCATCTATGGAAAAGAGTAAACAGTCGACATTTTGGACCGAGAATCTTCATCAGGATTGGGGAAAAAAAGGATGAGAAGTTAGAGGAAGAAGGTGGGGTGAGGGGAGAAAGAAGTACAAGATGGAAGGTGATAGGCGCTGTAGTGCTCCATGACTGTATTGGGAACAAGTCCATTTATATTTTAGATCTGCCCAATTCTCACACGGTGAATGTGACAGATCAAAGACAGACACCCTCCTGATGCCATTCCAGCAGAGAACTCCTGTACCCAGCACCTCCCTCCCGATCCCCACCCAGCAGCGCCCCTCCTGTTCCCAGCACCTCCCTCCCGATCCCCACCCAGCAGAGTTCTTCCTGTTCCCAGCACCTCCCTCCCGATCCCCCCCCAGCAGAACCCCTCCTGTTCGCAGCACCTTCCTCCCGATCCCCACCCAGCAGTCCTTCCTGTTCCCAGCACCTCCCTCCCGATCCCCACCCAGCAGTCCTTCCTGTTCCCAGCACCTCCCTCCCGATCCCCCCCAGCAGAGCCCCTCCTGTTCGCAGCACCTCCCTCCCGATCCCATTCCAGCAGAGCCCCTCCTGTTCCCAGCACCTCTCTCCCAATCCCATTCCAGCAGAGTCCCTCCTGTACCCAGCACCTCCCTCTCGATCCCCACCCAGCAAAGCTCCTCCAGTCTCTGTCCAGCAATCCTTCAGAGCCCCTCCTGTTCTCAGTACCCTCCCGATCTCCATCAGGCAGAGCCCCTCCTGTTCCCAGCGTCCTCCCAATCCCCCTCCAGCAATTCTGCGGAGCTCCTCCTGTTCCCGGCACCTCCCTACTGATCCTTGTCCAGCAGAGCTCCTCCTGTTCCCGGCACCTCCCCCTTGATCCCTGTCCTACAGTCCTGCAGAGCTCCTCCTGTTCCCAGCACCTCCCTACTGATCCCTGTCCAGCAGTCCTGCAGAGCAGAGGGTAGAGAGGTAACACGCTGAGTTCACAGAGGAACATCCCTCCTACCATGAGAAATGTGGCCATCCCTCTACACTATTGGGCTGCAGATATTGTGGAATTACCCCAGAGGTGTGTTTCCTCAAAGGTCAAAGGGATAGACAAGGCAGCATAGCAATTAGTGCAATGTTATTGCAGCTTAGGGTGTTGGAGTTCAGAGTTCAGTTCCCACTGCTGTTTGTAAGGAGTTTGTGGTACGTGACTGCGTGGGGTTCCTCTGGGTGCTCTGGTTTGCTCCCACAGCAATGCACTGCTGCCACCAAACAACATATTTTGCAACGTATGCCATTGATTTTAAATTTGATTCTGATCCTGGTGTCCAACATGGGCCTTGGCTAGCCTGGGGAAAGGATGGCAGCTGAGGTGACTGATATAGGTGGGTTATAGCTGTAGCCCGTCCTCTCAGGGAACCCAAGGAATGGAAGGGACAGGTGATAGAACTTAGAACCACAGCACATTACAGACCCTTCGGCCCACAATGTTGTGCCAACCCGTGATGGCCGGGAATAATCAGAGGTCAATACAAACCGTGGTTAATGGTGTTTAGACAAAGAGAAGTTAGTGCTGGAGTATCATCAGGATGGAAAAAAGATGCACCTGAGGGTGAGATGAAAGGGAGTGAAATTTTTCCCCCCTCACCCCTTATGGGTGGTGTATAAGTGTATTTTTCCCTCATTCTCGGATCCTCTCCCAGAGACCTGGGAGCTTGAGGGTTCAGTTCAGTATCTTTGCTGTTCCTAGTAGTGTGCTCTTTTGAACAGTGATCTCAGATGTTGTTCCTGGGTCACCCAGTCCAGCTGTCACAACTCCAAGTGCTCCTATTACCTCCGGGATTACTCTGGCTTTAACCTTCCACATCCTTTCTATCTGCTCTTTCAAGCCCTGGTATTTCTCCAGCTTCTCATAGTCTTTCTTCCCGATGTTCCTGACGTTCGGGATTTCCACATCTATTACTATTGCTTTCTTCTGTTCCTTGTCCAGTATTACTGTGTCTGGTTGGTTGGCCAGTACCTGCTTATCAGTCTGTATTGGGAAGTCCCACAGGATCTTAGCTCTGTCATTTTTCACCACCTTCTCGGATGTTTCCCGTTTGGACTTGGGAGTGTCCAATCCATACTCAGTGCAGATGTTCCTGTACATGATTCCTGCAACTTGGTTGTGCCGTTCAGTGTATACTGTCCCTGCCTGCATCTTGCACCCTGATACTATGTGCTGGATGGTTTCAGCAGATTCCTTGTACAGTCTACATCTTGGGTCTTGTCTGGTGTGACAGAGCCCTGATTCTATTGTTCTTGTGCTCTACATGTGTTCCTGTGCAGCCATGAGCAGCACCTCTTTGCTGTCCCTCAGCCCTGCCCTTTCCAGCCATTGGTAGGATGTTATTATGTCAGCCACCTCTGATATCTGGCGATGGTACATCCCGTGCACTGGCTTGCCGTGCTATGGCCTCTGGTCCTCTGGCTCTGCTTCACCCACTTCTATTTCTATATCCCCTGCCTGCTGTCTGAGGTATTCTCATCTTTAGGGGCCATCTTCCTGACATGAATGTTTTGCATTTCTTCCAGGACTGTGGCCTGTGACACTTCCAAGTCCCGGTCCTCCCTTTTTCCAGCGGGTGTACAGTCGGTCAACATTGGACTTTGGATGGAATCCAACATGTATTGTTAGTAGTTTTCAGGTCTTGATGTCAGTGGCTACCAGTTCGTTCCTTGGCCAGCACACTATTGCAGCTGGGTATCTGATGACTGGTAGGGTGAATGTGTTGATGGCTCTGATCTGGTTCTTCCCATTCAGCTGGTTTTTTACGAGTTGTCTCACTCTTTGGAGGTACTTAGATGTTACAGCCTTCTTTGTGTCCTCATCGTGGCTTCCATGTGCCCGAAGATCCCTAGTACTTGTAGCTGTCCTGTAAATGTGGTAAGAGGCTTTCAGGTGACTCAACTCCTTCAGCCTTGATGGGTTTGTCTCTTTTCACTACCATCTGGCTGCACTTTTCCAGTGCAAATGACATCCCAATGTCTCTGTTGTACACCTTTGTCAGGTGGATTAGTGAGTCATTGTCTCTTTTATTTCTGGCATACAGCTTGATACCAGCCATGTACAGAAGGTGGCTGATGATCGCTCCACTCTGTACCTGTACCCATATCCATTTCTGGCTGAGGGGTTTCAAGCCTATGCAGAACAGCAGTGGGGATTGTGCAACACCCTGGTAGATTCCACATCTGATGGTCATTTGTGCTATTGGCTTTGAGTTAACTTCTAGCATTGTCCTCCAATGGCCCATTGAGTTCTTGATAAAGGTCCTTAGCGTCTTATTGATCCTTACAGAGACGGGTATTCCAGGATCCATGTGTGGGGCATTGAGTCGTATGCTTTCTGTAGTCGATCCAGGCTGTGCTTAGGTTGGTTTGCTTGTTCTCGGAGTCTCACATGACTGCTTTGTCTACTAGTAATTGGTGCTTGTAATCTCTGGTTCCCCTCTGATCTGAGCAGGACTCAGGAACTTACATATATGTTCCTTCAGCTTGGTGGCTATGATGCCTGATAGGAGCTTCCATGTTTTTTGACAGGGATGTTGTAGGCTGGTAGTTTGATGGTGTTGCTCCTTTGTGAGAATCCTTCATTATGAGTACTGTCCTACCTTGAGCTAGCCAGTCATGGTGGGAGCCTGCTTCATTTGAGCTGCCAGCTGTGTATGTAATACTGTTAGTTTCTTCAGCCGATAGGCGTGGATCATGTCTGACCCTGGTGATGTTCAGTCCTTCATACTTGCTGCCCATTGCTGGACATCTGCTGTGATGGTGACTGGTTCTTCCTCCGGGAGATCCCAGAGGCTTGCTTGTTGGTCTTTCAGCCATTGGGCACTGCATTATGTGATGCTTCTTTCTCCCAAATACTCTTCCCGTATTCCTCAGTTGCTGTTTTGGTTAGTTCAGGTACTGGTGTGTTGTTGCTCAGGAACTGTGCAAATACTTTTCCTGGTTCTTTGGAGAAGAGTGCATTTATTTGCTTGGCCTTTGCGTCCTTGGTGTACCTCTGTAGTCTGGTAGCCAGAGCTGTTAATTGTCGTTTGGCAGTTTTTGGGGCTTCGGCTATGGACGTACCTCTGTCCTTCCTTAGCAGCCAGTATGAATCTTTGGTCTTCCCACTCTTCTGCAGCTCAGTTAGTCTGCTGACCTCCGTCCTTGTGGCTTTCATCTTGGCTTCCAATCATTGTCTCCAGTGGGAGTTATGACAGTACTCTCCACTGTAGCTCATTTTGTAGCCCAGCATTTCTAGGACTGCTGCTACTGATGCATGTATCAGGTTATTATTGGTCACAGTTATGTTGGAGGTTGCAATTGTGAGTTGTGCTTCATTGGCTGCTTCAAATGAGCTGCCTGTTGGAATTTTATCACTTTCTGGGGAGCTGAGTTCATTGATAGACAGTCGCCAGCTTAGCTATGATCTTCTCTCTGATTGCAGCAGCCGGCATCGATATGCCCCAGGGTGAGGATCGAACTTGCATTTCCCCTGTACAAGGTGATACTATTACCTTTGCACCATCTGTGAGTTGTGGAGGTGGGGTTTGAACTTGTATTTCCTGATCAGTTTGGTTCTGCAGTGATGTTGCTGTGGTGCATCGTGATTGTATGTCTTACAATGCAAAATGCGATAGCAATCCTCTGTTGACAATACTAGATCGCTGGGTCACCAGTGGTTTTTCCGTGAATGCGGACGATAGTCCTCATTGTTGCCAGAGTCCCCACATGCGCTTGACGTATCCTCTTTCATGTGGGTTGTTGTTGAAGTAGACTGGGTGCCAGGCGTTGTGGTCTTTGGCCAAGGCCTCCCAACCAGTCTCAGGGATATTGCATGCCTTCAAGGACGCTTTCACACAGTCTTTATAGCGCTCTGTGGGGGCTCCCTGCTTTCTGGTGCCATGTGCCAGCTCGGAAAAGAATAATATCTTTGGAAGATGGTTGTCTTCCATACAGACCACATGTCCAACCCATGGAAGTTGAACCTTCATGATCAGGGTTTCTGTGCCAGAGCTTCAGCCCTTCATAGCACTTGTGTGTGGGGACTCTGTCTTGCCATGAGATGCCCATGATCTTGCCAAGGCATTGCAGATGGAACTGATCAAGAATCTTGACGTGCCTGCAGTATGGGGTCCATGTTTCATAGCTATACAGCAGAGAAGTCAGGACGACTGTTCTGTAGTCTGCCATCTTGGTCTTCAGCCGATGCTATGTTACCCCAGCACGTGAAGACAGACTCCGGCAGATTGAGCAGCCGAGACCAATGGAAGGTCCAACGGTCAAGAAGGCGGTCTCTGCAAGCATCATGGACGTATAGAGCAGGACAAGACACAGAAGATGTCCTGGTCATCCACTGCGCTTAGTCCCATCTCCAACCGTGTCGACTCTTGTCTTGCCACTGGTTCCAGATGGGAATTGGGAAGAGAGAGTGAGACTGACACTGCGCAACTCTCCCTCACTTAAATCCAAATCAAGCGCTAGTCTCGACACCATCAGCCGGCTGGTGGTGCAGTGACATCAGTGCCAGGCTCCAGGAGCGAAGGTTCCTGAGTTCGAATCTAGTCGAGTTGCTACCGGGCACGCTTTCCATCGGTGCAGGGTTGAGTGTCGAGCTAGCAACTCGACCTCATAAAAAGTACTAATGGTGTTGAAGTCTTCATCGATGACAATGGACGAACCTTATCCCTACACAGGTGTCCATAGCCTGACAAAGGATGCCCCAGCTTTTGCAAGTCTGTTTGAGACCTCTCAATCTAGAATGCAGGAGGAGGTGAGGTAGTTTCCCAGGTAGGTGAAGACATCAACATTGTTAAGCTGTGTGCCTTCAATCTCAATTCGTGGTTCTGTAGGGTTGGTATGGGGTGTGGGCTGAAGTAGAACTTCTGTCTTCTGCGGGCTGATGGTTAGGCCAAATTTGCTTGCTGCCACAGCGAGCTGCTGCAGGTCCCTTTCAGCATGCGCTGCAAGAGCACAGTCATCTGCAAAGAGGAAGTCTTGTACTATTGCTTCCAGTACTTTGGTCTTGGCCTTGAGGTATCGCAGGTGAAAGAGGCACCCATCAGTCCTGTAGTGAATTGTTATTCCTGCATCCATCTGTGAGAGAGTAGAGAACAGCATCTTGACAAATAGCAAGCTGAGTAAAGTAGGTGCGAGGACACAGCCCTGCTTGACACTGTTAGTTGCAAGGAAGGGGTCAGAGATGCAGCCGTTTTCAATAACCCTGGAATGACCTGACAATGCTGACCAGCCTGGGGGGGGGGGGCGGGGGGGGGCAGCCTAACTTGGTAAGGATGCATCCAAAGGCCTGTGCGACTGACGGTATCAAATGCCTTCGTCAGGTCTTCAAAGAGGATGGAGAGATTCTAGTTCTGTTCCTGGCACTTCTCATGGATCTGTCTAACGGCAAAGATCATGTCCACTGTCCCTATGTTAGATCTGAAACCACATTGGCTCTCTGAGACAGTGTCATAAAGGAAGTGAGAGGTAATCCTGTTCAGTATGATATGAGCCATGATCTTCCCAGCTATGCTCAGGAGAGATGTGCCTCTGTGGTTGTCACAGGATGCCCTCTCCCCCTTGTCCTGTACAGGTGGATAATGTTTGCATCCCTAAAGTCCTGTGATGAACAGACTTTCTACCATGGAGAGGCAGTACAAGAGGAAAAACTATGACAGAATGCAAAGCAAAGTTTTGCAGTTGCAGGGACAGTGCAGTACAGGTAGATAATATAGTACAAGGGACCTACTTGATGAGGTATATTGATAGATCAAGAGTCCATCTCCATCGTAACAAGATATTTCATTATAATTAGAGATAGAGATACAGTATAGTAACAGGTCCTTCTGCCCAATAAGTTTGCGGTGCCCATTGCATCTGTGTGACCAATTAACCCACCAATCCATGCATCTTTGGGATGCGGGAAGAAACCAGAGCACCTGGAGGAAATCCATGTGGTCGCAGGGAGAACATGCAAACTCCTTACAGACTGTGGCAAAAAGTAAACCTGGGTCACTGGTGATGTAATAACATTACGCTAACTGCTACTCAACCGTGCCGCCCAGGTTCTGCTTAAGAGTCTGATGACAGCAGGATAGAGGGTCTCCTTCTGTAGAGTTGTAGAACACTACAGCACAGAAACAGCCCTTCGGCCTAGCTAGTCTGTGCTGGATTGTAATTCTGCCAAGTCCCATTGACCCTCAGCTGGACCATAGCCCTCCATCCCCCTTCCATGTAAGTGCAAGCAAACAGTAAGATGTACTTATCCAAGATTCTCTTAAGTGTTGCGATCAAACCCACATTCACCACTTCTGCTGGCAGTTCGTTCCACATTCTCACCATCCTCTGAGTGAAGAAGCTCCCCCTCAGGCTCTCCTTAAATATTACACCTTTCCCTTTAACCCATGACCTCTAGTTGTAGTCTCACCCAGTCTCCGTGGGAAAAGATTGCTTGCATTTACCCTGTCTATATCCCTCATAATTGTGTTTACCTCCATCAACTCTTCCCTCATTCTCCTATGCTCCAGGGAGAACAGTCCGAACCTATTCAGTCTTTCCTTATAACTCAGGTCCTCTAGCCCTGGCAGCATCCTTGTAAATTCTCTCTGTACTCTTTCAACCTTATTTACATCTTTCCTGCAGGTAGGTGACCAAAACTGCACACAATACTCCAAATTAGGCCTCACCAACATCCCATACAACTTCAACATAACATCCCAACTCCTGTACTCAGTACTTTGACTTAGGAAGGTCAATGTGCCAAAAGCTCTCTTTATGACCCTACCTACCTGTAACATCACTTTCAATGAATTATGGATCTATATTCCCGGATACATCTGTTCTACTGCACTCCTCGGTGCCCTACCACTCACCATGCAAGTCCGACCCTGGTTGGTCCTCCCAAAGTGCAACACCTTGCACTTGCCTGCATTATTTTTCATCTGCCATTTTTCCAGCTGGTCCAGATCCTGCTGCAAGTTTTGATAGTCTTCCTCACTGTCCACTACATCCCCAATCTTGATGTCATCTGAAGATTTGTTGATCCAATTTACTATATTATCACCATATTCTTGATGGAGATCACAAACAACAATAGACCCAGCACTGTGGCCTATTCATCTTTTTGCTATAACTCGGGTTCCATGAGCTCGGTGGTGTGTAATTGTTCACGGCTGCCAGCATCCTCCCAGGACTGACAGTGCCTTTCCCTACCTGTGTTGCCTGGACGCTGATAGCACCTGCTGCTCTCTCTCTTTCAGAGGCCAGATGCCCCTGAGCTGGAATTGGCCAGGAAAGGTCGCAACCACAGAAGAGACAAAGTCACCGTCCCAATGGCTGGAGGAACCTGGAGGACGGACGGTCAGTATTGCGGAGTGTGAAGGAGTAGCCACGCATCAGTACTGCAAGACGTTGACATTAACAAGAGCCCGAGCTAATGACACAGGGTATTACCGCTGCTACTATCACTTTGAACCCATCGTTGACGAGGTTTCAGCTGCCAGCATATACATCTTCGTGAAAGGTAATGTGCTCTTAGTCCTTGCTAGGGGAGGGGGACAGTCAGTTGTCTCTGCAAGGTGATGAACATTTATTCAAGTGTAATATTCAGTAATTATTATTTAATCTTCATAAGTGCAAAGTAACACAGTTTGGGAGACTAATAAAAGGCTCTCACTATGAAAAGGAGGGCTCTAGAGAGAATTGAGGAACTTGATGGACCTTGGTGTAGAAGTTCAGAATCTCTTGTCCTTCCACGACTATGACCTGGAACTTGGTAACCAGTGGTGTTCTGCAGGGATCTGTTCTGGGACCCCTGTTCATTCTGATTTGTATATATGTGGAAGTGGTAGGGTAGGTTAGTAAGTTTGAAGGTTGGTGGGGTTGTGGATAGTGTAGAAGGTTGCAACGGGACATTGACAGGATACAGAGCTGGGCAGAATAAGAGGCAGATGAAGTTCAACCCAAGAAATGTGAAGTGATTCACTTCAGAAGGCTAAATTTGAAGGCAGAATACATGGTTAATGATCCTTTGCAGTGTGGAGGAACGGGGATTTTAGCATCCACATCCATAGATTGCTCAAAATTGCCATGCAAGTTGAAAGGGTTGTTAAGAAGGTGTATGCAGTATTAGCTTTTATTAGTCGGGAGATTGAATTCAAGAGCTGTGAGGTAATGTTGCAGCTTTATAAAATTCTGGTTATACTGTACTTGGAGTACTGTGTTCAGTTCTGGTTGCTTCATTATAGGAAGGATGTGCAAGCTCTCAAGAGGATGTGGAGGAGATTTACCTGGATGCAGCCTGAATTAGAGGGCATGCTATGAGGATAGGTTCAGCAAACCGGGGCTTTTCACTGTGAAGTGAAGGAGGATGAGAGGTGACTTGATAGAGGTATATAAGGTGATAAAGGCATAGATCAAATGGATAGCCAGAGACTTTTAACAGGGTAGAAATAACTAGTACAAAGGGCATAATTTGAAGATGATTGGAGGAAACTATAGGGGGGATGTCAGAGGTAAGTTTCTTTTACACAGAGAGTGGTGGGTGCATGGAATGCCCTGCCAGGAGTGGTGGGAGAGACAAACACATTAGGGACATTTAAGAGACTCTTAGATAGGCACATGGATGATAGAATGGAAGGAAGGGTTAGATTGATTTTCGAGTAGGTTAAAAGGTTGGCACACATCGTGGGTCAAAGGGCCGGTTCTGTCTGGTAGTGTTCTGTGTCCTATGTATGAGTGAACTTGATTCCATGCCTTGTTGCCCAGATCCATGAATGATTCCCACTGAGATTACTGACCAGAGGAGTAACAGCATGAGAAATAATTGGATTCTTTACTGAATAACTGGGTATTGAAGTGGGATTTGGGAATTCTAACACTGGCTGAGGGCAGACGTGTGGAGGTAGAATTTTGTCCAGGATCACTCGTTGGATTTTAGCCCAGACAATATCCTGTTGTTGTTCTGTGGCAGGGATTATCATTCCCCATTCCTGGGCCTGTGATATTTACTGGTGAGATCTAACGGCTTAAAGGGATAAACACAGGGCATTCTGTAGATGCTGGAAATCTTGAGTAATACATACAAAATGCTGGAGGAACGCTGCAGAAGGGAGTTTAAAAGGATGCTATGTTCCGTCCTGGATACCAGATCCCACCTTCAGCTGAAATCTGAGAAGCAAATAAATCCACAGACACAGGAATCTGAAACAAAGGCAGAGATTCTGGCTGACCTCAGCTAGTCAGGCAATAGAGTGAAACAGCACAAGTTCAAGTCTAATTGTCATCCAACCATTCATGAACACCCTAGAATATCGCCAAGTGAAACAGCATTACTTCAGGGCCAAGATGCAGAACACAGTAGCAACAGTCATACTCAGCTGAATGCACATGTACGATAATAGTAAACATACAGTCACGGAAAAATATAATATAGCCCAAGTCCCTGAGAGTCAAGTGCTGAAGATTGATGGTGCATGGATGTTGTCGGCAGGAACAAGCCTGTAGCAGTCTGCTGATGAACACAGCCCAGCTTGTCATTCCTGAGTGAGCACTGGAGGGCAGCACCGAACCAGCAAGGGTGCTGCACCTCACTGTCTCTGGCATCTCTTCTCCTAGGTGGCTGCAGTAAATGACACCATGGTGTGAGGCCTAGTCCTTGCCCCATCCGAGGCCACACAGCCGTTGGTCTCATCACAGAACCAGTGAACCGGACATGCGATATTCTACATTACCAATGTTCAATGGGGTCTTGCGATCATAATAAAAACATCCAAGATAATCACTGGCTGTTACTGCACACCACCTTAAGCCCACCATATCTATGCCTATCTATACCAGCCCTACTTGCCTGCATTAATACTAGATCCCTCCATCTATCTAGATGCCTTTTAAAAGTCGTTACTGTTCATGCTACCACCACCTGCTCTGGCAGCTCATTCCAGAAACCAACAGCTCTTCAGATTTCAGCAATTATTTTGTAGCCGTGTAGACCCCACCACAGGCAAATGTCAAGCAGGCTCTAGATGAACTGAGTAATATGATCAGGAGGCATGAACCAGCACATCCTGATGATTTCCTTATCATTTTGGGGGATTTCAACCAGGCCAGCTTGAAAATAGTCTTGAAATAATTATTACCAGCAAATCACATACAGTACCAGAGGAACCAACACACTGGACTACTGTTACACCACCATCGAGAGAGCTTACCGTGCCATCCCAGGTTCACACTTTGGGAAGTCTGATCACCTAGCTGTACTTCTACTCTCTGAGTATAGGCAGAGACTGAAGACTGCAGCACCAGTAGTGAGGACCCAAAGGTTATGGACAAGGGAAGTGCAGGAGCACTTACAGATCTGTTTTGGATCGGTGGTCCAGATTGTATTCAGGGATTCATCTTCGAGTCTGAATGAGTAAGTCGCAGCTGTCACTGACTTTATTAAAACGTGTGGATAAGGTTGCTGTATGTACCCAAATCAAAAACAGTGGATGAGCCAGAAAGTTTGTAGTCAGCTGAGGGCTAGAGCTATGGCATTCAAGTCTGGCGACACAGATCTGTACAAGAAAACCAGGTGTGACATGCGGAGGTTGGAGGCGACATTGGGGGCACATCAACTCTGGCAGGGTTTGCAGGCCATTCCATCCTACGAAGCAAAACCCAATATCATGAATGGTGGTGATGTTTCACTCGCAGACAAGCTCAATGCCCTTATATGCTCGCTTTGAAAGGGAGAATAAAACCACAGCTATGAGGATCCCTGCAGCACCCCGTGATCCTGTGATCTCTGTCTCGGAGGCTGTTGTCAGGCTGTCTTTTTAGAGAGTGAAAGCTCGTAAGGCAACAGGCCCCAATGGGGTACCCAGTAAGGCTCTTAAAACCTGTTCCAAGCAACTGGCAGGGGTGTTCAAAAACATTTTCAATTTCCCATTGCTACAGTCGGAAGTTCCCACCTGCTTCAAAAGGGCAACAATTATACCAGTGCCCAAGAAGAGTAGGGTGAGCTATTTTAACAACTATCGACCAGCAGTACTCAACTCTGCAGTGATGAAGTGCTTTGAGAGCTTGGTTATGGCTAGAATCAGCTCCTGCCTCAGCAAGGACCTGGACCCACTGCAATTTGCCTATTGCCACAATAGGTCTAAGGCAGACATGATCTCACTGGCTCTCCATGTGGCCTTGGATCACCTGGACAATACAAATACCAATGTCAGGATGTTGTTTATTGACTACAGCTCAACGTTTATCACTATCATTCCTGCAGTTCTGATTGAAAAGCTCCAGAATTTGGGCCTCTGTACTTCCCTCTGCAACTGGATCCTCGACTTCCTAACACTGGCAATCAATAAGACAATCAACAATGGCAATCAATAAGACAATCAACAATGGCACACCTCAGGGAGGTGTGCTTAGCCTACTGCTGTGATCTCTCTACACCCATGACTGTGTGGCTAGGCGCAGTTCAAATGCCATCTATAAATTTACTGAGGATTGTTGGCAGAATCTCAGATGGTGACAAGAGGGTGTACAGGAGCGAGATATTCCAACCAGTGGAGTGGTGTCACAGTAACAACCTTGCAGTCTATGTCAGTAAGACCATTGAACTGATTGTGGACTTCAGGAAGGGTAAAACGAGAGAACACACATCAGTCCTCATAGAGGGATCAGAAGGGAAGAGAGTGAACAATTTCAAGTTCCTGGGTATCAATATCTCTGAGGATCTAACCTGGACCCAACATATCAATACAGCTACAAAGAAGGCACTGCAGCAGCAGTATTTCATGAAGACCCCGAGGAGATTTGGTAGGTCAACTAAAACGCTCACAAATTTCTACAGATGTATCGTGGAGAGCATTCTGACTGGTTACATCATAATCTGGTGTGGGGATCAAAATAAGCTGCAGGGAGTTGTAAAATTAGTCAGCTCCATCGTGGACACTAGCCTCCATAGTATCCGGGACGTCTTCAAGGAGCGGTGCCCTAAGAAAGGCGGTGTCATCATTAAGGACCTCCATCGCCCAGGACATGCCCTCTTCTCATTGCGACCATCAGGAAGGAAGGAAGGAGGTACAGAAACCTGAAGACACACACTCAGTGAATCAGGAACAGCTTCTTCCCTTCTGCCATCAGATTTCTGAATGGTCATTGAACCCATGTACACTATCTCACTACTTTTTGTTTCCTTTTTTACAATACTTACTTAATTTCACTAATATATATATTTTACTGTAATTCAGTTTTTTCCTCTCTATCGTGTATTGCATTGTGCTGCTGTCGCAAAGTTAATAAATTTCACAACATATGCTGGTGATATTAAGTCTGATTCTGATTCTCTTTGTGTGAAGAATTTCAAAGTTCGAAAAAGTTCTGAGTTCACAGTAAGTATATTACGCATATATTGCCATATACTACACATTTTCTTGCAGGCATTTACAGGAAAACAAAGAAAGACAATAGTAGTGCAATCACTTGAGTGGTTCTTCTGAGAGGTTGTCTATTGGTGGGTCCCCTGGCAGCTATAGAGGCCGAACTGGGATCCATTTATTCTAGTGCAGTGTGTGCAAGAATAAGACCTGGCTGTGGATAGTGGTTGAGTCTTTTGGTTATTCAGTCTCCTTTCGCAGCTGACACTTGTTTTCATGTAGCACAGCTCTTTCTTGAACAGATTTCCTCCAGGTGCATCTACAGACCTGAGTTATCGTCGTGGCTATCCCTCGAGGTCGAGGATGATGGTCTTCGTTCTGTTGATCTACTTATGGGCTCTCAAGTGGCACTCATCTATAGACCTGAGTTATGAGAGAAGATTGAATAAGTTTCAATCTTATTCAAAGATTGGATAGGTTGGGTGAGTGGGTGAATTCATGGCAGATGCAATTTAATGTGGATAAATGTGAGGTTATCCACTTTGGTGGCAAGAACAGGAAAACAGATTATTATCTGAATGGTGGCCGATTAGGAAAAGGGGAGGTGCAACAAGACCTGGGTGTCATTATACACCAGTCATTGAAAGTGGGCATGCAGGTACAGCAGGCAGTGAAAAAGGCGAATGGTATGCTGGCATTCATAGTAAGAGGATTCGAGTACAGGAGCAGGGAGGTATTACTGCAGTTGTACAAGGCCTTGGTGAGACCACACCTGGAGTATTATGTGCTGTTTTAGTCCCCTAATCTGAGGAAAGACATTCTTGCCATAGAGGGAGTACAAAGAAGGTTCACCAGATTGATTCCTGGGATGGCAGGACTTTCATATAATGAAAGTCTGGATCGACTAGGCTTATACTCACTGGAATTTAGAAGATTGAGGGGGGATCTTATTGAAACATATAAAATTCTAAAGGGATTGGACAGGCTAGATGCAGGAAGATTGTTCCCGATGTTGGGGAAGTCCAGAACGTGGGGTCACAGTTTAAGGATAAAGGGGAAGCCTTTTAGGACCGAGGTGAGGAAAAACTTCTTCACACAGAGAATGGTGAATCTGTGGAATTCTCTGCCACAGGAAACAGTTGAGGCCAGTTCATTGGCGATATTTAAGAGGGAGTTAGATATGGCCCTTGTGGCTAAAGGGATCGGGGGTATGGAGAGAAGGCAGGTGCAGGGTTCTGAGTTGGATGATCAGCTATGATCATACTGAATGGTGGTGCAGGCTCGAAGGGCCAAATGGCCTACTCCGGCACCTATTTTCTATGTTTCTAAGTTAGGACTTTATTCCTTAGATCGTAGAAGATTGAGAGGAGGTTTGATAGAGGTATGCAAAATTATGAGGGATATAGATATGGTAAATGTGGCAGGCTTTTTCCATTGGGGTTGCGTGGGACTATAACCAGAGGTTATGGGTTAAGGGTGAAAGGTAAAAAGTTTAAAAGGAACCTGAAGGGAAACTTCTTCACTCAGAGGGTCATAGGAATGTGGAATGAGCTGCTCGTGCAAGTGGTGCATGCACACTCGAATTCGATGTTTAAGAGAAGTTTGGATAGGTACATGGATGGTAGGGGTATGGATGGTTATGCCCCAGTGCAGGTCGATTGAAGAAGGCAGTTTAAATAGTTTGACAGGAAAAGTTTGAAAGTTTGAAGTTAATAACTCATCGGGGTGATTGATAAGTTTGTGGCCTATGGTAGATGGAGATGAGTTATTAACTCAAACTTTCTGCATAATCACTCAAAGCATTGAACTGCATGTGCATGTAACGAGAGCTGTATAACTCATCTCCTACCTTAGGCTACGAACTTATCAATCACCCCTGCTGTGGATACTTTCTGGAGGTCCAAGATCTGTATGCTCCATGACCACTGGACTAAGTGTGTAAACGTAGGAGGGGACTATGCTGAAAAATAAATGTGCTAGGTTTTCTAAAACTGACTACTTCTACCTTAGGCCACGAACTTATCAATCAGTCCTCGTATTACCTCATCTTCAATGTCAAGCAACTGAACCTTCCTGACCAACCTCCCATGCAGGACCTTGTCAAATGCCTTGCTAAAATCCAAGTAGACAGCATCCACTTCCTTGTCTTCATCTACATTCCTGGTAACTTCTCTGAAAAACTCTACAAGATTGGTTAGACACGACCTACCATGCTCAAAGCCGTGCTGACTGTCCTTAATCAGTCCTTTTCTATTCAAATACTCAAATATTTGTTCCATTAGGATACCTTCCAATAACTTTCCCACTATTGATGTCAGGCTCAGCAGCCTATAATTTCATGGTTTATGTTTAGAGCCTTTCTTAAATAGTGAAACAAAATTAGCAATCCTCCAATCCTCTGCTACCTCCCTTGTCACTAAGGATGATTTAAGTATCTCTGCTGGGGTCCCACCTATTTCTGCACAGACCTTCCATAAGGTCCAAGGGAACACCTTGTCAGGCCCTGGCGATGTATCCACTTTGGCTTGCCTCAGAACAGCTAACACCATCTCCTTTTCTTATCTGTATAGGATTCATGAAGGTGATGCTGTTTTGCCTCACTTCTATAGACTCTGTGTCTGTCTTCTGAGTAAATACAGATGCAAAAAAATTATTTAAGAGCTTCCCCCATCTGTTTTGGCTCCACACATGGAATGCCATTGTGGTCTTCCAGAGGAACAATTTTGTCCCTTTCACCCCCTTTGCTCTTAACATATGTGTAGAATCCCTTAGGATTCTCCTTCAGCTTCTCTGTTAGGGCAGCTTCATGCCTCTTAGCCCTCCTGATTTCTTTCTTCATTGTTCTCTTGCATTACTGATACTCCAAAGCACCTCTTTTGTTCCTATTGGCCTATTCCTGCTATGCACCTCCTTTTTTTTTCTATACCAGGGCCTAAACATCTTTTGGAAACGGAGGTTCCCTACACTTGTTTTCTTTACCTTTTATTCTGACAGGGACATCCAAGCTTTGTACTCTCACAATATCACTTTTGAAGACCTCCCACTTAACCAAGTACACCTGTGCCCGAAAACAGCCTGTCTCAATCCACACTTGCCAGATCCTTTCTGATACCATCAAAATTGGCCTTTCTCCAACTTAGAATTTCAACCTTGGTCCAGACCTATATTTTTGCAGACCTACTTTGAAACTAATGGCATTGTGATCACTGAATGCAAAGTGTTCCCCTGCACAAATTTCTGTCACCTGCTCTGTTTCATCCCCTAATAGCAGATCCAGTATCACACACTTTCATTGGGACTTCTGTGTACTGATTAAGGAAACTTTGAACACATTTGACAAACTGTATCCCAGCTAATCCTTATTATGGGGTCCCAGTCAATACATGGAAAGTTAAAATCACCTACTGTGGCAACCTCAAACACGAGAAAATCTGCAAACACTGGAAATACAAGATAACATACACAAAATGCTGGAAGAACTCAGCAGGTCAGGCAGCATCTGTGGAAAGTAATAAACAGCCAACTTATTGGGCTGAAACTCTGAATCAGGGCTAGGGAAAAAGATGAGAAGTCAGAGTAAGAAGGTGGGGGAGGCAAAGAAGAAATTCAAGGTGTTAGGTGAGAGGTGAAATGGGGAGGGGTGAAGTAAAGTGCTAGGAAGTTGATTGATGAAAGAGATAAAGGGCTGGAGGATAGGGAATTGGACGGAGGGTAGAAGACCATGAAAGAAAGGGAAGGGGGAAGAGCAGCAGACGGGACTGATGGGTAGCAAACACGATGAGCTGAGTGGCCTAATTCTGCTCCAGTGTCTTGTGGTCTTATGGACTCTGTTATTTCTGTTATAGGGCTGTAGGTAGTGTAGTGGTTAGCATCAAACTTCACAGAGCCAATAATGCTGTAAGGAATTAGTATGTTCTCCCCATGACTGTGTGGGTTTCCTCCCACATTCCAAAGACATGCAGATAAGATTAGTTAGTTGTGGGCCTGCTATGCTGGTACCAGAAGCAGCGTGACACATGTGGGCTGCCCCAGCACATCTTCAATGCAAACAGTGCATTTCACTGTATGTTTTGTTATTTCGATGTACATGCAACAAATAAACCTCATCTTGAGATTTTTATCTGTATTTCCAGATCCGCAGAACCCTTTCCTCAGCTCGTCACCCAATGGGACCCAGCAACCTCAGGTGTTGACTGTCAACAGCTCACTGGTCACTGTTCCGTGCCTCGTGTCTATCCCAACCCTCAATGTCACTCTGCGGGAGGTGAGTCATCACTAATCACTAACGTTCGAGAAATTAGTTGTCTCGTGGCGGCAGTATAGTGCAAAACATAACAACCATTACTATAAGTAAAAATAAAAGATTTTTTTTAAAAAGTGCAAAACGAGAACACAGTCGTGGGGTAGTGCCCATGGGTTCATTTCCCGTTCAGAAATCTGATGGTGGAAGGGAGGAAGCTGTCCCTGAAACACTGAGCGTGGGTCTTTAGGCTCCTGTACCACCTCCTTGATGGTAGCAGTGAGGAGTGGGCGTGTTCTGGATGGTGAACGTCCTTCATGATGGATTCTGCCTTTCTGAGGCATTGGCTTTTGAAGCTGTCTTCGATAATTTATCTTCACTATCAGATCTTTTCTAATTTACTCCCTGCAAGAGGCAGAATGGTGGTGTAACAGTTAGCGTAACAGTTAACGTAACACTATTAGTGCCAGAGACCTGGGTTTTATTCCTGTCGCTGAGTTTGTACGTTCTTCCTGACTGTGCGAGTTTCCTCTGGGTGCTCCAGTTTCCTCCCACATTGCAAAATATACGTGTCAGTAGGTTAATTGGCCACATGAATGTACTTGGGTGGTGTGGGCTCATTGGACCTGTTACTGTGCTGTATCTCTAAATTTAAAAAAAAGGTCCACAACAACAGGAAACTTGCTGTAGGAACAGTGGGCCAAGCAGCGTCTGTGTGTGCAGAAAGGAGCCGTCAATTGATCAGGAGTCATGATGTAGCATTTTGACCTGAAATGTTGACAATTCCTTTCCCCTCCGCAGACGGCAGATTGTGTGTTGCTCTGGATTCCAACATCCGCAGCCTCTCATTCAAAATTCAAAGTAAATTTATACTGCATGTTACCATATACAACCTTGAAATTCATTTTCTTGCAGGTATTTACAGGAAAATAAAGAGATACAATAAAATTCACATAAAACTATACCTATCAAAGACTGATCAATATGTAAAAGAAGACAAGTAGTCCTCTTTTTAAATTTTTTTTAAGAAGTGAATAAATAATACTGAGAACAAGAATTATAGAGTCCTTGAAAGCAACCCTATAGCTTATGGAATCAGTTCAGAGTTGAGGTGAGTGAGTTTGTCCATGCTGGTTCAGAAGCCTGATGGTTGAAGGGTAATAACTGTTCTTGAACCTGATGGTGTAGGACCTAGGGCTCCTGTACCTCATGCCTGATGGCAGTAGTGAGAAGAGAGCGTGACCTGGATGGCAATGGTACTTTATGATGGTTGCTCCTTTCTTGTGCCAGCACTCCTTGTAGATGTGTTCATTAGTGGGGAGGGCTTTACCTGTGATGGACTGGTGTTTTCCTATCAGACCACATGATACAACCAGTCAGTATATTCTCCACTGTGCATCTGTAGGAGTTTGTGAATGTTTTTAAGTTCAAGTTTATTGTCATCTGACTGTACATATATACAACCAAATGAAACAATGTTCTTCTGGACCACTGTGTACCCACAAAACATATATCACATATAGCTGTAAACCGAAATATTAGCATCTATAAGTTAGTAGAATATAATTCAAAATGCATGCATTGCACAGCACGTTTCTTTATGGTCAGCAGTGTTTTTCAGTTATAGAAAAGATGACCAGGACAAGAAATTTCACCATTGATTGGAGTCGGAGGGGCCACTGCGACCCCATGTGTACTGCCATCTTGAACTCAAGTAGTTTTAGATGACATGCCAAATCTGCTGGATTATTGTGTCTCCAATAATCCAGACAATCTATGTGGCTGACCTTCTAATCAGTTCTGTTTTTGCTCACTCCTAGGGATTAACCAAATCTGTCATTTATCCCAATGAACCCAACGTGATATGGGACAATAAACGAGGAATGATTGTTCCCAGGAAGAGGCTTGAAAACTTGCTTTACATAACTTGTGAATGTGTCATCGGTGACCGAGTCTTTTCGTCTGCAAGTTACCTCATCCACGTCATAGGTAAAACTCTTCTTACTTGCCTGCTTTTCACCAGGTATAAAATAATTTCTCTAACTTCTGGCAATTTTCCCTCCCCCTTCCTTCTTCTTCATTTCCCCACGTGGCCTCCTCACCTCTTCTCCTCATCTCCCCCAGTGCTCCTCCTTCCGTTCCTCGCATGGCCCACTTTCCGCTCCTATCGGATTCCTTTTTTTTCAGTCCTTTGCCCTTTTCACTTACCCTCTCCCAGCTTCTTACTTCATCCCCCCTTGCCCACCCACCTAGTCTCTGCTATCACCTTCTAGTTAATCCTTCCCCTCCCCTCACCTTATTCTGGTACAGTATCTTCTCCCTTCCTTTCCAATCCTGATGAAGGGTCTCAGCCTGAAACATTGACTGTTTATTCATTTCCATAGATGCTACCGGACCTGCTGAGTTTTTTCAGCATTTTGTGTGTTGCTCTGGATTACTAGCATCTACAGAATATCTGGTGTTTACAAATGCTGCCTGACCTGCTGAGTTCCTCCAGCATTTTGTGTGGGTTAGTCTGAGTTTATAGTATGTACAAGATCTCCTGTGTTTATAAAATACTCTGACCTTGTGCATCTTTCCTTCGCAACTCTCACTTGCTGGGTGGGAGCCTAGTGGTGGTCTTTAGTAGAGGGCTTTGACCTGCCTCTGAGCACTCTCCTCTGCTCTGAAAGCAAGGGGAGAGAACCACTGGTCAATCTCACAGCTGTGACAGGTGTAAGAATGAGGGACAGAGGACAAGGAAGAAGCAGGTCCCTCTCAGGTTGTGGGACCGTGAGGTGCCAACGTTTTCCTATGTAGCTCAGATCAGTTTTATTGTCACTTACATGCATTATGTCATCAAATTTGCTGTTTCGTGACATCAATACAGTGCAATCCATAAACAGTACTATAAATTGCAATAAGAAATATATATTAACAAATTAAATAAGTAGGGCAAAAAGAGAGCAAAAAATAATGAGGTAGTGTTCATGGGCCCTTGGACCTTCAGAAATCTGATAGCAGCGGGGAAGAAGCTGTTCTTGAAATATTGAGTGTGTGTCTTCAGGTTCCTGTACCTCTTCTCTGATGTTAGTAATGAGAAGGTCGCATGCCCTGGTTGGTGAAGGTCCTTTATTTTGGATGCTGCCTTCTTGAGACATCACCTTTTGAAGATGTCCTTGATGTTGGGGTGGCTACATCTTCAACAGAATCAATTAATCACAACTGTAGTTTCACTACTCCGCTCTGTTCTAGAGCTGTACTCTTCACGGGAGCACAGTCGTTATTACTGATTAACTGGACTCCGACTACTTACATTTGTAAAAGATGGCCTATGTGAAAACATCACTCCCAATCACTTGCCAATTAACAAACTTCAAAAGTACATTGGCACTATTCACCTGGACTTGGTCTGTTGGAAGAAATGCTCTGCCCCTATATTATTTAGTTGTCTTCTCTTTGAGCTGTGGCTATGGAGTCATTAGCCAGAGTAACAAAGGTTTTGCCATTTCTGCTTGGGAACGTACCTGTGAGCAGAGATGCCGTGATGGTCTGTCAGGTCTAGCTATACAGTGGGGTGTCATTGGAGATTAGGTGTCATCTCGGAAATTATTTATTTATTACTGCATCGCCCAGCAACCCACCTATTTAACCCTAGCCTAATGACAGGACAATTTACAATGACCAATTAACCTACTAACTTGTACATCCTTGGATATAGGAGGAAACCAGAGCACCCAGAGGAAATCCAAGAGCTCATAGGAAGAATGTACCAACTTCTTACAGAGGATGCTGGAATTGAACTTCGAACTCTGATGCCCTAAGGTGCAATAGTGTTGTGTTAACCGCTGCCCTACTGTGGCGCCCATGGGTGATAATGACACAGTAATTGGTGGAACCTAGCCTCAGAACATCTGCTCCTATTTAGATGTTCTGGTCTGGCTGCTGAATCAGTCTCATCCAATTATGTGCAGCTTTTTCTTTGCAGAGGTTGTGATGGTGATGTACACAAGGGATGTGCATCTCAAGGCTGTACGGTTCGAAGTTCAAAGTAACTTTATTATCAAAGTGCATATACTGTATGTCATTGTATACAACCCTGAGATTCGTTTTCTAGTGGGCAATCACAGTAAGTACAAGAAACACAATGGAATCAATGAAAGGCCACACCCAACAGGACGGACAACAACCAATGTGCATAAAAACAGCAAACTCTGCAAATACAAAGAGCATTTCTGATTTTGATAAGATTCATATAATTTTCTTGCAATTAAAGATTGACATCATTAAACTTTGCAAATAATTCTGACAAATAAGCACTGTAATGCCAGATTTCTTGGGTTGATTATTGAATGAAGCTTTCGAGTCGTCAAAGGATCTTTTCACAGTTTCAGAAAGTGCAGTTCCTTTCAAGAGCCATCTGACTTCTGTGTACAACAGCAAGCATTCCAACTGTTCATAGAGTCACAGGGGAGTACAGCACAAAAACAGGCTCTTCGGCACATCTAGTCTGTACCCAAGCCACTTAAACTGCCTACTCGCATTGACCCGCACTGGGACCATAGCCCTTCATACCCCTCCTATCCATGGACCTATGCAAACTTCTCTTAAAACGTTGAAATTGAGCTCGTATGCACCACTTGTGCTGGCAGCTCGTTCCACACAACCCTCTGAGTGAAGAAGTTTTCTCTTAAATTTCTCACCTTTTATCTTTAACCCATGACCTCTGGTTGTAGCCCCACTTAATCTCAGTGGAAAAAGCCTGCTTGTATTTACCCTATCTATACTACTCATAATTTTGTTAACCTCTACCAAATTTTCTCTCAATCTGCATTCTAAAGAATACAATCCTAACCTATTCAATTTTTCCTCATAGCTCAGGTCTTCCAGACCCAGCAACATCCTTGTAAATTTTCTGTGTACTCTTTCAACCTTATTTACATCTTTCCTGTAGATAGATGACCAAAACTGTATGCAATACTCCAAATTAAGCCTCACCAATGTCTTACACTTCTTCAGCATACTGTAACATCCCATCCCACGTACTCAACGTTTATAAAGGCCAATGTGCCAAAAACTTTCTTTACGACCCTACCTACCTGTGGCGCCACTTTCAATTAATTTCAGACCTGTATTCCCAGATCTCTTTGTTCTACCATACTTCTCCAGTGCCCTACCGTTCACTGTGTAAGATCTACCCTGGCTGATCCTAACAAAGTGCTAAACCTCACACTTTGCTACATTAAATTCCCTCTACCATTTTTCAGTTCATTTTTCCAGCTGATGCAGATCTCTCTGCAAGCCATGATAGTTTCCTCACTGTTCACTACACCTCCAATCTTGGGTGTCATCTGCAAATTTGCTGATCCAGTTGTCCATGTTATCATCCGATCTCTGACACAGGCTTCCAGTCAGAGAGGCAACCTTCTCCTACCACTGTCTGGCTTCTCCCACAAAGTCTATGTTTAATCCAATTTACTACCTCATCCAGAATGCCGACTGTCTGAACCTTCATAACTAGCCTCCCTTGTGGGATCTTGCCAAATGCTTTACTGAAGTCCATGTAGAAAACATCCACTGCTTTGCCTTCATCCTCTTTTCCTGGTAACTTCCTCAAAAACCTCTATAAAATTGGTTAGACATGACTTGCTACTCCCGAAGCCATGCTGGCTATCCTTAATCAGTTCATGTCTATCCAAATACTTATATGTCCAGTTCCTTAGTATACCTTCCATTAACTTTCCCATAACTGGTGTCAGACTCACTGGCCTATAATTTCCTGGTTTATGTTTAGAGTGTTTTTTAAACAGTGGAACAATATTGACTACCCTACAATCCTCTTTTACCTCTCCAGTCACTAAGGATGATATAAATATCTCTGTTAGGGCCCCAGTAGTTTACACACTTGCCTCCCGTAGGTTCCGAGGGAACACCTTGTCAGGCTGTGGGGATTTATCTTGATTTGCCCCAGGATAGCAAACACCACCTCCTCTGTAATCTGTACAGGGTCCAAGCAGTTAATGCCTGTGTGTCCGTATCTGTATAATCCCTTAGGATTCTTCTTCACCTTTTATGCTATGTTTTCTTTTAGGCTTCCTGAGAGCGAGCAGAATCGCGTTAATTATTTGTTCTGGTGACTTATGCAAAACCATACTCAGAACCTCCCTTACTGCTGGCAGAATCCGTTCTTATCTAATTGTGTGGGGCTTTC
Source organism: Mobula birostris (assembly GCF_030028105.1). NCBI lineage: Eukaryota > Metazoa > Chordata > Chondrichthyes > Myliobatiformes > Myliobatidae > Mobula > Mobula birostris. Next base: position 173,528,635 of record NC_092376.1, read on the forward strand.
CAGATTAGGCAATGAGAAACAAAATGTTGCAAGAAGCACACAAACCATTGCTGTTTTGTTAAGTGCTGGCAAACGTGTTTTGAAGTGTTTACTATTTCTGAAAGTTTTTGTGAAGTGACTGAAAATAAGCCAAGTTCTTGTCAGAGTGCATTCTCTTCAAATGTTCAAGGAGCCTGGAGTGTTTAATTGCTTCATTTGAAAAAGCGTTTCACACAACAGACACATTAGCTGCTATTGGTTGCTTGGTGCTGGTATAAATCCGTATGTCAGATACTCCACACTATACTGTCTACACTTCTTTTTCATTTGGCATGCTTCTGCTATTTTCGTAATGGATCAACAACCATAGTCAATCGCCTACAGTTTAAGTCCAACCTCAGGTGCTGCGATCAATAAAGGGGAAAGTTATGATGTCATTATTGCTTAGACAAAACCTGACTCTCTTCCCTGAAGGTACATAAAGAGGGGCAGTGTATCTCAGTTGGGCAGTGGGCTATAGAAATGCAGTCAAGAACATTCAAAAGAGCAGAATCTGAGATTTACCCCATTGAACGCCATACCCTAATTCACAGGAATTGTGTCACTGCATGACTGGTGTATTGGAATCGTAGTAGCTAACGCTGTACTATAGAAGTGAACAGCAATAATGAGTGGGCTGGGCCTGGAAATAACATTTTTTCCGTCCAGATTTGTCATCATATGCCAAATAAAGAAGTGTCACATTGCTTGAAAATCAATGTTTCCTTACAGTAAAAAAATTCCCCCCCCCCCACACCCCTCTTCTATTCCCCACTCTGGCCTTACCTCTTCTCATGTGCCAATCACCTCTGCCCCTGGTCCCCCCCTCCTTCCCACTCTCCTCTTCTATCTGATTCCTTCCTCTCCAGCTCTTTACCTTTTCTACCCAGCTGGCTTCAGCTACATCTTTTAGCTATCCTCCAACTTCTCATTCTGGTGTCTTCCCCCTTCCTTTCCAGTCCTGAAGAAGTGTTTTGGCCTGAAACATCGACTGTATATTCATTTCCATAAATGCTGCCTGACCTGCTGAGCTCCTCCAGCTTTGTGTGTGTGTTGCTGAGGATTAATTGTTTATAAGTAATTAATTTCTTAAATTAAGCCTTTAATCCTCTAGCTGCCCCCTTGGTACTAAGCTCACCCACTGCTCCCTTTATTTTATATAGAAATTCCAATGTCCCTGAGAGGAGGCAATATTGCCGACTTTGGGAACCACAGGGTTAAATTGATCTTGGAGTAGGTTAAAAGGTCGGCACAACAGTTTGAATGTGCTATTGTGTTCTATGTCCTGTGTTCTTGGCATACCAAATCTCCTTAAACTTCTAGGAAAGTAGACTAGACTTCTTCATATTTGCATCAATGTGTTGGACAAGTTAGACTTGTATCTGCTGGACTGCAGAAGACTAAGACATCATGGAATTGACCTTAAAATTCTTTCTTTCTTTCCTTATCAATCTTTTTATTAATTTTCAAAAAGTACATACGTACAAACAAGAGGAGGATTATCTCCGATATCTATATCGATAACAATACATATAAAAGGTAAAATAAACATCAAGAAGATCATACATAGTATTAATCTAATAGTATATAGTAAAAAATAAGATAATCAATTCTTCTCTTATCATTTCATAAAAGAAAAAAAGATGAAATTTTTATTTTTATATATATAAAAAAACACTATTCTCTATAAACAAAATAAAAAATAATAAAAAAAAGAAAAGGGGAAAAAAGGGACTGGGCAGCCCACATTGAGTGTAAAAGCAAGAAAAAAGAAAAACTTTCTGATCAAATCCAAAGTTTTGAGAAAGTTTTGCGGAAGAGCGATAAATCAAACCATATGAAAATATTGAATAAAAGGTCGCCAGGTTTCTTCAAATTTAAAGGATGTATCAAATGTCCGACTTCTTATTTTCTCTAAACTTAGACAGGACATAATGGAGGTAAGCCAATATACCATAAAATTTTGAGTGGTCCTGACAGGGTGAAAGAGAATCTGAGAAGACACGCCTGTGGCTGTATTTCATTAGGGGTTTAAGGAGATTTCCACAGATGTACCCTAGAGGGTATTTTAATTGGTTGCTTCACTGAATGGTACGGAGAGACAATGCACAAGATTAGGAAAAAGCTGCAGAGGATTGTAAACTCAGCCAGCTCTGTCAGGGGCATTAGCCTCCCCACCCTTGAGGACATCTTCAAAGGTGATGCCTCAAGAAAGCAGCATCCATTATTAAGGATCCTCACCATATAGGACATGCCGTCTTCTCATTACTGCCACCTGGGAGGAGGTACAGGAACCTGAAGACACACACTCAACATTTTAGGAACAGGTTTCTCACCTTCACCATCAGATGTTAATGAACCCATGTACACAACAGTACCTCACTATATTGCAAGCTGACTCCAGCACATTCCTAGGTGTGTTGGTTGTTAACTCAAATTACACATTTCACTGTATGTGTGATAAATAAATCTGAATCTAAATCTCTTTTTGCACTTTTTTAAAATATTCTTTGTAATGTTACAGCTATATAAGACAGTTAGGCCCCACTTGTGTTCAGTTCTGGTCACCTCATTACAGGAAGGATTTGAATACTATAGAGAGAGTGCAGAGGAGACTTACAAGGATGTTTCCTGGATTGGGGAGCATGCCTTATGAGAATAGGTTGAATGAACTTGACCTTTTCTCCTTGGAACAACGGAGGATGAGAGGTGACCTGATAGAGGTGTATAAGATGATGAGAGGCATTGATCGTGTGGATAGTCAGAGGCTTTTTCCCAGAGCTGAAATGGCTAACATGAGGGGGCATGGTTTTAAGGTGCTTGGAAGTAGGTATCGAGGGGCTGACCAGGAGTAAGAGGGATACTGTACAGGGGTTATATTCACTTTGGATGTGAGCTCATGTAATGGAGGAGTAGGTTCAAGGGGCCAAGTGGCCATTCTTGCTGGTGATTCACACGCCTTTATTTGGGTGTGCTGGAACATGGCTCCTGCTTCACTCTCTGCGTGTGCGGCATTTCTAATCTGCATCGTTAACGTATGAGGAACATTTGATAGTTCTGGGCTTGTATTCGCTGGAGTTTAGAAGAATGATGGGAGATTTCATTGAAACCTATCAAATATTGAAAGACCTAGATAGTGTGGATGTGGAAAGGATGCTCCCAATAGTGGGGGAGTCTAGCACCAGAGAGTACAGCTCAGTGTAAAGGGATGCCCACTTAGAACAGAGATTAGGAGGAATTTCTTTAGCCAGAGTGAGGTGAATCTGTGGAATTAATTGTCACAGATGGCTGTGGAGGCCAAGTCAATGAGTATATTTAAAGTGAAGATTGATAAGTTCGTGATTAATCAGGGCATCAAAGATTACGGGGAGAAGGCAGGAGAATGGGATTGAGAGGGATAATAAATCAGCCATAATTGAATGGCAGAGCAGACTCAAAGGGCCGAATGGCCTAATTCTGCTCCTATGTCTTATGGTCTTCTGGTCTTTCCTGAAGGACGGCGGATTTACAACATCACACTGAGCCTGGATCGGCCGGAGATGATCGTTGGAGAGGAGCTCATTCTCGACTGCATTGTTGAGGCAGAGTTCAACGTGGCTGTCGACTTTCAATGGGAATACCCAAGGAAGGAGGTGAGTCAGCACGATGTCCCTTGTAGCAGGCTGGGAAAATGTACGAATGTCAGAGGGCCCAGCTACATCTTTATTCTTTACTTATGACCCTCGGGTCCCCTTTAAGTGTTTCCATTTGTTTTGGGCTGCCCTCAAGTATTTGCTTGGTGCTGCTTTTCAGTGTTCGCTCAGTGGAAGAACAAGCTGGACCAAGGCAAGTTACCATCAACCATAGTCTTGTGGCCATATTATTAATTGTTTTTTTCTTATTTGTAACTATGTTTTGTGAAATCTTAACCATATGTGCAGTGTGCTTTGGCAGTATATTTTGCATCTTGGCCCCAGAGGAATGAATCAGAATCAGGAACAGGTTTAATATCACTGACTTATGTCGTGAAACTGTTTGTTTTGTTTTGCTTGACTAGTTTCACATGTGGGTGAATGGTAATTGAACTTGAACTTGAACTACTTTTTAGTTTTGGACTCCCATACCTTGGGCTAAAGACTGAAATCATCCACCTTAACGATGCCCCTCGTGATTTTAAACAGTTCTATAAAATTCTGATTTTTCTATCACGTGTATATTGAAGCATACAGTGGAATGTGATGTTTGCATTCACAACAGACACACCCAATTGTGGGCTGGGTGTTTGGAACTCTGTACCTCAGAGGGTGGCCAGAGCAGGGTGCTTGACTATTTTTAAGCCTGAACCAGATGAATACTTGATAGGTAAGAGGATTAAAAGGTAACCGGGAGTAGGAGGGATATTGTATTGGAGTTATACCCACAAGTGTCGCCACACATTCCGGCACCAGATAGCTTGCCCACAATATTTGGCAGAGCAGTACAGTCACAACAAAACAGAACACAATCAAGCAAGAAGGCCACCCCTGAAGGCCAGCTTCTGTCTCACTGTTATCAGCCTCTTGAGCAGAGAATTAGTGCTGACCTTATACAGGTGTTTAAAATTATGAGAGCCATAGATATGGTAACAGTCATTTCCCCGGGGTAGTGGAGTATGAAACTAGGGGGCACAGGTTTAGGGTGAGAGGGAAATGAGTTGCCAGAGGAAGTGGTTGAGGTAGGTATAATAGTGTCTTTTAAAAGAGGCCATTGGATAGATACATGGAGGGGCAGGGCTTAAAGGGATATGAGCTGTACTCAGGAAATTGCGACTTGTTGGGCAGGCTCCCTGGTCAGCATGGACTTAATGAACCAAGGAACTTGTAACTGTTCTGTATGGCTCTATGACTCTAAGTTCAAAGTAAATTTATTGTCCAAGTTCATGTATGTCACATACAACCCTGAGATTTGTTTCCTTGTGGGCATTCAATGTAAATCTAAGAACCATAATAGAATCAATGAAAGACTGTACACAACAGGGCGAACAAAAAACCATTGTGCAAAAGACAAACTGAGCAAATACAAAGGAGAAAATCAGAATAATAATAAATAAATAAGCAATAACTCTCGAGAACATGAGGTGAAGAGTCCTTGGAAGTGAGTCCATAGGTTGTGGGAACAATTTGGTGAGTGAAGTTGAGTGAAGTTATCCTTTCTAGTTCAAGAGCCTGATGGTTGAGGGGTAGTAACTGTTCCTGAACCTGGTGGTGAAGTCCCTGAGGCTCCTGTACCTTCTTCCTAGCAGCAGCAAGAAGGGAGCGTGGCCTGGGTGGTGGGGGTCCCCGATGGTGGATGCTGCTTTCCTGTGCCACCCTGAATGTAGATGTGCTTAGTGGTGGGGAGAGCTTTACCTGTGATAATTGTAGGAATTTCCGGTCAAGGGAATTAGTGTTTCCATAGAAGGCTATAGTTTATATATAATTTGTGACTTTCAGTTTTGGGAAGGGGATTCAGTGGAGAGAGTTCGTGATCCATGGGTTGTGTTAGGAGATTCAGAGGGTGGGGTGAGTCAGTGATGGGTAGAGTGTCCATGGACATTGGGAGGGGATTCAGTGGGTGGGGAGAGTTGGTGATGGGGGAGACTGTCTGTGGGCTATGGGAGGGGAGTCAGTGATGGGGAGAGTGTTCATGGGCTGTGGGAGGGGATTCAGTGGGTGGGGAGAGTTGGTGATGGGGGAGACTGTCTGTGGGCTATGGGAGGGGAGTCAGTGATGGGGAGAGTGTTCATGGGCTGTGGGAGGGGATTCAGTGGGTGGGGAGAGTTGGTGATGGGAGAAAGTTCTGTGGGCTGTGGGAGGGGATTCAGAAGGTGGGGAGAGTTGGTGATGGAACGTGTCTGGGTTGTAGGGGATGATTCAGTGAGTGGGGAGAATTTCTGTGAGCTACGGGAGGGATTTCAGTGGGTGTTAGTGGGTACAGAAAAAAGTTGAGTGCATTAATTTGAAGATAATTGAATTTAACTGAACGTGATGTATGCTGAATGTGACGCAGTTGGGTCTGCGTTATATGCACACATCATCCTTTGCTTCTGGAAAGCCCTAGTATGTGTGAGTTCTGTCCAAGCTACCTCTCCAGGTCTGGTTATATTGAACTCCTTTCTGCTCTTTAGCTGTACAGGACTGATCCGGCAGTCGAGATCACCTACCATAAACGGCCACTGGACACCGGCTCGGAACTGAGCAGTCGTCTAGTCATCAGCAACGTGTCCACCATTGATCAAGGAATGTATGTCTGCAAGGCCGATAATAGCTTCAGCATCAAGGAGAAGAAGGCTGAGGTAGTTGTGCATGGTAAGGTGATTTCTTCCCCATCTACTCCCCCCTCTCTTCCTCCACCTCCAGAAAATGTGGAAAGGGTCATAAAGAAAACTTCTGGCACAGTGGCCTTCGTAAATCAAAGTATTGACTATAGGAGATGGGATGTTTTGTTGAAATTGTATAAGACATTGATGAGGTCTCATTTGGAGTCTTGTGTGAAGTTCTGGTCTTCTACCTACAGGAAAGATGTCAATAACATTGAAAGAAAACAGAAAAAAATTACAAGGATGTTGCTGGGACATGAGGACTGAGTTGGAGGAAAAGCTTGAATAGGTTCAGACTTATAGTATAGAGGTATATAAAGTTATTTAGGTTTGATGGAGGCATGCTTGGATGCAGTGGCCACTCCAGGTCCAATCAAAGGTGTATTTGTTCGTCTTTTACATCTTCTTTATGATCACAAGACACTGGTGGAGCTGGATTTACTTCATACTGTTGTTGAGTACTATTGTTGTGTTGAGATCATGTGTGATCCAAAAAAAAAGGTGCAAGTAATTGTCTTCGATGGTTTTCTTGCAAGACCCTGTTGGACATTGGTAACATAGAGTACTGCAAGTCCGGTTCACTGGTCTATTGCAGAGACTGATGGCAGGATAGCTGCATTGCCTTGGTTCTGGCAAGGACTGGACTCTTGGCACATTATCACTTATTGCAGTCACCCAGAAAAGGAGACGCCGGAGCTGGGGTGGAGGAGAGCTACCTGTGCAGTTGTGGTGGTTCCCCCTTCACTCGGTGCTGCCCTCTGGTGTTCACTCATGCAGGTCTCCAGTGTGCGCCAAGTACCTTCTGTGTGAAAAGCCTGCCCCTCAGGTCCTATTTAAATATTTACCTTCTCACCTTAAACCTATGCCCTCCAGTTTGGAATTAGTTTATTGTCCTGTATACCAAGTTGCTGTAGAAAACCTTCTTTGCACACTGTTCATACAAATCAAATCATTACACACTGCACTGAGGTAGAACAAGGTAAGGCAACAACAGATGCAGAATAAAGTGTTACAGTTACTGAGAGCGTGCAGTGCAGGCAGACAATCAGGTGCAAGGTTATTATGAGGTAAATTGTGAGGTCAACAGTCTATGTCCTCGTTGTCCACGGGAATGGTACCAGAGGATTGGAGGGAGGCGAATGTTGTTCCCTTGTTCAAAAAAGGTAGTAGGGATACTCCGGGTAATTATAGACCAGTGAGCCTTACGTCTGTGGTGGGAAAGCTGTTGGAAAAGATTCTTAGAGATAGGATCTATAGGCATTTAGAGAATCATGGTCTGATCAGGGACAGTCAGCATGGCTTTGTGAAGGGCAGATCGTGTCTAACAAGCCTGATAGAGTTCTTTGAGGAGGTGACCAGGCATATAGATGAGGGTAGTGCAGTGGATGTGATCTATATGGATTTTAGTAAGGCATTTGACAAGGTTCCACATTGTAGGCTTATTCAGAAAGTTAGAAGGCATGGGATCCAGGGAAGTTTGGCCAGGTGGATTCAGAATTGGCTTGCCTGCAGAAGGCAGAGGGTGGTGGTGGGCGGAGTACATTCAGATTGGAGGATTGTGACTAGTGGTGTCCGACAAGGATCTGTTCTGGGACCTCTACTTTTCGTGATTTTTATTAACGACCTGGATGTGGGGGTAGAAGGGTGGGTTGGCAAGTTTGCAGATGACACAAAGGTTGGTGGTGTTGTAGATAGTGTAGAGGATTGTCAAAGATTGCAGAGAGACATTGATAGGATGCAGAAGTGGGCTGAGAAGTGGCAGATGGAGTTCAACCCGGAGAAGTGTGAGGTGGTACACTTTGGAAGGACAAACTCCAAGGCAGAGTACAAAGTAAATGGCAGGATACTTGGTAGTGTGGAGGAGCAGAGGGATCTCGGGGTACATGTCCACAGATCCCTGAAAGTTGCCTCACAGGTGGATAGGGTAGTTAAGAAAGCTTATTGGGTGTTAGCTTTCATAAGTCGAGGGATAGAGTTTAAGAGTCGCGATGTAATGATGCAACTCTATAAAACTCTGGTTAGGCCACACTTGGAGTACTGTGTCCATTTCTGGTCGCCTCACTATAGGAAGGATGTGGAAGCATTGGAAAGGGTACAGAGGAGATTTACCAGGATGCTGCCTGGTTTAGAGAGTTATGATCAGAGATTATGATCAGAGATTAAGGGAGCTAGGGCTTTACTCTTTGGAGAGAAGGAGGATGAGAGGAGACATGATAGAGGTGTGCAAGATAATAAGAGGAATAGATAGAGCGGATAGCCAGCGCCCCTTCCCCAGGGCACCACTGCTCAATACAAGAGGACATGGCTTTAAGGTAAGGGATGGGAAGTTCAAGGGGGATATTAGAGGAAGGTTTTTTACTCAGAGAGTGGTTGGTGCGTGGAATGCACTGCCTGAGTCAGTGGTGGAGGCAGATGCACTAGTGAAGTTTAAGAGACTACTAGACAGGTATATGGAGGAATTAAAGATGGGGGGTTATATGGGAAGCAGGGTTTGAGGGTCGGCACAACATTGTGGGCCAAAGGGCCTGTACTGTGCTGTACTATTCTTTGTTCTATGTTCTATGTTTTATTATGATAGGGGACCATTCAACAGTCTTATAACTGAGACATTAGTGAAGCATTTTTGTCCAACAGACAAAATAATGCAAAGAAGATTCCTTCTTCTCCAGCCCTTTACCTCCCAGGTTCTTACTTCATCCTCCCTCCACCACCCACCTGGCTTCACCTATCACTTTCTAGCTTGCCCTTCTTCCCGTGCCCCCCCGCACCACCTTATTCTCCTTCCTTTCCAGTCCATAAGACATAGGAACATAATTAGGCCATTCAGCCCATCAGCTCTGCTCCGCCATTCCATCATGGCTGGTCCTGAATCCCATTCGATCCCATGCACCTGCCTTCTCACCATATCCTTGCCCTAACTAATCAGGAAACGATTAACTTCCGTCTTAGATATATGCATGGACTTGGCTTCCACTACAGTCTGAGGCAGAGCATTCAACAGATTTACTGCTATCTGCCTTAAAAAAAATTCCTTCTTATCTCTGTTCTAAAGGGTTGCCCCTCAACCTTGAGGCTGTGCCTTCTAGTTCTGGATACCCCCACCATCGGAAACGTCCTCTCCACATCCACTCTATCTAGTCCTTTCAACATTTGGTATGTTTCAATGAGATCCCCTCACATTCTTCTAAGTTCCAGTGAGTACAGTCCCAAAGCTGCCAAATGCTCCTCATGTGTTAACCCCTTCATTCCCAGAATCATCCTCGTGAACCTCCTCTGGATTCTCTCCAATGACAACACATCCTTTCTGAGATATGGGGCCCAAATCTGTTGACAATACTCCGCAAGTGCAGCCTGACTAGTGTCTTATAAATACTCTGCATTATCTCCTTGTTTTTTATATTCTATTCCCCTTGAAATAAATGGTAACATTACATTTGCCGCCTTTACCACAGACTCAACCTATAAATTAACCTTCTGGGGGTCTTGCACGAGAACTCCTAAGTCCCTCTGCACTTCTGATGTTCGAACTTTCTCCCCGTTCAGATAATAATCTGCCCTATTGTTCCTTTTACCAAATTGCATTGTCATACATTTCCCAACACTGTATTCCATCTGCCACTTTTTTGCCCATTCTTCCAATTTATCGAAGTCCTGCCACAATCGCATTGCTTCCTCAGCACTACCTACCTCTCAACCTATCTTTGTATAATCCGCAAACTGCCACAAAGCCATCAATTCCATTATCTAAATCATTGACAAACAATGTGAAAATCAGCAGTCCTAATACTGACCCCTGAGAAACACCACTAGTCACTGGCAGTCAACCAGAAAAGGCCCCTTTTATTCCCACTCACTGCCTGACCCCTGTCAGCCATTCTCCTATCCATACCAGTATCTTTCTTGTAAAGCCAAAGGATTTTATCTTGTTAAGCAGCCTCATGTGAGGCATCTTGTCAAATGCTTTCTGCAAATCTAAGTAAAAGACATCCACTGCCTCTCCTTTGTCCACCCTGCTTGTTACTTCCAGATTTGTCAGGCAAGATTTCCCTTCACAGAATCTATGCTGACTTTGACTTATTTTATCATTAGTCTCCAAGTACCCTGTAACTTCATTCTTAATAATAGACTCCATCACTTTCCCAACCACTGAGGTTGTTAATTGGCCTATAATTTCCTTTCTTTTGCCTTCCTCCCTTCTTAAAGAGTGGAGTGTCATTTGCAATCTTCCAGTCCTCTGAGACCATGCCAGAACCAAGTGATTCTTGAAAGATCGTAACCAATGCATCTTCTATCTCTTTAGCAACCTCTCTCGGGACTCTGGGATGTAGTCCATCTGGTCCAGGTGACTTATCCACCTTAAGACCTTTCAGTTTGCCTGGCACTTTTTCCTTTGTAATATCAATGGCACTCACTCCTGCTCCCTGACACTCATGAATCTCATGAATCTCTGGCACACTGCTAGTGTCTTCCACAGTGAAGACAGATGCAAAGTACCCATTAAGTTCATCTGCCTTTTCTTTATCCCCCATTACTACCTCTCCAGCAAAATTTTCCAGTGTTCCAATATCAACTCTCACCTCTCTTTTACTCTTTATATATGTAGCCCCCCTGGCCAACCTCAGGGTCGCTCGGCTCGCTGTCGTCTAAGGAAACAGCCCTCGGCCCCGCCAAACTAGGTAATTAGTTTGTGTGGATGCTGTGTGATGTACCGCACCCCGCCCAAATAACAGACAATACACCAGATGCAATTAAATGATTTACAGTTTATAGATATTACTGGAACTATATAATTAAGAGCAAATAAAATATAAAAGGAAAATAAAAGGTGCCACACTTATCAAAGTTCAGTCTCTTCATGCACAAAACCGTTGGAGCTCAAGAACCTTCTTCACCCTGCGACCCCTCGGACCACCTCGACCGGCCGCCTGGGACCAACATCGGTGGTCAACCAGACGCTGCACACGAGTATGCCTCCGTCTCCTTGCCGAACGCCCTCCTCGGGGTCCGACCCCGTTAGCGGACATCACAGCACCTGGTCCATCTTCTGTCGCGCTCTCCCGCCTTCTGCCCCAAAACCCCGCGCATACAGTATCTCAAATACACCAAAACCATAACAACTATCCCAATTGGCTAATAGCTCTCTGCTGTCTGTATTAACCCAAGCAAATGTCTAGCTAGAGGCTTTCTCAGCATTTAACATAACAAAGAAGCCATTTTAATTAGCCTACGCAGTAAAAGACGAAACCCCCTTATATATAACTGAAAAAACTTTTAGTATCCTGCTTTATATTATCGACCAGTCTGCCCTCCTATTTCATCTTTTCCCTTCTTATAGCTTTTTAATTACCTTTTGTTGAGTTTGAAAACCTTCCCAATCATCCAGCTTCCCATTTGCTTTTGCTACATTATATGCCATTTCCTTGGTTTTTATGCCGTTCTTCACTTCCCTTGTCAGCCATGTCTGCCTACCCCTGCCATTTGAGAACAGCTTACTCTGTGGGGACATATCTATCCTGCACCTTGTGAACTATTCCCAGAAACTTCAGCCATCTCTGCTCTGCCATCATCCCTGCCAGTATCCCCCTCCAATCCAACAGGGCAAGCTCCTCTCTCATGCCTCTGTAATTCCCCTTATTCCATTGCGATACTGATATATGTGAGTTATGCTACCTCCTTTCAAATTGCTATATGAATTCAATCATATTATGATCACTGCCTCCTAAGGGTTTCTTTACGTTAAGCTCACCAATAGAATCTGGGTTAGTGCACAACACCCAATCTAAGACAGCCTTTGGCCATGTGAGCTCAAGCACAAGCTGCTCTAAAAAGCCATCTTGTAGCCATTCAGCAAGTTCCCTCTGTTGCGATCCAACGCCAACCTGATTTTCCTAATCCCTTGCATATTGAAGTCCCCCATTACAATTGTGTTATTAGATAGATAGATATACTTTATTGATCCCCAGGGAAATTGGGTTTAGTTACAGCTGCACCAACCAAGAATAGAGCATAAATATAGCAATACAAAACCTACAAACAATCAAATAACAATATGCAAATTGTGCCAGATGGAAATAAGTCCAGGACCAGCCTATTGGCTCAGGGTGTCTGACCCTCCACGGGAGGAAAAATTCGATGGCCACAGGCAGGAACAACCTCCCATTATGCCCAGTGTTGTATCTCGGTGGAATATGGCTGGAGTCCAACAGCAAAAAGCTTAATATCCCGTCTACGAACACGTTCCTCGATTGTAATATGACCAGGATGGCACCATCCATTGTTAACCAGAACAGCAAACCCCCAACTTCTTTACGCTTACCGCTCTCAGTGCACTTCCGGTCAGCCCGAACGGTCTGGAAGCCCTCCATGGGAAAGTTTTGGTCGGGTATGTCCTCGTGCAGCCCCATCTCAGTAAAACACATAACACTGCACTCCCAAAATGTTTCCTGACTCCTGGCTAGAGCCGTCAACTCGTCCATTTTATTAGCCACCGAACTCCTCTTCTCCATAAGTCTCTGTTGTCTTGACCCGGTCCTCTTTCCTCGCCTTTGTGATCCCCCTCTGCATCCTCTGTGTGTTTTCCTCTGTGTTTTCCTCCAGATTTCAGCAGGGGTGTCTGCCGCTGTGTTCGCTAAACCGGCCGGCATAAGCACAATCAGCTGGTCCCTGGAATAAACAATGCGATTATTACCCTTATTACATGCCTTTTCCAGTTCGCTTTACAACCTGAACCCCACATCTTGACTATTATTTGGAGACCTATATATGATTTGCATAATGCTTTTTTTTATCCTTGCAATTTCTTAACTCCACTTGCATCAATGGATCTAAGAGGGTAAACAGCTTTAAGTTCCTCGGCATCCACTTCACCGAGGACCTCATATGGTCTGTACAGCGCCTCTTTCACCTCAGACAGTTGAGGAAGTTTGGTATGGGCCCCCAAATCCTAAGAACTTTCTACAGGGAGACAATTGAGAACATCCTGACTGGCTGCATCACTGCCTGATATGTGAACTGTACTCCCCTCAATCGTAGGACTCTGCAGTGAATGGTGTGGGCAGCTCAGTGCATCTATAGTTGTGAACTTTCTGTCATTCAGGACATTTACAATGACAGGTGTGAGAATAGGGCCCGTAGGATCACAGGGGACCCAAGCCGCCCCAACCACAGTCTATTCCAGCTGCTACCACTTGGGAAACGGTTCCACAGCATAAAAGCCAGGACCAACAGGCTCCGGGACAGCTTCTTCCACCAGGCCATCAAAATGATGAACTCACACTGATTTGAGTGTACTCTATATTACATTGACTGTTCTATTTATTATAAATTCAGCACGGACTAGAAGGGCTGAGATGGCCTGTTTCTGTGCTGTAGTTGTTATATGGTTATATGTTATAAATTGTTATAAGTTACTATGATTGCACATTTAGACAGATACGTAAAGATTTTTACTCCTCATGTATATGAAGGATGTAAGTAATAAAGTCAATTCAATTCAAATATTCAACATTATCTGACCCTATGTCACCTCTTTATAAAGATGTAATTCCATCTCTTACCAACAGAGCCACACCACAACCTATGCCTTCCTGCCTGTCCTTTTGCTTTGATGTTAAGCTCCCATTTATGGCCTTCTTTCAGCCATGACTCTGCGATGCCCACAACATCGTACCAACCAATCTCCAATTGTGCCACGAGTTCGTTCACCTTATTCAGAATGCTACGTGCATTTAAATACAGTCCTGATGAAGCCGGAAACATGGACTGTTTGTTCTCTATCACAGATAGAGTCATAGAAAAGTACAGTGCAGAAACAGGCTCTTCGGCTCATCTCCATGCCAAATCATTGAAAATGCCTACTCTCATTGATCTGCACCAGGATCATAACTCTCCATACTCCTCCCGTCCAGATTTCTTTTAAACAGTGAACATGCACCACTTGTGCTGGCAGCTCATTCCACATTCTCAGGGCCCTCTGGGTGAAAAGGTTTCCCTCATGTTTCCCTTAAACTTTTCTTTTTGTAATTTTTTTTTATTGAAGTTCATCATCAAACAAATATTTCCATAAGATGTATTTCAGATATTCTACATATATATCATATAGTCATATTTGCCACAGATCTCCACATAATATTTATCTGAGGTATACACTTATAGAAAGGAGAGGAAAGAAAGAACAAGCAAAAGAAGAAAACAAGAAGGGAGTGATTTTTTTTTACAACATATTCATTGATTTGTGAGAATAAAATCAGGCCTATGAGGTGTTACGTAGTTAAACCATTTTTCCCAGTATGAATCAAATTGTTCCAACTTCTGATTAACAGATGCTGTTATCTTCTCCATTTTGTAAATGTCCATTGTAACTTCCATCCATGCATTTAAAGTTTGGCTCTCCTGTGACAACCATTTCCTGGTAAGGGTCTTTTTACCAGCTACCAGCAGTATATTCATTAAATATTTATCTCTTTTCAACCATTCTTGAGTGAAATACCCAAAATATATGGTCTTACTTTCCAAGGGTATTTCACATTTAAAGATGTCTTGTAGGGCATTGTGTATCCCACTCCAATAGTCTTTGATAACGGGGCATACCCAGAAAATATGATAATGGTTTGCATTTTGATTTCCACAGTTTCTCCAGCAAACAGGGAGGTTACTATCATAATGGGATTTCTGAGAGGGTGTAATAAAATATCTTATCAAGTTTTTCCATCTGAACTCACTCCATTTCTGTGAACTGGTACACTTCCATTGATACCTCCATATCATTATCCATTCTTCCTCAGATATAATTATCCCTCCTTCCTTCTCTCATTTTGTTTCAATATATGAAGTCAAATGTGTTTTAACATTTGACAAATCCTTATACACGCTTGAAATGATTCTACTACCGTGGTCTGAATTATATGCTTTTCTAAATAGCTCTATTAAACATGTACTTGCCTTGGTTACATTTTTAACCGTCCTATTAACATGCTGTCGCATCTATAAATACCGATAAAAGTCTTGTTTTTCTAATAAGTGTTTCTCTTTAAGCATTTCAAAACTGAACAGTGTTTCTCCTTTCATTATATTACAAAGAACTGTTATTCCTTTAGCTGTCCAGTCCTTAAATCTAGCATTCAGTTTATTCGGCATAAAATCCGAGTCATGTGTACACCATTTAAGAATTGCAATATCTCCCTCTAGTTTATATTATTTTATAATAATTTTCCATATTTTAAGAGTCCATTTCACCCATGGGTTATCAATAGTATTTATGTACCTTTGTAGGTTGTTATCAGCCAAAATTGCCTGTATGGGGATGGGAAGTATCCCCTCCTCAATGTTTTTCCGTTGAGTGTCGTATGATGGGTTGCACCAACATACTTCATACTTTGTCGCCAAACAATTGGTACTAGAACATACAATTATCACTGTGATATTTGGTTCTGCGCTTCTCACTCCCTGGATTACAAATATTAAATATTAAAGATATTAAAAATAGTTAAAAATAGTAAATATTAAAAACTTAAATTATAAATAGAAAATAGAAAAATGGTAGAGCAAAAAAAAGACCGAGAGGCAGGTCCGGATATTTGGAGGGTACAGCCCAGATCCGGGTCAGGATCCACTCAGCAGCCTTATCACAGTTGGAAAGAAGCTGTTCCCAAATCTGGCCGTACGAGTCTTCAAGCTCCTGAACCTTCTCTCGAGGGAAGAGGGACGTAAAGTCTGTTGGCTGGGTGGGTCGTTTCCTTGATTATCCTGGCAGCACTGCTCCGACAGCGTGCGGTGTAAAGTGAGTCCACGGACAGAAGATTGTTTTGTGTGATGTGCTGCGCCGTGTTCACGATCTTCTGTAGCTTCTTTTGACATATCACAGCTCTCAACTGTGCTGCAAAATAATAATCTCTAAGAGAAGGTAGGCCCCATCCCCCCTTTTCCTTGGCTAATTGCAAAGTTTTGAGACGAACTCTAGGCCTTTTACCTTGCCATATATATCTTGATAACATTTTGTTCCATTCATTGAATTGATTTTGATTAATCTCTATTGGTAGGGTCTGACAGAGATACAATAGTCTGGGCAGTATATTCATTTTAATAGATTCAATCTTTGAACTGAGACTAAAAAAAGGAATTAGGTTCCATCTATTTATACCTTCCTTAATTTTTTATATATAAGCTGATAATTGCTTTCTGATAATCTTGCCAAATCTTTTGGCGTAATGATGCCCAAATATTTGAAAGACTCTGTTTGCTATGCCCAGGAATATCTACTTTCAATTTCTCTTGGTGGGCTATAATTATATGAAAGCAATTGGGTTTTATCTATGTTGATCTTGTATCCTGATAATTGACCATATTATTCAAAGGATTGCATCAATTTAGGTAAAGAGTATGTTAGTTGCTCTAGATAGATCAAAATGTCATCCGCGTAACAGGCCAATTTATGCTCTGTCCCTTTAATAGTAATTCCCCTGATATCTTCATTTTGTCTGATGTATTGAGCTAATGGTTCCAGCTGTAATGTGAAGAGTAGCATGCACAGCCCTGTCTCGTGCCCCTTTCTAGGGTAAAGCTACTTGATAAGTATCCATTGATTTTAATCCTAGCAGTAGGGTTGTCATATAGTAGCTGTATAGTTTTAATAATTGTGTTATGGAAACCAAATTTATGTAAAACTCTAAAGAAAGTTCCAATTAACTGAAATAAATGCCTTTTCAGCGACAACGCTTATCACTATTGCTTCAATTTTATTTTTTTGTATGTGATCCATAATATGAAGTGTGCTTCGTATATTGTCTTGCGTTTGGCGTTGTTGTATAAAACCTGTCTGAAAAAGCGAAAAAAGCGGCACACCTGAGGACTGGGAGAAATTCAGAGTGCAGCAGAGGAGGACAAAGGACTTAATTCGGACAGGGAAAAAAGTTTATGAGAGAAAGCTGGCAGGGAACATAAAAACTGACTGTAAAAGCTTTTATAGATATGTAAAAAGAAAAAGATTGGTTAAGGCAGAAACAGGTGAATTGATCATGGGGGACAAGGACATGCCAGACCAATTGAATAACTACTTTGGTTCTATCTTCACTAAGGAGGACATAAATAATCTTCTGGAAATAGTAGGGGATTGAGGGTCTAGTGAGATGGAGGAACTGAGGGAAATACATGTTAGTAGGGAAGTGGTGTTAGGTAAATTGAAGGTGGATAAATCCCCGGGGCCAGATGGTCTGCATCTCAGAGTGCTTAAGGAAGTAGCCCAAGAAATAGTGGATGCATTAGTGATAATTTTGCAAAACTCTTTAGATTCTGGACTAGTTCCTGAGGATTGGAGGGTGGCTAATGTAATCCCGCTTTTTAAAAAAGGAAGGAGAGAGAAACTGGGGAATTATAGACCGGTAAGCCTGACATCGATGGTGGGGAAACTGCTACAGTCAGCTATCAAAGATGTGATAGCAGCACATTTGGAAAGCGGTGAAATCATCGGACAAAGTCAGCATGGATTTGTGAAAGGAAAATCATGTCTGACGAATCTCATAGAATTTTTTGAGGATGTAACTAGTAGAGTGGATCAGGGAGAACCAGTGGATGTGGTATATTTGGATTTTCAAAAGGCTTTTGACAAGGTCCCACACAGGAGATTAGTGTGCAAACTTAAAGCACACGGTATTGGGGGTATGGTATTGATGTGGATAGAGAATTGGTTGGCAGACAGGAAGCAAAGAGTGGGAATAAACGGGACCTTTTCAGAGTGACAGGCAGTGCCAATGGGGTACCGCAAGGCTCAGTGCTGGGACCCCAGTTGTTTACAATATATATAAATGACTTAGACGAGGGAATTAAATGCAGCATCTCCAAGTTTGCTGTTGACACGAAGCTGAGCGGCAGTGTTAGCTGTGAGGAGGATGCTAAGAGGCTGCAGGGTGACTTGGATAGATAGATACACTTTATTAATCCCGAGGGAAATTTGGTTTCGTTACAGCCGCACCAACCAAGAACAGAGTGTAAATATAGCAATACAAAAAACCACCAACAATCAAACAGCAAAATGCAAACACATAAGTCCAGGACCAGTCTATTGGCTCAGGGTGTCTGACCCTCCATGGGAGGAGCTGCACGTTCGATGGCCACAGGCAGGAATGACCTCCCGTGCCGCCAAGTGTTGTATCATGGTGGAATGTGGCCGAAGTCCAACAGTAAAAAGTTCAATATCCAGTCTGCAAACACATTCCTCGATATTAATATAACCCGGATTGCACCATCTGTTGTTAACCAGATCAGTAAGTACCCAACTCCTTTACGCTTACCGCTCTCAGTGCACTTCCGGTCAGCCGGAACGGCATTACCCACCAAACTCATCTTCTCCATAAGTCTCTGTTGTCTTGACCCAGTCCTCTTTCCTGGACTTTGTGATCCCCCTCTGCATCCTCTGTGTGTTTTCCTCTGGATTTCAGCAGGGGTGTCCGCCGCTCTGCTCACTAAACCGGCCGGCATTAGCTGGAATACATAATGCGACCTTGCTTCTGTCCCGCGAGTCGGGATGTAAGCATTTCCAGCGCTAAAAAAAACCCAAATAAAACTCTCTGTACCAGCATATTAGAGAGGGTGCAGCTTCGACGTGTTACCGTGAGAAAAAAATACAAAAAATAACGTAAATTAAAAAGTAAGAAGAAGAAAGTAAGAATAGATCAGAATGGCTGTACCAGGCTGCATGCATGACTGGCGCATGCACACTAAAAATGAGTGGGCAAATTCATGGCAGATGCAATTTAATGTGGATAAGTGTGAGGTTATCCACTTTGGTGGCAAGAACAGGAAAACAGATTATTATCTGAATGGTGGCCGATTAGGAAAAGGGGAGGTGCAATGAGACCTGGGTGTCATTGTACACCAGTCATTGAAAGTGGGCATGCAGGTACAGCAGGCGGTGAAAAAGGCGAGTGGTATGCTGGCATTTATAGCAAGAGGATTCGAGTACAGGAGCAAGGAGGTACTACTGCAGTTGTTCAAGGCATTGGTGAGACCACACCTAGAGTATTGTATGCAGTTTTGGTCCCCTAATCTGAGGAAAGACATTCTTGCCATAGAGGGGGTACAAAGAAGGTTCACCAGATTGATTCCTGGGATGGCAAGACTTTCATATGATGAAAGACTGGATCGATTAGGCTTATACTCTCTGGAATTTAGAAGATTGAAGGGGGATCTGATTGAAACATGTAAAATTCTAAAGGGATTGGACAAGCTAGATGCAGGAAGATTGTTCCCAATGTTGGGGAAGTCTAGAACGAGGGATCACAGTTTGAGGATAAAGGGGAAGCCTTTTAGGACCAAGATGAGGAAAAACTTCTTCACACAAAGAGTGGTGAATCTGTGGAATTCTCTGCCACAGGAAACAGTTGAGGCCAGTTCATTGGCTATATTTAAGAGGGAGTTAGATATGGCCCTTGTGGCTAAAGGGATCAGGGGGTATGGAGAGAAGGCAGGTGCAGGGTTCTGAGTTGGATGATCAGCCATGATCGTACTGAATGGCGGTGCAGGCTCGAAGGGCCAAATGGCCTACTCCTGCACCTATTTTCTATGTTTCTATGTCTGATCCTTATGTATCAGTATGGGTAGAAACTCATTTAATCATTTGACCATGATGGAGGTAAATAATCTATAATCTACTTTAAGCACGGATATTGGTCTAAATGACCCACATTCCATTTTATCCTTGCCTTCTTTTGGTATAACTGAGATTATCGCTTCCTTCCAGCTGGGTGGCATTTGTGCTTTTTTAGAGCCCAGTTCAGTGTGGGGAGTAAGACAGGAATTAACTCATTTTTAAATTCTTTGTACCACTCTGCCATATGCCCATCTGAACCTGGTGACTTGCTTAATTTAAGCCTACTAATTGCAGCTTTTAGTTCAACTTCAGTTATGTCAGCAGTCATCGTTCTATTTTGTTCTTCGCTTAAAGTGGGTAACTCTAGAGAATTCAGAAAGGCGTCAATTTGGGTTATGCTTCCCTCTGGAACTTTGGAATATAGAGTTTTGTAAAACACTTCAAAAGCTTCTTGAATTTCACAGTTTATTTTTTTTATCATTTTTGTTCTTAAATCCCTAATTCTATGAATTGTATTTTCTGCTACTTTTTTTTCAGTTTCCACACTAGTATTTTCATAGACTTAGATCCACTTTGATAATGTCTCTGTTTCAGAAACATTAAATTTTTCCTTATTTCTTGCATAGCCAAACTATCAACTTCATTCCTAATTTTTAAAATTTCCTCTAATGTATCCTGTGCCAAATTCAATTCGTGTTTTTTCCTAGTTCCTTCAGCCTATTTTGTAATTCCTCTAATGTTTTATTCCTTTTTTTCCCTATTATATGAAGATATCGCTATAATTTTCCCTCCTAAGAGAGCCTTTAGAATATCCCGTAGAACGGGAAGTGAAACCTCACCATTATCGTTGAATTCTAAGTAAAGACTAATTTCTTTTTTAATTTGTTCCTTAAAGTAGGGATCATTGAGTAGATTTGAATTTAGTTTCCAAATAGTATTCTTTGGTTGTAGGTCTAAATCAACAGATAAATATATAGGTGCATGGTCACTTACATCTATTGTCCCAATTCCACAGGTGTTTATTTTGTCTTTGTCTTTTCCAAATGTTATGAAATAGTTTATTTTTGTATATACGGAATTGGGGGCAGAATAATGAGTGTAATCTCTTCTGTTGGGGAAAAGGTCCCTCCATATATCAATTAGACCAACATCCTCAAAAAGTGTATTAACTTTCTTATGTAATAATTTTGTTTCATAGGTTTTTCTATTGGAAGAGTCTAACTTTGGTTGTAATTATAAAGTTAAATCTCCCCCACATATCAGGAGACCTTCTGTTTCCGTTACCATAATATTAGTAATTTTCTGAAAGAAACCAGTATCACTTCCTGGAGGTGCGTATATATTGAATAGAGTAACTGAATTTCCGTCTACACAAAATAATCTGCAGATGCTGGGGTCAAAGCAACACTCACAATATTCGTTCAACACTCGCAGCATTCGTTTCCACAGATGCTGCCCGACCTGCTGAGTTCCTCCAGTGTGTTGTGAGTGTTGAATTTCCGTCTATATTCCCCCTTTCCAGAACATATCTGCCCTCCTTATCTCCCATTTTGAATACTTTCTCAAAATTTAGCTTGCTTGAGATGAGAATAGCAACTCCTCTTCTATGTCCTGATATATATGAGGAGAAAAACAAGTTAATGAAGCCCATTCTCTTTAGTTTTCCATCCTCATTATCATTAAGTGAGTTTCCTGTAAATATACTACATGGGCTTGCATTTTTTTCATTTTGGATAGAATTTTACTGTGCTTGATTGGATATAACAGCCCACTGACATTAAAAGAAATGAATTTTACTTTGTCCTTAGCTATGTGTGTTTATCTGTCAATATATCATTGAAATTAGCAGAATAAAATTTAATCGGGCTACTCCCTGAACAAATAAGAACCAAGATACCCGAATAATAAAAAAAGCAACAAAGGTGTGATTGCAAGGCTGAGGTCTCTAGTAGATGACCCTGGGTTGAGCTAGAGGAAACGTCTAGCCGTGGGGGATAGCCCCTCCTACCTGTGAGTTGAGGGCCCCCATTACAGTACCCATAAAAGTAAGTGAACAAATCTGTGTCCATTACACAGAAAAGATTTCCCTGTGAATTTCTCCCATATGTATATTCTCATTTAGGTGGGGAAAAAGGAGTGAATGAATGAATAAAAAAAATTGAGTAATATAAAATCCACATTATAATAAGAATTTCTTGAGATAGGTATATCACCGCCTACTTTTGCTTCCAAGTGGTTAAGACGTTCGTCTAGTGATCCGAAGGTCGCTGGTTCGAGCCTTGGCTGAGGCACCGTGTGTGTCCTTGAGCAAGGCACTTAACCACACATTGCTCTGTGACGACACTGTTGCCAAGCTGTATGGGTCCTCTTGCCCTTCCCTTGGACAACATCAGTGGCGTGGAGAGGGGAGACTTGCAGCATGGGCAACTGCTGGTCCTCCATACAACCTTGCCCAGGCCTGCGCCCTGGCAACCTTCCAAGGCGCAAATCCATGGTCTGACGAGACTAACGGATGCCTATATTTTTGCTTCCATTTAGCTTATCAACACTTTTAAAGTTAACCAAACCTTATGGCTCTTCTGGAGGGGGTGAGGGCTGTCTTTGGAAAACTCTCAGTCTCTTCCTGATATTCTTCTCTCACCCACCTCCCGTCTCCTGCTTTCTTGGTTCTCTTACTATCTCCCAAGCAGATCGGGATAACTGCTCAGCCAGGCTTTCCCTTGGTTTGATCACGCTAACGGGCATCTCTCTGTTTTTCATGTCTGTAGTCGCCCCTTCCACTGTCTGATACAGTTGCATCCCACCTTCATATAACATTTTCAGTTTAGCAGCTTACGGAGTCTGGAATCTAATCTTTCCTTGCTTTAATATTCGCTTTACTTCAGAGTATTCCTTACGTTTCTGCAGGACTGCCGGAGGGTAATCTTGATCGAAATATATTAATTTCCTGTTCGAAAACACCCTCTTCTTACCCCAGGCCCTTCATAGAATCTCTGCCTTGGTATTGTATCGAAGGAATCTTAATTACTATTGAGCGTGGCTTATCTTCTCTGTCTCCAGTAGGCCTCGGGACGAGTGCACAATGTGTCCTCTCAATTCCAGCTCCATAGTCGAGGGGATCTCCAGCGTGTCCCGCAGCAACTTTCCTACAAACTCCATCATAGACAAACCCTCCTCTCCTTCGGGAGCATTGCATATCCTGATATTTTTCCATCGTGATCTTCCCTCCTGGTCAAGCAGTTTACTTTCTTGTTGATTTAATATCTTTATCGCCTTAGTATCCGTTCCATGTTTTGCACAAGATCTTCCACCTTCTCAATTCGTGTCTCTGCCACCGCTAGTTTTTGATTGACATTCGTGAGTTCTGACTTGATATCATTTAGTTGCTGTTTTATATCTTTTTGGAATCCCCATATCCCTTCCAGAATTTTTATCATATTTGCTGCTTCGCCTGAACGAGGCCCATCGTCAGCCTCGCTGCCACATTTTCGGGTAGGACCTGTACCTCTCTCGTCCATAGGCTCCGCAGTGATGCTTTTTTTATCTTCATTCTTTTTCCCCATTCTTGCCCCCCTTATCAATTCAGATATTTTCGAAAGATCTTATATTTGATGGATTAATGGGGGCAAAATATGTGTTTTTCCGGAGGAGCTATTGATTTATAGCTGCCATTCTAGACGATGACATCACCGGAACCCTCCCTTAAACTTTTCACCTTTCTCCCTTAACCCATGACCTCTGGTTGTAGTTCCACCCAGCCTCAGTGGAAAAAGCCTGTTTGCACTTACCTTATCTATACCTTTCATAATTTTGTATACCTCTGTGAAATCTCATCTCAATCTTCTACATTCCAACACACATTCCAATCTTTCCTTATAACTCAGGTCCTCCAGACCTAGTAGCATTCTTGTAAATTTTCTCTGCACTCTTTCAACCTTGTTTACATCTTTCCGGTACACAAAACTGCACACAATACACCAAATTAGGCCTCAGCTATGATGCTGCCAGACCTGCTGAATTCTTCCAGCATTTTGTGTGTGTAAAGTCGACGTGTTCGAGCATCACTATGGCCACTTTAACCACTTTGCACTAAAATAGACATTTATCATTCTAATTGTGTTGTCTTGTAAAATAAAAGAGTAAAATGTATGATTTTCTTGTTACTGTGTTTTATCTGATGCTTTGTGCCTCCGATGCTCTGCAAGTGAAATTTTCATTGCGTCTGTGCACACATGTACTTGTGACAATAAACTTTAACTTTGAGCACCTGTCCAATTTCAGGGCCATATTTCTTAAAGGCAGGGGCAACAGAGGAGACTCTTGGAAGTGTCAGAGAGAGTCTAGATCTGCCTGTATGTAAAGTTCAGAATCAGAATTATATTTAATATAATCGGCATGTGTCGTGAAATTTGTTGTTTTGCAGTGGCGGTACAGTACATAATATATTTTATTAAAATTAATTAATTAACTAGTTAATTAAGTAAGTAGTTCAAAAAGAGAGAAAAATATACTGTTGAAGTGTTCATAAGTTCATTGCAAATTTGAAATCTGATGGCAGAGGGCAAGAAGTTGTTCCTAAATTGTTGAGTGTGTGTCTTCAGGCTCCTGTACCATCTCCTTGATGGTAGCGATGAGAAGTGGGTGTGTCCTGGGTGATGGGGGTCCTTAATGATGGATGCTGCCTTTTTGAGGCACTGCCTGGATACTGGTGAGGCTCGTGCCTGTGATGAAGCTGACTGAATATACAACTCTCTGCAGCTTTTCCTAATCCTGTGCAGTGACCCTTCCATGCCAGACAGTGGTACAACCAGTCAGAATACTCTTCATATACATTGTATAAATTTGCCAGAGCCTCACTGAGACTAAAGACTGAAGCACCAGTGGTGAAGATCAAGAAGGTATAGTCAGGGGAGGCAGGGAACCACTTACAGGTCTGCTTTGAGACAGTCAACTGGACAACATTCAGGAACTTATCTTTGACGTTGATGCAGGAACACAGTGGTTGAATGAGAAGCTCATGGAATGGTGATGAATGTGGGCTGTGTGTGATTGAGTAATTGAACAGGACAGATTTGAGAGCTCAATTGGCCTCCTACTCCTACATTCAGAGTCACAGATTGATCAGAGAACAGCAGGCTCTGGAGTACTGACACTGGGAACTGTTCCCCACCACTCCTGACTCCTACTTTTTCCTCTCCTTTCAGCGAACCCATTCATCCAGTTGACATTCAAGGGGAGTTCAGTGATTGCAGTGACTGAGGCCAAACTTGGACAGAAGAACGTGTATCTGACTGTGCAGATCCACGCCCACCCCTGGCCCAACATCCACTGGTGAGTCAGGCCAGCAATCTTTTTTCTTTCTCTTTCTCTCTCTCTCTCCCTCTCTCCTCCTCCCTCTGTCCCCCTCCCTCTCTCTCTCCCTCTTTTTCTCCCTCTTCCACTCTCCCTCTCCCTCTTTCCCCTCTCTCTCCCCCCCTCCCTCTGCCTTCCCCTCCCTTTTCACTTCCTCCTTCCCACCCACTCTCTCCCCCACCCTTCCTCTCTCCCCCTCCCTTCCTCTCTCCCCTCCCTTCCTCTCTCCCCCTCCCTCCCTCTCTCCCCCTCCCTCCCTCTCTCCCCCTCCCTCCCTCTCTCCCCCTCCCTCCTTCTCTTCCATCCCTCTCCCCCTCACCTCCTTACCCTCTTTCTCGCTCGCCCTCACTAACCCCCTGTAATCACCACACCAGTCTGTCCCCACTCCCCTCCTCTCCATTCCTCTTCCTTCATCAGTCCTCTGTCCTCTCTCCCTCTTCCTCTACTCCTCCATCCCTCCCTTTCACCACTCCCCCTCTCCACCCTCTTTATTTTCCCCCTCCACCCTCCCAATCTACTTTATCCCATCTGTCTCTCCCCCCTCCTGTCTTCCCTCCATCTCCTCCCTGTCTTTCCCCCCATTTTCCACCTACTCACCATTCCCTGACCTCGCTCTCCCTCTGCTTCCCCCCCCCCCCCTTTCCTCCGAAAGGTAGCCTACCTACCTTGTTAACCCCTCCCCTACTCTATCTCTCTAACATTCTTCCTCCTCTACCCTTCAGTCTCTCTTCCACCTCTCAAAGCCCTGGATCAGGAACACTACCCATCCCCTCCTTTTGCTCCTCTCCATCAAATCTCCCCATTCTCCTGTCCTTGCTCTCCTCCTCTCCCTATCCGTCCACCTTGCCACGCTCTTCCACTTTCCTTGAGGCTGTCCCCTCTCACCCTCCCTCCCTTCCCACACTAACACCATGCCACGTTCTGCTGCAGGTTGAAAGATGGGAAGCCAATTCGGAGCCTGGCGATGCAGCCAAATGGATCGAGCCTGAGGATTGGAGAGGTGACAGAGCAGGATGCTGGTGTCTACACTGTCCTTGCCCGCAATCCCAAGGCGGGCCTGGAGAAGCGGTTACACATACGGCTCGTTGTCAATGGTGAGGATGGTAGACCATGTCCCAACACACAGATTCAATCTGTATTTGCGTTTATTTACCACGTGTACATTGAAACATACAGAGAAATGCGTTTGTTTGCTTTAACAACCAACACAACCTAGAGGTGTGCTGGCAGCAGCCCGCAAGTGTCACCACATATTCCATTGCCAATATATCACGTCCATAGTGTTCAGGAGAACAACACAAAACACAACTACAGCTCGGCTAAGTCCTGGGAGTGGACACGTCCAGACACAGAGATTTGGGAATAGGCCTGTATCTGGGGTTTGGTCTCTGCCACACTGCCTGTAACCTACACAACTGTGCACTTGACCCTCTGTGGAGCATTCACTCACACACAAACACACTGACCCTCACTGGGGACAGAACTCCCCCGCCCACACACTGACCCTCACTGGGGGATGGTCCCACACACACACACTGACCCTCACTGGGGGATGGTCCCACACACACACTGACCCTCAGTGGGGACAGAACTCCCCCACCCACACACTGACCCTCACTGGGGAACAGATACCCCCATACACACTGACCCTCACTGGGGGATGGTCCCACACCCACACTGACCCTCACTGGGGCAGTCCCACACACACTGACCCTCACAGGGGGACGGTCCCACACACACACGCTGACCCTCACTGTGGGACAGTCCCGCACACACACTGACCCTCACAGGGGGACGGTCCCACACACACACACTGACCCTCACTGGGGAATGGATCCACACACACTGACCCTCGCAGGGGGATGGTCCCACACACACACACCCTGACCCTCACAGGGGAACAGTCCCACACACACTCACTGACCCTCACTGGGGGACGATCCCCCACACACACACTGACCCTCACTGGGGACAGTCCCACCCACACTGACCCTCACAGGGATACGGTCCCCCACACACACTAACCCTCACTGGGGGATGGTCCCACACACACACACTGACCCTCACTGGGGGACAGTCCCACACACACACTGACCCTCACTGGATGACGGTCCCACACACACACACTGACCCTCACAGGGGGACGGTCCCACACACACTGACCCTCACAGGGGGACGGTCCCACACACACTGACCCTCACTGGGGGATGGTCCCACACACACACACTGACCCTCACTGGGGACAGTCCCACACACACACACTGACCCTCACTGGGGAATGGATCCACACACACTGACCCTCACAGGGGGACGGTCCCACACACACACACACACACACACACACACACACACACACACACACACACACACACACTGACCCTCACAGGGGAACAGATACCCCCATACACACTGACCCTCACTGGGAGATGGTCCCACACACACACTGACCCTCACTGGGGGACAGACCCTCAAATACACTGACCATCATTGGGGGATAGCTCTCTCTATCTACCTCCACCTAGCCCCCACCCCTCAACCCTCCTCCCTCCTCTCCCCCTTCTCCTCTCCCCTCTGTCCTTCCTTCCCTCTCCCCTTCCCCTCCCTCTCCCCCCTTTCCCCTCCGATCTCCCCCTCACCCTCTTCTTCCTCTCACCCCTCCCTCTCCCTCACCATCCCTATCCCCACTCCATCTTCTCCCTCCCCACCCCCTCTCTCCTCTCCCTCTCTCCCTCTCGCTCTCCTTCTCCTCTCGCCCCTCCCTCACCCTCACCATCCCCATCCCCCACACCCTCTCCCTTTCTTTCTCCTCCCCTCTCCCTCTAGCCCCAATCCCCCCCCCCCCCCCATTCTCAGACATTAACACTCACTGGCCCTTACTGGGATCAGTTCCACACAGACCCTCAGTGGATGCCGGACTTGGACACCTATTGGCCTGACAGCTCTGCTGTCCCACCATAACCCAGTGGTGAAGAAGGATGCTTGTCCGCCGGATGTGATAGATGACCCCGCCCTGTGAAGATCAGAGTCTGTGGGTGGTGGTGGCGGTTCATTGTCTGTGTTTTCCTATATTTTCTCCGGCCCCTCCTCTGGCCGCCCCTCAGCTCGCTTTGTTTTTCTTTTTGCAACAGTCCCACCTCAGATCCATGAGAAGGAGGTGGCTTCTCCAACCAACATTTACCCACGTGGGAGCAGACAGACGCTGACATGTACCGTGTATGGCATTCCCACGCCGTCACATGTGTTCTGGTACTGGAGACCCTGGGGTCCATGCGGAGTGAAGTTGTACCCAAACCTGTGAGTAGCTGTGGTCCCCCCCCGAGATCTCGTTTCCCCACTCCTGTAATGCCTGTTATTTTCACATGTACTGGGATACAGTAAAAAAAATTGTCATGTTCAAGTTCGAGTGAATACTGGAGGGCAGCACCCAATCCACCATGTACGCCGTGCCACGTCGTGCACCCAATCCACCATGTACGCCGTGCCACGCCGTGCACCCAATCCACCACGTACGCCGTGCCACATCGTGCACCCAATCCACCACGTACGCCGTGCCACATCATGCACCCAATCCACCACGTACGCCGTGCCACGTCATGCACCGAATCCACCATGTACGCCGTGCCACGCCGTGCACCCAATCCACCATGTACGCCGTGCCACATCGTGCACCGAATCCACCATGTACGCCGTGCCACATCGTGCACCCAATCCACCACGTACGCCATGCCACGCCGTGCACCCAATCCACCATGTACGCCGTGCCACGTCGTGCACCCAATCCACCATGTACGCCATGCCACGCCGTGCACCGAATCCACCACGTACACCGTGCCACATCGTGCACCCAATCCACCATGTACGCCGTGCCACGTCGTGCACCCAATCCACCATGTACGCCGTGCCACGTCGTGCACCGAATCCACCACGTATGCCGTGCCACGCCGTGCACCCAATCCACCACGTATGCCATGCCACGCCGTGCACCCAATCCACCACGTACGCCGTGCCACATCGTGCACCCAATCCACCACGTACGCCATGCCACGCCGTGCACCCAATCCACCACGTATGCCGTGCCACGCCGTGCACCCAATCCACCATGTACGCCGTGCCATGTTGTGCATTGACTCTGGTGCATCTCACCTGGGCAGCTACAAGCAGGCGAACCATGGCTATGACCGAGGCCACGGCACTTCCCCGCCATCCACCCCTGCCATCCGCCAATAAATCAATGAATTGGACCTGCAGCGTTCCACATGACCACTGTCCAACAGGGCTTTGCGATCACAGGAGAAGTGACTAAGATGACCACTCGCTGTTCGACTGCGCACTTCCTTCGCATGCCAACCGCTGTGACGCCTTTCTAACGCAGGCAGCAGCATGATGTCCAGCTCCTTCAGCTTCTCCACCAACCAGCAACTCGCTGATGCAATACCTGCAGAACTTTAAGTTCTGAATGTCAGTAAGGTCCTGCAATCGTAAAAAAAATGTTTAGGAAAGACAGTAACATCTCTGATTGGCCCCATAGAAGCCGCTGAGTCTGAGTGCACCACCATCTTATCAGAATATACTTCTCGCACACTGTTCCTACAGATCAGATCATCACACAGTGCATTGAGGTAGAACAAGGTAACAGAATGCAGAAAAGCGAGGCCTCAAGATGGTGGCATTCATTATTAAGGACTCTCACCACCCAGGACATGAATTGAATTGAATACAATTGACTTTATTTCTTACATCCTTCACACACGTGAGGAGTGAAAATCTTTATGGTACGTCTCCGTCTGAATGTGCATTGTGCAAATTATAATAACTTGCAATTAATAGTATGCACAGTAAGATCTACAACAGAACAGTCAGTATAGCTTAGAAATACAATTGTGTCAGCATGAGTTATTCAGTCAGATGGCCTGGTGGAAGAAGCTGTTCCAGAGCCTGTTGGTCCTGGCTTTTATGCTGCAGTACCATTTCGCAGATGGTAGCAGCTGGAACAGTTTGTGGTTGGGGTGACTCGAGTCCCCAGTGATCCTTTGTAATCATTGCCGATGGTCTCATACAGTTCCTTGAGAGCCAGGTCAGTATCAGCCTGCAGTGGAATATACACAGCTTTGATAATAACAGCCATCAACTCCCTCGGCAGCCAGAAAGGTCTACACAGAAGCACAAGACGCTCCAGATCCGGGGAACAAAAGGATTTGAGGGCATGCACATTCCAGGGGTCACACCAAGCATTATTGACCATGAAGTATATCCCACCTCCTTTACTCTTCCCAGAGGGGTTCTTTGACCTGTCTGCGAAACAGGGAGAACCCAGAAGGCTCAATGGCGTTATCCGTTATCTCCTCTGTCAACCAGGTCTCCACGAAACACAAAAAGTTACATTCCTTTGTTTCCTGCTGGTAGGAGATTCTGGCTCTCAGTTCGCACAGCTTGTTGTCCAGGGACTGAACGTTAGCCAGGAATATGCTAGGGAGTGGCGGCTGATAAACACATCATCTCAATCTGACCAGGACACCGACCCTTCTCCCTCGCCTCCACCGCCACTTTCAAGCCTCCCATGGATTGTGTAAGCGACGGTTGCCAGTGTAGAAAACATGGCACATTGTGGGTAAATGTCATCTTCCCAATGTTCAGAAGAGTCAGTCGATCATATCTGATGTGACTATCAGGTTCTTGAACAAGAAATGCAAAGGAAATTGCAGAAATTAGCAGTACACTGTAAAATTGGTATAGAGCTTGCAACACGGCTGTGGTATGCGGTACCATCTTGGCAAGCCCTCGGTTCATTGCTACCATCAGGGAGGAGGTACAGGATCCTGAAGACACACTCATTATTTCAGGAACAACTTCCTCCCCTCCACCATCAGATTTCTGAATGGTCCATGAACCCATGAACACTCCCTCACCACATTTGCTCTTTTTGTACACTTACTTATTTTTAAATACGTTCTGTAATTCTTGTAACGTTTACGTATCTGCTGCCACAAAATAACACATTTCATGACGGTAGCGTAGTGGTTAGCGTGATGCTATTATAGCTCGGGCATCAAAGTTAGGCATTCAATTCTGGTGCCATTTGTAGGGAGTTTGTATATTCTAACCGTAACCACATGAGTTTCCTCACACAATCTAAAGGTTATTAGGTAAATTGATCATTGTAAATTATCCTGTGATTGCTAGGGTAAAATAAGTGGGTCGCTGAGCAGATTCGTCCATTAGACTGAAAGGTTCTGTTCCTCACTGTATCTATAAATAAATAGTGGAAGTAAATCTCATTCTGATTCTCATAAAGTGTTACAGCTACGTACAGAGGAAGTGCATTGCAGGTAAACTATAAGATGCAAGCTTATAACAAAGTAAATTGTGAGGCCCAGAGGCAGGAAACAGTGAGGTAGAAGTTGTCCTTATGCCTGGTGGTAAGTGCTTCCAGGCTTTTGTATCTTCTGCCCTGGCGGGGGGGGGGGGGGAGCAGAGGGCATGTCTGGGGTCTTTGGTTATGTAGTGAGTACTGAAGTCTGTGTATACCTGTGGTCCCCATCATGAGCTCAGCTCTCTGGACTCGCCCTGCTATCTGTCCTCCTTCTCGTTTACTACCTCATTAAAGCCAACCTCTGTCCTAGCTTTTAGTTGCAAAACTGATGTGCATTTATACAGCAACTTTAACGACTTCAGGACATCAGGTAGTTTACAGCTATCATTGGGTATATTTAAACCAAAGAATGTTTAGTAAGGATGTCAATCGATATGGGGAGAAGGCAGAAAAATGGGGTTAAGAGGGAAAATAAATCAGCCATGAATGAATGATAGAGAAGACTCAATGGGCTGAATGGCCTGATAGTGCTCCTGTGTCGTGGCACCACCCCTCTCAAAGTGTGACCCTCCCTCAGTACCACCCCTCCCACAGTGTGACCCTCCCTCAGTATCACCCCTCCCACAGTGACCCTCCCTCAGTATCACCTCTCCCACAGTGTGACTCTCCATCATTACAGCACCCACATATTGGTCTTGATTCTGGGCTCACATCTCTGATCAAACAGCAACTGATGACACAGCCATGGAAAGTGTTAAATTCTGACGACGTCCACAAACTGAGCATAAACATCAGAAACGACTGAACCCGAACAGTGACAGGAGATTTCAAACAATTGGAGCCGTGGTCTATTTTGGGTGATATATTATGGAGTATTTCATGAAGGTGTCATTAAGTTATGTGTCGAACACAAGGGTAATGCACTGTGTATCTTGGAATAATGAAGACATTTTGTCAAACGCCAATAACTTCAGGAAACAGACACAGCACTGAGTTCTTCACACCCTGTGTCCTGCCAGTATAGCGCTGTTTGTTTCCAATCAGGAGGATGCTGGAGTGATCCGTCCTCTCTGATACCTTCCTGTTTTTCAGTCGCTGCCTGTGAGTTTCACCTAGAGTGTGCCCTAGGACAGCATTCTGGTTGACTGCACAGCTCCTGTCTCAGTTGCATCCTGTGTTGTCAGCAGATGCAGACAAAACAAGGTTTCACCGAGTGAGGCAGCTCACACCCCCTTCAATGCATAAAGCAGAATCTGCAGGGTTATCAGTTCCTCATTGAAATCTCTCTGTAGGTAGGTGATGGGCTGACACTGAATTTTAGAACCAGATACAGGTCACTCTGCCTGGTGAATCATATGATGATAAGAGGCATATTTCAAAGTTCATAATAAATTTATTATCAAAGAATCAGAATCATGTTTAATATCACTTGCATATGTTGTAAAATGTGTTGTTTTGTGGCAGCAGTGCAGTGCAATACATAATAATAAACTATAAATTACTATAAGATTTAGTCCAACTCCTGGCCTTCACGTGTGGCATAGTTCTTATGCCCAGCGGAGCTGTTCTCACTGACAGGAGAAGGGGCAAAGGCGGGCCACTGGCGCCTTAAAACCGGTTGCTCCGGGCAGATGGGGCTCGTTAACCACAGATGGTAGCTCATCTAGGAAAGGGAAAACTCCGATTTCAAACCTCCGCTGCCTTGCGGCTATACCTGCTTACAGGAAAGGCTTTGGGAGTAAACCCCGAGGAAAAATCCGGAGTCGGAGTCCCAAAGGCGGCTGACTGCTGTACCCAGCACTGGCACAGCAACTCCTGCCATGCTGCTGGCACCAAACTGTACCGACTTTCGTCGTTCCCTTGGACCTGTCATCAGCGTGGAGAGGGGGTTCCACTGCATGGGCAACAGATGAAGCTCCATATCAACTCTGCCCTGGTTTGTGCCCTGGCTACCAGAGGTGCAGTACCCTGACTACCAGAGGTGCAGTACCCATGGTCGACCACTACCGACAGGGGCCATACACACAATAAGATTTACACACATATGTGTGTGTGTGTGTCCTCAGGCTCCTTGTACCATCTCCATGATGTTAGCAATGAGAAGAGGGCACATCCTGGGTGATGGGGGCCCTTAATGGCAGGTGCTGCCTTTTTGAGGCATTGCCTTTTGAAGATGTCCTCAATGGTGAGGAGGCTAGAGCCCATGATGGAACTGACTGCTTAACAACTTTCCTGACGAAGGGTCTCGGCCTGAAACGTCGACTGCACCTCTTCCTAGAGATGCTGCCTGGCCTGCTGCGTTCACCAGCGACTTTTATGTGTGTTGCTTGAATTTCCAGCATCTGCAGAATTCCTGTTGTTAACAACTTTCTGCAGCTTTCTGATCCTGTGCTGTGGCCCCTCCATACCAGACGATGATGCAGCCATTTAGAATGGTAGAAAAAAGTACGTATATGTCACCATATACAAAGTTCAAAGTAAACTTTATTATCAGAATACATATATGTCACCACATACAGTCCTGAGATTAATTTTCCTGCAGGCATGCTCAGTAAATCTGTAGAATAGTAACTATAACAGGATCAAAGAAAGATCAACCAGAGTGCAGAAGGCAAGGAATTGTGCAAATAAAAATGTAAATAAATAGCAATAAATAACGAGAACATGAAGTAACAAGATAAAGCGATCTTAAAGTGATGTCATTGGTTGTGGGAACATCTCAATGGATAGGCAAGTGAGTGTAGTTATCCCCTTTTGTTTAAGAGCTTAGTGATTGAGGTAACTGTTCTTGAAGCTGGTGGGACGAGTCCTGAGGCTCTTGCACCTTCTACCTGATGACAGCAACAAGAAAAGAGCACGGCATAGGTGGTGAGGATCTCTGAAGATGGATGCTGCTTTCCTATGACAGTGGTTCATGTAGATGTGCTCTCTGATTTGGAGTGTACCCATGATGTACTGACCAAATCCACTACCTTTTGTAGGATTTCCATTCAAAGGTATTTGTGTTTCCATACCAGGCTGTGTTACAGCCAGTCAATACACTCTCCACTATACATCTATAGAAGTTTTTAGTTTTTGATGTCATCCTGAATCTACTGAGGAAACAAAATGCTGCTGTGCTTTCTTTGCAGTTGCACTTACGTGCTGGGTCCAGGACAGATTAGATTATTAGATTATGAGGACACGCAGTCCTCTTTTATTGTCATTTATTAATGCATGCATTAAGAAATGATGCAATGTTCCTCCAGTATGATATCACAGAAACACAAGACAAACCAAGACTAAAAAGACTGACAAAAACCACATAATTATAACATATAGTTACAACAGTGCAAAGCAATACCGTAATTTGATAAAGAACAGACCATGGACACGGTAAAAAAAAAGGTCTCAAAGTCTCCTGAAAGTCCCATCATCTCACACAGGCGGTAGAGGGGAGAAACTCTTCCTGCCATGAACCTCCAGCGTCGCAAACTTGCCGATGCAGTACCCTGAAAGCACCCAACCACAGGCGACTCCTGAGTCTGTCCGAAAACTTCAAGCTTCCGACCAGCCCTCCAATACCGAGCACCATCTCTGCTGAGTGCTTCGACCCCAGCCCCGGCAACAGGCAACAGGCAAAGCCGAGGATTTGGGGCCTTCCCCTCCGGAGATTCTCGATCGCACAGTAGCAACGGCAGTGAAGCGGGCATTTCAGAAGTTACTCCAGATGTTCCTCCGTGCTTCTCACGTCTGTCTCCATCAAATCAGGATTGTGCACGGTACCTACTTAACAAATACGATATCATTTCGGAGCGGCTGCACGCGCTGCGTCGCGCCGCCATCTTCTCCTCCCCTTCCCTGACAGGTCTTCTGAAATAGTAACACCAGGGAATTTAAAGTTGCTGACCCTTTCCACCTCTGATCCTCCACTGAGGACTAGGTCATGGACCTCTGGTTTCCCTCTCCTGAAGTCTACAATCAGTGACTTGGTGTTGCTGACATTGAGAGAAGGGTTGTTGGTATGGCACTACTCAGTTAATTTTTCAATCTCTCTCCTGTATGCTGATTCCTCACCACCTCAGATTCAGCAAACTTGAATATGGTATTGGATCACGGTCATAGGTGTGAAGTGAGTAGAACATGGGGCTAAGCTCACAACTCTGTGGTGTACTCGTGCTGATGGAGATCTTGGAGGAGATGTTGTTGCCACTCTGATCTGACTGGGATCTATAAGTGAGGAAATCCAGGATCCAATTGCATGAGGAGGTATTGAGGCCAGGGTCTTGTAGCTTATTGGTTAGTTTTGAGGAGATGCTGATATTAAGTGCTGAGCTGTGATTGATAAAGAGCATCCTGATATATAGAAATTTGATGTCCAGATGCTCCATGGTTGTGTGAAGGGCCAATGAAATGTTATCTGCTGTGGACTTGTTGCTCTGGTAGGCAAGTTGGAGTGGATCCAAGTTGCCTCTCAGGCAGCAGTTGATATGTTTCATCACCAGCCTCTTTAAACGCTTCATCACGGTGGATGTTAGTGCAACTGGGCAATGTAATTGAGGCAGGTCACCACGCTCGTTTTTGGCACCGATATAATTGAAGCCTGCTTGAAGCAGGTGGGTTCCCTGCAGAAGCGAGCAGTTAAAGATATCAGTGAACACAACAGCCAATTTTTCTGTACAGGTCTTTAGTATGTGGCCAGGTACCTATTATATCAAGTTTGTAACCTATAGTAACCTTTTGTGTATTGCAAAACAACAACTTTCACAATATATATCAGTGATAATAAAACTCATCTGATTCTGATAGCCAGAGACTTTTTCCCAGGGCAGACATGGCTAATACGAGGGGCATAATTTTAAGGTGATTGGAGGAAAGAAGGTTTTTTCACACAGAAAGTGGTGGGTGTGTGGAACACACTGCCATGGATGGTACTAGAAGCAGATATGTTAGGGACAGTTCGGAGACTCAGATAGCCACAAAAATGGAGGGTTATGTGGGAGGGGTCAGATTGATTTAGAGTAGAACATAGAAAACCTACAGCATAATAAAGGCCCTTTGGCTCACAAAGCTGTGCCGAACATGTACTTTAGAAATTACCTAGGGTTACCCATAGCCCTCTATTTTTCTAAGCACCATGTATCTATTCAGGAGTCTCTTAAAAGGCCCTATTGTATCCGCCTCCACCACAGTTGCCAGCAGCCTATTCCATGCACTCACCACTTTCTGCGTAAAAAAAAAACTTACCCCTGACATCTCCTCTGTACCTACTTCCAAGCACCTTAAACCTGTGTCCTCTCGTGTTAGCCAGATTCTCATTGGCTATTTAATTTGCTTCAAAATACTGTTTAATTAGCTCAGTGTACATATTCCACTTATCCTTTGGG
Organism: Mobula birostris; assembly: GCF_030028105.1. Lineage (NCBI taxonomy): Eukaryota > Metazoa > Chordata > Chondrichthyes > Myliobatiformes > Myliobatidae > Mobula > Mobula birostris. The sequence goes on from NC_092376.1 coordinate 173,565,579, forward strand.
TAATCAAATATATCAATTTTGACAACACAGCCAGCCATTCCTGCTCTTTTTTTATGATTATTATCATCTGGTACTCAGTCTTTATGAACCCATGAACTCTTCCGGGTTCTGACTTGTTTCTAATTCTCATTCCTGTGTTCCCTTCCGAAGAAAACATACCGCTCTGCTTTTTTTTAACACGCTGTGCTAGCTGAGTCTCTGCAAGTGCCAGGCTGAGTTCTTCTCACTCGCCATTCCTCGCTGTGCTCTTTTTTTTTTAGCTTGAGTGTCTCCCTGCACTTCAATAGGTTAGTAGCCGTCTCGGGTTCATTTTAACATGCCAGAGTTACGTTTTGTGATTTCTAAACATGAAATTAATTCAAAAGGAGACACGGTGGTCCAAAATGTGAGTCTGACCTCGTGCTTACTTTAAGCGAGCTGTGCATGTATCACGTGGTAGCAATTCACGTATTTATACATACAACCTGCAATGAATTATGATTAAGAATGCTTAATCAAGATTACACAAATGTTATTTAAATAATGCAAAACATTCCCTCGCCAGCATCATAGATTCAAAACTGTGTACCCAGATGAGATCCAGGAGTTTGGATTCTAGTTTTGGTAACATAACCAGTTTGCTATACAATATATACCCTTACCACGTAGGTTAAATGCTCAGCACAACATCATGGGCCAAGGAGCCTGCACTGTGCTGTAGTGTTCTATGTTGTGTGTTTTGCTTTCATTGAAGCAAGGAGCTTTAGAAGAGGTTATTTAGCTCATCAATTTCATGCTGGATCCTTCTAGGGCAAGGGTGCTAACCAGGGGCCCATGGACACCTTGCTTAATGGTATTGCTCATGATATTAAAAAAAAAGTTGGGAACCTCTGTTCAAGGTCTTGCAGACTTGCCCTCTGTGCTCATCCGGAATAAGCTGGTAAATTGGTTTATTATTGTCACCTGTCCTGAGGTACAGTGAAAAGCTTATTGTGCCCGCTGTTCATACAGATCAGATCATTACACAGTGCATTGAGGGAGAACAAGCGAAAACAAGAACAGAATGCAGAACAAAGTGTCACAGTTACAGAGAAAGTGCAGTACAGGTAAAGAATTAGGTGCAAGATCAGTGATGTAGATATTGAGGTCAACAGTCCATCTTATTGTACCTGGGGTCTGTTCAGTAGTTTGATAACAGGGGAATAGAAGCTGTCTTTGAGTGGTCATATGTGCTATTAGACTCTCATATCTACTTTCTGATGGGATGGGGAGAAGAGAGGATGTTCATGGTTGGTGGGATCTTTGGTTATGCTGGCTGCTTTACTGAGGCAGCAAGAAATGTAGACAGAGTCCATGAAGGGGACTGTACCTCTTCCTAGAGATGCTGCCTGGCCTGCTGTGTTCACCAGCAACTTTTATGTGTGTTCCATGAAGGGGAGGCTAGTTTCTAAGATGTGTTGAGCTGTGCCCACAACTCTCTGCAATTTCCTGTAGTCAGGTGCCTTGCAGTTGCTATACCAAGTTGTGATGCATCTGGATTGGATGCTTTCTAAGGTGCTTTCAAAAAAATTGGTGAGGGTTAGTAGGGACAGGCTCCCTGAGGAGGTAGAGGTGTTGGTGAGCTTTCTTGCCTGCGACGGTTTTGTGTTTAATCCAGGACAGATTATTAGTAATGCTCGCTCCTGGGACCTGGGAGCTGTCAACCCTTTTGACCTCAGCACCATTGATGTAAGCGTGGATATGAAATGATGAAATGTTGTAGTGAAACCCTGGCCTGTTCAATTCTTCCTTTGAGTTGTAACCTCTGCCTTTCTTTTTCTCACGGGTGCAGAGGTCCTCAAGCCATCTTGGGGCGCCATACTCAGGACCGAACCCCTGACTGCGAAGACTGGAGGAACATCTCAGCCGGGCCCCTGACCAACAAGATTGAGAGCATTGAGACCAGCTCTGAGGTTCTGGAGGGGAGGAACAAGGTGGGTCCTTTCCACTCTCCTAGCACTTTTCCATAACATCTGCAATGCCAAAAACTCTTTATGGGGCCATTATCAAGGAAAATTTAAGATACTGGAAAGGGATGTTGGTTGTTTGTCATATCCAACAATGACAGGAGACCTGTGTGGGGAGTTTTTAAAGTAGTAAAGCTGTTCAACTCTCTCTTGACCACAGAAGTCTGAGTCAAGTGGTACGAGTAATCATCACAAACTGGGGTCATCCTTGGTTGGGGTGTTGACCGTGATGTCTGAGCCTTGTCAAGCCCTTTGTTCGCCATGAAGCGTTGCAGAACTGCCTTCCTGGCTGTTGGATCTCACTGTTAATCTCATCTGCCCAGTCCACCAGAGCTAACTTTGTATGATAGGTCAGGCATGTCCCTATATGAGTGGGGTATGAGGCCCCCCCGCCACACCCAGCTACCCTCACGTAGCTTAGCCTGGTTGTTGAATCGGTGTACCAGGGTGTGGCTGCTGTCACATGCGAACAACTCCTTGGAGCCACAGGTGAGAGCTGAGGGATCAAAGTTGAGTAATGGACACAACAAGGTCCTTCACCAGAGATGCTACCCCTCCCTGGACCCCATGCACCCCAAAGGAAAGGACTACCCTCTGGCTATAGCCGTAGGAAATTCTCCTCATCTCTGTTCTAAAGGGGTGTCCCTTTGTTCTGAGCTCTGTATTTAAGGGCATCTGGCGGTTAAACAGAGAGAAACTACCAGCCTGTGGTTGATTTTAAATTAGAGATTGCTGGGTTTTTGATAACAGGCATTGGTTGCCGGGGATGCCAGTGGGCAGGAGGTGGCACAGATTAGCCACAATCCTGTTAATTAGTGGTACCTGCTCAAAGGGCTGAAAAGCTAGCTGCTTCTCCCCTCACCCTGCTTCAGTCACTGTTTCCTCTCCCCCGACAGACAGTCAGCAAGCTGATCATTGTGGCTGCCAACATCTCCGTCATGTATAAGTGTTCCGCTTTCAATAAAGTCGGGCATGATGACCGCGTCATCTACTTCTACGTGACAAGTGAGTACCTCGGGGGGGGGGGTGTGTGTGTGTGTGTGTGAGTGAGAGAGGGGGGAGAGAGTAAGAGAGAATATGTGTGTGAGTGTGTCTGTGAGAAAGTGTGTGTCTGTGTGTGTGTGTGGGAGAGAGTGTGTGAAGGAGTGTGTATGTGGGAGAGAGAAAGAGTGAGTGTGTGAGGGAGTGGGAGAGAGAAAGAGTGTGTATGTATGTGTGGGAGAGAGAAAGAATGTGTGGGAGAGAGAAAGAGTGTGTGTTTGTGTGGGAGGGAGTGTGTGTATATGTGTGGAAGAGAGAATGTGTGTGTGAGAGAGCGAGTGTGCAGATGTGTGGGACAGAGTGCGTGTGTGTCTGTGTGAGAGAGAGAAAGAGAGTGGGGGGGTGAGTGTGCGCGGGAGAGAAAGAGTGCATGTCTGTGTGTGTGTGAGAGAGAGTGTATGTCTGTGTGTGGGGGGGAAGTGTATGTGAGAGAGAGAAAGAGTGTGTCTGTGTGTGTGGGGTGGTGATTGTATGTGAGAGAGAAAGCGTGTGTGTGTGCATGCCTGTATACTGCCACCAACCGAGGAAACACCTTTGTATTCGGGGATCCTACAGTAAGGTGGCAACTGCTCTGCCCGTGACCACAGGAAACTGCAGAGAGTTGTGGACACAGCTCAGCACATCACAGAAACCAGCCTCCCCTCCATGGACTCTATCTATACCTTTCCATGTCTCAGTGAAGCAACCAGCATGTTCAAAGACTCCACCCACCCCAGACATTCTCTCGTCTCTCCTTTCCCATCAGGCAGAAGATTAAAAAGCCTGAAAGCACATCCTACCAGGCCCAAGGACAGCTTCTACCCACTGTAATCAGACTATTGAAAGGACTTCTCATAAAATAAAAATAAACTCAATCTACCTCGTTATGACCTTACACCTTAATGTCTGCCTGCACTGCACCGCACTTCGTCCTACATCAGTGTTCTTGCATTTGGAATGACATTACAGACACTTGCGAACAACCAATGTGCAAAAGAAGACAAAACATGCAAATAATTAAAAAGTAAATAAATAATATTGAGAATGTGAGTTGTAGAGTCCTTAAAAGTGAGTCCATAGGTTCAGTGTTGAGTGGATGAAGTTATCCCCACTGGTTCAGGAGCCTGATGGTTGAGGGGAACTGTTCCTGAACCTGGTGGTGTGAAATCTGATGCTCCTGTACCTTCTTCCTGATGGCAGCAGTGAGAAGAGAGCAGGTCCTGGGTGATGGGGGTCTTTGATGATGGATGCTGCTTTCTTGTGAATGTACTCATGATGAGAAGGCTTTTATCTGTGATGAACTGGGCTGTATTCATCACTTTATGTACAGCAATTACCTCATTAGCAAATCCAAGCTGGCCTGCAGAAACTGAGAATTCCCTGTCTTTGCACCTCAAGGTATCCCGGAGGGGTTTGGTATCGACCTGCAGCCTTCGGAGAGCCCGGTGGAAGGTCAGAGAGTGCGTCTGCGGTGCAGCGCGGATAATTACACCTATGAGAATCTGCAGTGGTACCGGCTTCTGCCCAGCGCCCTGGAGGGTGAGCTGGGAGACCCCCCTGTGCTTGAGTGCAGGAACATGCACATGTACGGCAAGAGGCTGGCAGGGGTGGAGATGGCAGACCCCCAGCACAAGGGACTGGCTCTGGAGCTTCAGATTGCCAGTGTCACACTGAAGGATGAGGGTGATTATGTGTGTGAAGTTCAGAACAAGAAAACTGGCGAGAAACATTGCCACAGGAAGTACGTCCTGGTGAGAGGTGAGTGCCCACCGTCAGGTGGTACAGCAGGGTGGCATAGCGGGTAGAGCCCTGTCTCAAAGAACACAGGCCCTTCAGCCCAACTGATCCATGCTCACAAATATGCTTGTCCTGTTGGGAAGGGTAAGGCTCTGAGGAATGCAATAGAACAGAAGGATCTGGGAACACAGATCCCTTTCCTTGAAATTCAATGCAAACTCTTGTGGATGTGTAGTAGGGGAATCTAGAACAGACATGAGGAGGAATTTCTTTAGCCAGAGGGTCTGAATCTGTGAAATTTATTGTTACAGACAGCTGTAGAGGCCAAGTCATTATGTATATTTAAAGCAGAGTTTGATAGGTTCCTGATTAGTCAGGGTGTCAAAGGTTATGGGGAGAAGGCAGGTGAGTGGGGTTGAGAGGGATAATAAATCGGGAGTGGTGGGGGAACGCCCTAATTTGCACCTATATCTTATGGTCTAATATATGTTTTCTGTAGTTAGGCACATTTTAATTCCATATCTGTACAATTAACTTTATTTTTATATACTGCAATTTTTTATTCTTTATAATTGTCTTTTGTTACCTGTTGCTCCGACACACCGCAGCAATTTTCTAATATATATAGTGAATAAAGTTGATCTTTGATCCTTGAAGTGATGTCACAGGTAGATGTGGGCATAAAAAAACAACTTTGGCACATTAGTTTCGTAAATTGGAACACTGAGTACAGGAATTGGGATGTTATGTTGAAGTTGTATAAGACATTGGTGAGGCCTAGATTGGAGTATAATATGCAGTTTTGGTCACCTACCTACAGGAAAGATGTCAATAAGGCTGAAAGAATTCAGAGAAAATTTACAAGAATGTTGCCAGGACATGAAGACCTGCGTTATTGGGACCAGATGATTATTTATTTATTTAGTCGCTATAAACTGTTTCTGAGATGCAGCACAGAAAAGGCCCTTTTGGCCCTTCGAGCTGCGACGCCCAGCAGTCAGTGATTTAACCCTAGCCTAATCATGAGATAGTTTACAATGCCCAGTTAGCTTACAGTACCAGACAGTGCCTCGTTGACCTGTGAGAGGAGACCAGTGCACCCCGAGAAAACCTATACAGTCCCACGCACAAACCTACACAGTCACACGCAGTCCCACGCACAAATCAACACAGTCCCCATGCACAAACTCCTTAAAGACAGCGGTGGGAATTGAATCCGGGTCGCTTGTACTATAAAGCATTGTGGTAACCACTACATTACTGTTCCATCCCTATTGGTTGGCACTTTATTTCCCAGAGCGTAGGAGAATTGAGGAGAGATTTCATAGAGGTATGCAAAAGTATGAGGGATTTAGATAGGTAAATGCAAGCAGATTTTTTTTCCCACTGAGGTCGGGTGAGACTAGAAATAGAGCTCATGGGTTAAGGATGAAAGGTGAAATGCTTAAGAGGAACTTGATGGGGAACTTTTTCACTCAGAGGGTGGTGCGAGTGTGGATGCCGGTTTGATTGCAGCATTTAAGAGAAGCTTGGATAACCACATGGATGGGAGGGGTACAAAGGTCTATGGTCCGGGTGGGGGTCAATGAGGCTGGGCAGAATAACCGATCGACACAGACTAGTCCGTAGGGTAGCAGCCTGCAGTTAGTGTACCGCTTCATAGTGCCAGCGATTGGGGTTCTGTCTGTAGGGTAATTGGAACAGTGATGATAGGACCTAGATTTCTGAACACCACAAATCCCACCGAGACAGCTGGAAGTTCAGTTCAAGTCATGGAATAAAAAGCTAACATCACCAGGGCGACTGCTACATGCACATTGTGAAAACCCACTTGGTTCTACAAGACTATAAGATATAGGAGCAGAATTAGGCCATTCGGCCCATCAATTCTGCTCTGCCAATCCACCATGACCGATTTATTATCCCTCTTAACCCCATTCTCCTGCCTTCTGCCCTTAACCTTTGATCCCCTGATTAATCAAAAACCTATCAGCATTCACTTTAAACATACTCAATGATTTGGCTTCTACAGCAGTCTGTGACAATGAATTGCACACATTCACCACCCTGTGGCGAAACTCCTCATGTTTGTTCATCCGTGTGCTTCAGGGGAGGGACCCTGTCCCATACAGTGCTGTTGTGAGCTCAGAGGAGCACTTCCAGCTAAAAGGATGAATATCAGCAGATTTCTGATCTTCTTGCAGCTCAGGAGAGCCCAGGTCTGTTTGGGAACCTGACGGACCTGTCAGTCAATGTCAGTGACTCCATCCAGATGAGGTGTGCTGTTAGCGGAACCCCTCAACCCACCATCACCTGGTTTAAGGACGAGAAAATGTTTCACGAGCTCTCAGGTAAGACATTTACTTATCATTGTCTTCACCCCCCCCCCCCACCACACCTAATGAAAATGCTCCCACAGCCCATGGACACTCTCCCCATCACCAACTCTCCCCACCCACTGAATCCCCTCCCACTGTCACAGACACTCTCCCCATCACTGACTCTCCCCACCCACTGAATCCGCTCCCACTGTCACAGACACTCTCCCCATCACCGACTCTCCCCTCCCACTGTCACAGACACTCTCCCCCATCACCGATTCTCCCCACCCACTGAATCCATAAGACCATAAGACACAGGAGCAGAATTGGGCCATTCAGCCTATCGAGTCTGCTCCACCATTCGATCATCACTGATCCCAGCTCCCACTCAACCCCATATACCTGGCTTCTCGCCATATCTTTTGATGTCCTGCCCAGTCAGAAAACTGTCAGCTTCCACTTTAAATATAAGCACGGACTTGGGCTCCACTGCAGTCTGTGGCAGAGCATTCCATAGATTCATTACTCTGGCTAAAAAAAATCCTCCTTACCTCTGTTCCAAAGGGCCGCCCTCAATTTTGAGGCTGTACCCTCTAGTTCTAGATACCCCCACCATAGGAAACATCCTTTCCACATCCATCCTATCTAATCCTTTCAACATTTGGTATATTTCAATGAGATCCCCACGCATACTTCTAAATTCCAGTGAGTACAGCCCCAAAGCTGCCAAACACTCCTCATATGTTAACCCCTTCATTCCTTGTGAACCTCTTCGGGACTTTCTCCAATGACAACGCATAATTTCTGAGATATAGGGATGAAAACTTGACAATACTCCGACTGCGGCCTGACTAGTGTCTTATAGAGGCTCAGCATTATCTCCTTGCTTTTATGTTCTATTCCCCTTGAAATAAATGCCAACATTGCATTTGCTTTTTTTTTTACTACAGACCTGTAAATTAACCTTCTGAGAGTCTTGCACGAGGACTCCCAAGTCCCTCTGCACTTCTGATGTTTGAACTTTCTCCCCATTTCGTTAATAGTCGAGCACCTCCGCTCCGTCCGCCACAACAGACTAGGATCTCCCGGTAGCCACCCACTTCAACTCTGCTTCCCATTCCCATTCAGATATGTCCATACATGGCCTCCTCTACTGCCATGATGAGGCTAAACTCAGGCTGGAGGAGCAACACCTCATATGCCGTCTAGGTAGTCTCCAGCCCCTTGGTATGAACACTGAATTCTCCAACTTCCCGTAATTCCCATCCTCTCCCTTCTCCTATCCCTATTTCACTCTGCCCCCTCCCCCAGCTGCCTATCACCTCCCTCTTGGTTCCGCCTTCTACTACCCATTGTGTTTTCCCCTATTCCTTCTTCACCTTTCCTGCCTATCCCCTCCTTGCTTCCCCTCTCCCATCTCTTTATCTTTCCCCTTACTGCTTTTTCACCTGGAACCTACCAGCCTTCTCCTTCCCACTCTCCCCCACCTTCTTTATAGGGCCTCTGCCTCTTCCCTGTTCAGTCCTGACAAAGGGTTCCGGCCTGAAATGTCGACTCATCGTTTTCACGGATGCTGCCCGGCCTGCTGAGTTCCTCCAGCATGTTGTGAGTGTAGATAATAGTCTGCACTATTGTTCCTTTTATAAAAAATGCATTACCATACATTTCCAAACACTGTATTCCATCTGACACCTTTTTGCCCATTCTTCCAATTTGTTTAAGTCCTGCTGCAATCACGTTGCTTCCTCAGCACTACCTACCCCTCCACCTATCTTTGTATCACCCGCAAGCTTTGCCTGAAAAGCCATTGACGAACAATGCGAAAAGTAGCAGTCTCAATACTAAGGAACACCACTAGTCACTGGCAGCCAAACAGAAAAGGCCCCCTTTATTCCCACTCACTGTCTCCTGCCTGTCAGCCATTCCTCTATCCATGCCAGTATCTTTCCTGTAAAGCCATAGGATTTGATCTTGTTAAGCAGCCTCTTGTGAAGCACCTTATGAAATGCCTTCTGAAAATCCAAGTAAATTGCATCTACTGCTTCTCCTTTGTTTACTCGGCTTGTTACTTTCTCTAAGAACTCTTAATAGATTTTTCAGGGAAGATTTCCTTTCACAGAAACCATGCTGACTTTGACTTATTTTATCATTAGTGTCCAAGTACCCCGAAACCTCATCCTTAATAATAGACTCCATCACTTTCCCATGCACTGAGGTTAGGCTAACTGGTCTATAATTTTCTTTCTTCCATTTTTTTGGTGTGTGTGTCTGCGCGTCTGCGTGTCCGTGCGTGCGTCCGTGATGATGTCCTTTTCATGGCTTTTACAAGGCGCAGAGAGAGAGAGAGACTGTGTGGCGCGCCACTCCTCACACAGACATTTTTGCAATATTTTCCCTTTGTTTTTACGAGGTTGAGTTGCGATCTCGACACTCAACTTGGCACAGATGGAAAGTGTACTTGGGGGCGGACCCAACTAGTTTCGAACCCGGGAACCTCCGCTCCCAGTTCCGGCGCCAATGTCGTTGTGCCCCCAGTCGGCCCTATAATTTCCTTTCTTTTGCCTTCCTCCCTCCTTAAAGAGTGGAATGACATTTTTAAATCTTCCAGTCCTCTGGGACCAAACCAAAATCAAGTGATTCTTGAAAGATCATGACAAGGGCATCTGTTATCTCTTCGGGAACAGATGTAGTCCATCTGGTCCAGGTGATATATCCACCAAAGACCTTTGAGTTTGCGTAGCACTTTTTCATTTGTAATAGCAATGGCACTCACTCCTGCTCCTTGGCACTCATGGACGTCTGGTACACTGCTGGTGTCTTGCACAGTTAAGACTAATGCAGGATACTGATTAAGTTCATCTGCCATTTCTTTGTCCCCCATTACTACCACATCAACATCATTTTTCAGCGGTCCAGCATCAAACCCTCCCACAGCCCAAAGGTGCTCTTCCCCCCATCATCAATTCTCCCCTGTCACCAAGTCTCCCCATTCACTGAATCCCCTCCCACAGTGCACTCCCCCCACCCCATCACTGACTCTTGTGTAAGCTTGGGAGGCTGGGGAAGCTGAGACTGTTCTGTTTGGTATAGGAAGGGGTGAGAGGATATTTAAAGGGGACGTTTAACACCATGAAAATGTTTGATGCAAGGGAATGATGAGCGTAAAACATGAAGGGAAGGGGACAGGCAGATGTAGCACTGGGGAATGGAGAGAACTGACCTATACTGGGGCCCAAGTTCAACAGGAACTTTCAAAATATTTAAAGTTGATAGGGTAGTTAACAAGGCACATTGGCCTTCATAGGTTGGGGGAACTGAGTTGAAGAGCTGCAAGGTAATGTTAACTCTGGTTACACCACACTTGGAGCATTGTGTTCAGTTCTGGTCATCTCACTATAGGAAGGATTGTGGTGGCTTTAGAGAGGGTGCAGAGAAGACTTACCAGGATGCTGCATGAATTAGAGAGCATGTCTTTTGAGAAGAGGTTGAGCAAACTAGAGCTTTTCTCTCTGGAGTGAAAAAGGATGAGAGGTGACGATAAAGGTATACAAGATGACAAGAGGCATAGATAGAGTGAGTAGTATGAGACTTCTTCCCAGGGGAGATATGATTAATATGAGAGGGCGTTATTTTAAGGTGATTTGAGGAAACTATAGGGGGGGATGTCGGAAGTTTTTTTTTTACACAGAGACTGGTAGGTATGTGGAACACACTGCCAGGTGTGGTGCTAGAGACAGATACATTAGGGATATTTAAGAAACTCTCAGCTAGGCACATGGCTGGTGGAAAGATGGAGGCCTATGTAGGAGGGGAGGGTTGGATTGATCTTAGAGTAGCTTAAAAAGCCGGCTCAACATCATGTACTGAAGGCTCCGTACTGTCCTGTAATGTTCTTTAGGCAAAGTGGAGTTTATTGGCAATTACGCTGGTACATATCTGCACAGGTGCAATAAAAAGTAAGTTGTAGCAGCGTCACAGGCACATACATCATACAAACAACATTTACAAGATAAAGCTAAATCAAGTATTATACACAATTTTTACAAAAATACACAAGTTAAATCGGAGCAAGGGGCCGAGAGAGAAGGAGTAGGAATCTTGGAGAGAAGACTTTTTTTTACACTGCTGAGGGAAAAGAGGCTAGACTGCGCAGGCACGTGACATAGAGTGCCAAAGGTTTAAAAAAAAGACCATCATATACAGCAGGCAGTGGAGTGAGAGGGAGCAGAGTGAGACGGCTTTGGCTCAACAGGCTTCGGCGTGCACAGGCACAGGCGAGGTTAGGTTCCGGTAAGTTTTGTTTTGTTTGTTTAGAGTAGACAGAATGCCAGGCAGGATGTTGGAATGCTGCTCTTGCAGGATGTGGGAAGTCAGGGAGACCTCCGGTGTCCCTGACAATGACACCTACAAGAAGTGCATCCAGCTGCAGCTCCTAACAAACTGCGTTAGGGAGCTGGAGCAGGAGCTGGATGACCTCCGGATCATTCGGGAGAATGAGGAGATTATAAATAGTAGCTTAAGGGAGGTAGTTACGCCAAAGGAGCAGCACACAGGTAATTGTGTTACCATCAGGTGAGGGAAGGGGAAAGGGCAGGCAGAGCAGAGTTCCTCTGTGGCCATTCCCCTTAACAACAAGTATACTGATTTGGAATCTATTGGGGTGGATGACTTACCTGGGACAAGCTGCGGCAGCGGGATCTCCGGCACTGAGTCTGGTTCTGCAGTGCAGAAGGGAGGGTGGTAGAAGAAGAGAGCGGTAGTGATAGGGGACTGGATAGTTAGAGGTACAGAAAGGAGGTTCTGTGGTCGTGACAGAGACTCCCAGATGGTTTGTTGCCTCCGGGTACCAGGGTCAGTGATGTCTCTGATCGCGTGTACAGCATTCTGAAGTGGGAGGGTGATCAGCCAGATGTCGTGGTACACATTGGTACCAATGGCGTAGGAAGAAAGAGTGAGGAGGTCCTGAAGAGTGAGTATAGAGAGCTTGGTAGGAAGTTAAAAAGCAGGACCTCGAGGGTGGTAATCTCAGGATTGCTACCTGTGCCACGTGCCAGTGAGGGTAAGAATAGGATGCTCTGGCGTATGAACACGTGGCTGGGGAACTGGTGTAGGAGGCAGGGTTTCAGATTTCAGGATCATTGGGACCTAACCTCTTCTGGGACAGGTGGGACTCGTACAAGAGAGACGGGTTACACCTGAACTACAAGGGGACCAATATCCTTGCAGGGAGGTTTGTTAGTGTATTTGGGGAGGGTTTAAACTACAAACCCCATTTCCAGAAAAGTTGGGATATTTTCCAAAATGCAATAAAAACAAAAATCTGTGATATGTTAATTCACGTGAACCTTTATTTAACTGACAAAAGTACAAAGAAAAGATTTTCAATAGTTTTACTGACCAACTTAATTGTATTTTGTAAATATACACAAATTTAGAATTTGATGGCTGTAATACACTCAACAAAAGTTGGGTCAGAGTTAAAATAAGATTGAAAAGTGCACAGGATATTCAAGTAACACCGGTTTGGAAGACTCCACATTAAGCAGGCTAATTGGTAGCAGGTGGGGTATCATGACTGGGTATAAAAGCAGCGTCCATCAAAGGTATTTAGAATGTATGTCTAGTGCACATTCTGGAGCAGAGGGTGGCGGTAATGCACCATTAAGCTGGATGCCAACCGCTGTAAAACAAGATACAGACAGACAGGCTCAGTCTTTGCAAGCAAGGATGGGTCGTGGCTCACCCCTTTGTGCCAAAATTCGTGAGAGAATTGTTAGTCAGTTCAAAAGGAACATTTCTCAACGCAAGATTGCAGAGAATTTCGGTCTTTCAACATCTATAGTACATAATATTGTGAAAAGATTTGGAGAATTCAGAGACATCTCAGTGCGTAAAGGGCAAGGTCGGAAACCACTGTTGAATGTGCGTGATCTTCGAGCCCTCAGGCGGCACTGCCTAAGCAACTGTCATGCTACTGTGACAATTATAGCCACCTGGGCTCGGGAGTACTTCGGAAAACCATTGTCACTCAACACAGTCCGTCGCTGCATCCAGAAATGCAACTTGAAACTGTATTATGCAAGGAGGAAGCCATACATCAACTCTATGCAGAAATGCCGGCGAGTTCTCTGGGCCCGAGCTCATCTCAGATGGACCGAAAGACTGGAACCGTATGCTATGGTCAGATGAGTCCACATTTCAGCTAGTTTTTGGAAAAAACGGGCGTCGTGTTCTCCGTGCCAAAGATGAAAACGACCATCCAGATTGTTATCAGCGAAAGGTGCAAAATCCAGCATCTGTGATGGTATGGGGGTGCATCAGTGCCCACGGCATGGGTGAGTTGCATGTATGTGAAGGTACCATTGACTCTGAGGCATATATTAGGATTTTAGAGAGACATATGTTGTCATCAAGGCAACATCTCTTCCCGGGATGTCCATGCTTATTTCAGCAGGACAATGCCAGACCACATTCTGCACGGGCTACAACAGCGTGGCTTTGTAGACACAGAGTGCGTGTGCTTGACTGGCCTGCTGCCAGTCCAGATCTATCTCCTATTGAAAATGTATGGCACATCATGAAGAGGAGAATCAGACAACGGAGACCACGGACTGTTGAGCAGCTGAAGTCTTATATCAAGCAAGAATGGACAAAATTTCCAATTGCAAATCTACTACAATTAGTATCCTCAGTTCCAAAACGATTAAAAAGTATTATTAAAAGGAAAGGTGATGTAACACAATGATAAGCATGCCTCTGTCCCAACTTTTGTTGAGTGTGTTGCAGCCATCAAATTTTAAATTTGTGTATGTTTACAAAATACAATTAAGTTGGTCAGTAAAACTATTGAAAATCTTTTCTTTGTACTTTTGTCAGTTCAATAAAAGTTCATGAGAATTAACATATCACAGATTTTTGTTTTTATTGCATTTTGGAAAATATCCCAACTTTTCTGGAAATGGGGTTTGTAGATTTGCAGGGGGATGCCAGAGCAGATAGTGGAGCGGGGGTGAAAATAAATGATGTTAGAAGTTCATGCAAGTCACAAATAGAAGAGTTGGGTGTGGTTGTAATAATCTTCTGAGGTGTGTCTATTTCAATGCAAGGAGTATTGTGGGGAAGACAGACGAGCTGAGGGCGTGGATTGACACATGGAATTATGACATTATAGCCGTTAGTGAAACTTGGCGGCAGGACTGGCAGCTTAATGTTCCAGGGTTCTGATGTTTCAGACGTGATAGAGGCAGAGGAATGAAAGGTGGGGGGCTGGGGGGTAGTATTGCTAATCAGGGAAAATGTTACAGCAGTGCTCAGGCAGGACAGATTAGAGAGTTTGTCTACCGAGGCCATATGTGTGGAGCTGAGAAATAGGAGAAGTATGACCACATTAATGGGGTTGTATTATAGACCACCCAATAGTCAGCGAAAATTGGAGGAGCAAATCTGCAGAGAGATAGCAGGCAATTTCAGGAAACATAAAGTTGTGATAGTAGGGGATTTTAATTTTCCACATATTGATTGGGACTCCCATACTGTTAAAGGTCTAGACGGGTTGGAGTTTGTAAAATTGTTCAGGAAAGTTTTCTAAATCAATTTATAGAGGTACCAACTAGAGAGGATGCAATATTAGATCTCCCATTAGGAAACGAGTTAGGACAGGTGACAGAAGTGTGTGTAGGGGAACACTTTGGTTCCAGTGATCATAACACCATTAGTTTCAACTTGATCATGGATAAAGATAGATCTGGTCCTCGAGCTGAGGTTCTAAACTGGAAAAAGGCCAAATTTGAAGAAATGAGAAAGGATCTAAAAAGCGTGGATTGGGACAGGTCGTTCTCTGGCAAGGATGTGATTGGTAAGTGGGAGATCTTCAAAGGAGAAATTTTAAGAGTGTTTGTATGTTCCTGTCAGGATTAAAGGCAAAGTGAATAAGAATTAAGGAACTTTGGTTCTCAAGGGATATTGGAACTCTGATAAAGAAGAAGAGAGAGATATATGACATGTATAGGAAACGGAGCAAATAAGGTGCTTGAGGAGTATAAAAAGTGCAAAAAAAAATACTTAAGAAAGAAATCAAGAGGGCTAAAAGAAGACATGAGGTTGCTTTGGCAGTCAAGGTGAAGGATAATCCAAAGAGCTTCTACAGGAATATTAAGAGCAAAAGGATAGTAAGGGATAAAATTGGTCCTCTTGAAGATCAGAGTGGTCGGCTATGTATGGAACCAAAAGAAATGGGGGAGATCTTAAATGTGTTTTTTGCATCTGTATTTACTAAGGAAACTAGCATGGAGTCAATGGAAATGAGGCAAACAAGTAGTGAGGTCATGGAACGTATACAGATTGAGGAGGAGGAGGTGCTTGCTATCTTGAGGCAAATCAGGGTAGATAAATCCCCAGGACCTGACGGGGTATTCCCTCGGACCTTGAAGGAGATTGGTGTCGAAATTGCAGGGGCCCTGGCAGATATATTTAAAATGTCAGTATCTACGGGTGAGGTGCTGGAGGATTAGAGAATGGCTCATGTTGTTCTGTTGTTTAAAAAAGGATGGAAAAGTAATCCGGGAAATTATAGGCCGGTAAGTTTGACATCAGTATTAGGTAAATTATTGGAAGGAGTACTAAGAGATAGGATCTACAAGTATTTGGATAGACAGAGGCTTATTAGGGAGAGTCAACATGGCTTTGTGCGTGGTAGGTCATGTTTAACCAATCTATTGGAGTTTTTCGAGGAGGTTACCAGGAAAGTGGATGAAGGGAAGGCAGTGGATGTTGTCTACATGGACGTCAGTAAGGCCTTTGACAAGGTCCCGCATGGGAGGTTAGTTAGGAAAATTCAGTCACTAGGTATACATGGAGAGGTAGTAAATTGGATTAGACATTGGTTCAATGGAAGAAGCCAGAGAGTAGCAGTGGAGGATTGCTTCTCTGAGTGGAGGCCTGTGACTAGTGGTGTGCCACAGGGATCATTGTTATTTGTCATCTATATCAGTGATCTGGATGATGATGTGGTAAATTGGATCAGCAAATTTGCTGATGATACAAAGATTGGAGGTGTAGTGGACAAGTGAGGAAGGTTTTGAAAGCTTGCAGAGGGACTTGGACCAGCTGGGAAAATGGGCTAAAAAATGGCAGATGGAGTTTAATACAGACAAGTGTGAGGTATTGCACTTTGGAAGGACAAACCAATGTAGAACATACAGGGTTAATGGTAAGGCACTGAGGAGTGCAGTGGAACAGAGGGATCTGGGAATACAGATACAAAATTCCCTAAAAGTGGAGTCACAGGTAGATAGGGTCGTAAAGAGAGCTTTTGGTACATTGGCCTTTATAAATCAAAGTATTGAGTATAAGAGTTGGAATGTTGTGGTGAGGTTGTATAAGGCATTGGTGAGGCTGAATTTGGAGTATTGTGTACAGTTTTGTCACCAAATCATAGGAAGGTTATTAATAAGGTTGAAAGAGTGCAAAGAGAATTTACAAGGATGTTGCCGGGACTTGAGAAACTGAGTTACAGAGAAAGGTTGAATAGGTTAGGACTTTATTCCCTGGAGCGTAGAAGAATGAGGGGAGATTTGATAGAGGTATATAAAATTATGATTGGTATAGGTAGAGTGAATGCAAGCAGGCTTTTTCCACTGAGGCAAGGGGAGAAAAAAAAAACCAGAGGACATGGATTAAGGGTGAAGGGGGAAAAATTTAAAGGGAACATTGGGGGGACTTCTTCACACAGAGAGTGGTGGGAGTGTTAAATGAGCTGCCAGATGAAGTAAATGCAGGCTCACTTTTCACATTTAAGAAAAACTTGGACAGGTACATGGATGAGAGGTGTATGGAGGGATATGGTCCAGGTGCAAGTCAGTGGGACTAGGCAGAAAAATGGTTCGGCACAGCCAAGAAGGGCCAAGAGACCTGTTTCTGTGCTGTAATGTTCTATGGTTCTATGGTTCTAGAGCAAAAAAAAGGATTTAAATCCATTGTAGTCGAAGTGTTCTTCGTGTTGCCATACAGAGGTGCTGATTAGCATAGTACCAGTTGGTTCAAGAACTGCATGGTCAAAGGAAAGTAGCTCTTCCTGAACAATGGTAGCTGTGAGAAGATGATGGGGATCTTTGATGGTGGATGTTAGCTTGAGGCAGCATCTCCTGTAGATACTATCAATTGTACTGGGCAGAGTCCACTGCTCTCTGCAGCTTCTTGCATTCCTGTGCATTTGAATTGCTGTCCCGGACCGAGATACAAATGGGGAAACTTCCTGTGAATGAAATAGGTGTTGGGCACCACAGTAGCATAGCAGTTAGCATGATACTTTACAGTGGTGCTGTAGGATTCTGGTTCAATCCCCGTTGCTGACTGGAAAGAGTTTCTCCCTGTGACTGCATGGGTTACCTCCAGTTCCCTCACACATTCTGAAGATGTACAGGTTGGGATGCATTCAGGGCTGTGGACATGTTGCCGGCCTCTGGGCCTGTACTCACTGGTGTTTAGAAGAATGGGGGTGGGGGGGAGATCTCATTGAAACCTATGAAATTTTGAAAGGCATTGACAGAGTGAATGTGGAGAGGGTGTTTCCTATATTGGGGGCCCAGCCTCAGAATACGAAGGTGTCCCTTTAAAACAGAGATGAAAGTGGTATTGACTTCATGGACCCTGTACAGATTACAGAGGAGGTGTTTGCTGATTTAAGGTGAAGCAGGTTGGATTAATCCCCAGGGCCTGACAGTGTGTTCCCACGGACCTGTAGAAGGCAAGTACAGAAATTGCAGGGGCCCTAGCAGAGATATTTAAATTATCCTTAATGAAGGTGAGGTACCGGAGGATTGGAGGATAGTCAATGTTGTTCCACTGTTTAAGAAAGGCTCTAGGAATAAACCAGGAAATTATAGGCCGGTGAGTCTGACGTCAGTAGTG
This sequence comes from Mobula birostris, assembly GCF_030028105.1. Taxonomy (NCBI): domain Eukaryota; kingdom Metazoa; phylum Chordata; class Chondrichthyes; order Myliobatiformes; family Myliobatidae; genus Mobula; species Mobula birostris. Next base: position 173,583,550 of record NC_092376.1, read on the forward strand.
GCAAAGTTATTGGAAGGTATTCTAAGCAACTGGATATAGGAGTATTTGGATAGACTTGGACTGATTTTGGGACAGTCAGCATGGCTTCATATGTGGTAGGTGGAGTCTAACCAATCTTAAAGAGTTTTTCAAGGAAGTTACCAGGAAATTTGAAGAAGGCAAGACAGTAGATGTTGTTGACATGGATTTTAGGAAGGCATTTGATAAAGTCCTGCATGAGAGGTTGGTCAAGAAGTTTCAGCCACTTGGTATTCAAGATGAGGTAGTAAATTGGATGAGACATCGGCTTTGTGGGAGAAACCAGAGAGTGGTAGTAGATGGCTGCCTCTCTGACTGAAGGCCTGTAACTAATGGTGTGCTACAGAGATTGGTGCTGGGTCCATTGTTTGTCATCTATTTCAATGATCTGGATGATAATGAGGTTAACTGGATCAACAGATTTGCAGGTGACACCAAGGTTGGTGGTGTGGTGAACAGTGAGGAATCAGATCTTGCAGTGGGATCTGGACAGCTGAAAAAATGGGCTGAAAAATGGCAGATGGAATTTAACACAGACAAGTACGAGGTTTTGCACTTCCAGAGGACCAACCAGGGTAGGTCTTACACAGTGAATGGTAGGGCACTGAGGAGTGTGGTAAAACAAAGGGATCTGGGAATACAGGTCCATAATTCATTGAAAATGACACTACAGTTAGGGAGGATCACAAAGAATGCTTTTGGCACATTGGCCTTCATAAATCAAAGTATTGAGTACAGGAGTTGGGATTTTATGTTCAAGTTGTGTAAGACATTGATGAGGCCTAATTTGGAGTATTGTGTTCAGTTTTGGTCACCTATCTACAGGAAAGATGTAAACAAGGTTGAAACAGTATAGAGAAAATTTACAAGGATGTTGCAGGGACTGGAGGACCTGAGTTATAAAGAAAGATTGAATAGGTTAGGACTTCATTCCTTGGAACATAGAAAATTGATGGGAGATTTGATAGAGGTGTGCAAAATTATAAGAGATATAGATAGGGTAAATGCACACAAGCTATTTCCGTTGAGGTTGGGTGGGACTACAACCAGAGGTCATGGGTGAAAGGTGAAAAGTTTAAGGGGAACATGAGGGGAAATTTCTTCACTCAGGGTTGTGAATGTGGAACAAGCTGCAAGCTCATGTGGTGCATGCAAGCTCGATTTCAACGCTTGTGAGAAGTTTCGATAGGTACATAGATGGTAGGCGTATGGAGGAATATGCTTCTGGTACAAGACGATGAGAGTAAGCATGGACTAGAAGGGCCTATGGGCCTGTTCCTGCGCTGTGCTCTTCTATGACTCTATGACAAAGAATTTCTTTAGCCAGAGAGTGATGGATCTGTGGAATTCATTGCCACGGATGGCTGTGGAGGCCAAGTCATTGGGAATATTTAAAGTGGAGGTTGATATGTTCTTTATTAGTCATAGTCATACTTTATTGATCCCGAGGGAAATTGATTTTCGTTACAGTTGCCCCAACCAAGAATAGAGTATAAATATAGCAATATAAAGCCATAACTAATTAAATAGTAATATGTAAATTATGCCAGGAAATAAGTCCAGGACCAGCCTGTTGGCTCAAGGTGTCTGACCCTCCAAGGGAGGAGTTGTAAAGTTTGATGGCCACAGGCAGGAATGACTTCCTATGACGCTCAGTGCTGCATCTCGGTGGAATGAGTCTCTGGCTGAATGTACTCCTGTGTCCAACCAGTACATTACGTAGTGGATGGGAGACATTGTCCAAGATGGCATGCAACTTGGACAGCATCCTCTTTTCAGACACCACCGTGAGAGAGTCCAGTGCCATCCCCACAACATCACTGGCCTTACGAATGAGTTTGTTGATTCTGTTGGTGTCTGCCACCCTCAGCCTGCTGCCGCAGCACACAACAGCAAACATGATAGCACTGGCCACTACTGACTCGTAGAACATCCTCAGCATCATCCGACAGATGTTAAAGGACCTCAGTCTCCTCAGGAAATAGAGACAGCTCTGACCCTTCTTGTAGACAGCCTCAGTATTCTTTGACCAGTCGAGTTTATTGTCAATTCGTATCCCCAGGTATTTGTAATCCTCCACCATGTCCACACTAACCCCCTGGATGGGAACAGGGGTCACCGGTGCCTTAGCTCTCCTCAGGTCCACCACCAGCTCCTTAGTCTTTTTCACATTAAGCTGCAGATAATTCTGCTCACACCATGTGACAAAGTTTCCTACCGTAGCCTTGTACTCAGCCTCATCTCCCTTGCTGATGCATCCAACTAAGGCAGAGTCATCCGAAAACTTCTGAAGATGGCAAGACTCCGTGCAGTAGTTGAAGTCTGAGGTGTAAATGATGAAGAGAAAGGGAGACAAGACAGTCCCCTGTGGAGCCCCAGTGCTACTGATCACTCTGTCGGACACACAGTGTTGCAAGCACACGTACTGTGGTCTGCCAGTCAGGTAATCAATATTCCATGACACCAGGAAGGCATCCACCTGCATCGCTGTCAGCTTCTGCCCCAGCAGAGCAGGGCGGATGGTGTTGAACGCACTGGAGAAGTCAAAAAACATGACCCTCACAATGCTCGCTGGCTTGTCCAGGTGGGCGTAGACACGGTTCAGCAGGTAGATGATGGCATCCTCAACTCCTAGTCGGGGCTGGTAGGCGAACTGGAGGGGATCTAAGTGTGGCCTGACCATAGGCTGGAGCAGCTCCAGAACAAGTCTCTCCAGGGTCTTCATGATGTGAGAGGTCAAAGCCACCGGTCTGTAGTCATTGAGGCCGCTGGGGCACAGCGTCTTCGGCACAGGGACGAGGCAGGACGTCTTCCACAGTACAGGAACCCTCCGGAGCCTCAGGCTCAGGTTGAATGCATGGCGAAGTACTCCATATAGCTGAGGGTCACAGGCTTTGAGCACCCTGGTACTGACACTATCCGGGCCTGCAGCCTTGCTTGGGTTGAGACGTTTCAACTGTCTTCTCACCTGTTCAGCTGTGATGCCCACCGTGGTGGTTTCACATGGGGAAGGGGTATAGTCATGAGAGCAGGGTGAGGGACTGTGAGGAGGGGTAAGAGGGGAGAGTTGAATATGTGTTGGTTGGGGGCCGACAACAGATGAATCATGGGGGATGGGCAGGGGCCACAATGTCAAATCTCTTAATTTCTTTGGCCCTGTCCACACTGCCTTCAGCTCCTCTGTTGCTAGTTTGCCGGAACCCAGTGATGGTCCTCATCCCACTCCAGACCTCTCTCATGTTTTTCTGCTGGAGCTTCCACTCAAGCTTCCTCCTATTCCTGTCTTTAGCCTCCCTGGTCCTTCTGTATTGCCCTCAGCTCCTCCCTATTTCCATCTCTAAACGCCCTCTTTTTAGCGTTCAGGATGCCCTTAATGTCCTTTGTCACTCATGGCTTGTTATTTGAATAACAAAGAACAGTTCTTGTCGGAACATTGCAGTCCACACAGAAGTTGATGTAACCAGTGATGCGCTCTGTGAGCCCATCAATATCCTCTCCATGTGGCTCACAGAGTGCCTGCCAGTCTGTCACCTCAAAACAACCCTGGAGCGCCTCATAAGCCTCCTCCGACTATTTCCTCACTGTCCTCGAAGTTGCAGGTTTACTCTTCACCAGAGGCACGTAGCAGGGTTTGAGATGCGTCAGGTTGTGATCTGACCTTCCCAATGGGGGGAGGGGAGAGGAGCTGTATGCATCCTTAACATTAGCATACATCAAGTCCAGAGTCCTCTCCCCTCTGGTTGTACAGCTCACATACTGCGTGAAGTTGGGCAGTGTCTAGCCATAGTAACATGGTTGAAGTCACCTGAGATGGTAATGAGGGCACTCGGGTGCTAGGTTTGTGATCTGACTATGATGGTGTAAATGATGTTACATGCCGACGTCGGGTTGGCAGAGGGAGGGATGTACACAACAACCACAATTGCATGTGAGATTTCCCTTGGCAAATAATATGGCCGGAGTCCAACAGCAAAAAGTTCAATATCCGGGCTACAAACACGTTCCTTGATCGTAATATGACCAGGATTGCACCGTCTGTTGTTTACCAGAACAGCAAGCCCCCCTCCTTTACGCTTACCGCTCGCAGTGCAATGCCTGTCAGCCCGAACGGTCTGGAAGCCCTCTATGGAAACGTTTTGGTCGGGTATGTCCTTGTTCAGCCACGTTTCAGTAAAACACATAACATTGCTCTCTCGAAATGTTCTCTGACTCCTGGCTAGCGGCGTCATCTCATCCATTTTATTACCCAGCGATCTCACATTGCCCATAATGAGAGAGGGGAGACACGGCTTATAACTTCTCTTCTCTTATTAGGCAGTGTGTCAGTGTTACAGGGAGAAGGCAGGAGAAAATGGGTTGAGAGAGATAATAAATAAGCCATGCTGGCCAGATAGTATCATTCTGCTCCTGTATCACGTGTTCTTTTGGTCTGTGGCCCACGCAGAACAACCCATCTAACAGAGTGTGTGCTTGAACACAGGGGTGGTCCTCAGCGAGCACAACCAGACCCTCACCATCCCGCGGGCACAGGAAGACGATTCTGGACTGTACCGCTGCGTGGCTTGCAACTCCAAGGGCTGTGTCAACTCCAGCGCATTCGTCTCTGTGCAAGGTCAGTGAACGTCCGCATCTCCCTACACACCACCGATCACATAGAGCCTCTCCATGGAGAGCCAAGTCCAGACCTGCCTCAGCACAAATTCACTGCATTGCTGTAGCACCTTCCCTCACCCCAGGGCTTACTGTTCACTACCCCACCCAGTGAATGTTTCCGGGAGAGTGGGCAGTGAGCAAAGTTTTCAGCTGATCTGTGGGCGGAAGAGGGTCCTTCAAGGTCTGGTCAACGTCCATGTGGTTGTTCCTCTCAGAAAAGCGATAAAATACCAAAGTCTTCTGCAGAAATTGTGATAGAAGTCTCCCTGCTCTTAATGCCATTTCATAGAACGTATAAAATTACAGAACACCACCCCTGGCAGGGCTTTCCACACACCCAACACACTCTGTGTAAGAAACCTACCCCTGATAACCCCACTATACTTTACTCCAGTTAATCTAAAACTTGTGCCCCTTCATATGAGCCATTTCTACCCTGGGAAAAGTCTCTGGCTGTCCACTCTATCTATGCCTCTTATCATCTTGTACACCTCTATCAAGTCAGCTCTCATCTTCCTTCACTCCAGGGAGAAAAGCCCTACCTCACTCAATCTATCCTCATAAGGCATGCTCTCTAAACCAGGCAGCATCCTGATAAATCTCCTCTGCACCCTCTCTAAAGCTTCCACATCCTTCCTATAATAAGGCAACCAGAGCTGAGCATATTGCAAGTATTTCTATCCATATTAAGTGTGATTCTCCCTCAGTGTTTCCCCTCTCAAAATGTGACCCTCCCACAGTAACCTCTCAGTGCAGTGTGACCCTCCCTCAGTACCAATACTCCCACAGTGTGACCCTCCCTCAGTACCACCCCTCCCACAGTGTGACCCTCCCTCAATACCACCCCCCCACAATGTGACCCTCCCTCAGTACCGCCCCTCCCACAGTGTGACTCTCCCTCAGTACCGCCCCTCCCACAGTGTGACCCTCCCTCAGTACCACCCCTCCCACAGTGTGACCCTCCCTCAGTACTACCCCCCCCCACAGTGTGACCCTCCCTCAGTAACCCCCAATACAGTATGAACCTCCCTGAGTACCATCCCTCCCGCAGAGTGACCCTCCCTCAGTACTGACCCTCCCTTAGTACCACTCCTTTTTTTTAACAAAACTATAGGAGTTTATTATGTCACATATACGCAAGGCATAGACAGTCAATATTTACAAGACAGTAAGTATAGTCAAATTAAAATATGGTTACTACCGTCTATAAAACAGTCAATACCCTGCGGTGGCGCACCGCTCCCAAAATTCCCCCAATGAGCCCGCTGCAGCTGCATGCTCCCTCTCCAAAGGACAGTAAGGTATGAACGTATCTTTGGAAAAGTGGCAGGCGGTCAGCCCAAGCAGCGCCTTCCATTTTCTGCCGCCTAGAATCGTGAATGGCCATATTGGCCAGGCCCAGGAGCAAGCCCACCAGGAAATCCTCCTCTCACCCTGCCCCTTCTGAACTGGGTGCCCGTATATGAGGAGCTCAGGTGCAGCCAGAAACTCAGCAGCAGCCCCTTGAGAAAGAGGGGCTGCAACCTCTCACATTCCATGAAAGCATGGTACACTGACTTCGCCTGCCCACAGAATGGACAGGTGGACGGGGTGTCAGTGAACTTGCTCAAGAACTTGTTATACAATACTGGCCGATGCAACACTCCTCCCACAATGTGAACCCCCCCCCCCCCATACCACCCGTCCCACAGTGCAGTACAACCTCTGAATCCCAAATGGTGTCCCCATTTGTGTTCCTGCACCTGGACTGGATGTGGGTGAGCTGTGTATCTGGGCTCATATTGACCATTATGTCCTCCAGTTCTGTCAAACCCATCCCCTGACAGACGAAATGGTTTCCCACCACCATTCCTGGTCCCAGCACCCTTTGGAGTGATTGCAACTCACCTGCTCTCCCCAAACTATCACTGATGAATTTTTTTGAATTAAAAGGAAAAGGGGAGGGAAGGATTAGATTGATCTTCAGAGTAGGTTCAAAGGTCCGTACAACATTGTGGGTCAAAAGGCCTTTTTATTTATTTATATATATATATATATATGTATAAAAAACTATAAAGTCAACTAATATAATTATTAAATTATATAGATATAACTATATATTAGGAATGGGAAAAAAAGCATCTAGTGTACATGGGTTTATTGTCCATTGAGAAATATGATGGCGCTGGTCAAGAAGCTGTTATTAAAACGTATAGTGTATGTCTTTTGGCTGCTGTATCTCTCTGTGATGGTGGCAATAAGAAGAGGGCATTTGCTTGGTGATGGAGGTTCCTGTTTTTTTGGCGCGTGCATCCATGCGTGTGCGACGTTGGCAGGATGATGTCTTTTTCACGCCTTTACAAGGCGTGGAGCGAGAGAGAGAGACTGTGTGGTGGGCCACTCCTCACACAGACATTTCGCAGTATTTCTCCCTTTTGTTTTACGAGGTCGAGTTGCGATCTCGACACTCAACCCGGCAGGGATGGAAAACATACTCGGGAGCAGACCTGACTGGTTTCGAACCCGGGAACCTCCGTTCCAGAGTCCGGCACTGATGTCATTGCGCCACCAGCCGGCCCAAGGTGATGGAGGTTCCTAATGAGGCCTCGTCTTTTGAAGATGTCCTTGATGCTAGTGAGGCCATGATGGAGCAGACTGAGTTTACAATTTTCTGCAGCTTCTTCTAATCCCCTACGCTGGAGCCTCCATACCAGACTGATGCAAAACACATGTGTGTAGTTTATTGAATGCAGACTGGATGGACCGAAGGTTGCTCTGTTGAATTACAGTCTGTGGTGTGATCATGGGCTGGACATAAGAAGTGTTGAAGATTTGCCCCCTCCCTACTCAGATCTTACCCTTCCCCACAATGAGAAAGAAGTATTCTAAAGGAAAGATGACGCATCCGTGGCTAACAAGAACAGTCAAAGCCAACATAAAAGCCAAAGAGAGGGCATTTAATAGAGTAAAAATTAGTGGGAACTTAGAGGATTGTGAAGCTTTTAAAAGTCAACAGAAGGCAACTAAAAAGTCATTAAAAAGGTAAAGATGGAACATGAAAGTAAGCTAGCCAATAATATTAAAGAGGATACCATAAGTTTCTTTTGATACATAAAGTGTAAAAGAGAGGCGAGAGTGGATTTCAGACCGCTGCAAGACGATGCTGTAGAGGTCATAACGACAATTAAATGGTGGATGAACTGAAGAAGTGTTTTGCATCAGTCTTCACTGTGGCAGATACTAGCAGTATGGTGGAAGTTCTATGTGTCAGGATGCATGAAGTGAGTGTGTGGTTACCATAACTAGACAGAAGATTTTTGGGAAACGAAAAAGTCTGAAGGTAGATAAGTAACCTGGTGTAAACCCCAGAGTTCTGAAAGAAGTGGCTGAAGAGATTGTGGAGGCATTAGAAATGATCTTTAAAGAACCACTAGATTCTGGAATGGTTTTGCAAGACTGGAATATTGCCAATATCCCTCCACTCTTCAAGAAGGGAGAGGCAAAAGAAAGGAAACTATAGGCCAGTTAGTTTGACCTCAGTGGTTGGAAGATGTTTCAGTTGATTATTAAGGATGAGGTCTCAGGGTACTTGGAGGTACATGATAAAATAGGCTGTAGTCAGCATAGTTTCCTCAAAGGAAATCCTTGCCTGACAAATTTTCTGGAACTCTTTGAAGAAATAACAAGCAGGGTGGACACGGGAGAATCAGTTGATGCTGTGTACTTCGATTTTCAGAAGGCCTTTGACAAGGTGCCACACATCAGGCTGTTTAACAAGTTACGAGCCCATGGGATTACAGGAAAGATTCTGGCATAGATAAAGCAGTGGCTGTTTGGCGGGAGGCAAAGAGTGGGAATAAAGGGAGCCTGTTCTGATTGGCTGCCGGTGACTAGTGGTGATCCACAGGGTTGGGACTGATTCTTTTTATGTCAATTATTTGGATGATGGAATTGATGGCTTTGTTGCAAAGTTTGCTGACAATATGAAGATAGGTGGTGGGGCAGGTAGTTTTGAGGAAGTAGAGAGAACACAGAAGGACTTAGACAGATTAGGAAAATAGGCAAAGAAGTAGTAGATGGAATACAGTGTCAGAAAGTGTATGGTCATGCACTTAGGTAGAAGAAGTGAAAGGGCTGACTATTTTCAAAATGGAGAGAAAATTTAAAAAACTGAATCACAAAGGGACTTGGGAGTCCTTGTGCAGTATTTCCTAAAGGTTAATTTGCAGGTTGAGTCTGTGGTGAGGAAGGCAAATGCAATGTTAGCACTCATTTCAAGACGACTAGAATATAAAAGCAAAGATGTAATGTTGAGACTTTATAAAGCACTGGCAAGGCATCACTTGGAGTATTGTGAGCAGTTTTAGGCTGCTTATCTTAGAAGGGATGTGATGAAACTGGAGAGGTTTCAAAGGAGGTACATAAAAATGGTTCCAGGATTGAACGCCTTGTCACATGAAGAGTGTTTGATGGCCTGTACTCGCTGAAGTTCAGAAGACTGAGGGGTGACCCTATTGAATGGTGAAAGGCCTCAATAGAGTGGATGTGAAGAGGATGTTTCCTATGGTGGGAGTGTCTAGGACCAGAGGACACAGCCTCAGAATAGAGGGGTGTCCATTTTGAACTGAGATGAGGAGAGAGTGCCAAGTTCGTGGAATTCTTTGCCACAGGCAGCTGTGGAGGCCAAGTCTTCATGTATAGTTAAGGCAGATGTTGATGGATTCTTGATTGGTCAGGGCATGAAGGGATACAGGGAGAAGGCAGGAGATCGAGGCTGAGAGGGAAATTGGATCAGCCATGATGAAATGGTGAAGTAGACTCAATGGGCCAAATAGCCTAATTCTGCTTCCATATATTATGGTCTTACAACAGGTGGTGGGGACAAATCGAACATCGAGGTTGTGATCTTAGTTGGGACAGGAGTCATTGCCGTTTTCTTCTGGATTCTGCTCATCCTCATCTTCTGTAACGTCAAGCGGGTAAGATTCCTGGGGGTAAGTAGCTCAAATTGGCACTTAATTTATTCAGATCTCAGAACTTCTGCATGCTTCCACACTGTTAACACTTTAAAAAACTCAGGTTTGTTGAACTTCCTCCCCATTGCTTTCTACCAGCCTCAGTCCCCTTCTAAAGTGTGGGACGACCAAAATGAAAAAATGAAGGACCTCCAAATCTAGTCCCTCCCTTCAAATTAAGCAAACCAGCTCCTCCTCCATGGATTCTGTCTACACCTTGCTGCCTCAGTAAAGCAGCCAGCATAATCAAAGACCCCACGCACCCCAGAGATTCTTCCTTCTCCCATCAGACAGAACATACAAAAGCCTGAAAGCTCATACCACCAGGCTCAAAGACAGCTTCTATCCCAGTGTTAGAAACATAGAAAACCTTCAGCACAATACAGGCCCTTAGGCCCACAAAGGAACATGTCCCTACCTTAGAACTACCTAGACTTTACCCATAGCCCCCTATTTTTCTAAGCTCCATGTAACCATCCAGGAGTCTCTTAAAAGACCCTATCGTTTACGCCTCCACCTCCGCCGCCGGCAGCCAATTCCATGCACTCACCACGCTCTGCATAAAAAAAAAAAAAAAAAGCTTACCCTGACATCTCCTCTGTACCTACTTCCAAGCACCTTAAAACTGTGCCCTCTCGTGTTAGCCATTTCAGCCCTGGGAAAAAGCCTCCGACTATCCCATGATCAACGCCTCTCAATGATGACAGATGGGCTCTTGTCCTCACAATCTATCTCATTATGACCTTGCACCTTATTGTCTGTCTGCACTGCACTTTCTCTGTAACTGTGACACTTTATTCTGCATTCTGTTATTGTTTTACCTTGTTCTACCTCAGTGCACCGTGTAATGATCTGATCTGTGTGAACAGTGTGCAAGACAAGCTTGTCACTGAACCTCAGTACATGTATTAAACAATAAGTCAATACCAACCATTACCATCAGGTGGAAGGTACCTTCTGCCAGGCTCAAGTCAGCTTTTATGCTGCTGTTCGGATTCAGATTTATTTATTACATGTACATCAAAACATATGTCATTTGCATTAACAATCAGTCCAGCGATGTGTTGGGGGAAGCCTGCAAGTGTTGCCATACTTTCCTTTGCCAACATAGCATATCCACAATGCTCAGCGGAACAACACAGAACACAAACAACAACAGGAAAACCGGTCCCTTTCCTCCATCCCACTGATGCACATGAACAGTCCTCCAACTCCAGAACTGTCCTCCGGGGCTCCAGTCTCCTGTCTTCAGTTATAAGTCTCTTGAATGGACCTCCGAAAAACAAAAAGATAGACTCCTGGTTTCCCTGTCTAGCTTGTTATGGCCTTTGCACTTTCTCTACCCACATTGCACTTTCTCTGAAACTGTGACATTACACTCAATGACCACGTTATTAGGTACCTCCTGTAAATAATAAAGTTGCTACTGAGTGAATGTTCATGGTCTTCTACTGCTGTAGCCCATCCACTTCAAGATTTCATGTTATGCATTCAGAGATGCTTTTCTGCACACCACTGTTATAATGTGTGATTATTTGAGTGGCTGTCACCTTCCTGTCAGTTTGAATCCGTCTGGCCATTCCCCTCTGACCCTTCTCATTAACAAGGTGTTTTTGCCTACAGAGCTGCTGCTCACTGGGTATTTTTTGTTTTTTTTCTCACCATACTCTGAAAAATCTAGACTGTTGAGTGTGAAAATCTCAGGTGATCAGCAGTTTCTGGGATACTCAAACCACCCCGTCTGGCACCAACAATCATTCCACGGTCAAAATCACTTAGATCACATTTTTTCTCTGTTCTGATGTTTGGTCTGAACAACAACTGAACCTCTTGACCATGTCTAAATGCTTTTATACATTGAGTTTCTGCCACATGTCACTCCACTCTTTAAGAAGGGAGGAAGGCAAAAGAAAGGAAATTAGAGGCCAGTTCGCCGAACCTCAGTGGTTGGGAAAGTGTTGGAGACTATTATGAAGGTTGTGGTTTCAGGGTACTTGGAGACTAATGATAACATAAGTCAAAGTCACCATGGTTTCTGTAAAGAGAAATCTTGCCTGACAAATCTTTTAGAGTTCTTCAAGGAAGTAACAAACAGGGTGGACAAAGGAGAGGCAGTGGATGTCACTTACTTGGATTTTCAGAAGGCATTTGATAAGATGCCACACACAAATCTACTTAACAAGATAAAATCCTATGGCGTTACAGGAAAGATACTGGCATAGATAGAGGAATGGCTGACAGGCAGGAGGCAGTGAGTGGGAATAAGGGGGGACTTTTCTGGTTGGCTGCCAGTGACTAGTGGTGTTCCTCAGAAGTCAGTATTAAGATCGCTACTGTTCACATTGTTTGTCAGTGATTTAGATAATGGAATTGATAGCTTTGTGGCAAAGTTTGCAGATGATATGGAGATAGGTGGAGGGGTAGGTAGTGCTGAGGAAGCAATGTGATTGCAGCAGGACTTAGACAAATTGGAAGAATGGGCGAAAAAGTGACAATTAAATACAGTGTTGGGAAATGTATGATTTTGATAAAAGGAACAATAGTGCAAAATATTATCTAAATGGGGAGAAGGTTCAAACATCAGAGGTGCAGAGGGACCTAGGAGTCCATGTACAAGACTCCCAGAAGTTAATTTACAGGTTGAGTCTGTGGTGAAGAAGCCAAATGCAACGTTGGCATTTATTTCAAGGGGAGTAGAATATAAAAGCAAGGAGATAATGCTGAGCCTGTATAAGACACTTGGAGTATTGTCAATAGTTTTGGGCCTCATTTCTCAGAAAGGATGAGTGCAGAGATGGATATGGAGAGGATGCTTCTTAAGGTGGAGCTATCCAGAACTAGAAGGCACAGCCTCAAAATTGAGCAATGACCTTTTAGAACAGAGGTAAGGAGGAATTTTTTTTTAGTGAGAAAGTAGTGGAACTGTGGAATGCTCTGCCATAGACTGCAGTGGAGGCCAAGTCCATGGGTGTATTCAAGGCGGAAGTTGATAGTTTCCCGATCGGTGGGGGCATCAAAGTATATGATGAGAAGGCAGGTGTATGGGGGTGAGTGGGATCTGGGATCAGCCATGATGGAATGGTAGAACAGACTCGATGGGCTGAATAGCCTAATTCTGCTCCTATGTCTTATGGCCACATGATTGGCTGATTAGCTATTTGCATTAACAAGCTGGTGTACCTAATAAAGTAGCCACCGAGTGTAGATTCTTCATTCTGTTTTCCAGTTTACCTCCTTGATGCACTTATGTATGGAATTATCTGTTTGGATCACATGCAAACACAATCTTTTCTCTGTTATCTCAGTACATGTGACGATAATAAGCCAATTCCAGTTCCAGCTCCCTGTACCGTGTGTAATTGCACCCCCCTGAGTTTCAGGGAAAGGTTGAATAGCTTAGCACTTTATTCCCTGGAGCATAGGCAAATTAAGGGAGATTTGACTGAGTATACAAAACTATGAGGGGTATCGATAGGGTAAATGCAAGCAGATTTTTTTCCCACTGAGGTCGGGTGAGACTAGAAATAGAGGTCATGGGTTAAGGATGAAAGGTGAAATGCTTAAGAGGAACTTGATGGGGAACTTTTTCACTCAGAGGGTGGTGCGAGTGTGGATGCTGGTTTGATTGCAGCATTTAAGACGGCTTGGATAACCACATGGATGGGAGGGGTATGAAGGTCTATGGTCCGGGTGTAGGTCGGTGAGGCTGGGCAGAATAACCGATCGACACAGACTAGTCCGTAGGGTAGCAGCCTGCAGTTAGTGTACTGCTTCATAGTGCCAGCGATTGGGGTTCTGACTGTAGGGTAATTGGAACAGTGATGATAGGACCTAGATTCCTGAACACTACAAATCCCACCGAGACAGCTGGGAAGTTCAGTTCAAGTCATGGAATAAACCTGGAATAAAAAGCTAACAGCACCACGGTGACTGTGAAACCCCACCTGATTCCACAAGATTATAAGATATATGGAGCATTTGTGTAAAAACAAAAGAATATAAAGGACATAAATAAGCTATTCAACCCTTCAAATCCCAGGATATACCATGTGCTCTGGTTTCCTCACACATTCCAAAGATATATTTGTGAGGATTAGTAGGTTTGGGGCAGACTATGTTGGAGCCAAAAGCATGGTGACTTTTGTAGTCCACCCTCAGTACGTCCTTGGACTGTGTTCAAGGTTCAAAATAAGGTTATTATAAAACTATATATTGTATGTACGTCACCATGTACAACCCTGAGATTCATTTTCTTGCGGGCTTTCACAGTAAGTACAAAGAAACACAATAGAATCAATGAAAAGCTGCACACAACAAAGATGGACAAACAATCAATGTGGAAAAGACAGCAAACTGCAAATACAGGGAAAAAAGCAATAAATGTTGAGAATGGGGTTACTGGGTGGTGCAACTCGAAAGCTGGAAGGGCCTACTCTGTGCTGTATCTCATCAAATAAATAAATAGTAAATAATATGAGACAAAGAGTCCGTGAAAGTGAGTCCATAGGTTGTGGGAACAGTGCAGTGTTGGGTTGAGTGAAGTTATCCCCTCTGGTTCAGGATCCTGATGGTTAAGGGGTTGTAACTGTTCCTGAACCTGGTGATGTGAATTCTGAGGCTCCTATACCTTTTCCCTGATGGCAGCAGTGAGAAGAGAGTGTGGTCTGGGTGGTGGGGGTCCCTGATGATGGATGCTGCTTTTCTGCAACAACGCTCTTTGTATATGATGCAAATGACATCTTTCACTATGCTTTGGTGTTTCATTGTAGATGTGACAAAGCTACTCTTCTCTTAGACAATTGTCAAACCCTTCTGGGGAGAGATATCATCAGACCTACAGTATTTGTTCAGATAGCAGCTGAGCCTGACCATGCTTCTTGTTGCAGACCAATCCAGCCGACATCAAAACCGGATACCTGTCCATTATCATGGATCCAGGTGAGGTACCTCTGGATGAACAGAGTGAGTACCTGCCCTACGACTCCAGCAAGTGGGAGTTTCCTCGGGACCGACTTCGGTTAGGTGAGTGTCCTCCCCTCTGGTTGACAGCACAACTTGTTCGGCCTGTTTCTTCACCGCTCACGCATTTGTTCCCTCAGGCAAGACGCTGGGTCATGGAGCCTTCGGGAAGGTGGTAGAGGCTTCGGCCTTCGGGATCGACAAGAGCAGCAGCTGCAGGACTGTAGCTGTGAAGATGCTGAAAGGTGAGTGAGTGAACTCTCAGTGCCTAACACCCATCAGCCAAGGTTTCAGCCCCCTCACCACCTCACTTACCCTTCTCTGACCTCTCCCCTCATCACCACATTCACCATTGGTACAGAAACTGAAAGGTGTGTGTGTGTGTGTATGTATATATATATATATATATATATATTACAGAAACTGCCCTGTGGCGAACAGGAAGCCTCTACAACGGATTGTTAAAACTGCCCAACACCACGCTAGCCTACCTGCCATCAAAAGCATATATACAGAAAGGTGTTGGAAAAGGGCCGTATCCTTCAGGAAGGATCCCACCCACCCTGCTCATGGACTGTTTGCCCACCCTCCACACCCCCAGTCACCATCATATACACATCACCTAACGTCACCTGTGTAATCAATTGGTCTATGTCACTTGTACGTTGTGTTTTATAGAATTGCTTTTATGGAGTTATATTTATTGTGTTGTTTTTAATTTTTTTAATATTCTTTATGCTTATCGTTTTGTTTTTTGCAGCATCCAGTGTAATGATCATTTTGTTCTCCTTTACGCTCGTGTACTGAAGTGTGACAAACAATCTTAAATCTTGAATCACCCTTCCTAATCCTTCTGCTCAGCCACCACAGCTTTTCCTGTGTTACCCCACAACCTCACCCCCTACCACCTACATACCCTCTCCCTCTCCCCATCTCAACGTTCAAATAAAGATAAGCTTTGTCACATGCACATCAAAACACATAGTGAAATGCGTTGTTTCAGCCGCGAACACAGTCCGAGGATGTGCTGGGTGCAGCCTGTAAGTGTCGCAGTGCTCTTGGCACTAACATAGTATGCCCACAACTTACTCACCCTAACCCGTACGTCTGTGGAATGTGGGGGGAGACCAGCGCACTGGGAGGAAATCCACATGGTCATGAGGATAAAGTACAAGCTCTTTACAGACAGCAGCAGTAAAGTATTACAATAGTCACTACATGCTGTGACACCTCGCTGCTCTACCATGTCAGCACACCATTTTAACCCCTCCCTTGCTGCACTTGCACAGCCTCACACTGATGTGGTCAACACTGAACAGGTGATCCAGTCAGATCCTCAGTTGACGTTAGACCTGCATCCAGTAATCCAGGACACCATAAACTTCTGCTGCCAGTCGTTTCCCGCGGTGTGATCCTGACGCAGAAGGCTATATGGTTACAGTGTCATTGAGGCTTCCGTCAGTCAGGGTCTACCGTAGGGACTCCAGCTCCAGAGGTTTCCCCCAGGGTTTACTTCTGAAGCCTTCCCCATGTGTGGGCATAGCCGCAACACAGTGGAGGTTTGAGATCAGAGTTTTAAGGTGCCAGTAGCCTCCCTTTGCCCCTTCTCCTGTCAGTAGAAATGGTTTCACCGGGCTTAGTAGCTAAGCCACATGTGAAGGCCAGGAGCTGAACTTGGTTGTTAGAGGCTATTTGAGTTACTTACAGGGACACTTAATAGGTAGTGGGAGCTTGTCACTATTACCATCCCCAGCTATAACAACCTTAAAGAACCAATAACCACACACAATGCTGGAGGAAGTCAGCAGGTCAGGTAGCATCTACGAAGAGGAATAAGCGGTCGACATTTTGGGCCAAGACCCTTCATCAGGACTGGTCATCTTCCCCCTTCTTTTCCAGTCCTGATGAAAGGCCTCAACCTGAAATGTCGACAATTTATTCATTTCCTTGGATGCTGCCTGACCTGCTGAGTTCCTCCAGCATTTTGTGTTGCTCTAGATTTCCAGCATCTGCAGAATCTCTTGTGTTTATGGTCACGAGGCTACCCACTGAATACCAATCCTACCCGTGGCACTTGTGCAGAGGCTGGTGGGTTCAGTGGCTTGTGAATCCCATTAAAACATTAAAATTGGAATGCAATAAAAATTGTAGAATCTTTAGAGAGGGTGCAGAGGAGATTTACCAGGATGCTGCCTGGATTAGAGAACATGTCTTGTGAGGAACGATTGAGCAAGCTAGGGCTTTTCTCTTTAGAGCGAAGGAGAAAGCGAGATGACTTGATAGAGGTGTACTAGATGGTTAGAAGCATAGATGCGTTGACAGTTAGAGTCTTTTTCCCAGACTGGAAATAGCTAATATGAGGGGGCAAAATCAGAGGTTTTAAAGGTTCATTTAACGTCAGAGAAATGTGTACAATATACATCCTGAGATGCTTTTTCTTTGCAACCATCCACTAAAACAGAGGAGTGCCCCCAAAGGATGAATGACCGTTAAATGTTAGAACTCCAAAATCTCCGCCCCCCCCCCCAAACTTCCCTCCCTCCCGCGTGTAAATTCGAGACTGACGCCGTGCTGCCTTTGGAGGAAATGTGAGGGCTGGTGTCCATGGAGGGCAGTGACAATACTAACAGGGGTTAATGTGCTGTGATTGTCTGTTTAGATGGAGCCACAGCCAATGAGCACAAAGCCCTGATGTCTGAACTGAAGATCCTCATCCACATTGGAAACCACCTCAACGTTGTTAACCTGCTGGGAGCCTGCACCAAAGCAAATGGTAAACCAGGGGCTATAGTAACACCACAGGAGTAGAATTAGGCCATTCAGCCCATCGAGTCTGTTCTATTATTCCATCATGGCTGATATCTTATCCCTCTCAACCTCATTCTCCTGCCTTCTCTGCATAACCTTTGACGCCCTCGCTAATGAAGAACCTACCAACCTCCACTTTAAATATACTTAATGACTTGATCTCCACAGCCATCTGTAGCAGTGAATTCCACAGATTCATCACCCTCTCAATAAAGAATTTCCTTCTCACCTTTGTTTTAAATGGACGTCGATGGCTGTGTCCTCTGGTCCTACACCCTCCACTATAGGTTCCCATGTCACAAGACTTTCTGAATGAGCCTACCATGGGGCACCTTGTTTAACACCCAAATTATCCAACTGTTCTGCCTTCACCAATTTGTTTCATCACATCCTCAAAGAATTTAATTAGGCTCTCCCCTCCCCCCCCCCCACTGCACCTTTCGTCCATCTCCCTCAGCCCCTTGACCCATCTTATTACACCTGACAGTTCCCAGTGAACCTCATAGATTGAAAGGACATGTTTCAGGTACCAAGTGGCATGATTTTTTAAAGAGATGTGATCTTCACAGTCTGAGCCAGCATTTAAATGCCTTAGAGAAGGAGGTGGTCAGCTGCCTTCCTGAACCGTGTGTTTTCCGAACAAGTGAGGCTCCTTCCCGAGAGCTGTCATTGTGGGTGATATTTCTCCTGTAACCAGCCTGTCCTTACCCGCTGCAGGGCCCCTGATGGTAATCGTGGAGTACTGCAAATACGGAAACCTCTCCAACTACCTGAGGAACAAACGGGAAGACTTCATCCCTTGCCGGGTAACATCTGCCTTTACACTCTGTCTTTTTGCTGTGTTGTCAGATGTTGGATCTGTTCAGTTTATCCAGCCCTCCCGTCTTTCCCAGAGAATCCCAACCCTCACTGCCTCTACCACCAGCCCTGGCCAGCTTCCAGATGCTGGAACCATGCGGGATTCAGATTCACATTTACTTATCACGTATACCTGCAGTGAAATGCGTGGCTTGCGTAACCACCAACACAACCCGAGGATGGTCTGGGGGTAGTCTGCAAGTATCACCACACATTTCAGCATCAACATTCCATTCACTTCCACAATGGCTCATACAAAAAGGCGTAATTTTTAGGTGATTGGAGGAAAGTATAAAATGGGATGTCAGAGCTATTTTTTTTTTTACACAGAGAGTGGTGGGTGTGTGGAACACCCTGCCAGGGGTGGTGGTAAAGGCAGATACATTAGGGACATTTAAGAAACTGTTAGATAGATACGTGGATGTTAGAAATGATGATGATGACGTTGACTCAGACCTGGGAGGAGAGCATCGGGCATTTTCATGCCTTACAAGGCGCAGTCCGAAAGGCTGTGTGGGGCACCATTCCTCGCACAGACATTTCGCAGTATTATTTTACGAGGCTGAGTTGTGAGCTCGACATCAACCTGGCGCGGATGAGAGCGCGCACGGGGAGTGCGGTCTGTCACTGGATCGAACTCGGGAAGCTCCGTTCTCGAGCCCAACGATCTCACTGCGCCACCAGCCGACCTAAAAATGATGGTAGAAAAATGGAGGGTGATGTGGGAGGGAAGGGTCAGATTGATCTTAGAGCAGGTTAAAAGGTCGGTTCAGAATTGTGAGCTGAAGGGCCTTTACTGTGCTGCAGTGTTGGATGTTTTGTGTTCAGAGGGACCACAGAAACGGCCACAATAAACAACACACACACACACACCCACCCCCGCCCCCCAACCCTCGGACTCCAGGACAGGCTGCTCCAGACCTCCAGTCCTTGGCCTCAGACTCACAGACTTCAGGCCTCCATCCTGCCCACAGAATCCCAAATTTCACAGCCATCAGATCCTGGAACTGTACAGGACGGCGTGGCTGTACAGCATCTCCTCCATTTGCCCTCCCAGATGCATTACCACCCTCTAAAAATGGAGGAGGAAGCATCTGGCACATCAAATCGTAAAGAGGGTCATAAAGAGAGCTTTTGGCACATTGGCCTTCATAAATCAAAGTGTTGAGTACAGGAATTGGGATGTTATGTTGAAGTTCTATAAGACATTGGTGGAGCCTAATTTGGATTACTGTGTGCAGTTCTGGTCACCTACCGACAGGAAAGATGTCAATAAAATTGAAAGAGTGCAGAGAAACTTTACAAGGATGTTGCCAGGACTTGAGGACCTGAATTACAGGGAAAGATTGAATAGGTTGGGACTTTATTCCGTGGAGCGTAGGAGATTGAGGGGAGATTTGATGGAGTTATACAAATTATGAGGGGTATAGATAGGGTAAATGCAAACAAGCTTTTCTATTGAGGTTAGGTGAGACTAGAACTAGAGGTCATAGGTTAAGGATGAAAGGTGAAATGTTTAAGGGATCATGAGGGTGAACAACTTCACTCAGAGGGTGGTGAGAGTGTGGAATGAGCTGCCAGCCGAGGTGATGGATGCACACATTTTAAAGAGGATTGGATAACTACATGGATGGGAGGCATATGGAGGGCTATGGTCCGAGTGTGGGTTGATGGAACTAAGCAGAATGACAGTTTGGCACAATCTAGTTGGGCCGAAGGACCTGTTACTTTGCTGTAGTGTTATACGACTCTATCTTGTAGGACATTAGAAAACCAACTAGCCATTGTGGTCTGTTCCAAAAAGCTGCCCAATCAGTTCCCTCTTGTGCTTTTTTACCTCACAGCCCCACATAGTTTCCAGTTCCATGACTAATAATTGGGGTCTGTGAGTAACATTATGGTTAACATAACGCTTTACAATGCCATCTGTAAGACTGGGATTCAATTCCCGAAACTGTCGGTAAGGAGTTTGTACGTTCTTCCTAGGAACACCTGGGTATCCTCCGAGTGTTCCAGTTTTTTCCCATGTTCCAAAAATACATGGGTTAGGATAATAAGTAGGATTAGTAGTAGCAGTAGTAGTAGTTAGTAAATAGGTTAACTTTGTTAGGTTTATGCTATGTTGGCGGTGAAAGCGTAGTGACATTTTCAGGCTACCAAGCGCAAATTGCTAACTTGATTTGACGCAAACAGCACATTTTCCTGTATGCTTCGATCTACACGTGATAAAATAAAACATATTTAATTCTCTCCTCAAATTTCCAGTTAAATCTGTTCCCACAACACAGATTCCAGCCACTTTTATCATTAAAATTCTTCTCTGGGCCCCTGTTCACTCCATGTCCTTTGGCCACTGACCCCTCCTGCCATTAGAGACAATTTCTCCTGATTGACTCCCTCCCAGGGCCCTCATTATTATTCATGAAGCCTTCACATGTGGATGTAAATGAAGAAACACAAGGCTTGGCTGGCTAAATTGGCTTGTTTTCCCTTCCTTTGTTTTCCTGGGGGTGGCCTGGCTTCTGAAATGACATCCTCCTCTGTAGGAGAAACCCTGCAGAGAGTAAAAGGCTTTCTGAGGGTTTGGAAGGAGAACAGTGGTCCTAACAATGCTAACTTGCAGAAACGTGCCAAGGGATTGCAGACACCGTTCTCGAGAAACTGTCCCCAGCACCAACTCAGAGATTTAAAACAAGCCATTAACATTTCCATTGTCTCCTTTCACGATCTTGGGACAAGCAGAGAGCTTCACAGCTAAGAAAATACTCCCAAACCCTGACAAATATTGTAAGGAAATATTTGTAAGTAGAAATGCATGATTCGCCGAAAGTGGTCAGACAGAAGTGCCGATCAAAGTCCAGAAATCAACAGCTGATGGCTGGAGCCCTGAATCTGCAGTCCACTGGGGATGTCAAAGGAGCCCTGTCTGATTTCCACGATGCCAAGGACAGCCTGTTCTGGGGTTAGAGAACTACGTATGTGGGTGGAGGCAGGAAAGGGGTCTGCTTTGTTGTGTTCTGTGTTCATTTCACGGGTTGTTTTGAGGTACATGTAGTAAATGTGAAACTGGTGTCATGGCAGACAGGGTGGTGAAGAAGGTGCTTGGAACACTGGCCTTCGTCAGTCAGAGTCGGTGAATATTGGAGATGGGATAGTATGCTGCAGTTGTACAAGATATTGGTGAGGCTGCACTTGGAAGATCCTGTTCAGTCTTGGTCACCCTGCTACGGGAAGGATGTCATTAAGCAGTAAAGTGTGGAGGAGATTTACGAGGATGTTGCTGGGTCTTGCGGTACTGAGTTACGGAGCAAGGTTGAGCAGGTTGGGAATTGATTCCTTGGAGTATGGTAGATTGAGGGGTGACCTTACAGAAGTGTGTGAAATCATCAGGGGCAGACTGAATGCACATAGTCTTTTACCTAGGGTTGAGGAATCAAAAGCTAGAGGGCACAGATTTAAGGTGAGAGGGAAAAGATTTAATAGGAACCTGAGGGGCAACTTTTATCACCTAATGAGTGATCTGCCTGTGGAAGGAGATGCCAGAGAAAGTGCTTGAGGCAGGTACATTAACAAAATTTAAATGGCACTTGAGACAAGTGGATGGGTAGGAAAGGTCTAGAGGGATATGTGCCAAAATGCAGGCAAATCTATTTATTTATTTAGTGGTACAGCACGGAATAGGCCTTTCCACCCTTTGAGACAGGCCACTCTAGCAACCCATAACCCCGTTATCCCTAACCTAATCACAGGACAATTGACATTGACCTCTTAACCTACCTGCTGTTTTTGGAATGTGGGAGGAAACCAGAGCACCCGGGAAAACCCCCCATCTTCCATGGGAAGACACTTAGAGACTCCTTACAGATGGCACTGGAATTGAACTCCAAACTCCGGAATGCCCCCAGCTATAACAATGTCGCACTAACTGCTGTGGGCTCACTCACTGCAGATAGGCATTGTAGTTAGTATGGACCAGTTGGGCTGAAGGGCCTGTTTCTGTTGGGTCTCACTCTATGATTCTAAAGTGAGTAGTGTGCAGTTTGCAGCTGTAAACACTGACCAGTTCAACAGTTACTAGCCCAGGACACAATCATCTCTCACATCCTGATTCAGATTCATTTGTTTATCACGTGTACAATGAAATGTGTCGTTTGCCTTAACTACCAACACAGCTTAAAGGTGTGCTGAGGGAAGCCCACAAGTGTCACCACACATTCCAGCACCAACGTAACATGTCCGCTATGTTTGACAGAACAACACAACAACAGCAGCAAAACAAACCCCTTCGCCACGCTCACACACGGGCCTCCATCCTCAGAACAGGCCATCGCCAAGCCTCCAGTCTCCAGTCTTTGGCTGTAGACTTGCAGACTCCCAGACAACAGGCTTCTCACCTCCGGACGTGCCAACACAGGCTCTTCGACCATGAGGCTTCAACTTCTTGACTCACTGACTTCTGTCTTCGACCTTTAAGCTTTCAGCTCTGGACTTGCTGGTCATGTGACAGACAGTGTACATGTGACGAGTTAGCTCCACCTGATGGAACATCTTGCTGACCCCCCCCCCCCCCAAAGCCCCACTGACAGGACATCCTCACAAGAAGAAGGGAGGGATAGTAGGGATGTGAGCTGGCAGTCCATTGATCTATTGTGTAATGGTAAAACCAGTTATACACAAACTATTAGCAGCAGGAACCGCTCAGTCTCTTCAGCCCAACTCACTACGGTGTCTGATCTGATTAGGCCTCAACATTACACTCCTATTCCCCCAGTGGCCTTTGAATGAGAGTTGCAAAGGCTCACCTCCTTCTCTGAGAAAATAGTTCCATAAGACCATAAGGTATAGGAGCAGAATTAGGCCATTGGACCCATTGAGTCTGCTCCACCATTCCAATCCCCTCTCAGCCCCAATCTCTGCCTTCTGCCTGACCAGTCAAGAATCTATCAACCTCTGCCTTAAATATACATAAAGACTTGGCCTCCACAGCTGCCTGTTGCAAAGAATTCCTCAGATTCACCACTCTCTGGCAAAAGAAATGCCCCTTCATCTCTGTTCTAAAAGGACACCCCTTAATTCTGAGGCTGTGTCTCTGGCCTTGGACTCTTCCACCATAGGAAACATCCTCTCCACATCCACTCTATCAAGGCCTTTCACTATTCGATTGGTTTCAATAAGGATACCCCTCATTCTTCTGAATTCTAGTGAATACAGGCCCAGAGCCATCAGACGCTCTTCATATGACAAGCCATTCAATCCTGGAACCAAGTTTATGAACCTCCTTTGAACCCTGTCCAGTTTCAGAACATCCTTTCTAAGATAAGGGACCCAGTCATGCTCTCAGTACTCCAAGTGAGGCCTCACCAGTGCTTTATAAAGTCTCAACATTACATCCTCGCTTTTATATTCTAATCCTTTTGAAATGAATGCTAACATTACATTTACCTTCCTCACCACAGACTCAACCTGCAAATCAACCTTTAGGAAATCCTGCAGAAGGAGTCACAAGTCCCTTTGCGTCTCAGTTTTTTGTATTTTCTCTCCATTTAGAAAATAGTCAACCATTTCATTTCTTTTATTAAAATGCATGAACATACACTTCCTGACACTACTCCATTTGCCATTTCTTTGCCATTCAATGAACCTGAGTCATTCTGTAGCCTTTCTACTTAAAACTACCTGTCCCTTCACCTATCTTTATAACGTCTGGAAACTTTGCAATAAAGCAATTAATTCCATCATCCATCATCAATTGACATATAATGTAAAAAGAATTGATCACAAAACAGACTCCTGTGGAACACCACTAGTCACCAGCAGCCAGCCAGGAAAGGCTCCTTTTATTCCCACTCTTTGCCTCCTGCCAAACAGCCACTGCTTTATCCACGTTAGAATCTTTCCTGTAATACCATGGGCTCATAGCTTGTTAAGCAGCCTCATGTGTAGCACCTTGTCAAAGGCCTTCTAAAAATCATCAACCCATTCTCTTTTGTCCATCCTGCTTGTTACTACTTCAAAGAATTCCAACAGATTTGTCAGGCAAGATTTTCCCTTGAGGAAACCATGCTGACTATGGCCTATTTTATTATGTGCTTCCAAGTGCACTGAGACCTCATCTTTAATAATCAACTCCAACATCTTCCCAGCCACTGAGGTCAGGCTAAGTGGCCTATAGTTTCCTTTTATCTGCCTCTCTCCCTTCTTGAAGATCGAGAGACATTTGCGATTTTCCAGTTTCCAGGACCACTGTAGAATCTAGTGATGCTTGAAAAAGCATGACTAATGCTTCCACGATCTCCTCAGCCACCTCTTTCAGAACTCTGGGATGTACACCATCTGGCCCAGGTGACTTATCTACTTTCAGACCTTTTAGTTTCTCAAGAACCTTCTCTCTAGTTATGGTAACTTCACACACTTCATGCCCTCTGGCACCAGCAAATTCCACCATACTGCTTGTGTCATCCACACTTTGCTAGTGACTGATGCAAACTCCCTACACGACTCCCTTGTCCATTTGTCCCCTCCATCCCTTCCCACCAATCTCCCTCCTGGCACTTATCCTTGTAAGCGGAACAAGTGCTACACATGCTCTTACACTTCCTCCCTTCCCACCATCCAGGGCCCCAGCCAGTCCTTCCAGGTGAGGCGACACTTCACCTGTGAGTCAGCTGGGGTGATATACTGCGTCTGGTGCTCCCCGTGCGGCCTTCTATATATCAGCGAGACCTGACGCAGGCTGGGAGATCATTTCGCTGAACACCTACGCTCTGTCTGCCAGAGAAAGCAAGCTCTCCCAGTGGCCACACAATTTAATTCCACGTCCCATTCCCATTCTGATATGTCTATCCACGGCCTCCTCTACTGTCAAGATGAAGCCACACTCAGGTTGGAGGAACAACACCTTATATTCCGTCTGGGTAGCCTCCAACCTGATGGCATGAATATTGACTTCTCTAACTTCCGGTAATGCCCCTCCTCCCCTTCACACCCCATCCCTTGTTTGTTTATTTAATATATTTTTTATTCCCCCCCTGCTTTTTTCTCCCTCTGTCCCTCTCACTATAACTCCTTGCCTGCTCTTCACCCTCTGGGCTCCCCCCCCCCCCCCAGGCTCCCCATCCCATGATCCTCTCCCTTCTTCAGCTCTGTATCCCTTTTGCCAATCAACTTTCCAGCTCTTGGCTTCATCCCTCCCCCTCCTGTCTTCTCCTATCATTTCGGATCTCCCCCTCCCCCTCCTACTTTCAAATCTCTTACTATCTCTTCTTTCAATTAGTCCTGACGAAGGGTCCTGGCCTGAAATGTTGACTGTACCTCTTCCTATAGATGCTGCCTGGCCTGCTGCGTTCAACCAGCATTTTTTGTGTGTGATGCAAAATACTTACTCAGTTTGTCTGCTATTTCATTGTTCCCCGCTACTACAGTATCGTTAAGCAGTCCGATATCCACTCTCGCCTCTCTTTTACACTTTTATATTTTATGAAACTTTTGTTTTCCTCTTTAATATTATTGGCTTGCTTACTTTCGTAATCCATCTTTACCTTCTTAATGATTTTTTTTTAGTCGGATTCTGTTGGTTTTTAAAAGCTTCACAATCCTTTAAGTTCCCACTAATTTTTGCTCTATTATATGCTCTCTCTGTCTTTTATGTTGGCTCTGACTTCTCTTGTTAGCCATGGTTGTGTCATCTTTGCTTTGGATTACAGTATTCGGGATAAGGTAGATGAACTTGCAGCACATTTGCAGATTGGCAGGTATGATGTAGACATCACTGAATCATGGACAAAAGATTATAGCTGGGTGCTTAATGTCCAAGCATACACATTGTATCAAAAGGACGGGCAGGAAGGCAGAGAGGGTGGCATTGTCCTTTTGGTAAAAAATGAAATCAAATCATTAGAAAGAGGTGATGTAGAGTTGGAAGGTGTGAATCGTTGTGATTAGATCTAAAGACCAGCAAGGGTAAAACAACCCTGATAGGAGTTGTATACAGACCCCCAAACAGAGTAAAAGTATGGTCTACAAATTACAGCGAGAAATAGAAAATGCATGACAAAAGAGCAATGTTACAATTGTCATGGGGGATTTCAATGTACAGGTAGATTGGGAAAATCATGTTGGTGCTGCATTACGGGGGTGGGTGGGGGATTTCTAGAGTGCCTACTAAATGGCTTTTCAGAGCGGCTCATGGTTGAGCCCACTAGAGGATCAGCTATTCTGGATTGGGTGTTGTGTAATCAACCAGAATTGATTCGCGAGCTTAAAGTAAAATAACCCTTAGGGGCAAGTTATCATGATGTGATCAAATTCACCCCGAAATTTGAGAAGGAGAAGCTAAAGTCAGATGTATCAGTATTACAGTGGAGTAAAGGAAATTACAGAGGCGTGAGAGAGGAGTTGGCCAGAACTGATTGGAAAAGAACACTGGCAGGAATGACGACGGAGCAGCAATGGCTGGAATTTCTGGAGGTAATTTGGAAGGAACAGAACATACCTGTATACACTCCAAAGAGGAAGAAGTACACGGTACCGTGCACATTCAGTCCTGTATTCACCCTTTTCGATTTTGTCACACTATGCTCAACCTTTTGATTCCTAACTTTGTCTGGTTCCCATCCCCCTGCAACTCTAGTTTAAACCCCACCGTGCAGCATTAACAAACCTTCCCACTAGGATATTAGTCTCCCTACCAATTCAGGTGCAAACTATCCCTTCTGTACAGGTCCCACCTTCCCTGGAAGAGAGCCCAATGATCCAAAAATCTTATGCCGTCCCTTCGACACCAACTCCTTTGCCATGTATTAAACTGTATAATCTTCCTGGTTCCAGCCTCACTAGCTTGTGGCATGGGTAGCAATCCTGAGATCACAACCCTGGAGGTCCAGCCCTTTAATTTAGCACCTAACTTCCTGAACTCCCTATGCAGAACGCTGTCATTTCATCTCACCTCTGACTAGAGAAGAGGGTCAGCCATTTGGTTAGAAACTCTTGAGTGGCCCTCTGAATCCTCCCTGGGAGTGTGTAATGGTACGGTGTGGAGGGAGCTTCACTCTGTGTCTGATGAGATGGTGCGGTGGTAGCTTTACTCTGCATCTGACCCCAGGAGTGTGTGATGCCATAATGTGGAGGCAGCTCCTCTCTGTGCCCGACTGCTTTTTTTTTTACAATATATCTTTATTATAAATTCACTGTTACAAATACAACCCAGTGACTAACACAATTACTACACAACTACTAGACAAACAAATATTGAACTAAAAAAATTCCATCTCTGTCAATGATGGCGCTAATCCCCTGCGGTGCCCAACAGTCCTGGAACACCTCTATGGTTGCCGTGGACAGTGCGCATTCCTTCTCAATGGTTACCGGGCATTGACATACCCCCTAAACATTACTTGGCATTCTGCCCGGGCAGATCCCTCCACCTTTCAGTGACCCACGGTTAGCTGTGTCTGTCCCCAGGAGCATGAGACGGGACGGTGTGGAGGGAGCTTCACTCTGTGTCTGACCCCGGGAGTGTGTGATGGGACGGTGTGGAGGGAGCTTCATTCTGTATCTGACCCCTGGAGTTTGTGATGAGACGGTGTGGAGAGAGATTCACTCTGTGTCTGACCCCAGGAGTGTGTGATGGGACAGTGTGGAGGGAGATTCACTCTGTGTCTGACCCCAGGTGTATGTGATGGGACGGTGTGGAGGGAGATTCACTCTGTGTCTGACCTGGAAGTGTATGATGGGACGGTGTGGAGGGAGATTCACTCTGTGTCTGACCTGGAAGTGTGTGATGGGACGGTGCGGAGGGATCCTAATCCTGTACACTGACTCTGTGTTGTTCAGCAGGAGCGGGCACTGAAGGTAAGCAGCCATGTGATTTCCATGGTGGAGGTGGTGAAGGGGCTGGAGGACAGGAATCGAGGCAGCATAGCTGAACACCCAATCTGTGTCCGCACTGCCATGGACAGGATGCTCAGTCACCCCAAGGCCCTAGTGGAAGGTGAGGACCACCCTTGATCCCTATGTTGGTGCTTCAAATACAGCCCACTCTGTCAACCTCTGATCAGGAAACGAGCTCTGAGGAGGGCAAGTGGTGGGGTGATGGGCAGAGGGTTCTGTGGGAGGGAGTGGTGTAGATGCTGTGTGATTGACTGATGTAGAGGTTGGTGTGATTTTGAGGTGGGGTTCATGAGTTTAGAGTCACAGAACATAGAATACTGGAGGCCATTCAACCCACGATGTGCTGACATTTCAACCCCCACGTAGCCCTCCATTTTTCTATTATCCATGTGCCTATCTAAGAGTTTCTTATATGTCCCTAATGTGCTTCTACCGCCACCCCTGTTTTTGCGTTCCACATATCCACCACTCTCTGTGTGAAAAATACTACCTTTGACATATTCCAGTATTTTATCCAGTCACCTTAAAATTATGGCCCTGTCACATTAACCATTTTTACCCTGGGAAAAGGTGCTGGCTATCCACTCGATCTATGCCTCTTATCATCTTTACACCTCTATCAAGTCACCTCTCATCCTCCTTCAGTCCAAAGAGAAAAGCCCTAGCTCACCCAACCTTTCTTCATAGGACATGCTCTCGAATCCAGTAGCATCCTGGTAAATCTCCACTGCACTCTCTCTAAAGATTCCACATCCTTCCTACAATGAGGTGACCGGAATCGAACATAATATTGCAAGTGTTTTATAGAGCTGAAACATTACCATAAGACATGTTTCCTCATAGCTCTTGAACTCACCATAAGACTTCTTAACCACCTTATCAACTTGCGTGGCAACTTTGATCACTATCTATAGACTTGAATCCTAAGACCCCTCTGTTCCTCTGCACTGCTGGGAATCCTGCCATTGGCACTGTGTAGTGTCACACCTCTAGGATTTTGCCCCACATTCTCCTGCACTCCAATGAAGAAAGTTTCGACCTGTGCAATGTCGCTCCATAACTCAGTCCCTCGAGTCCCAGCAACAGTGTTGTAAATCTGCTGTGCACTCTTTCCAGCTTAATAGCATCATTTATGGTGTCCTGTACAACTGCGACATAACTTCCCTACTTCTGTACTCTTTGTCTGAGTTTCAGTGTTGGGAAGGTAGGGCAGGTGAACGGATGGTCAAGTGGATAGAGATTTGGAGTGATGTGGTATGTGTTGGGTGAGAGGTGTTGTTGAAGTGGATTAAGTGGACAGCCAGAGACTCATTCCCAAAGGTGAAAATGGCTAATACAGGAGGGTATCATTTTAAGGTGACAGGAGGAAAGTATAGGGGGATGTCAGAGGTTGTTTTTTTAACGGGGGGGAGGTGGTAGAGGTAGATACATTAGGGAGATCTGTGCGACTCTTAGGCACACGGATGATAGAAACATGGAGGGAAGGGTTAGATTGATCTTAGAGTAGGTTAAAAAGTTGGCACAGCATTGTGGGCCGAAGGGCCTGTACTGTGCTGTAATGTTCTGTGTTCTATGAAGTGGTTGGGGGAAGGGATGGGAAGGTGGATGCCATGAGTTTGGGGTGAGTGGATGTTAGAGACGTCGGGTTGTGTAGTCATGGCTTTGGATTGGGTGCATAAGAGTTGGTTGGGGGAGGTGGTTTGGGGTGGGTGGGTGTAGGTTGGGGTAGTGGACCCTGGGGTTGAGTGAGTCAGGTGAGATGGACCACAGGGATGGAGTCGTTAGCTGCCCAAAGCATGGGTGTGTCAGGCAGAGGTTGTGTCCTATGCGGGATGTTTCCGGAGGTAGGGGCTCAACATCACAAGCACACCACTCCCACCTGAACCTACCATTCCGTTCCCTCCTGACAGTTGATGACCTGTGGCAGTGTCCTCTGACCCTCGTTGACCTGATCTGCTTCAGCTTCCAAGTTGCTCGCGGGATGGAGTTCCTTGCCTCAAGGAAGGTGAGTCCTCTGCAGGTTGGCGGGAAGCTGGGAGCTTGGAAGGGTTCGTACCCCCTCACCTTAGTGAACACTGGTGGCCAGGGTGAAAGGAAATGGTGTAGGAGATCCTTCCTCTCCCCTGGAGACGTGGGAAAATAAATAAATACTGCCAAAAAAGGAGGAATAAAGAGGGGCTGTTCAGAAATCTAATGGCAGAGGGGAAGATGCTGTTCCTGAATTATTGAGTGTGTGTCTTCAAGATCCTTTACCTCCTACTCGATGGTAGTAATGAGAAGATTTTAAAGATTAGCCTTATTTGTCACATGTACATCAAAACATAACAGTGAAATGTATTGTTTGCATCAACAACCAACACAGTCTGAGGATGTGCTGGCACAGCCTGCAAGTGTAGAACAGCACAGCCCAGGAACAGGCCATTCGGCCCACAATGTTGTGCTGAAGCAGCTAAAAAACAAATCAAAAACTCCCAAATACTAATCCCTCTTACCTACACCATGTCCATATTTCTCTATCTTCCTTATATCTGTGTGCCTATCCAAACGTCTCTTAAAAGCCTTGAATGTATTTGCCTCTACCACCATGCCAGGCAGCACATTCCAGGCATCCATCACTCTCTGAATAAAAAACTTACCCCTCACATCCCCCCTCGCGTCCAGTGCATGCTCTCTGGTATTAGACATTTCAACCTTAGGAAACAGATACTCTCTGTACACCATCTATACTTATGCCCCTCATAATCTTGTAAACCTCTATCAGATCTCCCCTCAGCCTCTGACGCTCCATAGAAAACAACCCAAGTTTATCCAGCTTCTCGTAATAGCACATGCCCTCTAAACCAGGCAACATCCTGGTAAACCTCTTCTGCACCCTCTCCAAAGCCTCAACATTCTTCCTATAGTGGGGTGACCAGAACTGTACACAATACTGCAGATGTGGCCTAACCAGAGCTTTAAAAAGTTGCAAAAGAACCACCCGCCTTTTGAACTCAGTGCCTCAACTAGTAAGAGCAAGCATGTCATAAATCTTCTTGTCGACCTGTGTCGCCACTTTCAAGGACCTATGAACTTGGATCCTAAGATCTCTCTGCTCAGCAACACTTAAGAATTTTACCCTTACCAGTGTACTGTCTCCCTGCATCTCCCTATGGAGGTGCAACACCTCACATTTATCTCGGTTAAACTCCATCTGCCATTTCTCAGCTCATATCTGCAACTGATCTACATCGTGCTGAATTCTTTGCCAGTCACAACTCCACCAATCTTGGAATCACCTACAAACTTACCAACCCATCATCTCCATTTTCAGCCAAGTCATTTATAAATATTACAAACAGCAGAGGTTTCAGCACAGATCCCTGCAGAACACCACTAACTACAGACCTCCAGCTCGAATAAGTCCCTTCAACCACTACCTCAGTCTTCTATCTGCAAGCCAGTTCTGAATCAAAACAGCTAAATCACCACAGATCCCATGCATATTAATCTTCTGGATTAGCCTGCCATGAAGGACTTTGCCAAATGCCTTAAAATCCAAGTAGGCAACATCCACTGCCCTACCCTCATCAATCTCTCTTGTCACCTTGTCAAAAAACTCAATCAAGTTGGTAAGACATGACCTGCCACGCATAAAGCCATTCTGGCTCTCCCTAATTACTCCATGGGTTTCCAAATGTTCGTATATCCTATCCTGAAGAATGTTCTCCAGCAATTTCCCTACACTGATGTGATACTCATCAGTCTATAGTCCTTCCAGGATTTTCCCTTGTTCCCTTATTAAGTGAACATTAGCCACTCACCCGTTTTCTGGGACCTCACCTGTGGCTAGAGAGGACATGAAGATACTGGTCAAGGGCCCAGCAATCTCATCTCTTGCCTCCTTCAACAACCTGGGGTAAGTCCCATCAGGCCCTGGTGATTTATCCACTTTTATATTCATTAAGAGGTCCAACATCGTTTCCAGGGTTCTGGTGCCAAATAGCATTCCCACAACTTACCAAACCTAACCCATACATATTTGGAAAACAGAGTACCTGTGTCAGAGGTCTTCTGAAGCTGGGAGCATGAGTAGACGAAGAGCAGACTCGTTTAAAGCCGGTCTTTTTTCAGCGGCCTCAGCTGAGAGGAGTGTTTGTCAGTGTCAGAGCCCTGTAGAAGCCAGGAGAGAGAAGATGAAAGGAACAGATTCGGACAAGTCCGGTCTTTTTCGGCTGCGCAAGCAAATCAAGTGTCGGCATCAGAGGCCCAAGCTCAGCTGCAAATCAAATGAGGGTAGGCGCGGGCAGAGCAGCCATTGTTTGAGTATGAAGGCTTTGGCCCATCAGGCTTCGGCATGAACTACTGAAGGAACAGTTAAGAAGAGGCAAGCCTTTTTTTTTGATAGAGTTATCAGGGTGGAATGTTCCTCCTGTCAGATGTGGGAATTCAAGAAACCTGATGGTTTCCCTGATGACTACATCTGCGGAAAACGCACCCTACTTCTGCCCCTGACTAACCAGGTCAAGGAGTTAGAGGTGGTGTTAGATGTACTCAGGATCGTTTGGGAGGCTGACGATATTATAGGCGAGACTCTGAAGAGGTGTTCACACCCAGAGTACAGGCTTTGTACAGTAGATGTATGGCCACCAGGAGAGGTAAGAGAATTAAAAGGTTTGAGCAGGGTTCCCCCGTGGCCATTCTACAGCAACAAGTTTACCCCTTTGGATACTGCTGGGGGGATGACCCATCAAATCATGGCAGCAGTGCCAGGCTGGTGGCCTGACAGGGAAGGGTAAACTGAGGGAGAGTTTAAACTGGGGGGCTGGGAACCAGAGCACCGGGCCAGCAAGGGAAGGATTGGACCAGAAGGTAGATGTCAGGAAGGTATTGACAGCAAAATTGAAATAACAGGTATGATGGATTGGATAGTTTGTATATTTTAATGCTAGGAGTATTTTGGGTAAGGGTGATGAATTTAGAGCATGGAATTACATGGAATTACAGTGTTGTAGCCATTACTGAAACTTGGTTGAGAGGAGCAGGAATAGGTGATTAATGTATCAGGCTTTCAGAGTTTTAGAAAAGATAGAGGAGGAGCTAAAGGAGGGAGTGGAGTTGCACTAAACAGGGACAATATCACAGCTGCACTCAGGGGAGATGTAATGGAGGGGTCAGACACTGAGTCCATTTAGGTGGATCTCAGGAATAGGAAGGGTACAATCACACTGATGGGATTGTGCTACAGACCCCCTAATAGCCACTGGGACATTGAGGAACAGATATGTAATCAGATTAAGGGAATGTGTAAAAATAACAGGGTTGTTGTCATGGAAGATTTCAGCTTCTCTAATATAAACTGGGCCTTCTTAGTGCAAGGGGTTTAGATGGGGCTTAATTTGTTAAGTGCAATCAGGAAGGTTTCTTAAATCAATATGTGGACAGTCCAATGAGTGGAGGGGCTGTACTGGACCTGGTGTTGGGTAATGAGCTCGGCCAGGTGACTGACCTTTCAGTGGGTGAACAGTGACCACAACTCCTCAACTTTCAGGATAGCTATAGATAAAGATCGGTATGGTCCTTGTGGGAGAATTTTAAACTGGAGTAGGACAAATTAGAGGGCAATAGGCAGGATCTGAGAAGCGTTAATTGGGAACACCATTTCTTTGGCAAGTCCACATCAGACATGTGGAGGGTGCTTAGAGACAATTACACTGAAAGTTATGTTCCTGTTAGAAGGAAGGAAAGAAGGACAGGGATGGGGAGAAAAGAGAACCTTGGATGTCCAGAGAGGTTACTAAAGGATGCAAGGGACGAGATTGCTGGGCCCTTGACCAGTATCTTTGTGTCCTCTCCAGCCACGGGGACTGGCAAGTGGCTAATGATATACCTCTATTTAAGAGGGGAACCAGGGAAGAGAGCCTCCTGAGAGCTATAGACTGGTGTGTCTCACATCAGTTGTAGGGAAATTCTTAGGGATAGGATATAATGAGCATTTAGAAACCTATGGCCTAATTAGGCAGAGTCAGTGTGGCTTTGCGCATGGCGGGTCATGCCTTACCAAATTGATTTGGCAAGGTGACAAGTGAGATTGATGAGGGAGGGGCAGTGGATGTTGTTAAAATGGATTAGTAAAGAGTTTGACAAAATCCCTCACGGGAGGCTAATCCAGGAGATTAAGGTGCATGGGATCCGCAGCAAATTGGCTGTTTGCATTCAGAACTGGCTTGTGCATAGAAGGCAGAGGATAGTGGTTGAAGCGACTTATTTGAGCTAGAGGTGTGTAAGGAAGATGGAGGGGTATGGACATGGTGTAGGTAGAAAGGATTAGTGTTTGGCTGTTTTTGATTCACTTTTAGCTGCTTTGACACAACATTGTGGGCTGAATAGCCTGTTTCTGTACTGTACTCTTTGTGTTCACCCGTAGGAAACACATAGGAAGAACGATCAAGTTTAATATCACTGGCAAATTTCAACGAAATTTTTTGTTTTGCTACGGCAGTACATTGTAATACATAATACCTGTAATAAAAAAACTTGAAATTAAAACAAAAATATAAATAAAAAAGGAAAATTGAATTAAGTAAGTATTGAAGGAAGAGAGGAAAAAGTACTGAGGGTGGTGATCATGGGTTCAGAAATCTGAACAAACTCCTGACAGAGGTAGGAATTGGACCTGGGTCGCTGGTGCCATAAAGCATTACATTAACTGCTACGCTACCATGCTGCCAAAACTCTTTCCCACCCACACCCATCACCAACATATTCCTCCCTCCAATTCTCCTCCCCATCTTCTTCCCCTTATTCCATGGTCCACTGTCTTCTCCTATCAGATTCCACCCTTTTCAGCCCTTTGCCTCTTCCACCCATCAGCATTTCCACTCTCTCTCCTCCATCTGCCTATCACCCCTTCTCAACCTGGATCCACCTATCACCTGCTTGTTCCCTCCCTCTTCATAACACCAACCTGCCCTCTTCTTTTCCAGTCCAGAGAACCGGAGAACCATCTCAATCTGAAATATCAGCTGGCCATTTCCCCCAGCACCTGCAGATTGTAAACACAAGAGGAGCTGCAGATGCTGAAAATTCAGAACAACAAAAAGCTGGAGGAACTCAGCAGGTCAGGCAGTGTCTGTGGAGGGGAATAAACAGTCAATGTTTTGGGCTGAAACCCTTCAGCAGGACTGGAAAGGAAGGCCCGAAAAATGGACTGTGTATTGCTTTCCTATAGGTGCTGCCTGACCTGCTGAGTTCCTCCAGCGTTTTGTGTGTGTTGTCCCCCCAGAGATGCTCCTGCTCTGTTGAGTTCCTCCAGTGTTTTGTGTTAAAAGTTCAAGGTCAATTTATTGTCAAAGGGCATTTATGTCCAACCCTGAGATTCATTTTCTTGCAGGCATAACAGTAAGTACTAAGAAACAAAAAAGCAAGCAAAATAATAATAAATAAATAATCAACAAATATTGGGAACATGAGATGAAGTATCCTTGATAGGGGGTGTATAGGTTGTGGGAACGGTTCAGTATAGGGTTGAGTGAAGTTACTCCCTTTGTGTTCCTGAAGTTTTCTGTGATCAATCGGAGCCTCTTTCAATGGGTTGGCACAGATACTGGGCTGAACAATCTCATTCTGGATGTGGAATGATTTCATTCTGTCTGTGTGATCTCACAGACACACAGAATCCATTGGCAGCGGGAAAGAGTGTTCCTAACACAGGAAGGGACTGTGAAATGTGTTTCCCACTCCACCGCTGCAACAGCACTTCAAAAAGTGCTTTGGGATGTCCTGAGGCCATGAAAGGTGCTAAAGATAATCTTCCTTTCAACCTCTTCTTCCTTTCCTCTTCTTTCCTGTTGTTCTGGGAGGGATCCTGAGCTCTGTGTGTTCCTCAGTCTCAGGACTGCGCCCACCCCACATCGGCTCTGCACTGCCCCCTGCTGCTGGCTGTACTGCGCTGCAACGGAGTCCGGATGCTGGGATCCAGTCAGGCTGACGGAGAGGGGCAGGGACAGAGAGAGTGATGGACGGCAGCATTGGTGTATCAGATCCCAACTGCCCAGAATCAGGTTTATTACCACCGACTTGCATTGTGAAATCTGTGGTTTAGTAGCAGCAGAGACATGGGAAGTTACCATAGGTACCATAGTGGTTAGCATGACACTGTTACAGCTTGGGGTGTTGGAGTTCAGAGTCAGTCCCGCCGTCCTCTGTAAGGAATCTGTACATCTTCCCGTGAATGCATGGGTTTCTGCCGGGTGCCCTGGTTTCCTCCAACAGTCCAAAGATGTACCCGTTAGTGGGTTAATTGTAAATAGCCCCATGATTTGGTTAGGTTAAATCGGTGGTTGCTCGTGAGGCCAGATGGGTCTGTTCTGTGCTGACCCTCTAAATAAAATATCCAGCAGGTTTCTGAACAGATACTGAAACCATGAAGACCACCTCACTATTCTTGTTCTCGTTTTGCAATATTTATTATCTAAATATATTCTTATTGTAATTTATAGTGATTCTTATGTATTGGACTGTACTGCTGCTGCAAAGCATGAGACCATAAGACATCGGAGCAGAATTATGGCACAGTGCAAAAGTCTTAGGCACATAGATATAGCTGGGGAGCCTAAGACTTTTGCACAGTGTAGCGGAGAGCGAGTTTGTAAATCTAGCGGGAGTAAGGGATGTTGGGAATGGCGAGGGTGGAATGCCGCAGGAGGGATGTGGCACAGGTGGACAGGAGGCAGAGAAGGAGTGCCAGGGGCGGTGGGGGAGCGGAGGGCAGGTGTCATGTGGGCATAGACACCCAGACCTGAGACACCAGGCAGGGTCATTTGATAACAAACAATTGGTTTATTGATCATTACAGAATGTCTCTCTGGTGCTTCCTGCTGCCAACCATGATTCCCCTCTCCCTGCTCCCTTCCCACTCTCACTCCACAATAGAGCCCCATATCAGAATCAGGTTTATCATCACTCACATATGTCATGGAATTTGTTTTTTTGTGGCAACAGTACAGTGTAATACATAAAATTACTATAGTACTTAGGAACCCTAGCTATATATGTGCCCAAGACTTTTGCACAGTACTATAGGTCATTCAGCCCATCGAATGTGCTCCGCCATTCCATCATGGCTGATTTATTATCCCTCTCTCTGTAACCTTTGACACCCTGACTAATCCAGTACCTATCAACCAATGCTTTACATACACTCAATGACTTGGCCTCCACAGCCGCCTGTGGCAATAAATTCCACAGATTCACCACTGTCTGGCTAAAGAAACTCCTCCTCATCTCTGTTCTAAATAGACATCCTTCTATTCTGAGGCTGTGCCCTCTGGTCCTAGGCTCCGCCAATGTAGGAAATATCCCGTCCATATTCACTCTCAATATTTTCAATATTTGATAGGTTTCAATGAGATCCCCAAAACAAAAAAAAGTCCATGACCTGTATCAGTGATAATAAACGTTATTCTGATTCTGATTTTGAAAATCACTGTAAGTTATGAAACGTAAGTAAATAGTGCAGGGGTAGTGAGGGATAGCGAGGCACAGGCAGCGTCTGCGGGAAGTCTGGTGACCCTGTCAGCCCAGCTGACTTCCTGTTCCTGATGTACGACTTCCCAGGGCTGCAGGAGGTGCAGGTGGATTCATGGGTGGCACACCTGACATTGTTGGGATGGGATGGGGTGGGGTGTGGGTGATAGATGCTGGGTGTGTAATGATGGGGACTGAGTGGCTGGGGTGGTAAGTAGGTGGTTATGAGTGCTGGTTGGATGGTGGGAGGGTGCTATGTGGGTGAGTGACAGGGTCTGCGTTGGTGATCTGTGCTGGCGCTAGGTCGAGGGGTGGGGTTCCACGATCAGGGTTCTCAGTGCCCGTGAAGACTGCGCTGAGTGACAGCCATTGTTTGCAATGTATTCACAGGGACCTGGGTGCGGGGTGGGTTGAGTGATGGGGACTGGGTGGGTAATGGTTTTAGGTGGGTGCTGGGTGCTGAGTGATGGCAGGTGTGTGCAGTGTATTCACAGGGACCTGGGTGGCTGAGTGATGGGTGCTGGGT
Source organism: Mobula birostris (assembly GCF_030028105.1). NCBI lineage: Eukaryota > Metazoa > Chordata > Chondrichthyes > Myliobatiformes > Myliobatidae > Mobula > Mobula birostris. Next base: position 173,621,758 of record NC_092376.1, read on the forward strand.
GGGTGATGGGTGCTGGGGGTGGGTTGAGTGATGGGGACTGGGTGGGTAATGGATTTAGGTGGGTGCTGGGTGCTGATTGATGGCCGGTGTGTGCAGTGTATTCACAGGGACCTGGGTGGCTGAGTGGTGGGTGATGGGTGCTCGGGAGTGGGTTGAGTGATGGGGACTGGGTGGGTAATGGCTTTAGGTGGGTGCTGGGTGCTGATTGATGGCCGGTGTGTGCAGTGTATTCACAGGGACCTGGCTGCTCGCAACATCCTCCTCTCTGACAACAACGTGGTGAAGATCTGTGACTTTGGCCTCGCGAGAGACATCTACAAGGACCCTGACTACGTGAGGAAGGGCAATGTGAGTTCTCAAACCTGACATAGCCAGCTGCTCCTTCCCATGGGGTCACAGAGTGGGGACAGCACAGAGATCGTCCAACACATCCATTTGGCCTTTTTCCCATCTATGCCAATCCCTCTGCCCACATTGCAATTGTAATCCTCTACACCAGAGATTCCCAAACTTTCTTATAGAAGCATAGAAAACCCACAGCACAATACAGGCCCTTCGGCCCACAAAGCTGTGCTGAACATGTCCCTACCTTATGGCAGTGAACCTTACCATGTGAGCCCCAGGTTGGGAACTTGATCAATTTCTGTGTCTAAGTGTCTCTTAAACCTCGTTAGGGGGTTAAGGTTTATGTCATACGATGTTTCCTATGGTGGGTAAGTCTTGGACCAGAGGGCACAACCTCAGAATAGAGGGGCATCCATTTAGAACAGAGATGAGGAGGGATTTCTTTAGCCAGAGGATAGTAATCCTGTGGAATTCATTGCCACAGACAGCTGTGGAGGCCAGGTCATTGGGTATATTTAAAGCAGAGGTTGATAGGTTTTTGATTAGTAAGAACATCAAAGATCACTGGGAGAAGGCAGGAGTATGGGGTTGAGAGGGATAATAAATCAGCCTTGATGAAATGGCGGCTCAGATGATGAGCCAAATGCCCTCATTCTGCTCCAGGTGTTATGCTGCTGACTGGTAGCAGAGAGGAGGGCAAGGGGGCATAGGACCACCCATGGTTGGTGTACTGATGTCGGAGGTCACCTTACACAGGAGAATCCCATGAAGGTCAATCCATGACAGCTCACTTCCATTCGCACTGGTGACCGGCCCATCCCACGGACCCTGGCCTAATAGACAGAGCCAGATGGGGGTACAGCACAGAACAGGCCATTCAGCCTACCACCTTCATGCTGACGTTTTTTTCTCATCTAAGTGGTGGCTGTGGGATCAATTTCAACATTTAAGAGAAATTTGGATAGGTACATGGATGGGAAGGGTATGGAAGGGTATAGTCCGGGAGCAGGTCTGAGGGCACATTAACAGTTTGGCAAGGACTAGATAAGCCAAAGGGCCTGTTTCTCTGCTGTAGTGTTCTATAACTCTGTGCTAGTTGCCCACATTAGTGCCACATCTCTCTATACTTCAGTGTCTAAATGCTAAAACACAGTGACAGTATCTGATTTCATGGTCTCTTCTGGCAGCAAGTTCCAGCTATCACCTTCTCAGTTACCCCTAAATTCCCCTTACAATCTCCTGTCCTCATGTTTTTCAAATCTGTAGGATGGAAAAAAATATTTCACTATCTATGTTATCCATGCCTCTCATAATCCTTCCGATCCTCTGTTATAACTGTAAACCAATTTTCCGGGTTTCCCTCTGTTGATTTCACAGGTCAGTCCCTCCTTGGGCAACAAGTAAATCACACCACAGACTGATGTAACAAACCCCTCTCTAGTCTTTAAAAAAATGGCAGGGTTCAGTATAGTCAGTACACCTCAGATCCTCACTGGCGGTTGCAAACTCCTTACAGACAGCACTGGGAATTGAATCTGGGTCGCTGGCACTGTAATAGCATTACACTTGCCACTGTGATCATGCTACCCCACATTACTGAATGGGACAGCAGGCACAAAACAGCCGAATGGCCTTCTCCTGCTTCTTGTGTAGAATGTTTACGTTTTACCTGTGCTGTTTTGTATGGTCGGAGGGAGTAGAGTGGGGTTTACTCTATAACTTTAACTGAGGAGAGTTTACCTGTGATTCCTGCGTGGTGGGGGAGAGCAGGGTGGACTTTACTCTGTATAACTCTAACTGAGGAGTTCAAGATGTAAACATTCAACAGCATAGATAAGAAGAAACTATTAAACTATTTTTACATCTCAAAGTATACTGTATTGATAAAATAGTTCTAAAATGTATATAGAGCAGTGAAGTTCTCAATTCTGAGTAACAGTTATTCAAACATTTTTAAAAGGTTATCTTTATTTGTCACATGTGCTTCGAAACATACAGTAAAATGTATTACTTGTATCAACAACAACACAGTCTGTGGTTGTGCTGGGGGCAGCCCGCAAGTGTCACCAGGCTTCTGGCGTCAACATAACATGCCCACAACCCACTTAACCCTAACCCGTACGTGCTTGGAATGTGGAAGAAACTGGAGCACCTGAGGAAATCCACACTGTCATTGGGAGAATGTACAAACTCCTTTTGTCTATAAATTTATACCTCCCGTGTATCATTCACATACCTCCATTCCATTAGGATAAAAGGATATGGGGGGAAGGCAGGAGATTGGGGCTGAGAGGAAAATCGGATCAGGCATAATGAGATGGTGGAGCAGACTCGATGGGGCAAATGGTCCAGTTCTACTCCTCTATCTTATGGTCATATGGTCTAAGACCATAAGATGTAGTAGAATCATGCCTTTTGGCCCATCGAGTCTTCTCCATCATTTCATCATGCCTGATTTATTATCCCTATCAACCCCATTATCCTGACTTCTCCCTGTAACCTTTGATGCCCTGATGAATCAAGAATCTAGCAATCTCTGCTTTAAATGTACTCCAGGGTGTGGCGACAAGTCATCCATGGCAATTAATTCCACAGGTTCAGCATTCTCTGGCTAAAGAAATTCCTCCTCATCTCTGTCCTTTCTTCTGTGCTTGGTATTGAACCTTACATGGTGTTTAAGGGAATCTGGAGATTAAGTGAATTCCTTTCATTTTCAGCTATTTATCTTAATGCCGCTTTCATCTCCATCAGACTGTTTGCTTCCACTACTAGTCCTGGTAACCATTCCAGGCACCTACCACTCTCTGTGTAAAAAAACAAACAAACAAACAAACAAACATTTATGCTTCATATCATCTTTAAACTTACCTTCTCTAACCTTAAAAGCATGTCCTCTAGTTTGTGACATTTCTACCATGGGGAAAAGATTCTGATCCTATTTCTGCCTCTCATAATGGTATAAATCAATTTCAGTTTCAAATTCTCAAAGTCAAGTTCAGCTCAAATTCTTTTTGGCTTTTTGGTTAGTTTGGGATGTGCTCAAGAGTGAACGGCCGGTTGTAACTCCCACTTTCCCTCCTTTGCTCAAGGCTCGTCTCCCGCTAAAGTGGATGGCTCCGGAAAGCATCTTCGATAAAGTCTATACCACCCAGAGTGACGTATGGTCGTTTGGCGTCCTCCTGTGGGAGATCTTCTCTCTAGGTGAGGGGGCCGTCCTGCCGCTCTGCTCTCCTGTGTTCGCTTGGTGGAAGAACAAGCTGGACCAGGACTACAATCATGCCACTCAGGGACTTGGGCTGTATTATTTTTATCTTTGTTTTCTTTGTGACTGTATTTTTTTCTAAATCTTAACCATGTGTGCACTGTGCTGGTGGTAATGCGTGTTGCACCTTGGCCTCAGAGAAATGCTGTTTTCTTTGACTATATTCGTCCAACTTGCTTTTGGCCGTTACGCCGTAGATGCTTAGGGCAGCAATGAAGGTCCTCCATCTCCGGTGGTGTTCAGGGCTACCTTTATCGTGCCTGTAGCTTCCTCTCAGTTTTCACTACTGTCAGCCTTGCAAATTCTGGGTGGAGACTCAGGAATACCATCACATATAGATGTAAAAGGACTCTCCATGGCTGTTTCCGTAACAGTTTTGTTTTACTAGTCAGGATTGTTAGCCCGGAGCTGAACCCCCGAACCTGGAGGATCAGTGGACCACTCTTCATCAGAGCTCTACCCTTTGACCTGTTTAGCATGGGTAACCCTACCAAGAGCCAGCATTGAGGCACGCAAGCCTCTCCAGGTCATTGAGGCACGCGAGCCTCCAAACCACAAAACAGGATTGTGGTCCTCATGAAAGATATTCATGTATGGTTCAATGATAATTAAACTTGAGCTTGAATCTCCCCTCCTGTTCACCTTGTCAGTACCAGGCTGATCTCCCCTGTCATTCCAGGTGTCTCTCCCTATCCTGGAGTACAGATCAATGAGGAATTCTGCCAACGGCTGAGGGAAGGAACCAGGATGAGGGCTCCAGAATACGCAACAGAAGAAATGTAAGAGGATGTCTCTTCCCCACCCCTGTGATCCTGCGGCTAAAAGAGTTAAATTTCTATAGCGTTTTGTCCAGTTTCACCCATGAACACTCAGGGGTTTAGTGGTTTAATGTGACATGTACTGAGGTGATTAAATATTAGTTTTATTTGTCACATTGAAGCATACAGTGAAATGTGTTGTTGCATCTGAGGATGTGCTGGGGACGGTCCATAGGCATTGCCAAGTTCGCGGTGCCAACACAGTATGTCACAACTTACTAACCCTAACCTGCACACCTTAGGGTGTGGGAGGAAACCGGAGCACCTGGGAGAAACCCACACAGTCACGGAATGAAAGTACAAACCCCGTTCAGACAGCAATTGTTTAACACCTCATAGAATCAGGTTCATTTTACTAATATATATCACTGTTTTGCAGAAACATTATTGCAATAAGAATATATTATATATTATCATCATCATCATCAAATAGATAGAGTCATAGAAACTCCAGCACAGAAACAGGCCCTTTGGCCTATTGGTCTGTGCAAATCCATTACTCTGCCTAGTCCCATTGACCCATAGTCGACCATACCTATTCAAATTCCTCTTAAATATTGAAATCAACCTTGCATCCATCACTTGTGCTGGCAGCTCACTCTGCACTCCCACCACCCTCTGAGTGAAGACGTTCCCACTCAGGGAGGGAACGTCGACTCAGACCATGAGAGGCCTGCATTGGGCATTTTCATGCCTTACAAAGCGCAGATTGGAAGTCTGTGTGGGGCGCCACTCCTCACACAGACTAGAACAATGTGTGATGTAAGTGCCTTACTCAAGGGCACAAACACGCTGCCACAGCTGAGGCTTGAACTAGCAACCTTGAGGTAACTAGACGAACGCCTTAACCACTTGGCCACGTGCCCAATACTCATGTTTCCCTTAAATATTTCACCCATGACACTAGTTGTAGATTCACCCAACCTCAGTGGAAAAAGTCTGCTTGCATTTACCCTATCTATACCCCTCATAATTTTGTATACCTCTATCTAATCTCCCCTCTCATGCTCTAGGGAACAAAGTCAGAACTTACTCAGCCTTTTGCTGTAACTCTGGTCCTCAAGTCCTAGCAATATCCTCATAAATTTTCTCTGTACCCTTTCAATCTTATTGATATCTTTTCTGTAGGTAAAACTGCCAAACTTCAAAATAGGCCACACCAATGTCTTACACAGTTTCAAACATAACATCCCAACTCCTGTACGTTGATTTCTGAAGGCCAGTGTATGAAGGTTTTCTTTACGACCCAATCTACCTGTGATGCCACTTTCAAGGAATTATGGATCTGTATTCCCAGATCCCTCTGTTCAACCGCACTCCTCAAAACCCTACCACACACCATGTAAGACCTATCCTGGTGGTCCTCCCAAAATGTAACACCTCACACTTGTCTGCATTAAATTCCATCTGCCATTTTTTAACCCATTTCAGCAGTTGGTCTAGTTACCACTGCAAGCTTTGATGGTCTTCTTCGCTGTCCACTACACCCCCAATCTTAGTGTCATCTGCAAATATACTGATCCAGTTAACACACACAAAATATTTTGTGTCTGTTGCTTTGGATTTCCAGCATCTGCAGATTGTTTTGTGTTTGTGTCCCAATCAACACTTGTCAGATCGTTTCCGATACCGTCAAAATGGGCCTTTCTCCAATTTAGAATCTCAACCCACAGACCAGACCTATCCTTTTCCATAACTACCTTGAAACTAATGGGATTTTAATCATCAGATGCAAAGTGTTTCACTACACAAACTTCAGTCACCTGCCCATCTCATTCCCTGATGAACGAATGAAAAAAAGAAGAAAAGAGGGAGTGTGACAAGGGAACAAAAAAGTGAGGTCGTGTTCAGGGTTTATTGTCCATTCAGAAATCTGATGGCAGATGGGAAGTTGTTCTAAATCATTGAGTGTGGGTCTTCAGGCTCCTGTACCTTTCTCTAATGGTAGCAATGAAAAGAGGACATGTCCTGGGTGATGGAGGTCCTTAATGACAGATGTCACTTTTTTGAGTCATCACTTTTTGAAGGTGTCATCGATGCTGGGGAGGCTAGTGCCCATGATGGAGCTAGCTGAGTTTACAACTTACTGCAGCTTTTTCCGATCCTGTACAGATGCAACCGGTTAGAATGCTGTCCACCCTAGAGTCTTTGCTGACATACAAAAAGAACACGAGATTCTGTGGATGCTGAAAATCTCGAAAACGGTGGAGGAACTCAGCAGGTCATGCAGCAAAGCTGGAAGTGTGATGTGCTATTGATAGGAATAACTTTGAGTTCTGTGTAAAATCCATTAGTCCTGACTCTGCCAGATTATTAAAAGGGAATTTGAAGTGTGTATTGTTATTTATAGGAATAACATTGAGTACTGTGTAAAATCCACCAGAGTCATAAATAAATACTGCACAGAAACAGGCCATTCGGCCCATCTGGTCTGTGCCAAACCATTTAATCTGCCTACTCCCATCAATTTGCACCTGATCCGTAGCCCTGCCATCCGTGTGCTTATCCAAACTTCTCTTGACTGTTGAAATCAAGCTCACATTGACTACTTGCGCTGGCAGCTCGTTCCACACTCTCACCACCCTCTGAGTGAAGAAGCTCCCCCTCAGGTTCCCCTTAAACACTTCACCTTTCATACTTCACCAATAACCTCTAGTTCTATTCTGCACTGAGTGACGACTGATGGCCGGTGTGTGCAGTGTATTCACAGGGATTAAGCTGCCCACAGCATCCTCCTCTCTGACAACAGTTAACTAAGACCTCTAGTTCACCCAACCTCAGTGGAAAAAACCTTCTTGCATTTACCATGTCTATACCCTTCATAATATTGTATACCTCTATTAAATCTCCTCTCATTCCCTTACACTCTAGGGAATAAAGTTATAATTTATTCAATCTCCTCCTATAACTTAGGTCCTCAAGTCCTGAAAGCATCCTTGTAACTTTCTCCATACCCTGTCATTCTTATTGATATCTTTCTTGTAGGTAGGTGATTACAACTGCACATAATACTCCAAATTTGGTCTCACTAATGTTTTATACAATTTCAACAGAACATCACAACTCCTGTACTCAAAACCTTAGTCCATAAGATATAAGACATAGGAGCAGAATTAAGCCATTTGGCCCATCGAATCTGCTCGGCTATTCTATCATGGCTGATTTATTATCCCTTTCAACGTCATTCTCGTGCCTTCTCCCGGTAACCTTTGACACTCTTACTGATCAAGAACCTGTTAACCTCCTCGTTTAAATGTACCCAACGACTTGGCCTACACAGGCATCTGTGGCAATGAATTCCACAGATTCACCACCGTCTAGCTAAAGAAATTCCTCCTCATCTCTGTTTTAAATGGACATCCCTCTGTTCTGAAGCTGTGTCCTCTGGTCCTAGATTCCCCCCCCCCCCCCCCCACTTCAGGAAAGATCCTCTCCACATCCACTCTTTCTAGCCTTTCCCTATAACTATTACTGCATACATTAACTGTAAACCATCACCTGTTAGTTCACTCACCAGAAAGTTTGACTTTCTTGAAACCCTTTAATCAGCAGATGACCAACTGATGATAATCTTCTTGTTCCCTAGCTATCGCATCATGCTGAACAGCTGGCAAGGAGATCCAAAGGACAGACCAACCTTCTCTGACCTGGTGGAGATACTTGGGGACTTGCTGCAAGCTAACGTGCAACAGGTGAGACCCCGGGCCTGTACGGGCTCAGCCCAACACACACTACACCGTCAGCTTCTGAAGTAATTGCGAATCAGATATACAGAAAGGTGCCTGAAAAGGGCCAGTGACATCATGAAGGATCCCACCCACCCTGCTCATGGACTGTTTGCTCCACTCCCATTCAGGGAGGAGTCTACATAGCATCCAGACCAGGACCACCTGATCAAAACCTCAACCCACTAATCCCACTCCTCACTCTCACCACCACTACTTTATAATTTCCTGTCATCAATTCTGTACAAACACTCCAGTACCAAGTGTCACTTTATGGACATATAAGTTATCTAATGTATTTATCGTTATTGTGTTCATTATCTTATTGTGCTTTTGTGTGCTGAATTGGCTCCAGAATAACAAATATTTTGTTCTCCTTTACACTTGTGTACTGAAGAATGACAATAAATAATCTTGGATCTTGAATGATCTGATCTGTATGAACATCCTGCACCTTAAAAATGAAAGGGTTCTGGGGTGTCTGTGACTGTGAGTGGTGCCATGTATACTCAAGGGTGTCTGTTTCTCCAGGACGGTAAGGATTACATCCCCCTCAGTGTGCTGCAGGCCACCGAAGGAGATCTAGCCTTCTCCCATTTCCATTCATCCCTGGCTCGTGGGGCCGCCAAGGTGTCTGAATCCAGGATACGATGTGACAGTATAGGACCACGGTAAGCAATCGTGAGGTTTGCACCTTCTCCTGTTTCGGGCACCTGCCTCTCTACCGTCAGTCCACTCAGTTCCTCTCCCAGAGCAGTCTCAGCCATTCCCACATTTTTTTATATGCAGAACTTTTCCAAGTATTGTCACTTGTCATGGTGGAGAGCCTTGTGAGTTCCTGAGATCCTAAATGTGATGCCATCTGGAGCTTAGCTCCTGGTAGGGTCACCCGTAGTGATAAGGTCAAGGGGAGGTTCCATACAAAGAGCGATCAAACCAAGACCTCATCAGTGGAGCTGGTGGAAGATATTGGCACATCACAACAACAGTGAAGGTGGAGGAGGCCTGCAGCAGTGAAGGGTCCCTTGTCATCTTGCATTCCATGCCACTGACCCTGACCTTGACCCTGATCTGTTCATAAGGCCATAAGATATAGCAGCAGGACTGGACCATTTGGCCCATGGAGTCTGTGTCACCATTTCATCATGGCTGGTCCAATTTTCCTCTCAGCCCCAGTCTCCTGCCTTTTTGTATCCCTTCATGCCCTGACCAATCAAGAATCCACCAACCTCTGCCTTAAGTATACATAAAGATTTATTCCCCACAGCTGCCTGTGGCAAAGAATTCCACAGATTCACCATTCTCTCTTCAGGACTATGTGGTGGCTGCACATTCACCAGCCTCCACATGTTAAACAAAGTTACGCACGGGCATTCTTCATTGAGGGAATAACCCCTTGTGAGAACATCATACTCAGCTCGAGCGACCACACTACTTTATACAGAAATGTATTCAGATAATTACAGTATCATTGTGGCCAAAGGGTTTGCACTATGCTGTAATATCACAGTGATACACTATTAGACAGTATATAGGACTTAATAAGACACACTATTTACAGTTTCATATCACATATGGTTATAAAGGTCCGAGTCTTATTGAGTCTGTTTGCCATTCCATCATGGCTTATTTATTTTCCCTCTCAACCCTATTCTCTTGCCTCCTATCTGTAACATATGATGCCCTGACTAATCAAAACCCTATCAACTTTTAAATATACCCAATGACTTGGCTTCTACAGCCATCTGTGGCAATGAATTATCTTAGAAAAATAGAGGGCTATGGGTAAGCCTAGGTAGTTCTAAGGTAAGTACATGTTCGGCACAGCTTTGTGGGCCGAAGGGCCTGTATTATGCTGTAGGTTTTCTATGTTCTATGAATTCCACAGATTCACTACCTCCATCTAAAGAAATTCCTCCTCATCTCTGTTCTAAATGTTCATCCCTCTATTCTGAGCTTGTGCTCTCTAGTGCTAGACTCCCCCACTATAGGAAATATCCTGTCCACATCCACTCTCTCTAGGCCTTTCAATATTCGGTAGGTTTCATGAGATCCCCTCTCATTCTTCTAAACTCCAGTGAGTACAGGCCAGATCCATCAAGTGCTCCTGATATGCTAACCCTCGCACTTTAGAGTCATGTCATCTGTGGATATTCTCTGATGACTCAGCAACAGTTGGGTGTATAAAGGGAGGACAGGAGGATGAATACAGGGAGGACTTTGTCAATTGGTGCAAGCTGAATCATCTGCGGCTCAACATCAGAAAGACAATGGAGAATGGTGATGGACTTTAGGAAGACTAAGCCTGTATTGCTCCCTGTTACTATTGACGGTGAGGACGTGGATGTGGCATGGAACAGGAGGTGCACCTAGATAACAGACTTGAGTGGAGCACCAACACAGAGGCTGTGTACAAGAAGGGCCAGAGTCACCTCTACTTCCAGAGGAGACTGAGGTCCTTTAGAATATGCAGGCCTCTCCTTCACATGTTCTACCAGTCTGTTGTCACCAGTACGAATTGACAGTAAACTGGACTGATCTAAGAGCACTGAGGCTGTCTACAAGAAGGGTCAGAGTCATCTCTATTTCCTGAGGAGACTGAGGTCCTTTAACATCTGCCGGACGATGCTGAGGATGTTCTACGAGTCTGTGGTGGCCAGTGCTATCCCGTTTGCTGTTGTGTGCTGGGGCAGCAGGCTGGGGGTATCAGACACCAACAGAATCAACAAACTCATTTGTAAGGCCAATGATGTTGTGGGGATGGAACTGGACTCTCTGACGGTGGTGTCTGAAAAGAAGATGCTGTCTAAGTTGCATGCCATCTTGGACAATGTCTCCCATCCACTACATAATGTACTGGGTGGGCACAGGAGTACATTCAGCCAGAGACTCATTCCTCCGAGATGCAACACAGAACGTCATAGGAAGTCATTCCTGCCTGTGGCCATCAAACTTTACAACTCCTCCCTTGGAGGGTCAGACACCCTGAGCCGATAGGCTGGTCCTGGATTTATTTCATAATTTACTGGCATAATTTACATATTACTATTTAACTATTTATGGTTCTATTACTATATTATTTATGGTGCAACTGTAACGAAAACCAATTTCCCCCGGGATCAATAAAGTATGACTATACAACCTTGTGTGCTGGGGTAATGGCATCAGCACGGGTGAATACAGATGTCAACACGCTCAATAAACTGATTAGAAAGGATGGCTCTGTTAGGTGAGACTAGAACTAGGGGGCATAGATTCAAGATTCGGGGGAGTAGATTTAGGGTAGAGATGCGGAGGAACTGCTTTTCCCAGAGAGTAGTGAATCTGTGGAATTCTCTGTCCAATGAAGCAGTGGAGGCTACCTCAGTAATTAAGGGTTATGGGGAAAAGGCAGGTAGGTGGAGATGAGTCCATGGCCAGATCAGCCGTGATCTTATTGAATGACGGAGCAGGCTCGACGGGCCAGATGGCCGACTCCTGCTCCTATTTCTTATGTTCTTGTGTTGGTATGTTCTAATATTGCCAGACTCAGTCCATTCTATCTCTACTTCATATACAGAAGTTTATTCAAATGATAATTGTATCACAGAAATACGCTTTTATATGACGTTCAGGACTTAAAACACACTTGTATTTTCAAATTAAAAGTCAATTATCACTGTCTAAAACACACTTGATCCCTTGTGGGGCCCGTCGGTCCTTTAAATTTTCCACTGTAGCTATGGACACCGTGGGCTCCTTCTCCAGGGGCACCTGGGCAGGCATGTAACCCTGGAAGAGGGGCAGAACCCTCGACTGCCTGCTGCCTAGACCTGACGAGTGGCCAGTTTGGACTGGACCAGGAGCAGGCCAACCAGGAGTGATCCTGAGTGACTCTCTCCTCTCTGCACCAGGTAACTGTTGATCTGGAGCACGAGGCTGAAATGTAACCAGTACTTGAGGAGCTTTCCACCCCCTCAGGCAGGGAGCCAATCCAACCATCAAACACTCACATCATTAGCCAGTCACAGAGACCCACGGCAGCAATGTTCTATACCTCTGATGCCACTGTCCCCACCCTCCCAGCCCAGCACTTTCCACAATGTTTTACCCCAATGCCAGCACACAGTCGTCACCACCACCACCAAATTGTACAGCCCTCGCTTGCCATCACCCCTAATCCCTGGATTCTCACACAACCGTTGTCACCAGCTACCCCTCACCCACAGCACTGCAGGGGAAGGGGGGTACTATATCACTACATTATTACCAGGCACCTATCTACTACCTCACTTCGTGCTCCACATGTATCTGTTTGTGGTAATAACTAGGCCCTCAACCACCCCCCCCCCCCCCAACGCCTGGACTACACACACACACACTCTCTCCCTCTCACACTCACTCACAAATGTGCTCACATAAGCATTCACATACACACACACACACACACACGCAGTCATATGTACATTCATGCACACAGGGCTGCAGTCTGGAACTCAGGCTGTGCTGACATTGGTGTATTGGAAAATGTTGCATTGGTATTTGGGTCAGTGTTCTGTTGAGTGTTGGATCAGGGAATGAATTTTAGGTTCCTCTTACCAAAGTGCAAAACCTTGCACTTTCTCCCACCAAACTCCACCTGGCGTATTCTCACCCACTTATTCCACTTGGCACGTCCCTGGTGACCCTCACCAATTTTTATCAATGCCCCACAGAAAACATCCTGTCTGGATCACCGCTCAGTCTGGCAATAGCTCTGCCCGTGATCGCAAGAAACTGCAGAGAGTTGTGGACACAGCTCAGCACACCACACCACAGAAACCAGTCTCCCCTCCATGGACTCTGTCTACACTTCTCACTGTCTCAGTAAAGCAGCTAGCATGATCAAAGACCGCAGCCACCCCAGACATTCTCTCTTCCCCCCTCTCCCATCAGGTAAAAGATAAAAAGACTGAAACCACGTAGCACCAGGTGCAAGGACAGCTTCTTTTGTGTTGTCATAAGACTATTGAACAGTTCCTTAGTATGATAAAATGGACTCTTGACCTCACAATCTATCTTGATATGGCGCTGCACCATACTGTCTACCTGCTCTGCATTTTCTCTATAAATGTAACACCAGATTTGTTTTACCCTGTTTTACCTCAATGCCTGTTGCAATGAAATAATCTGCCTGGATGGTATGCAAAACAACTTTTTCAGATGTGACAAAAATAACACAGATTACCACTTTACCAATTGTCTACAGTATAATACTCTCATCGCAACATGCTCTCCCATCTATTTTCACATCTTGTGGATTTCTTTTTTCATCAGCTGTGCAGACCAACCACTGCTCTAAGCTGGAAATTTTTACCTGAAAACTGCACAGCATTTTATATTAACATTATATGAAAGAAAATTCCAGCTGCACGGCAACAAAGGCTATGTGCACGGGAGCATTTTAGTTACTGCGTGACCGCGCACCTGGGCAGCTTAAGGGGAGCAATGGTTCTGTTGAGGGTTGTGCTGAGTTGGTTACCATTAGATCATAGAACAGTACAGACCCTTCATCACCAAGATAAACTGGCTTTATAACGTACTGTAAGAACAAGCTAATCCTTCCCTCCAATATAACCTTCCATTTTTCTATCATCCGTGTGCCTAGGAGTTTCTTAAATGTCCCTATCACCACCCCTGGCAGAGTGTTGCACACACCAGCAGCTCTCAGTAAAAAAAAACCTACCTGTGACATTCTCCCCCACCACCACCATATACTCTCCTCCAGTCACCTTAAAATTATGGCCTCTCATATTAGCCATTTCCACCCTGGGAAGAAGTCCCTGGCTGTTCACTCTATCTACGCCTCCTCTTACCATCTTGTACTCCTCATTCAAGTCACCTCAATTGCATGTTGGGTATTTAAGTGTTGATAATTAACTTACTTGGGGGGGGGCAGGAGTGAATTGTGGTTTATGTTGAGTTGGCATTCTGTGCGATTGCTGGGTTGGCGGTTGTATAACAGAATGTTGAGAATTGGTCCTGGCAGTTGGTTGTATTACACATGAAGTGGATGTGGGTTGTGTTGGGTTGGTGTTGGGATGTGGGTTGTGTTGGGTTGGTGTTGGGATGTGGGTTGTGTTGAGTTGGTGTTGGGATGTGGTCTGTGTTGGGTTGGTGTTGGGATGTGGGTTGTGTTGGTTTGGTGATGGGATGTTGGCTGTGTTGGGTTGGTGATGGGATGTTGGCTGTGTTGGGTTGGTGTTGGGATGTGACCTGTGTTGGGTTGGTGTTGGGATGTGACCTGTGTTGGGTTGGTGTTGGGATCTGACCTGTGTTGGGTTGATGTTGGGATGTGGGCTGGTTTGGGTTGGTGTTGGGATGTGGTCTGTGTTGGGTTGGTATTGGAATGTGGGCTGTGTTGGGTTGGTGTTGGGATGTGGGCTGTGTTGGGTTGGCGTTGGGATGTGGGCTGTGTTGGGTTGGCGTTGGGATGTTGGCTGTGTTGGGTTGGCGTTGGGATGTGGTCTGTGCTGGATTGGCTTTGGAATGTGAGGCTGTGCTGGATTGGTGTTGGGATGTGGGCTGTGCTGGGTCAGTGTTGGGTTGTGGGCTGTATTGGGTTGGTGGTGGGATGTGGGCTGTGCTGGATTGGTGTTGGGATGTGGGCTGTGCTGGATTGGTATTGGGATATGGGCTTTGATCACCAATGTCTCTGTCTCAGTGGAACTTATTTCTTCTTAGATATTATAACTGTGTATCTTTGCCGAGTCTTATAAGTGAGGGGAATCAGATGAGGTTTGCAACAAGGGTGAAAACGTTTGAAGATATCCCAATGGAGGAGGCTGGGAACCCCATGCAAAATGTGAGTAATCTTCATCTTCCATGTCCAGATAAACATGAAACTCCTTTTTACTGGGTGTCTCTGGAGAGGTGGCTGGTTAGCCCCTCGCTAACAACCACTGAACTCAGCACTGAGGAAACCAGCTTTTTCAAACTCCATACATCTAGGGTCGTTATGAAATGGGTCCCACAAAACCAGGAAGTTGGGATGTTTCAACCATCTGAACCCCGATTGTGCGAAAATTGTAAATACTGCCACCATTCAATTAGCTGTTGGCAAGAAATAACAGATTGTACAATGTATACAATTATAAAGAAAGTATATTGATGAATATCAACTTAACCAAACCGTTATTAAAGAAAAAAGGAAAAAAAACAAAAGGGCCTATTATAATTAAAACGGTCAACTGTGCACAAGGTTAGAGCTCAGATCTTCCAAAAGCTGGATGTGTCTGTTTTACTCACGTCGCCAGCTCCTATTCACCAGTCACCTGTAGAATTTCCCATCTTGGATTCCATCGAACCACACATTCCAGTTGGATCAAATCCCACAGCTAGTTTTCTCGAGCTTCTCCTCTCTCCATCTCCCTCCGAAAAAGACCTCAACCCACCCCGATGTCCCTCACAAAACCTCTCTGCACAGCTTTCTCGAGAACCTTCAGCCAATTCCATCATCCTAATTGGCTAGCTCGACATTCCTCAGCTGAACATCACAACCTCTTATCTTTAATGGTAATTCAAACACTACCAGCAGAACACACTGCTTCTACAGAAAACCATTAAATGAACTACCCTACACATTAGCAGTAAAATCTTAACCAGGGCATTACTCTCTTCCCACCAAAAATAGTCATATCCTCATGACTTTGAAATTTACCAACCCATCATTAATAACACTTTCCAAAGGAATTTTGTGATGTCAGGACCTCCAATCCATTTGTAAATGGTAGTGACATATCTAACAGGGGAGTTAGATACAACACTCTGTTTCTCCGGTGCGTCACAGGCCAACTATTTCTGTGGGTTTCCTGACTTTTTGGGTCCTCTATATTCCATCTTCAGCTTCTTCAGCCCCGAGCACTCCTTGGGATCTCTCTGGTCTACTGGGGGAAACCTTCCCCTGTCGGTTACTCCTGCCCTCCGGCAACCCAGAACCCCTTGTCACTTGACTGAGCTCAGCTTCACTCCCAATTACTTTGGAGCCCAGCTTTCCCTCGTTGTCTAGCCGTGAGTCTGCCTGTCCACTGCTAGCCCCCTTCCTCTGAGTCAGCATGGGGAGGGAGGTTCAGGAATCTTTTTATCGATTATTGGGGAGCTTGCGTAAGGTAACGTATACCTCCTCGTCCTCTGAGTCTGTACAACATTCAGTGGTTAGGTCCTTTCTAGGTCTCTCCACTGATTGGCTCTCTGTTCTTCCACTTTGGTGCAGAGTCCTCCTAGCTGTGAGGTCCGTGTCAGGCTCTGGGTCAATACGTACCTCTTGCCCTAGAGGTAAAAGGTGGTTCCGATGAAGAATTTTAACAGGTCTATACACCCTGCTAGTGCATAAGCTTTTTGCAGATCCTTCCTCAAGTCAGACGCATACTTAAAATAGGTTTTCCGTGGCAAATATTCCCCACCAATCCCAAAACAGAGGTCTGCAGACAACCTCGCTTCACGCCGGAACATCAAGTAGTACGGCGAGTATCTAGCAGCTTCGTTCTGTCAACGCACACTAAATGCTGCAGGAACTCAGCAGGTCAGGCGGCATCTATGGAAAAGAGTACAGTCAACATTTTGGGCCAAGACCCTTCACCAGTTCCTCCAGCATTTTGTTTGTTGCTTGGATTTCCAGCATCTGCAGATTTTTTCTTGTTTGAGCTTTGTTCTGTGTACAGTTGTAGCAGTGGACCAAATGCCCAATATGCTGACTCTATTTCTTTTTCTTGCTGGTATCCAGGGTTCCGGATATGTCTAGCCATGTCCAGGTGACCCCCTCAGGCTGGGGATCACTCTGAGGGTGATAAGGCGTGATCCTCGACTTCTCGACTCCAAGCATGCCCAGTAACTTATGTATGGGCCTACTCTCAAAATCCTTCCCTGATTGTTTTATATATGTCTTGGAAGGCCATAATGAACAAAATACTTTTCCCATAACGCTTTGGTCGTGGTAGACGCCCTCTGATCGTTTGTAGGCAAAGCTTGAGCATATCTGGTCCAGTGATCAGCAATAACCAACACATTTGCCGTGATGCTGTAATCAGGCTCTGTGGAGAGGAAATCCACACACACCAGATCAAGTGGCCCCGCGCTGTACACATGGGATAACGGAGCGGCCCTCATAGTCAGTGTCTTCCTCCGAATACATTGAATACACAGTTTACAGTACTCTTCAATCTCAGACTTCATTCAGGGCCAGTAGAACCAATCTCTGACCAATCCATAGATCTTGTCAAACCCCAAATGACCTGAATCAGCATGAAATGACTTCAACAAAATCCTCCGATGCTTCTCAGGCAAAACCAACTGCGAATGCTGAGGCCTGTCTAGATGAGACATGACCCGGTACCGAACCTGGTTCCTCAACTCCAGTTTGTTCCATTCTCTCATCAGTAGAAATATTGCAGGGTGTTTCATCTTTTCAGCTTGGGTCCTATCCCTTTCGCAACAGCTGACCAGACAGTACCTATACGAGGGTCATCTCGCTGAGCTGTCGTCACTTCCCCACGACTCATATTCAGGGCGGTCAGGTTGCAGTCAGCTTGTGGAATGGTCCAACCAGATGCTCCCAAATGACCCACAGCTCTAACCTGCCATTGCTTTGCCTCTGATTTCCCGTGGCAGAAAACTGGCACATTGCTTTAACTCCAGAGTCAGGAACGCTCTCCCACTCTCCGTCCATATTTGGCCCTTCATGTGTGTGTCGGGACAATGCGTCCAGATCAATTTTCTGGCTCCTCGGCCAGTACTTCAGGCTGAAATCATAGGCAGACAACACCGCCAACCAACGATGGCCTGTGGCATCCCATTTCACTGTTGTCAGGAAAAAAGTCAATGGATTAGACCATAAAACCATAAGACGTGGGAGCAGAATTAGGCCATTCAGCATATCGAGTCTGCTCTGCCATTATATCATGGCTAATCCCAGATCCCACTCAACCCCATACACCTGCCTTCTCACCATATCCTTTGATGTCCTGACTGATCAGGAAACGATCAGCCTCACCTTAACTATACCCACGGACTTGGCTTCCACCGCAGTCTGTGGCAGAGCATTCCACAGATTCACTACTCTCTGGCTAAAAAAAAAAATCCTCCTTACCTCTGTTCCAAAGGGTCACTACTCAATTTAGAGGCTGTGCCCTCTAGTTCTGGATACCCTCACCATAGGAAACATCCTCTCCACATCCACCTTATCTAGTCATTTCAACATTTGGTAGATTTCAATGAGATCCCCCCCGCATTCTTCTAAATTCCAGTGAGTCTTGGCTCAAAGCTGTCAAATGCTCCTCACATGTTAACCCATTCATTTGTGGAATCATCCTTGTGAACCTCCTCTGGACTCTCTCCAATGACAATGTATCCTTTCTGAGCTATGGGGCCCAAAACTGTTGACAATATTCCAAGTGCGGCTCAGCATTATCTCCTTGTATTTACATTCTATCCCCCTTGAAATAAGTACCAACATTGCATTTGTCTTCTTTATCACAGACTCAGTCTGTAAGTTAACTTCCTGAAAGTCTTGCATGTAGACTCCTAAGTACCTCTGCATGTCTGATTGCTGTCAGTCCTCACCTCAAACTTGGCACCATATAGAGTGTCACTTAAGTTATCAACCATGTTAATGCCAGAAAATCCAATTTGTGCGTGGGGTAGTTTCATTCAGAGGGCAACAAAGTGACAGGTTTCAACCCTGTGCCCTGATCCTGATATAGCATGCTCCTCGAGACCTCTCTGCTGGCACTTGTATGCAGTATATATGACAACTGGGGGTTTGCAAACGCTAACAGAAGGCCTCTTCACATTTTGCATCCCATCTTTCTCCGAAGGACTAAGATAAACTTCACCATCTTCCCATTTTGTCCTTCTCCCTTTCTTCCCCAAGGGTGGATAACCACACAGAAGCTGATTCAAAGGGTGGCTTACTTTGGAGTAGTCTATCATGAACCTCAGGTAGAACCCACAGAATCCAAGGAAAGAACATAGAGCATTCACATTCTTGTGCCTTGGCCATATGGTCACTGCCTCTATCTTGGACGGACCCATAGTTACTCCATTCCATTAAACTATATTTAACCGATGTAGTTGACAGACATCATCCAGAACTGGCAATTGTCCAGTGACAGTTTTATCCCTTCAGCTTTCAGGCGGACTAACACCTTCAGTAGCCTCGTCTTGTGCTCTTCCAGGGTGAACCCGAACACTGAGCTCGTCCAAGAACACCTGTACGTCAAGCAAGTTCATGTCCCCAACAGTCTTCTCCATAACACGTTGGAAAGTAGCTGCTGCTCCTGATGTGCCCTGAGGCATTCTTTCAAACTGAAAGAATCCAAGTGGACATATGAATGCTGTCTTCTCTTTGTCAGCTTTGCTCATGGGTATCTGATAATACCCACTCCTTAGGTCCGTCACATTGAACCATCTCACTCCACTCAGACAGGCCAGTGCATCCTTGATCCTCAGAGCATTATACTGGTCAGGGACCGTATGTTGGTTTAGTGTCTGATGATCAACACCCATTCATACCTTCCCATTCTTCTTCCTCACCAGCACTATGGGTGATGAATAGGGACTCCTGGACTCAGTGGTAATCCCAGCTTCCTTCAGCTTCAACAGATGCTGCCAGGTGTCCTCCATCTCTGCAGGTGTCAGTCACTAAGACCTTTCTCTGAATGGGGTGTCTTCTGTCACTCGGATGGTGTGGCAAGTACTCTTGGAACAACTAACATCAAACTCGTCAGTAGAAAAGACATTTTTGAACTTGAATGTCTTCTCCGTCAGTCTCCTTTTCCAACATTCAGGTACAGGGGAGTCACCAAAGTTGAATGACTTGCCTGTCAACTTTCCTGATCCAGGAGATTGTCACTCTCCTGGTTTTCTCACATTATGGTCACTGGAAAAGATGTGCTATCAGCATCCCCCCCTTGAGAGTGACCCCTCTCTCCAAGGTGTCCCTGACAATCACTGTCACCCTGTTTACCTGCACAGCCAACCGTTTCTGTGGCTCAGCCCTCACCAGGTAAGTATGACTCTTCTTCGTGGTCTTCCAGAGTGTCTACCAGGAGGGCTTCGGCATCAGGCATTCTGGGAAATTTGGGCTTTCCCATCACTTTAGTCACTTCCCCAGGCCATAACATGATGGGTTTGGATGGGGTGTACAACACAGTTCCTCGTAGGTACTCATCATCCAGCCTAGGATGGGCTTGCACTTTCTCAAACCGGGTGAATGGACAAGGTTTTCAGAGGGCTCTTTCCAATTCTCTCCTTGTAGGCTCCAACTAGCCTTTTCACAATAGGAGTATTTGTTCCCACAAGAATGGAAGCTTCACTCTTCTCAGTTGGGTCCGGACAGACCAACACCAACACATCAAGGGCCTCACACCTGCTTCCTAAAACTCCAGCTTCAACAACAAGTAACCATCAAAAGACCCCAGAGCTCTAGGACACTGAGTGGTATCAATGGTAAAGGCATCAAATACCGGTTGTAGAAGGATCTGTTCAGCAGAGTATGCTGAGAACCTGTGTCAACTATGGTTCTAGCATAAATATCCTCAATCCATAGGGATACATTGGAGCCTGGACCCACGAGGCCTTCAGGAATAGGGTTTTGCACTGTGGAGTGTTCCTTGATACATTGATTGGAACATGTTCCCTCTGAGATGCCAAGACAAACCCTTAGTGGGTCTCTGAGGTTTCCCAACTTCCTCTTCTGTTTAAGTACCCATTAGTTCATTTTCCAAAGGTTTCCCCATCCCACTTGAAACATCTCCCCTCTCTACAGTTCTAACAGACAATACTGGTCACTCCCCTGATCAAAGGACCCTGCTCAGTAGCAGCCCTCTGCTTAGTATGTCCCACCAGTGGGTTCAGCTTCCTATTGATTTTGTCATGCTTGGTAGCAAAACCAGCCAATATCAATCAAGTTACCTCAGCTCTCAAATCCTTCACTACATCTTGCAATACACCCACTTGTGTGACATCAGGGGTCACTTCAGCAACAGGAGCTACGACCGAGGGCTGTGACTTGCTGGTGGAGGCCTCCCGCTCCTCCATCGCGTTTTCCTCCTCTCTTACTTCTCTGATCAGCTCAACAACTGGCTGCATCACTGCCTGGTATGGGAACTGTACCTCCCTTAATCACAGGACTCTGCAGAGAGTGGTGCGGAAGCTCAGTGCATCTGCAGTTGTGAACTTCCCATGATTCAGGACATTTACAAAGATGGTTGTGAAAAAGGTCACGAAGGATCATTGGGTACCCAAATTGCCCCAATCGCAATCTATTCCAGCTGCTACCATCCGGGAAGCGGTACCGCAGCGTAAAAGCCAGGACCAACAGGCTCTGGGACAGCTTCTTCTACCAGGCCATCAGACTGATGAACTCATGCTGAAATGAGTGTATTTCTATGTTACAATAACTGTTCTATTTATTATAAATTACTATGATTGCACATTTAGACGGAGATGTAACGTAAAGCTTTTTACTCCTCATGTATGTGAAGGATGTATGAAATAAAGTCAATTCAATTCAAGGGACAGAGGGGATGCATCCTATGAGACATTTGGAGGCTTAAAACAATCATGTCACATGACTGTCATCCCTTCATCACTTGGTCGATCCTTAATTGATTCACATCAGCTAGTTGAATGGCCCCTTCACGGCACAAGCAAAGCAGCTGTCTCTCGAGCTGAAAAATGCAGGCAGAAAGTTTCTCCCCATTCTCCTGGAACGTATGCCTGAACCTCATCATAAGCTCCACTGGGCTTCCCGCCATGCCGGAAACACTTTCTAACGCTTACACAGAGCCCATGGAAGTGGCAAATGGAGTTTCTGCCATTAAGGACCTCACCACCTCAGCAGCCAGACCTTTTAGACTCTCTACCAGTCGCTGTCTTTTCATATTATCTAAGAACTGCCACTCATCCCCAACTAAGATGTCTGCTCTGCCCAAGTCTCATATTCCTCCTCCCCCTTGGGGGTGGGCTTCACTCCCGAAAACATTCTCAGCCTGCAATAACTTTGACTCTCTGCCAATGCACTTTGCCATTTATCCACCAGGGACATGAGGGCCAATCCAACTCAGAATTTTCACTACTCACTGAAGGACTCATTAGAGTTTTTACATCGGACAACTCCTTCCTCTCAATCCACAGAAACGAGAGCAACTTATCTTTAAAGTCTCCGCCCTCAGTGACGGGAAACTTGAATTCCAGTTCTGCACCCTCGCCTACACTGCCTTCTTCTGTAAAAGTATGGATGGCCAATGGCCCCACCTCTCCAGATGCCCCAGTCGTCCCAGACTGATCCAATCCTGTCACGTCACTGCTGGTCTAAACTAAAACGACATCTTTACTCGCCGTTTGGTCAAACAGCCTTTCCATGATTGTTATTTTTCCTAATACTGGAACCGAATTTAAAACTATAATCAGCAGTTCATCTGAGCTGCAGATATCCACCCTGGTCAGAATACAAGCCTCAGTTACGAATAATCTCTTTGAATCGCACCAATGAT
Source organism: Mobula birostris (assembly GCF_030028105.1). Lineage (NCBI taxonomy): Eukaryota > Metazoa > Chordata > Chondrichthyes > Myliobatiformes > Myliobatidae > Mobula > Mobula birostris. Next base: position 173,644,418 of record NC_092376.1, read on the forward strand.
TAATCCCTGCAGCATTCATAATCATGTATCTTAATCACTTTCGCAGACAATAGTCTAACACAGGCTTAAACACACAAAGCACTTAATCAATGCTTACAGCAATTACACAGTATTCAGCAAATCAGATCTTGGACGATAGTCCCCACAACTGAGCCCCTTTTTACTGGGCGTCTCTAGAGATGCAGCTCATTAGCCTCTCACTAACAGCCACTGGACCCAGCGGTGAGAAATCACCTTTCTCAAACTCCGTACGCCTAGGATCGGAATGACTTGGGTCCCACCAAAACCAGGAAATTGGGATGTCTCAACCACCCAAACCCTGATCTGTGTGAATTCTGTGTAAATACGGCCCACATGCAATTATCCATCACCAAGAATTAACAGATCGTTTACTGCATACAATTATTTAAAAAAGTATATTTATGAATGCCAACTTAACCAAACTGTTATTTTTTTTAAAAAGGGCCCGTTATAACTAAAACAGTCAAATGTACACACGGTTGGAGCTCAGATCTTCCAAAAGCTGGATGGGTCAGTTTTAGTCACGTCGCCAACTCCTATTCACCGATCACCGGTAGAATTTCCCATCTTGGCCACCATCGAATCGCACGTTCCAGTTGGATCAAATCCTACGCTGGTTCTCTCGAGCTGCTTCTTTCTCCATCTCTGGCTGAAAAGATCTCAACCCACCGCAGTGTCCATCACGAAACCTCTCCAGCCAGCTTTCTTGAGAATCTTCAGCCAATTTCATCATCCTAATTGACTGACACAACGTTCCTCAGCAGAACATCACAACTCCTTATCTTTAATGGTAACCCAAACACAACCAGCAGAACACACTGCTTCTACAGACAGCCGTTAAATGAACTACCCTACACATTAGCAGTAAAATCTTAATCAGGGCATTACAAACAAAATGGAGACATACGAGACCATGGAATCTGGAGCAACACACGATCTGTTTGAGGGATGCAGTGAACACAGCAAATATATTCTCTTTGATAATCTGTAGGCATAGTCACCAGCTCTGCTTAGTGGCCCTCTGTTTTCCCCTCAGGTGCTCTGGTTTCCAAAGACATACAGCCATATTATTTTTTACTTGGAGAAACAGCACAGTTGCAGTTAACCTAATAACCTATGTGTCTTTGGAACGTGGGAGGAAACCGGAGCAAAACCAGTGCAAAAGAGTTAGTGAGGTCGTGTTTATGGCTTCATGGGCCATTCAGAAATCTGATGGCAGAGGAGAGGAAGCTGTTCCTGAAACATTGAGTACGTGTCTTCAGGCTGTACGTCTTCCCTGATGGTAGTAATGAGAAGAGGGCATGCCCTAGATGGCCAAAATCCTTCATGATCAATGCTGCCTTCTGGATGCACCTCCTCTTGGTGGGTAGTGCCTATGATGGAGTTCACTGAGTCTCCAACTCTCTGCAGCCTCTCTTGATCCTGTACATTGGAGCCCCAATACTAATACAGTACATCAGTTCTCTACAGTAAAAATTTGCTTGAGTTTCAAAATCGTAAAAGGTATCACGGTGGCAGGGATTGAACAGAAAGTGGCGTTATTCACAGATGATGTTTTGGTCTATCTGAGTGAACCAGAAAAATCATTTATAGGATTGTTTACACTGTTGGATGACTTTGGGAAAATATCAGGTTATAAAATAAATGTAAAGAAAATGCAGGTTATGTCCCTAAATTATACACCATCCAAAAAATTGCAGGATACATATGATCTTAAGTGGGAAGCTAAATCATTAAAATATTTAGGAATAACCCTGCCGAAGGATCTTTCAACACTGTCACAGGTAAATTATGGGCCATTAATCTCAGAAATAAAAGCAGATATGCATAGATGGAATCTTATCCCCTTTTTAAGTTTAAATTCAAGGATAAATACTATAAAAATGAATATTCTTCCTCGGTTATTGTATCTTTTCCGTACTTTACCGGTGGAGGTGGATGATAATCAATTCAGGGAATGGGACAAATGGATTTCCCGCTTCATTTGGCAAGGGAAGAAACCTAGAATTCGATATAACACCTTACAGTTAGGGAAGGAAGGAGGAGGTATGATTCTTCCTTGCCTGAGAAATTATTTTTATGCCTCACAGATAACCCCTCTGGTATATTGGTGTAATAGGGAATATAAGGCTAGATGGAAGGAAATAGAATTTGGATTAGTTGACAGTTTTCCTCTACAGGCCTTAATAGCTGACAAAGGATTGATGGCCCAGTTGGAAAAATTTAAAAACAGTTGGATAAATCTTACATTAAAAGTATGGCAGAAGGTGGTTAATTCATGTGGAATTAATAACATGTTAAAACTCTTTAGGTGGTGTGCATATGATACCGAATTCCTTCCCAACAGAGGAGATAAAAGATTTGAGCTATGGATAAAGAAAGGTCTTACAACCTACCTCTCATTTATAGATAAAAGAGTATTACGAAGTTTCCAAATCCTGCAGGACAAACATGGCCTAGAACATAATGACTTTTTTAGGTACCTTCAAGTACGAAACTATGTTAACCAGAGTGGTAGATATACAGACCTATCAACAGTAGAATTAGAATTTTTCAAGATTCTGAATTCGGCTTGCAGTTCAATACCTAGTAAATCAGTTTCTCGATTATATAGTGCACTCTCCCATGCTAAAAATGTAAATACACTGTATATTAAAGAGAAGTGGGAGAAAGAAGTGGGGTTGGTACTTTCAGAGGAGGCTTGGGGGAAAATCTACAGCTTTCAATGGTCCTCGACTAATTCTTTGACTTGGAGAGAACATTGTTGGAAAAACATTATAAGATATTTCAAGACCCCATATCAGGAAAAATATAAAGTTACAAACGTGACGTGTTGGAGAAGGTGCGGCTCCAAGGAGGCAAATCATTTTCATATTTTCTGGGATTGCCCTAAATTAAGTATATCTTGGGAAGGTATTCATAGAACATTAGTTAAGGTACTTAGGTCCCAGATACCTCTGAACTTTGAGACGCTCTATTTGGGGCATGTATTGTTTCTTGAACAGAAGGAAGATATAAAGTTGCTGCAGGCCCTCTTAGCGGCAAGTAAGAAATCAATCACTAGAAAGTGGCTAAATCCAATACCACCTACATTGGAAGATTGGCACGAAATTATCTTGGAAATATTTAAAATGGAAAAGTTGACTTACTCCCTGAGAATTCAAAAAGAAAAATTTTATCAAATTTGGAATAAATGGATTGAATATATAACCCCAATGCGAGCAGACTTTAGATGACTATCCTAATGATTTATACTGCTCTTCTCATCAACACAGTAATATTGCTAACGTAAGCACCCCTAGTCTAAATGTCTTTTTTTTTTTGTTTTCTTTTGGAAAATAGAGAATTAACGCAAATAAAGGGAAAGATTTGGGAAAGGGATAAAAAAAAATGAAAAATTTAAGTAAATAAGTACATAGGGATTGGATAATTATGTCTGGGGGCAGGAGCAAGCATGAACAAATTAGGATATAAACACCTACAATGGTTGTTACATAGACTTATATACAACATTTTGGACCAGTGGAAATGGTCCAGAAGTGTTATATGGAAATTATTATTACCATTTTTCTTAACAACTAATACCATTACTTAGCTTAATAGATTAGAATTACCACAGTACATAATTATCTATTTAAGTGTCTAATTTCCTTTTATATCATCTCAATGTGTACTTAAGAATGTATAAATAATTATAGTTTTATACATATAAAAAAAATGGAAAAGGTTATATGTGTGAAAAAAGTACATGATATTTGTGAATTCCTTATCCAAATAAAAATAAAATTAAAAAAAAAATTTGCTTGAGTCTTTAGTAGCATACCTAATCTCCTCAAACTCCTTATGAAATAGAGCTTCTGGCATGTCTTCTTCATGATTGCATCAATATGTTGAGCCCAGGATAGATTTTTCAAGATGTTGATGCTCAGAAACTTGAAGTTGCTCACCCTTCCTACTGCTGAGTCCCTGATGAGGACTGGTGTGTGTTGTCCCACACAAACACCATTTCCCTCAAAGAGGGAACCTCAAAGACTATTCCCATTGAACCCTTTTGCATTTCTACGCCTTACGAAGAGAGACAGCTTCCATTGGTGGACAGGTCAAGAAGAAGGATACTTGGAACAAATGTGATTGCGTGAAAGAGCCAATACTACGCTGAAGTAATCAGTTTGTTACCGAGTGAGAGTTCAGGGTGTCCTGGGGCAATTGTGGTCATTGATTCAGTTGTGGGATTTGAAACAGAGCTGAGTAAGTACAACGTGCCATGAAGCCTCTACTTCCTCAGGGGGTTAAAGAAATTTGGCAAGACCCCTTTGACCCTCACTGTTTTTTATCAGTGCACCGTAGGAAGCATCCTATCTGGATGCATCACAGCTTGGAATGGCAACCACTCTGCCCTTGATGACAAGCAACTGCAGAGAGTTGAGGACTCAGCTTGGCACATCACAGAAACCAGTCTCCCCTCCATGGACTCTGTCTACACTTCTCACCGCCTCAGTAAAGCAGCCAGCATAATCAAAGACCCCGCCTACCCCAGATATTCTCTCTTCTCCCCTCTCCCGGTGGACAGAAGGTACAAAAGCCTAAAAGCATGTACCACCAGGCTCAATGACAAATTCTACCCTACTGTTAAGATGATTGAATGTATCCTGAGTATGTTAAGGCTCTTCACCTCAAATTCTACCCGATTATGATCTTATACATTTTTGTCTGCCTGCACGGCACTTTCTCTGTAACTGTAACACATTATTCTGCATTCTGTTATTGCTTTGCCTTGTTCTACCTCAATAAACTGATGATCTGATCTGTATGTACATTATGCAAGACAGGGTTTTCACTGTACCTCAGTACATGTGACAATAATAAACCAATTCCAATTCCAATGGGCAGGAGTGGGACATGGTGAATCATTCCAGAGAAATTGTTGGGCTAAATTCCTGTTTTCATCCATTAACATTGTTGATTCTATGATTTGGAAAGTGTCTGCCATCCCCAGGGCTATTTTTGCAATCTAACTTCCCTATCGATTTCTAATCTGTGCTGGCCTTCCTTTCAGGACAACCAGACGGACAGTGGGATGGTGCTGGCACCTGAGGAGCTGGAGAAGTTGCAGGGCTCACACAAACATCAGGTAGCCTTCAGGTGAGATGGGCCTAATCTCTCAGAGACAGCAGCTGCTACTGCAGTGGTTAGTTCCTTCACAAAATGTCAGTCCTCGTCATTCAGCTGCTGATGAAATTAAAAAATACACACTGAAGACAAAGAGAACAGAATTACAGAATTCAGGGGGTCAGGGCAGATTATATGTCATAAAGATTCCTCTAACGTGTCCTATCACACACTCCCAGGGTTAGACACAGAGTGAAACTCCCTTCACACTGACCCGTCACACACTCCCACGGTCAGACACAGTGAAGCTCCCTCTCACAATGTTCCATCACACTCTCCCGGGGTCAGACACAGAGTGAAGCTCCCTCCACACTGACCCGTTGCATACTCCCGGGGTCAGACACAGAGCGAAGCACCCTCCACACTGACCCATCACACTCTCCCAGGGTCAGACACAGAGTGAAACTCCCTCCACACTGTCCCATCACACACTCCCAGGGTCAGACACACTGAAGCTCCCTCTCACATTGTCCCATCACATACTCCCGGGGTCAGACACAGAGCGAAGCACCCTCCACACTGACCCATCACACTCTCCCAGGGTCAGACACAGAGTGAAACTCCCTCCACACTGTCCCATCACACACTCCCGGGGTCAGACACACTGAAGCTCCCTCTCACATTGTCCCATCACATATTCCCGGGGTCAGACACAGAGAAGCCCCCTCTTTACTGTCCCATTATACTCTCCTGGGGTAAGACACAGTGAAGCTTGCTTCGCACCGTCCCAGCACGCACTCCCAGAGCCAGGCACAGAGTGAAGGTCTCTCAGCATCATCTATTCATGTACCACCAGGGTCAGACACATAGTGAAGCTCCTTCCATACCATCCCATAACGCACACCCGGGGTCAGACACAGTGAAGCTTCCTCTACACTGTTCCACCACACACTTAGGGAAGGGGCAGTCCAGGAATCTAACTTAAGCCTGCTCTATGCTCTATGTTAATTGTCTCCATGTCTAAACAGAGCTTCTGTCTCGTCTCCAGCTTCCTGTGCCGCTAACTCCTGTTTCCCCTCTTCTCTCTCAACAGTAAAGCCTCGAATCGAATGTGCAGACAACCTGACCGGTGTCGATGTGGATCAGCCTGGTATTCTGGAGCGGGGGGACCGGCCGTTCACGGCAGTGACTGTGGGCACCTGTCACAGGTGGGATGGGAGTGCGACATTTGGGGGGACCTGCCCCTGGACCCTGCTGGTCTGGACACCAGTTCCCCCTTCTAGGACTCGTCTGCCACGGGTGTCCACCGCAGGAACCTGTCTCAGCACTCCAGCGGATTCCTTGCTCGCTCTCAGCGCTCTGCCTCTGAATCGATGGCGGACACTCGCCATGGGAACTGCAGAATGGAATTCCAGTATCTTCTAAGGTTCTGAACTCTGCAAACCACCGGGATACTGTTCCAATTGTTCCATCGGCTGGTATCTGTAACCGGACTATAATCTCTGCTGACAAATATTCGCTTCCCCAAACAACAAGTTAGTCAGTAACTCTCAAGCAAAAAGTCCTTCTCTCCTTCCATTTCTCCCATTTTCCACTCTCCTCTCTTATCTAATTCCTTCCTTTTCAGCCTCTTACCTCTTCCACCTATCCCCTCCCAGCTTCTCCCTTCACTCCCACTCAACCACCCACCCACCTTCCCGCTCGCCTGGTCTCACCCTATCACCTGCTAGCCTGTACTCCTTCCCCTTCGCCACCACCTTATTCTGGCTTCTTCTCCACTTCCATTACAGACCTGATGAAGGGTCTCAGCCTGAAAATCAACTGTTCATTCCCCTCCATAGATGCTGCCTACCCTTCTGAGTTCTTCCAGCTGTTTGTGGTGCAGTGCTCTGGATTTCCAGCAAGTGCAGAATCACTTGTGTTTTCGGTTTTGTTTATGGTTCGGAGAGGAAGGGGGTGGGGAGAGTTCCCAGGGATGAGGGAAGTCACTGCTGTGATAATTCTTAACCCCACCTCCTTCTTCTGGCTTCTTCCAAACTTCCTTTCCAGCCCTAATGAAGGGTCTCATCCTGACATGTTGACTGTTTATTCATTTCTGTAGATGCTTCATGCCTTTCTGAGTTCCTTCAGCATTCTGTGGTGAGATGCTCAGGAGTTCCAGCACCTGCTGAATCCCTTTTGCTTTTGTTTTGGTTTATATTTTTTCATAGTACCGGCATTCTTAAACTCAGATCCTAGCAGTTTTTAAGAAGTTTTAAACTTGGAGCTGTTGGAGTTCCTTCTAGGTAGTCCTCCATTCTGGGATGGGGAGTGCAATTGTACGTTCTCATGTCCATAAGACCATAAGATATAGGAGCAGAATTAGGCCATTTGGCCCATCACATCTGCTCTACCATTTCATCATGGCTGATCCAATTTTCCTCTCAGCCCCAATCTCCTCCGTTCTCCCCATATCCCTTCATGCCCTGACCAATCAAGAATCTGTCAACCTCTGTTACCTCTGTAAAAACTTGGCCTCCACAGATTCACAATTCTTTGGCAAAAGAAATTCCTCCTCACCTCCATTCTAAAATAACACCCCTTTGTTCTGAGGGTGTATCTTAGACTCTTCCACCGTAGGAAACATCCTCTCCTCATTCTCTCTATCGAGGCCTTTCACCATTCGATAGATTTCAATGAGGTCACCCCTCATTCTTCTGAATTCTAGTGAATACAGGCCCAGAGCCATCAAATGCTTTTCATATGACAAGCCATTCTATCCTGGAATCATTTTTGTGAACCTCCTTTGAACACTATCCAATGTAAGCACATCCTTTCTAAGATAACGGGCCCAAACCTGCTCACAGTACTCCAACTGAGACCTCACCAGCACTTTATGAAGTCTCAACATTACATCCTTGCTTTAGTATTCTAGTCCTCTTGAAATGAATGCTAACATTGCATTTGCCTTCCTCATCACAGACTCAGCCTGCAAATTAACCTTTAGGGAATCCTGCACAGGGGCTCCCAACTCCCTTTGCACCTCTGTTTTTTTTGTATTTTCTCTCCATTTCGAAAACAGTCGACCATTTCATTTCTTCTACCAAAGTGCATAACCATACACTTCCCAACACTGCATTCCATCTGCCATTTCTTTGTAAATTCTCCTAATCTGTTTAAGTCCTTCTGTAGTCTCTCTACTACTCAAAGCTACCTGCCCCTCCACCTATCTTCATATTGTCTGCAAACTTTGCAACAAAGCCATCAATTCCATCATCCAAATCATTGACATATAACGTAAAAAGAATCCGTCCCAACATAGAACTCTGTGGAACACCACTAGTCACCGGCAGCCAGTCAGAAAAGGCCCCCTTTATTCTCACTATTGCCTCATGCCAATCAGCCACTGCTTTATCCATGCTAGGATCTTTCCTGTAATACTATGTCTTGTAGCTTGTTAAGGAGTCTCATGCCTTCTGGAAATCCAAGTACACAACATCAACTGATTCTCCTTTGTCTATTCTGCTTGTTATTTCTTCAGAGAATTCCCTTGAGGAATTCTGAAGAAATAAGATTTTCTCTTGAGGAAACCATGCTGACTGTGCCTATCTTATCATGAGCCTCCGAGTACCCTGAGTTCTCATCCTTAATAATTAGTCAGACTAACTGGCCTGTAGTTTCCTTTCTTCTGCCTCTGTCCCTTCTTGAAGACATTTGCAATTTTCCAGTCTTCCAGAACCATTCTAGAATCTAGTGATTCTTGAAAGATCATTACTAATGTCTCCACAACCTCTTCAGCCACCTCATTCTGAACTCTAGGGCGTACACCACCTGGTGCAGGTGACTTATCTACCTTCAGACCTTTCATTTCCCTAAGAATCTCCTATCTGGTATGGTAACTTCACACACATCATGCCCCCTGACTACTGGAACTTTCAACATACTGCTAGTGTCTTCCACAATGAAGCTAGATGCAAATTACTTATTCAGTTCATCCCCATTTCATTGTTCCCCATTACTTCCTCTCCAGCATAATTTTCCAGTGGTCTGATATCCACTCTCCCCTCTCCTTTATACTTCATGTATCTGAAGAAACCTTTGGTATCCTTTAATATTATTGGGTAGCTTATTTTGGTATTCAATCTTCACCTTCCTAATGACTTTTTTAGTTGCCTTCTGTTGGTTTTTAAAAGCTTCCCAATCCTCTAACTGTCCACTAATTTTAGCTCTATTTTATGCCCTCTCTTTGGCTTATTTTGTTGGTTTTGACTTCTCTTGAAGTCATCTTTCCTTTCGAATACTTCTTCCTCTTTGGAATCTATATACTGTATATCCCATGCCTTTCAAATTGCTGCCGGAAATTCCAGCCATTACTGCTCTGCGGTCATCCCTGCCACTGTTTTTTTTCCAATCTTTTCTGGCAACTTCTCTCTTGTGCCTCCGTAGTTCCCTTTACTCCACTGTAATACTGATACATCTAACTTTAGCTTCTGCTCTCAAATTTCAGGGTGAATTTGATCATATTATGATCACTTGCCCCTGAGGGTTATTTTACCTTAAGCTCAATAATCAATTCTGGTTCATTGCGCAACATCCAATCCAGAATAGCTGATCCTGTCGTGATCTCAACCACGAGCTGCTCCAAAAGGCCATCTTGTAGGCACTCTAGAAACTCCCCCTCCTGTAATCCAACACCAGCATGATTTTCCCAATCTACCTGCATTTTGAAGTCCCCCATGACTATTGTAACATTGCCCTTTTGGCATGCATTTTCTATTTCCCTTTGTAGTTTGTAGGCCACATCCTTACTCCTTGCTCCTCACTCTGGTTCCCACCCCCCTGCAACTCCAGTTTAAGCCTCACTGTCCTGCATTAACAAGCCTTCCCGCTAGGATTTTAGTCCTCCTCCAGTTCAGGTGCAACTGTCCCTTCTGTACAGATCCCACCTTTCCAGGAAGAGAACCCAATGATCTGAAAATCTTATGCTGTTCCGTCTACACCAGCTCCTTAGCCACGTATTAAAGTGTATACCCTTCCTAGTTCTGGCCTCACTAGCTCGGATAGCAATCCTGAGATCACACCCCTGGAGATCCTGCCCTTTAACTTAGCAGCTAATTTCCTGAACTCCCTATGCAAAACCTTGCCACTCGTCCTATCTTGTCAGTGGTACCTACATGAACCATGACTTCTAGTTAGTTCCCCTAACTAACGAATCCCCTATCCCCACAGCGTGCCTCTTCTTCCCCCTTCTCTTCTGAGTCACAGAGGCAGACTCAATGCCAGAGACCCGAGCACTGTGACTTTCCTCTTCTAGGTCTCCCCCTTCCCCTCCCCCAACAGTATCCAAAACGATATACCTGTTGTTGAGGGGGATGGCCACGGGGTACTCTTGCACTGGCTCCTTAACCCCTTTCCCCTTCCTGACTGTCACCCAGTTTCCTGTGTCCCACTCCTTGGGTGTAACTACCTCTGTAAATACAGTATTGAGGAAATCGTGGCTTGACCAGGAATGTCCATTCTACTTTAGTACTGATCAGCTCCCATCCCTTAAGCTTCCAGATCAAGTTTATTGGCGTCTGTCTGAGTGTACATATATACGAACAAACGAAATATTCTACCAGACCACAGTGCACTCACAATACATATACCACATACCCTCTGAGAAGGTTGAAGAGGTTTCCTTTCTGAAGCACTCTAGAGGTCAGATCTGTATGGAAATATCGCTGCCTTCCCTACTATCTCTTCCCCATTCTACCTCACTCCTTGGATCTGTGTTGCCCAGTGCCCTAGAGTTGTAGAGCACTTCAGCACAGAAACAGGCCCTTCAGCCCATCTTGTCCATGCAGAACTGTTATTCTGCCCAGTTCCATTGATTCGCACCCACACCACAGCCCTACATACTCTCCCATCTGTGTACCTATCCAAACATCTCTTAAATGTTGAAATCAAACCCACATTCTCCACTTCCTGTGGCAGCTCGTTCCACATGCTCACCACTCTCTGGGTGAGGAAATCCCCCTCGTGTTCCCCTTAAATATTTCACTTTTCACCCTTAACGCACGAGCTCTAGTTCTAATCTTATCCAACCTCAGTGGTCTCACCCTATCACCTGCCACCTCACCCAATACAGGCTGCTTGCATTGACCCTATTCATACCCCTCCATCACATTTCCCCTCATTCTCCTACACTCCAGGGAATAAAGCTAAACCTAGTCAACTTTTGCCTGTGACTCAGGTTCTCACGTCCTGGCATCCTTGTAAACTTTCACTGCACTCTTTCAGTTTTATTTCTACCTTTCCTGCAGGTAGGTGACCATAGGAGATCTGCATGTACTGGAACATTAGACCCAGGCAGTAATTTGGAAGCATGGTGGTAGTTCATAAATAAGCCCATAAGAAATAGGAGCAGAATTAGATCAATCAGCCCATCGAGGCTGATCCACCATTTCATCATGGCTGATTTACTGTCCCTCTCAACACCATTCTGCCTTGTCCCCATTATATTTGACATCCTTACTAATCAAGATCCTATTAACCTCCACTGTAAGTATCCTCACACGGAAGCTCTGTTGAGGCCATGATCAGAGACACGGTGTCTGACGTGAACGGACACTCAGCAAGTGACCCTGCCTTCACTTTCAGCCTCTGCCCAGCCTTCCCACCCTGAGGGACTTGGATCAGGGCATCTCCCAGGCTCAGTGGGCAGATTGATCCTCGAGGGGATGCTGAATTTCTGGTGCATTTTTTTTACAAACTGTATTTTCAGCTTTTGATGGCTTTTTGGACTCTGAGAAATGCTAATGGTTTTACTGACTAAGATTGTGTAACTGTGACACTTTGAAGTTGATTGTGTTGTCATTGAGCAGGCAGGTGCCTGCACCGTGGAGGTGTGCGTGATACTCTGAGATATCGCTAATTATTCATTGTTCTGACCCAACACTGCTTCCAGCTCGGTGAAGGGAACCAAGCCATTCCACAGCAATGGTACACTGAGTTGGTGGAGCCACCAGGCCAAGGGACAAGGTGCTGGCTGGGGAGACAGTGGCCTTCAAGGAGATTCTTAAAGGTGGGGAGGGATGAGCATGCTGAAACCAAAAGGGTTTAGCATCAGAGGTGCTAAAAGGACGTCAGGGGACAGCTTGTTCACACAAAGGGTGGTGTGTATTTGGTATGAATAGTGGTTGAGGTAAACATATTAGCAATGTTCAAAAGCTGTCTAGGGATGTACATGGACAGGAGAAGTGTAGCGAGCTATGGGCCAAATGCAGACAGGTGGGACTAACTCACTGGGCAATTCAGGCAGCATGGACCATTTGGGCCGAAGGACCTGTTTCTGTTCTGTGTGGCTCAGTGACCCTGTAATCCATGACACTGTTGCCCAAAAATACTGTTCCATGTCAATGCTCCATCCAAGAACATCAAACTCCCCATCCCAACACTTTTAACTCCCAAATTATCCCAAAAGTCCCAGCCAGTGCCCATCCCCTAAACTCCATTCACCCCACCTTTGCCCAGATCTCCCAGGGTGAGTGATGTTGTGGTGTCATTCAGGGCTTATCCTTCCCTGAAGGGTCTCGACCCAAAATGTCAACTCTTTATTCCTCTCCATAGATGGTGCCTGGCCTGCTGAGTTCCTCCAGCACTTTGTGTGTGTTGCATGGCTTTCCAGCATCTGCAGATTCTGCTGTGCTTAACTTTCCCTCCACTCTCCACTCATTGCTCTGGGCTCCACTGAGACCTTCCTACTTTGGGGCACTGCGAGAGTTTTAATGACTGGCTTTCCAATAGCTGAGCAGATCCTTTTGCCCGCCTTGACTGTTGAGTTGCTGCTGACCTATTTAATGATATCTCTTGGTTGCTATCATACCCCCTCACATAGAAACTGGAAATCTTACCTGGGAGGGGCTTGCTCTCAATGAGTATTCTGTATTTTGTAAAGATGTGACAGTTTAAAGGGGCTATGGAGGTAACATTCACAGCTGGAACTGAAGTTTGGCTCATCTCCCCCCACCCCCACAACTCCTTATCAATACCTCTCCCTCCTTCCCCTCTCCAAAGTACAAAGCCCAACTCCAGTTTTGCATATCCAGTGGACACCGTCTTCCCCCTCCCACTCGTTAATACCCCTCTCCAAACTCCTGAGCCCACACCTGCTCTGGACCTCCAGCGTCTCTCATTCCTGACGCCAGGTTCAGATTCAGATTTATTTACCGGAACATACAGTGAAATGTGTTGTTTGCATTAACAATCAACTTGACCTAAAGGTGTGCTTCAGAAGGTCAGGCATGAAAATGAATAAACAGCTGACATTTTGGACTGAGACCTGATGAAGGGTCTCAGCCCGAAAGGTCGACTGTTTATTCATTCCCATAGATGCTGCCTGGCCTGCTGAGTTCCTCCAGCATTTTGTGTGTGTTGCTCTCGATTTCCAGCATCTGCAGAATCTCCTGTGTTTATGGCAACATATGGGTGTGCTGGGGGCAGCCTGCAAGTGTCACCACACATTCCGGCACCAACACAGCATGTCCACAATGTTTGACAGAACAACACAACAACAACAACAACAGCAAAACAAGTCCTTTACCCATCCCCTCACTCACAAACAGAAAGGCTTCTAACCCTAGGGTGGGCTATTTCCGGGCCTCCATCCCTTGGCCCCAATTCTCAAACACCAGGCCTCCTACCACCAGTCCCAATTTCCTGACCCAGTGGCTGTGAATCTGCAGACAAGACTATCTTTAGACTTTGACCTTTGGTTGTCTACGTACAGACTCACCAACTTCGGTCTTTGACCTTTAGGTGTCTACCTCCCGACTTGCCAACTTCAGCCTTTACCCTTCAGGCTTCAACCTCTGGGCTTGCTCTGGATGGTGAAGCAGGAGAAAGGGGCTGACATGGAAAATAAATCAGCCATGATGGAATGGAAAAGCAAACTCAATGGTCCAAAAGGACTAATTCCACTCCTATGCCCTTTTTCTTATAGACATCCCAGGGGACGTGGACTTCTGACCCATGGAAATCTTCCCCTTCCTTAGTCCCTCCAAATTCCAACTGCCCTCACACTCCCCTCAGTCTGAGGGATTATTCCTCTTCAATTGAGAAATATGTACCCCCAACACTCTGTCCCAGCCAAACTGAGGTGCTACCCCACCCTCACTCTCTTCAACCAGAGGAGCTGTTAGTTGAGAGAAGCCGGCGGCTGGACCCACTGATACCCTGCCTGAAGTCACTGCAGCAGAGCTGTGAATGTTACCTCCATCCTCAACATGTTACGTGGTGTGAAGCCACGCACATTTATTGTGTTTGAGAATAGCCGTTGGCAATTGTTTACAGTTCCATTAATAATAATGGGGATTAAATAATCACAGATCATTGTATGTGGGGTGGGAGGGGACAATATTTCACTTATAGAAGGAATTGCTAAAATTACACTTAAGATTTTATCTACATTTAACGATATGCAACATAATAAACATTCTCTGTATGTCTGATGTATATTGTACATAGCATATTGTGGGCAACAGGATACGGAATATTTCCGAGGCATGTATAACACAAATAAAACACAACTTTGGATTGCAACGCTCTGAGGAAATAGCTCTCCTCATTTAATTCCTGTAGGGAGAAATTAAAAGGTCTGTAGTACCTCTTACATCTCTGTCTGATTGTTCTGAAAGATCTTAGGGCCAAGGTGCCATATCTCTTGATCGAGGTGTACAAGATGATAAGAGGTATAGATCAAGTGGACAGCCAGAAACTTTTTCCCAGGGTGGAAATGGGTAATAACAGGTGGCATAATTTTAAGGTGTTTGTAGGAAAGTGCCTTGGGGATATCAGAGGCAGGTTTTTTACTCAGAGAGTGGTGGGTGTGTGGAACATCCTGCCAGAGGTGATGGTAGAGGCAGATACATTAGGGACACTTAAGAAATATCTTAGATAGGCACATGGATGATAGAAAAGTGGAGGGCTATGTGGGAGGAAAGGGTTAGATTGATCTTAGAGTAGGTTAAAATGTTGTAAACAACATTTTGGGCTGAAGAGCCTGTACTGTTCTATACTTAAGCTGGAGGGAAATTCGGTGCTGGGAAAAGTCGGTGACGGGGGGAGAGTGTCTGTTGGCTGTGAGAAGAGTTTCGGTGGGTGGGAAGAATCAGTGATGGGGAGAGTGTCCATGACCTGTGGGAGGGGATTCAGTGATGGGGGGAGAGTGTGTGGGCTGTGGCAGGGGATATCAGTGGGTGGGGACAGTCAGTGAGAGGGAGAGTGTGTGTGGGCTGTGGGAGGGGATTCGGTGGGTGGGGACAGTCAGTGAGGGGGAGAGTGTGTGGGCTGTGGGAGGGAATTGGTGGGTGGGGAGAGTCTGTGAGGAGTGTGTATGGGCTGTGGTAGGGGATTTGGTGGGTGGGGACAGTCAGGGAGAGAGTGTGTGTGGACTGTGGGAGGGATTCGGTGGGTGGGGACAGTCAGTGAGGGGGAGAGTGTGTGTGGACTGTGGGAGGGGATTTGGTGGGTGGAGACAGTGAGGGGGAGAGTGTGTGTGGACTCTGGTAGGGGATTCGGTGGGTGGGGACAGTCAGTGACAGGAGTGTGTGTGGACTGTGGTAGGGGATTCGGTGGGTGGGGACAGTCAGTGAGGGGGAGTGTGTGTGTGGGCTGTGGGAGGGAATCGGTGGGTGGGGACAGTCAGTGAAGGGAAAGAGTGTCTGTGACTGGGAGGGGATTCAGTGGGGGAGTGGAAATAGGATTGTCATGATATATTGTCACATCTCAAATTCTTCATGTTTAGTTTGTATTGATCATCTCTGTATCGAATATTGGTGTCGCTTCAGCTGTCTGGATGGTAAGTTACCTCATCTATTAATTATTTCACATTTCTCAAATTGGTATTTGTTACTGTGTCATTTTCTTGGAAGATTTATTATGTCTTTCAGTTGGTCATCTCCGATCGATATCTGTTTGCTTAATGAAGTGAATAGCAAGGTTTTCTTCAATCTTTACTTACAGCTCATTGTGAAGGCCTATCCAAAGAACAGCACACATTCTGTTATTGATTGCAACATCAGACAGTAAAGCAAGCTGAAAATCGATGAGTGGGTGTCTATTTTCTGAACTTTTGATCTCGAGAAGGGAGTGGATGACTGTTGTTCCCAGTCAGTTCTCTCACACAAGAGATTTAAATAAATAAAATTCATTAAACAGATACTTCTAGAACAACTGTACAAAATTCAAAGTAAATTTATTATCAAAGTACACATATGGCACCATAAACAACCCTGAGGTTCACTTTTTAAAATTTTATTTAGAGATACAGCACAGAATAGGCCTTCGCAGCTCTTCAAACCACACTGCCCCAGTAACAGCTGACTACTCCAGTTATAACCCTAACCTAATCACATAACAATTTGCAGTCACCAATTACCCTATCTGGTATGTCTTTGGATTATGGGAGGAAACCTAAATATTCTCCAGGGAGAACATACAGATGCTGCCAGAATTAAACACCAAACTCTGATGCCCCGACCTGTAATAGCATCGCACTAAGTGTGTCACTCCCTGGCCTCTATCTTTCGCAGGAATTCACAGTAGAACAAGGAAATGCAATAGAATCAATGGAACTATACAAGACTAATAAACAATCAATGTGCTAAAGAAGACAATCTGCAAATATTATAAGTAAATAATGCTGAGAACATGAGTTGTAGAGTACTTGAAAATGAGTCCATACGTTGTGGGAACAGTTCAATGATGGTGTGAGTGATGTTAGCCCTGTGGTTCAAGAGCCTGATAGCTGAGGGATAATAACTGTTCCTGAACCTGGTGGTGTGAGTCCTGAGGTTCCTGTACCACCTTCCTGATGGCAGCAACAAGAAGACCTACCAGGGACAAGTTGCAGTGGTTGTCTCTGGCACCGAAGAGAAGGAGGGAAAAGAGGAGAGCAGTAGTGATAGGGGATTCGATAGTTGGGGGACAGATAAGAGGTTCTGTGGAAGAGATCGAGAATTCCGGATGGTCTGGTGCCAAAGTCCATGATATCTCAGATCGAGTTCTGGGTACTCTCAGGAGGGAGGGTGAGCAGCCGGATGTCGTGGTCCATGTAGGGACCAATGACGTGGGTAGGAAGAGTGAGGAGGTCCCGAAAGGAGAGTTTAGGGAGTTAGGAGCCAAGTTAAAGGACAGGACCTCCAGGATAGCAATCTCAGGATTGCTACCAGTGCCACGTGCAGGCGTGTTTAGAAATAGTAAGATAACGCAGATCAACATGTGGCTGAAGACATGGTGTAAGAGGGAGGGCTTCACATTTATAGATAATTGGGCAGCTTTCCAGGGAAGGTGGGACCTGTTCTGGTGGGGCAGTTTACATCTGAACTGGAGGGGGACAAATATTCTTGCAGGTAGGTTTGCTAGAGAGGCTCCAGTGGATTTAAACTAGATACGAGGGGGGAGGGGAACCAGAGTGTAGGAACAGATGTAGGGAAGAAGGAAGAAAAAGAAAATAGTAAAGTTGTTTGCACTGTTGGTGATAAACAGAGATGGAAAATTTCTTAAATGCATTTATTTTAATGCTACGAGCATTATAAGAAAGGTGGAGGAGCTTAAAGCATGGATTGATACCTGGAAGTATGATGTGGTAGCTACTAGTGAAACATGGTTACAGGAGGGGTGTGATTGGCAACTAAATATTCCTGGATTTAATTGCTTCAGGTGTGATAGAATGGGAGGGACAAGAGGGGGAGGTGTTGTATTGCTTGTCAGAGAAAATATTACGGCGGTGCTCTGGCAGGATAGATTAGAGGGCTCGTCTAGGGAAGCTATTTGGGTAGAATTGAGGAATGGGAAAGGTGTAGTAACTCTTATGGGGATGTATTATAGACCACCAAATGGGGAGCAAGAATTGGAGGAGCAATTTTATAAGGAGATAGCAGATACTTGTGGTAAGCACAAGGTTGTGCTTGTGGGAGATTTTAATTTTCCACACATAGACTGGGAAGCCCATACTGTAAAAGGGCTGGATGGTTTGGAGTTTGTAAAATGTGTGCAGGATAGTTTTTTGCAGCAATACATAAAGATACCAACTAGAAAAGGGGCAATGTTGGATCTCCTGTTAGGGAATGAGATAGGTCAGGTGATGGAGGTTTGTGTTGGGGAGCACTTCGGGTCCAGTGATCACAATGCTATTAGTTTCAATATAATTATGGAGAAGGATAGGACTGGACCCAGGGTTGAGATTTTTGATTGGAGAAAGGCTAACCTTGAGGAGATGCGAAATGATTTAGAAGGAGTGGATTGGGACAATTTGTTTTATGGGAAGAATGTAATAGAGAAATGGAGGTCATTTAAAGGTGAAATTTTGAGAGTACAGAATCTTTATGTTCCTGTTAGGATGAAAGAAAAGGTTAAAAGTTTGAGGGAGCCATGGTTTTCAAGGGATATAGGAAACTTGGTTTGGAAAAAGAGAGATATCTACAATAAATATAGGCAGCATGGAGAATATGAGGTGCTCGAGGAATATAAAGAATGTAAAAAGAATCTTAAGAAGGAAATTAGAAAAGGTAAAAGAAAATACAAGGTTGCTTTGGCAAGTAAGGTGAAAATAAATCCCAAGGGTTTCTACTGTTATATTAATAGCAAAAGGATAGCGAGGGATAAAATTGGTCCCTTAGAGAATCAGAGTGGACAGCTATGTATGGAGCCAAAAGAGATGGGGTGATTCTGAATAATTTCTTTTCTTTGGTATTCACTAAGGAGAAGGATATTGAATTGGGTAAGATAAGGGAAACAGGTAGGGAAGTTATGGAAAATATAATGATTAAAGAAGAGGAAGTACTGGAGCTTTTAAGGAATATAAAAGTGGATATGTCTTCAGGTCCTGAGAGGATATTCCCTAGGACCTTGAGGGAAGTTAGTGTGGAAATAGCAGAGGCTCTGACAGAAATATTACAAATGTCATTAGAAACGAGCATGGTGCTGGAGGATTGGCGTATTGCTCATGTGGTTCCATTGTTTAAAAAGAGTTCTAAGAGTAAACCTAGCAATTATCGGCCTGTGAGTTTGACGTCAGTAGTGGGTAAATTGATGGAAAGTATTCTTAGGGATGGTATATATAATTATCTGGATAGACAGGGTCTGATTAGGAGCAGTCAACATGGATTTGTGCGTGGAAGGTCATGTTTGACAAATCTTACTGAATTTTTTGAAGAGGTTACTAGGAAAATTGATGAGGGTAAAGCGGTGGATGTGGTCCATATGGACTTCAGTAAGGCCTTTGACAAGGTCCCACACGTAAGGTTGGTTAGGAAGGTTCAATCATTAGGTATTAATATAGAAGTAGTAAAATGGATTCAGCAGTGGCTGGATGGGAGACGCCAGAGAGTAGTGGTGGATAACTGTGTGTCAGATTGGAGGATGGTGACTAGTGGTGTGCCTCAGGGATCTGTACTGGGTCCAATGTTATTTGTCATATACATTAATGATCTGTATGATGGGGTGGCAAATTGGATGAGTAAGTATGCAGAAGATACTAAGATAGGTGGAGTTGTGGATAATGAAGTAGATTTTCAAAGCTTGCAGAGAGATTTAGGCCAGTTGGAAGAGTGGGCTGAAAGATGGCAGATGGAGTTTAATGCTGATAAATGTGAGGTGCTACATTTTGGTAGGACTAATCAACATAGGACATACATGGTAAATGGTAGGGCATTGAAGAATGCAGTAGAACAAAGGGATCTAGGAATAATGGTGCATAGTTCCCTGAAAGTGGAATCTCATGTGGATGGGGTGGTGAAGAAAGCTTTTGGTATGCTGGCCTTTATAAATCAGAGCATTGAGTATAGGAGTTGGGATGTAATGTTAAAATTGTACAAGGCATTGGTGAGGCCAAATTTGGAGTATTGTGTACAGTTCTGGTCACCAAATTATTGGAAAGATGTCAACAAAATAGAGAGAGTACAGAGGAGATTTACTAGAATGTTACCTGGGTTTCATCACCTGAGTTACAGAGAAAGCTTGAACAAGTTGGGTCTTTATTCTTTGGAACGTAGAAGGTTGAGGGGGGACTTGATAGAGGTATTTAAAATTATGAGGGGGATTGATAAAGTTGATGTGTATAGGCTTTTTTCATTGAGAGTGGGGGAGATTCAAACAAGAGGACATGAATTGAGAGTTAAAGGACAAAAGTTTAGGGGTAACATGAGGGGTAACTTCTTTACTCAGAGAGTGGTAGCTGCGTGGAACGAGCTTCCAGCACAATTTGTTGAGGCAGGTTCGATGTCGTCGTTTAAAGTTAAATTGGACAGTTGCATGGATAGGAAAGGAATGGAGGATTATGGGCTGAGTGCAGGTTGGTGGGACTAGGTGAGAGTAAGAGTTCGGCACGGACTAGAAGGGCCGAGATGGCCTGTTTCCGTGCTGTAATTGTTATATGGTTATATGAGAGCATGTCTTGGATGGTGGGAATCCCTGATGATGGATGCTGTTTTCCTGGGACAATGCTCCTTGTTAACTGTATCACATTGATACAGCTCATAGGTACACTTTTTGTAATTGTAAACCAGTAGATACCTCAAAGTACATCAATTGCTCGGACTGGTCGCAAAACAATTAATGTTTTAGAGGCATAGAGAGACACAGCTGTGAAACATGCCTGTTGCCTGACAGATCCTTATCAACCATCAATGACCCATTGCTTCCACCTCCCGCCCAATGCACAGTAAGTGGCATGGTGGTAGTTCAATTGCCACTGCTGTCTGTAAGGAGTTTGTAGATTCTCCCCATGCCCGCATGAGTTTCCTCTGGGTGCTCGGGTGTCCCGTCATTTTCCAAAGACGTATCTGTTGTGGAATATATTGGTGTGGGAAGTAAGGCGACACTTGCGGACTGACTAACAATACATTTCACTGTGTGTTTCGATGGACGTGTGTCAACTAAAGCTAATCTTTATCCTTATGCCATCAACTTCCCCCAGATTCCACCACCCACCTCCACATTAGGTAGATACATTAGGACCATTTAAAAAACTCTTAGATAGACACATGGATGATAGAGGGCTATGTTATGGGAGGGAAGGGTTAGATTAACCTTAGAGTGGTTTAAAGGGTTGGCACATGGCAGCTGAAGAGCCTGTACTGTGTGGTAATGTCCCACGTACAATGCATGCATCCTGTTTGGACATGTGACGGTTCATGACCACAAGAAATTGCAAAGTTGTGGACACAGCTCAGCACGTCACAGTAACCAGCCTCCCTCCCTGGACTCTATCTACACTTCTCACTGTCTCAGTAAAGCAGCCAGTAGAATCAAAGACCCTGCCCACTCCAGACATTCTCTCTTCTCCCCTCTCCCATCGGGCAGAAGATACAAAAGCCTGAAGGCAAATCCCACCAGGCTCAAGGACAGCTTCTACCCCACTGTTATCAAACCATTGAACGGTTCTCCAGTACAATAAGATGGACTCTTGGTCTCAGAACCTACCTCGTTGTGACCTTGTACCTTATTGTCTGCCTGCACTGCACTTTCTCTGTAACTGTAACACTTTATTCTGCATTCTGCGATTGGTTTCCCTTGTTCTCCTTCAATACACTGTAATGATCTGCCCTGTATGAACAGAGTGCGAGACAAGCTTTTCACTGTATCTCAGTACATGTGACAATAATAAACCAATTCCAATACAAGTACCTCGTAGATTGTGAAAGGAACTTGTGTCGGTGACTCACTTGCCTCAGGATGTCCAGCATCTGACCTCCTGATGCTGCCGTGGTGTTTCTATGGCAGGTTCAGGCTGAGATTGCTATCAAGTTTCTACAAATGTACTGTGGAGCATCCTAACTGTTTGCATCACCAGCTGGTAGAGGATCGAAAAAAGCTGCAGAAAGTTGTTAACTCAGCCAACTCCATCATGGGCACTAGCCTCCCCAGCATCGGAGAAGGTGATGACTCCAAGAGGCAGCAAACATCATTAAGGACCCCCATCACCCAGGACCTGCCCACTTCTCATTGCCACCATCAGGGAGGAGATACAGGAGCCTGAAGACACACACTCAACATTTCAGGAACAACTTCTTCCTCTCCGCCATCAGATTTATGAATGGACAATGAACCCATGAACACTAACTCAATGTTTTTCTTTTTTGGTATCTTTTTACACTATTTATTTAATTTCTAAACTATATTTCTTATTGTAATTTATGGTTCTTTTATTATTACGTATTGCAATGTACTGCCACCATAAAACGACAAATGTAATTACATGCTGCGTGCCAGTGATATGAAATCCGGTTCTGATCTTGAACAGTGACACCCAGGAAGTTGACGATGGGGAAGCTGGCTATGGTGAATGTCAAATGCAAGTCTTAGGACCACAAGACGTAGGAACAGAATTAGACCATTCGGCCCATTGAGTCTGCTACACCATTCCATCATGAGTGATTTATTATCCCTCTCAACCCTAGTTTATGGGCCTTCTCCCCATAAACTAATCAAGAACCTATCAATCTTCACTTTAATTATACCCAATGACTTTGCCTCCTGTGACAATGAATTCCACAGATTCACCACCCTCGGGCTAAAGAAATTCCTCACCTCTGTTCTAAGTGGACTTCCCTCTATTCTGAGGCTGTGCCCTCTGGTCCTAGATACTCCCACTCTAGGAAACATCTCTCCACATCCACCCTGTCCAGGCCTTTCAATATTCGGTAGGTTTCAATGAGATTCCTTCCTCATTCTTCGAAACTCCAGCGAGGACATGGCCAGAGCCATCAAACACTCCTCATAACATTGATCTCCATAAGCCTTCTCTTGTTGATGGTCAGTAGCTGGCCCTTCAGTGGCATGAATGCTGGTTGTTACCAACCTGTACCTGAGGCCTGTAAGCAGGTATGGAATCAGAATCTGGTTTATAATCCCTGCCTTTTATGTCATGATTTGGTTTTTTGTTTTGCAGCAGTGGTATAGTGCAAAAACATAAAATTAATATAAGTTACAAAATAATTTTTTTGTGACTGTATGTTTACCTGCTCTCTTATGTGCTACAGGTGCCTTGTGCTGTGTGTGACTGTCGATACTGTGTTTTGCACCTTGGCCCGTGGGAGGAAACCGGAGCACCCGGAGGACACCCCCGCATTCACGGGGGAGGATGTACACTCCTTACAGGCAGCAGTGAGAACTGAACCTGGGTTGCCTGAACTATAAAGTGTTGTGCAAACCACTACACTACAGCACCGCAGGAGCCGCACTCAACATTTTACCAACAGCTTCTTCCCGTCCACCCTCAGATTTCTGATGGACAATGAACCCAAGAATGCCACCTTACTATTTTTTGCTCTCTTTTTGCTCAACTTATTTAATTTATTTTTATATATACTTATTTAATTTACAGTTTTATTATGCATTTTACTGTGTGGTTGAATGATAATTGAATATGAGCTTTAATGCAAAAATAAACGGAATGGTTGACTTTGTTTGCCAAGGAACAGTGAATGAAAATTAAAAACAATATTACAGATACTAAAACACATACTATTTGCTGTACTCAACCTAACCTGCTTTCTCCCTTTCTCAGTTCTCATGAAGCGTCTTTGAGCTGAACTGTTAACTGTTCCCCTTTCCACGAATCCTGCCTGACCTGCTGAAATTCACCAGCATTTTGTGTTTATTCCTTTACTGTTGGCTGTGCATTCAGCTGCGAGGCACCAGATCTGCAGACCCCTCCACGACGTCTTTCTCTTGTCTGCATTGTGGATCCCTGCCAAACCAATGACTTCAGTCCCCTGACCTAAAACCCTTTTAGGAAGAAATATTAGCTTTATTTGTTACATGTAGATTCGAGATTGTTTAATGTTATTTCTAGTACTCATGTAAAGAAGAACAAAATAATTGTTACTTCTGATCTGATGCAGTTTCACTTTATACTCTGCTTCTGGGATGTCCATGGTCTTCAGACAATTACACACAAAATCTTTCTGTCATCATAACAGTGAGAGAGTCCCTTTTGTCCTTACCTACCACCCATCAGAATCAGAAGCAGGTTTATTATCAGCGGTGTGTGGTGTGAAATTTGTTAACTTAGTAGCTGCAGTTCAATGCAATACATGATAATATAGAGAGAAAAAAACTCAATATGAAAATAAATTACTGTTAAGTATTACATATATATTAAATAGATTAACAACTGTGCAAAAACAGAAATAATATTTTTTTAAAGTGTAGTGTTCATGGGTTCAATGTCCATTTAAAAATGGTATTGCAGAGGGGAAGAAGCTGTTGCTGAATTGTTGAGTGTGTACCTTCAGGTTTCTTTACCTCCTACCTGACAGTAACAATGAGAAGAGGGCATGTCCTGGGTGATGGAGGTCCTTAATAATGGATGCCGGCTTTCTGAGGCATTGCTCCTTGAAGATGTCTTGGTTACTACAGAGTTTAGTACCCAAGATGGAGCTGACTAATTTTACAACTTTCTGCAGCTTCTTTCGGTCCTGTGTAGTAGCCCCCCCCCCCCCCCCATACCAGACAATGATGCAGCCTGTCAGAATGCTCTCCACGCTACATCTATAGAAGTTTTTGAGTGTTTTAGTTGACAAACCAAATCTCTTCAAACTCTTAATGAAATACAGGCACTGTCTTGCCTTCTTTATGTCTGCATTGATATTTTGGGACCAGGTTAGATCCTCAGAGATTTTGACACCCAGGAATTTTAAATTGCTCACTCTTTCCACTTCTGATCCCTCTGTGAGGATTGGTTCGTGTTCCCTCATCTTACCCTTTCTGAAGTCTACAATCAGCTCTTTTTGTCTTACTGACATTGAGTGCCAGGTTGTTGCTGTGACACCACTCAACTATCATCCTGTAAGCCGTCTCATCTCCATCTGAGATACTACCAACAATAGTTGTATCACCAGCAAGTTTATAGATGGTATTTGAGCTATGCCTAGCCACACAGTCATGGGTATATAGAGAGTAGAGCAGTAGGCTAAGCACTCAAGTGTTCCAGTATTGATTGTCAGCGAGGAGGAGATATTATCATAAATCCACAGATTGTGGTCTTCCGCTTAGGAAGTCGAGGATCCAATTGCAGAGGGAGGTACGTAGTCCCAGGTCCTGTAACTTCTCAATCAGGATTGTGGGAATGATGGTGTTAAACATTGAGCTACAGTCAACTAACAGCATCCTGACATAAGTGTTTGTGTGTCCAGGTGGTCTAAGGCCATGTGAAGACCCATTGAGATTGCGTCTGCCATTGACCTATTGTGGATTTAGGCAAATTGCAGTGGGTCCAGGTCCTTGCTGAGGAAGGAGTTCATTCTAGCCATGACCAACCTCTTAAAGCATTTCATCACCGTGGATATGACTGCTGATGGGCGATAGTCATTAAGGCAGCTCACAACTCTTCTTGGGCACTGGTATAATTGTTGCCTTTTTGAAGCAAGTAGGAACCAACACGTTACCCTCCGCAACTTCCATCATCTCCAAAGAGACCCTACCACTAAACATATCTTTACCTTCCTTCCTCCACTTTCAGTAGGGATCGCTACCTCCACAATTCCCTTGCCCATTCATCCATCCTCACTAATCTCCCTCCAGGCACTGATCCCTGCCAGTGACCTAAGTGCTATATCTGCCCATTTACCTCCTCCCTCACCTCCATTCAGGGCCCCAAACAATCCTTACAAGTGAGGCAACACCTTGCCTGTGAACCTGCTTATTGTGTCCTGTGCTCCCAATGCAGTCTCCTCTACACTGGTGAGATCTGTCGTAGATTGGGGGGACTGCTTTGCCGAGCCCCTCCGCTCCGTCCACCAAAAGGGGGACCTCCTGGTGGCCAAACATTTTAATTCCCATTCCTGTTCCGATATGTCGATCCATGGCCTCCTCTTGTGATAGGATGAGGTCACCCTTGGTGGAGGAGCAACCCTTATATTCTGTCCAGGTATCCTCTAATCTGATAGCAGGAGTATCGATTTCCTTGACTTCCTAACCGGAAGACCACAGTCTGTGCGGATTTCTGATAACATCTCCTCCTCACTGACGATCAACACTGGCGCACCTCAGGGGTGTGTGCTCAGCCCACTGCTCTACTCTCTATATACCCATGACTGTGTGGCTAGGCATAGCTCAAACACCATCTATAAATTTGCTGATGATGCAACCATTGTTGGTAGAATCTCAGGTGGTGACAAGAGGGCGTACAGGAGTGAGATATGCCAACCAGTGGAGTGGTGCCGCAGCAACAACCTGGCACTCAACGTCAGTAAGGGAAGGGCCAATTATGAGGCTATAAGGCTAGAACTTGCAGGTATGAATTGGGATGATGTTTTTGCAGGGAAATGTACTATGGACATGTGGTTGATGTTTAGAGATCTCTTGCAGGATGTTAGGGATAAATTTGTCCCGGTGAGGAAGATAAAGAATGGTAGGGTGAAGGAACCATGGGTGACAAGTGAGGTGAAAAATCTAGTCAGGTGGAAGAAGGCAGCATGCATGAGGTTTAGGAAGCAAGGATCAGATGGGTCTATTGAGGAATATAGGGAAGCAAGGAAGGAGCTTAAGAAGGGGCTGAGAAGAGCAAGAAGGGGGCATGAGAAGGCCTTGGCGAGTAGGGTAAAGGAAAACCCCAAGGCATTCTTCAATTATGTGAAGAACAAAAGGATGACAGGAGTGAGGGTAGGACGGATTAGAGATAAAGGTGGGAAGATGTGCCTGGAGGCTGTGGAAGTGAGCGAGGTCCTCAATGAATACTTCTCTTCAGTATTCACCAGTGAGAGGGAACTTGATGATGGTGAGGACAATATGAGTGAGGTTGATGTTCTGGAGCATGTTGATATTAAGGGAGAGGAGGTGTTGGATTTGTTAAAATACATTAGGACAGATAAGTCCCTGGGGCCTGATGGAATATTCCCCAGGCTGCTCCATGAGGTGATGGAAGAGATTGGATAGGATCTTTATGTCCTTGTTGTCCCCGGGAATGGTACCAGAGGACTGGAGGGAGCTGAATGTTGTCCCCTTGTTCAAAAAAGGTAGTAGGGATAGTCTGGGTAATTATAGGCCAGTGAGCCTTACGACTATGGCGGGAAAGCTGTTGGAAAAGATTCTTAGAGATAGGATCTATGGGCATTTAGAGAATTATGGTTTGATCAGGGACAGTCAGCATGGCTTTGTGAAGGGCAGATCATGTCTAACAAGCCTGATAGAGTTCTTTGAGGAAGTGACCAGACATATAGATGAGGGTAGTGCAGTAGATGTGATCTACATGGATTTTAGTAAGGCATTTGACAAGGTTCCACATTGTAGGCTTATTCAGAAAGTCAGAAGGCATGGAAGTTTGGCCAAGGGGATTCAGAATTGGCTTGCCTGCAGAAAGCAGGGGGTCGTGGTAGAGGAGTACATTCGGATTGGAAGGTTGTGACTAATGGTCTCCCACAAGGATCAGTTCTGGGACCTCTACTTTTCATGATTTTTATTAAGACCTGGATGTGGGGGTAGAAGGATGGGTTGGCAAGCTTGCAGATGACACAAATGTTGGTGGTGGTGTGGATAGTGCAGAGGATTGTTGAAGATTGCAGAGAGACATTTAAAGGATGCAGAAATGGGCTGAGAAGTGGCAGATGGAGTTCAACCTGGAGAAGTGTGAGGTGGTACACTTTGGAAGGACAAACTCCAAGGCAGAGTACAAAGTAAATGGCAGGATACTTGGTAGTGTGGAGGAGCAGAGGGATCTGGGGGTACATGTCCACCGATCCCTAAAAGTTGCCTCACAGATAGATCGGGTAGTTAAGAAAGCTTATGGGATGTTAGCTTTCATAAGTCGAGGGATAGAGTTTAAGAGTCGCGATATAATGATGCAGCTCTATAAAACTCTTGTTAGGCCACACTTGGAGTATTGTGTCCAGTTCTGGTCACCTCACTATAGGAAGGATGTGGAAGCACTGGAAAGGGTAGAGGAGATTTACCACAATGCTGCCTGGTTTAGAGAGTATGCATTATGATCAGAGATTAAGGGAGCTAGGGCTTTACTCTTTGGAGAGAAGGAGGATGAGAGGAGACATGACAGAGGTGTACAAGATAATAAGAGGAATAGATAGGGTGGATAGCCAGTGCCTCTTCCCCAGGGCACCACTGCTCAATACAAGAGGACATGGATTTAAGGTAAGGGGTGGGAAGTTCAAGGGGGATATTAGAGGAAGGTTTTTTACTCGGAGAGTGGTTGGTGCGTGGAATGCACTGCCTGAGTCTGTGGTGGAGGCAGATACACTACTGAAATTTAAGAGACTTCTAGACAGGTATATGGAGGAATTTAAGGTGGGGGGGGGTATATGGGAGGCAGAGTTTAAGGAACGGCACAACATTGTGGGCTGAAGGGCCTGTACTGTGCTGTACTATTCTATGTTCTATCAAATGAGCTAATTGTGGACTTCAGGAAGGGTAAGATGAAGGAACACATATCAATCCTCATAGAGGGATCAGAAGTGAAGAGAGTGAGCAGTTTCAATTTCCTGGGTGTCAAGATCTCTGAGGACCTAACCTGGTCCCAACATATCGATGTAGTTATAAAGAAAGCAAGACAGCGGCTATACTTCATTAGGAGTTTGAAGAGATTTGGCATGTCGTGATACATGTTGGGACCAATGACATAGGCAGGAAGAGGGATGGGGTCCTGAAGTGTGATTTTTGGAAATTAGGCAGAAGGCTGAAGAACAGGACCTCAAGGGTGACGTTCTCAGGATTGCTGCCAGTGCTACGTGACAGAGATGGTAAGAATTGGAGGAGATGGCAGTTGAATGCGTGGCTGAGGAGTTGGTGCAGGGAGCAGGGTTTTAGATTTTTAGATCATTGGGATCTCTTCTGGGGAAAGTGGGACCTGTACAGATTGGATGGGTTGCGCCTGAACTCGAGGGGGGCAAATATCCTTGCAGGCAGGTTTGCTAGCATGGTTCGGGAGGGTTTAAACTAATTTGCGAGGGGGATGGGACCCAGAGCGATAGAGCAGTGAAAGAAGTGTATGGAGTAAAGCCAGATCTAACATACAGAGAGGCTTTGAGGAAAGAGAAGCAGAATAAACGGTGTAAAGACAGTAAGGTAGAAGGGCTGAGATGTGTGTACCTCAATGCAAGAAGCATCAGGAACAAAGGTGATGAACTGAGAGCTTGGATACATACATGGAATTATGATGTAGTGGCCATTACAGAGACTTGGCTGGCACCAGGGCAGGAATGGATTCTCAATATTCCCGGATTTCAGTGCTTTAAAAGGGATAGAGAGGGTGGAAAAAGGGGAGGAGGGGTGGCATTACTGGTCAGGGATACTACTACAGCTACAGAAAGGGTGGGTAATGTAGCAGGATCCTCTTTTGAGTCAATATGGGTGGACGTCAGGAACAGGAAGGGAGCAGTTACTCTATTGGCGGTATTCTATAGGCCCCCTGGTAGCAGCAGAGATACAGAGGAGCAGATTGGGAGACAGATTTTGGAAAGGTGCAAAAATAACAGGGTTGTTATCATGGGTGACTTTAACTTCCCTAATATTGATTGGTACCTGATCAGTTCCAAGGGTTTAGATGGGGCAGAGTTTGTTAAATGTGTCCAGGACGGATTCCTGTCACAGTATGTGGACAGGCCGACCAGGGGGAATGCCATACTAGATCTAGTACTAGGTAATGAACCGGGTCAGGTCACAGATCTCTCAGTGGCTGAGCATCTGGGGGACAGTGACCACCGCTCCCTGGCCTTTATAATTATCATGGAAAAGGATAGAATTAAAGAGGACAGGACAATTTTTAATTGGGGAAAGGCAAATTATGAGGCTATAAGGCTAGAACTTGTAGGTGTGAATTGGGATGATGTTTTTGCAGGGAAATGTACTATGGACATGTGGTCGATGTTTAGAGATCTCTTGCAGGATGTAAGGAATAAATTTGTCCCAGTGAGGAAGATAAAGAATGGTAAGGTGAAGGAACTATGGGTGACAAGTGAGGTGGAAAATCTAGTCAGGAGGAAGAAGGCAGCATACATGAGGTTTAGGAAGCAAGGATCAGATGGGTCTATTGAGGAATATAGGGAAGCAAGAAAGGAGCTTAAGAAGGCTGAGAAGAACAAGAAGGGGGCATGAGAAGGCCTTGGCGAGTAGGGTAAAGGAAAACCCCAAGGCATTCTTCAATTATGTGAAGAAAAAAAGGATGACAGGAGTGAAGGTAGGACCGATTAGAGGTAAAGGTGGAAAGATGTGCCTGGAGGCTGTGGAAGTGAGCAAGGTCCTCAATGAATACTTCTCTTCGGTATTCACCAATGAGAGGGAACTTGATGATGGTGAGGACAATATGAGTGAGGTTGATGTTCTGGAGCATGCTGATATTAAGAGAGAGGAGGTGTTGGAGTTGTTAAAATACATTAGGACAGATAAGTCCCTGGGGCCTGACGGAATATTCCCCAGGCTGCTTCACTAGGCGAGAGAAGAGATTGCTGAGCCTCTGGCTAGGATCTTTATGTCCTCGTTGTCCACGGGAATGGTACCGGAGGATTGGAGGGAGGCGAATGTTGTTCCCTTGTTCAAAAAAGGTAGTAGGGATAGTCCAGGTAATTATAGACCAGTGAGCCTTACGTCTGTGGTGGGAAAGCTGTTGGAAAAGATTCTTAGAGATAGGATCTATAGGCATTTAGAGAATTATGGTCTGATCAGGGACAATCAGCATGGCTTTGTGAAGGGCAGATCGTGTCTAACAAGCCTGATAGAGTTTTTTGAGGAAGTGACCAGGCATATAGATGAGGGTGGTGCAGAGGATGTGATCTTTATGGATTTTAGTAAGGCATTTGACAAGGTTCCACACGGTAGGCTTATTCAGAAAGTTAGAAGGCATGGGATCCAGGGAAGTTTGGCCAGGTGGATTCAGAATTGGCTTGCCTGCAGAAGGCAGAGGGTGGTGGTGGAGGGAGTACATTCAGATTGGAGGATTGTGACTTAGTGGTGTCCCACAAGGATCTGTTCTGGGACCTCTACTTTTTGTGATTTTTATTAACGATCTGGATGTGGGGGTAGAAGGGTGGGTTGGCAAGTTTGCAGATGACACAAAGGTTGGTGGTGTTGTAGATAGTGTAGAGGATTGTCAAAGATTGCAGAGAGACATTGATAGGATGCAGAAGTGGGCTGAGAAGTGGCAGATGGCGTTCAACCCGGAGAAGTGTGAGGTGGTACACTTTGGAAGGACAAACTCCAAGGCAGAGTACAAAGTAAATGGCAGGATACTTGGTAGTGTGGAGGAGTGAGGGATCTCGGGGTACATGTCCACAGATCCCTGAAAGTTGCCTCACAGGTGGATAGGGTAGTTAAGAAAGCTTATGGGGTGTTAGCTTTCATAAGTCGAGGGATAGAGTTTAAGAGTCGCGATGTAATGATGCAGCTCTATAAAATTCTTGTTAGGCCACACTTGGAGTATTGTGTCCAGTTCTGGTCACCTCACTATAGGAAAGATGTGGAAGCACTGGAAAGGGTAGAGGAGATTTACCACAATGCTGCCTGGTTTAGAGAGTATGCATTATGATCAGAGATTAAGGGAGCTAGGGCTTTACTCTTTGGAGAGAAGGAGGATGAGAGGAGACATGATAGAGGTGTACAAGATAATAAGAGGAATAGATAGAGTGGATAGCCAGCGCCTCTTCCCCAGGGCACCACTGCTCAATACAAGAGGACATGGCTTTAAGTTAAGGGGTGGGAAGTTCAAGGGGGATATTAGAGGAAGGTTTTTTACTCGGAGAGTGGTTGGTGCGTGGAATGCACTGCCTGAGTCAGTGGTGGAGGCAGATACACTAGTGAAGTTTAAGAGACTACTAGACAGGTATATGGAGGAATCTAAGGTGGGGGCTTATATGGGAGGCAGGGTTTGAGGGTCAGCACAACATTGTGGGCTGAAGGGCCTGTACTGTGCTGTACTATTCTATGTTCTATGTCAACAAATACACTCAAAAGCCTCTATAGTTGTACGGTGGAGAGCATTCTGACAGGCTGCATCACTGTCTGGTATGGGGGGGGGGCGGGGCTACTGCACAGGACCGAAAGACGGTGCAGAAGGTTATAAATCTAGTCAGCTCCATCTTGGGTACTAGCCTACAAGGTACCCAGGACATCTTCAAGGAGCGCTGTCTCAGAAAGGCAGCATCCATTATTAAGGTCCTCCAGCACCCAGGGCATTCCCTTTTCTCACTGCTACCATCAGGTAGGAGGTACAGAAGCCTGAAGGCACACACTCAGCGATTCAGGAACAGCTTCTACCCCTCTGCCATCCGATACCTAAACGGACATTGAAGCTTTGGACACTACCTCACTTTTTTTTAATATACAGTATTTCTGTTTTTGCACGTTTTTAAACAATATTCAATATACGTAATTGATTTACTTGTTTATTTCTTATTATTTTTTCTCTGTTAGGTTATGTATTGCATTGAACTGCTGCTGCTAAGTTAACAAATTTCACGTCACATGCCGGCGATAATAAACCTAATTCTGATTGATTTCTCCTTCCAGTAAACAACACCCACACCCCATCTTCTTCTATTCCCCACACTGACCTTTTACTTCTTCTCATTTGCCTATTACATCCCTCGGGTCCACTCCTCCATCCCGTTCTCCTATGGTTCACTCTCCTCTCTTATCAGATTCTTTCCTCTCCAGCCCGTGACCTTGCCTTCGCCGATCACTTTCCGGCTATCTTCTTCCCCCTCCAACTTCTAATTCTGGCATCTCGCTCCTTCCTTCCCAGTCCTGAAGAAGGGTCTAGGTCCGAAACGTCGACTGTTTACTTTTTTTCCACGGATGCTGCCTGACCTGCTGAGTTCCTCCTGTGTGTGTGTGTGTGAGAGAGAGAGAGAGAGAGAGTGATATCAGCAACTGCAGATTTTGTCGTGCTTCTGACAATTGCTTTGTAAAAGACACGAACCTGGGCAAAGGAACCCATATTTGAGGCACGAAACGTTGACCATTCCTTTCCCCCACAGATACTGTACTGCTCGGCGCATTGAGTGGTGTGTTACAGTATCGTCATGGACTCTGCTGTTCCACCGGCTCCCACCAGAGGGAGACGCTAGCACAATGAGGAGGCCCCAGCCCTCGAGCAACGATTTGTTTTATGTTCTTTCGAGAGGTCAGATGGACCCCCAAAACACCCATCTCAGTGCTACCCCTTCTACAGCACAGCATTCCCTCAGAACTGCCGCTCAGTCAACATAGCACTTACTCAGACCCCAGCCACCCCCGACATTCTCTTCTCCGTCAGAACATCAAACATCACAGTACAGGCCTTCCAGCCCATGATGATCTGACAACCCTTTAACCTACTCCAAGATCTGAAGATATAAAGTCCTGAAAGCACCTACACCCAGGCTGAAGGACAGCGTATAAGACTACTGAATATTTCCCTAGTACGATAAGAACTCACAATCTACTTCATTATGATCTTGCACCTTATTGTCTGCCTGCAATGCACTTCCACTGTAACTGTAACACTTTATTCTGCATTCTGTTATTATTTTCTCTTGTTCTACCTTAATACACTGTGTAATGATCTGATCTGTATAAACAGTATGGAAGACGAGCTTTTCGTTGTATCTCATTACAGATAACAATAAGAAACCTGATACCTAATTTACCCATCATCTGGAGTCACTTGAGGCAATGACAAATCCAATAACACACACAAAATGCTGGGGGAACTCAGCAGGTCAAACAACATCTATGGAGGGGAATAAACAAGTCAAT
This sequence comes from Mobula birostris, assembly GCF_030028105.1. Classification (NCBI taxonomy): domain Eukaryota; kingdom Metazoa; phylum Chordata; class Chondrichthyes; order Myliobatiformes; family Myliobatidae; genus Mobula; species Mobula birostris. The sequence continues at coordinate 173,678,252 of NC_092376.1, forward strand.
AAACTTGAGACCCTTCAGCAGGTAGTATCGTTGACTGTTTATTGCTCTCTATAGAACTGTTTCCTGACTTGCTGAGTTCTTTCAGCATCGTGTGCTGCTTTGGATTTCCAGCAACTGCAGAATCTGATCGGTTTATGTTGGGGACCATGCATGGTATTGGAAGTGCGGCGATAAATGCAGTTTCTAGTTCGGTACAAACTGCTGCAACTCCACGGCGCCCGCTCCTTCCGCACCACGTTCACAGCGAGACCAGTCACTCACTTCGCATGCGCAGACGGCGCCGGTGCCGTGCATGCGGTAGGCTCCTGGACTGCGCGTGCGTGTTGCCGTTGCCGCGCACATGCCAGGGCGGGGGCGCGGGTGACGAGTGGGTTCTGCGCATGCTCGCTCGGGTGGCCCGCCCGGGTTCGGCTGTCAAACGCCGCGAAGTGGATGTTTTTACCGGACACGCGGCGGGCACGGGAGGGCGAGCAGTCGGTTCGGATCGCGGGCGATGGGAAAGATGAAGTGAAGTGGGTCCGGTTTCAATCCGGGGGACGGGGGAGCGGCAACGACCACAACAGGGGAAGGGGAAAACCCTTGAAGCGAAGATGAGGCGGGTGCCGACGCCGACCGCCGCCTACTTGCTGCTGCTGCTGGCGGGCCGGGCGGCCGCCGTGATCTCGGAGCAGTTGAACATGGAGAAGCCGGTGGCGGCGGCGGTGAACGTGTCGTATGTGGAGCCGGAGAGCGGGCAGCTGCAGCCGGTGCTGGGCCGAGCTGACGGCGGCCGCTACGGACGCGACTCGCCCAAGGAGGACGTGCCGGGCGGCATGGTGCTCGCCCCGGCCCGCGATCGCCAGGGCTGCGAGCCGCACACCCGCTTCGTCGTGCCGCCCGACACCCGGCGCTGGATCGCGCTGCTCCGCCGCGGGAACTGCACCTTCAAGGAGAAGATCCTGCGGGCGGCGGCGCACAAGGCCGCCGCCGTGGTCATCTACAACAACTCGAGCGGGGCGGACCTCGTCACCATGTCGCACGAAGGTGAGCGGAGACCCGGGGTCCGGGCCTGGAGTGGTGGGATGCGGAGCAGGGACGGGGGAGAGGGGTGGACCACGCTGTGAGCAATGAGAAGGTGACGAAGTGATGGAGGAGGGACATTCTGTTGATTACGGGTGGGGAAGATCCCACAGGGGTGGGGATTAGGAGATGGAAGGGCCAAGGGGGCATTGGTAGAGAAGGAGGCATGTGTGTGTTGGGGCAGAGGGTGGGAAGAGATATTACTGGGAAATGTAGCTTGTGAACTGTAGACCATGGTGTGTGAAGTGATGGAGAGTGGAGTGGAGCATCAAGAGCGTGTTTTCTTTGGGATCTCCGATTTCCTCCCGCAGTCCAAAGCCGTACCAATTAATTGGTCATAGCGAATTGTACCTGTGATAGGTGAGGGTTAAATCGGTGGGTTTGCTGGGCTCGTTGGGTCATAAGGGCCTGGTCCAAGCTATGTCTCTAAATAGATGAAATAAATAGAGGTGCTGGGTGAACATTACCAGGGGGTTCTTGAGTCCACACGAGTCAGTGATCTGGAAACAAGCTGGAAGAATATCCAACAGTTTGGCATTGTCTAGATGGGCCGAAGGGGCTGTCTCTGTCCTGTAATGCTTTATGAATCTATTTGAGGTGAGGTTAAGGCACTGGAGGCACTGTGAAAGGTGAACTTGTAAACTAGCAAGGAAAAAATAGGATGATTATCCCCGGGAACACCTCCGGGAATTTAAAAAGTCAAGTGAAGGGACTGTCCATTACATTTAGAAACGTTTCACATCAAAACATAAACTGTGAGGTTATTCTTCATAACATTTGAGATGTTTCAAATGTGGAAAGTTTTAAAAAAATTAGGTTGAAATGCATAACAAAAAAAAGTAAACATTTTAGACAGAGATCCTTCCTTACAACTCATGGCAGACTCCTTATTGCTTTTCCACTGCCCAATAAACTGGCCATGTGTACCAGCTGCTTATGGTTTTGTCCAATTCTGCATTTCTTGTGCCATTTCTTTTAATGTGTGTAGTTTTCCAAACCAAATTTGTTCTATGTTGTTTGGATATAAGTGACGTTTATGCAAATTTTTCCTTAATGCCCAAGTTTCAAGTTTAGTTATCATTCAACCATACATGAATATAGCCAAATGATACAGTTTTCCTCCAGGATCAAAGTGCAAGTTACATTACAAACAGCACACCACGTAGCCCATATAGTTATGATTGCAGAGAAACATACAGTAAATTCTTATACATCATAGTGAAACTCCTAATATTAGCTACAAAATAACTCTTGTCGTCATTTGGCAACCAACAAGGGCCTTTAAGGAGAAGGTTAGCTATTTTCTATATCCATTGTGGGTGACTTGTTTTCAATTTTAATTGCCACAGAAATGTTAGTTGCTCTTTTAAATAGAGAAACTTAAAATGAAAATTCCAACAGTTATAAACAGAGCACCATCAGATTGAGAAATTGAAATAAATTAAGTAATGGTTAGCTTGCGTAATATTTCAACACTCACAACATGCTGGAGGAACTCAGCAGGCTGTGCAGCATCCGTGAAAACGATCAGTCAACGTTTCGGGCCGGAACCCTTTGTCAGGACTGTAGGGGAAAGGGGCAGAGGCCCTATAAAGAAGGTGAAGGGAGGATGGGAAGGAGAAGGCTGGTAGGTTCCAGGTGAAAAACCAGTAAGGGGAAAGATAAAGGGGTAGGGGAGGGGAAGCAGGGAGGGGATAGGCAGGAAAGGTGCAGAAGGAATAAGGGGAAAACACAATGGGTAGTAGAAGGAGGCGGAACCATGAGGGAGGTGATAGGCAGCTGGGGGAGGGGACAGAGTGAAATAGGGATAGGGGAAGGGAGGAGGAGGGATTTACCAGAAGTTGGAGAATTCAGTGTTCATACCAAGGGGCTGGAGACTACCTAGACGGTATATGAGGTGTTGCTCCTCCAACCTGAGTTTAGCCTCATCATGGCAGTAGGGGAGGTCATGTATGGACATATCTGAATGGGAGTGGGAAGCAGAGTTGAAGTGGGTGGCTACCGGGAGATCCTGTCTGTTTTGGGGGACGGAGCAGAGGTGCTCGATGAAGCGGTCCCCCAATCTGCGTCAGGTTTCACCGATGTAGAGGAGGCCGCACCGGGAGCACCGGATGCAATAGATGACCCCAACAGACTCACAAGTGAAGTGTTGCCTCACCTGGAAGGACTGTTTGGGGCCCTGAATGGTGGCAAGAGAGGAGGTGTAGGGACAGGTGTAGCACCTACGCTTACAGGGATAAGTGTGGGTGGGAGATCCATGGGGAGGGATGTGTGGATCAGGGAGTCGCAGAGGGACCAATCCCTGCGGAAAGCAGAGAGGGATGGAGAGGGAAAGATGTGCTTAGTGGTGGGGTCCTGTTGAAGGCGGCGGAAGTTGCGGAGGATAATGTGCTGGATCCGGAGGCTAGTGGGGTGGTAGCTGAGGACAAGGGGAACTCTGTCCCTGTTGTGGTTGCGGGAGGATGGGCTGAGTGCCGAAGTGCGGGAAATGGAGGAGATGCGGGTGAGGACATCATTGATGACAGCAGAAGGGAAACCACGATCCTTAAAGAAAGAGGACATTTGAGATGTCCTGGAACAGGAAGCCTCATTCTGGGAGCAGACGCGGCGGAGACGGAGGAACTGGGAATATGGAATGGCATTTTTTGCATGTGGCGGGTTGGGAAGAGGTATACTCGAGGTAGTTATGAGAGTCAGTGGGCTTGTAGAAGATGTCAGTGGACAGTCTGTCTCCAGAGATGGAGACCGAGAGATTGAGAAAGGGGAGAGAAGTGTCCGAGATGGACCAAGTGAGTTTGAGGACTGGGTGGAAGTTAGGAGCAAATTGATGAGCTCAGCATGGGTGCAGGAAGCAGCACCAATGTAGTCGTCAGTGTAGCGAAGGAAAAGTTGGGGAGCAGTACCAGAATAGGTTTGGAGCACAGACCGTTCCACATAACCAACGAAGAGGCAGGCATAGCTGGGGCCCATGCGAGTGCCCATAGCTACACCCTTGGTCTGAAGAAAGTGGGAAGAGCCAAAAGAGAAGTTATTAAGTATGAATAATTAATCTGTTGGGATCGCCTATTGCATCTGGTGCTCCCGGTGCAGCCTCCTCTACATCGGTGAAACCTGACGCAGATTGGGGGACTGCTTCGTCGAGCACCTCCGCTCCGTCCGCCACAACAGACAGGATCTCCCAGTACCCACCCACTTCAACTCTGCTTCCCACTCCCATTCAGATATGTCCATACATGGCCTCCTCTACTGCCATGATGAGGCTAAACTCAGGTTGGAGGAGCAATACCTCATATGCCGTTTAGGTAGTCTCCAGCCCCTTGGTATGAAAATTGAATTCTCCAACTTCTGGTAATTCCCTTCCCCTATCCCTATTTCACTCTGTCCCCTCCCCCAGCTGCCTACCACCTCCCTCATGGTCCCACCTCCTTCTACTACCCATTGTGTTTTACCCTATTCCTTCTTCACTTTTCCTGCCTATCCCCTCCCTGCCTCCCCTCCCCCACCCCTTTATCTTTCCCCTTACTGGTTTTTGAGCTGGAACCTACCAGCCTTCTCCTTCCCCACCCTCCCCCACCTTCTTTATAGGGCCTCTGCCCCTTCCCTCTACAGTCCTGACAAAGGGTTCCGGCCCGAAACATTGACTGATCGTTTCCACGGGTGCTGCCGGACCTGCTGAGTTCCCCCAGCATGTTGTGAGTGTTACTTTGACCCCAGCATCTGTAGAGTGGTTTGTGTTTACATTGCGCAATATTTCACTTTGCACTTCACATTTTTTGAGCTAAATTACCAAATATACTTGCACTATTGCAAAGATGAAAGCATTTTGTAGCAACGGGCGACTCAGTACAGCTGTGCTATTGAAGTGTGTAGTTTTGCAAAAGGATTGTTGACATTATGGTTATTTACTTGTGTTTCAGCTGCAAGGTTTACTGTCAGTTTGGTTTGCCCATGGTTAGTAGATTCACTGGCACAATAAGTAACAGTAAAATATTAAGCCCATCTGTTGGAGAAAGTGCAAGTCCTTCCAGACTGCTGGCATTCACCCTCAAGTGTGCAGTATGTCTGTATCTTAAAATTAACTACATATTTTGCTTTCTAAAAGTCTCTTTTCCAATAAATATTGCAAATTATTTTGGAGTCTGAGAGCAGGGGGAGTTTGGATCTGGTTCCCTAAGGGCCTTTCCACTTGGATTTTCTTAGTCTGAAGTTTAATTGAGAGCTTGGATTACTGTGATCAGTCAGATCAGTTCCATCAGAATCAGGTTTATTATGATGAAGCTAGGTTGTGAAATTTGTTGTTTTATAGCAACAGTATATTGCAAAACATAAAATATACTGCAAATTACAATAACATGTATTGAGTTAAAGATTATTGACATCTGATTGTACATGTATACAACCCACTGGAACACAGTACACCCTCAAAACATTAAAGACATAAATCAAAATAAGTTAACAAAATATAGTTTGAAATGCATGTGAAGTGCACAGCACAGGTAAACAGTAAACAGCTTGCTGTCCTGGTGATGAGACCTCAGTGGTGAAAGGCTTTTCATTAGTCTCACAGCCTGAGGGAAGAAGCTGTTACCCAGTCTTGACAGTCCTAGTCCTGATGCTCCTGTACCCCCTTCCTGATGGTCATGGGTCAAAGAACTTGAGCAATGGTGGTAGAGATCCTCAACAATGCTCACTTTGCATACAAATGCATATATTCATGTTATTATTTGTATATTTATGTATAATACATGTAAAGAAGAGAGCATAAATAGTGATGTCATTTTCATGGGATTGTCTATATGGTAAAAGGTGGCCTTGTTTTTTCTGCCGGTAGATTGTAGATTCCAAAGACTTGTGTACCATAGTGGTGTAGCAGTTAGGGTGTTGTAGAGTTCAATTCTGACAGTGTTCTGTAAGGAGTCTCTGTACATCCTCCCTGTGGAAGGCATGGGCTTTCTCTGGGTGCTCCAGTTTCCTCCCACTGTCCAAAGACATACCGGGTAGGTTAATTGGTCATTGTAAATTGTCCTGTGGTTAGGTCAGGGTTAATCAGGGCTGTGGGGTTGCTGGGGCAGCAAAGCTTGAAAGGCAGAAGTGCACACTCCATACTGTATCACTAAATAAATAAATCTATTTCAGAAAAAGACAGTCAGGTACCAAATTACTCACAGTGTTTATTGGTAATAATAAAAACTTGTATCACATGTTTCTGTGCAGCTGCTCAGGGCAGCACACAGGTGCAGCTGGTAGAACTGCACCCCTGCATCTTCCCCCTTCCACCTGCTCCACCTCTCCCTTAGTCAAGAGTGTGTGGGTTGGTGGGTTAATATGCCACTATCGTTTGGTCCGAATTTGTTAGTGAGTGGCAGTGTGGAGAGTATGGGTGAGAATGTGGAGAGGATAAATGGATCAGATTCATGTAAAAATGGGTATTGCTGGGCAGTGTTGACTTAGTGGGCTGAAGAGCCTATTTCCATGCTCTCTCACTATAACTAACATAAGATACTCCTGTTTCAATATCAATATCTGTTTCAATAACAGGAGTCATTTAGCCCCCTGTGCTCCTCTACCTGTCAACAAGATCATAGCTGATCCTCGACTCAAATGCTATTTGTGTTATTTAGAGATACAACGTGGAAGAGGCCCTTCCAGCCCAACGAGCCTCACCACCCAGCAACCCACCAATGTAACCCTAGTCTAGTCAGAAAACAATTTACAAAGGCCAATTAACCTACTAACCAGGATGTGTTTGGAATGTGGGAGGAACCCACCCATGTTCAAAGAGTACAAGCTCCTTACAGCCAACACCGGAATGGAACTCTGAACTCTGATGCTCTGAGCTGTATTAGCATTGCGCTATCCATTATGCTACCATGGCACCCATAGATTGCCTCCCCTACCCTGGAATTAATCCATCACAATTCCAATAAAAATCCATGAGTAATGCAATCACTCAAGTTAAGTATGATGTTTTCCCAAGGGTTGATTCCTTTGATGGAGAGCGCCTGTGTGTGACTATGTTTAGAGAAGGCTGATGTACAGGCAGCCACCAGAATGTCTTTGACACCTGGGGATCCTTCACTGCTGCAGCCTTCCTCCACCTTCACTGCTGTTGTGGTGTGTCATCATCTTCTGCTAGCTCCACTATTGAGGTCTTGGTTGGATTGCTCTTTACTGTATCTGGAACCTCCCTCTTGACCCAACCACCATGGGTGATCATACCAGGAGCTCACCTCCTGATGGCATCGCATTCGGAATTTCAGGAATTCACAAGCCTCTCCATCGCGACAAGGCAACGATCCTCAGAGAAGAATCCACCACTGAACTTCTTAATATTAGTCCTAGATGGCCTACTTCTTACTTCAAGACTCTGACCTCTAGTGACAAAGCCCTCAGCTGGGGAAACAATTCTCTCTCATCTACTGTAATGTCTCCCTCCAAGAATTTTGTACATTTCGATGGAGTTTGTCTTTGGTTCTCCAGAAATCTGGAGAATTGAGGCCTAATGTGCTTAATCTCATCTCTTATGTATGATGTACCATAGATTTTTAACCATACATCAAGAAATAGCCCTTTAGGTTCACCATATCTATGCTTATAAAGTTCCCGATCCACTTTCCCAGCCTGAAGCATTCTCTGCTTTAATGATTGAATTGCTCCTCTACATGTTCTGAGGGTCTCCGCCTCTACCAACAACCATTCCGATCTTCTTTGGGACCCTTGTAAATAAGCCATAAGAAATACGAGCAGAATGAGAGTATTTAGCCCTTCATATCTCCAATATTAACTTAAACCAATGATCACAATACTAACTCTACAATAGTTATCCTAGAAACTCATCTGATCGTAAACACAGGAGATTCTGGAAATCTAGAAACGCACACGCGCGCGTACACACACACACACACACACACACACACACACACACACACACACACACACACACACACACCCACCCACACACCCTTGAGGAACTCAGCAGGTCAGGTAGCATCTATAGAGAGGAAGAAACAGTTGATGTTTTGGGCTGAGACCCCTCATCAGTACTGGAAAGGAAGGAGGAAGAAGCCAGAATCAAATTCAGAAGCAGGAATTCTGACCTCTGCTGTCTTTCTTTCCAGTCCGATGAGGGTCTTGGCCCTTCTGCATTGATGCTCCCTGAACCCATCTGGTCAGTTTTTCTGTTGTCTCTATTTTAGATACAGAGATCAAAATTATAAACAATGCCCCATGTGTTCTTGCCAAACCCTACAATAGTTCAATTTAATAACACAGTATGTGTGCAGTGTACAACTTGAAATCTTCACCCTTCACAGACATCCATGAAACAGGAAAAAAACAAAGAATGAATGACTGAAAACGGTAGAACCTCAAAGCTTCTCTCTGTCCTCCCATGCAAAATTATCAACCCTCCGCCCACACCAAAAACCAAAATCTGCAGATGTTGGATATCCAAGCAACACATACAAAATGCTGGAGGAACTCAGCAGGCCAGGCAGCATTCATGGAAAAGAGTACGGTTGACATTTCAGCCAAGACCCTTCATCAGGACTGGAGCAAAAAGATGAGGAGTCAGAGTTGGAAGGTGGGGGGAGGGAGGGGAGAAGAAGCACAAGGTGAAATCAGGAAGGGGGGTGGTGTGGTGAAATAAAGAGCTGTGAAGTTGATTGGCAAAAGAGATACAGGGCTGGCGAAGTGGGTATCTGTTAGAAGAGGGCAGAAGGCCGTGGAAGTAAGAGAAGGTGGAGGAGCACCAGAGGGAAGTGATAAGATGAGAGAGGGAAATGGGAATGGGGAATGATAAAGGCAGGGGTCATTACCAGAAGTTCGAGAAATGGACGTTCATGCCATCAGGTTGGTGGCTACCCAGACGAAATATAAGGGTTTCTTCCTGCAACCTGAGCATGGCCTCATCACAAAAGTAGAAGAGGCCATTATCTGACATGTCAGAATAGAAATGGGAAGAGGAATTAAAACGGGGGGCCACTGAGAGATTCTGCTTTTTCTGGCAGATGGAGTGTAGGTGCTCGGCGAAGCAGTCTCCCAGCCTATGTCGGGTCTCACTGATATACAGGAGGCCACACTGGGAGCACTGGATACAATAAACGACCCCAACAGACAGAGTCACAGGTGAAGTGTCAGGACTGTTTGAGGCCCTGAATGGTAGTGAGGGAGGAAGTGTAGGGGCAGTTGTAGCACTTGTTCCACTTGCAAGAGTAAGTGCCAAGAGGGAGATCAGTGGGCTTGCAAGCCCCCTAGGGACCATGATCTAGAGTCCATCAAAAACTGCAGTCCATCCCAACACTTCGACATCTCAGTCAAATTATGGTAAGGTATTTCTACCAACTTAAATTGTAGTGGTTACATAAATTGTAACTGGAGTATAGAAGATTGAAGGGAGATTTGATAGAGGTATACAAAATTATGAAGGGTATAGATAGGGTAAATGCAAGCAGGCTTTTCCCACTGTGGTTGGGTGGGCCCACAACTAGAGGTAATGGCTTAAGGGTGTAAGGTGAAATATTTAAGGGGAATTTGAGGGTGAGAGTGTGGAATGAGCTGCCGCTGGAAGTGTTGGATGGGGTTTGATTTCAACATTGAAGAGAAGTTTGGATCAGTACTTGGATGGGAGGGGTATGGAGGGTTATGTTCCAGGTGCAGGTCAATGGGAGTAGGCAGTTTAAATGGTTCGGTATGGACTAGATGGGCTGAAGGACCTGTTTTGTGCTGCAGTGTTCTATAACTCTATAAATAACAGGGCTGTTTGTCTTCTTCTTCACTGCTGCTCATGCAAGTTTCCAAAAGTTAACATGCATAAAGTTCAAAGTAAATTTATTATGGAAGTGCAGTATGTAACCATATATGAGATTCATTTTTTTGTGGGCATTCACAATAAATAAAAGAAATCCAATAATTCAATGCAAACATGCATACAACAAAGACAGACTAAGAACCAACATGCTAAAGACAGCAAACTACACAAATACAAAAGAAAAAAAAGATAATAAATAACTACTAAATATTGGGAACATGAATTGTAGAGTCCTTGAAAGTAAGTTCATGAGTTGGAGTCATAAGTCATAGAATTGTACAGCAATAAGCAGGCTCTTTGGCCCATCTAGTCCATGCCAAACTGTTTAAACTGCCTACTTTCATCAACCTGCACCAGGACCATAACCCTCCATACCCCAACCATCCATGTACCTATCCAAACTTCCCTTAAACTTTGAAAGTGAGCTTGCATACACCTACGCTGGCAGCTTGTTCCACACTCGCAAGACCCTCCGAGTGAAGAAGTTTCCCTTCAGCCCTGATGAAGGGTCTTGGCCTGAAATGTCGACTATACTCTTTTCCAGAGATACTAAGTTCTTCCAGCGATTTATGTGTGTTGCTTAGGTTTCCCTTCATATTCCTCTTAAACATTTCACCTTTTACCCTTAACCCATGACCTCTAGTGTAGTCCCACCCAACCTCAGTGAAAAAATCCTGTTTGCATTTACCCCATTTTTACCCCTCATAATTTTGTATACTTCTATCACATCTCCCCTTAATCTTCTATGTTCCAAGGTTGTGGAATAGGTCAATTGATTGTGTGACATCTAAGTCCCTTTAAGCATCAACACCTCCCAGACATTTTACCATTTGAACTCTCATGGTGACTCACATTTTCTTTCCACATTTTATCCCTCGGTTATACAGTTAACCTGCTCCTTTCAACTATTTCTATCCTCTTGAAGGATGCGATATGTTCCCCCACCAGAGGTTCTACCCCCTCCCTGACACCCCATACACCCCAAGTCCACCTTTGGTCCCCACCTGGAACTCAGCTGTCACCTGTGGCTCCCCGTAGCTGTTTGCATGCGACAGCGGCCACACCCCGGGCAATGGCTTCGACAAGCTGGCTAAACCAGGTGAGGGTTGCCGACGGGTCTCAAACCCTCAGTGAGATTGGGAGTTGTCTATCCCAGCATGTGAAGACAGACTCTGGCAGATTGAGCGGACGAGACCAATGGAAGGTCCAACAGTCAAGAAGGTGGTCTCTGCAAGCATCGTGGAACATGTAGAGCAGGACAAGACACAGAGTTCGTCCTGGTCATCCACTGCACCTAGTCCCATCTCCGGCCGTCTCGACTCTGTCTTGCCACTGGATCCAGATGGGAATTGGGAAGAGCGAGTGAGGCTGACACTGCGCAACTCTCCCTCACTTAAATCCAAGTCACGCGCTAGTCTCGGCACACCATAAAAGCCAGATGGTGGTGCAGTGACATCAGAGCTGGACTCCAGGAGCGAAGGTTCCCGAGTTCAAATCCAGTCGAACCGCTCCCAGGCATGCTTTCCATCCGTGCCAGGTTGAGTGCCGAGCTAGCAACTTGACCTTGTAAAAAGTACTAATGGTGTCGGAGTCTTCATCGATGAAGATGGACGAGCATTAATCCTCTTGAAGGCTCTTTGCATCCTTATCAGAACTTGGATTCCCACTTGCTCTGGTATCATCACAGAAAGCTTACAATGTTCCATTTGATCAGCTAAATAACGGCTATAGTCGTATGTGAGCCAAGGGGGAAATAACAGATGAGGTCATTTCTACTATCAGATACCAGCCATATCATTGGGAAATATAATCCCCTAAATTGTGATTATATTTCAAACAGTGATAGTAATGTCTGAGTCATATCCAGTAGTGTGTAGCTTTATACCAACTCTTATCCAGAGCAAGCGGAGGAAAATGTGATGACGTTCCTGTCGGTTTGTTCATGCAAAAGTCCCTTTAATGGATATTGGTAGATAGTATCATTGCAGCTAGTGTCTGACTGAACGAGGGACTGCATGCAGTTTTTATGGTATCTACAATACAGTCTTCATATCATTTGCAAACATACTAACCACCCACCTATGTTTTCATCCAGGTTATTTACATATATCAATCAGCAGAGGCCCTAGTACAGATTCCTGTGGAACACCAACAGTCACAGACCACCAGGCAGAATGTCCCTTTGACCACTACTTTCTGCATTATTGTTAGAATGTGCCAGTCATGAAGGGCAATAGTGGTTAGCATGGGGTGTACCAGAGTTCCATTCCAGCACTGTCTGTAAGGTGTTTGTATGTTCTTCTCAGGAACCAAATGGGGTTTCCTCTGGGTACTCCAGTTGCCTCCAACTGTCCAAAGACATACAGGTTGGTAGGTTAATTGGTAAATTAAATTGCCCCATGATTAGGCTAGGGTTAAATAGGTGGGTTGCTGGATGATGTGGCTGGTTGGGCTGGAAGGGCCCGTTCTGTGCTATATATCTCTAAGTAAAATAATAATGCAGAAAGTAATGGTCAAAAGGACATTCTGCCTGGTGGTCTGTGACTGTTGGTGTTCCACAGGAATCTGTACTAGGGCCTCTGCTGATTGATATATGTAAATAACTTGGATGAAAACATAGGTGGGTGGTTAGTATGTTTGCAAATGATATGAAGACTGTATTGTAGATACCATAAAAGACTGACAAAGGAAACAGCAAGATATAGATCAGTTGTAAATATGGGCAAAGAAATGACAGGTGGAGTTAACGCAGCCATATGTGGTATTGCATGTTGGAAGGTTAAATGTAAAGAGACAATGCACTTGCCGTTAGGTCTTATTATAGTCTTGCCCTTAACAGTATTGATGAGCAGAGGGATCTTGGGATCCAAGTTCATAGCTCCCTGAAAGTGGCGACACAGTTTGATAGGGTGGTTACGCAGGTGTATGACATGCTTGCCTTTACTAGTCGAGGCATTGATCTCAAAAGTCAGGAAGTTACTTTGCAGCTTTATAAAACTCTAGTTAGACCACATCTGGAGTATTGCATACAGTTCTGTTTGCCCCATTATATAATGTCAAGGCTTTGGAGAGGGTGCAGAAGTGGTTCACCAGAGTGTTGTCTGGATTAGAGGGCATTTGCTATAACAAGAGATTGGACAAACTTGGGTTGTTTTCTCTGGAGTGGCAGAGACTGAGGCTTATAAGATTATGAGAGGCATCAATAGGGTAGACAGACAGTATCTTTTCCCCAGGGTTAAAATATCTAATACCACAGGGCATGGATTATTTAAAGGGTGGGGGGAATAATTTCAAAGGAGATGCAAGGGGCAAGTTTTTTACATGGAATTGTGAGTACCTGGGATGCGCTGCCTGGGGTGGTGGTAGAGGCAGGTACATGAGAGATGTTTGGATAGGTAAATAAGGAAAATGGAAGGATATGGACATTGTGTTGGCAGAAAAGATTGGTTTAGTTGGCCATTTGATTAGTAATTTAATTGGTTTGGCACAACATTGTGGGTTGAAGGGCCTGTTTCTACGTTGTACTGTTCTAGTGTAGTGGTAATTGGGATCTATTCAGTCTGGAGTCTGTGATTAGTCGTCCACAGGGACCTGTACTGGTGGTATGGTGGATACCACAGAAGACTGACAAAGAAAGCAGCGGGACATAGCTAGGTTGTAGATATGAGTAGAGAAATGCTGATGGAATTAACCCTCGGCCAAATGTGAAGAGCCCCTTGACAGGGTTGATAAGAAAGGGGATCCTGGTGTCCAAGTCCATTGCTTCCTGAAAGTGGCTACACGGGTTAATATGGTAAGGAAGCCACATGGCATGCTTTCTGTTAATAGTTGAGGAATTGAGTTCAAGAGTTCAGTTGTTATGTTGCAGCTTTATAAAACTCTAACTCTAGTTTGGCCACGTCTGGAGTATTGTGTTCAGTTCAAGTTGCCCTATTATAGAAAGGATGTTGAGGCTTTGGAGAGGGTGCAGAAGAGGTTCACTAGGATGCTACCTAGATTAGAGGACATGCGATATAAGGAGAGGTTAGACAAACTTGGGTTATTTTCTCTGGAGTGGTAGAGGCTAAGAGGAGAGCTGATGCAGGTTTATAAGGTTGAGAAGCAAGTTAGCGTAGACAACCAGTAAAATTTTTGCAAAGTTGGAATGTATAATAGAAGACAGCATGCATTTAAGATATGAGGGGGTTAGTTTGTTACAGTGTGTGTGGTGGGTGTCTGTCTGGGATGGTGGTGGAGGTATTTATGATAGCGGCATTCAACAGGCTTTTAGATAAGCACATGAATGTGCAGAAAATGGAAAGGTATGGATTCTGTGGAGGAAGAAGGGATTAGTTTGATTACTAATTTAATTGGCTTGGCATAACATCGTGGACCATAGAACCTGTTCCTCTGCAGTACTGTTCTATGTTCCATAGGAGCTGATTGGCAAAGTATCATGTTACACTGCATCATTTGGTGAGTCAAAGTTAATGGCAGGCTGGTAGGACGCCAACACTTAATGGTAAAAACTTTTTTTTGAACGTAATTAATGTGTGCTTCCTGGCCGCTGTTGAAGGTTAAGAATGATTGTGTGGTTTTATTCTGGAAAGTTCAATTTAATTAAAAAGCACTAAATAACTTCTGTTAGGGTGTATCAGTTTCTATACAACTATGAAAGACAAAATGGCATCATGGTAGTATTGCTATTAACGCGATGCTATTGCAGCTTAAGCCATTGGATTTTGGAATTTAATTCCAGCATCCCCTGTAATCAAGTTTGTCTGTTCCTTCCTGAGTGTGCACGGGTTTCCTATGAGTGCTGCAGTTTCCTCCCACAGTCCAAAGATGTCCCGGTTAGTAGGGCGTTATAAATTACTCTGTGATTAGGCTGGGGTTAAATTGGTGGAGAGGAAGGGCCTGCTTTGTGCTGTATTTTTAAGTAAGTAAATAAAACAGAAATAAATCTTCAAGATCTATTTTCTTGAGAATTTGTATTTTTTAGTTTGATGTCAAATGACAGATACCAACCACTAGAAAGTTGTTCCTATAAAGATGTTACATAGATGCAAATCTTTTAATCTAAATGTAAATATCTTGGGCGAGTTATATTTGTTAACTTCTACATGACTACGATGGGAACTGAAATGCTTAAAGATTTGCTTGGCTGCCTGCATTACTTAAATAAAGAGAAGTAGTGACAGATATTAACTGCAAGAACTTGCACCATCTAATAGGCCTGTGAGCATTGGTATACTGTTGGGATTGTCACAGGGTCTTTTGTTCTTTATCTTGATGATTTGGATGGGA
Organism: Mobula birostris; assembly: GCF_030028105.1. NCBI lineage: Eukaryota > Metazoa > Chordata > Chondrichthyes > Myliobatiformes > Myliobatidae > Mobula > Mobula birostris. The sequence continues at coordinate 173,693,406 of NC_092376.1, forward strand.
ATGTGGGTGTCATGTTAAGTAAGTTTGTGGATGACACCAAAGTTGGAGATCTTGTGGACAATGAAGATTTTCTAGATTACAATGGGTGTAGATCAAGGGAAGGCAAGGGAATGGCAGGTGGGATGTTTATATATATATATATATATATATATATGTGTGTGTGTATGTATGTGTGTGTGTATATATATATAATATACACAGCATGGTAACATATTTTCTTGCCCAGTGAGCCCTTGCCACCCAATTACATCCATATGACCAATTAACCTACTGACCCATACATCTTTGGAATGTGGGAGGAAACCGTTGCTCCCGGTGGAAAACCATGTGGTTACAGGGTGAACATACAGACTCCTTGCAGGCAGCAGCAGGAATTGAACTTGTTCGCTGGCACTGTAATAGCATTACACTAACCACTACACAACTATGCTGCCCCTAATTTAATTCTAACAGATGCAAAGTGATGCAGTTTGGGTTGTTAAACCAGCTGAGGACATGCACAATGAATGACAAGGCTCTGGGAGTTGGTGTTGAATGGAGAGAAGTTACAGGTACAAGTGTGTAGTTCCCTGAAACTGTCAAACTGGACTGTGGTGAGGAAGACACTGGCTGAGGTATAACACTTGGGATGTCATGTTACAGTTATACAAAATATTTATTAATCTGCTCTTGGAGTATTCTGTTCAGTTCTGGTCACTTCTCTATAGAAGGAATGTGATTAAGTTGGAGAGGGTGTTGAAAAGACTAACAAGGGTGATGCATGGATTGAAGAGCTTGAGTTATAAGGAATGATTGAATAGGCTGTGTCTGTTTTCCCTGGAGTGAAGAAAGCCAAGAGGCGATATGATAAATCTATATAAAATTGTGAGTGACAGACTCTGTTTCCTATGATAGGAGTGTCGGAAACTAGAAAGATAGATTTTTTTTGGATCTCAGGGTTTGTATTATGGTGACAATTGAGAGGAAGGTGTTTAAAAAGGCATCCGAGGGATAAACCTTTCACACAGAGTTAGATGGTGCCTAGAATGAGTTGACAGGAGAGGGCAGAGGCAGGAACAGTAACTAAATTTAAGAGGTTTCTGAGTAGTCATTTGAATGAACAGAGCATAGAAGGATATGGAATTAATGCAGGCAAATGGGATTAGTATGGATCAACATTATGGTTAACAGAATCAAGATGGGGTGAAGGGCCTGTTTCTATGCTGTACAACTGTAACTTTTATGTTTCTACCAACAATCAGACTTCAGAATCAGAATCAGGTTTATCACCTGCATGTGTCATGAAATTTGTTTACTTAGCAGCAGCAGTTCAAGCAATACATAATATAGAACAAAAAACCAAAATCAAATAATAATAAATAAATCAATTATAGTATACGTATATCGAATAGATTAAAAATCGTGCAAAAAACAGAAATATGTATTAAAAAAGTGAGGTAGTGTCCAAGGATTCAATGACCATTTAGGAATCAGATGGCAGAGGGGAAGAAACTGTTCATGAATCATTGAGTGTGTGCCTTCAGGCTTCTATATCTCCTACCTGACAGTAACAGTGAGAAAAGGGCATGCCCTGTGTGCTGGAGGTCCTTAATAATGGATGCTGCCTTTCTGAGACACCACTCCTTGAAGATGTCCTGGGTACTTTGTAGGCTAGTACCTAAGATGGAGCCGACTAAATTTACAACCCTCTGCAGCTTCTTTCAGTCCTGTGAAGTAGCCCCTCCATACCAGACAGTGATGCAGCCTGTCAGAATACTCTCCACGGTACAACTCTAGAAGCTTTTGAGTGTATTTGTTGACATGCCAAATCTCTTCAAACTCCAAATAAAGTACAGCCTTGTCTTGCCTTCTTTATAACTACATTGATATGTTGGGACCTGGTTAGATCCTCAGAAATCTTAACACCCAGGAACTTGAAACTGCTCACTCTCTCCACTTTTGATCCCTCTATGAGGATTGGTATGTGTTCCTTCGTCTTACCCTTCCTGAAGTCCACAATCAGCTCTTTCGTCTTACTGACATTGAGTGCCAGGTTATTGCTGCAACACCACTCCACTAGTTGGCATATCTTTCTCCTGTACGCCCTCTCATCACCATCTGAGATTCTACCAACAATGGTTGTATCATCAGTAAATTTATAGATGGTATTTGAGCTATGCCTAGCCACACAATCATGGGTATGTAGAGAGTAGAGCAGTGGGCTGAGCACACACCCCTGAGCTGCACCAGTGTTGATCGTCAGCGATAAGCATATGTCATCACCAATCTGTACAGACTGTGGTCTTTTGGTTAGGAAGTCGAGGATCCAATTGCAGAGGGAGTTTCTGCAACTTCTCAATCAAGATTGTGGGAATGATGGTATTAAATGCTGAACTATAGTCGATGAACAGCATCCTGACATAGGTGTTTGTGTTGTCCAGGTGATCTAAAGCTGTATGAAGAGCCATTGAGATTGTGTCTGCTGTTGACCTATTGTGGTGATAGGCAAATTGCAATGGGTTCAGGTCCTTGCTGAGGCAGAAGTTCAGTCTAGTCATGACCAACCTCTCAAAGCATTTCATCACTGTCGATGTGAGTGCTACCAGGCGATAGTCATTAAGGCAGCTCACGTTATTCTTTTTGGGCACTGGTATAATTGTTGCTTTTTTGAGGCAGTGAGAGGTTGAAAATGTCTTTGAATACTCTCGCCAGTTGGTTCGCACAGGTTTTCAGAGCCTTACCAGGTTCTCCATCGGAACCTTATGCCTTGCAAGGGTTCACTCTCTTTAAAGACAGCCTAACATCAGCCTCTGAGACAGAGATCTTCACAGGGATCTTCACAGCTGTAGTTATATTCTCCCTTTCAAAGCAGGCATAGAAGGCATTGAGTTCATCTGGTACTGAAGCATCGCTGCCATTCATGCCACTGGGTTTCACTCTGTAGGAAGTAATGTTTTGCAAACCCTGCCATAGTTGCTGTGCATCTGATAACTGCCTCCAACCTTGTTTGAAATTGTCTCTTTGCCCTTGAAATAGCCCTCTGCAAATCATACCTGGTTTTCTAGTACAGGCCTGGGTCGCCAGACTTGAATGCTGCAGATCTAGCGTTCAGCAGACTACATACCTCCTGGTTCATCCATACAGGTTTTAATGAAGTCGGTAACAACTGCAGCATACTCATCCAGGTTCGAAGATGAAACCCTGAATACAGTCCAGTCCACCGATTCAAAGCAGTCCTGTAGGTGCTCCTATTCTTCCCTTGCCTATAACTTCTTGGTCCTCACTACTGGTGCTGCAGTCTTCAGGCTCTGCCTATACTCAGGGAGTAAAAGTACAGTCAGCTGATCAGACATCCCAAAGTGAGGGCATGTGTTGTTTCCTCTAGTATTGCAAGTGATCTGTTGATGGTAATTGCTTAGTGATTTTTTTATTTCAGACTGGCCTGGTTAAAATCTCCCAAAACAATGGAGAAGGCATTAGGGTACGCAGTTTCATGCACGTTGATCCCATTGCTCAGGTCATCTAAAGCCTGATTGACGTTGGCCTGAGGTAGAATGTATACTGTTATCAAAGTGATCCCAGCGATCTCCTGCGGTCGGTAAAAAGGACGGCACTTAACTGCTAGATATTCCAAGTCTGGTGAGATATTTCAGGCCTAGATTTGCTGCCCATTATACCTGCTGGCATGTAGGGCAGCAGTGAAGGTTCTCCATCTCTGCCTGGCCTTGGCCATCTTCTCCACACACAGATATAGAAGGATTCTTCATTGCTGTTTCCGTAACAATGTACTGGTACCAAGCTGTATGGGTCCTAATGCCCTTCCCTTGGACAACATTGGTGTTGTGGAGAGGGGAGACTTGCAGCATGGGCAACTGCTGGTCTTCCATACAACCTTGCCCAGGCCTGCGCCCTGGAAGGTGAAGACTTTCCAGGCACAGATCCATGGTCTTGCAAGACTAACGGATGCCTTAATAATTGTTTTACCAGTCAGGATTGTTGGCCCTGAGCTGAACTCCTGAACCTGGAAGACTGGTAGACGACCTGGCCTGTACCCTTTATCCTGTTTGGAATGGGTGACCCTATCAGAGTTAAGTACAAGGCCCTGTCCAGCCAACATAGCTCTCTGGGTTATTGAGGCACGCAAGCCAACAAATTATGAGAAGGTTGTGGTCCTCTTGGAGGATGAACAGTCAGAGCTGACTGCATAAAACAATTAACATTACTACTCTAAGATTCAGCAAGGAAACCAGAAGCTGATTAGAACATACAGTACAGCACAGGAACAGGCCTTTTGACCTACAATGTTAGTAATCAAATACCCAACCAAACTAATTTCTTAGACCTACAAAATGTCTATTTTCTGCACATTCGTGTGCTTATCCAAGAGCCTGTTGTATGCTCTATCATATTAACTCTCACCACCATCTCAGGTGTGCATTCCAGGCATCCAGCACGCTCTGTATAAAAATAAAATTACTTTATTGAACTTATCCTTCTTTGAACTTATCCTCTCTGGCATCAGACATTTTGAAAAAGATGCTTGCTGTCTATCTATTATCTCTCCTCATCTTAAGCCTCTATTGGATCTCTCCTCAGCCTCCAAAGAAAATTTGGATCCAATCTCTCCACATAGTGCATCCCGGTAAATATCTCTGCACCTATCCAAAGTCTTCACATCCTCTCCACAATCAGGTGACCAGTGTTTAATACTCCAGATGTGGCCTAACTGGAGTTATATAATGCTGCAACGTAACTTCCCAACTCTTGAACCCAATGCCTCAACTAATAAAGACAAGCGTGCCATGTGCCGCCTTCAGCACCCGATCAACCCGTGTAACCAAGTCAGAGAGCTATGGACTTTATTTTTTATTTTATGTATTTATTTAAAGATTCGGTGCAGAGCAGGCCCTTCCAGCCCAATAAGCTGCACTGCAGTGCACTTACAGTGACCAATTGACCTACTAGTTGGTATGTCTTTGGACTATGGGAGGAAATCGCAGCACCCAGTGAAAATCTACGTGATCACGGGAAGGATGTACAGACTTCTTACAGAGGGTGTTGGAATTGAACTCCAAATGCCAACATCCTGAGCTGTAATAGTGTCCCACTAACCACAATCCTCCCATGGTGCTCATCCTTGGGTCCCAAGATCCCTCTGCACATCAAATCTGTTAAGGGTCTTGCCAGTAATAGTGTGGTGATTAGAGAAATGTGTTTACTGTTCAAGCTGCTTCATTCAGATCACCGCTCGTATAGAACACACTATTTTTACTTTATAGTTAGCAGATGACTATACAGTCACAGCTGCAGGAATTTCTGAGACCAAATAAAGATAAGCATCTGAGATAAATCTATCAGCATAGAGCCAAAACAGATAAGTGATCAAGTTTTTGTGTGCATTATTTTACTGTAAAAGATTGCTATATGCCTGTTTTTCATTGAACCTATGCATCCATGTGCTTGTGCAGATGACAATAAACTCTACTTGAATTAGTCACTAATCAGGATGTCAGAATGGAAATTTGTGATGGTTACTTAATAAAGTCCTTAGAAGCCTGAGATCTGACGAATCACACACAAGATATACTGGTTATGGAAACTTGTGTATTATCAAAGATCTAGAAGATATTGAGAGAACTTGTGCAACTTATCAAGAGTACAGATGAAACCACCAAAGGCTCCCCCAGCAATGAAGTGATGAGAGCATAGACAGGACAGAAAGACGAGTACTGGTGAAAGGTCTCGGTCCGATATGTCAAATTTCCGTACATGCTGCCTGACCTGCTGAATTCCTCCAGCATTTTGTGTGTGTTCCCCTGCCAGTAAGTGGCTTTCATGAATCTAGAGAATCAAGAAGGGAATAACTTTCTAGCCTATTAACATTCATTCTAAATGGAATTAAATAAGAGATGTGTACATCAATAGAACATATAATTGAGCAGAGGTTGAATTTTGTAACCAATATCAATGTTTAGAGTTCTTTCCAATAACGGGTTCAACCCTCCCTGCTCGAGGGGAGACCTGATAGAAGTATGTAAGATTATGAGCGGCATAGGTAGGGTAGATAGTCGATGTCCTTTTCTCAGGGTAGAAATATTAAATACTAGAGTGTACATGAAGGGGAAAAAGTTTCAAGAAATTAGTGAGGAAATTTCTTAATGTAGGGAGTGATGGGTTCCTGGAGGGCACTGCCATTGGAGGTGCTGAAAACAGGCTCAATGTTGCGTTTTAGACAGGCACCAGAAAGGGCAGAGAATGGAGGGGTACGACTGTGATGGCTGATAGGATTGGTTTAAATTTACATCATAGACATGGTGGGCTGAGAGCCTGTTCATGTGTTGTATGTTCTGTGTTCTATCGACCCTTTCTATGCCTTTTGATCAGTTTATATGCCTGTATCGGGTTACTGTTAATGCTCCAGAGAAAACAACCTAGGTTTGTCCAACCTCTCCTTATAGCTAACACACTCCAATCCAGGCAACATCCTGGAGCCTCTTCTACACTCCCTCCAAAGCCTCCCACATCCTTCCTATAATGCAACAACCAGAACTGCACGTAATACTCTAAATGTGGCCAAACAAATCTTGTACAGCTGCAGCTTTTATTCTTAATGCCCTGATGTCATCTGGTTTCTTTACCATCCTATTTAATTGTGTTGCCACCTTTGGGAGCTTAGGCCTTTTGCACCCCAAAATTTCCCTGTATATCAGTGTTCCTAAGGGTCCTGCAATTGTTGCATATACCATGTGGGTTTCTTCCAGATGCTCTTGTTTCCTCCTATATTCCAAAGATGTACACAGTAGTAGGTTAATTGGTCACATGGGTGTAAGTGGATGGTGCAGGCCTGTTGGACCGGAAGGGCCTGTTACTGTGCTGTATCTCAAAAAACAAAATTCCTTTTACTTCACTTCCCAAAATGCAATACCTTCCACTTGTCTGGATTAAACTCCATCTGCCATTTTTCCACTCATATCTCTAGCTGGCCCTGCTGATAATCTTTCTCACTATCTGGTCTATCTTCATTTTGTCTACAAAGTTGTTAATCAGCCCACCTCAAATTCAGAGATTCAATGTACGTTTATTATCTAAGTATGTATAAATTCTACAACCTTGAGATTCATCTGCTTACAGGCAACTACAAAGCAAAAAACCCGAAAGAAGCCAATTTAAAAAAAGACCAATGCCCAATGTGCAGAGAGAGGAGGAAAAAAAATTGAACAGTAAAAGCAAGCAACAGCATTCAGAATGAAAGTGAGTCCAGAGATGATTTGCTCCCGGAGCAGCTGGAGCAGGCTGATAACTTCAGCCTCAGTTCATCACAGAGTGGGGCAAATCATCGTAAAGCCAGAGTACGACTCAGCCTCAGCGCCATGAAGAGGCTCTTGCCTCTGGTCCTGGCACCCTACCTTTTCAGTCCATCTGGCCCGGCATTTAAATTGTCTAAGTACCAAGTCATCCCCCTCACTAGGACCTGGCTGCATCGATACGCTTAGGGCCTGGACCCTGCTGCCCAGTTCCGGGCCATACCTGCCCTTTCCAAATTTGCCCAGTGCTTAGATTGATCCAGCCTCACAACCGGTTAGGTGGATGGGCTCCAAAACTACTTCGCTCCAACCTTTCTCCATTTAACTCACTCCAATTCTGGTCTTCGACTCTGACTCTGTCTCGAACTTGCTTCACTTTGACCACTTCCCCCAACCACGCTCCGACTTTGTATCACACTCCCACGCCTTGACTCTTGAGTTAGCTTCGCCTTCACTTGCCTCTTTATTGTCTGCAATGATAGTTTGGCACAATTTTCCACAGAAAAGTGTTATTAATGAAGTATTTAGTTGTATTTTTTCCTTTATGAACCACCAATAAGCTGTTTACCATCTTCAGTGGCACCATTTTAAACCTAAGTTTTCAACCAAATCATTAATATAACAAACAGAAGATCCAACAGTGATCCCCACAGAAAACACTAGTCACAGACCTCCAGTCAGAAAATCAGCCTTCTACCACCACCTTGGTCTTCTGTGACCAAGCCAATTTTGAATCTAATTTCACAAGTCACTGTGGATCCTATGTGAGCTAAACTGAGAAGAGAAAAGATGAGATTAGCTTGAAACATAGAACGAAATGTGTTGTTAATGTCAAATCAAATCAGCGAGGATTGTGCTGAGGTGCTGCCAGATGTGTCACCACACTTCCTGTGCCAACATTGCATGCCCACAAACAGGAATCCTACATGGTCACTGGGAGAACGTATAAACTCCTTAAAGACAACGGGGTTTGAACCCCAATGTAACAGCCTGGGCTGTAAAGTGATTCACTAACCACTTCTTTATTGTGCCATCCAAGAAGATGAAATTACCAAACGAGGGTAAATATTGGAAATGGGAAATTGTAAAACTCAGTGTTAATACCCATTTCTAAAGCATCTTCTTGGAAGATAAATTCTATCCACTGAATGCCATCAGTACTTTTTTAAGGTTCACCCAGACAGGCAACCATATTCAATTTATAACCTGCCAGCACATAGCTAACTGAGTGAATCACAAGTTTGCCCAACATCTTCCAATTTAGTTCCATGTTTCTGGCCTTTGCGGTATTTTGTTTATTTTCATGTCCAATATGTGAAATAGCATCACTTGTGTTTGATGCTATTTCACATATTGCCTGTGCACATTGGGAGTGTGTTTATAATTACTGTCTTGAATGATGTGACTTTTGTTATGCAGCAACAGTAGATAGACATAAATTACTGTAAATTACAAAATAGTGCAAAAAATAAACCAGAATAATTGTGGTAACACACATCAAAGTTGCTGGTGAACGCAGCAGGCCAGGCAGCATCTCTAGGAAGAGGTACAGTCGACGTTTTCTGGCCTGCTGCGTTCACCAGCAACTTTGATGTGTGTTGCTTGAATTTCGAGCATCTGCAGAATTTCTGCTGTTTGCGGAGAATAATTGTGGTCATGGGTTCATGGACTGTTCAGAAATCTGATAGCAAAGGAGAGGAAGCTATTCCTGAATCACTAAGTGTAGATCTTCAGGCTCCTGTATCTCTTCCTTGATGGTAGCAATGAGAAGAAGGCGTGTCTCAGATGGTGAGGCTCCTTCGTGATGAAGGCTTCCTTCCTGAGGTACTGCCTCTTGAACATGTGCTGTTGTGTTGGTGAATAATCTCAGTTGTGAAAATATTGGGGCAACAAAGGCAAGTGAATAAAACATCTGAGTAATTTCCAAAATAGACTCTATTGTTAAATCTTATTGGCAAAGGTTATTTAAATAATGAATTGAAATGTTCGGGAAAATTGAAGTCTTGACATGTTTGGTGGTTCATTACCTCTGTTTACCTCTCCATAGATGCTGCCTGACCCATTCAGTATCTCCTGCATTTTCTGTTATAGTAGTTCATGCATAATTAAAGATCGGGAGATGTCTGACGGTGTAGCAAAGGCTGAGGCACCCAGGTTGTTTCTCAGGGAATGTTATTGCACAGCACTTGTTTAGCACAGGTGTTACTTGCTGCTTATCAGTCTCTACCTGAAAGCTGTCCATGCCCAGGTCTTGTTGCATACAAGCATCAATTGCTCCTTATTTGAGGTAACATAGTATTCAGCAAATCACTCTTTTGGAAGCTCTAGTTAACTCACAGATTCTATGCCAGTTCTCAGAGCTATTCCATCAATCCCAATCACCACCCCCCTAGAAACTCTCTATATACTCATTAATTTTAAACACTGCTCAATCCATAACTAGAAGAATCCACCAGTATCCAGAAAAAATTTTCTTTAAAACAGCTGTAATCGCGATCCAAAGGATGTTGCAAACAGTGTCTGTGTAAATAAGGGCTTTCAGAAGAGTAAATGGTTTGCCGAACATTTTTGTTCGTCAAATAACATAGTATATAGAATAGTACAGCACAGTACAGGCCCTTCGGCCCACATTGTTGTGCTGACCCTCAAACCCTCCCTCCCATATAAACCCCCACCTTAAATTCCTCCATATACCTGTCCAGTAGTCTCTTAAATTTCATTACTGTATCTGCCTCCACAACTGACTCAGACAGTGCATTCCACGCACCAACTACTCTCTGAGTAAAACACCTTCCTCTAATATCCCCCTTGACCTTCCCACCCCTTACCTTAAAGCCATGTCCCCCTGTATTGAGCAGTGGTGCCCTGGGGAAGAGGCGCTGGCTGTCCACTCTATCTATTCCTCTTATTATCTTGTATACCCCTATCATGTCTGCTGTCATCCTCCTTCTCTCCAAAGAGTAAAGCCCTAGCTCCCTTAATCTCTGATCATAATCCATACTCTCTAAACCAAGCAGCATCCTGGTAAATCTCCTCCGTACCCTTTCCAATGCTTCCACATCCTTCCTATAGTGAGGCAACCAGAATTGGACACAGTACGCCCAAGTGTGGCCTAACAAGAGTTTTATAGAGCTGCATCATTACCTCGCGACTCTTAAACTCTATCCCTCGATTTATGAAAGCTAACACCCCATAAGATTTCTTAACTACCCTATCTACCTGTGAGGCAACTTTCAGGGATCTGTGGACATGTACCCCCAAATCCCTCTGCTCCCCCACGCTACCAAGTATCCTGCCATTTACTTTGTACTCTGCCTTGGAGTTTGTCCTTCCAAAGTGTACCACCTCACACTTCTCCGGGTTGAATTCCACCTGCCACTTCTCAGCCCACTTCTGCATCCTATCAATGTTTTTCTGCAATCTTCGACAATCCTCTACACTATCTACAACACCACCAACCTTTCTGTCGTCTGCAAACTTGCCAACCCACTCTTCTACCCCCACATCCAGGTCGTTAATAAAAATCAAGAAAAGTAGAGTTCCCAGAACCGGTCCTTGTGGGACACCACTAGTCACAACCCTCCAATCCGAATGTACTCCCTCCACCACGACCCTCTGCCTTCTGCAGGCAAGCCAATTCTGAATCCATCTGGCCAAACTTCCCTGGATCCCATGCTTTCTGACTTTCTGATTAAACCTACCATGTGGAACCTTGTCAAATGCATTACTAAAATCCATATAGATCGCATCCTCTGCACTACCCTCATCTATATGCCTGGTCACCTCTTCAAAGAACTCTATCAGGCTTGTTAGACATGATCTGCCCTTCATGAAGCCATGCTGACTGTCCCCGATCAGACCATGATTCTCTGAATGCCCATAGGTCCTATCTTTAAGAATCTTTTCCAACAGCTTTCCCACCACAGACGTAAGGCTCACTGATCTATAATTACCTGGAGTATCCCTACTACCTTTTCTGAACAAGGGGACAACATTCGCCTCCCTCCAATCCTCCGGTACCATTTCCGTAGACAACGAGTACATAAAGATCCTAGCCAGAGGCTCAGCAATCTTTTCCCTCGCCTCGTGGAGCAGCCTGGGGGATATTCTGTCAGGCCCTGGGGACTTATCCGTCCTAATGTATTTTAATAACTCCAACACCTCCTCTCCCTTAATATCAACATGCTCCAGAACATCAACCTCACTCATATTGTCCTCACCATCATCAAGTTCCCTCTCATTGGTGAATACCGAAGAGAAGTATTCATTGAGGACCTTGCTAACTTCCACAGCCTCCAGGCACATCTTCCCACCTTTATCTCTAATCGTTCCCACCTTCACTCTTGATATCCTTTTGTTCTTCACATAATTGAAGAATGCCTTGGGGTTTTCCTTTACCCTACTCGCCGAGGCCTTCTCATGTCCCCTTCTTGCTCTTCTCAGCCCTTTTTTAAGCTCCTTTCTTGCTACCCTATGTTCCTCAATAGACCCATCTTCTAAGACCCTTGCTTCCTAAACCTCATGTATGCTCCTTTCTTCCACCCGACTAGATTTTCCACCTCACTTGTCACCCATGGTTCCTTCACCCTACCATTCTTTATCTTCCTCACTGGGACAAATTTATCCTTAACATCCTGCAAGAGATCTCTAAATATCGACCACATGTCCAGAGTACATTGCCCTGCAAAAACATCATCCCAATTCACACCCGCATGTTCTAGCCTTATAGCCTCATAATTTGCCCTTCCCCAATTAAAACATTTCCTGTCTTCTCTGATTCTATCCTTTTCCATGAAAATGCTGAAGGCCAGGGAGTGGTGGTCATTGCGGCCAAAAAGTTCTATTCAGAAGGTTCAAAGGAACATCTAAACATCTAAACAAACCTGATACATTTTGGAAATAAGTCCTGTGAACTGATAAAGTTAAAATAGAACATTTGGCCGCAATGGGCGAAGGTATGTTTGGAGAAAAAAGGGTGCAGAATTTCATGAAAAGAACCCCTCTCCAACTGTTAAGCACAGGGGTGGATTGATTATGCTTTGGGCTTGTGTTGCATCCAGTGGCAGGGGGAACATTTACTGGTAGAGGGAAGAATGAATTCAGTGAAATACCAGCAAATTTTGGAAGCAGACATCACACCATCTGTAAAAAAGCCGAAGATAAAAAGAGGATGGCTTATACAACAGGATATTGAACCTAAACACACCTCAACATCCACATGGACTACCTCAAGAGGTGCAAGCTGAAGGTTTTCCCCTGACCTAAACATCATCGAGAATCTGTGGATAGACCTCAAAAGAGCAGTGCATGCAAGACAGCCCAAGATTCTCATAGAACTAGAAGATTTTTGCAAGGAAGAATGGGCGAAAATCCCCCAAGCAAGAATTGAAAGATTCTTAGCTGGCTACAAAAAGCGTTTACCAGCTGGGATACTTGCCAAAGGGGGTGTTACTAAGTACTGCCATGCAGGGTGCCCAAACTTTTGCTTTGGGTCCTTTTCCTTTTTTGTTATTTTGAAACTGTGAAAGATGGAAATAAAAAAAAGTAATCTTGCATAAAATATTGAGGAAATGTGTCATCTTTAACTTTATGCCTTTTGGAAATCAGGTCATCTTTTACTCGCTTAGCTATTCACAGTAACAGAAATTTTGACCAGGGGTGTCCAAACTTTTGCATGCCACTATATACTATTCTAACCAAGCCTAAGATTGGAATGAACTGCATTTCTAATGCTCAGGAACACAATATTTTCAGATAATCGGTCCTTGCAGTTTGTGTCAGACAGGCCACTTCTGATCAACACACACAAAATGCTGGAGGAATGCAGCATCTAGGGAAAAGAGTAAAGTCGATGTTGGCCGAAACAAGCTGTATAGAGGCAGAACAGTTACAGATTTAAAAGACATTTGGACAGGAATATGGATAAGGCGGGTTTAAAAGCAACTGGTGAAAATGCAGGCAAATTGCTTTGGTAGGTATCTTGGTCAGCATAATCAGGTTGGGCTAAAGGAACTCAGCAGGCCAGGCATCTATGGAAAAAAGTACACACTCAGGTTGAGAAACAACCTCCAACCTTTTGACATGAACATCGATTTCTCGAACTTCCGGTAATGCCCCCACCTCTTCTTCACCATTCCCCACCCCCTTTTCCATCTCTTACCTTATCTCCTTGCCTGCCCATCGCCTCCCTCTGGTGCTCCTCCCCCCTTTTCTTTCTTCCATGGCCTTCTGTTCTCTCCTATCAGACTCCCCCTTCTCCAGCCCCGTTCCTCTTTCACTGATCAGCTTCTCAGCTCTTTACTTCATCCCTCCCCCTCCCAGTTTCACCTATCACCTTGTGTTTCTCTCTCCCCTCCCCTACCTTTTAAATCTACTCCTCATCTTTTTTTCTCTAGTCTTGCCGAAGTGTCTTGGTCTGTGCTATGTACCCCTAGGGTTCATTTTTTTTCTGTGGACTGTCACTTTAAAACGCCGAGAGAATGAGACCGACTTGGACACTGTTGGATTTCTACTGACTACAAAATTGCTTGCTTACTACAGTGAGAGAGATGGAGTTGTTTGATAGACAATGAATGTTTATGGTTTCTTGTGGTTTGTTTTGAATAAACAAGGTCAGATGACTCTCTCACAGACACACATGCTCAGAGTCAAGATGGTTTCGATTAATGAAAGACACCAGTGTGTGGGGTTGCTGGTTTAAACTTTCAGTAACCCAAAAGGGGTGAGTTGAGATCGATCCAGAGTATTGATAAACGACTCTGACAAAGTACTGCAACTAGAAGTTTACAGAGAGAGAGGAGGGGGAGAGGAAGGTTTGAAACAGAAGAAACCTAGTGACAAAGAGGTCCACTGGTTGGACTCTCTCCAAGTAGCCCGTAAGGGTGAGTTTGATTCCATTTGAATACAAAAGAGTGAATGTCACATAGTTAATTCACAGGAATGGTCTCTGGTGAGGGGAGACCTCTGTGAATACCACATGTGTGTTTACCCTTGTCTGGGTGTGGTAGTTCACTGACGAAGGCACACCTGTGGCAAATCACTGTTGGAGTTATTTCGTATGTCATGGAACTGGATAAGTGGCTGTCATGTGTGTTTGGGGTAACTGTGTGGAATCTAGGTGTGTCTACCCTTGCCTGCATAGTGGTTCCCTTGAAGATGGTCCCCTTTGTGATAAGCTACTGTTGGTGATACTTTGTGTGAGGATTCAGAGGACAACGGGAAGATCAACAACACCTGTTTATTTGTTTTTCTCCTAGCGTGGATTTCGCCTTGGATTACAAGTATCTCCCTCATAACAACAATAACAGCTCTGTGCATTTGAACTGAACTTTCCTTACATACCATCGTAAGACTATAACTCTTGCCACCTGAGCTTGAATTTGTTTGGGGATCTTTATCTATCCACCTATATATGCATAACACTGCTAACTTTTGATCACCTGGTTAAGTTACCATATTTAGTAGTTACTAATAAAGATAGTGGATCTTAACATCAAAAACAGACTCCAGGTGTGTTCTATTGCTGCTGATACTTTTACAGTGTTGTGTGCATGTAACCGGTACTTTCCCCAGGGTTGTAACTGTCTGAAATGTCGACAGTACTCTTTTCCCTAGATGCTGCCTGGCCTGCTGAGTTCCTCCAGCATTTTGTGTGTGCTGCTTGGATTTCTAGCATCTGCCAATTTTTCCCTTGTTTGTGATTGAGGCCATTTCTGATGAAGGGTCATCACCCTATAATTGGGTTTATTTTGTACCTGTAGATGCTGCATAAAGAGCTGAGTTTTACCAGCATATTCTATGACTTCAGATTTCCCATATCTGCAGTGAGTTATTACCATCCCAGTGCTGTGTTGTTCTCTCCTCTGTTTTCATTCATCTTTGTTTATTCCTCCACCAAACAGATCAGCTGGGAACAAGTCTCATCTGCTCTGTGTCGTAAAATAAAAAGTGGCACAAACAATGTTTAGTTACACTATTGAAGCTATTGCTGTTCAACCAGAGAAATACAACACTGGGAGATAAAAAATTTACCCTAAACCCTGGGCTGGATTGTCAAGTTGCAGAGTCCCTTTTATATTTCCATTAGTGGAAAGTGAAAAAAAGTAGCAGTTGGAAATTAGCAGTGAATCAAACTGATGGAAATATTGGCCAGTAAAGAACAGAGGAAGAAACAGTTAACATTTTAGGCCATTAACTTTGCATCAAAACAAGGAAAAGTCAGAAATAAAAGATATTTCAAGCTGCACAGAGAGGGAAAGGGGTGAAGAGGATGTTTGCCAACACCAAGAGATGTGGATGATATAAATAGTGATAATGACAACACAGAGCAGATGAGACTTGTTCCCAGCTGATCTGTCTGGTGGAGGAATAAATAAAGATGAATGAAAACAGAGGAGAGAACAACACAGCGCTGGGATGGTAATAACTCACTGCAGATACGGGAAATCTGAAGTCATAGAGTATGCTGGTAAAACTCAGCTCTTTATGCAGCATCTACAGATACAAAATAAACCCAGTTATAGGGTGATGACCCTCCATCAGAAATGGCCTCAATCACAAACAAGGGAAAAATTGGCAGATGCTAGAAATCCAAGCAGCACACACAAAATGCTGGAGGAACTCAGGAGGCCAGGTAACATCTATGAAAAAGAGTAAACAGGATGATGAAGGCCTGAAACGTCAACTGTTTACTCTTTTCCATTGATGCTGCCTGGCCTGCTGAGTTCTTCCAGCATTTTTTGTGTGTTGCTCTGGATTTCCAGCATCTGCCGATTTTCTTGTGTTTGTGCTACTCTATTTTGATGATTTCTGGAATAGTCATGAGCTAAATCATCCAAAAGGATCACCACATTCTCTGGTTTTGAGGCTTGCGTGCCTCAGTGACCTGGAGAGCTATGCTAGCTGGAGTTAGAGTTTTGTGCTTTGGCTTTTAGTAGGATCACCCCGACCAAAAAAGTTAAAGGGTAGAGGCCGGACTAAGAAGGGTCCATTGGCTCTCCAGGTTCCGGGGTTCAACTCAGAGCCAGCAACTGTGACTGGTCAAATAAAACTGTTACAAAAACAGAAATGAATAATCCCTCTGCATCTGTGTGCGGCAGTATGGACAGACAGCAATGGAGAACCTTCTTTGCTGCCCCAAACGCCAGCAGGCGTAACAGACAGTAAGTAAGTCATGTGCTAAATCTGATACTGATTTGTAGATATAAATGTCACAATTCATTGTGATTCATGACCCTGCGGTTAAAATGGCTGGTGTAGGCGTCCATTAGAAAGGTGCTGTACATTAGGAAATGACTATAAACTCAAAACTAGCGACCTTCTGTGTGACTTGTATAGTGATGGTTCTGTACTATATATTGGTGTACAGGTCCAGCATAGTTAACCTGAGCAATAATCAACATCTGGTTTAGTATCGCCAGCATTTGTTGTGAATATTGTGAGCAGCTTTGACTCCAACATCTTCCCAACCACTGAGGTCAGGCTAACTGGTCTATAATTTCCTTCCTGCAGTCTACCTCCATTCTTAAAGAGTGGAGTGACAATTGCAATTTTCCAGTCCTCTGGAACCATGCCAGAGCCCAATGATTCTTGAAAGATCATTACTAATGCCTCCACAAACTCGACTGCTACCTGTATCAGAAGCCTAGGGTGCATTTCATCTGGTCTGGGTGATTTATGCACCTTTAGGTCTTTCGGCTTTTTAAGCACCTTCTCCCTGGTAATAGTACTGCACTCACTTTGCTTCTCTCACACCCTGGAACCTGGAGAGCCAATGGACCACTCTTAGTCCAGTCTCTAGCCTTTAATTTTTTTGGTCAGGGGTGATCCGGTGCTTTGTGAAGTCTCAGCATTACATTCTTGCTTTTATATTCTAGTCCTTTCAGAATGAATGCTAACATTGTATTTACCTTCCCCACCACCAACTCAAAATGCAAGTTAACCTTTAGGAAATTCTGCATGAGGATTCTCAATTCGCTTTTCATCTCTGATTTTTGAATTTTCTCCCTGGTTAGAAAATAGTCTTCGTTTTTGTTCCTTCTACCAAAGTGCATGACCATACACTTCCTGACACTGTATTCCATCTGCTATTTCTTTGCCCATTCTCCTAATCTGTCTTAAGTCCTTCTGCAGCCTCCCTGCTTCCTCAACACTGCCTGCCCCTCTACCTGTTTTCCTGTTATCTGTAAACTCAGCCACAAAGCCATCAATGTCATCATCAATTGATTAACATATAACATAAAAAGAAGTTGTCCCAACACAGGCCCCTGTGGAACACCTCTGGTCACTGTCCGTCAACCAGAAAAGGCTCCCTTTATTCCCACTCTTTGCCTCCTGCCACGTTGGGCTGCTCTCTGCTGCAACATCTGTAGAATAACATGAGTATAGATGTGCATAGTCCAGCTGTCTTCAGTATCCCCAGAAAGTGAGCATTGGTGAGGTTTCCTGATTGCATAGGATGTGTTCTGGGACCATGAGAGGTTGTGTGTTATGTGCACTCCCAGGAGTTTGAAACTGCTCACAGTTTCTATTGGGGTACCGTTAATAGTTAATACACTCCATTGTGGGTCACCATAGTCTTTGGTCATCTGAGGAAAAGAATACATGAAGATCAAGGCTTCAGGTCTAATATTAAGCTCTTGAACAGCAATGTCCTTGAATGGATAATTTTCGTTTGGGTAATATGTAGTAGTGGTGGTGGTAGTGGTGGCAACCATGGCTGCATTTCTCCTGGCTCTCTTCTGCTGTCTTCTGGTTGTTCTTTCCATCTCCAGAATACAAACCCCGTCCCTACACAGTTGTTGCCAAGTGGTACGATCAGCAGCAACATCCTCCAGGTGCTTGGGTCTGATCTTGCACTTGCTTAAAGCATTCTTCATCTGATCCTTATAGTGCTTCTTCGGCCTACCAGCTCAGCGTCGACCATGATGTAGCTGGCTGTATAACACTCTGCGGGGTAGCCGACATGGGGGTATCCTTATTACGTGCCCCAGCCACTGCAGCTGACGCTGGGTGATCATGGCCTCAATACTTCTTCAGTTGGTCTTTACAAGTATTTCAGTGTGAGGCACCTGCTCACGCCAGGTAATTCCCAGGATGCGCTGGAGGCAGCTTATGTGGAAGCACTCCAAGGACTTGATGTGACGGCTGTAGGTTACCCAAGCTTCACAGCTATAAAGGAGGGTGGTATATGGACCGCTTGGTATACGGCGACCTTTGTGGAGGGACGAAGGCTCCTGTTCTCTACGCCGAAGTCTCTACACCGAAAACTCCCAAAGACTCTACGCCGAAGTCTCCCAAAGGCAGCTGATGCCTGTTTAATGCGGCTCTGGATGTTGTTGTCAATGCCACTATCCTCAGAGAGAATGATCCCCAGATATTTGAAAGATGGCACTACTAACAGCTTTTCATCACCAACAGTGAAGGCAGGTAGAGTAGGTGGGACACTGGTACTCCATTGGCAAACCACTTCTGTCTTGGTGGTACTGACAGTCAGCCCCATCCTGCTGTACGCACTCACTGCCACAGCAAGGACAGTCTGAAGATCCTCTGGAGTATGGGCCATAAGAGCACAGTTGTCTGCATACTGCAGCTCCAGGACCCGCTCTCTACGGAGTTTGGTGGTTGCGTGGAGCCTCCTGATGTCAAAGAGGTTGCCATCTAATCTGACGTCCACTGCCACACCGCTGCTGTCTTCAGTCTCGTTGTGGAGAAGCTTGGTAACACACACGAGGAAGATGTTAAAGAGCACTGGCGCTAGTACACACCCCTGCCTCACCCCTGTGCGTACAAAGAAGGGCTCAGACTCTTGTCCCCCTATGGTCACCCAAGCAGTCATCCCATCGTGGAACTGGCGGAGGACGTTAACAAATTTATTGGGACAGCCAGACCTAAGGAGGACATCCCATAAGAGCTCTCTTTGCACAGTGTTGAATGCTTTGGAGAGGTTGACAAAGTCCATAAACATGTCCTGATGTTGCTCATGGCACTTTTCCTGAAGCTGCCGGGCTGTAAAGATCATGTCGATTGTGCTCCTGTTCTCACTAAGTCCACACTGTGATTCAGGCAGCATTGACTCAGTGATGTTGCTAATGAGTCTTTGAAGCATCACCTTAGCCAGGACCTTTCCAGCAACAGAAAGGAGTGATATGCCCCTACTATTGCCGCAGATGGCCTTGTCACCCTTGTTCTTATAAATGACAATGATGTTTGCATTTCTCCATTGCTGTGGGATGTTCTCATCAGTCCAGGCTTTGGTGATGTACTGGTAGAGCGTGCGCATACACATGTGCCCTCCGTTCTTCAGTAACTCAGCAGGGATACTGTCAGTGCCAGGGGACTTGTTTTTCTTAAGGGAATGGACAGCTGATAGAACCTCGTGGACGGTTGGTGGTAGACTGAGGTCGTGGATAGGAGGAAGGTGGGATCTGCGTCAGAGTCCTGATTAAGCAGGGTGAATAAGCAATAAATATTGAAAACATGAGATGAAGAAGAGTCCTTGAAAATGAGTCTGTAGATTGTGGGAATAGTTCAGTGATGGAGCAAGTGAAGTTATCCCCACTGGTTCAAGAGCCTAATGGTTGAGGGGTTCCTGAATCTGGTGGTGTGAATCCTGAGGCTTCTGTACCATCTTCCTGATGGCAGCAGTCAGAAGAGAGCATGGCCTGGATGGTGGGGGTCCTTGACGATGGATGCTGCATTCCTGTGACATTGTTCTGTGTAGGTGTGCTCAGTAGTGGGGAAAGATTTACCCATGATGGACTGGACCATATCCGTTAATTTTTGTGGGATTTTCCATTCAAGGGCATACCAGGCCATGATGCGACCGGTCAATAGATTTTCCACCACACATCTCTAGAAGTTTGTCAAAATTTTAGATGTCATGCTGAATCTTCCCAAGCTCCTAAAGAAGTTAAGATGCTGCTGTGCTTTCTTCGTAATGGCACTTGCATGCTGGGCCCAGGAAAGGTCCTCTGAAATGTTAACACCGAGGAATTTAAAGTTGTTGACCCTCTCCAGCTCTGATCCTCTGATGAAGACTGGCTCATGGACCCCTGGTTTCCTCCCCCTGAAGTCAATAATCAGCTCCTTGGCCTTGCTGACCTTGAGTAGGGGGTTGTTCTTATGGCACCACTCAGCCAGATTTTCAGTCTTGCTCCCATATGTTGATAAAAGCTGCTTTATTTAGGAGCAAATAAAATCAAACATAAAAATAATAATTTGTCATTAAAGAGCTGAAAAATAATTATTTTGAGCAAAGAGGATGCTATTGCTACTGATGAGATACCTATCTAATGTTCCGATTATGTTTTGAAGGATAATAGGTATGTGAAAAAAAGCTTGTTGGTGTGTGGAATTTATTTATTTACTTACTTACTGAGACCGTGCAGAACAAGCCCTTCCAGCCCAACGAGCCACACTGCCCAGCAACTCACCGTATTAAACCTGAGCCTAATCACAGCAGAACCAACTAACCAGTACATCTTTGGACTATCAGAAAATCCACAAGCAGACAGGAAAAACGTACAGCCTTTCTTACAGAGAACCCTAGAATTGAACTCTAAGCTCCGATGCTCGTAGCTATAATAGCATCACACTAAACCATGGCATCCCTTAGACTGAATTTGATGATTCACTCTGAAACAGAAGGAACAGGGAGATCTTTGAGTTTGCGACCATAAATCCCTCAAAGTTGTTGCACAACTTGCTAGGGTGGTTAAACCATAATTAACCATGGTTTGTTGGTGGTTAAGTTCAAGGGCCATGAGGTAATGTTACAGCTCTATAAAACCTTGGTTAAGCCACACTTGGAGTATTGTGTTCAGTTCTGATCATCTCATTTATAAGAAGGATGTGGAAACTTCAGCGAGTGTGCTGGAAGATTGACCAGGATGCTGCCTGGATTAGAGAGCATGTCTTATGAGGATAGGTTGAGCAAGCTAGGGCTTTTCTCTTTAGAGTGGAGGAAGATGAGAGGTGAATTAATAGAGGTGTGTAAGACGATAGGAGGCATAGATCCATAGGATAGCCAGAGACTTTTTCCCAGAGTGGGGGCGGGTGGCATAATTTTCAGGTAATTGGAGGAAAATATAGGAGGGGTGTCGGAGATAGTTTTTTTTATATACACAGAGCGTGGTTGGTGCTAGGGGTACTGGTAGAGGCAGATACATTGGGGACATTAAGAAACTCTTCCATAGAGGTCTATATGGGAAGGAAAGGTTAGATTGATATTAAAGTAAGTAAAATGTCAGCATATCATTATGTGCTGTATTGTTCTGTGAAATAGGTTTAGTGACTTATTTTGTGAAATATTTTAGAGTCAAATCATAGTCATGCAGCATAGTAACTGGCCGTTCGGCCCAACTTATCCATGCTGTCTGTGCAGAGTGAGATAGTTCTATCTACCCATAGCTCTGTAAACCTCCCCTATTCATGTAGATGACTTTTAAATGTGTCTGCCTCAACTACTGTTTCTGGCAACTCATTACAAACACTTACTACCAGTTGTATGAAGAATTTGCCCCCCAATGTCCCTTTTAAATCTGGCACCTCTGACCTTAAAACTCTCCCCTCTTGTTTTTAACACCCACTCCCTGGGAAAAAGGCTGTGTACCTTCACCCTGTCTATGCCCTTCATGATCTTGTATCCCTTTATCAGTTTGCCCCTCAATCTCCTAGTTCCAGGGAATAAAGTCCTAGTCTACACAACCACTCTTTGAAACTCAAGACCCCAATAGCAAAAACTAAACTTGTATAATTTTCATTTTTGCTACCTTCTCTGGAACCGATCATGCGGTTGCTCTGAATGCCTCCCTTTTTGCTAAAGGTTGTTCCATCTGTAAAGGGTGACTTTAAATTGGATAATCCTTAAAGATAGCTGGAACCTGTGTCTGGCTGTAGTACAATTTAAAGGGAAGTTTTGCGAATTTCTGAAAAAATACATTGGATATTTATGTGACCTGAATGTGAAGGGAATAGCTTGGAAGGAAGAGGAATCAATGATGAAAAGGATGTTAAAGGATGAAATGAGGGCAAAGTGTTTGGCAAGCATTGAGTGCAGCTCAGGTATGGATGAACTTAATTTGGAAGGTAAATGTATGCCGTAACACAAATTCAGTGATCATACCCCACCCACATAAATGTTACTGCTTTCTTTTATGGAGAGCATGGTTGGAGTGTGGTATTTTCTCCAAGCTCTCCTGGCAAATCTTAAGGGTTTCCATTTGTCTCATATCAATTGACTCTTTGTAATATTTTTATAAACCTGATAAAATGTTGAATTGGAAGATTGGAAGTTGATGCCTAGTGGCCAGAGCTGAGTCTGCGAATCCAAGTCCGCTGGAGGCTGGAGTTCTGTCCTGCGGTTAAAGGACTGTGTCTGGGTGAGAGGGAGGAATGGGGCTTCTTTGCTGTTGTTTTGTTGCGTGTTGTGTTCTGTGTGGTTCTGCTGCGCATTGTGGGCTTGCTATGCTGGAACCTGAATGTGTGGTGACACTTGCATATCCTACCACATCCTTGGGTGTGTTGGTTGTTCATACAAATTTCTCTGTATGTTTCAGTATACCCATGATAAATAAACTTGAATCTTGAAAGGGATTTTGGAAGGATGCTACCCTACCCCATGAAAAAATTATCGCTGGAATTCTTTTCCACACTTTAATCAAACAGCAGAGAGCTGCACCACTGGTCTCAAGTTGCACTTTTCTGTTCAATATACATTTGTAGTACTGACCACTAATGTTTTGGAAGCTGGGAATGATGTATGTCTGACTCATAATAAAATAAAATCAATTTATTCAGAAAATACTCTGGTTAATGGTTAAAGAAACAAATTTCTCGACACGTGCCGATAATAATAAACCTGATACTGATTCTCAAGAGAGGAGAAAACTGAATTTGTCACAGAGCATCTGCTCCCAACATAGGCAGGGTTGTGCGGCATAGTAGCTTAGTGGTTAATGTAACACTATTACAGCACCAGTGACACAGGTTCAATTCCTCCGCTATCTGTAAAGAATTTTGTATATTCTCCTCATGACCACATTTCCTCCGGGTGCTCCGGTTTCCTCCCACATTCCAAAGGCGTATGGGTTAAGGTTAGTGAGTTGTGGGCATGCCACGTACACACTGGAAGCATGGCAATACTTGAGGGCTGCTCAGCACAACCCTCGCTGGTTCATGTGACAAAGCTAATCTTTAAATGTGTGTCTCTGGTTCAATAATTTAGACGTCTGAATTGTGTAGAAAACTGGATATCTATCTTTGCTGGGCTAGAGGAAATGCTGGGAATGCTAGGCATGCTGTGATCGAAGGTTAAACAATATCTGAAATGTTACTGGACCCTGTGCCTGATTAGTTATTTAAACATCTGGTATCTGAGGATGTGAGGACAGTTGCAGGATAAAATGGAAATGCCAAATCTTTAACACTGCTTTCTTCCAGATATGAACATGTTTCACAATTACCAGTTTACCCCTTCCTAACCCTCCACCCTCCACATCCTAAACAACAGGAATTCTGCAGATGCTGGAAATTCAAGCAACATACATAAAAGTTGCTGGTGAACGCAGCAGGCCAGGCAGCATCTCTAGGAAGAGGTGCAGTCAACGTTTCAGGCCGAGACCCTTTGTCAGGACTCTGCCTGAAACGTCGACTGCACCTCTTCCTAGAGATGCTGCCTGGCCTGCTGCGTTCACCAGCAACTTTTATGTGTGTTACCCTCCACATCCTTCAACTTTCAGACAGTTTGAAACTTTAAATCCAGTTAGTCTCTCTTGAGATTAAGTGCAATGTTTTTGTTTCTTTCAGGAACTGGTAACATAGTGGCCATCATGATTTCTGAGCAGAGGGGTCGTGAGATTCTGCGCTATGTGGAAAGAAACTTCACTGTGTTGATGTCCATCGCAGTTGGATCATCACATGCTTCGAAGTATAGCCGTGGCTCTCTGGTCTTTGTCTCCATATCTTTTATTGTACTGATGATCACATCACTGGCTTGGCTGATCTTTTATTTCATCCAGAAATTCAGATATGCAAACCTACGTGGGCGCAATCAGGTCAGTAGTTGGTATTGTAAATATTTATTTTCCATTCAATGCTAAGTGTGATTGTAGAATGCAAACTGAAAATAATTTTGTCAAATGTTTGTCGGGACTCAAAATATAGAGGGACGTCCATTTAGAACAGAGATGAGGAGGAATTTCTTTAGCTACAGGGTGTTGAATCTGTGGAATTCATTGCCACGGACATCTGTGATGGCCAAGCCATTGGATACATTTAAAATGGAGGTGCATAGGTTCTTGATTATTCAACATGTAAAAGTTTACAGGGGGGGAAGGCAGGAGAATGGAGTAGAGAGGGAAATTAAATCAGCCATGTTAGAGTGGCAAAGCAGTCTCAATGGGCCGATTGGCCTAATCATACTCCTAAGGTCTTAAGTAAGGAGAAGAATAGATATTAAACATAGTATTTAATATTTACAGTAGTTTGATAATTTGCAGAATAGCCAAATGCAAATGAAATTGTAAAGAACTGAATTTCAGTAGAAGAAAATGCATGTAATTATGGAGTAAATGAAATGGGGGAATGTGAAAATAGAAAAAAAGGGTGAAACAGACTGACTGTCACAACTTTTGAAACATACTTATCAGAAGCAACGGTACACACTGTGAAGTTTGTTCAAAGTAAAAAGAACTTTGATAGGCACATGAAAAAGGTTGCTTGCTTGAAGTTGAATGCAGGAAAAAAAAGAAAAATAGAGTTGACATTTGAAGAAGACCATAAAACATAGGAACAGAATTAGCCCACTCAACCCATCGAGTCTGCTCTGCCATTTCATCATGGCTGATCCCTCTCAACCTCATTCTCCTGCCTTCTCCCCGTAACCTTTGACACCCTGACTAATCAAGAGCCCATCAACCTTTTTCCTCAGAGAGGTGAGTTGAGATTGATCCAGAGTATTGATAAACGACCCTCACAAGAACTGCATCTAGAAGAAGTTTGCAGAGGGGAGAGGAAGGTTTGAAACAGAAGAAACCTAGTGACAAAGAGGTCACTGTTTGGACTCTCTCCTCTGTAGCCCGTGAGGGTGAGTTTGAGTTCTATTCGAATACGAAGGTGTGACAGTCACGTAGTTAATCCACAGGAGTGGGTTCTCTGGTGAGAGGAAAACCTTTGTGAATACCACGTGTGTATTTACCCTTTGTCTAGGTGTGGTAGTTCACTGAATAAGGGCACCCCTGTGGCAAATCACTGTTGGAGTTATTTTGTATGTCGTGGAACTGGATAAGTGGCTATCACGTTGTGTGGTTGGGGTAACCTTGTGTGGAAACTACCTCTGTGTGATAATCCTTGTCTGGGTTGGTAGTTCTACCACTTGAAGACGGTACCTAAGTGATAGACTACTGTTGGTGATAATCCATACACGGATTCTGTTTGAGTATCCTGTGGCTACCACTTTGAGATGTCCCATAGCGGAATTTGGGTGTGGTACCACTGTGTTGAAAGGATATTCGTTGAAGATCACTGTCGGTGATATTTCGTGTGTTGGAGATAAAACCTACTATTGTTATTTTGTATTGCTGTCGTGAAATCTGTGGAATACCGACATAATTGCCTTCTCACAACACTCGCCTTTTGGATTACAAACATCCTGCAGTAATTAACCTGGACATTGAACTGAACTATCTTACATTACATCGTAAGACTGTATCCCTTACCACCTAAGCTTGCAGAAGTTTGGGTTTTATATTTACACACCTGTATATGCATAAGTTCTGCTAACTTGTTTGATTTATCTGTTTTTATATTACTGTATTGCATAGTTACTAATAAAAATAGCATTAGTTAAAGGCAAAACCGGACTCCAAGTGTGTTCCATTTCTGCTGGTTCTTTAACCCGTTACAGGGTACAGAACAGGGGTGACCACCAGGAGAGGGAAGGGAGGGCGTCAGGTAGAGGAGGGTACTCCTGTATTGTACCCCTTAACAATAAGGGCTCCATTTTGAGTGCTTTGTGGGGTGAGGGGGGGGGGAGAAGCAACAGTGGCCATGCCTCTGGCCCTGTGGCTTAGAAGAGTAAGGAATGGAAGAGGATGGCAGTGGTAAAAGGGTACTCTATAGTTAGGGGTACAGCTAGGTGATTCTGTGGGCGTGAAAAAGAAACAAGGATGGTAGTTTGCCTCCCAAGTGCCAGGGTTTGTGATGTTTCTGAGCGTGTTCACAATATCCTGAAATGGGAGGGTGAGCAGCCAGAGGTTGTGGTACAAATTGGTCCCAATGACATAGGTAGAAAAAGGATGGAGGTCCTGAAAGCAGCATGCAGGGAGTTAGGAAGGAAGCTGAGAAGCAGGACCTCAAAGGTAGTAATCTTGGGATTGCTGCATGTGCTACGCGACAGTGAGTATAGGAATAGAATGAGGTGGAGGATAAATGTGTGGCTGAGAATTGGAGCAGGGGGCAGGGATTCCCCTGCTTTTTGGATCATTATGACCTCTTCTGGGGCAGATGTGATCTGTACAAAAAGGGTGAATTGCAGTTGAGTCCGAAGGAAGACCAATATCCTGGTGGGGAGGGTTTAAACTAGACTTACAGGGTGTGGGAACGGAAGTGAAGAGGCAGAGAATGGGGAGGTTGGAGCAGAAGTAGAGACAGTTTGTAGGGAGTTTGTGAGGAAGGATAGGCAGATGTTTGAGCAAAGATGCAGTCAACCTAATGGTTTGAGATGTGTCTATTTTAATGCAAGAAGTTTCATAAACAAGGTGGATGAACAGAGCGTGGATCAAAACAGGAACTATGACGTTGTGGCCATTACAGGGACTTGGATGTCTCAGGAACAGGAATGGCTGCTGAGTATGCCAGGCTTTAGATGTTTCAAAAAGGACAGAGAGGGAGGCAAAAGAGGTGGGGGCACGATGTTGCTAATCAGGTATAGTATCATGGCTGCAGAAAAGGAGGAAGTCATGGAGGAATGGTATACTGTGGAAGTCAGATACATGAAGGTGGCAATAACTCTACTGGATGTTTTTATAGACTCTCCAATAGTAACAGGTTTATTGAGGAGTAGATAGAATGCAATAATAATAGGGTTGCTGTGATGGGAGATTTTAACTTTCCTAATATTAACTGGAATCTCCTTAGCGCAAGCGGTTTAGATGGGGTGGAGTTTGTTAGGTGTGTTCAGCAAGGTTTCCTGACGAAATATGTAGATAGGCCAACTAGAGTAGAGGCTGTACTTGATCTGGTATTGGGAAATGAACTGGTCAGGTGTCAGGTCTCTCAGTGGGAGAGCATTTTAGAAGTAATGACCACAACTCTATCTCCTTCACTGTAGCACTGGAGGGGGATAAGAGCAGACAATTTGGGGAAATATTTAGTTGGGGTAGGGGGAAATATGCTGTTGGCAGAAACTTGGGAGCATAAATTGAGAGCAGATGTTCTGAGGAAAATGCACGGCAGAAATTTGGCAAATGTTCAAGGAACGTTTGCATGGTGTTCTGCATAGGTATGTTCCATCGAGGCAGGGAAAGGATGATAGGGTTAAAGAACCATGGTGTACAAAGGATGTAGAAAATCCATTAAGAAGAAAAGAAAAGGTTCAAGAAACTAGGTACCAATGGAGCTCTAGATAGTGCAATAGTGGAAATGTGTGCATGGAAGTCCGGTGAGGTAGCAGAGGTACTTAATGAATACTTTGTTTCAGTATTCACTAGGGAAAAAGACCTTGGCAATTGTGGGGATGACTCACAGCAGACTGAAACACTTGAGCATATAGACATTAAGGAAGAGGATGTGCTGGAGCTTTTGAAAAGCATCGTTAGACCGGGGTCCCCAATCTTTTTTGCACCGCGGACCGGTTTAATATTGACAATATTCTTGCGGACTGGCCGACCGGGGTGGGAGGGTAGGGTTGCCAACCGACAAGAGTAGCAGTCAAATCCGGGACACTAGTGTTTACCCCGAGAAAGACTACCATGACCATGAAGCCTTGCGCAGGCACCTGTGTGCACATGCGTGTATGTGCCGATTTTTTTTCTCTCCACAAATTGTTTTTTGGGAATCTGTTCAGTGAAACTACACTGTACATACATTATTTCTACTTTATATAGGCTGTGTATTTAGCATATCGTTCCTGCTTTTACTATATGTTCCTGTTATTTTAGGTTTAATGTGTTATTTGGTATGATTTGTTATGTTATTTTTTGGGTCTGGCAATGCTCAAAAATTTTTCCCATATAAATTAATGGTAATTGCTTCTTCGCTGTATGCCATTTCGGCACGAAAGGTTTCATAGGAACGTTGTACTTTTGGATAGCGGGGGAAATACGGGACAAGGGAGGTCCCGTATGGGACAAACCAACTTAGCCCGATATACGGGATGTCCCGGCTGATACGGGACAGTTGGCAACCCTGTGGGGGGGGAGGGAGGGTGTTAATCACAACTGGAATATAGGTGTTAAGTCAAGTATAAGTCACTTATAAGTGGCTAATACACTCGATTTTGTTCCTAAAAGGGTTTATCTAACGAATTTCATATTAAACACAGCGCATATTTTCCTCACATGAATATAGTGATGTCAATTATAAGTCGCTTATAAGTCAATAGCATCATAACATTTTAAGTAACGTTTGGATATTAAACACACAGCACATATTTTTCGCGTATGAACATATAAAATCATTGCAACACACCAATATCGCTGAATCAGTGGGAGCCCTGGGCTTGTTTTCCTGCAACAAGACGGTCCCATCGAGGGGGGATAGGAGACAGTGATACTCGAAGGGAGTTCCTTGTGTCCAGTCTATTCCGCAGTTTACTTTTCGTTGCATTCGTTGCAGAAAACTCCACTTCGCAGAGATATGATGTTGGAAATGGAAGCAACGTTTTCAGTGCTTTCGTGGCTATCTCAGGATATTTGGCCTTGATTTTGATCCAGAATGCCGGCAGAGATGTTATGTCAAAGATACTTTTCAGCCTGCCGTCATTTGCAAGCTCGGGGAGTTGATCTTCTTCCCGCGCTGACATGGATGACGCGTGAGTAATGACCTCGCGTGCGTTCAAGTTCAACAGTGGGTGTGACAGGGAATGAGGAAGGGTGCAGCTGACTCATATCGCCAAATCATGTCGTTTACTCGCAGCCCGGTAGCACATGCTTTGCAGCCTGGTACCAGTCCGCGGCCTGGTGGTTGGGGACCACTGAGTTAGATAAGTCACCAGGACCGAATGAGATATACCCCAGGCTACTGTGGGAAGTGAGGGAGGAGATTGCTGAGCCTTTGGCGATGACCTTTGCATCATCAATAGAGAAGGGAGAAGTACTGGAGGATTGGAGGGTTACAAACATTGTCCCCTTGTTCAAGGAAGGGAGTAGATATAACCCAGGAAATTATAGACCAGTGAGTCTTACTTCAGTGGTGGGCAAGTTTTTGGAGAAGACCCTGAGAGGCAGGATTTATGAGTACTTGGAGAGACATAATCTGATTAGGGATAGTCAGTATGGCTATGTCAAGGGCAGGTCATGCATTATGAGCCTAATTGAATTCTTTAAGGATGTAACACATTGATAAAGGTAGAGCGGTGGATGTAGTGTATATGGATTTCAGTAAGATATTTGATAAGGTTCCTCATGCACGGCTTCTTCAGGAAGTAAGAAGGCATGGGATCCAAGGAGACCTTGCTTTGTGGATCCAGAATTGGCTTGCCTATAGAAGGCAAAGAGTGGTTGTAGATGGTTTGTATTCTGCATTGAGGTCAGTGACCAGTGGTGTTCCACAGGGATCTGTTCTGGGACCCCTCTTTTTTGTGATTTTTATAATTGACCTGGGTGAAGAAGTAGAAGGGTGGGCTAGTAAGTTTGCTGATGACGCAAAGGTTGGGTGTGTTGTGGATAGTCAGGAGGATTGGCAGAGGTTACAGCAGGACTTTGATAGGACGCAGACTGGGCTGAGAAGTGGCAGATGGAGTTCAACCCAGATAAGTGTGAAGTGGTTCAAATTTGAAGACAGAATATAATATTAATGGTAAGCCTCTTGGCAGTGTGAAGGATCTAAGAGATTTTGGGGTCCATGTCAATAGGACACTCAAAGCTGCTACACAGGTTGACGATGTTGTTAAGAAGGCGTATGGTGTGTTGGCCTTTATCAACTGTGGGATTGAGTTCAAGTACCGTGAGGTAATGTTACAGCCATATAACACCTTGATCAGACCCCACTTGGAGTACTGTGTTCAGTTCTAGTAACCTCACTACAGAAAGGATGTGGATTCTATAGAGAGAGTGCAGAGGAGATTTACAAAGATGTGGCCTGGATTGGAGGACGTACCTTATGAGAATAGGTTGAGTGAACTTGGCCTTTTCTCCCTTGGAGCGACGGAGGATGAGAGATGACCTGATAGAGGTGTATAAGATGATGAGGGGCATTGATCGTGTGGATAGCCAGAGGCTTTTTCCCAGGGCTAAAATGGCTAACACAAGGGGACATAGTCTTAAGGTGCTTGGAAATAGGTACTGAGGGGATGTCAGGGGTAAGTTTTTCCACACAGAGAGTAGAATGCACTGCCGGTGGTGGTGGTAGAAGCAGATAAAGTAGGGTCTTTTCGGAGCTTCTTAGATAGGTACATGGAACTTAGAAAAATAGAGGGCTATGCGGTCGGGAAATTCTAGCACGAGGAAATCGGCAGATGCTGGAATTTCAAGCAACACACATAAAAGTTGCTGGTGAACGCAGCAGGCCAGGCAGCATCTCTAGGAAGAGGTACAGTCGACGTTTCGGGCCGAGACCCTTCGTCAGGACTAACTGAAAGAAGAGCTAGTAAGAGATTTGAAAGTGGGAGGGGGAGGGGAGGGGAGGGGGAGATCCGAAATGATAGGAGAAGACAGGAGGGGGAGGGATGGAGCCAAGAGCTGGACAGTTGATTGGCAAAAGGGATGTGAGAGGGTCCTGGGACAGGAGGCCTAGGGAGTAAGAAAAGGGGGAGGGGGGAACAGGACGCTCTATCCGCCAGAGAAAGCAGGATCTCCCAGTGGCCACACATTTTAATTCCACGCCCCTTTCCCATTCTGATATGTCTATCCACGGCCTCCTCTACTGTAAAGATGAAGCCACACTCAGGTTGGAGGAACAACACCTTATATTCCGTTTGGGTAGCCTCCAACCTGACGGCATGAACATTGACTTCTCAAACTTCCCCTAATGCCCCACTACCCCATCCGTTATTTATTTATTTATATACACACATTCTTTTTCTCTCTCCCTCTGTCCCTCTCTATACTCCTTGCCCATCCTCTGGGCTTCCCCCCTCCCCCTTTCTTTCTCCCTAGGCCTCCTGTCCCATGATCCTCTCACATCCCTTTTGCCAATCAACTGTCCAGCTCTTGGCTCCATCCCTCCCCCTCCTGTCTTGTCCTATCATTTTGGACCTCCCCCTCCCACTTACTATCTCTTCTTTCAGTTAGTCCTGACGAAGGGTCTCGGCCCAAAACATCGACCGTACCTCTTCCTAGAGATGCTGCCTGGCCTGCTGTGTTCACCAGCAACTTTTATGTGGGAAATTCTAGGCCATTTCTAGAGTAGGTTACATGGTTGGCACAACATGGTGGGCCAAGGGGCCTGTAATGTGCTGTAGATTTCTATGTTCTATGTAGATAGGAGAAGTGCAAGCACTGAGGTTGGGTGAAACGACATGTTAGCCCCTCTCCTCTGGACTCCATGGCAAGAAACCCACGTTTCTCCCGCTTCCTATGTCTAGTGTGGTCCCTCCTGCCAAATCTGTGAGATTGGGATGTCTCACCCACCCACGCCGCGGTTTGTGTGAATGCTGTGTGACTTACTGCTGCTGCAATAGCCTGTCGGCATAAAATAGCAGATTGCACACTGCGTACAATTGGTCCATTCTTAATTGATTCTCCTCAGCCAGTTCAATAGCTGCTTTTCACCACAAGCAACGCAGCTTTCTCTAGCTGAAAAATGTAGGCAGAAAGTTTCTCCCCTTTCTCCTGAAACATGTACCTAAACCCCATCATAAGCTCCACTGGGCTTCCCATCGTGTCAAAAATGCTTTCTTGTGCTTGCATGTAGCCCACTGACGTAGCTAAGGGGTTCTCTGCATTTCAGGATCTCACTACTTCAGCAGCCGGACCTTTTAGACTCTCTTCCAGTCACTGTCTTTTCACATTATCAGAGCACTGCCACTCATTCAGCATCTGAGAGGTCTGCTCTGCCCAAGTCTCATATTTCTCCTTCCCCTCCGTGGTGGGCTTCACTCCCGAGAACATTCTTGGCCTACGATAACTTTGACTCTCTGCCAGTGCACTTTGCCATCTATCCGCCAGAGATGTAAGGGCCGATACCAATTCCGAACTTTCACCCTTCACTGGAGGACTCATTAGACCTTCCGCATCAGACCACTCCTTCCCCTCACTTGGCAGAAACGAGAGCAGCTTGTCTTTAAAGTCTCCGGCCTCAGTTACGGGAAACACCCTTGCCTACACTCCCTCTTCTTGGAAAGTATGGATAGCCCGTGGCCCAGCCTCTCCAGGTACCCCAATGGTACCAGGCAGATCCACTCCCGTTACGTCAGCGCTAGTCTGAACTAAAACAAAATCTTTGCCCGCCCTTTGGACAAACTGCCGCTCCATGATTGTAACTTTTCGTAATGCTTGAATGGTACTTAAAACCCTAATCAACAACTCATCTGGGCTGCAGATATCCACCCGACTCAGAACACGAACATTAGCTACAGGTAATCTCTTTGAATCGCACCAACGCTTAATCCCTGCGGCATCCATAACCACTTATCTTAATCACTTTCCTGGACAATAATTTAACACAGGCTTAAACACAAAACCACTTACCAATTCTTAGGGCAATCACACAGCATCTCATGAAATCTATCCCAGGATGATACCCCCACAATGAAACCTCCTTTTACCGAGTCTCTCCAGAAACAGCTTGTTAGCCCCTCACTAACAGCCCCGGACTCTGCGACGAGAAATCCACCTCTCTCTGACTTCATATGTTTAGAGTGTATACAATTTTTGTCCTGCCAAATCTCTGTGATTGGGATGTCTCATCCACCCAAACGGCAGTTTGAATTGATTTGACTTTATTTCTTACATCCTTCACATACATGAAGAGTAAAAGTCCTTATGTAAGTCCCTGTCTGAATGTGTATTGTGTAAATTATAGTAATTTGTAATAAATAGTATGTACAGTAAGATATACAACAAGATAGTCAATATAGCTTAGAAATTTAATTGTGTCAGCGTGAATTAATCAGTCTGATGGCCTGGTGGAAGAAGCTGTCCGGGAGCCTGTTGGTCCTGGCTTTTATGCTGTGGTACCGTTTCCCGGATGGTAGCAGTTGGAACAGTTTGTGGTTGGGGTGACTCGGGTCCCCAGTGATCCTTCCGGTTCTTTTTGCACACCTGTCTTTGTAAATGTCCTGAATAGTGGGAAGTTCACATCTACAAAGGCTGTCCGCACCACTCTCTGCAGAGTCCTGTGATTGAGGGAGGTACAGTTCCCATACCAGGCAGTGATGCAGCCAGTCAGGATGCTCTCAATTGTGCCACCGTAGAAAGTTCTTGGATTTGGTGAAGTCCTTTGGATGTTGATGAAGCAATATATTCTGTTTTGTGTTTCCCATCATAGAAAGAAAAAAAAAAGTCCATAGAATGTATGTAGGATAGAATCAGACATTTCCCTTTCTCCCATGGTCGCTTTCCTTGTTTATCAGATTCCTCCTCCTTCAGCACTTTATACCTTTTCTACATCTCACCTCCAAGCTTCTTACTTCATTCTCGCTACCCCATCCACCCATCTTCCCCCTCACCTGTTCTCACCTGTCACTTACCAGTTTGTACTCCTTCCCTTGCCTCACCTTCTTATTCTGGCTTCTTCCATACTTCCTTTCCAGGCCCAAAATGATGCCTGTTTATTCCTCTCCATAGATATTGCCTGATCTGCTGAGTTCCTTTTGTGTGTATTGCTCTGGATTTCCAGCATTGCTTATGTTTATGATAGAATTAGGTTTAATATCATACTGTATGTTGTTAAATTCATGATTTTATTGCAGTAGTACAATGCCACACATTAAAAACTGTAAATTGCAATAAGAAATACATTAAAAAATTAAATACATCGTGCAAAAAGATTGGTTAACTTGAATAATGCATATGGCAACTGGAAGTGACAAAGAGAAGCAAAAAGTAAGCTGCTAAGTGTACTCATTGCGACAGGCAGCATCTAGAGGCAAACTGTTAACATAGAAACATAGAAAACCTACAGAACAATAGAGGCCCTTTGGCCCACAAAGTTGTGCCGAATATGTTCTTACCTCAGAACTACCTAGGCTTACCCATTGCCCTCTATTTTTCTAAGCTCCATGTATCGATCCAGCAGTCTCTTAAAAGACCCTATCGTTTCTGCCTCCACCACCGCCGCCAGCAGCCCATTCCACGCACCCACCACTCTGTGCGTAAAAATCTTACCCCTGACATCTCCTCTGTACCTACGTCCAAGTTTAGTTGGTGCTTTCTTTGGAAGAGCTGAGAGTCTAGGACAATTTACATACACGCATTATTTTTAAAAGTTATGATCTTGTTTGATAGGCTGAGTGGCTGTTTTCTTTCATGAGGAACAATATTGTAAAATTACCAATTTATTATCCCTGTGGAGAATGAGGAGTAGGTTGAGGAGAAATTTCTTCCCAAACAGTTGTAGAGAATGGTTCAGGCATGGGCTGTAGCTGCTTATCAGAGAAATCCATTAAAATGTTGAAATACTTGATGCAGTGGAAGATAATGGGGCCACAGGAAGAGTTAACAATAATGCTAAGCTTGGTTTACATAATCTCATTTTACATTTATCTAATGTTCCAAGCCTAAGGTGACTGTATCAAAGCTGGAGCTAATTCTGAGATAGATTTCATGTGTTATCTTAAAAGCAAGGTGGAAATAGGAAGGTCAGAAATTCTTGAATTATTTAGATTCAGTACTCTGGAATTTATGAGCAATGTGGTTGAAAGCACATGTGCTAATGGTGAAGAGAGTGGAATTGGTGGATATGCAGCAAACCAACTTAAAAGGATTTATTTTAATTAATGAAGTTAACAGCAATATCAAAGGTTGATTCTCCGAAAATAAGAATTTTACTTTGAACCCCTACAGATATCAACAAAGATTGTTGAGAAAAGTGGTGGACGTGGGTTCAATTTCTATATTTAAGAGAAATTTGATAGGTACATAGATGGGAAGTGTATGGAGGGCTAGTGTCTGGGTGCAGGTCAATAAGACTAGACAGATTAATGATTTGGCACAGACTGGATGGGCTGAATAGCCTGTTTCTGTATTGTACAGCTGTGATTCTATGAAAGGAATATTGGTTAGCTGGGTTAAGAACAGAAAATGCTGGAAATATGTATTAGAAGCAGAGTTTAGTAATGGAAAGACTAGGTCACATCAAGCATCAGCAGGGAAGTCTCCGTGGGAAGCCACTGGATATGAATTGGCTTTTAATGACTTTATTACTTACATCCTTCACATGCATGAGGAGTAAAAAGCTTTACGTTACATCTCTGTCTAAATATGCAATGTGCAATCATAGTAATTTATAATAAATAGAACAATCAATGTAATATAGAGTACATTCAAATCAGCATGAGTTAATCAGTCTGATGGCCTGTTCCAGAGCATGTTGGTCCTGGCTTTTATGCTGCGGTACTGTTTCCCGGATGATAGCAGCTGGAATAGATTGTGGCTGGGGTAACTCAGGGCCCCCAATGATCCTACAGGCCCTTTTTACACACCTGTCCTTGTAAATGTCCTGAATCATGAGAGGATCACAACTACCGATGGGCTGGACTGTCCGCACCATTCTCTGCAGAGTCCTGTGATTAAGAGCATTACAGTTCTCATACCAGACAGTGATGCAACCAGTCAGGATGCTCTCAATTGTGCCCCTATAGAAAGTTCTTAGCGTTTGGGGGCCCATACCAAACTTCCTCAACTGTCTGAGGTGAAAGAGGTGTTGTTGTGCCTTTTTCATCACACAGCTGGTGTGCACAGACCACGAGGTCCTCGGATGGATGCTGTGGAACTTAAAAGCTGTTTACCCTCTCAACCCCAGATCCATCGATGTCAATAGGAGTTAGCCTGTCTTCATTCCTCCTGTAATCCACAACCAGCTCCTTTGTTTTTGTGATGTTGATCGAGAGGTTGTTTTCTTGACACCACTGTGTCAGAGAGATGACTTCTTCCCTGTAGGCCACCTCATTATTGTTTGAGATAAGGCCAATCAATGTAGTGTTGGCAAATTTAGTTAGCAGGTTAGAGCTGTGGGTGGTGATACAGTCATGAGTGTGATTCTAAATGAATAGCTTATCAGTACATAGTACAGGCCCTTCAGCCCAAAATATGCTGACATATAAGTCGACACTAAGACAAATCTACGCCTTTCTTCCTACATGGCCCTCATTTATCTTTCATCCATGTGCCGATTTAAGTATCTTTTAATTCTCCCTTTCGTATTCTTCTTGCAGCGTTCCAGGTGTCTACCACTCTGCTAATAAAAAAAACTTGTGTCTGAAATCTCCCTTAATAATTCTTTCATTTACTGTAAACCGGGGATTCCCAAACTGGGGTCCACAGACCCCTCAGTAGGGGCCCATGGCATAAAAAATGTTGAGACATTGCCACTCTATGGAAGAGTATTCATGAGGAAGAAGGATGTGCAGGATGGAGAGGTAGGGAAAGGATGCACTGATAATTGTGGAACATGTCTACATCAGGAATGAGACAGCATTAAAGATTTTAAAGTCATTTGGACATGAACTGTCAGGATGGGATACAGGATCTTCCCCTAGGCTGTGAGACTACTGAACTTCCTGCCACCACCCAGGTAATATTACTTATGCAGTACAGTATATCTGCTGTACTTTATTCCTTGGTCCAGAAGAACATTGTTTCATTTGGTGGCATACATGTACAGTTGAATGACAATGAACTTGAACTAAAGTGGATAAATACACAGTGCCTGAGTAATCTATTCCAGGATGAAATTTGAAGTAACGGAGGAGAAAACTGTGTCTCTGGCGGTGACTGTTAAATCTGCATATGCAAGGTTCGTCCAACAGATAAAAGGACAAGCCAATCAAATTTCCGTTCATTCTTCTACGTTCTAGGGAATGAAGTTATAACCTATTTGACTTTTCCTTATAACTCAGGTCTCCTGTCCTGATAACATCTTATAAATTTTCTCTGTAGATGTTCAATCTGTATTTACTGTACATCTTTCCTGTAAGTATGTGATTAAAATTGCACATAATACTTCAAACTAGGCTTTACCAACATCTTATACAACTTCAACATAACATCCCATCTCCATAAGACCATAAGGTATTGGAGCAGAATTAGGCCCTTTGGCCCATTGAGTCTGCACCTTCATTCATCATGGTTGATCCATTTTCCTGTCAGCCTCAATCTCCTGCCTTCTCCCCCGTATCCCTTCATGCCCTGACCAATGAAAAATCTATCAACCTCCGCCTTAAAAACACATAAAGACTTAGCCGCCACAGCTGCCTGTGGCACAGAAATCCACAGATTCACCAATCTGGCTAAATCTCTCTTTTGGCTAAATCTCTCTTCTAAAAGACAGCTATATGGACAGGAAAGGAATGGAGGGTTATGGGCTGAGTGCAGGTCGG
The DNA here is from genome assembly GCF_030028105.1 of Mobula birostris. Lineage (NCBI taxonomy): Eukaryota > Metazoa > Chordata > Chondrichthyes > Myliobatiformes > Myliobatidae > Mobula > Mobula birostris. The sequence goes on from NC_092376.1 coordinate 173,731,386, forward strand.
TGGGACTAGGTGAGAGTAAGAGTTCTGCACGGACTAGAAGGGCTGGGATGGCCTGTTTCCGTGCTGTAATTGTTATATGGTTAAAAGGAAGCCCTTCTATTCTGAAGCTGTCTTCTGGTCTTAGACTCTCTCACCAGAGGAGACATCATGTCCACACCCACTCTATCAAGGCCTTTCACCATTTGATAGATATCTATGAGGTCATCCCTCATTCTTCTGAATTCTAGCAAATACAGGCCCAGAGCCTTCAAAGGCTCTTCATATGACAGGCTGTTCAAACCTGAAATCATTTTCGTGAACCTCCTTTGAACCCTCTCCAATGTAAACACATCTTTTCTAAGATAAGGGGCCCAAAACCTCTCACAATACTCCAAGTGAAATCTCAACATTACATCCTTGCTTTTATATTCTCGTCCTCTTGAAATGAATGCTAACATTGCATTTGCCTCCCTCACCACAGCCTCAACCTGCAAATTAACTTTTAGGGAATCCTGCACAAGGATTCCCAAGTCTCTTTGTGCCTCAGTTTTTTTGTAATTTCTCTCCATTTCAAAAACAGTCAACCTTTTCATATGTTTCTACCGAAGTGCATGACCATACACTTCCCAACACTGTATTCCATCTGCCATTTCTTTGCCCATTCTCCTAATCTGTCTTAAGTCCTTTTGTAGACTCTTTCTCAAAACTACCTGCTCCTCCACCTATATTTGTATCCTTTATTGCCTGTATATCCATGACTGTGTTGCCACCCACAGCTCTAATCTGCTAATTAAATTTGCCGACATCACTACATTGATTGGCCTTATCTCAAACAATAGCGAGGTGACCTTAATGCAGGACTCTGCAGATAGTGGTGTAGACATCCCAGCACATCTGTAGTTGTGAATTTACCATGATTCAGGACATTTACGTGGACAGGTGTATAAAAAGGGCCTGTAGGATCATTGGGGACCTGAGTCACCCCAACTGCAATCTATTCTAGCTGCTACCATCGGGGAAACAGTACCACAGCATAAAAGCCAGGACCAGCAGGCTCCGGGACAGCTTCTTCCACCAGGCCATCAGACTGATTAACTCAAACTGATTTGAGTGTAAATCAGTGCCTGACTGGCGGGAGGCAAAGAGTGGGAATAAATGGAGCCTTTCCTGGTTGGCTACCGGAGGCTAGTGGGGACCAAGTCGTTTTACTTTATACACTAATAATTTGGATGATGGAATTGATGGCTTTGTTGCAAAGTTTGCAAACGATATTGAATTGATAAGGAGTAAAAATCTTTACGTCTCCATCTAAATGTGCAATGTGCAATCATAGTAATTTGTAATAAATAGAACAGTCAGTGTAATATAGATCATATTATAATTTATTATAAATTACTATGATTGCACATTGCACATTATGTGGAGACGTAATGTAAAGATTTTTACTCATGTATGTGAGAGATGTAAGAAATAAAGTCAATTCAATTCAATATCATTTGCAAACTTTACAACAGGGCCATCAATTCCATCATCCAAATTATTAGCATATAAAGTAAAAGGAATCGGTCCCTACACAGACCCATGTAGAGTACCACTAGCCTCCGGTAGCCAACCAGAAAAGGCTCCATTTATTCCCAGTCTTTGCCTCCTACCAGTCAGCCACTGCTGTATCCATGATAAATCTTCCCTGTAATATCATGGGCTCATAGCTTGTTAAGCAGTCTCATGAATGGCACCTCGTGAAAGGCCTTCTGAAAATCCAAGTACACAACATCAACTGATTCTCCTTTATCTATCCTGCTTGTTATTTCTTCCAAAGAATTCCAACAAATTTGTCAGGCAAGAATTTCCCTTGAGGAAACAATGCACTCCTGTACTCAATACTTTGATCTATGAAGGCCAATGTGCCAAAAGCATTCTTACCGATCTAACTATGACACCACTTTCAACAAATTATAGACCTGTATTTCCAGATCCCTTTGTTCTACCGCACTCCTCTGAGCCCTATCACTCATTGTGTAAGACCTACCCTGGTTGTCCCCTCAAACTGCAACACTTCACACTTGTTTGCACTAAATTCCATCAGCCATTTTTCAGTCCATTTTTCCAGCTGATCTAGATAATGCTGCAAGCTTTGATGGTCTTCCTCACTGTCCACTACACTTCCAATTTTGGTGTCATCCACAAATTTGCTGATCTAGTGAACCACATTATCATCCAGATCATTTACATAGATGACAAATCACAATAGACCCAGCACCAATCTCTGCAACACTCCACTAGTAATAGGCCTCCAGTCATAGAGGCATCCATGTACTACCACTCTTGGGCTTCTCCCACAAAGCTGATGTGTAATCCAATTTGCTACCTCATCATGAATGCCATGTGCTGAACCTTCTTCACCAACCTGTCTTGTAGGACCTTGCCTTACTGAAGTCCACGTAGACAACATCCACTGCCTTGGCTTTATTAACTTTCCTAGTAACTTCCTCGAAAACTCTATAAGATTGGTTCGACATGACCTACCATGCACAAAGCCATGCTGACTGTCCTTAATCAGTTCCTGTCTATCAAAATATATATCTGGTCCCTTAGAATACCTTTCCCACTACTGGTGCCAGGCTCACTGGCCTATAATTTCTTAGAGCCGTTCTTAAACAGCAGAACAACATTAGCTATCCTCCGATCCTCTGATACCTCACTTGTTGTTGATTTAAATATCTCTGCTACGGCCCCTGCAGTTTTTGCGCTAGCATTGCACAGGGTCTGAAGGATAATGTTCATCCTGATTTGCTTCAAAACAGCAAACACCTCCTCTATGATCTGTATAGGGTCCATGACTTCTATACTGCATTGCCTCAGAGTGTCCGCATCCCAAGTAAATCTGAAGTGATCTGAGATGTTGGCAAACTGGGTCCGAATTTGACTTGTTGATAGGAACCAAAGAGTAATAGTGGAGGGGTGTTTATCTGACTGGAAGTCTATAACAATTTGAGTACCACAGGGATTGGTGCTGCAACTCCTGTTTGTTATAATTGGCCTCAGTGAGAATGTGGATGGTTGTACTCGTAAGTATCCAGACAATACAGAAGTGGTGGAGTTGTAGATAGTGAAGAAGGTTGTTTAAGGGTACAGAGGAGCATGGATCAGCTGGAAAGTTGGGAAAAGTGGTGGCAGATGAATTTGGTCAAGTGTGAAATACATTTTGGTTTAAATACTGGGTAAAATTTGATTATATGGCAGGGACCTCAGAGGGAACTAAGAGTGCAAATTCATAATTCCCTAAAAATATTGACATAGATAGTGTAGTGAAGAAAGCATGTAAACTGCTTACCTTCATAACCCAAGCCACTGAGTAAAAGTGGGACAGCAAAATGCTGGAGGAACTCAGCAGGCCAGACAGCATCTATGGAAAAAAGTACTGTTGACGTTTCAGACCAAGACCCTTTGGCAAGAGTGGAGAAAAAAAGATGAGTAGATTTAAAAGGTAGGGGAGGGGAGAGAGAAACACAAAGTGATAAGTGAAACTGGGAGGGGGAGGGATGAAGTAAAGAGCTGAGAAGCTGATCGGTGAAAGAGGAACGGGGCTGGAGAAGGGGGAGTCTGATAGGAGAGAACAGAAGGCCATGGAAGAAAGAAAAGGGGGGAGGAGCATCAGAGGGAGGCGATGGGCAGGCAAGGAGATAAGGTGAGAGATGGAAAAGGGGGTGGGGAATGGTGAAGGAGAGGTAGAGGCATTACTGGAAGTTCGAGAAATGATGTTCGTGTCAAAAGGTTGGAGGTTGTTCCTCAACCTGAGTGTGTACTTTTTTCCATAGATGCTGCCTGGTCTGCTGATTTCCTCCAGCATTTTGTGTGTGTTGCTTGAATTTCCAGCATCTGCAGATTTTCTCTTGTTTGTGGTAAGAATTGGGATGTTAGATTCATAGAGTTATATGGCAAGTAACAGGCCCCTTTGGCCCAACCTGATCATGCTGACCAAGATGCCTACCAAAGCAATTTGCCTGCATTTTCACCAGTTGCTTTTAAACCCGCCTTATCCATATTGCTGTCCAAATGTCTTTTAAATTTTGTGACTGTTCTGCCTCTACACAGCCTGTGGCAGCTTGTTTCACACCATCCTCGGTGTGAAAAAGTTTGCCCCACAGTTCCCCTTTTTAAACACAAGAGGTTCTGCAGATGCAGGAAATCCAGAGCAATACACACAAAATGCTGGAGAAACTCACCAGGTCTTTGGAAGTTTATTCCCCTCTATGGAGAGGAATAAACAGTCAATGTTTTGGGCTCTTAATCAGGACTGGAAAGGACGGGAAAAATGCCAGAATAAGAAGGTGGGTGGATCAGAAAGAGTACAAGCTAGAAGCTGATAGAAGAAGCAGGTGGGTGGTAGAGGGATGAAGAAGTGAGAAGCTGGGAGGTGAAAGGTGGAAGAGGTAAAGGGCTAAATAAATTGATAGGAGAGGAGAGTGAACCATGGGAGAAAGGGAAGGAGGAGGGACACCAGAGGGAGATGATAGGCAGGTAAAGAGAAGAGGTAAATGTCCAGACAGGGAAACTGAAGAAAGGGGAGGGGAAGGAAAAAATTACTGGAAGTTAGAGAAATCAGTGTTCATACCATCAGGTTGGAGGCTACCTAGATGGAATTCCACTTTTTAAATCTTTCCCTTCTCACCTTAAACCTTGGCCATTTATTTTTAGATCTTATGTCTAGCATCAATTTACAAACCTTCACAAGGTCACCCCTCAGTCTCTTTCACTCCAAGGAAATAAGTTACAGCATATCCAATCTCTCCTTCTAACTCAAGCCCACCAGTTCCAGCAACATCCTTTAAGTCTTCTATTTTACCCTTTCTAACTTAATCACATCCTCCCATTCATGCCAAAACCAGAAATGCTTGCAATTGTCAAACTAGTGCTTTGTATAACTGTAATACGATGTACCAACTCTTGTACTCAGTGTCATAGCAAATGAAGCCATACAAGCTAAAGACCTTCTTCACTATGCAATGCACTTGTATCACCCTTGTTCTTGCAGCCCTTCCAAAATGAAGGCCTAACATTAGCCATCCTCAGTCTTCTGGGACCTCACCTGTAGCCAATGAAGATACAGAAATCTCTGTCAGGGCCCCATTAGTTTGTTTCTTTGGTCCCTATAATGTCCTGATTAGGACCTGGGGATTTATCCACCTTTAGATCACCACCATTGTAATGTCAATGTGTTTCGAGATAGTAGCATTCTCTTCCTGAACTCATTCTCTTCTGTGCTCTTCTCTACAGTAAATGAAAAGTATTTATTTAAGACCTTTCTTTCTCCTGTACTCCACATCCTCAAGGACCATAAGTACATTAGACATATTGGCAGAATTAAGCCATTTGACCCATCAATTCTGCTCCACCATTCCATCATGGCTGATTTATGATTCCCTCAACCCCATTTTCTTGCTTTCTCCCTGTAACCTTTGACACCCTAACTAATCCTATCAACCCTTCTTTGAATGTACCCAATGACTTGGCCTCCACAGCCATCAGTGACAATGACTTTCACAGATTCAGCACTGTCTGGCTGAAGAAATTCCCCCTCATCTCTGTTCTAAATGGACGTCCCTTTGTTCTGAGGCTGTGCCCTCTGGTCCTTGAACTCTTCCACTCCTCCTTAGTTACCCTTTAGCTCTTAATCTACTTGTAGAGTCCTTTGGGATTCTCTCCTTCACATCCGCCAGTGATATTTCACATTCTCCTTTTGGCACCTTAAGATACTCCTACTTTCCTTATCCTTTTCAAGGTGTCACTTTGATCCCTGTTGCATAAATCTGACTTTTACCTTCTTTTCTCCTGACCAGAACCACATTCTGATAAAGTATCATGGACTTGAAAAAGTAATTCTCCTTCTCTACTCGGTTGCTGCCTGATCTGCTGAATGTTTTCATGGATCTGTTGTTGTCATTTCCGATTTCTAGATTCTACAGGCTTTGGATTGTCAGTTGGTTAGCAGCATTACTACTGGGTATGTACAGTCATCATCATCATCATCAGGTGACATGCCCAGTTTGAGCTTTGACTGCCATGGCCCACACACTCCTGTTTCGGGTCAAGTGGATCAATTCATTAGTATTCATTTCCAGTTCTCTGGCTGCTGTCTCCATCATCATTTGTCTTTGTCTTCCTCTTACTTTCTTCCCTTCAATTTTTCCTATAATTACCATGCATTCTAACTCCTCTTTCCTAATCACATGTCCAATGAAGTTACGTTGCCTTTTCATGATCTCATACATTATTTCTCTTTTTGTGTTTGCTCTGTTCATGACATCCTTGTTAGATATTCGTTTCGTCCATGATATTCTTTGCATCCTCTTCAAAAACCACATCTCTGCTGCTACAATTCGTTTCCTCATGTTACTAGATATTGTCCAACATTCTGAGCCATATAACATAACTGGATAAACGTAACATTTCAGTACTCTGAGGTGGGTTGCCACGCCTAGTTTAGTATTGGTCAGTATACTCTTCATTCTCGTAAAGGTGCCTTTTGCCATCCCTATTCTTCTTTTGATGTCCAAGTCGCACCTGCCATCTGATATCACCCAGCTTCCTAAGTAGCAAAATTTCTGTACTTGTTTTATGACTTCTCGATTTATTCTCAGCCTGCATATAGGATTCTCCTTCTTTTTGGATATCACCATACATTGTCTTTTTGCAATTAATAGATAGACCCATTTTTGCACTTTCTTCAACAATTATATTAATTAAGTTTTGTGGTTCTTCCTCCGTACTTGCAATTAACACAATGTCATCTGCATATCTGAAATTATTGATATTTTCACCACCAACTTTGATTCCCAAGATGTCTCTTATTTTTTGTAATATTGTTTCACTGTACACATTAAATAAATCAGGGGAGAAAACACACCCTTGTCTAACACCTGTCTTGATTTTTGTAAACTGACTCACTTCTCCATCTATTCTTACAGTGGCAGTTTGTTCCCAGTACAGATTTCTGATTAGGCAGAGGTCTTTCAAATCTAGATTTAGAGTTTTCTGTAATATTTCAAATAACTTATTGTGCTTCACTTTACCAAATGCTTTTGTGTAGTCGATAAAACAAATAAATCTTTTTGCACTTGAATAGCTCGTTCTGATAGTATCCTTATCATCAATATTGTGTTTCTTGTACCTTCCACAAATCCACATTGTTCTTTGCCTGTTTCAGCTTGTATCTTACTTTTAGCTCTTGTCATCAAAATTCTTAGAAGTATCTTGGTGATATGACTCATTAAACTTATGGTCCTACATAATTCACATTCTATTGCTCCGGGTTTCTTAGGAAGAGTGATAAATACTGATTTTTTCATCTCTTCTGGTATTATTCCAGTCTCATAAATTTCATTGATTAAATCAGTAAGTTTTTCAATTCCATAATCTTCAAGGGCGATAATTTGTTCTATTACTAATTCATCAGGACCTGCTGCCTTTCCTTTCTTCATCTTATTTATTGCATTACGAACTTCAGATTTTAAAATACTTGGACCTTCAATGTTTTTCTTAATTTCTGGTTTTTCACCTCGATCGTCTTCAAACAACAATTCCTGAATCTACTCAGTCCATCTGTTCATAATCTCATCTTTTTCCATGATAATGGTACCGTCCTTTGCTTTCAAACATCCACTTGAAGAACAGAGGAGCTTTTTACCAGCGATATTCTTGATTTGTTGATGTAGCTTTTTTGGATCAGTAATAAGGATTCTTTCTATTTGCTCACATTCCTGGTTTAACCATTCTTCTTTGGCTTTTTGGCATAAGATTTTAACATTTTTATCTAAGGATTTACTTTCTTCTGTCTCCTTTCTTCCATTAGATTTTTGATTTCATCTGTCATCCATTTATTCTTTGTGCTTTTTTCTTTTTTAGGAATCACTGACTTTGCTGATTCTACCAAGGTATCCTTTAGAGAGGAGTTAAATTTCATTTTCTACTCACTTAACTATTATTAGTTAATTATCAGTTCATCTTCTACTCACTTAACTATTCACAGTAACAAAAATTTTGACCAGGGGTGCCCAAACTTTTGCATGCCACTGTATATATAGCTGGGGTGCCTTAAGACTTTTGCATAGTACTGTATTTGTCAGTGCGGAGTGAAGAGTAAGTTTGAAAATCTGGCAGGTGCAAAGGATGTTGGGAAGAGTTCACTGCCAAGAAGGCCCACCAGCGCCTTTACTTCCTAAGAAAACTGAAGAAATTTGGCCTGTCCCCTAAAACCGATGTACCATAGAAAGCATTCTTCTAGGGTGCATCACAACCTGGTATGGAAGTTGCCCTGTCCAAGACCAGAAGAAGCTGCAGAAGATCGTGAACACGGCACGGCGCATCACACAAACCAATCTTCCGTCCTTGGACTCACTTTACACAGCACGCTGTCGGAGCAGTGCTGCCAGGATAATCAAGGACACGACCCACCCAGCCAACACACTTTTCGTCCCTCTTCCCTCTGGGAGAAGGCTCAGGAGCTTGAAGACTCGTACGGCCAGATTTAGGAACAGCTTCCTTCCAACTGTGATAAGACTGCTGAACGGATCCTGACCCGGATCTGGGCCGTACCCTCCAAATATCTGGACCTGCCTCTCGGTTTTTTTGCACTACCTTACTTTCCATTTTTCTATTTTCTATTTATGATTTATAATTTTAAATTTTTAATATTTACTAATTTTTACTATTTTTAATATTTAATATTTGTAATCCAGGGAGCAGGAAGCGCAGAATCAAATATCGCTGTGATGATTGTACGTTCTAGTATCAATTGTTTGGCGACTATAAATTATAAATTATAAAGTATAAAGTATAAAAGAATAACGTGGGTGGACCATCATGGAAAGGTTATAGGACAGGAGGCAGAGTAGGAGAGCCAAAGTGGTGGGGGGGCAGGGTGCAGACACACCCAGCCTTGAGACTCCAGGGAAAGTCATTTGATTCCAAACTATTGGTGCATTGATTGCTATCATCTTCAACAGATACTATTTCTAGACTTTGAAATCTATTCCTTACTTCAATTGTAAATTTTTGTCTTAAGTTTTCTTCTTTAATTAATTGCAAGTAGTCAAGGGATTGTTCAGGTTTTTGCTTCTTTAGTTTTTTAAGTTTTACTTTTTCATGACATACTACTGGGTTATGGTCACTATTACAGTCTGCACCTGGATATATTTTGCATTGAGTCATTGAGTTTCTAAATCTTTGGTTTATAGTAATAAAGTCAATTTGACTTCTAGTGTTATCACCTGGACTTTTCCAGGTCCACAAGTGTCTTGGATGGTTTTTAAAGTAGGTATTCATAATGACCTGATTATTCATCTTGCACCATTCTACCCATTTCTCACCTCTTTCATTTCATTCCCCTAGTCCAAATTTTCCAATGGTATTTCCATCAGCACCTTGTCCTACTTTAACATTTAGATCTCCCATGACAATAACAATATCTTGAGATTTGCATCCATTCTTTGCTTGTTCAAGCTCTTCATAGGATTTATCTATATCCTGTTCCATCTGTTGGTGCATATACCTGTATAATTGCTAAATCAAATGGTTATCCTCTGAGTCTAACAAGGAGCACTCTTTCGGATATCGCCTAATGTCCTAAAACTCTTTTTGCCATGTTTTCATCCATTAGAATTCCTACTCCAATAGTATGGGATGTTCCACAAGAATAAACTAATGTTTTATTTCTAATCTGACATGTTCCAGCACCTATCCAAAGAACTTTGCTAATTCCCATGATGTTAATCTTTAGTCTTTCCATTTCATTTATCACATTGTCCAACCTTCCTGCTTGATACAGGGTTCTTACATTCCAAGTGGAAATAATTTTCTTTTGTGTTATTTGAATTTTATGACCAGTAGCTTGATGACGGTCGGGGATCCCCTGCTGGCCAGAATCAACCCTACCGAGCGAAACATCTTCAGAGTTGTCTTGAAGGTCCTCCTGACGCTGTTGTTGTGTGATACATTTTGTGAGTTTGACCATGGTTTTCTTAGCAAATAGCAACGGTGGTTTGCTATTGCCTACCATTGGGCGAACTAAGGAAATCGCCATTTCTCTTCCCAAACGTTTATCGGCCTATACTATAGCCATTGACATTTGAGGTCATAGCCCATCCGCGTTCTCCGTCATAAGTTCAGTTACTGACCTGCTGGATCCGCCGTTGGCCTTCGCTCATATCCTGAGCAGGAACCCTTGCAGGTGCTACCGTTCCAGGTCAGAGCTGCCCTGGGAGCAACGAATGACTAAGGGGTAACTCCACTTTCCCCAAAGCTCTGAAAGTCCCCAATCAGAGCCTCATCACCGGTTGCAGTTTACAGTTATACCCAGGACTGAAATTTGGAACCTATTGTATGTACAGTAGCAGGGTTAATCTAGTGGAAGATGAGTGTCAGGCTTTGAAATAATCAACTCAAGGCTTGAATAAAATGTGCGGCTGCAGATTGGCTGAGCTGAGATGGAAGTGACTCATACCAGCAAAGTGGTCAGTGTGGTTAAATAGAAAAGCTAAGTTTGCCAGTATATGATTAAATTTTGAACTGAGTGTGGAAAAGTCAAAGTAAATTTATCATCAAAGTATGTATATGTCACTCTATTTGACCTTAGAATTAATTTTTGTCGGCATTTACAGGAAGTACAATAGAATTTATGAAAAGCTACACAGTAAGACTGACAAACAACCAATGTGCAAAAGAAGACAAATTGTGAAATTAAAGAATAAATAATACTAAGAATATGAGTTGTCCAGTCATTGAAAATTAGTCTGTTGACGATTAGGCTTTTGAAGTCAGTTTAATACTGAGTTGAGTGAAGTTATCCCTTCTGGCTCAGGACCCTGATAGTTGAAGGGTAACAAGTATTCCTGAATCTGGTGGTTTGGGTCCTGAGGCTCCTGTACCTCCTTCCTGATGGTAGTAGCAAGAAGAGAGTATGGCCTGGATGGTGTGGGTCCTTGACGATGGATGCTACTTTCCTGCGACAGCACTCCATGGAAGTTTCAGTTGGGCCTGAAGGCAGTGGCTTCAGATGTTCAAAATGTCTTTTAGGTGTGTACTAGTGGCAATTCTAGCTCATTTGGAACCACTGTGCAAGCTGTGTGAGAGTACTGGTGCAGTAGAGGGATCAGGAGAGTTCGAGCTGTGAAAATTTTTTCAAAAACTGCAGATACTCTAAATCTAAAGTGCTTGCAAATTCTCAGACCTGAAATGTTAATTCTGTTTTCCTTCCAAGTTCAATTTCAGATTTATTGCCTTCTGACTGTACACATATACGACCAAATGAAACAGTGTTCCTCCGGACCACAGTGCACCCACAAAACATATCACATACAGCGCATAAAACAAAATATTACCATAAGCAAGTTGATAGAATATAATTCAAAATGCATATAGTGCACAGCAGGTAAACAATACAGTAAACAGCTGGCTGTCCTAGTGCGAGACCTCAGTGGTGGCAGGGTATTCATTAGTCTCACAGCCTAAGGGTAGAGCTTTTACCTAGTCTGGTAGTCCTGGCCCTGATGCTTCTGTACCTCCTTCCTGACGGTAGTGAATCAAAGAGATCGTGGGTTGGATGATGGGGATTCTCAACAATGTTTTGGGCCCTTTGTCTACAATGCTCCCATTAAAGGTCATAAATGGGGTGGGGGTGGGGTGAGGGACGCCAGTGATCCTCTCAGCTGTTTTTACTATCCTCCATAGGTTCTTGCAGTCAAATGCTTTGCAGCTTCCCTCCTGCGGCCTAAGCCTTCTCTGTCTTTATTTTGAGTTAGATCTAGGAATTGGTACTGTGAATACAGAAGCAAAAGCCACATCAGCAGGTAATGTTGCCAAGCAATATTAAAATGTTAGGGATCAAGTATTGGTCATTAAAGAAATTTGGGGGAAAATTGTGATTGCAGGAGAATGTATTGCTGAATATTCTCTGGCCTTGCTCCATAAAATACTAAGCATCTATTATTTAGTATTTGCCAGGCCAGGTCATAATACTCTCAGAGGCCAGGTAGAGGTCATAGAGCCCATCACTAAATTTAGTCAATATTCACTTCTTGACAATATGCACCATTGTTGGATCACACCACAACAGCAGGATGGTTATTGCAAAGTGTCTTGTAGTCATGGCTGACTGCAAAGATACCTTAATCAGCCCCGTTCGACCCAATGAGCCATGCTATCCAGCAGCAATCAATATTTAATCCTAGTCGAATCACAGGACAGTTTACAATGACCAATTAACCTACTAACCGGTACATCTTTGGACTGTGGGAGGAAACTGGAGTACCTGGAGGAAATCCACACATACACTGGAAAGAACATACAACCTGAATCAGTTGATATGCTCTACTGACGTGGAAGATTGAAGCCTGGTGAGATGTTAATGCTGCCTGCATTGGAATGGGTTGCAGACTGTTTCCACAGGGTCTCCTCAGTCATTTTATGATTAGCAGTCTCAAGCATTACGGATGTTTTGAGGGAAGGTTGCAGCTGCTGTGTTGATACAGGGTATATAAGACTCAAGGCCATTTGGTTCAATGCTGGCTTAAAAGGGGCTTCAAATAGGAATAAATATGCATTGATCTGCACAGTCTCATGCAGACAGTCAGTAGCAATCTTTTTCCTAATCAAGGGGAGAGCAGGTTGACTCAAAACTGAGAGCCTAGAAAGAATCAAGTCAAGTCACTTTTTATTGTCATTTCGACCATAACTGCTGGTACAGTACACAGTAAAAACAAGACAACGTTTTTCAGGACCATGGTGCTACATAAACAATACAAAAACTACACTGAACTACGTAAAACAGCACAAAACTACACTAGACTACAGACCTACCCAGGACTGCATAAGGTGCACAAAACAGTGCAGGCATTACAATAGACAATAGGTGCAGGAGTAGGCCATTTGGCCCTTCAAGCCGGCTCGGCCATTCACTGTGATCATGGCTGATCATCCACAATCAGTACCCCATTCCTGCCTTCCCCCCATATCCCTTGACTCCACTATCTTTAAGAGCGCTATCTCTTTCTTGAAAGCATCCAGAGAATTGGCCTCCACTGCCTTCTGAGGCAGAGCATTCCACAGATCCACAACTCTCTGGGTGAGAAAGGTTTTCCTCAACTCCGTTCTAAATGGTCTACCCCTTATTCTTAAACTGTGGCCTCTGGTTCTGGACTCCCCCAATTCAATCAGATCCCCTCTCATCCTTCTAAGTTCCATTTTATATAAGCCCAGTTGCTCCAGTCTTTCAACATATGACAGTCCCGCCATCCCGGGAATTAACCTCGTGAACCTATGCTGTACTCCCTCAATAGCAAGGATGTCCTTCCTCAAATTTGGAGACCAAAACTGCAAACAATACTCCAGGTGTGGTCTCACCAGGGCCCTGTACAACTGCAGAAGGACCTCTTTGCTCCTATACTCAACTCCCCTTGTTATGAAGGCCAACATGCCATTAGCTTTCTTCACTGCCTGCTGTACCTGCATGCTTACTTTCAGTGACTGATGAACAAGGACACCTAGATCTCATTGTACTTCCCCTTTTCCTAACCTGACACCATTCAGATAGTAATCTGCCTTCCTGTTCTTGCCACCAAAGTGGAAAACCTCACATTTATCCACATTAAACTGCATCTGCCCACTCACCCAACTTGTCCAAGTCACCCTGCATTCTCATAGCATCCTCCTCACATTTCACACTGCCACCCAGCTTTGTGTCATCTGCAAATCTGCTAACGTTACTTTCAATCCCTTCATCTAAATCATTAATGTATGTTGTAAATAGCTGCGGTCCCATCACCAAGCCTTGCGGTACCCCACTAGTCACTGCCTGCCATTCTGAAAGGGACCCATTAATCCCTACTCTTTGTTTCCTGTCTGCCAACCAATTTTCTATCTATGTCAGTACCCTACCCCCAATACCATGTGCTCCAATTTTGCCCACTAATTTCCTATGTGGGACCTTATCAAAGGCTTTCTGAAAGACCAGGTACACTACATCCACTGGCTCTCCCTTGTCCATTTTCATAGTTACATCCTCAAAATATTCCAAAAGATTCTTCAAGCATGATTTCCCCTTTGTAATCCATGCAGACTCGGACCAATCCTGTTACTGCTATCCAAATGTGCCGCTATTTCATCTTTTATAATTGACTCCAGCATCTTCCCCACCACTGATATCAGGCTAACTGCTCTATAATTCCCTGTTTTCTCTCTCCCTCCTTTCTTAAAAAATGGGAAAACATTAGCTACGCTCCAATCCACAGGAACTGATCCTGAATCTATAGAACATTGGAAAATGATTACCAATGAGTCCATGATTTCTACAGCCACCTCCGTAAGTACCCTGGGATACAGACCATCAGGCCCTGGGGATTTATCAGCCTTCAGTCCCATCATTCTTTCCAACACCATTTTCTGCCTAATCTGAATTTCCTTCAGTTCCTCCGTTACTGTAGGTCCTCTGGCCACTATTACATCTGGGAGATTGTTTGTGTCTTCCATACTGAAGAGAGATCCAAAGTACCTGTTCAACTCGTCTGCCATTTCTTTGTTCCCCATAATAAATTCACCCTTTCTGTCTTTAAGGGCCCAACTTTGGTCTTAACTAATCTTTTCCTCTTCACATACCTAAAGAAGCTTTTACTATCCTCCTTTATATTCTTGCTTAGTTTACCTTCGTGCCTCATCTTTTCTCCCTGTATTGCCTTTTTAGTTATCTTCTGTTGCTCTTTAAAAGTTTCCCAATCCTCTGGCTTCCCACTCATCTTTGCTATGTTATACTTCTTCTCTTTTATTTTTATACTGTCCTTGACTTCCCTTGTCATCCACGCTCACCCCTTACTCCCCTTAGAATCTTTCTTCCTGTTTGGAATGAACTGATCCTGCACCTTCTGTATTATTCCCAGAAATACCTGCCATTGTTGTTCCACTGTCATCCCTGCTAGGGTATCTTTCCAGTCAGCTTTGGCCAGCTCCTTCCTCATGGCTCCATAGTCCCCTTTGTCCAACTCTAATACTGACACTGCTGATTTTTCCCTTCTCCCTCTCAAATTGTAGATTAAAACTTATCATATTATAATAAATAATAAACAAGACAATATGCACTGTAGAGGGCAGTAGGTTGGTGTCAGTCCAGGCTCTGGGTATTGAGGAGTCTTGATGGCTTGGGGGAAGAAACTGTTACATAGTCTGGTCGTGAGAACCTGAACACTTAGGTGTCTTTTGTCAGATGGCAGGAGGGAGAAGAGTTTGTATGAGGGGTACGTGGGGTCCCTCATAATGCTATTTGCTTTACGAATGCAGCGTGTGGTATAAATGTCTATAATGGCGGGAAGAGAGACCCCAATGATCTTCTCAGCTGACCTCACTATCCACTACAGAGTCTTGTGATCCAAGATGGTGCAATTTCTGAATCAGGTAGTGATGCAGCTGCTCAGGATGCTCCCAATACAGCCTCTGTATAATGTGGTGAGGATGGGGGGGTGGGAGGTGGACTTTTCTCAGCCTTCGCAGAAAGTAGAGACACTGCTGGGCTTTCTTTGCTATGGAGCTGGTGTTGAGGGACCAGGTGAGATTCTCCGCCAGGTGAACACCAAGAAATTTGGTGCTCTTAACGATCTCTACGGAGGAGTCATCATTGTTCAGCGGAGAGTGGTCGCTCCGTGTCCTCCTGAAGTCAACAACCATCTCTTTTGTTTTGTTCACATTCAGAGACAGGTTGTTGGCTCTGCACCAGTCTGTTAGCCGCTGCACCTCCTCTCTGTATGCTGACTCATCGATCTTGCTGATGAGACCCACCACAGTTGTGTCATCAGCGAACTTGATGATGTGGTTCGAGCTGTGTGTTGCAGCACAGTCGTGGGTCAGCAGTGTGAACAGCAGTGGACTGAGCACACAGCCCTGGGGGGCCCCCGTGCTCAGTGTGATGGTGTTGGAGATGCTGCTTCCGATCCGGACTGACTGAGATCTCCCAGTCAGGAAGTCTAGGATCCAGTTGCAGAGGGAGATGTTCAGGCCCAGTAGGCTCAGCTTTCCAATCAGTTTCTGAGGAACGATTGTGTTGAAAGAGGAGTTGATAGAAGAGTTCCAAGCATGAACACCGTTGCTGAGCTAAGTTGCACATTTACAAAGTCAGTATAAACTGACCAGCTCCACAGTGAGACTCAGTACTCTGTTGCCCAGTGCAAGAGAGCAAAGGTCTGAGGAATCTGATTCCTGTGTATATTTCTCAGTAGGCTGAGAAAGATCGAATTATATATGTATTTATTTAGTTACAGTGTGGAACAGACCCTTTCAGCCCATCAAGCTGCTCCGCCCAGCAACTTAACAATTTAACCCTAGCCTAATCATAGGACAATTTACAATAACCAATTAACCTACTAACTATTATGTCTTTGGAATGGGAGGGGAAACCGGAGCATGCAGAGAAACCCATATGTTCCAGAGAGGAACATACAAACTCCTTACAAATGTCATTGGAACTGAAATCGAAATTCCGACGCTCCAAGCTGTAATAGCGTCATGCTAACGACTAGGCTACTGTGGTGCCCATTACTACATTTTCGTACATATACATGGTGAGGAAGGCAAATGCAATATTAGCATTCATCTCAAGAGGTCTAGAATACAAGAGCAGGGATATGATGCTGAGGCTTTATAAGGCACTGGTGAGGCCTCATCTTGAATATTATGAGCAGTTTTGGGTTCGTTATGTAAGAAAAGTTGTGCTGGCATTGGAGAGGGTTCAGAAGAGGTTCACAGGATGATTCTGGAAGTGAAAGGGTTATCATATGAGGAACTGGGCCTGTACTCTGGAATTTAGAAGGATGAGGGGGGATCTTATTGAAACCTTTCGAATGTTAAAAGGCCTAGACAGGGTAGATGTGGAAACAATGTTACCCATGGTTGGGGAGTCTAGAATAAGGGGACACAGCCTCAGGATAAGGGGCATCCATTTAAACAGATGCAGGGAAATTTCTTTAGGCAGAGGATGGTGAATTTGTGGATTTTGTTACCACAGGCAGCTGTGGAGGCCAGGTTGTTGGGTCTTTTTAAGGCAGAGATTGATAGATTCTTGATTGGCCGTGTATCAAAGGTTACAGGGAGAAGACCAGGGAGTGGGGCTGAGGAGAGGGAGAAAAAAAAGGATAAGGCATGATTGAATGGCAGAGCAAACTCATGGGCAAATGGCTTAATTGGGCTCCTTTGTCTTATGGTCTGATATGGTAACATATACGTACATTGTTAATAAATTTATAGATCATAGAGTGATAGAACACCACTGCAGAGAAACAGGTCCTTTGGCTCACCTAGCCTATGCTGGACCATTAATCTGCCTCGTCCCATCGACCAGCTTCAGGACCAAAGCCCTGAATGCCCCTCCCATCTGTGTACTTATCCAATTTTCTCTTAAATGTTGAAGTCGACTCCTTATACATCATTTGCTCTGGCAGCTCATTTCATGCTTTCACCACCCTCTAAATGGAAAAGTTCCCCCTCAGGTTCTCCTTAAACACTTAACCTTTCACCCTTAACCCATGACCTCTAGTTGTAGCCTCATCAACCTCAGTGGAATAAACCTGCTTGGATTTTACCCTATCTATACCCCTCATAATTTTGTATAATTCTTTTAAATCTCCCCTCCATCTTCTACTTTCTAGGGAATAGAGTTCTAACCTATTCAACCTTTCTCTATATCTCAGGTCCTCAAGTCCAGGCAACATTGTAAATTGTAAATTTTCTCTGCACTCTTTCATCTTATCGATAGCTTTTCTGTAGGTAAGTGACCAAAAATGCAAACAATATTCCGAATTAGGCCTTACTAGCATCTTGTACACTTTCAGTATAACATCCCAACTCCAGTATTCAATACTTTGATTTATAAAGGCCAATCTTCAAAGGTTAATTTTATTATCAAAGTACTGTATGTATGCAGAATACAAATCAAACTTGTCTCCTCCGGATGGCCATAGAATACAGAGACCATATAGATATGTGAAAGAAGGACATCAATGCCCCAGGCACGAAAAGAAAGAAACAAGCACTCACCAACCCCTCCCCCACACAAAAACCAACAGATCACCCAAATCCCCCAGACTGCCAATCCGCAACAACAATGAATAGGTGTGAACATGTAAAAAACGTAGAACTGAAAGAGGCCAATATGAACTACAGTTAATTTGAACTCCAGTCCAATCCATAAATCTCAGAATTTCAATAACATCCTGGAGAGCATCAGGACTCTGGCAGTGACTTGAACCAGCGGCTGCTTGAATGGCAGCGACTCAAACTAGCAGCCTGTCCGAGGACAGTGACTCGAACCAGCAGATTCTCTGAGAACCACTCACTCTCCTCCCCATTTGTCTTGATGTTTCAGTCTTACTCAATGCTTTAATCAGTGAAAAATGTTGTTGATCATGGCCTATTGTCTCGTCTCTGAGCTTCTCCTTGTGGTAGCTCATGGTCGCATTTCTCTCCTGGAGTTTTCTCAGGGACAGTAAAGTGTTAGCTCACTCAATTGAACTACAGGCTGTATGTCACTGGCTCCAACAGTTTCGAAAACAGAACTAAGATTAAAAAGAATAAGTAGAAGGCATAGAAAAGCTGAAATAATTAGCTATCTGGAAGATGTCGCCTGAGGACTCATTGTTCTCTGGTGCCACCTTGACCACAAGATGCTCTTCAATGTGTCATAAGTTCTCTGTACAACACTATCTACCTGTGACACCACTGTCAAGGAATTATAGATCTGTATTCCCAGATTCCTGTATTCTACTGCATTCCTCAGTGCCCTACCGCTCACCATGTAAGACCTACCCTGGTTGGTCCTCCTGAAGTCCAACATCTCACATTTGTTTGCATTAAATTCTACCTGCCATTTCCAGCCATTTTTCCAGCTAGTCCAGATCATGCTGCAAGCTTTGATAGTCTTCCTCGCTGTCCACTACACCCCCATTCTTGGTGTTATCTGCAAACCTGCTGTTCTAGTTTACCACATTATCATCGAGATCATTGATATAGATGACAAACAACAATGGACCCAGCACCAATCCCTGAAGCACATTAATTGTCACAGGCCTCCAGTTAGAGAGGCAACCATCTATTACCAGTCTTTGGCTTCCCCCACAAAGTCAATATCTAATCCAATTTACTACCTCATCTTGAATGACAAGTGACTGACCCTTCTTGACCAACCTCCCATGTGGGACCTTGTCAGGACCTTGTCAAGTCCTTGCTAAAATCCAAGTAGATAATATCCACCGCCTTGCCTTCATCCTGATAACTTCCTCATAAAACTCTACAAGACTGGTTAGACACGACCTACCATGCACAAAGCCGTTTTGATTATCCCTGTCTATCTAAATACTTTATATCCGGTCCCTTAGAATATTTTACAATAACTTTTCTACTACTGATGTCAGGCTGACCGGCCTGTAATTTCCAAGCTTATTCTTAGAGCTTTTCTCAAACAATGGAATAGCTGTCCTCCAATCCTCCAGCACCTCACCCTTGGCTATGACCGACTTAAATATCTCTGCTATGGTCTCCTCAATTTCTGCACTACCCTCCCTCAAGGTCCAGGTGAACTCTTTGTCAGGCCCTGGAGATTTATCCACCCTAATTTTAATTTTCCTTAAGACAGTAAGCACCTCCTCCTCTGTAATCTGTATAGGGTCCATGACCTCACAGCTGCATTGCCTTACATCTATAGACTCTGTGTCCGTCTCTCGAGTAAACAGAGATGCAAAAATGCATTTAAGATCTCCTCCATCAATTTTGACTCCACGCATAGATTACCACCCTGATCATCCAGACAGATTATTTTGTGGGGGTCTTCACAGTGGCGGACATGTCTGACATGCCGAAGAGAGACTAAATGGATGTGATGGGAGGTGAGAAACTCAATACAATAACTATCACTAAAGAAGTAGTGCTGAATAAACTTGTGGGTTAAAGATAGACAAGTCCCTTGGTCCTGATGGAATGCATCCCAGGGTACTGAAAGAAATGGCAGAGTTTATAGTAGAGGCTTTGGTGATAATTCACCAAAATTCTTTCGACTCTGGGCAGGTCCCGCCAGACTAGAAGAAGGCAAATGTCACACCACTACTGAAAAAAAGGATTTAGGCAAAAGGCAGATAGCTATAGACCAGTTAGTTTAATATCTGTAGTTGGGAAAATGCTTAAAGCTATTACTAAAGAAGAAATAGCGAGGCATCTGGAAAGAAATAGATCTACCATGCAGGTGCAGCATGGATTCAGCAAAGGCAGGTCCTGTTTGACAAACATTCTAAGGTTCTTTGAGGATATAATGAGTGCAGTGGATAGAGGAGAACAGATGGATGTTATTTACTTGGATTTCCAGAAGGCATTCGATAAGGTGCCACATGAAAGATTTATCCATAGAGTTGAGGATGATGTATTAGCATGTATAGAGGATTGGTTAACCAATAAAGAGCAGAGAGTTGGGATACATGGGTGTTTATCTGGTTGGCTATGAGTGGTGAGTGGTGTTCCACAGGGATCAGTGCTGGATCTGCAACTGTTCATGATATACATCTTTCCTTTAGGGTACATCTTCCTTTTTGGGATGTATACATCCTCTGCCTTCTGAGTTGCTTCCAGTAATTCCAGCCATTGCTGCTCTGCCATCATCCCAATCCAGAATAGCTGATCCCCTAGTGGGCTCAATCACAAGCCATCTTGTACGCACTCTGGAAATTTCTCCTCCTGGAATCCAGCACCAACCTGATTTTCCCAATCTACCTGCATATTGAAATCCCCCATGACTAGTGTAATATTGCCCAGATTCAGAGCTCCGCCGCCGGGTCCTAATGCCCACCGAACTCAGACAGGTTAAATAAGGTCCAGGGTTCCGCTGGGTCCTAAGGTCCACCACATTGAGACAGGTTGAATAAGGATTTGAGCATCCGCGAGGGGTCCTGGAACCAATCCCTCGCGGATAAGGAGGGACAACTGTATATAATTTGATTCTTCTCAGCCTGCTGAGAAATATACACAGGAATCAGATTCCTCAGACCTTTGCTCTCTTGCACTGGGCAACAGAGTACTGAGTCTCACTGTGGAGCTGGTCAGTTTATACTGACTTTGTAAATGTGCAACTTAGCTCAACAATGGTGTTCATGCTTGGAACTCTTCTATCAACTCCTCTTTCTAGGCTCTCAGTTTTGAGTCAACCTGCTCTTCCCTTGATTAGGAAAAAGATTGCTACTGACCGTCTGCATGAGACTGTAAAGATCAATGCATATTTATTCCTATTTGGAGCCCCTTTTAAACCAACATTGAGCCAAATGGCCTTTTTAGTCATATATATTCTGTATCAACACAGCAGCTGCAACCTTGCCTCAAAACATCTGTAATGCTTGAGACTGCTGATCATAAAATGACTGAGGAGACCCTGTGGAAACAGTCTGCAACCCATTCCAATGCAGGCAGCATTAACATCTCATCAGGCTTCAATCTTCCACGTCAGTAGGGCATATCAACTGATTCAGAACTGGGCAAGGAATTCTTGAATCTGTGTGACCAGCCAAGAACATAGGACACTTCGCAATAGCCCAGCCTGCTGTTCTGATGTGATCCAACAAAGATACATATTTTCAGTGAGTGAATATTGAGTGAAAATATCATGAAATTTTCTTAGGTGATTTTTTAAAAATCACCTATATTTGTTATTTCAATTCCTAATTCAAGTCACGGCATGGTACTGCAGTACAGACGATCCAGGCTCAATTCCTGCCACTGCCTGTAAGGAGTTCTTGTAAGGTTTCTTCTGGGTGCTCTGGTTTTCTCCCACATTTCAAAGACGTACCACTTGGTAGGTTAATAGGTCATTGTAAATTGTCCTAGGGTTTATTCAGGGCATTGTTGGGCGGCGTGGCTCAAAGGATGGGAAAAGCCTATTCCATGCTGTATCTCAATAAATAAGTAAGTAAACTAGTAAATTAAAAAATTGCCCACGATGTGAGCTGAAAATGTTTCTATCTTGTCCAGGCATACCTGAGCGTGCTTAGGCAGGGTGAAGCTGCTTGGCAGGACGGGTTTTAGAAAGGCTATAAAAGAATCATGCGCACAGCTCTATGCATTGCATTTACATGTATCTCAGTTTGCAATCATGTTGATGAGCATGCTCGACACGCATTGCCTATTGTTTATACTCATTATAATAAAGTAATTGTATTTTCAGGAGTATTTGTGATAGCAAATTGTTGCGCTAATGTTGCAACAGCTGCAGTATGTTTTGTTATACGTGGTGAGTATACACTTAAATCTTAAAGATGGAGTATGACTCCTCTTATTAAGAAAGCATATGAGCTGTCTGAGAATGCTGTCTAACCCTAACCCTATTGCTATCTAAAAATCCTGTTTATCAGTTTCACCTTGCCTGGTTCACTCCTGCTTCCTCCTCCACTGCCACATGGCTGTATTGTCTTCCTGAGTGAAGATTATTTCAGGTTCTCATTTCATTTCAACGGTGCCTTCTACCTCCTGCCTCCAGGCAATCCTGTTTAGACCCTAAGTAGCTCACTACCTCTGTTTCCTCATCCCTTATGTTAGACTTAAATCTATTTCAACCTTAGAATTATAGGTTAGAATGTGTGGAGGGCATTCTAACTGGTTGAATCACCACCTGGTACGTAGGAGCCTCTGCGCAGGATCAGAGAAGGCTGCGGAAAGTTGCAAACTCAGCCAGTTCCATCGTGGGCGCTAGCCTCCCCACCAGTGAGGACATCTTCAAAAGCAGTGCCATAAGATGGCAGCATCCATCATTCAAGACCCCCATCTCCCAGGACATACCCCCTGCTCATTGCTACTATTAGAAAGGAGGTACAGGAGCCTGTATACGCACACTCAGTGTTCCAGGAATAGCTTCTACCCCTCCACCAACAGATACTGTATCTGAAAGGACAATGAACCCATGAATACCACGTCACTTTTTTTGCTTTTTGCACTACTTAAATTTTTACTATATATTAATGTGTTTTATACTTTTTTAATTATTATGTATTGCACTATACTGCTGCCACAAAATAACGAATTACATGACATGTCAGTGATATGAAACCTGATTCTGATTCTGATTATTCACCCTCTTTGTTACAGCTTCTACATTTTCTTGGTGGTTTCCTGCATTATGAATTTTTCATTCGTTATGTTTCTATTTATATCTCAAGTCATGCAGGAAGCTCTGCTCCAACTTTCCATGTCTTGTCTTTCCTTGTCATGGGAATGCTTACAGTCTGTAGCCAGACTATGTCTTCAACTCTGGCACTGTTCAGATATGTTTCAGGATTTTGTTTTTAAAATGCTAATTACCAGGCTGCTATTCCGATCTGTATTTGTATAATTGAACTCATTGGTTATTCTGCATCTTTCTGTAATACAACCGCAGATTTACTCTTGCCATCTCCTTTTCACTATATAGTGGCATTAATGAATACTTAGAAGCATAATAGTTCTTTTATTTGCCCTTCACTCAAAATAATTGACTCAGTAACTATTCTCAGTGCCTTAGTAGTTTATTCAGTCAATATCGTCACTACACACTTCTCTTTTCTTCATTCACCCCTCCCAATCTTCCCAGAATGTGCTGAAGCCATGAACCTTGTTTGAGCTAAATCTTTGATATTTCTACTATATTACAGTTCCTTAAGATGATATTCTGTCAATTTTCCCAGCCTCATTTACTACGCTGCTGCTTGTAAGCAGAATTAAAATTTTATTTCACTGCCTTCTAAATATCTATACCTCTAATGCTAACGGTTTATCTGTTGCCATAGTACACACACTTATATAATAACAGTCATTAAAACTATCAGCTATACAGCAACAATAACATGAAAGAGAGGGTGAATCCAGGGATGGATTTGTACATTTAAACTCCAGTTCCAAATACTGTCCCAAAAGGAGGCAGTTCTCTTGAGCCCTGTCAGCCCCATTCTCATAATCCATTATCCTTTTCCAAAGTGCATCCCATTGCCTGATGACTGCCTTATCTTCCCAGATGATCTTTTTCCAGTCAACTGTAAAGTGTGGAATGGGTGGTGGTTCTGTGGCCACATACTTCTGCAATCCTTTGTGTCACTACCATAAATGGTAAGCTCCATCTCCAGCATGCAGCTGACTTAGGCAGGCTCTGCCCTACAATGAGTGCACACTATAACGTAACTAATGAAGTTGCTGAAACTTGAACGTCATCACTGCTGCATTCCATGTCTCTACCTTTCAGCTTTACCTGCGGTTCCCTGTCTGCGCATGAACACAATCCGTATCCTATTTACTAGTTATTAGCTTTCACCATTCCTTTCCCTACATTCTGGATCAGCCTATCATGATGGACTTTGCTAACTGCTTTGAGATGTAGCTATAGATATAGATACGGTACTGTGAAAAAGTCTTAGGATAAGCAGGTATATATAACTAGGGTACCTAAGTAACACACACACACACAATGCTGTTGGGGGATGGGAAGGAGGATAGCTAAAAGGTGTAGGTGAAGCCAGGCAAATAGGAAAGGTAAAGGGCCGAAAAGGAAGGGGTGTGCCTCAGGGATCTGTTCTGGGATCCCTACTCTTTGTGATTTTTATAAATGACCTGGATGAGGAAGCGGAGGGATGGGTTAGTAAATTTGCTGATGACACAAAGGTTGGGTGTGTTGTGGATAGTGTGGAGGGCTGTCAGAGGTTACAGTGGGACATTGATAGGATGCAAAACTGGGCTGAGAAGTGGCAGATGGAGTTCAACCCAGATATCACAAGATCACAAGTCAAAGGAGCAGAAGTAGGCCGTTCGGCCCATCGAATCTGCTCCGCAGCTCCCCCATGAGCTAAACTATTCACCCATCTAGTTCCAATTTCTGGCTTTTTCCCCATATCCCTTGATACCCTGACTAATTAGAAACCTGTCAATCTCCTCCTTAAACACCCTCAATGATCGGACCTCCACAGCTGTATGTAGCAGCGAATTCCACAAATCCACGACCTTCTGGCTAAAAAAATTTCTCCTCATCTCTGTTTTAACTGGGTACCCTCTAATTCTAAGACTATGGCCTCTTGTCCTGGACTCACCCACCAAGGGAAACAACCTTTCCACATCTACTCTGTCCAACCCTTTCAACACTCGAAATGTTTCTATGAGATCCCCTCTCATTCTTCTATACTCTAATGAATACAATCCAAGAGCCGACAAACGCTCCTCATATGTTAGCCCCTGCATTCCAGGAATTATCCTCGTAAATCTTCTCTGAACTCTCTCCAACATCAGTACATCTTTTCTAAGATAGGGGGCCCAAAACTGTACACAGTATTCCAAATAAGGTCTCACTAATGCCCCATAGAGCCTCATCAACACCTCCTTACTGTTATACACTATTCCTCTTGAAATGAATGCCAACATAGCATTCGCTTTCCTTACCGCCGATCCAACTTGGTGGTTAACCTTTAGGGTATCCTGCAAGAGGACCCCTAAGTCCCTTTGCACTTCCGATTTTTTAATTTTCTCCCCATCTAAATAATAATCTGCCCAATTATTTCTTCTTCCGAAATGTACAACCGTACATTTGTCAACGTTGTATCTCATCTGCCATTTCTTTGCCCACTCTCCTAAACTGACTAAGTCTCTCTGCAACCTTTCCGTTTCTTCAACATTTCCTGCTCCTCCACCTATTTTGGTGTCATCTGCAAATTTAGCCACAAAACCATTTAATCCATAATCCAAATCATTGATATACATCGTAAAAAGAAGCGGCCCCAACACCAACCCCTGCGGAACACCACTAGTAACCGGCAACCAATCAGAATAGGATCCCTTTATTCCCACCCTTTGCTTTCTGCCTATCAGCCAATGCTCCACCCATTCCAATATCTTTCCTATAATTCCATGAGCTCTGATCTTAGTAAGCAGCCTCATATGCGGCACCTTATCGAAGGTCTTTTGAAAATCCAAATACACAACATCCACAGCCTCTCCCTTGTCAATCTTATTCGAGATTACCTCAAAAAATTCCAATAGGTTGGTGGAGGCAGGATCTTCCCTTCGTGAAACCATGCTGGCTTCGGCCTATCTTGTCATGCACCTCGAGGTATTTCATAACCTCATCCTCGAGGATTGACTCCACTATCTTTCCAACTACCGATGTCAGACTAATAGGTCTGTAATTTTCTTTTTGCTACCTCCTTCCTTTCTTAAATAGCGGAACTACATTTGCAATCTTCCAGTCCTCCGGAACCATGCCAGAGTCTATTGATTCCTGGAAGATCATTTCCAATGCTTCCACAATCTCCAAAGCCACCTCCTTCGGATTCCTTGGATGCACCTCATCCGGATTGGGAGACTTATCTATTCTTAGTCCACTTAGCTTCCCAAGCACTTTCTCTCTAGTAATCTTGACTGTACCTAATTCTATTCCCTGATACCTCTGGCTATCAGGTATATTGCTCATGTCTTCCACTGTGAAGACTGATGCAAAATACTCACTCAGTTCCTCTGCCATCTCTTTGTTATCCATTATAATTTCTCCAGCATCATTTTCAATCGTTCCCGTATCTACCCTTGTCACTCTTTTAACTCTTCATATATTTAAAAAAACTCTTAGTATCCTTTTTTATGTTAATCACCAACTTCCTTTCATAATTCATCTTTTCTTTCCTGATGACTTTCTTAGTTTCCTTCTGTAAGTTTTTAAATCTTCCAGTCCCAATTTTTCCCACTAATTTTTGCTTCCTTGTACGCCGTTTCTTTTGCTTTTATTTTTGCCTTAACCTCTCTTGTTAGCCACATTTGTGCCATTTTTCCATTCATGCTTTTCTTTTTTCTTGGAATATATTTTTCCCGCATTTTCCTTATTTCTTGTAGGAATTTCATCCAATTCTGCTCTGCCGCCCCTCCATTTAGCTTACTTTTCCAATTGACTTGGGCCAGTTCCTCTCTCATACCACTGTAATTTCCCTGTTCCACTGAAATATCGATACACCTGATACCAGCTTCTCCTTTTCAAATTTGAAACTGGACTCAATCATATTATGATCACTACTTCCAAGGGGTTCCTTTACCTCCAGCTCCCTAATCGCCTCAGGTTCGTTACACAGCACCCAATCCAAAACAGCCGGTCCCGTGGTGGGCTTCTGGACAAGCTGCTCCAAAAAGCCATCCTGTAGGCATTCTACAAATTCCCTCTCCTTACACCCAGACTAATCAAGAACCTCTCAACTTTAGTTTGAGCGTCCCTTTATTCTGAAGCTGTGTCCTTTGGTCCTAGACTCCGCCGCCACAGGAAACATCCTCTCCACATCCATTCTGTTAAGGCCATTCAACCACCAAATTAGAGCTAATCATCGCTTGTTCCCACTACAACAATGGCCAGTCCATTTGCACCTCACTTTTTATTTGCCCCCATGCTGATTTCAGCCGGATGAAAGAAAGCTGATAGCTCCAGAGCTCTCTTTAAATTTCATGCAGTGTCACCAGCAAATGGCCTCTCATGCTGAATTTAGCCCACCGAATGAAAGCTGAAAACTTCAGAGCTCTTTTAAAACTTCACATTGTGTCACCAACGAACACCTTGCGCTGATTTCGGCCCACAAAATCTTGATGATTGGTAGAGTACATAGAACATAGAAATCTACAGCTCATTACAGGCCCTTTGGCCCACAATGTTGTGCTGACCATGTAACCTACTCTAGAGACTGCCTAGAATTTCCCTACCTCATAGCCCTCTATTTTTCTAAGCTCCCTGTACCTATCTAACAGTCTCTTAAAAGGACCGTATTGTACCACCATCGCTGGCAGTGCATTCCACACACCCACCACTCTGTGTGAAAAACTTATCTCTGACATCCCCCTTGTACCTACTTCCAAGGACTTTAAAACTATATCCCCTCGTATTAACCATTTAAGACTCGGGGTAAAACCTCTGGCTATCCACATGATCGATGCCCCTCATCATCTTATACACCTCTATCAGGTCACCTCTCATTGTCCGTCACTCCAAGGAGAAAAGGCCAAATTCATTCAGCCTATTCTCATAAGGCATGCTCTCCAATCCAGGCAGCATCCTTGTAAGTCTCCTCTGCACTCTCTCTATAGTATCCACATCCTTCCTGTTGTAAGGTGACCAGAACTGAGCAGAGTACTCCAAGTGGGGTCTGATCAAGGCCTTATATAGCATAACATTACCTTATGGCTCTTGAACTCAATTCTACAGTTGATGAAGGCCATCACACCATACGCCTTCTTAACAACACTGTCAACCTGTGCAGCAGCTTTGAGTGTCCTAGGGACATGGACTCCAAGATATCACTGACCTTCCACAGTGCCAAGAGTGTTACCATTAATATTATAACCTCTGACAACCCTCCAGTCAATCCACAACGCCCCCAACTTTTGTGTCATCAGCAAACTTACTAACTCACCTTTCTACTTCCTCATCCAGATCATTTATAAAAATCACAAAGAAGAGGGGTGCCAGAACAGAGCCCTGCGGAACACCACTGGTCACCATCCTCTATGCAGATTACAAACCATCTGCAACCACCCTTTGCCTTCTGTGGGCAAGCCAGTTCTGGATCCACAAAGCGAGGTCTTCTTGGATCCCATGCCTCCTTGCTTTCTGAATGAGCCTTGCAGTGGGAACCTTATCAAATGCCTTACTGAAATCCATATACACTACATCCACTGCTCTTCCTTCATCAATGTGTTTTGTTACATCCTCAAAGAATTCAATCGGGCTTGTAAGACATCACCTGCTCTTGATAAAAGCTATGCTGACTCCCTAAACAGATTATGTCTCTCCAAATGCTCATAAATCCTGTCTCTCAAGATCTTCTCCAACAACACGGTACCTGGAGCTTAGAAAAATAAAGGGCTATGGGTAACCCTAGGGAATTTCCAAAGTAAGTACATGTTCGGCACAGCTTTGTAGGCTCAAGGGCCTGTATTATGCTGTAGGTTTTCTATGTTTCTAACTTGCTCACCACTGAAATAAGACTCACTGGTCTATAATTTCCTGGGTTATCTCTACTCCCTTTCTTGAACAAGGGAACAACATTTGCAAGCATCCAGTCCTCAGGTACTTCTCCCATCCATGTTGATGATGCAAATCTCATAGCTAGAGGCTCAGCAAACTCCCTCCTCACTTGCCACAGTAGCCTGGGGTATATCTCATCCGGTCCTGGTGACTTATCTAACTTAATAGCTTTTAAAAGCTCCAGCACACCCTCTTTCTTAATGTCTATATGCTCAAGCATTTCAGTCCACTGTAAGCCATACCTACAGTTGCCAAGGTCCTTTAAACTGGTGAATACTGAAGCAAAGGATTCATTAAGTACCTCCACTACCTCCTCTGACTCCATGCACATGTTTCTACTATCACTCCTGATTGGTCCTATTCTCACACGGCTCATCCTCTTGCTCTTCACATACTTGTAGAATGCCTTGGGGTTTTCTTTAATCCTGCTCACCAAAGCCTTCGCATTGCCCCTTCTAGCTCTCCTAATTTCATTCTTGAGCTCTTTCCTGGCACCCTTGTAATTTTCTAGAGCTCTTAACAGTACCAAGTTTCTTGAACCTTTCGTAAGCTTTTCTTCTTAATTAGATTTTCTATGTCCTTTGTACACCATGGTTCTTTTATCCTACCATCCTTTCCCTGCCTCAATGAAACATACCAATGCAGAACGCCATGCAAATATTCCCTGAACATTTGCCATATTTCTGCCATGCATTTCCCTGAGAACATCTGCTCCCAATTTATGTTCCCAAGTTCCTGCTTAGTAACATCATATTTCCCCCTACCCCAATTAAATGGTTTCCCAAATTGTCTGCTCCTATCCCTCTCCGGCGCTATGGTAAAGGAGGTGGAGTTGTGATCACTACCTCCAAAATGCTGTCCCACTTGAGAGATCTGACACATGACCATGTTCATTTCCCCACCAGATCAAGTACAGCCTCTCCTCTGGTTGGCTTATCTACATATTGCATCAGGAAACCTTGCTGAACACACCTAACAAACTCCACCCCATCTAAACCACTTGCTCTAAGGATGCCAGTTAATATTAGGAAAGTTAAAATCATCCATCACAACAACCCTATTATTGCACTTTTCCAGAATCTGCCTCCCTATCTGCTCCTCGATATCCCTATCACTATTGGGGATCTATTAAAAAAAAACACCCAGTAGAGTTATTGCCCCTTTCCTGTTTCTGACTTCCACCCACACTGACTCGGTATACCATCTCTCCATGACTTCCTCCTTTTCTGCAGCCGTGGTACTATCCCTGATTAGCAACACCACGCACCCACCTCTTTTGCCTCTCTCTCTGTTCTTTTTGAAACATCTAAAGCTGGCACACTTGGCAGCCATTCCTGCTCCTGAGACATCCAAGTCTCTGTAATGGCCACAGCGTCACAGTTCCAAGGTATTGATCCACGCTGTAAGTTCATCCACCTTGTTTATGATACTCCTTGCATTAAAATAGACACATCTCAAACCATCTTGCTGAGTGTATCTTTGTTCTATCATCTGCTTATCCTTCAACACAAACTCCCTACAAGCTGTCTCTACTTATGCGCTAACCAGCCCATCCTCTGCCTTAAGACCATAAGACATAGGAGCAGAAGTAGGCCATTTGGCCTATCGAGTGTGCTCCACCATTCAATCCCCACTTCCCTGACTTCACCCCATACCATTTGATGCCCTGGTTTATCAAGAACCTATCTATCTCTGCCTTAAATACACCCATTGACTTGGTCTCTTCAGCCACTCGTGGCAGCAAATTCCACAAATTTACCACCCTCTGACTAAAGTAATTTCTCCACATCTCAGTTCTAAATGGATGTCCTTCAATCCTGAAGTCGTGCCCTCTTGTCCTGGAATCCCTTACCATTGGAAATAACTTTGCCATATCTAAACTGTTCAGGCCTTTTAACATTCGGAATATTTCTATGAGATCCACCCTCATTCTCCTGAACTCCAGGGAATACAGTCCAAGAGCTGCCAGATGTTCTTCATATGGTAACCCTTTCTTTCCTGGAATCATTCTTATGAATCTTCTCTGAACCCTCTCCAATGTTAGTGAAAGGGGTTTCTTCTTTTATGTTACTGCTAAGGCTAATAAAAATGGCTTCTTTGTTATGTTGTAATAAAATGGCTTGTTTGTTACGTTAACTGCTGAGAAAGTGCTTCTCTCTCATAGTTTGTTTGGGTTATAATTACTGATAAGAGAATTATATTCATTTGCTAACCGATTGGGATAGATGTTATTCTTTCTTGTGTGTCTGTAAGCTGTTGTTTGCGCGGGCTTTGAGGCAGAAGGCGCGATGGGGACAGAGAGAAGAGACGCGATGCTGTAAGCTGGGCGGCAGAATGGACCCCAAGCGGGAGTCCGAGGCCCAGGGTCTTCGGCAAGGAGAGAAGACGAAGACAGAGTTGTGTGGAGCGTCTGGTTGACCACCATGATTGGTCCCAGGCAGCGGGTTGAGGTGGTCGGAGGGGATCAAATGGTGGAAAGAAGACACCGTTAATTGAGCTCCAACTGTTCTGCACAAAGTGGTTGAACTTTGATAAGTTTGGTGCCTTTTACTTTCCTTTTATATTTTATCTCTATTAATTGCATAGTTCCAGTAAGATCTATAAAGTGTAATCATTTAATCACATATGGTGTATTGTCTGTCATTTGGCGGGATGGGGTACATCACTCAGCACCCACACAAACTAATTACCCAGTTTGGCGGAGCCGAAGGCTGCTCCCCCTAGACGAAAGCGAGCTGAGTGAGTCTGAGGCTTACTAGGGGGCTACATTAGTATATCCTTTCTAAAATAAGAAGCCTAAAACTGCAAACAATACTCCAAGTGTGGTCTCACGAGTGCCTTATAGAGTCTCAATGTCACATTCCTGCTCTTATATTCTATACCTCTAGAAATGAATGCTAACATTGCAGTTGCCTTCTTCACAATCGACTCAACCTGGAGGTTAATCTTTAGGGTATCTTGCACAAGGACTCCCAAGTCCCTTTGCATCTCTGTATTTTGAATTCTCTCCCCACCTAAATAATAGTCTGCCCATTTATTTCTTGCACCAAATTGCATGACCATACACTTTCCAACATTGTATTTCATTTGCTACTTCTTTGCCCATTCCCCTAAACTATCTAAGTCTCTCTGCAGGTTCTCTGTTTCCTCAACACTACCTGCTCCTCCACCTATCTTTGTATCATCGGCAAATTTAGCCACAAATCCATTAATACTGCAGTCCAAATCAGTAGCGGTCCCAACACCGACGCCTGTGGAACTCCACTGGTAACCGGCAGCCAGCCAGAATGGGACACCTTTATTCCCACTCTCTGTTTTCTGCTGACCAGCCAGTGCTCCACCCATGCTAGTAACTTCGCTGTAATTCCAAGGGCTGTTACCTTGCTAGGCAGCCTCATGTGTGGCACCTTGTCAAAGGCCTTCTGAAAATCCACTTTGTGAAGAAGTGAAGAAGGCTTCTTCACTTAAGTTCCCACCCCCCCTGCAAATCTAGTTTAAACCCTCCCCAATAGCATTTACAAAACTCCCTCCCAGGTTGTTGGTTCCCCTCAAGTTCAGGTGCAACCTGTCCCATTTGTTCATGTCACACCTTCCCCAGAAAAGGTTCCAGTGATCCAAGAACTTGAAACCCTGCCCCTTGCACCATTTCCTCAGTGTCTTATTCATCTGTGCTATCTTCCTGTTCTGACTTTCCCTAGCTCATGGCACCGGGAGTAATCCGGAGATTATCAATTGGAGGTCCTGCTCCTGAGCCTCCTTCCTAACTCCCTAAACTTACTGCGCAGGACCTCTACCCCACTCCTGCCTATGTCATTGGTACCAACATGTACCACAATCTCCAGCTGCTCAATCTCCCCTTCAAGAATATTCTGCAACCACTCTCTTTTGTACCAAAAAATAGGTACATTTCCTTGACTATTTATTGCTTTATATTAGTAATGTGTCAGCAGTTACCATTTTACTTATCAGTTCTGCTCGGGGAAATCCATTAAATGTTGCCCTTTTAATCTGATTTTAATTTTTCCATTCTTGTAAACAGCTTACAAAATCACAAAAGCAGTTCTTCATTTTCTCCCTTGTTAAGCTTCCTTCATCGGCTATTATACAGATTGTTCACAATACAGTTGCATAAGTAATAAGATACATTAATATTATTTCTGCATATTAGCAAGCAGTTATTTTGAAGCTAGCACAATTTAAATATTTCTGTCTCAAATAGACAGTCCTTATTGGTGTATTATAGTGACACTTGATCTGATTAACCAAAAATGGATAGTAAATAAAGATTTTCCTGTTGGCAACACACACAAAATGCTGGAGGAACTCAGCAGGCTAGGCAGTATCTATGAAAAGAGTATAGTCAACATTTCGGGCTGAGACCCTTCATCAGGACCTGGATTTGGATTCCTAGCATCTGCAGATTTTCCCTTTTTTTCCTGTAAGGAATGTCTACTTTATTTTACTTTACTTTATTGTCGCCAAACAATTGATAGTACAGTGTACAATCATCACAGCGATATTTGATTCTGCGCTTCGTGCTCCCTGGATTACAAATCGATAGTAAATATTAAAAATTTAAATTATAAATTATAAATAGAAAATAGAAAGGGGGAAGTAAGGTAGTGGAGAAAAGAAACCGAGAGGCAAGTCCGGATATTTGGAGAGTACGGCCCAGATCTGGGTCAGGATCCATTCAGCAATCTTATCACAGTTGGAAAGAAGCTGTTTCAAAATCTGGCCGTACGAGTCTTCAAGCTCCTGAGCCTTCTCCCGGAGGGAAGAGGGACGAAAAGTGTGTTGGCTGGGTGGGTAGTATCCTTGATTATCCTGGCAGGACTGCTCTGACAGCGTGCGGTGTAAAGTGAGTCCAAGGACGGAAGATTGGTTTGTGTGATGTGCTGGGCTGTGTTCACGATCTTCTGTAGCTTATTCCGGTCTTGGACAGGGCAACTTCCATACCAGGTTGTGATGCACCCTAGAAGAATGCTTTCTATGGTGCACCTACAAAAATTAGTGAGGGTTTCAGGGGACAGGTCATTTGTGATATTGACCTCGAGGAACTTAAAGCTTTTGACCTGTTCCACTTGCGCACCACCAATGTAAATTGGGTAGTGTGGTCCGCTACTCCTTCTGAAGTCAACAACCAATTCCTTCGTCTTGCTGACGTTGAGGGATAGGTTATTGTCTTCGCACCATGCCACCAGGTTCTTAATTTCCTCTCTGTACTCAAACTCATCACTACCTGAGATATGGCCTACAATTGTTGTGTCATCAGCAAACTTATATATTGAGTTCGATGGAGACTTGGCTACACAATCATGGGTGTACAGTGAGTACAGCAGGGGGCTGAGTACACAGCCTTGTGGGGCCCCGGTGCTCAGAGTGATTGTAGAGGAGAGCTTGTCCCCTATTTTTACAGCCTGGGTCCTGTCTGTGAGGAAGTTGAAGATCCAGCTGCAGATCTGAATGCTAAGGCCCAGGTTCAGGAGCTTAGGAATCAGTTTATTTGGAATGATGGTATTAAAGGCAGAGCTGTAGTCAATGAAAAGGAGCCTTACGTATGCGTCTTTATTCTCCAGGTGTTCTAAGGAGGAATGTAGGGCCAGAGAGATGGCATCTGCCGTTGACCTGTTGCTCCGGTAGGCAAATTTTGCAGCTGTTCAATGAATATACATGCATGCCCTGAGAACACAGTTATAAACTCAGTAATTCAAGTATCCTACTGAAGGTGATCAGTCATTTCCCTTGTTTTTTTTATTCTAAAGGATCTCAATGACAGTTGCATGGAAGTCCTCAGATGCGTGAAGATGAACTGGTTTGACATGTATAGGCATCCGTTAGTCTCATGAGACCATGTATTTGCAACTTGGAAGGTTTCCAGGGCGCAGGCCTGGCCAAGGTTGTATGGAAGACCAGCAGTTGCCCATGCTGCAAGTCTTCCCTCTCCACGCCACTGATGTTGTCCAAGGGAAGGGCATTAGGACCCATACAGCTTGGCAACAGTGTCGTCACAGAGCAATGTGTGGTTAAGTGCATTGCTCAAGGACACACACGCTGCCTCCACCAAGGCTCGAACCAGCGATCTTCAAATCACTAGACCAACGCCTTAACCACTTGGCCATGTGCCAACAATAATCTTTGCAAAAAAAATAGGTTTGAGAGTATTGAATAAACATTTTTAAATGGAAGAAAATTGCACTTGAATTTAAAGCTTTTTAATGAAAATTACATTTGTAGATGTAGAGAAGTACGGCAGAGGAACGTCGACTGTGTATTCCTGTCCATAGATGCTGCCTACCCTGCTGAGTTTCTCCAGTATTTTGTAAATGTTAATCTGGATTTCCAGAATCTGCAGAATCTCTCATGTTTATGTTCTCTGTGGAGATGGATGTGAAGTCTAATATTTTAAAGTACAGTTTGATAACTGTTTGGATTAAGTGGCTGACTGGTAGATAGTTCCAGCAGATAGCTTCACTGCAGGTCATTTATTGTTAACGTTTGATCTAACTACAAAAGAGTATTGCTTGTGAACATGAATTATCTTGAGTTAGAGGAAGTGAAAATGTGCTGATTCCATCTTCTTTCCTTCCACTAAATTGTCTTTCTGCTGGATGAGCAGAGTACATTTTCCATCAAAAAGCAATTTGCAACCACTTACTCCTCAGCTGAAGGTGAATAATGATAAAAAGAAAACAAAAGATTTGCTTGAATTAGTCTTATATCACAGAAAAGTACAGTGCAGGAACAAGCCCTGAGGTGGTGATGTTTGTACAGTAACAATTTACTTTTACACTCAGTGTGTGTTTGTGGTCTTTTGCTGCTATCGCCCATCTACTTAAAGGTTTGACATGCTGTACGATCAAGATGCTGTTCTACACACCATTGTTGTAATATGTGGGTATTCGTGCTGTGTATTTAATATTTCAGTAATATTGTAAAACATATAACATAGAAATTTACAGCACGTTACAGGCCCTTCAGTCCACAATGTTGTGCAGACCATGTAACCTACTCTTGAGACTGAATAGAATTTCCCTAGCGCATAGCCATCTATTTTTTCTAAGTTCCATGTACCTATCTAAGAGTCTCTTAATAGACCCTATTGTATCCACTTCCACCACCACCGGTAGTACATTCCACGCACCTACCACTCTGTGTGAAAAACATACCCCTGACATCCCATCAGTACCTATTTCCAAGCACCTTAAAACCATGCCCCTCGTGTTAGCCATTTCAACCATGGGAAAAAGCCTCTGGCTATTCACGCGATCAGTGCCCCTCATCATCTTGTACACCTCTATCAGGTCACCTCTCATCGTCCATCACTCCAAGGAGAAAAGGCCGAGTACGCTCAACCTACTCACATAAGGTACGCTCTCCAATCCAGACAATGTCCTTGTAAATCTCCTCTGCACTCTCTCCATAGTACCCACATCCTTCCTGTAGTGAGGTGACCAGAACTGAACACAGTACTCCAAGTGGGATTTGATCAAGGTGTTATATGGCTGCAACCTTACCTCGCAGCACTTGAACTCAATCCCACGGTTGATAAAGGCCAACACACTATACGCCTTCGTAACTACACCGTCAACCTGTGCTGCAGATTTGAGTGTCCTATCGACACAGACCCCAAGTCCTCCACACTGCCAAGAGTCTTACCATTAATATTATATTCTGTTCTCAAATTGGACCTACCAAAATGAACCACTTTATACTTATCTGAGTTGAAGTCCATCTGCCACTTCTCAGCCCAGTTCTGCATCCTACCAATGTCCTGCTGTAACCTGTGACAGCCCTCCAGACTATCCACAACACCCCCAAACTTTGTGTCATCGGCAAATTTAATAAACCCACCCTTCTACTTCCTCATCTAGATCATTTATAAAAATCACAAAGAGGAGGGGTCCCAGAACAGATCCCTGCAGAACACCACTAGTCACCATCCTCTATGCAGAATATGACCCATCTACAACCACCCTTTGCCTTCCGTGGGCAAGCCAATTCTGGATCCACAAAGCAAGGTCTCCTTGGATCCCATGCCTCCTTACTTTCTGAAGGATCCTTGCATGGCGAACCTTATCAAGTACCTTACTGAAATCCATATACACTACATCCACCGCTCTACCTTCATCAGTGTGTTTGCTACATCCTCAAACAATTCAATCAGGCTCGTAAGGGATGACTTGCCCTTGACAAAACCATGCTGACTATCTCTAATCAGATTATGTCTCTCCAAACGCTCATAAATCCTGCTTCTCAGGATCTTCTCCAACAACTTGCCCACCACTGAAGTCAGACTCACTGGTCTATAATTTCCTGGGTTATCTCTACACCCTTTCTTGAACAAGGGAACAACATTTGCAACCATCTAGTCCTCCAGTACTTCTCCTATCCCTATTGATGATGCAAAGATCATCGCAAGAGGCTTAGTAATCTCCTCCCTCACTTGCCACAGTAGCCTGGGGTATATCTCATCCGGTCCCAGTGACTTATCTAACTTAATGCTTTTCAAAAGCTCCAGCACATCCTCTTTTTAATGTCTATATGCTCAAGCGTTTCAGTCCGCTGTAAGCCATTCCCACAATTACGAAGGTCTTTTCCCCGGTGAATATTGAAGCAAAGTATTCATTAAGTACCTCCACTACTTCCTCCAACTCCATGCACACGTTTCCACTCTTGAACCGATTGGTCCTATTCTCACATGACTCATCCTCTTGCTCTTCACATACTTGTAGAATGCATTGGGGTTTTCCTTAATCCTGCTCATCAAGGCCTTCTGATGACCCCTTCTGGCTTCCTAATTCCATTCTTAAGCTCCTTCCTAGCAACCTTGTAATTTTCTAGAGCTCCAACGGTACCTGGTTTCTTGAACCTTTTGTAAGCTTTCTTTTCTTCTTAACTAGATTTTCTACATACTTTTGTAACGCCCAGGGCTATTGGCCCGTGTTTATCTAGGGGAAACCCCGTCTGCTTGCCAAACCATGCCTCACGTTTGTGTAGTTGCTGTGTAATGCCACCTGGTACAAACTCACACGTCAAATATCAGACAGTACACAATGTACAATACAGATTACACTTTATATATCTTACTGGAACTATGTAATTAATAGAGATACAATATAAAAGGGAAGTAAAAAGCGCCAAACTTATCAGAGTTCAACCACTTTGTGCACAACCATTGGAGCTCAATTATCGGGGTCTTCGTTCCACCATTCAATCTCCACCGACCTCCTCGACCTGCCGCCTGAGACCAACCACGGTTGTCGACCAGAGTGCGTCCAGCCCATCCTTCCTCTTTGGTTCTCCTCCTAAAGAAACCCGCGCACTCACCCAGGTTCCCACATAGCTCCTGTTGGTTAGTTCCACCGTTATCTATAACTGTAACCCAAACATTTCAGCTACAGAGAACATTACCTCATAGTTAACATTGCAAAGAAGCCACTTCAGTATTACACTTCAGGGGAGCCATTTTATAATTAGCAGTTACCAGTTAATATTACTGAGAAGCCTACACTTTGTACACCATGGTTCTTTAACTCTACCATCCTTTCCCTGCCTGAATGGAACATACCTATGCAGAACTCTGTGCCACATTTCTGCCATGCATTTCCCTGAGAACATCCGCTCCCAATTTATGTTCCTAAGTTCCTGCCTAATGGCATCATATTTCCCCCTACCCCAATTAAATGTTTTCCAAATTGTCTGCTCCTATCCCACTCAAGCGCTAAGGTAAAGGAGATAGAGTTGTGATCAGTACTTTCAAAATGCTCTCCCACTGAGATCTGACACCTGACCATGTTCATTTCCCAATACCATATCAAGTACAGCCTCTCCTCTGGTTGGCTTATCTACATATTGCATCAGAAAACCTTCCTGAACACACCTAACAAACCTCACCCCATCTAAACCGCTTGCTCTAAGGAGATGCCAATCAATATTAGGAAAGTTAAAATCTCCCATCACAACAACCTTATGCTTTCTATGGTGCATCTATAAAAATCAGTGAGGGTTTTAGGGGACAGGCCAAATTTCTTTAGCTTTCTCAGGAAGTAAAGGTGCTGGTGGGCCTTCTTGGCAGTGGACTCTGCTTGGTTGGACCAAGTCAGGTCATTTGTGATATTGACCCTGAGGAACTTAAAGCTTTTGACCTGTTCCACTTGCACACCACCGATGTAAATGGGGTGGTGCGGTCCGCTACTCCTTCTGAAGTCAACAACCAATTCCTTTGTCTTGCTGACGTTGAGGAATAAGTTATTGTCTTTGTACCATGCCACCAGGTTCTTAATTTCCTCTCTGTACTCAAAACTCATCATTACCCGAGATACGGCCTACAATTGTTGTGTCAGCAGCAAACTTATATATTGAGATCGATGGAAACTTGGCTACGTAATCACAGGTGAACAGTGAGTACAGCAGGGGGCTGAGTGCACAGCCTTGTGGGGCACCGGTGCTCAGAGTGATTGTAGAGGAGAGCTTGTCCCCTATTTTTACCGCCTGGGACCTGTCTGTGAGGAAGTTGAAGATCCAGCTGCAGATCTGAACGCTAAGGCCCAGGTTCCGGAGCTTAAGAATCAGTTTATTTGGAACGTTGGTATTAAAGGCAGAGCTGTAGTCAATGAAAAGGAGCTTTACATATGCGTCTTTATTCTCCGGGTGTTCTAAGGAGGAACGTAGGGCCAAAGATATGGCATCTGTCGTTGACCTGTTGTCCCGGTAGGCGAATTGCAAAGCGCCGAGGTTGACTGGTAGGCTGTGGTTGATGTGTGCCATAACCAATCATTCAAAGCACTTCATAGCAATTGATGTCAGAGCCACAGGTCGATAGTCATTCAGGCATGCCACCTTGCTCTTCTTCGGCACAGGGATTATCGTTGCCTTCTTAACACACGAGGGGATCTTAGACTGAAGCAAGGAGCAGTTGAAGATGTCAGCAAACACTCCAGCTAGCTCGCTTGCACAGGCCCGGAGAACCCGTCCCTGGACACCATCTGGGCCCATCGCCCTCCTTGGATTTATCTTCAGGAAGGCCTTTCTAACGTCCTCCTCAGTGACAATGAATCTCGATGCCACCAGGTCCAGTTCATTCGGAGGGAGCGGGATGCTCCTCTTCTGTTCTAATCTTGCGTAGAATACGTTAAGTTCGTCAGGAAGAGAAGCGCCACAGTTATTGATATTCCCAGCCTTTTCTTTGCGCCCAGTGATCTCATTTAGACCCTGCCATAGTCTACTGGCATCCCTCTGGTTAGCCTGGGCTTCCAACTTGGCTCGATATTGCCTCCTGGTGTCCTTAATGGTTTTCCGGAGTTCACGCCTGGATTCCGTGTTACAACTCGTATCCCCAGACCTAAAAGCCACAGCTCTAGCCTTCTGCCTCGCCAATGCAGAGGAAGCCACATTGAGAGCACTGGATACAGTCGATAACCCCAATAGATTTCCTTTGAATGGATGTGAGGGAGGAGGCGAATGGGTAGGTGTAGCATTCCTTCCACTAGCAGGGATAAGTGCCAGGAGGGAACAATCTCTGTGGAAAGCGGAGAGTGAGTGGGGGGTAGGTATAGCTGTAATTTGGTGGTAGAATCCCATTAAAGATTGTGGAAGTTGTGGAAAATGATGTGCTGGATGCAGAGACTCATGGCATGTTAGGGAAGAACAAGAGGAATTCTATCCCTGTTAAGGCAGCATGAAGATAGAGTGAGGGTAAATGTTTGAGAAATGGAGGAGATGCAGGTGAGGGCAGCATCAATGTTAGAGGAAGGGAAACCCTGTTCTTTGAAGGAGGAGGACATCTCTGATGTTCTAGAAAGGAAAGCCTTATCCTGGGAACAAATGCGACAGAGTCAAAGAAATTGAGAAAGGGGAAAGTTTTTTTTCAGGGGTGGGAAGAGCTATAGTCAAGATAGCTGTGAGAGTTGATTGATTTACAAAAGATATCAGTAGAAAATATCACCTTAATATAAATCACATTTGCAGCTTTTAATATATGTTTAATATATGCCCGAATATAGTGGAGGCTGAAAAAAAATTTCCTTCTTACCTCTATTCCAAAAGGTCACCCCTTCAATTTTGAGGCTGTGCCCTCTAGTTCTGGATACCCCCACCAGAGGAAACATCCTGTCCACATCCACCTTATCTAGTCTTTTCAACATTCTGTAGGTTGCAATGAGATGTCCCCCCCCCACCCCTGACATTCTTCTAAATTCCAGTGAGTACAGGCCCAAAGCTGCCAAATGCTCCTCAAATGTTAACCTCTTCATTCCCAGAATCAGCTTCGTGAACCTCCTCTGGACTCTCTCCAATAACAATACATCCTTTCTGAAATAAGGGGTCCAAAACTATGGACAGTACTCCAAGTGCGGCCTGGTCTTTGTCTTATAAAAGCTTCAGCATTATCTCCTCATTTTTATGTTCCATTTCCCTTGAAATAAATGTCAGCATTGCATTTGCCTTCTTTACCACAGACTCAACCTGCGAACTAACCGTCTGGGAGTCTTGCACAAGAATTCCAAAGTCCCTTTGCATCTCTGATGTTTGAATTTTCTCTCCATTCAGATACCATTACACTACTGTTCTCTTTATCAAAACGCATTATCATTTCCAAACAGTGTACTCCATCTGCCACTTTTTTGTCTATTCTTCCAATTTAAGACCAGAAGACATAGAAGCAGAAATAAGCCATTTGGCCCATCAAAGGCCCATCAGTCTGTTCTGCCATTCAATTTTGGCTTATTCTTCTCTCCCCCTTCTCAGCCCCACTCCCCAGCCTTCTCCCCATAACCTTTGATGCTGTGTCCAATCAAGAACCTATCAAATACACCCAACGACTTGGCCTTCAACAGCTGTTTGTAGTAATAAATTCCACAAATTCACCACCCTCTGGCTGAAAAAAAATCTATACACCTGTTTTAAATGGATGCTCCTCTATTTTGAGGCAGTGCCCTCTTGTCCTAGACTTCACCACC
Source organism: Mobula birostris (assembly GCF_030028105.1). Lineage (NCBI taxonomy): Eukaryota > Metazoa > Chordata > Chondrichthyes > Myliobatiformes > Myliobatidae > Mobula > Mobula birostris. The sequence continues at coordinate 173,773,389 of NC_092376.1, forward strand.
ATGGGAAACATTCTGTCCAAATCAACTGTCTAGGCCTTTCAACATTCAAGAGGTTTCAATGAGACCCCACTTCATCCTTCTGAAATCCAACTAGTACAGACCCAGAGCTATTAAACGCATGATAACCCTATAATTTCTGGAAACATCCTAGTAAACCTCCTCTGAACCCATTTCAAATGCCAGCACACCTGTTCTTAGATGAGGAGCCCAAAACTGTTCACAATACTCAAGGTGAGGCCTCACCAGTGCCTTATAAAGCCTCAACAAAACATCCCTGCTCTTGTATTCTTGACCTTTTGAAATGAATGCTAACATTACATTTGCCTTCCTCACTACCAACTCTACCTACAAGTTGACCTTTATGGTGTGCTGCACAAGGACTTCCAAGTACCTTTGCATCTCAGATTTTTAGATTTCTCCCCATTGAGAACATAGTCTGAACATCTATTTCTACTACCAAAGTGCATAACCATGCATTTTCCAACACTGTATTTCGTTTGCCACTTTCTTGCCCATTCTTCTGCAGCCTACCTGTTTCCTCAACACCATCTGCCCCTCCACCAATCCTCGAATCATCTGCATACTTGACAACAAAACCATCTATTCCATCATCTAAATCATTGATATACAGAACAAAAAAAAGTGGTCCCAACACTGACCCCTGCAGAATGCCATTAGTCGCTGGCAGCCAACCAGAAAATGATCCTTTTATTCCCACTTGCTGCCTCCTACCGATCAGCCAATGCTCTAACCATGTTAATAACTTCTCTGTAATACCATGGACTCTTAACTTGGTAAGCAGCCTCATGTGTGGCACCTTTTCAAAGGCCTTCTGAAAGTCCAAATATACAACATCCACTGCATCCCCTTTATCTATCCTATGTATAATCTCCTCAAGGAATTACAACAGGTTCGTCAGGCAAGATTTTCCCTTAAGGAAACCGTGCTGACTTTGTCCTATCTTATCCTGTCACCAAATACTCCATAACCTCATCCTTAACTATTGACTCCAATATCTTCCCAAACCTGAGGTCAGGCTGCCTGGTCTATAATTTTCTTACTGCTGCCTCCCTCCTTTCTTAAAGAGTGGAGTGACACTTGCAATGTTCCAGTCTTTTGGCACCATGTCAGAGTCTAATGATTTTTGAAAGATCATTTCTAATGCCCCCACAATGTCTACCACTGCCTCATTCAGAACCCTAGGGTGCAATTCATCTGGTCTGCGTAACTTATGTACCTTAGGTCTTTCAGCTTTTTGAGCACTTTCTCCCTTGTAATAGTAACCACACTCACTTCTCTTCCCTCACACCCTTCCACATCTGACACACTGCTAGTGACTTCCGCAGTGAACTCTGCTGCAAAATACTCATTTAGTTCATCTGCCATCTCCTTGTCCCTCATTCTCATTTCACCAGCTTCATTTTCTAGTGGCCCTATATCCATTCTCATCTCTCTTATTTTTTTTTCATACTTAAAAGCCTTTACTATCCACTTTGATATTGTTTGTTGGTTTGCTTTCATATTTCACCTTTTCCTTCCTAATGATTCTTTTAGTTGCCCTCTGTAGGGTTTTAAAAGCTTCCCAATTCTCTGTCTTCCACTAATATTTGCTTGGTTGTATGCCTTCTCTTTTGCTTTTACGTTAGCTTTGACTTTCCTTGTCAGCCGCAGTTGTACTATTTTGCTATTTAAGTATTTCTTTGTTTTTGAAATACATCTTCCTCATTTTCCCCAAAAACTGACACCATTGCTGCTCTGCTATCATCCTTGCCAGCATCGCCTTTCAATTTACTTTGGCCAACTCGTCTCTCATACCACTATAATTTCCGGTTGTAATCTGTGGTCCACATCCCAGCTACTGTTGGGAGGCCTGTATATAACTGCCATCAATGTCCTTTTACCCTTACAATTTCTTAACTCAATCCAGAAAGATTCAACACTTCAGATCCTATGTCACATCTTCCTATTGATTTGATGCCATTCTTTACCAGCAGAGCCACACTACCCCCCTCTGCCAACCTTCCTATCTCTCTGATACAACATGTAACCTTGGACATTCAGCTGCTGACTACGACCATTCTTCTGTCATTTGTCCAAGTCCTGCTGCAATCACATTGCTTCCTCAGCACCCATCTTCATATCATTCATAAACTTTGCCACAAAGCCATCAATTCCACTATCTAAATCATTAAGAAACAAAGTGAAAAGTAGCGGTCCCAATACTGACCCCTGAGGAACACTACTATTCACCGGCAGCCAACCAGAAAAGGCCCCCTTTATTCCCACTCGCTGTCAGCCATCCCTCTGTCTATGCCAATATATTTTCTGTAACACCACAGGGTTTTATCTTGTTATGCAGCCTCATGTCAGGCACCTTATCAAATGCTTTCTGAAAGTTTAAGTAAGTGACATCCACTGTCTCTCCTTTGTCCACCCTATTTGTTACTTCCTCGAAGAATTCTAACAGATTTGTCAGGCAAGATTTCCCTCTACATGCTGACTTTGACTTATTTTATCATTAGTCTCCTAGTACCCCAAAACCTTGTCCTTAATATTGAATTCCAACATTTTCCCAACCACTGAGGTTAGGCTGACTGGCCTATAATTTCCCTTCTTTTGTCTTCCTCCCTTCTTAAAGAAAGGAGAGACAGCTGCATCTGTATTATGTTTTGTAACTCCAAAATATCAAACTAATTGCAAGAAAAGAGAGGAGCCCAACAGAATGGTTCTTAGCAACACACATCAAAGTTGCTGGTGAACGCAGCAGGCCAGGCAGCATCTCTAGGAAGAGGTGCAGTCGACGTTTCAGGCAGAGTCCTGACGAAGGGTCTCGGCCTGAAATGTCAACTGCACCTCTTCCTAGAGATGCTGCCTGGCCTGCTTCGTTCACCAGCAACTTTGGTGTGTGTTGCTTGAATTTCCAGCATCTGCAGAATTCCTGTTGTTAGAATGGTTCTTAGTTTTGTTTTTACTCTAAGTGAGAAGCAAACATATAACCTATGCCATTTACATACAATATAACCCGCAATGCATTATGTAAATAACAAAGAATACTTAATCAAACAATATATTTACAGTATTACTCAAGCGTTACTGAAATATTAAATACACAACACCAGCGACCTCATGGGAGAAAAAGAGAAACAAAGGATACAAAACTACTCTTTGATTTCACTCGCTCTTGCCTCTTTTCATACAGAGGTAACATGGAGATCTGGAAATAGTGCAGTTAAACATCGAACAGTAAAGCATATTAAGCGCTATTTGGCCCATGATGTTGTGCTGGCCTAAGTAAACATACTCCACAATCAATCTAACTCTTCCTCTAAGATATTCTTAAATGGTCCTTATATCTGCCTCTGCCATCCACCCCGGCAGTGCATTCCAGGCGCTCACCATTCTCTGGGGGATGTGAGACCTCCGTTGGTCAGGGTTGACCATGGATGTTTCAGCCTGGCTGTCTAGATACACAAGCTTGAGTAGTACAATATGCAGAGCAAGCTGTTGCCCATATAGCAAGCTCCCCTCTCCACACATCTGATGAACCCAAAGGAATGGCAGAGACTGATACAGTTAGATTATGAGAACACTCAGTCCTCGTTTATTGTCATTTAGAAATGCATGCATGCATTAAGAAATTATACAATGTTCCTCCAGAGTGATATCACAGAAAAACAGGACAAACCAAAGACTAACACTGACAGAACCACATAATTATAACATATAGTTACAGCAGTGCAAAGCAATACCATAATTTGATAAAGAGCAGACCATGGGCACAGTAAAAAAAAGAGTCAAAGTCCCGATTGACTCCCAAGTCCCTGATAGCAGATGGCAAAGAGAGAAACTCCCTGCCATAAACCTCCAGGCACTGACAACTGCTGATGCATTGGAAGCACCCGACCACAGCCGACACTGAGTCCGTCCGTCCGTCCGAAAACTTTGAGTCTCCGACCAGCCCCTCAGATACAGCCTCCCGAGCGCCATCCTCTGCCAAGCACCTTCGACCTCGCCCCAGCCGCAGAAATAAGCAAAGCTGAGGATTCGGGGCCTTCTTCTCTGGAGATTCCAGACCACACAGTAGCAGTGGCTGCGAAGTGGGCATTTCAGAAGTTTCTCCAGATGTTCCTCTGTACTCTCACATCTGTCTCTATCAAATCAGAATTGTGCACAGTACCCTACTTGACAAATTGGTATTGGTCATTTTCACCCTGGCTAGAAGTCCCTGGCTGTCCACTCAATCTATGCCTCTTATCATCAAGTCACCTCTCATCCTCGTTCATTCCAAAGAGAAAAGCCCTAGCTCGCTCAACCTATTCTCATAGGACATACTCTCTAATCCAGGCAAAATCCTGGTAAATCTCCTCTTCATCCTCTCTAATGGTTCCACATCCTATAAGGAAGTGATCGGAAATTAACATAATATTCCAAGTGTGGTCTAACCAGGGTTTTATAGAATTGCAACATTACCTCATGGCTCTTGAACTTAGTCCCCCAACACACCATACACCTGTTAACCATGCTGTTAACTTGCGTGGTGACTTTAAGGAATCGATGAACTTAGACTCTAAAATCCCTCTTCCTCTAGACTGCTAAGAATACTGCCATTGACCTTGTGCTCTACCTTTAAGTTTGATCTTTGAAAGTTTCTCACCTTCATTGTAATCCTTTATTCACATAAATTTCAACAGCTGCAAGAGATTTTCTCCAAGCCCTATTTCTCCAAGCCTTTGGATCTTATCTGGCAATGCAGAAGTTGGAAGGGGCAGCGGAGGTTTTTTGCTCCACAGAAAGCTGAAAAGCAATTCGGCAGTCCGTAACTTCTTATAATCCAAGAAATCTTCCCCAATAAACAATGACATATTTCCCAACATGTTTTTAAAGAGAATTTTTAGAAGTTCAATTGTATCTAAAAGCATAAAATTTTGACTGACAAATTGTCATAACAGAATTTTGTAATTCAGAATCAGGTTTATTATCAACAGCATGTGTCATGAAATTTGTTAATGTAGCAACAGCAGCTCTGTGCAATACATAATATAGAAGGAAAAAATATAATAAATAAATGACTAGATCAATTACGTATATTGAATAGATTAAAAATCGTACAAAAACAGCAATAATATATAGTTTAAAAATGAGGTAGTGTTCAAGGGTTCAATGTTCATTTCAGAATCAGATGGCAGAGGGGAAGAAGCTATTCCGGAATCGCTGAGTGTGAGCCTTCAGGCTTCTGTATTTCCTACCTGATGGTAACAGTGAGAAAAGGGCATGCCCTGGGTGCTGGAGGTACTTAATAATGGATGCTGTCTTTCTGGCACCACTCCTTGAAGATGTCCTGGGTACTTTGTAGGCTAGTACCCAAGATGGAGCCGACTAAATTTACAACCCTCTGCAGCTTCTTTTGGTCTTGTGCAATAGCACCGCCCCCTCCCCCAAAACCAGACAGTGATGCAGCCTGTCAGAATGCTCTCCATGGTATATTGATAGAAGTCTTTGAGTGTATTTGATGACATACCAAATCTCTTCAAGCTCCTAACGAAGTATAGTTTTTGAAAGTTATGTAATTTTGATGGAAAAAGAATCACCCCATTGGGTTAAATTGTTATCACTCTTTTTAAAAGAAATGAGTCAATGAACATTATGGGCTGTAATCTTCCCAGTACAAAGTCAAAGAACCAAGCAACGTACTTGCATTCTGTGCTGTAAATCCTATCATGTTCCTGTGTCATTATGTCTTGTCTAAATGCTGTACACATTCACAGGATTATTGTAACTAAGGAAGGGTATTTGATCCTTCTTGCTTCATCCAGTCTTCTCATTATATCTCATAAATAATTTCTGATTGATTCCGAGATTTCTTTCTGATTTCTCAGAAGTCGTCATCTGTTTATTCCACACATTCAAACTAAATGAAAGATTTCTGATGCCAGAAATTTGTAGAGGAATGCTGTTTTGTTGAATGACAATTAAACTTGAACTTGAAACTTATCTATTGCTCAATTACACCCAATCCTATTCCCCCGAGTTTCTGTCAACAACTTTATGTAGAATAATGTTTCAGCTTCTCATTTTGTACTCCTGTTTTAAAAATCATTTGCAAGCTCTCTAAACTCTCAAACATTTAAGATAACATGTCCCAAGTTTCTCCAATCTTTCCTTATAAACTGGATTTAAACTGGTAAATTGTCTTGATTATTCTGAAAACTAACCAAAATGAATTTAGTGCTTAAAGTAACACACACACACACACAATGCTGGAGGAACTCAGCAGTGATGCAGCATCTTTGGAGAGTACCGATGAAGAGTCTCAGTCCAAAATATCGGTCATTAATTCCCCTTTATTGATGCTGCCTGACCTGCTGAGTTCCTCCAGCATTTTGTGTGTGTTGCTCTGAACTTCCAGCATCTGCAGAATCTCTTGTGTTAATATAGTATTTACATTGCAACTTGGACAGATAATTATGTAGGGAAATGAGGTATCATATTTGTGTAAATGTCCAGGAAAGTAATGTAGAGTGCTGAAATACATGGTACTTTATCGAGTATTTAAGCGCATTAACTGTGAATGTTCTAATATAAGATTTCAGAGGTTATTTGTTTGTAACTTTACACCTGATATCAGAGAATGGTTCATTGTTGGATAATCATACTGAACAAAACTGCAGTGTGAGTTATGAAGAGTAAAGATTTTTCAGGTTAGAATAAATTCCTGCATAAAATCTCTGGTGTAACTAGGCTCTTTGTTATCTCTGCATGTGTAGTTACAGGATGCTGTATGTCCATAAGACCATAAGACCATAAGACATAGGGGCAGAATTTAGCCATTCAGCTCGAGTCTGCTCTGCCATCCTGTCATGGCTGATTTATTATCACTCTCACCCTCAGTCTCCTGCGTTTAACACTTTGTTCTCTCAACAGTGAGTTTGGAGAACACCGTTCTGAATATTATTGTACCATTTTAAGGAACATTTGAATTATGTTCCCTTCAGGGAATTGCTTTGAAATTTGGTAAGATTTAAAATCGTTTGAAGTCATTTCCAGCACACAAACGTAAAGGAGAACAAAATAATTGTTACTCCGGATCCAGTGCAGCACAAAAAACACAATAAGATAACGAACCCAATAAAAAAATACAATAAATATAAATAGACAAGGTAGCTTATATACCACAATTGTATGTCCATAAAGTGACACTAGGCACAGGAATGTCTGTGACCTTAGTGAGATTTAAGATAGGATAATATTTACAGAGTAATAAAAAAGTAGAATATGGGTTACCTTTTAGTTCAGAAGGGAGGAGTATAGACAGGGTAAACGCAAACAGGCTTTCTCCACCGAGGTTGGGTGAGACTAGAACTAGAAGGTATGGATTAAGAGTGAAAGGTGAAATGTTTAAGGTGAACCTGAGGAGGAACCCCTTCACTCAGAGGGTGGTGAGAGTGTGGAACGAGCTGCCAGCAGAAGTGATGGATGTAGGTTTGATTGTGATATTTAAGAGAAGTTTTGATAAGTACATGGTTGGGAGGGGTAAGGATGGCTATGGTCCAGGTGCAGGTCGATGGGACGAGTTCAGTACAGACTAGATGGGCCATATGGCCTGTTTCTAAGATTCTATACCTCTACAAGTCTTTAACTAGTGAGGCATTTCACAACTAAGCAGTCGTCTGCTTCTAACAGAGGATCACAGATGTCCTAGGCAGCTTCTGGCTGCCTAAACCATAGGTTGGTTGGTTGGAGGACCTGTAACGCTATCTTGATTAAGGTTCTCTATTTTAGCTTAGCACAGTCTAAAATGTAGATCCTTGGAACTGAGTATTGATCCTGCTGCCCCAATTGAATGATTAAATTAATCATTTTCTTTTAAGGTCAAATCAGACATAGTTATCAAAAATCAGTTATTTTTTTTAGCCTTGCAGTTTTATTTTCAAATTAAACTTGGTATTGATGTTAATTTTCTTTCTTTCACAAATCTAGCGACATTTGGGAGATATTGCCAACAAAGCCATCAAGAAGTTAACCACAAGGACAGTTAAAAGGGGAGATAAGGTAAGTGATAATTGATACTCCACATCCATGGCTAAATTGTGTTTATCAGTTCTGTTGAAGTAAGCCAAGGCTTGGTACTTGGGTTTGTTATGTATGGATATATCTGCAATTCTGGTTCATGCAAGAGGAAACCAAATGCCAATGATTGCATAAGATAGAATTTGGGAAGAAGCATTTAACGTACAACGTTACAACACAGTACAGGTCCTTCAGCCCATGATGTTGTGTCAACTTTTTAACCTACTCCAATATCAATCATACGCTTCCCTCCTACATAACCCTCCATTTTTCCTTCATACATGAACCACTTGGAGAATGAAGAAGTTAAAATATGAGGAGCATTCAATAGCTTTGGTGTTTAGAAGCATGAAGGGGGGTTTCATTGAAACCTATTGAATATTGAAGGATCCAGATAGAGTGGATGTAGAGAGGATGTTTCCTATAGTGGGAGAGTCTAGGACCAGTAACCACACTCTTAGAATAGAGGGATGTCCATTCAGAACAGAGATTAAGAGCAATTCCATTAGCCAGAGTGCAGTGAATCTTTGGAATGAATTACCACAGATGGTTGTGGAGACCAAGTCATTGGGTATATTTAAAGTGGACCTGATAGTTTTGTGATTAGACAGGGTGTCAAAGGCTACAGGGAGAAGTCAGGAGATTGAAATTGAGAGGGATAATAAATAAGACTTGATGGGCTGAATGGACTAATTCTGCTCCTATGCCTTATCTTATTGTCTTGTCTAAGATTCTTTAAAACATGATAGACCGAAGAGCCTGCACTGTGCTGTAATGTTCTGTGTTGGGGACTTAAAACACACCTCTATGAACAACCCCATTAAGTAAAACTGAATTGTGAATATTTTAAACTGTCATAATTGTGCAGACTTTTTGTTTCTTGGCACTGCAAAGGAAAAAATAATATTGTTTTGTCCAGATGGTGTTTGTTCTACTGGAAACAGTCAGGCATTGTTAAAGTGCACTTCAGCTGCTCTTTCAAGAGTCCAGATTGTTTAATGTAATTTCCTGTATACATGTGTAAAGGAGAACAGATTAATTGTTACTCCGGATCCAATGCAGCACAATAAAGAACACACACAATAAGATAAAGAACACAATAATAATGAAAAAATAGGATAAGATAACTTATACACATAGATTGTATATCCATAAAGTAATGCTAGGCACAGGAGTGACTCTGACAGGAAATGATAAAGTAGTGGTGGGTGGGAGTGTTGGGGAGGGTGGGGGTTGTGGGTGAAGGTGTTGATCAGCCTTACTACTTGGGGAACGTAACTGTTTTTGAGTCTGGTGATCCTGACGTGGATGCTATATAACTACATGTTCTTGATGGTGGGTAGGCTGGTGCCGGTAATGCATTGCGCAGTTTCAACTACCCATTATAGAGCCTTCCTATCCACTGCAGTGCAGTTTCCATACCAAGCAGTGATGCAACTTGTCAGAATGCTCCATACTGTGCAGCTGTTGAATTACACAAGTGTAGATGCAAGTAGTCCAGCTCTAGGCGTTGGTGAGCTTTCCTGATTGTGTCGGATATTTTCTGGGATCATGAGAGGTGTGCCAGAGGTGCAATCCCAGAAGTTTGAAACTTACGTCAGTGTTACAAGTTTAAACTTAGCAAGTCTTAGTATCCACAGAATAGGCACTTCCACTACTAATAAGAAGCATATCAGAACAGCCTCATTTATAGTCACATTTTGTTAGTTTAAAAAGTGCTACAATCTGCATTGCAGTACTTAAGAAGTACTGCATTACCAGATGTGGTCTTAAATCAGGACTCCAGATGTTAGTTTGGTTGGATGTTAGCAACCCTATCGCACAGAGAAGGGAGATTTATATAACTAATGGCTAACTTTCCCAAACCAGCTGTATTGAAATTCCCTCATTGCTGTTTGCCTCATAACTCATTGCACTTCAGAAGAATCAATTTTGTCAATGCTTTGTAACTTTAATGAGATGTGATGAAGCTGTGTGTAAATGTGAGTAATTGCCAGCTCAGTCTGTCCCTGGGAAAACACACCACACTTTGGTAATGCAGAATGGTGGTGTTCTGCCACGCCTGACAATGACAGGAAGCCTGTGCGGGCGAGTTTTTAAAGTAGACAAGCTGTTACACTGGGGCATTTCCACTCTCTCGACCTCAGAAGTCTGGGTCTAGTAGGAGTAGTCATCAAAAATGGAGTTTCTTTGGTTTCAGAGGATGACCATGACACCTCCTGTGCTTCATCATCCCCTTTGCTATCCACAAAGCATTGCAGAACCACCTTCCTGGCCTTTGAATCTCACTGTAGATCTTATCCATCTGTCATCGTGGACCCCCATCACCCAGGCCATCCTCTTATCTCGCTTCTGCCATCAGACAGGAGGTACAGGAGCCTCAGGACTTACACCACCAGGTTCAGGAGCAGTTATTACCCCTTAACCATCAAGCTTCTGGACCAGAAGGGATAATTTCACCCACCTCAACTTTGAACAGATCATTGAACACAACCTTTGGACTGACTGTCTAGTACTCTACAACTTATGTTCATAGTCTTATTTTATTCATTTATTATTTGTTTATTTTTATATTTGCAGAGTTTATTTTCTTTTGCACATTTGTTGCTTATCAGTCCATGTTTGTGTGTAGCTTTTCATTAATTCTACTGCATTTTATATTCTACTGTGAATGCCTGTAAGAAAATGAATCTTATGGTTGTATGTGGTGACATATGTACTTTAATAATACATTTACTTTGAAGCAATAAAGTACTTCTGAAGTGTTTTAATGGAGAAAACGTGGCAGGCAGTTTGCAGAGCTAGACCACTTAAGGAGTAGTAAATCTCCAAATAATATATTTCAGGCATTGACTGAGTAGAAAAAAATGGTACTGTAGATACTAACTCTACTACAAATAGTGTTATTCAAACCCTTACACCCCTCTGCGATGTCAGACCATAAAGACATTGGAGCAGAATTGGACTATTCAGCCCATCATCTGGTCCTGGTCTGTCTCCTCCCTTTGACCCCCTTCCTCATCCTCTCCCTCGCTGCTCCACCCTCCTGCTTCTCTGGTTTCCATAATCAGGTTTATTATTGCTGACTTAGAGACCATTAGACAGAGGAGCAGAATTAGGCCATTCAGACTATCAAGTCTATTCTACCATTCCGTCACAGGTGGTTTATTATCTCTCTCAACCCCATTCTCCTGCCTTCTCCCCATAACCTTTAATGCCCTGACTAATCAAGAACCCATCAACCTCCACTATAAATATACCCAATGACTTGGCTTCCATGACAGAGCCTAGTTTCACATTTCATCTGCAAAATTATACAGTGTGTTGTGTCACCTGTATTCTGTGCTCCTTTCTTGAGTAGTGCATAACCCATGGCTTTCTGCTTGTGTTTATGCTGCAACACAAGGCTAACATAATTTGTGGTATTCTTCATCTGTCTGCAAACATCATTGCACTTCACAACATTTTGTTGTTTATAATGTTAGACAGACTTGGAACTGTGGTTAAATGCTAGAAAGTGACCACAGCAGCATTTCTACACTTAGGAGATATTGCAAAGGTACATTTGTTTCTGTCACATAATGATTCTGAAAGACTAATTCACACCTTTATATCCAACAGACTAGGTTACTACAATGTACTTTTTACTGGCCTTCCAAAACAGTATTTACAAATTTCAACTTATTCAGAACACCACTGCTAGTCTTTTAACCAAAACCAGGATGAGGGAACATATCAGTCCCATACTAGCTACCCTGCATTGGGTTCCTTTACCTTTTAGAAGTTCTCTTATTTGATTTTAAAGCTCCTTATGGTCTGGAACCAGAGTACATTACAGAAGTGTTTTCGTTTTATAATCCTACTTGAGCTCTTAGGTCTTCTTCTGCTTGTTTCTTAAATCTCCCTCAAAAGATGGTCAGGTCAGCTTTTTTGAACTATGCTCCAGAACTGTGGAATTCAGTATCTAAAACTATAAGGGATACAGACTTTAAACACTAGCTCAAAACCTACTTATTCTTGTTTTTCATCTTTTTATTTTCACGTTTGCACTGTATCCCATTGTAAAACACTTTGAATTGCATTATCTATATGAAAAGTGCTCTATCAATAGTTACCATTACAGCTTACAAAATGTTTATAATTTATGTATGGTGAGTGAGTGAATCCTTTGAATGAGAGTGATTCACTTGTCCTGTGAAATTATAGACTGGTAATGAATCTCATATAAATCAGTGCAAGATGAACAACCAATTACGATTTTCCTTTATATTCACGTGTTCTCCTGGTTTGTTTTTCAAGCCCTTGAGCTATCTCACAACAAAATAGCTATAAATTTCCGGTAGCAGTGGAAAGAGGAAAAAGTCTTTTTTTTCTTCTTTATTGGAACTGTTGATGATTTGAAAAGATGTAGGGTTCCAACCCAAAACAATAAACAAGTCCATTTTGACGCATTGCAAGTCATAGTCGGGGACTTCAACCAGGCTTGATTGAAGTAAACCGTGCCCAATTTACTGAAATGCGGTCCGGACATGGAACGGTAGCATTCCTCATCTTAGTATAACATTGATCTCGTGTTTTGGGACCTCTGATGCTATAGGTTATAAGCTGATGCTAATTGTATTATGTTTCTTGGATTTACTTAGTGTGGCTGCAAGGAAATGAATCTCGGGATTATATATGGTGACATTTATGTACTTTGATAATAAGTTTACTTTGAACTTTAATCCTGATTGTGCATTACCTCACTCTTGTCCGGATTAAATTCCATCTGCTACTGCTCCATCCAACTATCTGTCCTGCATAACCTTCCGCGCTATCTACGACTCCACCAATCTTCATCTCAGCAAACTTACTCATCAAACCACCTACATTCTCATCCAAGACATGCAAACAACAGAGGTGAGAGAAGTGTTCCTTGGGGTACAACACTTGTTACAAACTTCCAGTCTGATCAGCACCATTCCACTACAACCATCTGCCTCCATCCACCAAGGCAACTTAGTCTCAGTTCACTTCTCACTGTATGGTCTCCTCTACAAATCAAATTCAGATTGGGTAACCTCTTCACAAAGGCATCCCTGAGCTTTCAGTTGACTCTCATGTTAATTCTCCTTTCTACATTCACTGTGACATTGTGACATGGTACAGTTCCAGCGATTGGGGCTCAATTCCCACCACTATCTTTAAAGAGTTTGTACATTCTTCCCCATGACCATATGGGGTTCCTCTAGGTGCTTGAGTCTCCTCCCAACTGGAAGATGTACAGGTTAGGGTTAGTAAATCATGGGCATGCTGTGTTGACACCAGAAGTGTGGCGACACTTGCAGGCTGCACCAAGCATATATGGAAAAAAGTACAGTCAACATTTTAGGAAGGGTTTCAGCCCAAAACATCGTCTGTACATTTTTCCACAGATGTTGCCTGGCCTGCTGAGTTCCTCCAGCATTTTGTGTGTGTTGCTCAGATTTCCAGCATCTGCAGATTTTCTCGTTTGTCATTTTTACTGGCTGTTGCAATATTTTGATGTACATGTGACAAATAAAGTTAATCTTTCTTCAGTGGCTCTCTTCATATGGAAGAAAAAAACAGCCGATGTTTCAAAGTCCAAAGCAAATTTATTATCAAGGTACATACATGTCATCACTTATGACCCCAAGATTCATTTTCTTGTGGGCATACACAAATTCATAATAGAATAATAACCATAATAGAATCAATAAAAGACCACATCAGGTTGGACATTCAGTCAGTGTGCAAGACAACCAACTGCAAATACAAAAAGAAAGAAATAATAATAATAAATAAAAGACCACACCCAACAGGACAGACAAACAACCAATGTGCAAGACACAACAAATTGTGCAAATATAGAAGAATAAAGCAGAAATAGTAGAAATAAATAAGCAATCAATTTCAAGAAAATAAGATTAAAGAGTCCTTGAAAGTGGGTCTGTAGGTAGTGGGAAAATTTCATATTGGGGTGAGTGAAGTTATCCTCTTTGGTTCAAGGGCCGGATAGTTGAGGGGTAATAACTGTTCTTGAACCTGAAGGTGTGGGTCCTGAGGCCCCTGTATCATCTTCCTGATCACAACATCAGGAAGAGAACATGACCTGGATGGTGGGGGGATGTGATGATGAATCCTGCTCAGTTGTGGGAAGCTTTACCACTGATGGACTGGGCCATATCCACTACACTTTGTAGGAATCAGGTTTATCATCAGTGAAATTTGTTGTTTTGCTGTTGTAGTACAGTGCAATACACAAAATTTACAATAAATTACAAGAACATAAATAGTACAAAAGGAGAGTGAAATAGCGAGCTATGGACCATGCAGAAATCTGATGACGGAGGGGAAGGAGCTGCTCCTGAATGTGGAGTGTATGTCTTCAGGCTCCTGTACCTCTTCCCTGATGGTAGTAATGAGAAGAGGGCATATCCTGGGTGGTGAATGTTCTATTAAAGTCCACAATCAATTGAGAAGTCAAATTCTGCTGAAGCATGTACTGTAAATGGCAGGGAATTTAGGAGCATTAATGTACAGAGGGACTTTGAGATGCAAGTCCATTGTGCCCTATAAGTGGTAACATATGGGGCACTGGCATTTTTGCGGTTTGAACTGAAGTCTCGAAGGTGCAGCACAGTTGCAGTGATGCATGTATGGGCTGAATCTAGGTAGCAGGGTCCAGGCCAGAGTGTGGGAAATGAGCCAATGTTTGGCCATTGCTGCAGCAGACTTGGAGGTAATTCAATGAGGCAGAGCTGAAATAGAGCTCCGGCCTGAGAGCAAGGAAAGACCCAAGATTTAGAAACATAGAAACAAAGAAACATAAAAAATAGGAGCAGGAGTAGGCCATTTGGCCCTTCGAGCCTGCACCGCCATTTATTATGATCATGGTTGATCATCCAACTCAGAACCCCGCCCCAGCCTTCCCTCCATACTCCCTGACCCCCGTAGCCACAAGGGCCATATCTAACTCCTTCTTAAATATAGCCAATGAACTGGCCTCAACTGTTTCCTGTGGCAGAGAATTCCACAGATTCACCACTCTCTGTGTGAAGAAGTTTTTCCTAATCTCGGTCCTAAAAGGCTTCCCCTCTATCCTCAAACTGTGGCCCCTCGTTCTGGATTTCCCCAACATCGGGAACAATCTTCCTGCATCTAGCCTGTCCAATCCCTTTAGGATCTTATACGTTTCAATCAGATCCCCCCTCAATCTTCTAAATTCCAACGAGTACAAGCCCAGTTCATCCAGTCTTTCTTCATATGAAAGTCCTGCCATCCCAGGAATCAATCTGGTGAACCTTCTTTGTACTCCCTCTATGGCAAGGATGTCTTTCCTCAGATTAGGGGACCAAAACTGCACACAATACTCCAGTTGTGGTCTCACCAAGGCCTTGTACAACTGCAGTAGTACTTCCCTGCTCCTGTACTCGAATCCTCTCGCTATAAATGCCAGCATACCATTCGCCTTTTTCACCGCCTGCTGTACCTGCATGCCCACTTTCAATGACTGGTGTATAATGACACCCAGGTCTCGTTGCACCTCCCCTTTTCCTAATCGGCCACCGTTCAGATAATAATCTGTTTTCCTATTTTTGCCACCAAAGTGGATAACTTCACATTTATCCACATTAAATTGCATCTGCCATGAACTTGCCCACTCACCCAACCTATCCAAGTCACCCTGCATCCTCTTAGCATCCTCCTCACAGCTAACACTGCCACCCAGCTTCGTGTCATCCGCAAACTTGGAGATGCTGCATTTAATTCCCTCATCCAAGTCATTAATATATATTGTAAACAACTGGGATCCCAGCACTGAGCCTTGCAGTACCCCACTAGTCACCGCCTGCCATTCTGAAAAGGTCCCGTTTATTCCCACTCTTTGCTTCCTGTCTGCTAACCAATTCTCCACCCACACCAATACCTTACCCCCAATACCGTGTGCTTTAAGTTTGCACACTAATCTCCTGTGTGGGACCTTGTCAAAAGCCTTTTGAAAATCCAAATATACCACATCCACTGGTTCTCCCCTATCCACTCTACTAGTTACATCCTCAAAAAATTCTATGAGATTCGTCAGACATGATTTTCCTTTCACAAATCCATGCTGACTTTGTCCGATCATTTCACCGCTTTCCAAATGTGCTGTTATCCCATCCTTGATAACTGACTCCAGCAGTTTCCCCACCACCGTTAGGCTAACCAGTCTATAATTCCCCGGTTTCTCTCTCCCTCCTTTTTTAAAAAGTGGAGTTACATTAGCCACCCTCCAATCCTCAGGAACTAGTCCAGAATCTAACGAGTTATGAAAAATTATCACTAATGCATCCACTATTTCTTGGGCTACTTCCTTAAGCACTCTAGGATGCAGGCCATCTGGCCCTGGGGATTTATCTGCCTTCAATCCCTTCAATTTACCTAACACCACTTCCCAACTAACATGTATTTCGCTCAGTTCCTCCATCTCACTGGACCCTCTGTCCCCTACTATTTCTGGAAGATTATTTATGTCCTCCTTAGTGAAGACAGAACCAAAGTAATTATTCAATTGGTCTGCCATGTCCTTGCTCCCCATAATCAATTCACCTGTTTCTGTCTGCAGGGGACCTACATTTGTCTTTACCAGTCTTTTTCTTTTTACATATCTATAAAAGCTTTTACAGTCCGTTTTTATGTTCCCTGCCAGTTTTCTCTCATAACTTTTTTTCCCTTCCTAATTAAGCCCTTTGTCCTCCTCTGCTGAACTCTGAATTTCTCCCAGTCCTCAGGTGAGCCACTTTCTCTGGCTAATTTGTATGCTCCTTCCTTGGAATTGATACTATCCCTAATTTCTCTTGTCAGCCACGGGTGCACTACCTTCCTTGATTTATTCTTTTGCCAAACTCGGATGAACAATTGTTGTAGTTCATCCATGCAACCTTTAAATGCTTGCCATTGCATATCCACCGTCAATCCTTTAAGTGTCATTTGCCAGTCTATCTTAGCTAATTCACGTCTCGTACCTTCAAAGTTACCCCTCTTTAAGTTCAGAACCTTTGTTTCTGAACAAACTATGTCACTCTCCATCTTAATGAAGAATTCCACCATATTATGGTCACTCTTAACCAAGGGGCCTCTCACGACAAGATTGCTAATTAACCCTTCCTCATTGCTCAAAACCCAGTCCAGAATAGCCTGCTCTCTAGTTGGTTCCTGGACATGTTGGTTCAAAAAACCATCCCACATACATTCCAAGAAATCCTCTTCCTCAGCACCTTTACCAATTTGGTTCACCCAATCTACATGTAGATTGATTGATTTAATTGCCCAACTGAATTGGAAAGTTCGGGCACAGGCCAAAATTGAGGCAGCAGGGCCCAGACCCAAGAGTTTATTGAAGTCGCAGGGCCTGGTACCAAGAGCAAGGAACAACCCGAGGTTTAGACGATTTAAGCATTCGGCCAGATTGGAAAGGTCAGGGTGTCAAGGCCAGAGGAGAGGGATGGGCTGGTTCAGCTCGCTGCTCCATGAGCTTTACTCATCTCTGCACTGATGGCACACAATGAGGGCAAATGGGATTAGGCATCAAAGCCAGCATGGAAAAGATGGACCAAAGGGCCTTTTCCCGTGCTGTATGATGTATCATTTAAACAATGACAATAAAACACAAACTATTAATTTATAATTATCGTTACTCACACCGATAAATGTGCAAGCTGGGCTTACTGACGGGTTCTGGCAGGAATTTTAATGTTTTATTCTGATGTATCATTATGTAGATGAAAATTATTGCAAGGACAATTTTGTTAGAATCCTCCTTTCTAAATATATGTGTTGACTGAATTATATCTTACTGCATTTTTCAGGAAACAGATCCAGAATTCGATCACTGTGCAGTCTGTATCGAGGGATACAAATCTAACGATGTGGTCAGAATTCTGCCATGCAAGTAAGCCTCTTTACCTTATTTTAATATATAGTGCCTATAAAAAGTATTCACCCCCTTTAGAAGTTTTCATGTTTTATTGTTTTACAACATTGACTTAATTTGGCTTTTTTGACGCTGATCAACAGAAAAGAATCTTTAGTGTCAAAGTGAAAACAAATTTCTACAAATTGGTCTAAATTTATTACAATTTTTAAACACAAAGCAAGTGATTGCATAATTACTCACCCCCTTCAAGTCAGTATTTAGTAGATGTACCTTTGGCAGCAATTACAACCTCAAGTCTGTGTGGATAGGTCTCTATCAGCTTTGCACATCTGGACACTGCAATGTTTCCCCATTTTTCTTTACAAAACTGCTCAAGCTCTGTCAGAATGCATGGGGATCATGAATGAACAGCCCTTTTCAAGTCCAGCTACAAGTTCCCAGTTGCATTGAGGTCTGGACTCTGACTTGGCCACTCCAGGACATTAACTTTGTTGTTTTTAAGACATTCCTGTGTAGCTTCGGCTTTATGCCTGGGGTCATCATCCTGCTAGAAAACAAATCTTCTCCCAAGTCGCAGTTCCCTTGCAGACTGCATCAGGTTTTCCTCCAGGATTTCTCTGTATTTTGCTGCATTCATTTTACCCTCTACCTTCACAAGTCTTTCACAGCATGATGCAGCCACCACCATGCTTCACGGTAGGGATGGTGTGTTTTTGATCGTGTGCGGAATTTGGCTTAAGCCAAACATAGCATTTAGTCTGATGGTCAAAAAGTTGTATCCTTCTTTCTTCCAGCTGACTTCAGAGTCTCCCACATGCCTTCTGGCAAACTCTCACCAAGATTTCATATGAATAATCTGTGCAGTCTGTATCTCAGCCATTGAAGCTTGGAACTCCTCCAGAGTGGTCATGGGTCACTTGGTAGCCTCCCTTGCTAGTCCCTGTCTGTACAGACACTCAGTTTTTGAGGACTGCCTGCTCTAGGCAGATTCACACCTGCGCCATATTATTTCCATTTCTTGATGATTAACTTAACTATACTCCAAGGGATATTCAGTGACTTGGAAATTTTCTTAGATCCATCTTCTGACTTGCGTTTTTCAGTAACCTTTTTTGTGAAGTTGCTTGGAGTGTTCTTTTGTCTTCATGGTGTAGTTTTGCCAGGATTCTGACTCACCAGCAGTTGAACCTTCCAGATACAGGTGTATTTTTACTACAATCAACTGAAACACCTTGACTGTGATCTCCAGTTAACTAATTATGTGACTTTTAAAAGCAATTGGCTGCACCAGCGATTATTTGTTGTGTCATATTATAGGAGTGAGTACTTAGGCAATCAATTATTTTGTGCTTTATATTTGTAATTAAGTTAGATCACTTTGACATGAAAGAGTCTTTTCTATTGATCAGTATCAAAAAAGCCAAATTAAATCCACTTGATTCAATGTTGTAAACGTAAAACATGAAAACTTCCAAGGGGTTAAATACTTTATATAGACACTGTACATGTATATGCTGGAAATTTGAATAATAACTAGTACATTAATAATTTTGTGACATTCCTGCTACAGTGTATGTGTATGTTTTAAAACATAGAACATTACAGCACATGCTCTCTAATCCAGGTAGATCCAGATAAATCTTTAAACAGCTTTGTGAAAAGTGTCCCAATGCAATAGAAATATCAAAGTATAACTGTAGTTAGAAGCCCTGAGAAGTGTGGTTGTGTTGGAATTTTGGATGATGGAGATGATGAAACTGAGGCCAAAGCAGAATAGTTATGGATTGTATCATTAAGGTGAAAGAGGCCGGACTGGTGAAGACAAAATGTATAGATTGCCTGGAGATTGGTGCATGAAGATACAAAACATTTGTACTTGTGTGGTAAGGCTGAAGAGAATTCATCAAATCTGCAATATTTTTTTTCACTATTTATCCTGGTTTACTGTTTTTAATTGCCCTTATTAAAAATAAGCAAATTCCTGAAATTTAATTTTAGAAATAAATGTTTAAAAAAATCAATACTAACTTGCATTCTCCCTCCAGGGAATGAATATGTTTATGTGCATCCATTTTGTGTTTTAGTAATTCTATCAGCATTATGACCTTTTATCAAAATCTTATTGTATTACACATTCAGATACATTTATGTTTTATTGATGGAAGTGATCTCATTTAGAATACATCCCTCTCCACTATCAAGTTACACAGACCTTTCAGTTGGAACTGAAAAGTTGCTTACAGTTTTATCTGCTTTTTGGACACATTTTCAAAGATCTTAAGCTTAAGAGATTCTGCAGATGCTGGAAATCCAGAGCAGCACACACAAAATGCTAGAAGAACTCAGCAGGTCAAGCAGCATCTATGGAGAGGAAGAAATAGTCAATGTTTTGGGCTGAAACTCTTCATCAGGACTTATCTGATGAAGTTTTTTTTGCGTGTCGCACCAGACAGTCAGCCATTCTTGTCTGGCGCACAGTGTCAGGATTGGTCTCCTTTCGGATTAACCGGGCCACAATATGAACATTCCTGACTTGACCCATTTTTTTAATGAGGCCGAGTGGCTAGCTCGACGCTCAACCCGGCACGGATGGAAAGTGTGCTCGGGGGGTGGGGGTGGGGGGGTGGGGGGTGGCCCGACTTGGATTCGAACTCGGGAGCCTCCGGAGTCCGGTGCTGATGCCATTGCGCCACCAGCCGGCCAATCTGATGAAGTGTCTTGGCCCAAAACATCGACTGTTTATTCATTTCCCTAGATGCTGCCTGACCTGCAGAATTCCTATGTCTGAAATATCAATAATGTAATATATGCAAAAGGTCAAAAAAGAGTAATTGTAAGGCATGTGAGAAAAATATTCATTGTCCTTCTTTCTCTCACACTTGCTCCCTCTCTCTCTTTCACTTGTTGCTTCTCTCTCTCTCTCTCTCTCTCTCACACACACACATACCAACATACAAGGAGATTCCAGCTTGCTGAAAAAAAAAAAACAAGGAGCAAATGGCATAAGCTCCAATTACAATTTTTCAATCTTCCCTGAATAGAACTTTGGAATACTGGAGGTGATGTATTCTTTAAAAAGAAAAGGAGAATGAATAAGGCAATTAGAAGCAAATGAGTTTAACTTTGGTGAGAGTGAAATGATTGTGCCAGTTTCAGAGTGGGGTATGAACCGTCAATTATATCCAGTGAAATGATTGTATCAGTTAATGAACCATCAGTTAGAGTAGCACAAATCAGGATCAGGGATCAACTTTATTCACCATATATATTTACATGTACTAGGAATTTGCTGTGGTGTGTTGGTCAGGGCCTGACATGCAACAAAATACAACGTTCAACAATTATAAAGAATAATAATTTTAAAATAAAATTAGAAGTTAAATACAGATATGAAATAAAATGTGCATAATTATATCGAATTTTGAAAAGCTTGGATATTGGATGTGGAGAGAATGTTTCCTTTCGTCAGGGAGTCTAGGACCAGAAACCATAGCCTCAAAACAGATGAAGAGGAATTTGTTTAGCCAGAGAGTGGTGAATCTGTGGAATTCATTGCCACAGGTGGCTGCGGAGGCCAGGTCATTGGGTGTATTTAATGCTGAGTTGATTGGTTCCTGATTAATCAGGGCACCAATGGTTACAGGGAGAAGGCAAGAGATTGAACCTGAGGGGGGTAATAAATTGGCCATGATGGAATACTGGAGCAGACTCGATAGGCCAAATGTCCTAATTGTGCTCCTATGTATTATGGTCTTATTTATCCACATTTTGTTACATATCTGTATCCCCCTTGGTGAAAACCAATATAAAGTGCCCATTCACTGCCACAGGCTCCAAGCTTAATCCCTTCCTTTGCCTTTGAATTTCTTGCACTCAGGAGTGTGTCCAGTGGTGTTCCTTGAATTACTACTCAAGAATCTTACCTTCTCTCTACATACCATTTAACAATTACAGCATGGAAACAGGCCATCTCGGCCCTTCTAGTCCCTGCCGAACTCTTACTCTCACCTAGTCCCACCGACCTGTGCTCAGCCCATAACCCTCCATTCCTTTCCTGTCCTACCATCTCGACTTTACGTATAAGATACTTGTGGACTTTCCTTAATCCTGCATCTCAAGGACATTCCATGGCCCCTTTAAGCCCTAATACATTGAAAATGTAAGTACTTTCTTAATTCCATTCCTCTAGTTCCCCACAACCAGCAGGCTCCTGAAACAGTGTGGATAACTTCACTCACCTCAACTCTGAACTGATTCCACAATTCATTCAAATTCTCTACAACTCATGCTCTCAGTGTTATTTTATTTGCACAATTTTGCATTGGTTGCTTGTCTGTCTTTGTTTATGTATAGTTTTTCTTAAATTCTATTGTATTTCTTTATTTTCCTGTAAAAACCTGGAAAAAATTAATCTCAGAGTTGTATATGGTGACATATACATACTCTGATAATAAATTTACTTTGACTTTTGACTCTGCTTTTATAATTTCAGCTTCCTACGTCTTAGGTTGGAATTGGTTTATTATTGTCATGTGTACTGAGATACAGTGAAAAGCTTGTCTTTCATATTGTTCATACAGATCAGATCAGTACACACTGCATTGAGGTATTGCAAGATAAAATCATAGCAATGCAGAATAAAGTGTAACAGTGACAGAAAATGCAGTGCAGGTAAACAAAGTTCAAAGTACATTTATTATTTAAGTTCTACCCTGAGGTTCATTTTCTTGTGGGCATACACAGTAAATCCAAGAAACACCACAGAATAAATGAAAGACCACACCCAACAGGACGGACAAACAACCAATTTGCAAAGACGACAAACTGTGCAAATGCAAAGGATGGGTAGATAGATAATGAATATCAGTAATGTGAGAAGGCCATAAGTAGGTTGTGAGGTCAAGAGTCCATAAGCCATAAGACGTAGAAGCAGAATTTGGCCATTCTGCCCATTGAGTCTGCTCCACCATTCCTTCATAGCTGATTTATTATCCATCTCAACACCATTCTTCTGCCTTCTCCCCATAACCCTTCTCACCCTGACTAATCAAGAACCTATCGACCTCCGTTTTAAATAAACCTAATTACTTGGTCTACACAGCTGTCTGTGGTAATGAATTCCACAGATTCACTACCCAATGGCTAAAGAAATTCCTTCTCATCCCTGTTCTAAATGGACCTCCCTCAATTCTGATGCTGTGCCCTCTGTTCCTAGACTCACCCACTGTCAGATATATCCTCTTCACTTCTATTCTGTCAAGACCTCTCAATATTCTATATATTTCAGTGAGTCCATCTATACATACATGTCAGTGGCTGATCAATCTGGTGTTTTTCTCTGAGCAACCTTACTCATTGATGGGCTAAATAGCTTAATTCTGCTTCAAACTCTTATGGTCTTTTGGTCCACAAAGGTATTCAAACAATTGTTAGATTCTAATGTTTTTAATATAGGATTCTTTTGGAAGTCGGGAAAGAGGCACAAAACCTGTTGCTTGACAGTTGTTTTATTCAATGTTAACAGAACAAAGAAAGCTGAAAGCAGGCAGTGATAGAGATCTACTAAGTGAAGAGAGATAAAAGCAGAAAGAAAAGGATGACACCACTGCATGGTCAACTCTTTTTAGACCCATAGATAAGAAACATTCCATTCAGATTACTGATAACTCAACCAGTCAGAAAGCCTCGATTCAAATATTGCAATTCCAAGAGAAGCTTCCAGAACTTTCCAGAATCATGCAAATGTAATCACTAGGGACATACAGACTATACCACTAAGAAGCATACTAAACAATTATATCTACTCAAGAGCCACTTAAAATCCAAGCAGACAATTAATTATTAAGACGCAAAGAAAATAACAATGAAACAGACTATTCCAACACAATATTATTCTTAAGAGGGGAATAGCCACAGAGGACACCTGACTTCCCCTCCTGGCAGTCACCCATCTGTCTGACTCGACCTGTGGAGTGACTATCTCCCTGAAATTCCTGTCTATAACACTACCTACCTTCTAACAGCCACGCTACAGGAAGGATGAGATTGCAATGGTGAGAATGCAGAGCAGACTTATCATGACATTGCCTGGATTTGAGGGCACTAGTTATAGAACATAGAGGTCTACAGCACATTACAGGCCCTTCAGCCCACAATATTAGCATAGAAGAAACATAGAAAACCTACAGCACAATACAGGCCTTTTGACCCTCAACGCTATGCCAAATATGCGAATATGTACTTACTTTAGAAATTACCTAGGGTTACCCATAGCCCTCTATTTTTCTAAGCTGTATGTATCTATCTAAGAGGCTCTTAAAAGACCCTATTTTGTCCGCCTCTACCACTATTGCTGGCAGTGCATTCCACGCACTCACCACTCTGTGTGTGGAAAAACTTATCTCTGACATCCCCTCAGTACCTATTTCCAAGCACCTTAAACTATGCCCCTTGTGTTAGCTATTTCAGCCCTGGGAAAAAGCCTCTGGCTATCCACGTGATCAATGTATCTCATCATTTTATACACCTCTATCAGGTCACCTCTCATCCTCCATCGCTCCAAGGAGAAAAGGCCAAGTTCACTCAACCTATCCTGATAAGATATGCCCTCCAATCCAGGCAACGTCCTTGTAAGTCTCCTCTGCACTCTTTCTATAGTATCCACATCCTTCCTGTAGTGAGGTGCACACAGTACTGCAGATGGGGTCTGACCAAGGTCTTAAGTAGCCATAACATTACCTCACGGCTCTTGAACTCAGAGCCACGGTTCATAAAGGCCAACACACCATACACCTTCGTAACAGCACTGTCAACTTGCACAGCAGCTTTGAGTGTCCTCTCAACACGGACCCAAGATCACTCAGATTCTCCACACTGCCAAGAGTCTTACCATTAATATCATACTCTGTTCTCAAATTGGACTTACCAAAATGAACCACTTCACACTTACCTGAATTGAAGTCCCATCTGCCATTTCTCAGCCCAGTTCTGTATACTATTGATGTCCCACTGTAACCTCTGACAACCCTCCAGACTATCCACAAGACTCCCAACCTTTGTGTCATCAGCAAACTTACTAACCCACCCTTCTACTTCTTCATCCAGGTCATTAATAAAAATCACTAAGAGGAGGGGCCCCAGAACAGATCCCTGCAGAACACCACTGGTCACTGACTTCCGTGCGGAATACGAACCATCTACAACTACCCTAGCCTTCTGTGGGCAAGCCAGTTCTGGATCCACAAAGCAAAGTTTTCCTTAGATTCCATGCCTCCTTACTTTCTGAAGGAGCCTTGCATGGGGAACCTTATCAAATGCCTTACTGAAATCCATATACACTACATCCACTGCTCTACCTTCATCAATGTGTTTTATTACATCCTCAACAAATCTCTTCCCAGTTATAGGAAGAGATTGAAAAGGCTGGCTTTGTCTCTAGAGCAAAGGAGGCCAGAGTGTGCTTGGTATCTGGAATGTGCTGCCAGAGGATGTGGTGGAATCAGATAGAATCACTACGCTTGAGAGGCATTTCAACATAATGTGAATAGGCAAGACATAGTGTCCTAATGCAGGCAAATGGGAATAGTGGAGATGGGAGGACGGCTGACATGGACATGGGGGCTATTTCTGTGCTGTTTAACTCTATGACTCTACAACTCTTTAGATTGATTCCTGAAAGTGGAAAGGAGAGTATTGTATGCAGTGCTCAGGAAGGATGTGGAGGTTTTGGAGAACATGCAGAAGAGCTTTGCCATAATGTTACTTGGATTAGAAAATATTAGCAATAGTGAACTATTGGTCAAAGTTGGACTGTTTTCTCTGGCTTGTCAGAGGCTGAGGGAGACTGAACTGGAGTTTATAAACTGTTTAGGGACATCAACAGGGCAGATGATGAGTCTCTTTTGCAGGATGAAAATGTCAAATAAAACAGGACATTGTTTTGTTTCCTTATGTTATTTAATGTTTAATGTCATTTCCAGTGTGCAAGTGTAAAGGAGAACAAAATAATTGTTACTCCTGATCCAATGCAGTACAAAAAAAACACAAGATAAAGAGCACAATAATTTTAAAACTACAATGAATATAAATACATAGGATATATATCTATATAGTATGTCCATATAGTGATGCTAGGTTGTACTTAAGGTAACTGACAGGAAATGAAACTATAGTGGTGGTTGGGGGTGTGGTGGGGTGGGTTAGTGGGTGGAGGTGTTGATCAGCCTTGCCACTTGTGGAAAGTAAAGTGAGGGTGGGGAAAGTTAAGAGGAGATGTGCGAAGCAAGTTTTTTTACACACAAGAGTGTTAGGTTAATGGAATGTGCAAGGGTTAAGAAACTGGGTGTTGGTGCTAGTGAAGTAAGCAGATATAGTGATGTTGCGAGATATTTCAACAGGCACCTTTCTAAAGCACAGGATACAGAAGGATGTGGATTGTAGGCAGGCAGATGGGATTAATTTGAATTTGCTCAGCATAGACTGAGATAAAGGGCCTGTTCTTATGCTGTCCTGTTTTATGTTCTATGTTGATTGTTAGTCTGTTTTGGGAAGAGCAGTGACTTTGGAATCTTTGTATGTTATGAGGAAAATGGTACATTCATGAAAGGTTGTTGGAATATCCGTGCTGTACCATGCACCAATAATTCGAGTTTGAAGAGATTTTGTAAATGTAAGAAATGTCTGATACAGGTCACAACCTGACAATGATCAATGCCCCATCAGATTGGGAATTGGTTTATTATTGTTACGTAAGTCAAAAGACATATGAGCAGGATTAGGCCATTCGGCCCATTGAATCTGCTCTGCCATTCCATCATAGCAGATCCATTATCCCTTCCAGTCCTGATAAACTTGTTGTACAACTACGTTCTGGTATTTCTACTGAAATGGTTCATGCATTTTAAACCAGTTTGTATTGTGAACTGTTTCAGGCATGTCTTCCACAAACAGTGCGTTGATCCCTGGCTAAATGAACACTGTACTTGCCCCATCTGCAAACTAAACATACTGAAGGCACTGGGAATTCTGGTAAGATCAAACTGCTATTTGAATAAACCATCTGTTTGCATTTTCCTTTCAAGTGGATGGCCTTATGCTATGTTGCTTTCAACAGTTTAAGTAAAGTGCAAGCTGCCACAGTGCAAGATGCAACTGAAACAGCAATCTTAAAAATATTAATATTCTTTAAATGTAACTCTTTTGGGGATTTTTTCCATTCTCTATTGATGTTGATGTTGAACAGTCTGTTGAATGCAGTTGGCAAAATAATTTCACTGCTTTTGCAGTTGGTTAAAACTCTTCTGTTAGTTAATTTGGAAAGAAAATTATTTCAAAATTCCATGACCTCTTGGGGAATTTGATAGGACATAGAACAGTACAGCGCAGGAACAGCCCCTTTCAATTAAATTAGTAATCAAGTGGCCAGCTAAACTAATCCCTTCTGCAAACACAATGTCCATATCCTTCCATTTTCCTCATATTCATGTGCCCACCTAAACGTCCCTTAAAAGTCCCTGATGTATTGCCTCTACCACCACCCCAGGTAGTGCATTCCAGGCACCCACCACTCTCTGTGTAGAAAAAACTTGCTCCTCACATCTCCTTTGAAATTATCCCCTCTCACCTTGCACGAATACCCTCTGGTATTAGACACTTCAACTCATAGAAAAAAGATATTGTCTGTCTACTCTATCTATGCCTCTTATAATCTTATAAATCTCTATCAGATCTCCCCTCAGCCCCCACTTTCCAGATAAAACAACCTAAGTTAGTCCAACCTCTTGTTATAGTACATGTCCTCTAATCCAGGCAGTGTCCAGGTAAACCAGGATGTTGATTGCCAGTTCCAGTTGGCATTGTGATGTACAGGTTTCCCCCGCCATCCGAAGGTAGAGCGTTCCTATGAAACGGTTCGTAAGCCGAAATGTCGTAAAGCGAAGAAGCAATTACCATTTGTTTATATGGGAAAATTTTGTGAGCGTTCGCAGACCCAAAAATAACCTACCAAATCATGCCAAATAACACATAAAACCTAAAATAATAGTAACATATAGTAAAAGCAGGAATGATATGATAAATACACAGCCTATATAAAGTAGAAATACTTCTCTACAACGATTGCCTGCACAGATCTCCGTAACGAAAGTCTCACACAAGCGCTGTTGGCATAAACACGCTCTCCAGTAACCTTTAAACTATGAAGCTGCCAAATCTACCAAATAACATGTAAAAATACACAGCCTATATAAAGTAGAAATAATGTACAGTGTAGTATCACTTACCGGAATTGGGAAGACATCGAGCACACTGATGATGGTGTGTTAGACTGAGTCGTCACAGGGTAGGTGGTGCAGTGGCCCCCACACTCCAGGCTGCCGACTGATACATTGCTGCGAAGCAAGGGAGGCACACAGCACATCTTTAAGAAAAAAGCCAAAATAAGCATGCTAATTAATTAGGTGCTGCCTGGCACGTAAATGTCAGCGCAGATCAGATCTGGGCCGACAATTACGTGCTAGGCGGCACCTAATTAGCGTGTTTATTTCGGCTTTTTTCTTAAAGATGTGCTGTGTGCGTCCTGGCTACTGTTGCATTTTCTGCGAATCGGTATCTGTCCGTGGCCTGGGGGTTGGGGTCGTGGGACACTGGGGTGTCATCTCATCGTCGATCAGGGCAGGCAGCTCATCTTCTCCTATGACTGCCCACCTCGATGTTGAAGGTCGAGGTTCATCGTCTGCTGTGGCTGATGTGGAAGGCTTGCTTGACTGCTGAGCCTCGTGCATTTTTCTATCACACAGTTCTATAATAAGGACTCAAACCATCCTGCAAATATCTCCTAAACTGACATACCCTTTCAAAATTAAAGTCGTACTTTATCATTACTCATTTGGTTTCGATTGTTATCCATTTTTCTTCCAATTGCATCAGCTCTTCATCTGTCAGTTCTTGATGATGGGATGCCAAAACCTGTTCAACATCATGTTCATCAGCTTCCACAAGCCAAACTCACGTTGTCCTTACTTCGTTCACCACGATCAAAACGCTTAATTATGTCCAGTTTTACCGTAAGTGTAACACCCTTACAAGCTCTTTCAGGCTTTTCCGATACCATAGAACTCATCTTGCAAACAGCTGCTCACAGACACGTGTTAAAGCAAAGCAGTTCCCAATCTGGGGGAGAGCGGCTGCTCAGGGCGCAATCTGCCTTTTTTCATGCGCTGAATTTTTTTTCATAACAGTGAAAACACCTTCTGAAAGCGAAAACAGGGTACTAATGTAGGTCTTTCGTAAAGCGAACATTCGAAAAGCGGGGGACACCTGTACTGAAAGAAAATGGAACGCAGTTAAAGTTGTGACTGATCCTTAACCTCGTTCCCTTCTTCGCCCAGTCTCCGTCTTTCCAGTTGCTTTAATGTCTTCAGAAATATATTCAACACTCCACACTTCACTGTAGTTTGGATTTCAAGAACTTATAGAACTCCCTTTGTCTTGAAGCTACAGTACGTGTAGCTTGAAATGGTGCAGAGAAGATTTACAAGGATGTTGCCTGGACTTGAGGACCTGAATTACAGGGAAAGATTCAATTCAATCAGCAAGGGAGATGAGGCTGAGTACAGGGCTACGGTAGGAAACTTTGTCACATGGTGTGAGCAGAATTATCTGCAGCTTAATGTGAAAAAGACTAAGGAACTGGTGGTAGACCCGAGGAGAGCTAAGGTAACGGTGACCCCTGTTTCCATCCGGGGGGTCAGTGTGGACATGGTGGAGGATTACAAATATCTGGGGATACGAATTGACAATAAACTGGACTGGTCAAAGGACACTGAAGGCTGTCTACAAGAAGGGTCAGAGCCGTCTCTATTTCCTGAGGAGACTGAGGTCCTTTAACATCTGCCGGACGATGCTGAGGATGTTCTACGAGTCTGTGGTGGCCAGTGATATCATGTTTGCTGTTGCATGCTGGGGCAGCAGGCTGAGGGTGGCAGACACCAACAGAATCAACAAACTCATTCGTAAGGCCAGTGATGTTGTAGGGATGGAACTGGACTCTCTCACGGTGGTGCCTGAAAAGAGGATGCTGTCTAAGTTGCATGCCATCTTGGTCAATGTCTCCCATCCACTACATAATGTACTGGGTGGGCACAGGAGTACATTCAGCCAGAGACTCATTCCACCGAGATGCAGCACTGAGCGTCATAGGAAGTCATTCCTGCCTGTGGCCATCAAACTTTACAACTCCTCCCTTGGAGGGTCAGACACCCTGAGCCAATAGGCTGGTTCTGGACTTATTTCATAATTTACTGGCATAATTTACATAATTACTATTTAACTATTTATGGTTCTATTACTATTTATTATTTATGGAGCCACTGTAACAAAAACCAATTTCCCCCGGGATTAATAAAGTATGACTATGACTATGACTATGAATTGGTTTGCACTTTATTCCTTGGCACAAAGGAGAATGAGGGGAGATTTCTAGAGATATACAAAATTATGAGGGGTATAGATAGGGTAAATGCAAGCAGGCATTTTCCACTGAGGTTGGGTGAGACTACAACTAGAGGTTATAGGTGAAGGGTGAAAGGTGAAGTATTTATGGGGAAGGGTGAGGCCAGGATGGAATGAGCTGCCACCAGAAAGTGAGGATGCTCATTCAATAAAAGTCTGGATGGGAGTGGATGGGAGGGGTATAAAGGGCCATGGTCCATAAGACCATAAAACATAGGAGCAGAAGTAGGTGATTCAGCCCACTGAGTCTGCTCCATCATTCGATGGCTGATCCTGGATCCCACTCAACCCCATACACCTGCCTTCTCACTATATCCTTTGATGCCCTGACCAATCAGGAAATTATCAACTTCTGCCATAAATATACCCATAAACTTCACCTCCACTGAAGTCTGTGTCAGAGCATTCCAGATTCACTACTCTCCGGCTGAAAAAATTCCTCCTTACCCCTGTTCTAAGAGGTCTCCCCTCAACTTTGAGGCTGTGCCCTCTAGTTCTGGATACACCCACTGTAGGAAACATCCTCTCCACATCCACCTTATCTAGTCCTTTCAACATTTGGTAGATTTCAATGAGATCCCCCTCCGCATTGTTCTAAATTCCAGTGAGTACAGGCCCGTATGTTAACCCTTTCATTCCTGGAATCATCCTCATGAACCCCCTCTGGACACTGTTCAATGACAACACATCCTTTCAGAGATATAAGGCCCAAAACTCTTTACAATACTCCAAATACAGCCTGACTAGTGTCATATAAAGCCTCAGCATTATTACTTTGCTTGTATATTCTGTTCTCCTTGAAATAAATGCCAAGAGTGCATTTGCCTTCTTTACCACAGACTCAACCTGTAAACTAGCCTTCTGGGAGTCTTGCACGAGGACTCTTAAGTCCCTCTGCACCTCTGACGTTTGAACCTTCTCCCCATTTAGATAAAGTCTGCACTATAGTTCCTTTTACCAAAATGCAGAATCATGCATCTCCCAATGCTGTATTCCATCTGCCACTTTTTTGCCTTTCTTCCAATTTGTCTAAGTCCTGCTGCAATCACATTGCTTCCTCAGCAGTACCTGCCCTTCCACCTATCTTCATATCATCCACAGACTTTCAATTCCATCAATTCCATTATCCAAATCATTGACAAACAATGTGAAAAGTAGCGATCTCAATACTGACCCCTGAGGAACACCACTGGGCACTGGCAGCCAACCAGAAAAGGCCCCTTTTATTTACTAATTGCTGCCTCCTGCCTGTCAGCCAATCCTCTATCCATGTCAGTATCTTTCCTGTAACACCATAGGATTTTGTCTTGTTAAGCAGACTCATGTGTGGCACCTTATCAAATGCCTTCTGAAAATCCAAGTAAATGATATCCACTGCATCTCCTTTGTCCACCCTGCTTGTTACTTCCTCAAAGAACTCTAACAGACTTGTCAAGCAAGATTTCCCTTTACAAAAACCATTCTGACTTTGAATTATTTTATCATTGGTGTTCAAGTACCCTGAAACTTCATCTTTAATAATAGACTCCAACACTTTCCCAACCACTGAGGTTAGGCTGACTGGCCTATAATTTCTTTTCTTTTGCTTTCCTCCCTTCTTAAAGAGTGGACTGACATTTTTGTCCTCTAGGACCATCCCAGAATCAAATGATTTTGAAAGATCATGACCAATGCATCTGTTATCTCTTCAACAATCTCTCTCAAAGGACGTTGTCCAGCTAGTCCAGGTGACTTATCCACCTTAAGATCTTTGAGCTTGTCTAGCATTTTTTCCTTTGTAATAGCAATGGCACTCACTCCTGCTCCCTGACACTTACAGACCTCAGGCACACTGCTAGTGTCTTCCACAGTGAAGGTAGATGCAAAGTACCCATTAAGTTCATCTGCCATTCTTTGTCCCCCATTACTACCTCACCAGCATCATTTTCCAGTGGTCCTATATCAATTCTTACCTTCTCTTTATATAACTGAAAAAAATATGTAGTATTCTGCTTTATATTATTGGCTAGTTTGCCCTCATATTTAATCTTTTCCCTTCTTATAGCTTTTTCAGTTGCCTTTTGTTGGGTTTTAAAAGCTACCTGATCATACAACTTCCCACTCACTGTTGCTACCTTATATGCCCTTTCCTTGGCTTTAATGTAGTCCTTAACTCCCCTTGACAGCCATGTCTGCCTGCCCCTGCCATTTGAGAACTTCTTCCTCTGTGGGGACATATCTATTCTGCGCCTTGTGATCTATTCCCAGAAACTTCAGCTATCTCTGCTCTGCCGTCATCCCTGCCAGTATCCTCTTCCAATCCACCTGGGCAAGCACCTCTCTCATGCCTCTGTAATTCCCTTTACTTTATTCCATTGGGGTACTGATACATATGAATTATGCTTCTCCCTCTCCAATTGCAGTATGAATTCAATCATATTATGATCACTGCCTCCAAGGGGTTCCTGTACATTAAGCTCCCTAATAAGATCTGCGTTATTACACACCACCCAATATAAGATGGCCTTCCCCGGAGTAAGCTGAAGTACAAGCTGCTTTAAAATGCCGTCTCGGCATTCAACCAATTCCCTCTCTTGCAATCCAACACCAGCCTTATTTTTCCAATCCCCTTGTATATTGAAGTCCCACATTACAATCTTGTCATTACCCTTATTACATGTATTTTCTAGCTCCCTTTACAATCTCAACCCCACACCTTGGCTACTATTTGGAGGCCTATATATGATTCCCATAATGTTTTTTACCCTTTCAGTTTTTTAACCCACTGTTGTTGCGTGGATGATATCTCCAGAGAGGGTTACTGGTAGATACAAAGCAGCTTCTTTATTCGACAAAACAAGGTACAGCAGACATCATATGAAGACACTTTCGGTGGAAAGGTCTACTGGCCCAATGTGGGGCTCGATATTTATTTGCTAAGCACAAAGGATAATTCCATATTTACAAAGTATAGACAATGCTTTCTTCTGAAGCTACATACAAACTTCACACCTTCGGATTCGCATCCATCCTGCAGACGCCAGCAGCGTCTATGGACTGGGATTCACAGCTTTTAGGAATCTATTGTTCCAAATTAAATCCACCATAGATTTTCAAGGAACGGAAGACTGGTAGCCAAAGCCATTTGCTAAATGTAAATGACCTAAACCCAAGATCAAAGATTGAGCATTCCCTATGTCACCTCTTTCTAAAAATGTAATTCCATCTCTTACCAACAGAACTACACCACTGTCTGTGCCTTCCTGCCTGTCTTTTTGATACAAAGTATATTCTTTGATGTTAAACTCCCAACTGTGGCATTTTTTCAGCCATGACTCAGTGATGCCCACAACATCATTCATACCAACCAATCCCTAATTGCACCACAAGTTTGTCCACTTTATTCCGAATGCTACATGTGTTTAAATAAGCACCTTCAGTCTTGAATTCTTTGCCCTTTTGAATTGTGGTACAGTTTAACTGTTTGTCTGCATTTGTACCCAAGGCAGACTTGTTACATCTATCATCTACTTGTAAACCTGCTGGTTCATCTTCAGCTCTATCATACTGGTTCCCATCCCCTTGCCATATTAGTTTAAACCATTCCCAACAGTTCTAGTAAACCTGCCCGCAAGAATATCGATCCCCCTTGGATTCAGGTGCAACCCATCCCTTTCGTACAGGCCTCACCTTCCTCAGAAGAGGTCCCAATTATTCAGAAATTTGAATCCCTGCACCTGCTCAAATTCTTCAGTCACACATTTTTCTGTCACCTCATTCTATTCCTATCCTCACTGTCATGTGGCATAGGCAGCAATCCTGAGATTATTACCCTTGAGGTTCTGCATCTCAGCTTCCTTCCTAACTCCCTGTATGATTTTCTCAGGACCTCCTCCCTTTTTCTACCTATGTCATTGGTACCAATATGTACCACGACTTCTGGCTGCTCACCCTCCCTGTTCAAGATATTATGGACGCATTGAGAAACATGGTGGACCCTGGCACCTGGGAGGCAAACTGCCATCATGTGTTCTTTTCATGTCCACAGAATCGCCTGTCTGTCCCCCTGACTATAGAGTCCCCTATCACTGCTGCCACCCTCTTCAGTTCCCTTCCCTTTTGAGCTACAGGGCCAGACTCAGTGCCAGAGGCACAGCCACTGTTGCTTCCCCATGTAGGTCGATCACCCCACAACAGTACTCAAAATAGAGTTCTTATTGTTGAAAGGAATGGTCACAGGGGTGCTCTCCACCATCTGACATTCTCCTTACCTTTTCCTGACATTCACCCATTTATGTGTCTCCTGTAGCCTTGGGGTGACTACCTCCCCTTAGCTCCTGTCTATCAATGCTTCACTTTCCCTAACAAGCCATTAATCAATTTAGTTCCAATCAATTTCTTGTGCAACAGATGGAGTGCCATATGAGTCCTGCTGAAAGGTTTCAGCCCGAAATGTTGACTGTACTGTTTTCCATAGATGCTGCCTAGCCTGCTGAGTTCCTCCAGCATTTTGTGTATGTTGTTCGGATTTCCAGCTTCTGCAGATTTTCTCTTGTTTTGGTTTGAGCACCATATATGACAGGTCACCATGCTGGTTTAGTGGCATTTATGATAAAACAAATTCCAAGTCTGCTTGCAATCCATTGTGCAACTCATTGTCAACATCCCGCAGCCAAAAACCACAAGTAATCAAGAGGTTGATAGGCTCTTGATTATTCAGGACTTCCAAGGTCACGGGGAGAAGACAGGAGAATGGGGTTGAGAGAGATAATAAATCAGCCATGATGGAATGGCGGAGCAGACTTGATGGGCTGAATAGTCTAATTGTGCTCCTATGTCTTATGGTCTTGTTTGAATTAATCTGATGCCCTTATCTCAGTACATAACGTTTGTTGAAGTGGTTTCAGTTAATGACGTGTACTCACATAATTCAGTGGTTGATTGATCTCTTACAGCCGGAATTGCAATGTGCAGAGAATTCAGCTTTTGACGTCGATAGAATGGCCAGGGGATCACTTGCCAACCAGAGATCTATGCCTACTGATGTCACTAGTGATGGTTCCATCAGTCTCGAGCCACTACGATTCTTGGGGAGTTCGCAGATGGGTCAGGAAGAAGAATTTGTACCACGAACCAGGGAAATGAATATCACCATAACCAGTAAGATGTTCTGTAGCCAGTGTTGTTAAGACAAGAAACACCTGCTTCACAAGCAGGAAGCAGACATCATTTTCTTTACGTCTTGCAAGCTAACTAACTATCCCCAAATTATACCTTTAAGTTATTTCTTATTCTTAAACTTTGAATACATGTACAATATGCCAGAATTATAGCTACACAAATTGCTGGAGGAACTCAGCGGGTCAGGCAGGTCAGTTGGTCAATGGAGGGGAATAAACAGTTAACATTTCGGACCGAGACCCTTCACTAGGACTCGAAACGAAGGGGACAGAAGCTAGAATAAAACCCTTCACCTGGTTTCAACTGTCTGCTCCCCTCCCCCAACCTTCTTATTCTAGCTTCTTCCCCATTCCATTCCAATCCTGATGAACGGTTTTGGCCTAAAACATCGACTATTTATTCACTTCCATGGATGCTGCCTGACCTGTTGAGTTCCTCCAGCCTTTTCTGTGTGGTGCTCCAGATTTCCAGCATCTGCAGAATCTCTTGTGTTTATATTATCCCCTTTCTATACTGTGCAACATTCTCTTTATGAATAACATGAACTTCATTTATGATATGCTTTATAGAAAAAATTACTTTACCACCTATTGTTTTAGGCTAACAGGTTTCATCGGCCTAATTGCAAGGGAGCCCTGTCCAGCCATCCGTAGACTGCTGGTGTGAGACACGCTGACTAAAAGCTACTTCCCTCTTTTAAAATGCTGGTTGCTTTGAAGATTGGTGCCACCAAGTGGCAGAAAATATTTCTCACTTCATACTTACAGTTGCTTGGTCCTGGGAGATCAGGATTTGGTGCTAATCCACATTCAACCTTATCTGCTTTTCATTTGTCTCAGTGTGCCTCAGCTTCTCTCGTTCCCCTCCAACCCTCTCCCTCCCCATCCTCCCCTCCCAAAATTGTTCATTCTATGAGCTTTTAATGAAAATATAAGTATTTTTCAAAAAAATTGTTTCATTTGAAACATTAAAAAACGTAAGATTCTAATAATTCCAATGTCTTCTTTATTCTTGTCATGTCACATTAAAATCTTTCTACTGCTTTCCGTGAAACTTTTTAAAATGACTGGACTAGTGGATGGTGTTATGGATTGTTGCATGGTTTTCTTTGAAGCATACATCTTCAATAAGACTAAGGTGTATTGATCTGATAATTGTGCAACACTTTCTGATGTATTATCAATCACAAAGCAATTTGTAATAATGTCGGTGTACTTCTGAGCTTTTCTGTCACAAGACTTATTCAACAACCTTCTTGCTGCTCTAACATAATGTCTGTTTTGCTGAATAATATATTGCTTGTTTCATTGGTCAAATATCAATAAGGAATGTGAGAAATATTGCCATTCATGTGACTGACTAGGTTTTTCTTCTAAAATAAATTAATGTCTGGCTCCTCTAAGTCACTGAATTGCTTAATGTCCTCACATTACATTCAGAGGGCAGATTTAAGATGATAGTTTAGAAAAAGTAATCATAAGTTAATGAAGAGACTTTTTAAAATAAAGTGATTTATTATTATCTGAAATATATTGCCTGAAAAGATGGCAAAAGCTGATCTCTAAAAATATGATTACCATTAATTGTTACTGTCTGGTTTGATGCAGTGGCCTCTCACAATATTCGAAAACTACAGTGAACTGTCAGGTCAGCAGAAGAGGCCATTGTTTGCAGTCAACCGTCACTAGGACAAAGAAGCAGGCAGGAAAAATCGTTGTTCACACTACTCATCCTGCAAATTACCTTTTCCAACAATCCCCTTCTGGAAAAGACTATAGTGCTATTAAAATAAAACTTCACGCATCTTAAAAGTTTCTTCCTTCAGGCAGTTAACCTGATCAACAATTCTAGTTAGCTCCCCCCACCAACCCCCCTCTACCTATTACCCCTGTTACCGCACTGCCATGTAAACACTATAAACCACTTTTTATAAAACTGTTTACGTTGTAAATACGTGCAGGTATCTGTGAAAATGCACTCTGTGAAAATGCACTTTTCCAGCCTTAGTAGTTACATCTGTGCTCCTTCAGGTTGTCAAAGCCAGGAGTGGTAGTTGGGACAAGCCACCACTACCTATTAAATGCTCCCAATGGCGTGCGTCTCAAATAGTCTCTGACAACCAAGTCTAGCTCCTGGCCTTCACATGTGGCTTAGCTACTAAACCTTACATAACCATTTCTGCTGACAGGAGAAGGGGCAAAGGCTGGTTTCTGGTATCTTAAAACCATTCACTTCGGGCAGGTGGAGCTCATCAGCCATAGTTTGCAACTCATCTAGGAGAAGGAAAACTCCAATCTGAAACCTCCGCTGCCTTGCAACTATACACACTCATGGGGAAGGCTTTGGTAGTAAACCTTGAGGAAAAATCAGGAGCAGGAGTCCCTAAGGCAGTCCTAACCTGTTCAATGCTGACTGGCAAATCCGGTTTGCGCCAAACTGTATTGATCTCTGCCAGTTCTTTGGATTCATTAACTGCATGGAGAGTGGAAGCCTGCTGCATGGACAACAGCTTGCTCTCCATATCATACTGCCCTGGTTTGCGTATACAATGTACACAGCTAGGATGCAATATCCATGATCAACTCCGACCAACAGAGGTGCTCTAGTTGCATATGATATCCCTAGTTTTAAGTTTCCCTACTCCAAATCCGTCCTTTAATGCTTTCATTCATACATGTTATGCTTACAGTAATGCTGGAGGAGGCCATGTGGTCTATTGAATCCATGCCAACCCCACGAAGCAATTCTATTAGTCATACTTGCGGGCAGACACCAGCACATATTTAGGTGTTTTGGTTGTTAACACAAATGACACATTTTAATGTACATAGAATGCAGAACATAGAACAGTACAACATAGGAACAGGCCCTTCGGCCCACAATGTCATGCCCAACCAATTAACTGGCTAAATAAACTCGTCTTTTTTGCCTACACAATGTCCATATCCTTCAATTTTCTTTACATTCATGTGCCTATCTAAACATCACTTAAAAATCTCTAACGTATCTGTGTCTGCCACCACCCCAGGCAGCACATTCTAGGCACCCACCACTCTCTGTAGAAACAAAGCTTGTTCATCACATCTCCTTTGAAATTATCCCCTCTCACCTTAGATGCACGCCTTCTGGTGTCAGACATTTCAACCCAGGAAAAAGATACTGACTGTCTACTCTATCAATGCCTCTCATAATCTTATAAACCTCTATCAGATCTCCCCTCAGCCTGCACAGTTCCATAGAAAACAACCTAAGTTTGTTCAACCTCTCATTATAGCACATGCCCTCTAATCCAGGCAACATCCTGGCAAACCACTTCTTCTGTCTCTCCAAAGCCTTAACATCCTTCCTATAATGGGGAAACCAGAACTTCCAGAGTAGGAAGGCTTTGGCTCAACGGGGCTTAGGCATTAACGAGCCGAGGTGAGTTAGGTTGCCTGAGTAGAATACAGACAGGAAGTACGTGTGTGAGGCCGGTTTTCTGTGCTCAGTCTCAGATGTGGAATGTGTGGGAGACTCCCAGCCTCCCAGATGGCCACATCTGCACCAGGTGTGTCGAGCTGCAGCTCTTTAGGGACTGGGTTAGGGAACTGGAGATGCAGCGCAATGACCTTCATCTGGTTAGGGAGAGAGAGGAGGTGATAGAGAGGAGCTATAGGCAGGTGGTCACACCGGGGCCTGGGGAGACAGATAAGTGGGTAACAGTCAGGAGAGGGAAGGGCAGGAGTCAGATGTTAGAGAGTTACCCCTGTGGCTGTACCCCTTAACAATAAGTACTCCTGTTTGAATACTGCTGGGGGGGACGGCCTACCTGGGGGAAGCAACAGTGGCTGCACCTCTGGCACAGAGTCTGGCCCTGTGGCTCAGAAGGGTAGGAAAAGGAAGAGGATGGCAGCAGTGATGGGGGACTCTGTAGTTAGGGGGTCAGACAGGCGATTGTGTGGATGCAGGAAAGAAACGCGGATGGTAGTTTGCTTCCCAGGTGCCAGGTCCGGGATGTTTCTGATCATGTCCAAGATATCCTGAAGTGGGAAGGAGGACAGTCAGAGGTGGTGGTACATATTGATACCAATGACACAGGCAGGAAAAGGGAGGAGGTCCTGAAAGCAGACTACAGGGAGTTAGGGAGGAAAGTTGAGAAGCAGGACCACCAAGGTGCCACGCGACAGTGAATGTAGGAATAGAGTGAGGTGGAGGATAAATGTGTGGCTGAGGGATTGGAGCAAGGGGCAGGGAATCAGATTTCTGGATCATTGGGACCCCTTTTGGGGCAGGTGTGACCTGTACAAAAAGGACGAGTTGCACTTGAATCCCAAGGGGACCAATATCCTGGCAGGGATGTTTGCAAAGGTTATTGGGGATTGCTGGTGGGTGGGAACCAAGCTGAAGAGACAGAGGAAGAGGCGGTTGGCTCACAAATAGAGAAAGCTTGGAGAGACTGCGAGAGGGAGGATAGGCAGGTGATCAAAAAGTACACTCAGGCCGAAGGTTTGAGATGTGTCTGTTTTAATGCAAGGAGTATTATGAACAAAGCAGATGAGCTTAGAACGTGGATCAGTACTTGGAGCTATGATGTTGTGGCCATAACAGAGACTTGGATGGCTCAGGGCAGGAATGGTTTCTTCAAGTGCCAGGCTTTAGATGTTTCGGAAAGGACAGGGAGGGAGGCAAAAGAGGTGGGGGTGTGGCACTGTTGATCAGAGATAGTGTCATGGCCGTAGAAAAGGAGGACGACTTGGAGGGATTGTCTACGGAGTCTCTGTGGGTGGAAGTTAGGAATAGGAAGAGGTCAATAACTCTACTGGGTGTTTCTCATAAACCACCCATTAGTAACAGGGACATCAAGGAGTAGATAGGGAGACAGATCCTGGAAAGGTATCATAATAACAGGGTTGTCGTGGTGGGAGATTTTAATTTCCCAAATATCAATTGGCATGTCCCTAGAGCGAGGGGTTTAGATGGGGTGGAGTTCGTAGGTGTGTTCAAGAAGGTTTCTTGACACAATATGCAGATAAGTCTACAAGAGGAGAGGCTGTACTTGATCTAGTATTGGGAAATGAACCTGGTCAGGTGTCAGATCTCTCAGTGGGAGAGCATTTTGGAGATAGTGATCACAACTCTATCTCCTTTACCGTAGCATTGGAGAGGGATAGGAACAGACAAGTTAGGAAAGCGTTTAATTGGAGTAAGGGGAAATATGAGGCTATCAGGCAGGAACTTGGAAGCAAAATTGGAAACAGAGAAATGTACAGAAGAAATGTGGCAAATGTTCAGGGGATATTTGCGTGAGGTCCTGCAAAAGTACGTTCCAATGAGACGGAAAGGATGATAGGGTACAGGAACTGTGGTGTACAAAGGCTGTTGTGAATCTAGTCAAGAAGAAAAGAAAAGCTTACAAAAGGTTCAAAAAGCTAGGTAATGTTAGAGATCTAGAAGATTATAAGGCTAGCACGAAGGAGCTCAAGAAAGAAATTAAGAGAACCAGAAGGGGCCATGAAAAAGCCTTGGTGGACAGGATTAAGGAAAACCCCAAGGCATTCTATAAGTATGTTAAGAGCAAGAGGATAAGATGTGAGAGAATAGGACCAATCAAGTGTGACAGTGGAAAAGTGCGTATGGAACCAGAGGAGATAGCAGATGTACTTAATGAGTACTTTGCTTCAGTATTCACTACTGAAAAGGTTTTGGGCAATTGTAGGGACAACTTACAGTGGATTGTAAAGCTTGAGCATGCAGATATTAAGGAAGAGGATGTGCAGGAGTGTTTAGAAAGCATCAAGTTGGATAATTCACCAGGACTGGACAATATGTACCTTAGGCTACTGTGGGAGGCGCGGGAGGAGATTGCTGAGCCTCTGGCGATGGTCTCGTACTTCAGTGGTTGGCAAGTTGATAGAGAAGATTCTGAGAGGCAGCATTTATGAACATTTGGAGGGACATAATATGATTAGGAATAGTCATCATGGCTTTGTCAAAGGCGGGTCATGCTTTACGAGCCTGATTGAATTTTTTTGAGGATGTGACTAAACACATTGATGATGGTAGAGCAATAGATGTAGTGTATATGGATTTCAGCAAGGCATTTGACAAAGGTAACCCATGCAAGGCTTATTGAGAAAGTAAGGAGGCATGGGATCCAAGGGAACATTGCTTTGTGGATTCAAAACTAGCTTGCCCACGGAAGGCAAAGGGTGGTTGTAGACGGGTCATATTCTGCATGGAGGTCGGTCACCAGTGGTGTGCCTCAGGGATCTGTTCTGGGACCCCTACTCTTCATGATTTTTATAAATGACCTGGATGGAGAAGTGGAGGGATGGATTAGTAAATCTGCTGATGACACAAAGGTTGGAGATGTTGTGGATAGTGTGGAGGGCTGTCAGAGATTACAGCGGGACATTGGTAGGATGCAAAACTGAGCTGAGGAGTGTCAGATGGAGTTCAACCTGGATAAGTGTGAGGTGGTTCATTTTGGTAGGTCAAATATGATGACAGAATATAGTATTAATGGTAAGAGTCTTGGCAGTGTGGAGGCTCAGAGGGATCTTGGGGTCTGAGTCCATAGGAGACTCAAAGCTGCTATGCAGGTTGACTCTGTGGTTAAGAAGGCATACAGTGCGTTGGCCTTCATCAATTGTGGGATTGAGTTTAGGAGCCGAGAGGTAATGTTGCAGCCATGTAGGACCCTGGTCAGACCCCACTTGGAGTACTGTGCTCAGTTCTGGTCGCCTCACTACAGGAAGGACATGGAAACCATATAAAGGGTGCAGAGGAGATTTACAAGGATGTTGCCTAAACTGGGGAGCATTCATGAGAGTAGGTTGAGAATAGTTTTTTTTTCCTTGGAGCGACAGAGGATGAGAGGTGACCTGATAGAGGTGTATAAG
The DNA here is from genome assembly GCF_030028105.1 of Mobula birostris. Lineage (NCBI taxonomy): Eukaryota > Metazoa > Chordata > Chondrichthyes > Myliobatiformes > Myliobatidae > Mobula > Mobula birostris. Next base: position 173,815,926 of record NC_092376.1, read on the forward strand.
ATGATGAGAGGCATTAATCGTGTGGATAGTGAGAGGCTTTTTCCCAGAGCTGAAATGGCTAGCATGAGAGGGCACAGTTTTAAGGTGCTTGAAAGTAGGTACAGAGGAGATGTCAGGGGTAAGTTTTTTACGCAGAGAGTGGTGAGTGTGTGGAATGGGCTGCCGACGACGGTGGTGGAGGCAGGTACGATAGGGTCTTTTAAGAGACTCCTGGACAGGTATATAGAGCTGTCTCGGAAAAATAGAGTGCTCTAGGTAACCCTAGGTAATTTCTCAGGTAAAGACATGAGGGCCAAAGGGCCTGTATTGTGCTGCAGGTTCTCTACATTTCTAGAACTGTATGCGATGCTCCAGGTGCCGTCTAACTGGAGTTTTATAAAGCTGCGGCCAAACTTCCTGACTTTTGAACTCAATGTCTTGAGGCAAGCATGACATATGCCTTCTTAATCGCCCTATCAACCTGTGTAGCCACCTTCAGGGAACTTGGACCTTAAGATCCCTCTGTTCATCAACGCTGTTAAGGCTCTTGTACATGTGATAAATAAATGAATCTGAATCCTATTTCCCTTTATCTTTTCAACTTCAAGTTCGTATCTGTTTCTGAAATCTTCTTTTATTTCTTCCAGAGTCATAGAGCTGTAGAGTACAGAAATGGGCCTTCAGGCCCAACTCATCCATACTGCCTATCTACACTAAAGCGTGCATTGAACCTGTATTCCACTACATAAATAATTGTCATTGTAACTACCTCTTCCACTTCCTGGCAGTTCATTCCTCTAGTGAAATAAACCTACCCTCAGATCTCCATTAAGTTTTACAGTACATTCTCCAAGTGATAGTGTGGGCTTCCTCCAGGTGCTCTGGTTTCCTCCCACATTCCAAAGGCATACCGGTTCGAGTTAGTGAGTTGTGGTCATGCGATGTTGGTGCTGGAAGCATGGCTCATTATTTCTTATTGTAACCTACAGCGTCTTTTATGTATTGCATGGTACTGCTGTAACAAAGCAACAGATTTCATGACATATTACAGTGATGATAAACCTGATTTTGATTCTGATGGCAACATTTGTAGCTGCCCAGCCCAATCCTTGCTGATTTCATTTGATGTAAATGATGCATTTCGCTGTATGTTATGATGTACATGTGACAAATAAAGCTAAACTCTATCTTTTTCTTTATGAAGCTAATCTTTATCTTTCAACACTGTCCAAGGATGTGCTGGTTTCAAATTATTCAAATAAAGATTTGCTGTGCTGATATCTCCAGACTCCAACTGTGATTCATAGAAAAGTACAGCACTTCAACCCATCTAGTCTATGCTGAAACCAATTAAACTGCCTACTCCCATCAACCTGCACCGTGACCATAGACCTCCATATCCCTACTATCCATGTACCTATCCGAACTTCGCTTAAGTGGTGAAATCAAGCTTGCATGCACCATTGATGCTTGCAGCTCATTCCACACTCTCACACCTTCTGAGTGAAGAGGTTTCCCCTCATGTTCCCCTTAAACTTTTCACCTTTCATTCATAAACCATGACTGCTGGTTGTAGTCCCGCCTAACCTCAGTGGGGAAAAAAAAACCTGCTTACATTTACCCTATCTATACTCCTCATAATTTTGTATACCTCTGTAAAATTTCCTCTCAATCTTCTACATTCTAAGGAATAAATCCTAACCTAATCAATCTTTCCTATAACTCAGGACCTCCTGACCGTGCAACATCCTTGTAAATTTTTTCTGTACTCATTCAACCTTTGCAACTGGTGGTGTCGTCACATCAGCACTAGACTTCAAGGCGACTGGTCATGGGTTCAAATCTATCTGGCTCCTTGCACGCTTCCTGTCTGCGCCAGGTTGAGTGTCAAGCTAGCAACGTGGCCTTGTAGAAAACAGACAAAACGCTAAAGAAACAGCAGGGCTGCCACCTGACGGGCACAGAACATGGAGGGGAATAACATCTTTCAACCTTATTTACATCTTTCCTGTATGTAGCTGCCCAAAACTGAACACAGTTCTCCATATTGGGCCTCACCAATGTTTTATACAACTTCAACATTGCACTCCATCTCCTGTACTCAATACTTTGATTTATGTGGCCAAAGTGCCAAAGCTTTCAACAAATTATGGACCTGTATTCCCAGGTCCCTTTGTTCTACCAGACTCCACATTGCCCTACCATTCACTGTGTAAGACCTACCCTGGTTGGTCCTACAGAAGTGCAACACCTCACACGTGTCTACATTAAATTCTGTCTACCATTTTTCAACCCATTTTTCCAGCTGGTCTAGATCCCTCTGCAAACCACGATAGCCTTTCTCGTTGTCCAGTACACCCCCAATCTTAGTGTTGTTCACAAATTTGCTTATCCAATTAATTACATATCGTTAATATAGATGACAAACAACAACGGACCCAGCACTAATTCCTACGGCACTCCGCTAGTCACAGACCTCCGGTCAGAAGGCAACCATCTACTACTATTCTGGCTTCTCCCACAAAGCCAATGTCTAATCCAATTTACTACATTATCTTGAATGCCAAGCAACTGAACTTTCTTGACCAAACTCCCAAGTGGAACCTTGTCAAATGCCTTGCAAAAGTTCATGTAGACAACATCCACTGCCTTGCCTTCATTCACTTTCATGGGAACTTTCTCAAAAAACTCTATAAGATTGGTTAGACATGACTATCCTTAATCAGGCAATGTCTATCCAAATATATGTCCAATCCCTTAGAATATCTTCCAACAACTTTCCCACAACTGCTGTTAGACTCGCTGGCCTATAATTTCCTGGTTTATGTTTGGACCATAAGATACAGGAGAAGAATTAGACCATTTGGTCCATTGAGTCTACTCCACCATTTCATCATGGCTTATCCATTTTTTCCTCCCAGTCCCACACTCCTGCTTTCCTTCCATATGCCTTCATGCCCTGACCACAAGCCTTTCGTAAATAGTGGAACAACATGGGCTATCCGTCAATCCTGTGGTACCTCACTTGTTACTAAGGATGATATAAATATCTCTGCTAGGGCCCCAGCAATTTCTGCACTTGCCTCCCCCACAAGGTTCAAGGGAACACCTTGTCAAGTTTATCCACCCTGATTTGCCTCAGGACAGCAAACACCTTCTCCTCTGCAATCTATACAGGGTCCGTGCAGTTGATACCACTTTGCCTCACTTCTATAAATGCTTGAGCCCATCTCCTGAGTGAATACAGATGCAAAAAAAAAATTTAAGATCTCCCCCATCTATTTTGGCTCCACACATGGATTATCATTCTGATCTTCCAGAAGACCAATTTTGTCCCTTGTAATCCTTTTGCTCTTAACACATCTGTAGAATCCTCCTTCATCTTGTCTGCTAGGGAAATCTCATGCCATCTTTTAGCCATCCTGACTCCCTTCGTAAGTATTCTCCTGCATTTCTTGTATTCCATAAGCACCTCATTTGTTCCTACCTGTCTATACCTGCTATGTACTTCCTTCTTTATTTATTTATTGTCATACAGTGCGGAGTAGGCCATTCCGGTCCTTCGAGCCACGCCACCAAGCAGTCTCCCAGTTTAATCCTAGTCTAATCATGGGACAAGTTACAATGACCAATTAACCTGCCAACTGGTATGTCTTTGGAACGTGGAGGAAACTGGAGCATTCAAAAAGAAATCCACTCAGTCGGGGGAGAACGTACAAACTCCTCACAGGCAGTAGCAGGAATTAAACTCCGGTTGCTGATACTGTAAAGCATTGTGCTGTCTACTACACTACTTGCCACCCCTGTTTTTCTTAACCAGGGGTTCAATACCGCTTGAAAACCAAGGTTCCCTACACTTGTTATCTTTACTTTTTATTCTGACAGGCACATACAAGCTTTGTACTCTCAAATTTTCACTTCTGAAGCCCTTCCCACGTACACCTTTGCCCTAAAACAGCCTGTCCCAAGCCACACTTGCCAAATCCTTTTTGATACCATCAAAATTGGCCTTTCTCCAGTTTAGAATCTCAACCCACAGATCAGACCTATCTTATTACATATTTACTTTGAAACTAATGGCACTGTGATTGCTAGATGCAAAGCGTTCTCCTACACAAACTTCTGTCAACACACACAAAATGCTGGAGGAACTTAGCAGGTCAGGCAGCATCTATGGAGGAGAGTAAATAGGTGACATTTCTGGCCAAGATTCTTCATCAACGATGGATGAAGGGTCTCAGCCTGAAACGTAGACTGTTTATTCTTTTCCATAGCTGCTGCCTGCTCTACTGAGTTCCTCCAGTGTGGTTCCTCCTTATGTGGTTTAGATTTACAGCATCTGCAGATTTTCTCATCTATGTGCTACAAACTTCTGTCACCTGCCCTGTCTCATTCCCTAATAGCAGATCAAGTATCACACTCTCTCGTTGGGATAATCCACAATTCAACCACAATATCAACAGATTTTGAATAATTGCTTCTGAATTCCTTTAGAAGAGATAACTCTGTTTTTAATTTTTTTGTTCATTTTCTACATCTCGTAATTTTAAGTATTTCTCATTACCAGAAGCAGTTGACCTCTGATATTTGGGCACCACAATAGCATAACAGATAGCACGTCACTTTTGCAGCTTGGTATCAGAGTTCAGTATCAGAATCAGGTTGAATATCACCAACATATGTCATGAAATTTGTTATCAGCATGTACAATACAGTACATAATAATATAGAGAAGAACTGTGAGTTACTGTAAGTATATATATTTAAGGGGATGGATGGGTCCTGAGATGGACGTTCTGCTCACTGAAGGAAGGTGAAGTCTCTTTTTTCCAGGTGTAGTGATCACTATAGGACCACTGTTTGGCTTGCAATGCAGAAAATTACTCGCATTTGGCCTCTCCTACACTACTGTGCCCACAGCAATGCCTTCACATGGCGTCCCTGGTCTTACTAAGTTTGCTATGTCATGTCATGACTGAGTGCTCAGCGGTATAACTGGGCGGGCAGGTTGGGCTCACTAGCCTTGGTTGGCAGCCAGCCAAGGAGAAGGTCAACTCCAATTCCAACCCAGGTAGATGGGACTCATTATCCCTGCCAGGCAGTCGGTCTAGGAGAAGAACAACTCAACCTACAGCCTTGTGGTTGCTACAGCTGTTGCAGCTCGCTGTGCCATTGTGGAAGGTCCCCCAGCCTAGAGAGTGGAATTGGTCTGTGTGCACCAATCCTCACTATAAACCAACGCAGTGCAGGTGAGAAGAAAACTCCTACAACAATGGAGATATTTCCTTCTGATCTTCGCAAGAGAGGAACCAGCCATCATCATCATCACCATACATATTAAATAGGTAGTACAAAAAAAGAAATAAAAAGTAGTGAGGTAGTGTTCATGGGTTCAATGTCCATAAAAAAATCAGATGGTAGAGGGGAAGAAACTTTTCCTGAATCGTTGAGTGTGTGCCTTCAGGTTTCTGTACCTCCTTCCTGATGGTAACAATAAGAAGAGGGTGTGTCAGGGTTGTGCAGTCCTTAATGATCGACGCCACCTTTTTGAGGATCTGCGCCTTGAAGATGTCATGGATACTACAGAGGCTAGTGCCCATGATGGAGCTGACTACTTTTACAACTCCGTTCAGTTTAGTAGCACCCCCCCCTTGCAATGATGCAACTAGTTAGAATGCTCTCCAAGGTACATCTGTAGAAATTTGCAAGTGTTTCAGGTGACATACCAAATCTCCTCAAACTCTTAATGAAATATAACAGCTGTCTTGCATTCTTTATAGCTGCATTGATACATTGGGACCAAGTTAGATCTTCAGAGATATCGACACCCAAGAACTTGAAATTGCTCATTCTCTCCACTTCTGATCCCTCAATGAGGACTGGTGTGTGTTCCCTCTTCTTACCTTTTCTGAAACCCACAACCAGCTCTTTGGTGTTACAGACAGAGTGTAAGGTTGTTGTTGCAACACCACTCAACTAGCTGGTATATCTTGCTCCTGTATGTCCTCTCATCGCCATCTGAGATTCTTCCAACAATGATTGTTTCATCAACAGATTTATAGATGGCATTTGAGCTGTGCCTAGCCACACTGTCATGGGTGTAGAGGGAGTGGAACAGTGGGCTAAGCACACCTCCCTGAGGTGTGCCAGTGTTGATTGCCAGAGAGGTGAAGATGTTATTTCCAATCCACACAGATTGTGGTCTTCCAGTGAGGAAGTCAAGGATCCAGTTGCAGAGGGCTGTAGAGGCCCAGGTTCTGCAACTTTTCAATCAAGACTGTAGGAATGATGGTGTTAAACACTGAGCTGTAGTCAATAAACAACATCCTGACAGAAGTTTTCATATTGTTCAATCCCGGTGTCCTCTGTAGGAACTCCCTGTACATCCTCACTAATCAAGAACCTATCTACCTCCGCCTTAAATATATCTAATACCTTGACTTCCACATCCACCTGAACAGCCTGTCATACGAAGAGTGTTTGAAGGCTCTGGGCCTGTATTTACTAGATTTCAGAAGAATGAAGGGTAACCTCATTGAAAGGCCTTGATAAAGTGGATGCGGAGAGAGGATGGTTCCTGTGGTGGGAGAGTATAAGACTAGAATACACAGCCTCAGAATAGAGAAGCATCCTTTTAGAACAGAATTGAGGAGCAATTTCTTTAGCCAGAGAGTGCTGAATCTGTGGAATTCATTGCCACAGGCAATGGTAGGGGCCAAGTCTTTATGTATATTTAAGTCAGCGATTGATAGGTTCTTGATTTGTCAGCCCACGAAGGTATATGGGGGGAAGACAGGAGATTGGGGCTGAGAGGGAAAATGGACTTTTCTTTGACCTCATCCCCAACTTGCTCCAAATTATCTTAAATTCATGCCCCTAGCTAATTACCTTTCTGCATCAGTTCTTCCTACTGCCCTGCTTAAACTTCATAATTTTACACATCTCAATTAAATTTCCCTTCAACTTTCTTGTTCCAGGTCCCAGTGTATCCAATTTTACCTCATAGCTAAAGTTCTCCATTTCAGGCAACATTCTGATACATTTCCTCTGTGCCCTGTTAGTATCTCTTCAGATTATATCCTGTCTTGAAGTTGGAGGACTGGAGGCTTGTCTTGAAGTGTGGACTGGTGAGAGCAAGGAACAGGGCTTGTTTTGCTGCCATTGTTTTTGTTTCTTGTTGTGTTCTGTGTTGTTCTGCCGAGTGTAGTGGGCATGTTGTGTTAGCAGCAGAAGCATAGCAACACTTGCTGGCTGCCCAGCACAATCCTCACTGATTTGATTTGATGCAAATAACACATTTCACTGTGTATTTTGATGTATATGTGACAAATAAAGCTAATCTTCAAATTTTTATTCTGGGAGTGAAAGGGTTAACGTGAGGAGCATTTGATAGCTCTAGGCCCTTGCTCACTGGAGCTTAGAAGAATCAGGGGAGATCTTATTGAAACCTAAATATTGAAAGGCGTAGATAGAGTGGTTTGGAGAGGATGCTTTCTATAGTGGAGAAGTCTAGGACCAGAGGGCACAGCGTCAGAAACGAGGAATGTCCATTTAGGAAAGAAACAAGGAGGAATTTCTTTAGCCAGAGAGTGGTGAATCTGTGGAATTCATTGCCACAGACAGCTGTGGAGCCAAGTCATTGGGTATATTTAAAGCAGAGGTGGATAGGTTCTTGATTAATCAGGGCATCAAAGGTTATGGGGAAAAGGCAGGAGAATGGGGTCAAGAGGGATAATAAATCAGCTGTGATGGAATGGCAGAGCAGACTTGATGGGCTGAATGGCTTAATTCTGCTCCTATATCCTGTGGTGTAAGTCAGTCTTTGACAATGATTAAATACATATGATTGTTCAATATGAAACATCCTGTATTCTCTGACAAACTTTTCATTTTAATTTTTAAAAGAAAGCTTTGACCAAGTTGTTCGGTAGCAAGTAATATTATTTAGAGCATTTACAAGCTATGACAATCTTCCAATGTTCTTCACATTTGAACATAGAAAATGAGTATCAACTAACATGTGGAGTGGTAACTAATCTCATGTCGATGTGGACACATGATGCAGCTTTCCACTGGGATTCATTAATGTTCAGAATTAGTAGTCTTTTTGCCATCCCTTATGCACTTACATTTATGTGTTGGCAGTCAGACTGTCCTGACTGTGATCATCTCCTTTGGCACCAGTGGAAAAAGGAAACAAAGATACTGTTACCAACAAGGACGTGAAGAAATCCCAGCTGATCTCGTTCTGAGAAAATCAAATGGTGGTCTGTTGATTAATGCTAGCAGAACAGAATTATATTGTGTCTCAGAGGAGTCAACTAGTGATGCTGGATTTTGCTATCTTTTTTAAATTTATTACACTTTGGAAAACGTGTAGACTTGGGAATAATTTTAAATGGTGTTAGAGTCATGGAGCACTTTGGCACGGAAACAGACCCTTCGGTCTATCTACAAATGTAGTTCATGCCAAGTAATTATTCTGCCTAGTCCCATCCTTGTTCTTTGACTGTATCTAAAACAGGACACCTAGGAAATATCGGGCTGGGCTGAGTCGCCATGGATTTCTATGAAAGAAAGTATAGAGCTGACTCTACAGCACAGATTCAGGCCCTTGGGCCCATTTAGTCTGTGCTGACTCATACCTGGACCATAGCCCTGCATACCACACTCCCCTTGAAATGATTACATAACTATTCCTATCAGAATATGTTAATTAGAGTTGTGCAGTCGGTCCAGTGTTTCCATTTGCTGTACGATCTCTTTACGTGAATCAAAATCGGGTTTATATCACTGGCATATACCGTGAAATTTCTAATTTTGCAGCATATATATATAAATTAGTCATGCAAAAGAGAGGGAAAAATGCTGAGATAGTGTTCATGGATTCATTGTCCATTCAGAAATCTGATGGTGGAAGCTGTTCCTGAAACGCTGAATGTGTGTCTTCGAGCTCCTGTACCACCTCCTTGATGGTAGCAATGAGAAGGGGACATGTCCCGGGTGATGAAGGGCCTTAGTGATGGATGCCACCTTTTTGGGGCATTGCATTTTGCAGGTGTACTGGATGCTGGGGAGGCTAGTGCCCATGATGGAGCTGGTGGAGTTTACAACTTCCTGCAGCTTTTTCTGATCCTGTGCGGTGGCCCCTCCACACCAGACAGTGGTGCAACCAGTTAGAATGTTCTCCATAGTAAATCTGTATAGAAACTCGCCTAATGACCCTCTGTCTGCATCCTCACACTGCATTCTGGTTGATTCTGCGTCAGCACTTGTTCCCAGATGCTTTCTCTTTCTTTCTCTTCAATCAATCACTTTCTTATGCTGCAGCTACTGCTCCTGTGTAGACGAATCTCCTCATTTTTTACTTGCTGTTCCTGGAATGATTGACCTTTCCTTTGTTAACAGAAGAATGGCTTATTATTGCAAGTTTTGGAGTGCTTAGTGCCCTCACTCTGTTCTACATGGTAATCAAAGCAACAGCAGCTTCCACAGCAGATGAGTAAGTACATCAAACTTTTCCATTTTGTTCTGTTTCATAAATGATTCTGTTTTCTAGCCATCATTTCAAATAGTTACTATTTGAAGATCTGATAGAGGTTTACAAGACAATGAGAGGCATAGAGAGAGTAGGCAGACAGTATCTTTTTCTCAGGGTTGTAATGTCTGATACCAGATGGCATGCATTTAGGTGAGAGGGGGTAATTTCAACGGAGATGTGAGGAGCAAGTTTTTTACACACAGAGAGGTGAGTACCTGGAATGCACTGCCTGGGGTGGCAGCAGAGGCCAATACATTTGGGACTTTTGAGGGATGTTTAGATAGACCCACGAATAGGAGGAAAATGGAAGGATATGGACATTATATAGGCAGATTAGTTTATTTGGTCAAAGGGCATGTTCCTGTGCTGTACTGCTCTAAGAAGGTAACCAGCAACAACTTTCCCAATGAGTTATATGGCAAAGAATTTCACTGCTTTAACTACGTGTCTACTGAACCCAAGCAGGTTTCAGTGTTCAAATCTCAGCAGGGAAAGTGTAAATTAAGGATGAATCACATTTTTACCTTTTGGAATGACCAAATATACACAGTGATGACATTGTTTATTCCAGATTGTTTCATGTCATTTCCAATACACAAGTGTAAAGAAGAATGAAATAATTGTTACTCCAGATCCAATGCAGCACAGTAAACACAATAAGATAAAGAACTTAATAATGAAAGATGCAATAAATATAAATACATAATATAGCTTATGGATTGATTGTATGTCCATAAAATTACACTAGGCACAGGAGTGTCTGTACATAAGGTGACTGACAGGAAATGATAAAGTAGTGGTGGTTGGGGGTGTGGAAGGGTGGGTTAGCGGATAGAAGTGTTGATTAGCCTTACTGCATAGGGAAATTAACAGTTTTAGAGTCTGGTAGTCCTGGTGTGGATGCAGTGTAGCCTCATTCCTGATGGGAGTTTGACAAAACAGTCCATGAGCAGTGTGGGTAGGATACTTCATGATAGAAACATAGAAACATAGAAAACTTACAGCACAATACAGGCCCTTCAGCCCTCAAAGCTGTGCCGAACATGTCCCTAGCTTAGAAATTACTAGGCTTACACATAGCCCTCTATTTTTCTAAGCTCCATATACCAATCCAAAAGTCTCTGAAAGCCTGTCGTATCTGCATAATGTGCGCATAACATCCTCAAGGGTGGTAATCTCAGGATTGCTACCTGTGCTAGGTGCCAGTGAGGGTAGGAATAGGATGCTCTGGAGGAGGAACAAGTGGCTGAGGAACTGGTGTAGGGGGCAGGGTTTCAGATTTCAGGATCATTGGGACCTCTTCTGGGGCAGGTGGGACCTGTACAAGAGAGACGGGTTACACTTGAACCACAGGGGGACCAATATCCTTTCAGCAAGGTTTGTTAGTGCTATTGGGGAGGCTTTAAACTAGATTTGCAGGGGGATGGGAACCAGAGTGCCAGAGCTGACAGTGTGGCTGGGGTGAAAATAAATGATGTTGAAAGTTTAAGCAAATCCGCTGATAGAAAGGTTGTGAGTGGTAGTAAAAATCTTCTGAGGTGTATATATTTCAATGCTAGGAGTATTGCGGGGAAGGCAGATGAGTTGAGGGCGTGGATTGACACGTGGAATTATGATGTTGTAGCAGTTAGTGAAACTTGGCTACAGGAGGGGCAGGACTGGCAGCTTAATATTCCAGGGTTCCAATGTTTCAGATGTGATAGAGGCAGAGGAATGAAAGGTGGGGGAGTAGCATTGCTTGTTAGGAAAAATATTACAGCAGTGCTCGGGCAGGACAGATTAGAGGGCTTGTCTACTGAGTCCTTATGGGTGGAGCTGAGAAACAGGAAAGGTATGGCCACATTAGTGGGATTGTTTTACAGACCACCCAATAGTCAACGAGACTTGGAAGAGCAAATCTGCAGAGAGATAGCAGGCAACTGCAGGAAACATAAAGTTGTGGTGGTAGGGGATTTTAATTTTCCATACATTGATTGAGACTCCCATACTGTTAGGGGTCTAGATGGTTTAGAGTTTGTAAAATGTGTTCAGGAAAGTTTTCTAAATCAATATATAGAGGGACCAACTACAGGGGATGCAATATTGGATCTCCTGTTAGGTAACGAATTAGGGCAAGTGACAGGAGTCTGTGTAGGGGAGCACTTTGGTTCCAGTGATCATAACACCATTAGTTTCAATTTGATCGTGGACAAGGATAGATCTGGTCCTAGGGTTGAGGTTCTGAACTGGAAGAAGGCCAAATTTGAAGAAATGAGAAAGGATCTAAAAAGCGTGGATTGGGACAGGTTGTTCTCTGGCAAAGATGTGATTGGTAGGTGGGAAGCCTTCAAAGGGGAAATTTTGAGAGTGCAGAGTTTGTATGTTCCTGTCAGGATTAAAGGCAAATTGAATAGGAATAAGGAACCTTGGTTCTCAAGGGATATTGCAACTCCGATAAAGAAGAAGAGGGAGTTGTATGAAATGTATAGGAAACAGGGAGTAAATCAGGTGCTTGAGGAGTATAAGAAATGCAAGAAAATACTTAAGAAAGAAATCAGGAGGGCTAAAAGAAGACATGAGGTTGCCTTGGCAGTCAAAGTGAAGGATAATCCAAAGAGCTTTTACAAGTATATTAAGAGCAAAAGGATTGTAAGGGATAAAATTGGTCCTCTTGAAGATCAGAGTGGTCGGCTTTGTGCGGAACCAAAGGAAATGGGGGAGATCTTAAATAGGTTTTTTGCGTCTGTATTCACTAAGGAAGCTGGCATGAAATCTATGGAATTGAGGGAATCAAGTAGCGAGACCATGGAAACTGTACAGATTGAAAAGGAGGTGCTTGCTGTCTTGAGGAAAATTAAAGTGGATAAATCCCCGGGACCTGACAGAGTGTTCCCTCGGACCTTGAAGGAGACTAGTGTTGAAATTGCGGGGACCCTGGCAGAAATATTTAAAATGTCGCTGTCTACGGGTAAAGTGCCGGAGGATTGGAGAGTGGCTCATGTTGTTCCGTTGTTTAAAAAAGGATCGAAAATCCGGGAAATTATAGGCCAGTGAGTTTAACGTCAGTAGTAGGTAAGTTATTGGAGGGAGTACTAAGAGACAGAATCTACAAGCATTTGGATAGACAGGGGCTTATTAGGGAGAGTCAACATGGCTTTGTGCGTGGTAGGTCATGTTTGACCAATCTGTTGGAGTTTTTCGAGGAGGTTACCAGGAAAGTGGATGAAGGGAAGGCAGTGGATATTGTCTACATGGACTTCAGTAAGGCCTTTGACAAGGTCCCGCATGGGAGGTTAGTTAGGAAAATTCAGTCGCTAGGTATACATGGAGAGGTGGTAAATTGGATTAGACATTGGCTCGATGGAAGAAGCCAGAGAGTGGTGGTAGAGAATTGCTTCTCTGAGTGGAGGCCTGTGACTAGTGGTGTGCCACAGGGATCAGTGCTGGGTCCATTGTTATTTGTCATCTATATCAATGATCTGGATGATAATGTGGTAAATTGGATCAGCAAGTTTGCTGATGATACAAAGATTGGAGGTGTAGTAGACAGTGAGGAAGGTTTTCAGAGCCTGCAGAGGGACTTGGACCAGCTGGAAAAATGGGCTGAAAAATGGCAGATGGAGTTTAATACTGACAAGTGTGAGGTATTGCACGTTGGAAGGACAAACCAACGTAGAACATACAGGGTTAATGGTAAGGCACTGAGGAGTGCAGTGGAACAGAGGGATCTGGGAATACAGATACAAAATTCCCTAAAAGTGTCGTCACAGGTAGATAGGGTCGTAAAGAGAGCTTTTGGTACATTGGCCTTTATTAATCGAAGTATTGAGTATAAGAGCTGGAATGTTATGATGAGGTTGTATAAAGCATTGGTGAGGCCGAATCTGGAGTACTATGTTCAGTTTTGGTCACCACATTACAGGAAGAATATAAATAAGGTTGAAAGAGTGCAGAGAAGGTTTACAAGGATGTTGCCAGGACTTGAGAAACTCAGTTACAGAGAAAGGTTGAATAGGTTAGGACTTTATTCCCTGGAGCGTAGGAGAATGAGGGGAGATTTGATAGAGGTATATAAAATTATGATGGGTATAGATAGAGTGAATGCAAGCAGGCTTTTTCTGCTGAGGCAAGGGGAGAAAAAAACCAGAGGACATGGGTTAAGGGTGAGGGGGGAAAAGTTTAAAGGGAACATTAGGGGGGGCTTCTTCACACAGAGAGTGGTGGGAGTATGGAATGAGCTGCCAGACGAGGTGGTAAATGCGGGTTCTTTTTTAACATTTAAGAATAAATTGGACAGATACATGGATGGGAGGTGTATGGAGGGATATGGTCCGTGTGCAGGTCAGTGGGACTAGGCAGAAAATGGTTCGGCACAGCCAAGAAGGGCCAAAGGGCCTGTTTCTGTGCTGTAGTTTCTATGGTTCTATGGTTCTATGTTGGCATTCATTTCTGGAGGTATCGGATATAAGAGCAAGGATGTGATGTTGAGGCTCTTTAAGGCACTCATGAGACCACACTTGGAGAGTTGCGTGCAGTTTTGGGCTCCTTATTTTAGAAAGGATATACTGACATTGGAGAGGGTTCACAGAAGATTCATGAGAATGATTCCAGGAATGAAAGGGTTACCTTTTGACGAACGTCTTGGCAGCTCTTGGGCTGTATTCCCTGGAGTTCAGGAGAATGAGGGGGGGTCTCATTGAAACATTCCAAATGTTAAAAGGCCTCAACAGATTAGATATGGCAAAGTTGTTTCCCATGGTAGGGAGTCTAGGACAAGAGGGCACGACTTCAGGATTGAAGGACGTCCATTTAGAACAGAGATGCGGAGAAATTACTTTAGTCAGAGGGTGGTAAATCTGTGGAATTTGTTGCCATGAGCAGCTGTGGAGGCCAAGTCATGGGGTGTATTTAAGGCAGAGATAGATAGGTTCTTGATTAGCCAGGGTATCAAAGGGTATGGGGAGAAGGCAGGGGAGTGGGGATGATTGGAAGAATTGGATCAGCTCATGATTGAATGGCCAAGCAGACTCGATGAGCCAGATGGCCTACTTCTGCTCCTATATCTTATGGTCTTATGTTACTGGTCCTTACCTGGCGCCTTTCTGTATATATGTTTTTGATGGCAGATAGGCTGGTGCCGGTGGTGCATTGGGCAGTTTTGACTACCCGTTGTAGAGTCTTCCTGTCCACCACAGTGCAGTTTCCGTACAGTCAGTGATACAGCTTGTTAGGATGCAGTCAAGCCAAATTTATCTTGGATAAGTGAAGCTAACACAGTGCTTTCATATTTAATCCAGATACATTTTTAATCAAATCATCACAGTTTATAATTCAGACCTCTCAGTGGGTACATAATCAGATTTGTCTGTGCTGTATGAGAACTTAGATAACAGTTGTTCCATCATACAAAGATAAGTAATAAGCTAACAGAATAATACCTTTAATCCAAAGAACCTCGCAAGGGGTGACACCTGCTACTATGTTGCTAGAAAAATAGAAAAATCACTGAACAGTTACATGTTTATAAGTGATGATATAAAATTACACACACAAAATGCTAGAGGAACTCAGTAGGTCAGGCAGCATTAATGGAAATTAATAATCAGTCAATGTTTCGGGGCTGGTGGCCCTCCTTATCCCCTTTCTCCTGTGGTCCACTCCCCTCTTCTCTCCTATCAGATTCCTTCTTCTCCAAACCTTTACCATTTTGATCTATCACCTGCTAGCTCTGACTTTACCCTCCTCCCTCATCCACCTGGTCTCACCTATCACCTTCTAACTTGTACTCCTTCCCCTCCCGCTACCTTCTTATTCTCGCATCTTCCTCCTTTCTTTCCAGTCCTGATGAAGGATCTCAGCCCCAAAAATTCTACTTTCCACAGATGCTGTCTGACCTGCTGAGTTCCTCCAGCATTTTGTGTGTGTTGCTCTGGATTTCCAGCATCTGCAGAAGCTCATGTGTTTATGCAGTTCTGATGATTACAGAGTTCATTGCAGGGAATATGGACATTATATCATGTACTAACACAACAATCAGATTAACATTCTAAACTATTTTTAACAAAGTTAAGAGTGTTTTGTTAAACGAACAGTATGATTCCCATTTTAGAGCTGAAACTCAGACAACACAGTAGTGAAAGAATGGATATGAAAGAAGATAATTGTACATGTAAGTACTTTAACAAGAGACTTCCACCTTAACACAAATGACACATTTCACTGTATGTTTTGGTGTACATGTGATAAATAAATGAATCTATATCTGAATCCTCAGAAGCATCTTTAGAGGCGGAAACAGAGCTAATGTGTCATTCTGCTGATCCTTCATCCACACTGAAAAACTGAGAACACAAACATGTATTATGTTGCAGAAAGGGAAATGGGTGAAGCAAACAAAAGAGTCACTGTGATTGGGCAGGTTGTCCACAGCTTCCCTCTCTCGGTCATCCACGACTTCCTTCTTTCTGTTGTCCATGATTTCTCTCTCTCGGTTGTCCACAACTTCCCCCTCTCAGTGGTCCACGACTTCCTTCTTTCTGTTGTCCACGATTTCTGTCTCTCGGTTATCCACGATTTCTCTCTCTCAGTTGTCCACGACTTCCCTCTCTTGGTTGTCCATGACTTTCTTCTCTCTGTTGTCCAGAACTTCCCTCTTTCTGTTGTCCAGAACTTTCTTCTCTCTGTTGTCCACAATTTCTTTCTCTTTGTTGTCCACAACTTATTTCTCTCTGCTGTCCACATTCTTTTCTCTTTTGTCCACAACTTCCCTTTTTCTATTGTCCACAAATTTCTTCTCTCTGTTGTCCATAAATTTCCTCCCTCCGTTGTCCACAACTTCTCTCTTTCTGTGGTCCACAACTTCCCTCTTTCTGTGGTCCATAACTTCCTTCTCTCTGATATCCACAACTTCCTTCTTTCTATTGTCCACAACTTCCCTCTCTCAGTTATCCACAGCTCCCCTCTCTTGGTTGTCCACGACTCCCTTCTGTCAGTTGTCTATGACTTTCCTCTCTCAGATGACACGAGGTAATGAATGAGCAGAAAGAGGGGAAAATAAATGGTGCAGCTTTGAGGTCCAGAGCTCCGCAGTGGAAAATTGAACTAAGGGTTGTGGGAAAAAGGCAGGTGGGTAGACCTGAGTCATGGCCAGATCAGTTGGATGGGCCAAATGGCCAACTCTGCTCCTAGTTCTTATGTTCTTATTTTTTTAGAGATACAGCATGGTAATGGATCCTTCTGTCCAGCAAACCCACACAGCTCAATTGCACCCATGTGACCAATTAAGCTTTAGATTTAGATTATGAGGACATTCAGTCCTCATTTATTGTCAATTAGAAATTCATGCATTAAAAAATGATACAATGTTCCTCCAGTATGATATCACAGAAACACAAGACAGACCAAGACTAAAACTGACAAAAACCACATAATTATAACATATAGTTACAACATTGCAAAACAATACTGTAATTTGATGAGCAGACCATGGACACAGTTAAAAAAAAAGTCTCAAAGTCCCGATAGCCCCAACATCTCACGCAGCCAGTAGAAGGGAGAAACTCTCCCTGCCATGAGCTTCCAGTGCCGCAAACTTGCCGATGCAGCACCCTGGAAGCACCCAACCACAGTCCGACTCTGAGTCCGTCCAAAAACTTTGAGCCTCCGACCAGCCCTCCGACACCGAGCACCATTTCCGCCGAGTGCTTCGACCCCGCTCCGGCTGCTGAGCAACAAGCAAAGCCGAGGATTCGGGGCCTTTCCCTCCGGAGATTTTGGATCACACAGTAGCGGCGGCAGCGAAACAGGCGTTTCAGAAGTTTCACCAGATGTTCCTCCATGCTCTCATGTCTGCCTTCATCAAATCAGAATTGTGCACGGCATCCTACTTGACAGATAACAGAGATCATCACCAGAGAGGCCGCGTGTGCTGTATCGCGCTGCCATCTTCTCGTCCTCCTCCAGAGACCTTTGGACTCTGGGTGGAAACTGATACACCCTGAGGAAATCCACATGTCATGGGGAGAACATACAATCTCCTTACAGGCAGTGGCAGAATTGAACCTGGTTCACTGCTGCTGTAAAGCTTTACCCTATGTGAATTGAAAGCTGGACTGTTAAATATCAAGACTCCGTTGTATAAGTATCAGTTTAGATTTTGTTGAAAAGAAAAACTGGAAGGAATATTCAGTCATCTGAGCCTGTTTTTATCATTCAGTGAAATTAAGGCTGAGATATGACCTGGCTCCATACATCTGCATTTGCACTGTACACCTTTAATGTCTTTGATTCACAAAATTTTCCCAGTCTTGAATTTTAAAGTTAAGGTTTATTGGCATTGGGCACACAAGCCCAATACAAACATGACAACCATAAGTTAGCATCAACTTAAGTTAAGATATAGTAACTCACATAGCTTACACCAGAAAGACACTAGTGCAAGTTGAGAGAGAGAAACACTGGGTAATGTTAGAACTTTTCCAGTCAGTCTAAGAACCTGGCACCAGTGGCGATAAGGCTGATGACCCAAGCATCAGTTATCATTTGTAAAGCACATTTCAAACTTATATCATCTTCTCCTTCTTCAATTGTTTGCTGGCACTGTTGTTGAAAGGCTTGACTCTAACCTTTTAAACATCTCAAGATTGATTAATTCATTACTAGAGCACAAGTGTAAAGGAGAACGAAATAATTGTTACTCTGGATCCGAGGCAACAAAAAAACACAAAAGAGACAGTAATAAAAATAATAACAACACATTAAATATAAATACATAAGATAGCTTATATAGAGAGTTTGTATGTCCATAAAGTGACACTAGGCACAGGAGTGTCTGTACATAAGGTGACTCTGATAGAAAATGATGAAATAGTGGTGGTTGGGGTTGTGGAGAGGTGGGTTAGTGGGTGGAGTTTAAGGTAACCTAAAGTTAAATTTTGCCCCTTGGAAATGAATTCTCCCTGTCTACTAAATATACACAAATTATCCCTTAACCTAAATTCCAGGCTTGCTTCCCTTACAGAGGTGACACTACCAAGTCTTGTAAAGTGGTGTGTGATTCTTTATTAAAATATCACGCAGTAGAAAGAAATAATGATTGTGAACATTATGAGCACTGTACATTCAGTTGTAAATGAAAACTATTCACAATTCCACTGTTTTATAATCAGTTCCTCTAAACCAAACCTGAATATATTTTAAAGCAGCACAAATCATAAGAATAAATCCTTTTATTGCTCAAATTAATAAAACTTTCCTTCTGTTCACAGGCTTCAACGGTGCTGAATTCAGTCCTGCTGCACCCACAGAGCATCTGGATTTGATTTTCTGTTACTAGAAGTTCTGCTGAACCTAAGTCTATTTTTTTATGTTATTTTTCCACATTCTGCGCCTAAAGCTTTGTTAGAATCATCTTTCAATAAAACCAAATTGAATTGAATTGAATTGACTTTCTTACATCCTTCACATACATGAGGAGTAAAAATCTTTTATGTTATGTCTCCAACTAAATGTGCCATGTGCAATCATAGTAATTTATAACAAATAGAACAGTCAATGTAATATAGAGTACACTCAAATCAGCGTGAGTTCATCAGTCTGATAGCCTGGTGGAAGAAGCTGTCCCGGAGCCTGTTGGTCCTGGCTTTTATGCTGCGATACCGCTTCCCGGATGGTAGCAGCTGGAATAGATTGTGGTTGGGATGGCTTAAGTCCCCAGTGATCCTACGGGCCCTTTTCACACACCTGTCCTTGTAAACGTCCTGAATCATGGGAAGTTCACAACTGCAGATGCGTTAGGCTGTCCGCACCACTCTCTGCAGAGTCCTGCGATTAAGGGAGGTACAGTTCCCATACCAGGTAATAATGCAACCAGTCAGGATGCTCTCAATTGTACCCCTGTAGGAAGTTCTTAGGATTTGGAGTCCCATGCCAAACTTCCTCAACCGTCTGAGGTGAAAGAGGCACCTTTTTCACCACACAGCTGGGGTGTACAACGATGTGAGGTCCTCGGTGATGTGGATGCTGAGGAACTTGAAGCTGTTCACCCTCTCAACCCCAGATCCATCGATGTCAATAGGAGTTAGCCTGTCTTCATTCCTCCTGTAATCCACAACCAGCTCCTTTGTTTTTGCGACACTGAGGGAGAGGTTGTTTTCTTGACACCACTGTGTCAGAGAGATGAGGCCAATCGATGTAATATATTAAATTATTAAATTTGACACATTGGATTAAGCATCCATTGGTTCTAACTGAACGCAATCTGAGTAAGTTTATTAATCTTCAGGAAATATTATATGTGCATATTCCTGGACAATGATAATTTTAAAATTTTAATTAGGATTTATTCAGATGCTGTTCCAACTCATCAGGAGGAACTGTTTTATTTCCCACAGTGACACTAATAGCCAGTTTGTACAGATCCCTGATACTTTATTATCACTTGGTTCAGTAAATTGTATGAACCCCTGTACGATGGATACAGGATTGCTCCAAGTTGGTAGACTAGGCTATGTTCAAGAATTCATCAGGGGATCAGAATGAATACACCACGGTTGTCACTTTATAAAAACAGTCATAGTCGAGTTTGTCCCTACAAAATCATGCAGAGTCTTCCCAGCCAGAAGCTCTGGATGAACTATGAGATCCACAATCTGCTGAGGGATGGCTCAGTGGCTTTCAGGTTTGGCAACCAAGTAAGGTACAAGAGTTCCAGGTACAATCTCTGGAAAGCCATCTCACATGAAAGTGACAATTCCAGACCAAACGAATCACTGAAGGATGCTCGATTGCTAAGGCAGGGCTTGAATGTTATTACATCTTACAAAGAGAAACCGGGCGACATCGCTCCCAGGTGAGCTCAATGCTTTATATGCTCATTTTGATCATCAAACCATGGAGGAAACTTCACAAACTCCCACAGTGATCCGATGATTTCAGTCTCTGAAGTCAGCATGAAAGCATCCCACAGAGCACATCTGGCCCAGATGGAGTAACTGGCCAAGTACTAAAGAGCTGTGCTGGCCAACTGGCTGGAGTGTTCATTGAGATCTTTAATCTCTCACTTCGACAGTCTGAGGTATCCGCCTAAGGTACCACCTGAGGTGCCGATGACAAAGAAGAACATGGTTTCCTACCTCAGTGACTATCATCCAGTAGCACTTATCTACTGTGATGAAGTGTTTTGAGAGGCTGGTGATTAAACTTATCAACTCCTGCCTGAGAAGCGACTTGCATCAGTACCAATTTGCCTACCGTCACAACAGGTCCACAGCAAATGCCATATCATTGGTTCTTCACTCAACCTAGGACATCTGGACAGCAAAGGTCGATACCTCAGGATGCTCTTTATCAAATACAGCTTGAAGTTCAATACTTTCATCCCCTCAGTCGATAATTTTCAACACTTTAGTCTGAATAGCTCCTTGTGCAATTGGATGCTCTATTTCCTCACTTGTAGAACCCAGTCAGTTCAGACTGTACTTTGATAATAAATTTCCTTTGAACTTTGAACTTTGAGATGAGCCACAGAAGGTTCACAAACAGGAATGTAAATGCAAGTGCAAGGAGTAAATTTGTATCATTCAATCTAACTTTAATTGTGTAATTCAGTTAAGTTGTATTAATAAGAGATTTAACTTTATGTGTCTCATTTATATCGAAGCATATGGTGAAAAGCATCATTTTTGTTAACGACCAAGAGTCGGGGGATATGCTGAGGATATGCAAGTGGCGCCAACATAGCATATCTCCAACTCATTAACCCTAATCAGTACACCTTTGGGCTGTAGGAGGAAACCCAACATACAAACTCCTTTCAGACTTCTAGTTTTACCACTGATTTTCCTTTGCAATGATCATAGCCTGGAGATTCTTCTGCAACTGCATGATGCACAAGATGACCATGGTATTAAGGCATTGGTGAGATCTCTGTGTCCCAGCCAGCTTACCAACAACCCACCTGGGCTAGATTTCATCCATGTGCTATAACACAAGCTTAGATACAATGCGCGGTCAAATAGGAATCAAGACCGATCCCTGATGAATTTATTTATCAACTGAACATTGAAACATTCAGTGAAGTGCATTGTTTGTGATAACAACCAACACAGCTTAAGGATATAGCCCAGAAGTATTGCTGCACATTCTAGGACCAACATAGCATGCCCACAATATTCAACAAAACAACACAGAACACAGGAAAGTTCCTAACCAACAGACCTCAGGTAGTCAGGATGCACAACTCCTATCATCCTCAACACGGTTGCCCCCCAGAGCTGTGTGCTGAGCCCACTGCTGTACACTCTGCTCACATATGACTGTACAGCTAAACACCGGAATGATCATATCATCAAGACCGCTGATGACACGACAGTGCTGGGGCTCATCACCAGCAACAATGAGACCGCCTACAGAGAGGAGGTGGAAGAGCTCAAGGCCTGGTGCCAGGCAAATAACCTCTTCCTTGATGTCAACAAGACAAAGGAGATGATAATCAACTTCAGGAGAATTGGCACCACTCACACCCCACTTTCCATCAGCAGCACAGCAGCAGAACTGCAAGCAGTTTCAAACTCTGGGACTACACATCATGCACAAACTCGCATGCTCCCTCAACAATCCGATACAGTCAAGATAGCTAACCAACTCCTGTATTTTCTCAGGAGGCTGAAGAAACCTGGACTTTGCACATCTATATTGACATCATTCTACTGATGTGCAGTAGAGAGCATCACTGCATGGTATGGAAACTACAGCGAACTGGAAGGCCTGACCACGGGTAGTCAAAACTACCCAACTTATCAAGGACACCCTTGTTCAACCCCACTGTGCTTAAACCGACAGTGAGGCATCCGTGTTCAACCACACTGCTTTTAAACCAACAGATACCTGTATTCAACATCACTGTGTTTAAACCAACAGTGAGGTATCTGTGTTCAACCACACATGTTTAAACCAACAGATATCCGTGTTCAGCCTCACTGTATTTAAACCAACAGATACTGGTGTTCAACCTCACTGTGTTTAAACCAACAGTGAGATATCCATGTTCAATTTCACTGTGTTTAAACTGACAGATATCCGTGTCTAAACTCAGTGTTTAAACCGACAGTTATCCGTGTTCAACCACACTGTATTTAAACCAACAGTGAGGTATCTGTGTTCAATCTCACTGTGTTTGGACTGACAGTGAGGTATCCGTGTTCAACCCCACCATGTTTAAACTGACAGTGAGGTATCCCTGTTCAACCACTCTGTATTTAAACCAACAATGAGATATCCGTGTTCAACCTCACTGTGTTTAAACTGACAGTGAGATATCCATGTTCAATCACTCTGTGTTTAAACCGACAGATATTCGTGTTCAACATCACCATGTTTAAACCAACAGATATCCGTGTTCAACCTCACTGTGTTTAAACTGACAGTGAGATTACCGTGTTCAATCACTCTGTATTTAAACCGACAGATATTCGTGTTCAACCACACTGTGTTTAAACTAACAGTGAGGTATCCTTGTTCAACTTCACTCTGTTTAAGCCGACAGTGAGGTATCTGTGTTCAACCACATTGCCTTACCCACAGAATAGGGTGTAGGCTCAGGAATGTGGGGAGATAAAGATCAGATTAGAGTTTGGGGAATGGGATGTGGGGATTTACGGATCAGGCTTAGATTTAGAGATGGGGATGTGAGGGAGATAGATATCAGACATGGGTTGGAGACAGGGATGTGGGGAAGATAGTTATCAGACATGGGTTTGGAGACAGAGATGTGGGGAGATAGATGCCCAACTAGGGTTTGGGGATGGGGGCATGGAGGGAAATAGAGGTCAGGCTAGGGTTTTGGCACAGGAGTGTGGGGTGATAGAGGTCCAAATAAGGTTTGGGGATAGGGACGTGAGGGAGACAGAGGTGAGGCTTGGGTTTCTGGACAGCGGCATGGGGAGATAGAGGTCAGACTAGGATTTAGGGACAGAGACATGGGGTGATAGAGGTCAGATTAGGGTTTGACGAGATAGAGGTCAGACTCAGGTTTAGAGGCAGGTATGTGGGGAGATAAAGGTCAGATTAGGGATGTGGGGGAAGCTAGAGGTCAGATCATGTCTTGGGGACAGGAATGTGGGGGAGATAGAGAACAGACTAGCGTTTAGGGACAGGGATGTGGGTGAGATAGAGATCAGACTAGGTTTAATGGACAGGGATGTGGGGAGTTAGAGGTCATACTAGGGTTTGTGGACAGGGACGTTGGGGAGATAAAGGTCAGACTAGGGTTTGGGGACAGGAATGTAGGGAATTTAGAGGTCAGATTGGGGTTTTGGGACAGGGATGTGGGGAGATAAAGGTCAGACTGGTGTTTAGGACAGAGAGGTGGGGAGATATGGATCAGATTAGGGTGTGAGGACAGGGATGTGGGGGAGACAGATCAGACTAGGGTTTGGGGATGGGAATGTGTGGGAGATAGAGGTCAAACTAGGGATTGGAGACGGATGTGGGGAGATAAAGGTCAGATTAGGGTTTAGGGACAGGAATGTGGGGGAGTTAGAGTTCAGATTAGGTCTTGGAAACAGGGATATGGGGAAGTTAAAGGTTAGATAAGGGTATGAGGACTGGGATGTGGAGGGGTTAGAGGTCAGGCCGGATTAGAATTCAAAGGCTAATGACATGGCAGGGTGATGAAGGACATCCGGAGTCTCAGCTGCCACTCTGCACTCAAAGGCCTGCGATGTGGATGATATGGACATTGAACCCATGAACAGTACCTCACTTCTTTTTTCATTTCTGGTTTTGCATTACTTACTGCAATTCATTTTTTCCCAGATTTATCATGTATTGCATTGTACTGCTGCCACAAAGTTAGCAAATTTCACAACATATATCAGTGATATTAAACCTGATTCTGATTCTCATGAAGAACATCTGTGGATGTTGGGCTGTCCCAGGTTGGTGGGTCCTGGGACCAAATGTACCTATGAGCAAAACGCATGAGGGCCAATCAGTCTGTGAGCCCAGACTTCAAGCTTGGATTTCGGGCTCCCATCATCAGCTAGTCCAGGGGTTGATACCAAAAATTGAATCCGGTAGGTCAATCGGAAGTCTAGAAGTTGAAGGCCCTTGGCCAAAGCCTGGAGACAAGAGACTGGAATGCTGGGGTTAGAGAACGATCCATATGTATGAGTGGGTGAGTGAAAGGGAGGGGCTTGTTTTGTTGCTTGATGTGTTCTGTATTGTGTGTATATTACCACTGAAGGCCCTTCATTACTCGGGGTTGACCATGGATGTTGTGTCCCTGCTGTCTATGTGAATCACAAGCCAGGGCTGTACAATATGGAGAGCAAGCTGCTGCCCATGTTGCAGGCTCCCCTTCTTCATTCAACTGATGAATCCAAAGGAACAGCAGAGACCAATACAGTTTGGCAACAGTGGTGTTGCAGGAGTTGCCAGTCAGAGTTGAACTCAACGTAGGACTACCTTAGGGACTCCAGCTCTGGAATTATCCCCAGGGTTTACACCCAAAGCCTTCCACATGAGTGGGTATAGGGTTTGAGATCAGAGTTTTCCTTCTCCTAGATGAGCTGCCAACCACAGTTGATGAGCCCTATTGGCCTGAAGTGGCTGTTTTTAAGGCATCAGTAACACACCTTTGCCACTTCTCCTGTCAGTAAGACCATAAGATATAGGAGCAGAATTAGGCCATTTAGCCCATCGAGTAGAAATGGTTCCACCATGCAACAACTAAACCAATTGGAAAGTGAAAAAAGAGGACTGGAAGCATCCGGAGGTCAGAGAATTGGTGCCTGGATTTTGAAGGGAGGGCGCAAGCAAAGTTCATGTGGCTTGTCAGAGGAAATAGTATAAAATCAGATGCTAATGAAACAAATTGGATTACTCAAGTCTCAGTTATGTATAGAGTGGATTGCGGTTAATTGGGCCATTGGTTTATCGGGGCAGTACTTACGTGGGACAACTCTTAAGGAGCAAAAACTAATCAAGAAAATAGCCCGGATTTCCTTCATTAATTTGGGACACTATGTCACTTAATTGGGGCAGGTACTAATCAAACAGTTTCTAACTAGCATCAGTCATGCATGTGTGGCTGATAGACGCTATGTTGTGCTTACAGCAAACAGTTTTAAAATAGCATTAGTTGCGTGTGTTTCTGATTAAACAGCAAAGTAACTTTTGTCACTGATAGTTGGCAACAAATAAGCAGTAATATAATTCAGAATTGTTTTGCTCACTGCAGTTTCAAACGTTCAGGCTTGGAGATGCCTGAACTGGCCGGGAGTGAAAATGAAACAATTTCACTGCTTCATAAAGTTAGGAACTATGAAGAATTTGAAGGTATATCAACAATCATCTTGAATGTTACAATGAAAATGAAGATTTGGAAGATACAATCAATCATCAAAAGCATTGTATGAAGGCAGACCACTATCTGCACTGGGTGGCTCTGCTGATTTTGTTCATTTACAGTCAGTCAAAAGAACACGGCAGTATACACTAGATGAATTCCTCCATTGATAACCATTAGGAACTAATCAAGTCAAACTTATTGTCAATTAACTATATACATGCATGTAAGATATACAAGCGTATAATGCATATAGAAGTGAGACGTTTCTTTGAACCAGATTGTAAAGCACAGTATACACATACCACACATAATACGTGGTAACTTATGAAGGTAAGGATAAAATCTACAGATGAATCACTAATATTAAATATTGTAAGGTACGGAACAAATTAACCAGTCACACTTTGAATATGATGCGGCCAAGTGTTCAGAAGCCTAATGGCCTTGGGGGGAGAAACTTACTCATCCTGAACATTCTTGTTTTTGTGCATCATAGTCTCCTGCCTGATGGTAGAAGGTCAAAGAGGATGCTGGATGGATAGGTGGGATCCTTAATAAACTAAGGGCCCTGCATATGCAGCACTCCTGATAAATGACCCCAATGGATGGTAGGGAGACCCTATGATCCTCTCAGCTGTCCTCACAGTCCTTTGTAGGGATTTCTAGTCTGATGCTTGACTGCTCCCAGACCAGATGGAGATGCAACTTGTCAGGACGCTCTCAATGGTGCTCCTGTAAAACGCTGTGAAGATGGGGGCAGGGGAGATTTTCTTGCCTCTGTCTTCTTAGGAAGTGGAGGCAGTGCTGTGTCTTGTTCAGGGAGGTGATATTAAGGGACCAGGTGAGGCCATCGTGATGTGAACTCCCAGGAGCCTGGTGCACTTAACTCTGTCTACGGAGGAGCCACGTATTCGCAAAGGGGGGTGATTTGCCCGCACCTTCCTGAAGTCCACAGTGATTTCCTTTATCTTCTCCATGTTCAGGCTTGGGTTGTTCTTCTCGCACCAATCCACCAGCCACTCCACTTCCTCTCTATACTCTGTCTCGTCGTTCTTGACTGTTGTGTCATCCGTAAACCCGATGACCTGGTTTGAGCTGGATCCTGTGACACAGTCATGCGTCAGCAGTGTGAACAGCAACATGTCGAGCACACAGCCTTGGGGAGTGCCAGTGCTCATTGTAATGGGACGAGAGACATTACTGCCCACATGAACTGACCGTGGCTTTACTGTTAAGAAATCCAGTATCCAATTGCAGAGAGACATGTTGAGACCCACCAAGGATAGTTTCCCCACCAGTTTCTGGGGTATGATAGTGTTAAGTGCTGAACTGAAGACTATAAACAGCAGTCTAACATATGAGACCCCATTTTGCAGGTGGGACAGGACAGAGTGGAGAGCAGAGGCTATTACATCATCAACAGATTGATTTGAGTGATAAGTGAACTGGAAAGGGTCCAGTGTAGCCAGGAGAAAGGCTTTAATATGCTCTACGACCAGCTGCTCAAAGCATTTTGTAATAATTGATGTTAATGCCACCAGACAATAGCCATTTAGGCAGGTTACTGTTGCCTTCTTTGGTACTGGAATGATGGTTGCCACCTTGAAAATCGAGGCACAGTTTTATTGTACTGTAGTAGTATTGATAGTGTTCCAATTTGTTCTGTGTTTCATTTAAATACATCATTTGTGAGTCAGTTAAATGGTAGTTTGTCTCTATTTATATTTTTTAGCTATTTCCATGAACCTTCCGCTAATTGGAGCAGCCGCTTATTTGAGCCAAAATGTACTGATCCCAATGTGTCCCAATTAACTGGAATCCATTGTATGTCCAGAGCTTGACTGCATTGGGAATAACTGACTGTGACAGCTCCCAAGACACCTCAGTTGCCAGTGATTCTCCAGAAGGATAAGTATGGTGGGAAGATTCATGTTTTTATCTCAGGTGTAGCTGGCACAGCAGTTGTACAAGGCTGATTCAGTGTCAGGAAGTGTCTAAATGGAGTTCTAGAGTGAAGCAAAGTGACCTTGAAAGGGTTCTGATCACACTAGAAAAAAATACAGATTTCGATTAAAGCCAAAGAGGAGATTTGACAGAGCTATACAAAATTATGAGGGATATAGATAGGGTAGATGCAAGCAGGCTTTTTCCGCTGAGGTTGGGTGGGACTACAACCAGAGGTCGTAGGTTAAGAGTGAAACCTAAAGCTAAGAGGTTTAAGGGGAACATGAGTTGAAGCTTCTTCACTCAGAGAATGGTGAGAGTGGAACGAGCTGCCGGTGCATGCAGG
Source organism: Mobula birostris (assembly GCF_030028105.1). Taxonomy (NCBI): domain Eukaryota; kingdom Metazoa; phylum Chordata; class Chondrichthyes; order Myliobatiformes; family Myliobatidae; genus Mobula; species Mobula birostris. The sequence goes on from NC_092376.1 coordinate 173,844,066, forward strand.
TTCCATTTCAATATTTAAGAGAAATTTGGGTAGGTACATATACGTACTTTAATAATAAATTTACTTTGACAAGCCATAAAAATTAGTGTAAGTTGTATATACATAGTTTGTGCTCATCACTGTATTTATTGTTATATTTATTATCAGTGTGTATACTGTTTACTCTGTGAATTTCACACCACCAAGAAATTTCATTACACTGTGACAATAAGTTAAACGGAATCTGAATCGGTTTCTGTCAACTTTCTTTAACTACCTCCGACCAGCACAGACATAATGTGTTGTAAATCTAACCCCTCACATGTATTCATGTATGTATTAGTGTAGACCATAAGAACATAAGGCACAGGAGCTGAATTAGGCCACTTGGTCCATTGAGTCTGCTCCACCATTCCATCATGGCTGATTTATTTTCCATCTCATCCCCATTCTCCTGCCTTCTCCCGAAACCTTTAACACCCTGACTAATCAGGAACCTATCAGCCTCCATTATAAGCACAGCCAACGACTTGGCCTCATTCCACAGATTCATCACCCTCTGGCTACGGAAAATAGTAACCACAAGAGGTTCTGCAGATGCCGGAATTCCAGAGCAACACACACAAAAACTCAGCAGGTCAGGCAGAGTCTATGGAAATGAATAAACAGCTAGCATTTCAGGCCGAGACCCTTCATTAGTCCTTTATAATTAGCTTTATTCTGGTACAAAATTAATCAAAATAGCAAAAAAAATAGGGAGATGGTGATTGATTTTAGGAGGAAGAGGACTGTGACGAGTCCTGTATTCATTCTGGGAGAAGTTGAGGTGGTGGAGGAGTACAAATACTTGGGTGTTCACCTCGACAACAGACTTGACTGGAAAACCAACACCAAGGCTGTGTACAAGAAGGGGATGAGCAGATTCTGTTTTCTAAGGAAGCTGAGATCCTTCAATGTGTGCAGCAGGATGTTGGAGATCTTAGACCAGTCCATTGTGTCGCGTACAGTCTTCTTTGTGACTTTATGTTGGGGCAGCAGCATCAGTGCTGGTGATGCAAAAAGACTAAATAAACTCATGAAAAAGGCTGGATCTGTCCTTGGCTCCAACACAGAGTCTTGAGTTGGTGGTGGAGAGGAGATCACTAAACAAACTGTTAACTATTACGGGCGATCAGGCACATCCTCTCCATGACCTACTGAATAAGCAGCAGAGCACTCTTTCAAACAGGATTATTCAGCTCCACTGTCACAAGGATTGTTACAGAAAATTGTTCCTACCAAATGCAATAAGTATATACAACAGTTCATCTCCGTGCAACAGGCAGACACACATCATAGTATAATAATCTCTGTTTTATAATTTTGTACATTATTTTGTGTATTTAAGGCAGAGATTGATAGGTATCTGAGTAGCCAGGGCATCAAAGGTTATGGTAAGAAGGCGGGGGAATGGGACTAAATAAGAGAATGGATCAGCTCATGATAAAATGGCGGAGCAGACTCGATGGGCTGAATGTCCGACTTCTGCTCCTCTGTCTTATGGTCTTGTAGTTATTATTACACTTTGGTATACTGTATTATTGTGTGCATTACTTGGTCATTATTATTAGTTAATTCTGCACACTGCTAAGTGCGTTTTTAAATGTTGCTCCTGTAACGAAAGAATTTCCCACTCAGGGTCAATAAAGTATTTATTATTACTTATTCTTCAGAAAGCTTTTAAATCCTTTGTTTTACACTCTTGCTCTTTGTCTGAGGTACGAAAACAAACCCCAACCCACCACATTTTTCTCTTGTCTTTTCCAGATGGCTGGACTGAGACCTCTGATGTAAGTCCTCAACAGACCACATACGGGATCAAGCTGACAGAAATCCAGCCTTCCCATGACCACCCCGAGCAAGGCAAAGCTAGCCTCACTGCTTGGATTCCGTACTGGTCTTAAATGTACTGCACACAAAATCTGAAGCTGCAAGCCTTTATCTTGTCTTGTGGGTTGTGATCTAATGTAGCAAAGCACAGAGGTGAACAGTACCACACGCTGCCTGTCCTCGCATCAGCCTTCTTCTTGTTACTGTTCCTCATGATGTCACCAAACAAAATTAATATGCAGGGTTGGAAGGATTAAATTGACCCCATCCTGCAAAGATTACTGTTACAAACATCATTATCTTTAATCAGCTGAGAAGAAGAAAATTCCGGTCAAGAGAGCCACCTAATTTCCTGACCAGCTTCTGCTTTCTTTTTTGTTGTGAATAGGAGACATTAGGAGTACAGAGCTCACCTGTCAACATGAACGCCAGTGCAAAAAGCATCTTTGTGCTCTCAGACTCCTCCTACCGACACCCAGTGACTGTCCAAATATATACTTACCTAAGATGTAAACTCAAGAGATCAGCAGGTGCTGGAAATCCAGAGCAACACGCAGAATAGTGGAGGAACTCAGCAGGTCAGGCAGTAGCTATGGAGACGAGTAAGTAATCAATGTTTCAGGCCAAGACCATTCATCACGACTAAGAAAATATACGCTGGCATTGGAGGGGATCTCAAGGATGTTCACAAGAATGATTCCAGAAATGTAAGGGTTAATATATGAGGAGTGTTTGATGGCTCTGGACCAGTACTCAAAGGAGTTTAGAAGAATGAGGTGGGATCTCATTAAAACCTATTGAATGTTGAAAGGACGGATAGAGTGGATGTAGAGAGGATGTTTCCAATACTGGGAAAGTCTAGGACCAGAGAACACAGTCGCAGAATAGAGGGACATCCGTCTAGAAGAGATGAGAAGGTATTTCTTTACCCAGAAGGTAATTAATCTGTGGGATTCTTTGCCACATATGGCTGTGGAGTCCAAGTCATTGGGTATTTTTAAAGTGGAAGTTCTTGATTAGTCATGGCATTAAACGTTATGGAGAGAAAGCAAGAGAATGGGTATGAGAGGGTTAATAAATCAGCCATGATGAAATGGTGGAGCAGACTCAATAGGCTAATGACTAATTCTGCTCCACCCCGAGAACGGCAAAGCTAGCCTCACTGCTTGGATTCCACACTGGTCTTAAACTTATGATCTTATGGTAAGCTTTTTTATTTCCCTCCATAGAAGCTGCCCGACCTGCTGAGTTCCTCCAGCATTTTGTGTGTGTTGCTCTGGATTTCCAGCATCTGCAAATTCTCTTATGTTTAGTCTTTATCATGCATTTGGATTTACCAAACCAGAATTATAGTAGGAGATAGATAGTTAAATTAGGACAAGTTTCATTACCTAGTGGTACTTTTCTCTGCGTTGGAAGGATTTTATTTTGCAGCTGATGCTGTACTGACATTAGACCTCAGAACTAACATTTTCAGCAAGAGACACGGAGTTGGAATTGGTTTATTATTGTCACATGTACTGAGATACAGTAAAAAACCTGTCTTGCATATTGTTTATACAGACACGATCATTACTCTGTGCATTGAGGTAGAACAAGGTAAAAGGTTCAGGATTATTTAACATGATTTCCAGTGCACAAGTGTAAAGGAGAACAAAATAATTGTTACTCTGGATCCAAAGCACAATAAAGAACCAATAATAATTAAAAACACAATAAGTATAAATACATAATATAGCTTATATACATAGTTTGATTGTATGTCCATAAAGTGACACTAGGCACAGGAGTGTCTGTAAGGTGACAGACAGGAAATGATAAAGTAGTGGTGTTTGGGGGTGTGGAGGGGTGAGTTAGAGGGTGGAGGTATTGATCAGCCTTACTGCTTGGGGAAAGTAACTGTTTTTGAGTCTGGTGGTCCTGATGTAGATGCTACATAGCTTTCTCCCTGATGGGAGTGGGACAAACAGTCCATGTGCAGAGTTGATGAGATCCTTCATGATGATTAAAAAGGATACCAAAAGTTTCTTCAGATACATAAAGTGTAAAAGAGAGGTGAGACTGGATATCAGACTGCTGGTAAACAATGCTGGAGGGGTAGTAAGTATTTTGCATCAGTCTTCACTGTGGAAGCCAGTAGCAGTTTGGGGGAAGTTCCAGGAGCCAGAAGGCATGAAGTGTGTGAAGTTACCATTACTAGAGAGAAGGTTCTTGGGAAACTGAAAGGTCTGAAGGTAGATAAGTCACCTGGACCAGATGATGTACACCTCAGGGTTCTGAAAGAGGTGGTTGTCTTGTCTTGTCCATACTGCACCAACTGCCGCCGCTGGGCTACAAACGTGCAGGAACAATGTGTGGTTACGTGCCTTGCTCAAGGACACAACACGCTGCCTCGGCTGAGGCTTGAACTGGCAACCTTCAGATCACTAGTGCAATGTCTTAACCACTTGGCCACTGTTGAAGAGATTGTGGAGGCATTAGTAATGATCTTTGAAGAATCAATTGATTCTGGCATTGTTCTGGAGGAATGGAAAATTGCAAATGTCACTGCATTCTTCAAGAAGGGAGAGAGGTGGAAGAAAGGACACTCTGGGCCAGTTAGTCCGACCTCAGTAGTTGGGAAGATGTTGGAGTCAATTGTTAAGGATGTGGTTTCGGGGTACTTACCATGTGATAAAATAGGCCAAAGACAGCATTGTTTCCTCAAGGGAAAATCTTGCCTGACAAATCTGTTGGAATTATTTGAAGGAATAACAAGCAAGGTAGACAAAGGAGAATTGGTAGATGTTGTGTATTTGGATTCTCAGAAGGCCTTTGACAAGGTGCTTAACAAATTGAGAGCTCATGGTATTATAGGAAAGGTGCATGTGTGAGTGGACTCCATCGGTTGTGGTCAACCATGGGTACTACGCCTCTGGGAGTCACTGGGGAGTGGCCTCTGGTAGCCAGGGCACAAGCCAGGGCAGAGTTGATATGGAGCTTCATCTGTTGCCCATGCAGTGGAACCCCCTCTCCATGCTGACGACAGGTCCAAGGGAACGACGAGAGTCGGTACAGTTTGGTGCCAGCAGCATCACAGGAGTTGCCGTGCCGGTGCTGGGTACAGCAGTCAGCCGCCTTCCGGACTCCGACTCCAGATTTTTCCTCGGGGTTTACTCCCAAAGCCTTTCCTGTGAGCGGGTATAGCCGCAAGGCAGCGGAGGTTTGAAATCGGAGTTTTCCCTTTCCTAGATGAGCTACCATCCGTGGTTAACGAGCCCCATCTGCCCGGAGCAACTGGTTTTTAAGGCGCCAGTGGCCCGCCTTTGCCCCTTCTCCTGTCAGTGAGAACAGCTCCGCTGGGCATAAGAACTATGCCACACGTGAAGGCCAGGAGTTGGACTTGATTGTCAGAGGCTGTTTGAGACACATGCCATGAAGAGCATTTGTTTAGTAGTGGGAGCTCGTCCCCACTACCATCCTTCGGCTATGACTACCTTTGGTGCCATAGGAAAGGTACTAGAATGGATAAAGCATTAGCTGATTGGCAGGAAGCAAAGAGTGGGAATAAAGGGAGCCGTTTCTGGTTGGCTATCAGTGACCAGTGGTGTTCCACAGGGGTCTGTGTTGGAACCAGGTCTTCTTATGTTATACGTCAATAACGTGGATGATGGAATTGATAGCCCCAGGGCAAAGTTTGAAGCTAGCTGGAGGGACAGGTAGTTTTGAGAAACTAGAGAGGCTACAGAAGGACTTAGACAGATTAGGAGAATGAGCAAAGAAGTGGCAGATGGAAAACAGTGTCAGGAAGTGTATGGTCATGCACTTTGAGAGAAGAAATAAAAGGATTAGACTATTTTGTAAATGGAGAGCAAATTGAAAAATCTGAGATGTAGAGTGCCCTGGGAGCCCTTATGCAGGATTTCCTAAAGGTTAATTTGCAGGTTGAGTCTGTGGTGAGGAAGGCAAATGCGATATTAGCATTCATTTCAAGAGGACTTGAATATAAAAGCAAGGATGTAATGTTGAGGCTTTATAAAGCACTGGTGAGGCCCACTTGGAGTATTGTGAGCAGTTTTGTGCCCCTTCAGAAAGGGGAAAGGAGCCCTCTCCCCTTCACTGGAGAGGGTTCAAAGGAGGTTCAGGAAAATGGTTCCAGGATTGAATGGCTTGTCATATGAAGAGTGTTTGATGGCTCCAGGCTCTAGTACTCACTGGAATTCAGTAGAATGAGGGGTGACCTCATTGAAACCGATCGGATGTTGAAAGGCCTCAATAGAGTGGATGCGGAGAGGATGTTTCCTAAAGTGGAGGAGTCTAAGATCAGAGGATGCAGCCTCAGAATAGAGGGATGTCCTTTTAGAATGGAGATGAGGAGGAATTTCTTTGGCTGGAGAGTGGTAGATCTGTGGAATTCATTGCCACATGCAGCTGTGGGATATTTATTGAGTGTATTGGGTATATTCATTGGGCATATTTAAGGCAGAAGTTGATAGATTAGTCAGGGCATGAAGGGATACAGGGAGAAGACTGGAGAATGGAGCTGAGAGGGAAAATGGAACAGCCCTGAAGAAATGGCAGAGCAGGCGCAATGGACCAAAGGGCCTCTCTGATCCTGTGACTTATGGCCTTACAGTCTAATGTTACTGGCCCGTTTCTAACAGAATGCAGAATAAAGTGTTACAGAAAAAGCACAGTGCAAGGTCAGAACAAGTTAGACTATGAGGTCAAGGGTCCATATCATCATACTAGCGAACCATCCAATAGTCTAATAACAGTGGGGTAGAAGCTGACCTTGAGCCTAGTGTTATGTGTTTTCAGGCTTTTGTATCTTCCACTCAGTGGGAGAGGGGAGAGGAGAGAATGTCTAGGGTTAATGTACAATTTCTGTAAACGGGCAGCTGATGGTCAGTGAAGGGGCTCTCTCTGACTCTCGATCTTTGATGATGATTTTCATCAGGTTAAGGAAAAATGAAAAATAACACACTCAAAATGCTGGAGAAACTCAGCAGGTCAAGCAGCTTCTATGGAGAGGAATAAACAATCAACGTTTTGGGCTGAAATGCTTTATCAAACATGATGGCCCAATTCTTGGCCCAAAACGTCAACTGTTTATTGTCCTCCATAGAAACTGGTGACCTGATAAGCTCCTCCAGCGTTGTCTGAGTGTTGCTCTGGATTTCCAGCACCTGCAGAATCTTCACTACATTATCATTTCCTGCCAGAATCACCTTACACATAGATGCTCTGCATCAGATCCGGAGTAACAGTTATTTTGTTCTCCTTTACAATAGTGTACTGGTAATGACATTAAACAATCTGGAACCTAGAACACGTTTCAGTTATCCATCCTCAGCATCACATTAGTATACTAATTCTTAAATTAGTAAATCAGTTTATTATTGTCAGATTCCTGAGGAGCAGAAAACTGTTCACACAGATCAGATCATTACAGAGGGCAATGAGGTAGAACAAGGGAAAACAGTAACAGAAGGCAGTTTAACAGCCACAGAGAAAGTGCAGAGAAGGAGAATGAATATAAACATTGTATTCTATTAATCTTAAAGGATTAAAGTATGAACAAGTTATACAGCCACATTTATTATCACTTACTTACACTCAATGACCACGCTAATTAGGTACTCGCTATACATGACGTGCAGAAGAGCATCTCTGAACGCACTTCTTCAGATTCAGGCTACCTGTCGATCAGCCTCTCACTCACTGACTTCCACAGAAGTTCAATGCTTTTGATCTCTAAGCACCACAAATCTCAATTTATCTTTCAACAGCACAGTAGCATAGCAGCTGGCATAATGCTTTACGGCGGTAGCGATCAATTCAATTCCTGCCGCTGTCTGTAAGGGATTTGTATGTACTCCCAGTGACCATGTGGATTTTCTTTGGGTTCTCCAATTTTCTCCCACAGTCCAAAGATGTTTCAGTGATGGTTAGTGAGTTGTGGGCACACTGCGTTGGTGCCGGAAGCACGGCAACACTTGCAGGCTGCCCCCAGCACATCCTCGGACAATATTGGTCATTGACACAAATGAGACATTTCACTGGATGTTTTGATGTACATGTGATGAATAAAGCTAATCTTTAACCTGTGGCTACAGAACTAAATCGCATCAATATGATTAAGCCGGAGAGGGTGCAGAAAAGATTCACTGGAACATTACTGAGACTGGAAGGCTTGAGTTATAAGGAGAGATTGGACAGGCTGGAACTAGTTTCCCTGGAGTGAAGGAGGATGAATGGTGACCATAGAGGTTTATAAAATCATGAGGGGCACAGATAAGGTGGGCAGTCACGGTCTCTTCCCACAGAGAAGGGGATTCTAAAACTACAGGGGATAAGTTTAAGCTGAGAGGAGAAAGATTTAAAGGAGACCTGATGAGTAAGTTTACACCGAGGATGGAGGGTATACCGGATGAGCTTGCAGAGGTGGCTACAATTACAATGGTTAAAAGATATTTGGAGAGGTTCATGAAAAATTTGAGGGGTAAGAGCCAAACACTGGCAAAAAGAATTATGTTAGATAGACATCTTGGTCACCACTAAACTCCAAAGAATGTAGATCAAATGCACTCAGTGATCTCACGCAGGGATGATCCCAGTGAAACTCTTTAGACCTGCCCTCAACTTGAGCAAGCTTTTTGATCCCAGCCGGTATCTCCTCATGTGTATCCATCACTTGTTTTGTTTAGTAATGTTGTGACTGACTGAGTCATGTGGAAGCTGTAACTGGGAAATATAAAAGTCTTTATTCACGCAGCGAACCTCCAGGAGAGAGAGAGTTGGGGAGAATTGTACTCATTCACATTCGAGTGTATTATCATTCAACATGTACACAACTACAAACTTTGTAAATGAAGGACTAAGGTGTAAAACACAGTACTTGTATCATATACAGCACATCAAATAATATTAACAGACAATAAAATAAAATCCTGTAGATGCAAAAGTTTACATTTTCTTCAACACAAAGATAATAAATTACTAACTACAGTCTCAATTACTATAATCACTTACAACTTTAACATTTGCAGATAGTCAGGAAACTTTACAGAATTATATTTATAATGGTAGCACATTGCAACTAGCAGAACTGCTTTGAATAATCAAGGATCAACTTTATTTACCATATATACATGTATTAGGAATTTGCGGTGGTGCACTGGTCAGGGTGACGTGCAACAAAATACAACGTTCATCAATTATAAAGGATTATACATTTTAAAAAGTTAGAGATTAAAGTATGGATATGATAAGGCCCTCCATTTTTCGGGGTCAACCATGGACGTTGCATCCTGGCAATCTACGTGACACGCAAACCAGGGCAGTACGATACGGAGAGCAGGCTCCCCCTCTCCATACAGTTGATGAACCTAAAGGAACGGCAGAGACCGACCCCAGCGACGTGGCAGGAGTTGCCAGTCGGCATTGAACTCAATGTAGGACTGTAGCTCCAGATTTTACCCCCAAAGCCTTCCCCATGAGTGCATATAACCGCAAGGTATTGGAGTTTGAGAGCAGAGTTTTCCTTCTTCTGGATGAGCTGCCGAGCCCATCTGCGTGAAGTGGCTGGTTTTAAGGTGTCAGTATCACACCTTTGTCCCGTCTGCTGTCAGTGGAACCAGTTCTGCCGATCTTCATAGGTAAACCGGACGTGAAGTCTAGGCACTGCACTTGGTTGTCAGAGGGTATTTGAGGTGCACGCCATTGGGAGCATTTAATAGGTAGTGGGAGCTTGTCTCATTACCGCCCCTGGCTTTCAGAACATTAAAGAACCAGATATAGAATAAAATGTACATAAACACCAGTGTGCATTAACAATGCAAACAGTATTATAAACAGTGGTTAAATTGTCTACAGTGCAGTGGAGTGATGGGGTAATAAGGGGAGGGGCTAACCGGAATGATTGACTAGATTATCTGCCTGGGGGAAGAAATTTTCAAAGTTTTTCAAAAGGAGCTTTTAATACTTGTGTCTGTTCCAAAATATACCCCTTTTGTTAGAGTGTTGAAGAATGGCTCCATGAAAATACAACCAACAAGAATAGATCTGTCTGGAACTGTGTGTTTCAAAGTACATTTAGTTCTCTATGTAGTTTCAAAGAACATTTATTATTCAACTATGTACAACCTTGAGATTTTTCTCCTTACAGGTAGCCACAAAACAAGAAACCCAATAGAATCTACTAAAAAAAGATGACAGTCAAGCACCAGATGTGCAGGGAAAAAAAGCACAAATCATATAAACAACAAAAAGTAACCTAATAACATTCAGACTGAAGTTCACAAAAGTGATTCCACAGCCACGAAGTCAGTCACCACTATAGCCATTCAGGAGCCCATTGGCTGCAGGCCACTGCCTCAGTTCAGCGCAGAGCAACATAAACCAGACCCCGGAGAGCAGCAAGCTGAATGCCAACCCGTCCCTCGCCTCCGGCTCTGATATCCTGACCTTTCCAATCAGGCCTGGCACTCAAATCAGCCAGACCTTGGGTCGTTCTCGAACCTGGGCCTTGCTGCTTCAATACGCTCTCAGGCCTAGTCTCCGTCACCTCAAATCAGCCTTATCCTGACTTTCCAATTTCGCCTTGTGTTAAATCCGGTCTTTCTGTAAGATGGTAAGACATAGGAGCAGAATTAGGCCATTTGGCCCATCTAGTCTGCTCCATTCCCCAGCCTTCTCTCCATAACCTTTGATACTATGTCAAGTCAAGAACATATCAATCTCTGCCTTAAATACACCCAACGACCTGGCCTCCACAGCTGCCTGTGGCAACAAATTCATCACCCTTTGGCTAAAGAAATTTCTCTGCATCTGTTTTAAATGGACACTCCCCTATACTGAGGCTGTCCTAGACTCTCCCACCATGGGAAACAAACTTTCTACATCTACTCTAGCTAGGCCTTTCAACAGTCAAAAGGTTTCAATGAGACCCCCCCCGCTTCTAAATTCCAGCAAGTACTGACCCAGAGCTATCAAACGTTCTTCATATGATAACCCTTTCATTCCTGGAATTATCCTTGTGAACCTCCTCTGGACCCTCTCCAATGCCAGCACATCTTTTCTAAGATGAGGAGCCCAAAACTGTTCACAATACTCAAGGCGAGGCCTCACCAGTGCCTTATAAAGCCTCAGCACAACATCCCTCCTCTTGTATTCTAGACCACTTGAAATGAATGCTAACATGGCATTTGTCTTCCTCACCACAGACCCTACCTGTAAGTTATCTTTTAGGGTGTCCACAAGGACTCCCAACTCCCTCTGCATCTCAGGTTTTTAGATTTTCTCCCTGTTTAGAAAATAGTATTTATTTCTTCTACCAAAAGTGCATGACCATACATTTTCCAACATCGTATTTCATTTGCCACTTTCTTGCCCATTTTCCTAATCTGTCTAAGTCCTTTTGCAGCTACCTGTTTCCTGAACACTGCCTACCCCTCCACCAATCTTCATATCATTTACAAGCTTGGCAACAAAACCATCTATTCCATCATCTAAATCATTGATATACAGCAGAAAAAGAAGTGGTCCCAACACCGACCCCTGCGGAACATCACTAGTCACTGGCAGACAACCAGACAAGGATCCTTTTATTCCCACTCACTGCGATCTACCAATCAGCCAATGCTTTAACCATGCCAGTAACTTTCCTGTAATACCACAGGCTCTTAACTTGGTAAGCAGCATCATCTGTGTCAAAGCCCTTCTGAAAATCCAATACACATCCACTGCATCCCCTTTATCTATCCCACTTGTAATCTCCTCAAAGAATTCCAACAGGCTCGCCAGGCAGGATTTTCCCTGAAGGAAACCATGCTGACTTTACCTAAGCAACACACATAAAAGTTGCTGGTGAACGCAGCAGGCCAGGCAGCATCTCTAGGAAGAGGTACAGTCGACGTTTTGGGCTGAGACCCTTCATCAGGACTAACTGAAAGAAGAGCTAGTAAGAGATTTGAAAGTGGGAGGGGGAGGGGGAGGGGGAGATCCAAAATGATAGGAAAAGACAGGAGGGGGAGGGATGGAGCCAAGAGCTGGACAGGTGATTGGCAAAAGGGATATGAGAGGATCATGGGACAGGAGGCCCAGGGAGAAAGAAAAGGGGGAGGGGGGAAAACCCAGAGGATGGGCAAGGGGTATAGTGAGAGGGACAGAGGGAGAAAAAGAATGTGTGTATATAAATAAATAAATAACGGATGGGGTACGAGGGGGAGGTGGGACATTAGCGAAAGTTTGAGAAGTCAATGTTCATGCCATCAGGTTGGAGGCTACCAAGATGGAATATAAGGTGTTGTTCCTCCAACCTGAGTGTGGCTTCATCTTTACAGTAGAGGAGGCCATGGATAGTCATATCAGAAATGGGAATGGGACGTGGAATTAAAATGTGTGGGAGATCGTTTCGCTGAACACCTACACTCTGTCCACCAGAGAAAGCAAGATCTCCCAGTGGCCACACATTTTAATTCCACATCCCGTTCCCATTCTGATATGTAGCCTCCAACCTGATGGCATGAACATTGACTTCTCAAACTTCCGCTAATGCCCCACCTCCCCCTCATACCTCATCCATTATTTATTTATTTACATACACACATTCTTTTTCTCTCTCTCCCTTTTTCTCCCTCTGTCCCTCTCACTATACCCCTCGCCCATTCTCTGGGTCTCCCCCCCCCCCTTGTCTTTCTTCCTGGACCTCCTGTCCCATGATCCTCTCGTATCCCCTTTTGCCAATCACCTGTCCAGCTCTTGGCTCCATCCCTACCCCTCCTGTCTTCTCCTATCATTTCAGATCTCTCCCTCCCCCTCCCCCTCCCACTTTAAAATCTCTTACTAGCTCTTTCTTCAGTTAGTCCTGACGAAGGGTCTTGGCCCGAAACATCGACTGTACCTCTTCCTAGAGATGCTGCCTGGCCTGCTGCGTTCACCAGCAACTTTTATGTGTGTTGCTTGAAATTCCAGCATCTGCAGAATTCCTCGTGTTTGTGACTTTGTCCTATCTTGTCCTGTGTCACCAAGTACTCCATCACCTCATCCTTAATAATTGACTCTAACATCTTTCCAACCACTGAGGTCAGGCTAACTGGTCTATAATTTCCTTTCTGTTGCCTCCCTGTTTTCTTATAGAGTGGAGTGACATTTGCAAATTTCCGGTCTTCTGGCACCATGCCAGAGTCCAATAATTCTTGAAAGATCATTATTGATGCCTCCACAATCTCTACTGCTGCCTCTTTCAGAACCCCAGGGTGCAGTTCATCTGGTCTTGGTGTTTTGTCTCAAGTCTTTCAGCTTTTCGAGCACCTTCTTCCCGGTAATATAATAGTAACTGCACTCACTTCTCTTTCCACACACCCTTCAATGCCTGGCATACTGTTAGTGTCTTCCACAAAGAAGACTGATGCAAAATATTCATTTAGTTCATCTGTCATCTCCTTGTCCCTCGTTATTATTTCTCTTGCCTCATTTTCTAGTGGTCCTATATCCAGTCTCATCTCTCTTTTATTTCCTTGAAAAAGCTTTTTCTATCCACCTTCATATTATTTACTAGCTTGCATTCATATTTCATCTTTTTCCTCCTAATAATTATTTTAGTTGCTGTCTGTAAGTTTTATTACTAATTTTTTATTACACCAACAAATTACATTCAATACAATCAATTGCCAATTACATTTTGACTGTTTAACCCAGCCACCCCCCCAACCTACATCACCACCCCCCTCCACTCCTCTCTCCCCCCATCCCTCTCCCCTCCACCAATCAACTGAATTGTACATACACAGACAAAGCATTCCTATTTTAACAATAGATCTTTTAAGTTAGATATCAAATTTGTCCACATTAAGATTGTGTTTGGTCGTGCATCATTTACTCTTGCTGATGATAGTTCCGGGTAAGAAATGTCCAAAAAGCTCCGAAGCCAGTGAGTATTTGAAATATCATGGGGAGGTTTCCAACGCTGGACTACAATCTTCCTAGCTGCAGTCAGGCCTGCCAGCCAGATTTTGCATGTTTTTTCCGTAAGGGAAAGGTGGGAGTGAGTCATCATTTAGAAGATGTACAGCGGGGTCCATTGGTAATTGTACCCCTGTTAGTTCTGCAAGAGTGCCGATAACCTTCCCCCACAAATCAAAAACCCCTGGACATTCCAATACAGCATGTATAAAAGAGCCAGTGGCTCCATGGGAGCAAAATGAGCAATAAGGGTCAGGAACCAGTCCCATTTGATGTCTAATTCTTGGTGTTAAGTATGCTCTATGACAAAATTTCAAGTGTATATACCGATGATTTGGGTTTTTCGAAGCACTGGCAGCATTATCCTAAATCACATCCCAGTCTAAGTCTTGTCCCAATTCAGATATGTCCCTATCCCAGGCTTTCATTCCCGATGTGGGCATATATTTCTGGGAGTTTAATTTATCGTAGACACTATCTGTCCTGGAGCACTCTGTATCCAACTTAAAATGGGATGGTCCTTTAAATCTGACCCCCAGGAAATGCCGTGGGCTTTACAAGCTGATCTTACTCGAAAGTAGAAGAGAGAATGTTTGTCAATATTATATCGAGATATCAGTTCTTGAAAGCTAAGGATAGTACTTGCCTCATTAATATCTTGAAGAGTAGTAATACCTTTATCCTCCCAAGTTCTGTTAGTGAATGGTTCCCCCCCAGATAGAAAATGATTATTGTTCCATAACGGAGATGATTTGCACCATACCCTTTTAAATTTTAGGAATTTTTCTGCTGCTCTAAACACTTGTAGTGTATGGGTTAAAATTGGACCGTAATGCAAATCACTTTTTTTGGTAGACATACCTATAAGGACAAAGTCCTTCAACCTTATTGGTGCTATTAGCTCTTGTTCTATATCTTTCCATGATGAAACTTTATCCTCCTCCATCCAATAGCTAAGACTTTTTAAATACAAATGCCCAGTGATACAATTTAAAATTTGGACATGCCAATCCCCCATCCGACTTTTTGAATTGGAGAGCTGACCACTTTATATTGGGTCGTTTACCATTCCAAACATAGCATCGTAGTAAGGAGTCCAGTTTTTGTCTGTAAGCTTTTTTTAAAGCTTCCCAGTCCTCTATCTTCTCGTTAATTTTTGCTTTGTTGTATGCCCTCTCTTTTGTTTTTACATTAGCTTTGACTTCCCTTGTCAACCACAATTGAACTATTTTTGCCATTTGAATATTTCTTCATTATTGGAATACATCTGTCTCGCACCTTCCTCATTTTTCCCAGAAACCTCATTCTGCTGCTCTGCTGTCATCCCTGCCAGCATCTGCTTCC
The DNA here is from genome assembly GCF_030028105.1 of Mobula birostris. NCBI lineage: Eukaryota > Metazoa > Chordata > Chondrichthyes > Myliobatiformes > Myliobatidae > Mobula > Mobula birostris. Next base: position 173,859,204 of record NC_092376.1, read on the forward strand.
AATTTACTTTCACCAACTCCTCTCTCATACCACTGTAATTTCCTTATTCCACAGAAATACTGCTATGTCAGACTTTATTTTCTCCAAAACAAATTTCAAGTTGAACTCAATCATATTGTGATCACTGGCTCCTGATTTATACTTGTGTGTACTAGCTTACGCCGTAGCCTATGCAAGTGGGCTACGCCATTGTAAGCATTTATACTTGTGTGTTGGTGTGTCTGCATCTCTCTGCAATTCACCGCCAAAACACTTGTTGGCGGTGGGGTTTCTTTGCCACTGTGTTGAGTTTCTTCGTGTTGAAACTCAACACGAAGAAACTCAAACTTCAAACTATGGCAACTGAAACCGAAGGAAGGTGAATTTTCTTGTGCTTGTCCGGCCACTGAGAGACGTGGACGAGGAAATGCATTTCAAATATTTTCAGATGTTGGCAGGTAGATTTAACGATTTGGTTCATCGTCTCCAACCATTTATTTCGCATCAGTGTACGCACAGTGACTGGCAATCACCATTCGAGTTTTAGCTTCAGGTGGAAGTCAACAGGCTGTAGCAGCTAGCTACAAACTGGCATCAAGCACAGGGTCCTCCATAATTTCGGAGGTCTGTAAAGCTTTATGGAAAGCATTGCAGCCAGAGTTCCTTCCCTGCCCTTCAGTCGCCCAATGGGAAGCTATTGCAGCGTAGGAGGAAACACAATGCTACCAAGCGGACCAATCACAGTTGTTTGTCTGCATCGCCGTGACGTGTAGTTACATTTTGGGAGAGCTGCGCGTTAGGCTACGGTGTAGGGTTCGACGTGGAGTACAGCGTAGGGTACGCAGCTACGCCGTACCTACAGCATACATTTGACACACAAGTATAAATCAGCCTTAAGGGTTCTTTTACCTTAAGCTCCCTAATCACCTCTGGTTCATTACGTGAAATCCAATCTAGTATAGCTGATAACCCTAGCAGGCTCAATGACAAACTGCTCTAAAAAGCCTATTGTAGATACAGTATTCAACAAACTCACTCTCTTGAGATCCATTACCAACCTGATTTTCCCAATGGACCTGCATGTTGAAATTTCCCATGACTACTATAACATTGTCCCTTTGACACACCTTTTCTAGTTCCCTTTGTAATCTGTGGTCCACATCCCAGCTCCTTTTGGGAGGTCTGTATATAACTCCCATCAGGACCCTTTTACCTTGCAGTTAGGCAACTCACCCCACAAGGATTCAACATCTTCTGATCCTATGTCACATCTTTCTACTGATTTGATGCTATTCTTTACCAGCAGGGCCACACCACCCCCTCTGCCAACCTTCGTATCCCTCTAATACAATGTGTGAGCTTAGACATTCAGCTCCCAACAACAACCATCTTTCAGCCATGATTCAGTGATGGCCACAACATCATACCTGACAATCTGTAAAAGTGCAACAAGATCATCCACCTTATTTCTTATACTCCATACATTGAGATATAACACTTTGAGTACTGTATTTGCTATCCTTTTTGATTCTGTATCCCTAGTGCATTGATACTCACCCTCCCACCCTGCTGGCTGCAATTATGTTCTATCATCTGCCTGCCCTTCCTGATAGTGTGCATTCAGACTATTTCTGCTTTTTTACCATCTGTCCTAGCCTGAGTCCCTTCACTCTGGTTTCCAACCACTGCCAAGTTAGTTTAAACCCTCCCCAACAGCTCTAACAAACTCACCCGTGAGAATATTAGTCTCCCTTAGGTTCAGATGCAACTTGTCACTTTTGGACAGGTCACGCCTCTTCCAGAAGAGATGCCAATGGTCCAAGAACCAGAAGCCCTGCCCCTTGCACCAGCTTCTCAGCCACGCATTAATCTGCCAAATCATCCCGTTTCTACCCTCCCTCACTGGCGCATGGCACAGGCAGCAATCCAGAAATTACTACCCAATAGGTCCTGCTTCTCAGCTTTCTACCTAGCTCTCTAAATTCTCTCTTCAAGACCTCTTTGCTTTTCTTTCCTATGTCATTGGTACCAATATGTACCAAGACATCTGGCTACTCTCTTTCCCTCTCCAAAATGCTGTGGATATAATCTGAGACGTCCCTGACCTTGACACCTGGGAGGCAACATACCATCTGGGTGTCCCATTTATGTCCACAGAATTTCCTGTCTGTTCCCCTGATTGAGTCCCCTATTACTACCACTCCCCATTCTCCCTCTTTCTCTTCTGCACCACAGACCCATGCTCAGTGCTCGTAACCTGGTCTCCATGGCATTCCCCTGGGAGGTCAACCCCCACAACAGAACACAAAATGGTATACTTATTATTGAGGGGAATGGCCACAGGAGTGCTCTGCATTAACTGCCTATTCACATTTCCATTTCTCCTGACAATCATCCAGCTACCTGCCTCCTGCAACTTGGCTGCCTTTGAGACAAAGCCTGACTCTCCCACTCCCACCACTTCCCTCGCTCTCAGGCCAGGGCCTGAGCCTGCTGCCTTGCTTTGGTTCTACCCAAGTCTGCTCCAGCAATGGCCAAACGATAGCCCCGCTACCTCAATTTGTCGTGTAAACATCACGGCATAACCGTCCTGCGCCTTTGATACGTCAGGTCCCATTGCGAATATGCCAGGTCGTACAGGTGATTCACAAGCTCAACTTCAAAAGGCTAGAGATTACAGTGATCGTATCTGAGAAAAATGTGTGATTAATACAGGAATCGATAGTTCTGCTTGCTTTGTTTGCTGCTAGCACTGAAATGTTCTCACAATCTATGGACTCACTTTCAAGGACTCATCTCATGTTCTCGATGTTCATTATTTATTTGTTTACTTCTCTTTATATTTGCACAGTTTTTTGTCTTTGCACACCAGTTAAACACTAAGTTGATGTGGTCTTTCATTAATTCTTTTTTCTTTTTCCATCTCTTTATTAGTTTCATAATGATAAACATAACATAGTATTAATACTCTTATTGGAATTACATTGTTATGATTAACATATTTAAATATAAACCCAGTTGGCACACGAGTATTAAACCTCCCAATCGTACAAAATATAAATAATATACAAAAAAAATAACATGAAGGGAAAAATATACACAGTACCCCAAAGGAAAAACTAATGTTAACAATGCTAACCAACTAAACTAAAGAAAGAAAAAGACATGGGCTGTTGTGTAACGTCAAAAAAAAGCACCCAATAGTAAAATATACTTTACGAACATGGTTTCAATTTCGAAAAATTTTTGGGTTGAATCAATTTATTCTAGCAAGTCCTATTATATCTAATTTTTTTCTTTCAACCCTCTATCATGGATCAAGCCTATTTGGCTTGGAAAACTAAAGGTATATTACGATTTTGTGGTCTACTTTTGGATAATTGTTTCATGTCCTTCGGACAATTATCTAATAGATATAACTTGTCTTTCATTAATTCTATTATGGTTATTTTTCCATTATGGATTTATTGAGTATGCCTGCAAGAAAATGAATCCCAGGTTTGTATATGGAGACATGAAATCATTTTCTTATTAAATTTACTTTGAAGAATCTATCCACCTCTACATCGGATGCAATCTCACTGGCTCTCTATTTGGCCTTCGATCATTCGAACAACAGCAATACTTATGTCAGGCTGCTGCTTATTGATTACAGCTCAGTGTTCAACACAATCACACCCTCAGTTCTAATCAAACAGCTCCAAAGCCTGGGCCTCTGTACCTCCCTCTGCAACTGGATCCTTGACTTCCTCACAGGGAGACCGCAGGAGATCGAAAATAACATCTCCTCCTGTCACAACCACGGATTCGGCAGTGCGGCAGATTCAGCAATTGAGCTCGTGAATAAGCATGCATCAGCTAATTATTATTTCATTGTGATAGTATTTAACCCAGACATCCCACCCTGCAAAAACTCATGCAGGGAGGTAGCACCCCCGCCTCCCGCAACCCCACCCCACATCGACCTCCAAGGGTGTATATAATACTTTGTTCAGTGATTTTGTCTAATCTGTAAACCACATTGGGTATATGCAGCAAATGTGACATTAAAATCTGTACTTATGTTATATTATCATGTTTACTCTATTACAACTTTAAGCAAGTCTATAGGGAATTTGGCCTCATCATGTACGACATTAATAGTGTAGCTCCTTGGCAGCTAGCCAGCTGGTTTAAATCGGGGTCCCCAACCTGTTTTGCACCGCGGACCCGTCCAATATTGACAATATTCTGGCAGACCGGCCGACCCCGGTGGGGGGGCGGGGAGGTAGTGGGTGGGTGTTAAATGCGACCGGAATATAGGTGATGAGTCAATTATAGGTCACTTGTAAGTGGCTAATATACTCAATTTTGTTTCTAAAGGGGCTTATCTAACAAATTTAATATTAAACACACAGCGCATATTTTCCTCGCATGAATGTAGTGATAAGTCAATTATAACAGTGGTCCCAAACCTCCGGGCCGCAAAGAACGCAGCAGTACAGCGGTGACCAGAACGAACCCAGCACATCTTTAAGAAAAAAGCCAAAATAAACAAGCTAATTGATTAGGTGCCACCTGGCACATAAATATTGGCCCAGACCCAGATCAGAGATGACGCAATCGGCAATCGCCTCTGATCTGGGTTTTCATTTACGAGCCGGGCGGCACCTAATTAATTAGCTTGTTTATTTCGGCTTTTTTCTTAAAGATGTGCTGGGAGCGTTCCGGCCACTGCTGTATTCTTCACGGCCCGGAGGTTGGGGACCACTGAATTATAAGTCACTTATAAGTCAATAGCATCATAACATTTTAAGTAATGTTTGGATATTAAACACACAGCGCATATTTTCCTGGTATGAACATATAAAATCATTGCAACACCAATATCGCTGAATCAGTGGGAGCCCTGGGCTTGTTTTCCTGCAACAAGACGGTCCTATCGAGGGGTGATGGGAGACAGCGATACTCGAAGGGGGTTGCTTATGTCCAGTCTATTCCACAATGTTCATTGCATTCATAGCAGAAAACTCCGCTTCACGGAAATATGTTGGAAATGGAAGCAACATTTTCAGTGCTTTTGCGGCTATCTCAGGATATTCAGCCTTGACTTTGATCCAGAATGTCGGCAGAGTTGCTATGTCAAACATACTTTTCAGCCCGCCGTCATTTACAAGCTCGAGGAGTTGATCTTTTTCCCGTGCTGACGTGGATGATTCACCGGGGACATTCACAAATGGGTCACGGACCCATTCCTTTGCACGTCTTGGGTCACTGATGACCTTGCGTGCGTTAAAATTCAACAGTGTGTGACAGGGAATGAGGAAAGGTGCAGCTGACGCATATCGTTTCATATCGCCAAATCATATTGTTTCCTCGCGGCCCGGTGGTTGGGGACCACTGTTAGCCCGAAGAGAGACCAATCAGGATGCTTGCTGTCCCTCTCAAAAAAAATCTATTTCCAGGATATTGTATATAATTTCCGGGCATCAGGGAGCCACTGTCGATATGCAAGAGACTCCCGGAACTTCCGGGAGAGGTGGGATGTCCGTTAACCATTCATTCTGTCGTGGTATTTATCGAGACTTGGACACAGCAGGTGCTTCACTGCCTGTTTTGCATTTGGTCTTGCCTGAGAAATTGGACTGTCGAGTCAACTGACTCTGAAGACTAGCGGTGTTCGTATTATGTTTAAGTGTTCTTTTCAGCAGCAGTGTAGGTTTCGTTTTCCATTTGAGAGTTTTAGTTAATTGCCCTGTTTGGCCTAGTGTTTATTGTTTTCTTTTCCCTTTAACACTGTTCGCATTAAAGTCTGTGAACTATGGACCTGCTTCAGTGTCTCTCACTCCGCACTTGGGCCATGTCCGAATATGGTGACACCTCCTCGCTGACGATCAACACTGGTGCACCTCAGGGGTGTGTGCTCAGCCCACTGCTCTGCTCTCTCTACACCCACGACAGTGCAGCTGGCCACAGCTCAAATACCATCTATAAGTTTGCTGATGACACAACTATTGTTGGCAGAATTTCAGATGCTGATGAGGTGTACAGGAGTGAGATAGATCAGCTGGTTGAGTGGTGTGGCAAGACCAAGGCATTGATTGTGATGTTCAGAAAGGGGAAGCTGAGGGAACACACTCCAGTCTTCATTGAGAGATGAGAAGTGGAAAGGGTGAGCAGTTTCAAGTTCCTGGGTGTCAATATCTCTCAGGATCTACCCTGGGCCCAACATATTAATGCAATTATAAAGGTGTGATTGTGACTATATTTCATTAGGAGTTTGGGGAGAGTTGGTACATCGTACAGACACTCAAATTTCCACAGATGTACTGTGGAGAGCATTCTAACTGGTTGCATCATCATCTGGTCTGGAGTGACCACTGCACACAATCAGAAAAGGCTGCAGAAAGTTGTAAACTCAGCCAGCTTCGTCATGGGCTCTAGCCTCCCCAACACCCAGAACGCTTCAGAAGGCGAGGCCTTAATAATGTATGCCACCTTCTTAAGGACCCCCATCACCCAGGACATACCCTGCTCTCATTGCTTTAAGAGGGAACACAGGACTGGAAAGGGAGTGGGCAGGAGCCAGGATGAGATGGAGGAGTAGAAGTACAAACTGATTATCCCCCTTCCCTCTTTGTTTCTATTCCCCATCCTGGTTCCCCTCTCACCCCTTCGCTTCATCTAGTGAAGGTTCCCGGCCTGAAACATAGACTGTTTATTCATTTCCATTGGATATGCTTGGCCTGCTGAGTTCCTGTAGCATTTTGTCTGCAGTTCTGAATTTCCAGCATCTGCAGAATCGCTTGTGTTTAGAAATAAATTTGAGACAGTGTGATGGAAAAATGAAGTGCGAATGGTGGCGTCCACATTGCCCAATTGGAGGCATCCGGACAGCTGAGGTGAAAACAGGAATGTTGGGGAATGGCCTCGGGAGAAAAAAATGAGTCGTTTGTGGGCTCCAGACTCACTGAAATATGCCTGACGTCTGTACACAGTGAACAATGAAAGCAGTGGCTACTGAGGAAGATCTTGCGGAAAATTACACAGGTTGATGCTGGAGGTTGTGTTCCCTTTAAAGCAGATTCAGTGATTCTTAAATACCTGTGTGTTAGCTGTGACCCACTGGGTAGGAATAGAGTCATAAAGTTTGAGTTCCAAATATATAAATGTAGCCCACCTGGCTTGCCACTCACGTTCGTCTAGGGGAATCAGCTTTCGGCCCTGCCAAACAGGGTATTCAAGTTTGGGTGGATACTGTGTAATGTACCTCCGTACAAACCCACAACGTAAAATATCAGACAGCACACAATATGCGATTAAATAATCACACCTTAGCTAAATGGTTAGTAGAAAAACAAAATATAAAAGAAAAAGGCGCCACCTTTATTAAGTAGTTCGTGCACAAAATTGTTGGAGCTCATGCCTCAGGTATTCGTCCACAAACAACCTCTGCTGAAAAGTCGCCAACCCTCGGATTCCAGTATACGCCATTCGGTGATCACCCAGCGCTCCTCTTCACTCTCCTCGACTGAAAACCCGCGAAAAACCCCGGCTCCCAGACATACAAGAAAGAATAACATTTCTCCAATTGGTTAGTCACCCGTTATCTGTACTTATAACCCAAACATCACTGCTCAGAAAAACCATTACCTCAGCAGTTAACATCACAGAGAAGCCATTACATTAGCCTTAGCAGTTAGCCTTACTGAGAGACCCTACATAAACTATACACAATTCTGTCTAGAATGAAAAAAATCAATTTTAGTGCAGAGTGATTAAAGTCATCATAGTGGATACAGGTCCATAGTGCCTTGAAAGTGGCATCACAGGTAGATAGGGTCGTAAAGAGAGCGTTTGGCACATTGAACTTCATAAATCAAACTACTGTACTGAGTACAGGAGTTGGGATGTTACATTGAAGTTGTACGATACATCAGTGAACCCTAACTTGGAGTATGGTGAACTGTTCTGTTCACCTACCTGCAGGAAAGATATAAATAAGATTGAAAGAGCACAGAGAAAATTTACAAGGATGTTGCAAGGAATTGAGTACCCAAGTTTGACCATTATATACAGAAGCATTAAGCTATTTGGCCCATCGAGTCTACTCCACCATTTCATCATGCCTGATCCATTTTCCCCCTCAGCCCTAATCTGCCTTCTCCCTGTATCCCTTCATACCCTGACCATTCAAGAATAGGATAGGACTCTATTCCTTGGAATGTAGAAGATTGAAGGGAGAGTTGATAAAACTGTACAAGATTATGAGAGGTATATTTAGGGTAAATGCAAGCGGGCTTCTTCCGTTGGGTGAGACTAGACTAGAGGTCATGGGTTAAGGGTGAAAGGTGAACTGTTCAGAGGAACTTCTTCACTCAGAGAGTGGTGAGAGTGAGAGATGAGCTGCCAGAGTAAGTGGTGGATGTGGGTTTGATTTCAACACTTAGGGGAAGTTATGTGGATGGGAGGGGAACAGAAGGGCTTGGTCCGACTGTAGTTAAACAGGACTAAGCAGAATAACAGCTCAACACGGATTAGATGGGCTGAAGGGCCTTATCTGTGCCGCAATGTCCTATGATCCTACACTTGCTGCGTGCACTCGCTGTGCTCTCTTTAAAGTAAATCACAGTGAACTCTTACATATCAGAGGATTCGTTGTGACCCTCTGGGTAGGGCCCAGAGCAGAATGTTTTGAGTTTCCAGCATAGAGTCTTTGCAGATCTTCCTGTGACATCTCAGGTGAAAGTAACTGTGGAACATATTGTCACCTGCACAAGTTCATGTGTGACCAGCTGCAATGAAAAGCCTCCTGGTAGCAGCAGTGTGGGAACAGAGCATGAAACAGATCGATACTTTATTGATCCCAAAGGAGGTTACAGTGTCACAGTACCATTACAAGTACACAGATATAAATATTAGAAGAGAAGTAGAAAAAATAAAAAAAATAAGTTACCACCAACAGTCTAACAGGGTGGGGTCATCACTTCCCCAGCTGGAGATTGACTCATTACAGAGCCTAATGGCGGAGGGTAGGAACATCCTCACAGCACTCTTCGGAGCAGCACATCTTCATCAACAGCAGTCACACGAGAAACATGAATTTTACACTTTGTTTTAAAAGGAAGAACGGAATTAGAACAAAAATCCACTCGCTGCTCAGTGGTTAAAGTGGTCACGGCGTTGCTGCACTGAGATATGGATCAGGGTGGTGCAAGTTGGTTCAAACATCAGAATTGGTCTATTACTGTCACATGCACTGAGTACAGTGAAAAACTGGCCCTTCACACTGTCCATACAGATCAGATCTATAACAGAATGCAGAATAAAGTGTCACAGTTACAGAGAAAGTGCAGTTCAGGCAGGCAACGTACACAAAATGCTGGGGGAACTCAGCAGGCCAGGCAGCATCCATGGAAAAGAGTACAGTTGACGTTTCCGTCCGAAACCCTTTGGCAGGACTGGAGAAAAGAAAAGCTGAAGAGTTGATTTAAAAGGTGGGAGGGTGGGGGAAGAGAACCACAAGGTGATAGGTGAAACCTGAAGGGGGAGGATGAAGTAAAGAGCTGGGAAGTTAATTGGTGAAAGAGACAGAAGACCCTGGAAGAAAGAAAAAGGGGGTGGGGGGTCAGGAATACCAGAGGGAGGTGATGAGCGGGCAAGGAGATAAGATGAGAGAGGGACAGGGGATGGCAAATGGGGGGTGTGGGCTGGAGTTCCTCCAGCATTGTGTGTGTTGCTTGGATTTCCAGGTCTGCAGATTATCAACGTTAGTGTAGGTAGATAATAAGGTGCAAGGTCATAGAGAGGGGTCGGTTCAATAGTCCTTACTGAAGGGAAGTAGCTGTTCTTGAGCAATGCACACAAAATGCTGGAGGAACGCAGTAGGTCAGGCAGCATCTATGGGCAGGACTGAAGAACCGATGTTTCATTAGGAAGGGAACAGAAGCCAGAGTAAAAAGGAAGGAGAAGAGGAAGGAGTACAAATTGGTACTCTCCCCTCCCATTCTCTCTTTCCATTCCCCATTCCGGTTCTCCTCTCTTCTCCTCGCCTGCCTGTCACCTCTCTGGTGATGCTCCTCCTCCCCCCCCCCCCCCAATCACCTGCTAGCTTCTCACTTCATCCTCCCACCCCCCGACCCTCACCTGGTCTCACTTGTCACCTGCCGGTCTGCACTCATCCTCCCCCACCCTCGTGTTCTGGTTTCTTCCCTTTCCTTTCTGGTCCTGATGAAACATCGACTATTTATTCCCCTCCATAGATTCTGCCTGACCTGCTGAGTTCCTCCAGCTTTTTTTGTGTGTTGGTCAAGAATAGGTACTTCCCTTCAGTCAGACTATTGAACAATTCCTTCCTATTGAATGGTCCCCAAGTAAATAAGATGGACTCCTCACTTCACAACGTAACTCGCTCTGTTAGAACATGGAACATTACAGCACAGTAAAGGCCCCTTGATCATGGCTTTGCATGTCCAAAGATAAATTAGCTCGCTTTTATTCTCATATTAATCCTTTTTGTGATATATGTCCGGGGCAGATAGCCTCTTTAACTCATATGTTTTGGTCTTGTCCTACTCTGGAAACTTTTTGGAGAGACATTTTTAATATTATCTCTAAGGTATTGAATATAGATATCTCTCCTCACCCTATTACTGCTATCTTTGGACTACCTAAAATTTCCAGTAATCTTTCCCCTTCAGCCCGTAGAATGATTGCATTTCTTACTTTAATGGCGAAAAGATGTATCTTACAACATTGGAAAGAGCTTAATGCTCCAACCACCTTTTTTTGGTTTTCTCAGACGATATTATGCTTGAATTTGGAGAAAATGAGAAGCAATCTTTATGATTCCTCACTTAAATTTGAACAGACATGGAGATTTTTTACTCAATATTTTCATTTAATGTAATTTTTTTTCTCCTCTTTTTTTGCTCCATATTTATATACCCTTCTTGTTTTTTTTTACTGTTTTTAATGGAGGTCGGGATTGAGGACGTGATTTTAAGTTCTTTAACTCTGCTTGGTTCCAAGTTAGCCCATTGCTTTGCTTTGCTTTTAGTTAGTTGCACGGTGGGTTTTTTTTCCTTTTCTCTATTGATATATATATAAAAATTAGTATACTATTATGTTACCTTAGTATGTTATGTTTAAATTACATTGTTTGTATCTTTTTTTTGTATTAATATCTCCTGTAATTTTATTATATTCTAACAGTGTATTAGTGCCTTTATGGCTTACCTTTTTGTATACTTATTCAATAAAAAGATTTAAAAAGAAAAGATCATGGCTTTGCACTGACCTGTTAACCTACTCCAAGATCAAACTATCTCTTCCCTCCCAAAAAGCCCTTTATTTTTCTATCTATAGGCCTATCTATTAAATGCCCCTAATGTATCTGCCTTTCCCACTACACCTGACAGTGTGTTCCACTCACACCCACCACTCTGTAAAAAAAACCTACCTCTGACATCTCCCCCCCCCCCAAGACTTTCCTCCAAACACCTTAACATTTTGACCTTGTACCTTGTCTACCTGGACTGCACTTTCCCTATAGGCGTTACACTTTATTCTGCTTTGTTATTCTTTTCCCTTATACCAACTCAAAGTTAGTCTTTAATTCAACGTGTTTTGTGCTGCATCAGATCTGGAGTAACAATTACTTTGTTCTCCTTTACACTTGTGTGCTAGAAACGATATTAAGCTATCTTGAGTCTTGAATGCACTCTGTTCATCGCTGGTAAATCCCTCCCCATCACTGAGCACATCTGCGCAGAGCATCATCACAAGAGAAAAAAGCCTCCATCAGAATCACAAGCATGTGTCATGAAATTTGTAAACTTAGTAGCAGCAGTCCAATGCAATACATAATAGAGAAGAAAAAAGTAAAAGTAAATCAATTACATATATGTATATTGAATAGACAGTGCAAAAACCAGAAATAATATATTTAAAAAGTGAGGTAGTGTTCAAAGATTTAATGTCCATTTAGGAATTGGATGGCAGAGGGGAAGAAGCTGTTCCTGAATCGCTGAGTGTGAGCCTTCAGGCTTCTGTATCTCCTACTTGATGGTAGCAGTGAGAAAAGGGCATGCCCTGGGTGCTGGAGGTCCTTAATACTGGACGCTGCCTTTCTGAGACACAGTTCCCTAAAGATGTCCTGGGTACTTTGTAGGCTAGGACCCAAGATAGAGTCGACTAAATTTACAACCCTCTGCAGCTTCTTTCGGTCCTGTGCAGTAGCCCCTCCATACCAGACAGTGATGCAGCCTGTCAGAATGCTCTCCACGTTACATATATAGAAGTTCTTGAGTGTATTTGTTAACATACCAAATATCTTCAAACTCCTGATAAAGTATAGCCACTGTCTTGCCTTCTTTATAACTACATCAATATGTTGGGATCAGGTTAGATCCTCAGAGGTCTTGACACCCAGGAACTTGAAGCTGCTCTCTCCACTTCTGATCCCTCTATGAGGATTGGTATGTGCTCCTTCGTCTCACCCTTCCTGAAGTCCACAATCAGCTCTTTTGTCTTACTGACGTTGAGTGCCAGGTTGTTGCTGCGGCACCACTCCACTAGTTAGCATATCTCACTCCTGTACGCCCTCCCGTCACCACCTGAGATTCTGCCAGCAATGGTTGTATCATCAGCAAATTTATAGATGGTATTTGAGCTATGCCTAGCCACACAGTCACGTGTATACAGAGAGTAGAGCAGTGGGCTGAGCACACACCCCTGAGGTGCGCCAGTGTTGATTGTCAGCGAGGAGGATATGTTATCACCAATCTGTACAGACTGTGGTTTTCCGGTTAAAAAGTCGAGGATCCAATTGCAGAGGGAGGTACAGAGGCCCAGGTTCTGTAACTTCTCGATCAGGATTATGAGAATGTTGGTATTAAATGTTGAACTATAGTCGATGAACAGCATTCTAACATAGGTGTTTGTGTTGTCCAGGTGGTCTAATGCCTTGTAAAGAGCCATTGAGATTGCAACTGTCATTGACCTATTGTGGCAATAGGCAAATTGCAATGGGTCCTGATCCTTGCTGAGGCAGGAGTTCAGTCTATTCATGACCAACCTCTCAAAGCATTTCATCACTGTCGATGTGAGTGCTACTGGGCGATAATCATTAAGGCAGCCCACATTATTATTCTTTGGCACTGGTATAATTGTTGCCTTTTTGAAGCAAGTGGGAACTTCTGCCTGTAGCAGTGAGAGGTTGAAATTGTCCTTGAATGCTCCCGCTAGTTGATTGGCACAGGTTTTCAGAGCCTTACCAGGTACTCCATCGGGACCTTCTGCCTTGTGAGGGTTCACTCTCTTTAAAGGCAGTCTAACATCGGCCTCTGAGACAGAGATCACGGGGTCATCAGGTGCAGCAGGGATCTTCACAGCTGTAGTTGTGTTCTTCCTTTCAAAGTGGGCGTGGAAGGCATTGAGTTCATCTGGTAGTGAAGCATTGCTGCCATTCATGCTATTGGGTTTCGCTTTGTAGGAAGTAATGTCTTGCAAACCCTGCCAGAGCTGTCGTACGTCCAATGTTGGCTCCAACCTCACTTGAAATGGTCTCTTCACCCTTGAAATAGCGCTCTGTAAATCATACCTGGTTTTCTGGTACAGGCCTGGGTCGTCAGACTTGAATGCCACAGATCTAGCTTTCAGCAGACGACGTACCTCCTGGTTCATCCATGGCTTTTGATTTGGGAATGTGCAGTAAGTCTCTGTAGGCACACACTCATCCACACAGGTTTTAATGAAGTCAGTAACAACTGCAGCATACTCATCCAGATTCGAAGATGAATATCTGAATACAGTCCAGTCCACTAATTCAAAGCAGTCCTGTAGGCGCTCCTGTGCTTCCCTTGTCCAAACTCAGGGAGTAGAAATACAGCCAGGTGATCAGACTTCCCGAAGTGAGGGCATGGAATAGCACAGTAGGCATTCTTGATGGTGGTGTAACAATGGTCCAGTGTGTTGTTTCCTCTAGTACTGCAAGTGATCTGTTGATGGTAATTGCTTAGTGATTTTTTTCAGACGGGCCTGGTTAAAATCCCCCAAAACGATGGAGAAGGCTTTAGGATGCAGTGTTTTGTTCATGTTGATCCCATTACTCAGATCATCTAAAGCCTGAGGTGGAATGTATATCGCTAAAGTGACCCCAGAGAACTCCGGTGGTGAGTAAAAAGGACGGTCACGCACGTAACTGCGAGATATTCTAAGTCTGGTCAGCAGAATTGGGACAGCACTGATATATTTGTGCACCAAGAGTTTAAAAGGAACCCCCACCACCCAGGCCATGCTCTCTTCTCACTGCTGCCATCAGGGAGAAGATTCAGGAGCCTCAGGACTCTCACCACCAGGTTCAGGAACAGTTATTATCCCTCAGCCATCAGGCTCTTGAACTAGAGGGGATAACTTCACTCACCCCATCACTGAAATGTTCCCACAACCTATGGACTCACTTTCAAGGACTCTTCATCTTGTGTGTATCTTCTTTATTTATTGTTCTTTTTTGAATTTGCAGAGTTTGCCTTTTGCACATTGGTTTTCTGTCGTGTGCGGTTTTCACTGAATTTATTATGTTTCCTTCTATTTACTATGAATGCCCCCAAGAAATTTTAAGTCCGTTATAAATGGTGACATATACGTACTTTGATAATAAATTAACTTAGAAATTATATTAAACAATCTTGAATGCGCTGTGTAATTATTAATCCGCATAAACAGTCTACAAGACAAGCTTTCAAGAGACCAACTACAACCCCCTACCTGACGTCACCCGCCCCGGTCCCGGGCCCGGCTCCGGTCCGGTCCCGGACATGCGCAGCGCACTGTCTCCGCCCCGCAGTCGGACTGCGTCGGCCCGGCCCGGGGACAGGGAGCGAGCGAGCGGCGCAGCGGGACCCTCCGCGCCCAGCTGGTCTCTCTCCGTTCCGCGGCAGGATGTGGCTGAGCCCCGAGGAGGTGCTGCTGGCGAACGCGCTGTGGGTGACCGAGCGGGCCAACCCGTTCTTCGTTCTGCAGCGGCGGAAGGGCCACGGCCGCGGCGGCGGACTCGCCGGTGAGCAACTGGGTCCCGAGGTTTGGCGTCGCGCCTGATTGACAGCGGCGGCTGGCCAATCACATTGCGAGGATCGCCGCAGCTGGCGAATGGCTTCGTGCGTGGGGCGGGACCCACATTCAGTTTTGATAACGTTGTCCTCAGAAAAACATTTCGTCCTAGTGTTTTCGCGTCTTTGGGTGTGTTTGCAACGAATTGCGGAGTTATTGCAAATTCTGCTGCCCTCTGCATACGACTCTTTTGCAGGTTAATTGCTAACTAATTAATTTAGCCATTGTCTGCAGGCTTTAATTTTTTCCCCCCCATCAGTAAAGGTGGTTTTGGGATGTTTTCTGACTTTCCGAGAGTCCCCGAGTTGCTCCCGGTCTCTGCGTTGGCAGCTTTTCCGGTAGTGGACGGGTTGTCCATGTTTTCATATCGATCTGCATTCTGCACCCTGTTTATTATCAGTTTAAAAGCTTTGTATGTGTCTTTGCGTCATTGTGTGTCAGTGTGTGGCAACGTGGGTGTGAGTGTGTCAGTGTGTGTGTCTGAGGATGTGTGGCAACGCGTGAGAGCGGGTGTGATGTGGCAGTGTTCAAAGGTTTATTTATTATTAAAACTTGTATCTATATAACAACCCTGAAATGTGTCTTCTCCAGATAGCTACGAATCAAAGAACGTACAGGAAAATTCAGAGATAAACATCAAACCCACTGCACAAGAAAAAAAGATGACATCCCAATCCTCCCAAAACTCCGTCTCTCCCCCACACAAAAAGGAACATCGACCCCAAAATACAATCCAACCCCTCCCCTTGCACAACAAAATGGAAACGGAATGGGCTATTTACAATAAACACACAGAATATTAAAAACCATGAGTCTGAAAAAGACCACAGTCCATAAACACAATAGTCCAATCCATAAAAGCAGAACCATCATACCATTCTATGATATCACTGACATCCATACAAAGAAAGGGATGCCACATGAGGCAGAGAGGCCTACAGTGCCTATAAAAAGTTTTCATGTTTTGTTTTACAACATTGAATCAATGTGGATTTAATTTGGCTTTTTTAAAAATACTGATGAACAGAAAAATACTTTTTCATGTCAAAGTGAAAACCGATCTCTACAAAGTGATCGAAATTAATTGCAATTATTAAGCACAATAATTGATGGCATAATTACTCACCCCCTTCAAGTCAGTATTTAGTAGGTGCACCTTTGGCAGCAATTACAGCCTTGAGTCTGTGTGGATCGGTCTCTATCAGCTTTGCCCATCTGGACACTGCAGTTTCTCCCCATTCTTTACAAAACTGCTCAAGCTCTGTCAGATTGCATGGGGATCATGAGTAAACAGCTGCTTTTCACGTCCAGCGACAAATTTTCAATTGGATTGAGGCCTGGACTCTGACTTGGCCACTCCAGGACATTAACTTTGTTGTTTTTAAGGTATTCCTGTGTAGCTTCAGCTTCATTGCCTTGCTGGGGAAAAGTTTTTCTCCAAGTCACAGTTCTCTTGCAGACTGCATTAGGTTTTCCTTTAGAATTTCCCGATTTCCCTGTATTTTGCTGCATTCATTTTACCCTCTACCTTCACAAGCCTTTCCAGGGCTGCTGCAGTGAAGCATCCCCACAGCATGATGCAGCCACCACCATGCTTCACGGTAGGGATGGTGTGTTTACAATGATGTGCAGTGTTTGGTTTGCACCAAACATAGTGTTTAGTCTAATGGCCAAAAAGCTCAATTTTGGTTTCATCAGACCCTAGAACCTTTTTCCAGCTGACTTCAGAGTTTCCCTCATGCCTTCTGGCAAATTCCAGCCAAGAGTTTGAGTCTTTTTCTCCCAACAGTGGTTTTCTCTTTCCCACTCTCCCATAAAGCTGCGACTGGTGAAGCACCCGGGTGACAGTTGTTGTATCACAGTCTCTCCCATCTCAGCCACTGAAGCTGGTAACTCCTCCAGAGTTGTCACAGGTCTCTTGGTGGCCTCCCTCACTAGTCCCCTTCTTGCACGGTCACTCAGTTTTTGAGGATGGCCTGCTCTGGGCAGATTTACAGCTGTGCCATATTCTTTCCAGTTCTTGATGGTTGACTTAACTGTACTCCAGGGGATATTCAGTGACTTGGAAATTTTCTTGTATCTATCCCCTGACTTGTGCTTTTCAATAACCTTTTCGTGGAGTTGCTTGGAGTGTTCTTTTGTCTTCATGGTGTAGTTTGTGCCAGGATACTGGCTCACCAGCAGTTGGACCTTCCAGATACAGGTGTATTTTTACTACAATTGATTGAAACATCTCAAATGCACACTGGTGATCTCCATTTAACTAATTATGTGACTTCTAAAACCAGTTGGCTGCTCCAGTGATGATTTAGTGTGTCATCTTAAAGGGGGTGAATACTTATGCAATCAATTATTTTGTGTTTTATATTTGTAATTAATTTCGATCACTTTGTAGAGATCTATTTTCACTTTAACATGAAGTTATCTTTTTCTGTTGATCAGTGTCAAAAAGCACGTTCACACATTTGGTCTACTGCAGTTTGATGTTTTAAAACAATAAAACGTGAAAGCTTCCGGGGTGGGGTGAATACTTTATATAGGTACAGTATTGGCCTACCATAGCAAGCCACGCAGTGAAAGGCACAGGATCCGCCTCCGGCCGCAATCCTTGAAAGTAGTCGGCGCTGAAACTCCCACTATCCTTCTGCATTTGTCTTAATCTTTCAACGGCAAAATGGAGTTGAACATGTGGGTGACTGTCTCAGTTTGTGAGGGAGCATGTCTGTGTGCCATGTCCGCTGAAGGAGCATGGAGGGGATTGAATTGGTTTTCTGTTGATGGTATTGAGATACAGTGAAAAGCTTGTCTTGCACGCTGTTCCTGCAGATCAGAGCATTACACAGTGCATTGAGGGAGAACAAGGGAAAACAATAACAGAGTTCAGAATAAAGTGTCACGGTTACAGAGAGAGTGCAGTGCAGGCAGACAATAAGGTGCAAGGTCATAACGAGGTAGATTGAGAAGTTAAGAGTCCATCTTGTCGTTCTAGGGGGTCTGATAGCAGTGGGGTAGAAGCTGCCCTGTGAGTTTGGTGGTACGTGTCAAGGTGAGAGAGCAGTTGTCTGCTTCACCAAGGTAGCGAGAAATGGAGGCAAGGTCCAGGGGATGAGACTTAATTCCGTAACTTTGCACAGGAAAAATTTTCAGTGTTCATTGGAGATGCAGGGTAACCCATTGAAAAACTGCCAGCCAACCATACAGCTCCATTCAATACAAACACTGTATTGAGCCAGAACGATAACAGGAATTTATAACCAGAATTAAAGTGCAACAGCTTCTCAGAGGGAGTTACATTCAGGTGCTTCAGAGGCCCTTGACTCGATAGTTAGGAGGTCAGATAGGTGATTCTGTGGACGCAGTCCGGAGACCCGGATGGTAGTTTGCCTCCCTGGTGCCAGGGTCCGGGATATTTCTGATCGCGTCCAAGATATCCTGAAGTGGGAGGGTGAGGAGCCAGAGGTCGTGGTACATATAGGTACCAATGACATAGGTAGGAAAAGGGAAGAGGTCCTGAAAGGAGAATATGGGGAGTTGGAGAAGAAGGACCGCAAAGGTGGTAATCTCGGGATTACTGCGTGTGCCACGCGACAGTGAGAGTAGGAATGCGATGAGGTGGAGGATAATTGCGTGGCTGAGCGATTGGAGCAGGGGGCAGGGATTCAAGTTTCTGAATCATTGGGACCCCTTTTGGCGCAGGTGTGACCTGTACAAAAAGGACGGGTTGCACTTGAATCCTACGGGGACCAATATCCTGGCGGGGAGATTTGTGAAGGCTACTGAGGTGACTTTAAACTAGAATGGTTGGGGGGTGGGAATCAAATTAGAGAGACCAGGAGAGAGGAGGTTAGTTCACAAATAGAGAAAGCTAGTAGACAGTGTGTGAGGGAGGATAGGCAGGAGACAGAGAACGGGAGTGCTCAGATCAAAGATGTAGGTGATAAGGAAGAAAAAAATAACAAAGTTGTTTGCTCCATTAAGGATAAACAGAGAGTGGGAGGTGGAGAGTTTCTTAAATGCATTTATTTTAATGTTAGGAGCATTGTAAGAAAGGTGGATGAGCTTAGAGCATGGATTGATACCTGGAAATATGATGTTGTAGCTATTAGTGAAACATGGTTGCAGGAGGGGTGTGATTGGCAACTAAATGTTCCTGGATTTCGTTGCTTCAGATGTGATAGAATCGGAGGGGCAAGAGGGGGAGGTGTTGCATTGCCTGTCAGAGAAAACATACCAGCGGTCCTCTGGCAGGATAGATTAGTGGACTCGTCCAGGGAGGCTATTTGGGTGGAATTGAGGAATAGGAAAGGTGTAGTGACGCTTATAGGGGTGTATTGTAGACCACCTAATGGGGAGCGAGAATTGGAGGAGCAAATTTGTAAGAAGATAGCAGATATTTGTAGTAAGCACAAGGTTGTGATTGTGGGAGATTTTAATTTTCCACCCATAGACTGGGAAGCCCATTCTGTAAAAGGGCTGGATGGTTTGGAGTTTGTAAAATGTGTGCAAGATAGTTTTTTTGCAGCAATACATAGAGGTGCCAACTAGAGAAGGGGCAGTGTTGGATCTCCTGTTAGGGAATGAGATAGGTCAGGTGATGGAGGTATGTGTTGGGAAGCACATCGGGTCCAGTGATCAGAATACCATTAGTTTCAATATAATTATGGAGAAGGATAGGACTGGACCCAGAGTTGAGATTTTTGATGGGAGAAAGGCTAACTTTGAAGAGATGCGAAAGGATTTAGAAGGAGTGGATTGGGACAATTTGTTTTATGGGAAAGATGTAATAGAGAAATGGAGGTCATTTAAAGGTGAGATTTTGAGGGTACAGAAACTTTATGTTCCTGTTAGGATGAAAGGAAAGGTTAAAAGTTTGAGAGAGCCATGGTTTTCAAGGGATATTGGAAACTTGGTTCAGAAAAAGAGAGAGATCTACAATAAATATAGGCAGCTTGGAGTAAGTGAGGTGCTTGAGGAATATAAAGAATGTAAAAAGGATCTTAAGATAGAAAAGCTAAAAGAAGATATGATGTTGCTTTGGCAAGTAAGGTGAAAATAAATCCAAAGGGTTTCTACAGTTACATAAATAGCAGAAGGATAGTGAGGGATAAAATTGGTCCCTTAGAGAATCAGAGTGGACGGCTATGTGTGGAGCCAAAAGAGATGGGGGAGATTTTGAACAATTTCTTTTCTTCCGTATTCATAAAGAAGGATATTGAATTGTGTAAGGTAATGGAAACAAGTAGGGTAGTTATGGAAACTATGATGATTAAAGAAGAGGAAGTACTGGCACTTTTAAGGAATATAAAAGTGTTAAGTCTCCAGGACAGGACAGGATATTCCCTAGGATCTTGAGGGAAGTTAGTGTGGAAATAGCAGGGGCTCTGACAGAAATATTTCAAATGCCATTAGAAACGGGGATGGTGCCGGAGGATTGGCGTATTACTCATGTTGTTCCATTGTTTAAAAAGGGTTCTAAGAGTAAACCTAGCAATTATTGGCCTTTGAGTTTGACATCAGTGGTGGGTAAATTGATGGAAAGTATTCTTAGAGATGGCATATATAATTATCTGGATAGACGGGGTCTGATTAGGAACAGTCAACATGGATTTATACGTGGAAGTTCATGTTTGACAAATTTTACTGAATTTTTTGAAGAGGTTACTAGGAAAGTTGACGAGGGTAAAGTGGTGGATGTTGTCTATATGGACTTCAGTAAGGACTTTGACAAGGTTCCACACGGAAGGTTGGTTAGGAAGGTTCAATCGTCAGGTATTAATATTGAAGTAGTAAAATGGATTCAGCAGTGGCTGGATGGGAGACGCCAGAGAGTAGTGGTGGATAACTGTGTGTCAGATTGGAGGCCGGTGTCTAGTGGTATGCCTCAGGGTCCAGTGTTGTTTGTCATGTATATTAATGATCTGGATGATGGGGTGGCAAATTGGATGAGTAAGTATGCAGATGATACGAAGATAGGTGGAGATGTGGATAATGAAGTAGGTTTTCAAAGCTTGCAGAGAGATTTAGGCCGGTTAGAAGAGTGGGCTGAAAGACGGCAGATAGAGTTTAATGCTGATAAATGTGAGTTGCTACATTTTGGTAGGACTAATCAAAATAGGACATACGTGGTAAATGGTAGGGCATTGAAGAATGCAGTAGAACAGAGGGATCTAGGGATAATGGTGTAGTTCCCTGAAGGTGGAATCTCATGTGGATAGGGTGGTGAAGAAAGCTTTTGGTATGCTGGCCTTTATAAATCAGAGTATTGAGTACAGGAGTTGGGATGTAATGTTGAAATTGTACAAGGGATTGGTAAGGCCAAGTTTGGAGTATTGTGTACAGTTCTGGTCACCGAATTATAGGTAAGATGTCAACAAAATAGAGAGAGTACAGAGAAGATTTACGAGAATGTTACCTGGTTTCATCTCCTAAGTTACAGAGAAAGGTTGAACAAGTTGGGTCTTTATTCTTTGGAGCATAGAAGGTTGAGGGGGAACTTGATAGAGGTATTTAAAATTATGAGGGGAATAGATAGAGTTGATGTGGATAGGCTTTTTCCATTGAGAATGGGGGAGATTCAAACAAGAGGACATAAGTTGAGAGTTAAAGGGCGAAAGTTTAAAGGTAACATGAGGGGGAACTTCTTCACTCAGAGAGTGGTAGCTGTGTGGAACGAGCTTCCAGCAGAAAGTGGTTGAGGCAGGTTCGATGTTGTCGTTTAAAGTTAAATTGGATAGATATATGGGCAGGAAAGGAATGGAGGGTTATGGGCTGAGTGCAGGTCGGTGGGACTAGGTGAGGGTAAGAGTTCGGCACAGACTAGAAGGGCTGAGATGGCCGGTTTCCGTGCTGTAATTATTATATGGTTATATGTTATATGGTTATATTGACAGTGGAGGGGTGTGAGTGATGATCATTTTCACAATCATTGACAGTGGAGTGGTGTTAGTGATAGACAATTTCATAATCGTTGGCAATGGAGGGGTGTGAGTGATGGATATTTTCAAAATTGTTGATAGTGGAGGGGTGTGAGTGATGGACAATTTCACAATAGTTAACAGTGAAGGGGTGTGAGTGATGGATATTTTCACAATTGTTGATAGTGGAGGGGTGTGAGTGATGGACATTTTCACAGTAGTTAACAGTGAAGGGGTGTGAGTGATGGACAATTTCACAATAGTTGACAGTGGAGGGGGTGAGTGATGGACATTTTCACTTTTTTTTACAGTGGAGGGTGTGAGTGATGCATATTTTCACAACAATGTTTGGTAACATGCATGTTTACAAACAGTTGACAATGCTGACAGTCTGCATCAGATATCGAACATTGACCAGTACAGCTCAGGAGCAGGCCCTTTGACCCACAGTGTTGTTCCAAACCAATTAAATTACTAATCAGACGGCCATCTGACCTAATCCCTTCTGCCTGCAGTGTCCATATCCTTCCATTTTCTCACCTCCATGTGCCTATCTAAACGTATTTCAGAAGTCCCTAATGTATCTGCCGCTACCACCACCCCAGGCTGCACATTCCACCACTCTGTGTGTAAAAAAACTTGCCCCTCACATTCCAGTTGAAATTACCCCCTCTCTCCAGAAATGCATGCCCTCTAGTATTGGACATTTCAACCCCTGAGGAAAAGGTACTGTCTGTCTACTCCATCTATGACTCTCATCATCTCATAAACCTCCATCAGATCTCCTCAGCCTCTTGTTATAGCTCATGCTCTCTAATCCAGGCAACATCTGAAGGAAGTTTCTCTGAGTGCAGAATTTTTATTTCAGTTGGCCTACTGGTTCTTGCCCCGGCGTGATAAATCCCCGGGCAAGTTGTGTCAGATGGCCGAGGTCAGCACCATCACTTGCCGATTCCCCTCCAAGTTGTGCACTGTCCTGGCTTGGAAACGGTCGCTCACCCTCAATCTGAATCCATAAGACATAAGGAGCAGAGTTAGACCATTCAGCCCATCGAGTCTGCTCTGCTATTTCATCATGGCTGTAGTTTTTATTCCTTTCAACCCCATTCCCCTGCCTTCTTCCTGTAACCTTTGACAGCCTGTCTAATCAAGAACCTATCAACCTTCACTTTAAATATACCCAGTGATTTGGCTCACCACAGCCGTCTGTGGCAGTGAATTCCACAGATTCACCATTCTCTGGCTAAAGAGACCCCTTTCCCACCAGTGGGTCGGGGTTTAAGAAGACAATGAGATATAGGAGCAGAATTAAGCTATTTGGCCCTTTGAGTCTCCTCCGCTATTTTATCATCGTCCCTCAGTCCCAGTCTCCTGCTTTCTCCCCATATCCCTTCACTCCCTGATCAATCAAGAATCTTATCAACCTCTGCCTTAAATATACAGAAAGACTTGGCCTCCACAGTTGCCTGTCGCCAAGAATTTCACAGATTCGCCACTCTCTGGCTAAAGAAATTCCTTGTCTCCGTTCTAAAAGGACACCCCTCTATTCTGAGGCTGCGTTCTCTGGTCTTAGACTCTCCCATCATAGGAAACATCCTCTCCACATCCACTCTATCAAGGCCTTTCACCATTCGATAGGTGTAAAATGAGGTTTCACCTCATTCTTGTGAGTACAGGCCCAGAGCTATCAAACGCTCATCATATGACAAGCCATTCATTCCTGGAATCATTCTCATGAACCTCCTTTGAATCCTCTCCAGTTTCATAGATAAGCACCCCAAAACTGCTCACCAGTGCTTCATAAAGTCTCAACATTACATCCTTGCTTTTATATTCTAGTCCTCTTGAAGTGAATGCCAGCATTGCAGTTGACTTCTCATCTTGGACTCAACCTGCAAATTAACCTTCAGGGAATCCTGCCAAGGACTCCCAAGTCCTTTTGCAAGTCAGATTTTTGTATTTTCTCTCCATTTAGAAAATAGTCAGTCCTTTCATTTCTTCTACTAAAATGCGTGAACATAGAACATAGAATAGTACAGCGCAGTACAGGCCCTTCGGCCCACAATGTTGTGCCGATCCTCAAACCCTGCCTCCGATATAAGCCCCCACCTTAGATTCCTCCATATACCTGTCTAGTAGTCTCTTAAACTTCACTAGTGTATCTGCCTCCACCACTGACTCAGGCAGTGCATTCCATGCAACAACCACTCTCTGAGTAAAAAACCTTCCTCTAATATCCCCCTTGAACTTCCCACCCCTTACCTTAAAGCCACATCCTCTGGTATTGAGCAGTGGTGCCCTGGGGAAGAGGTGCTGGCTATCCACTCTATCTATTCCTCTTATTATCTTGTACACCCCTATCATGTCTCCTATCATCCTCCTTCTCTCCAAAGAGTAAAGCCCTAGCTCCCTTAATCTCTGATCATAATGCATACTCTCTAAACCAGGCAGCATCCTGGTAAATCTCCTCTGTACCCTTTCCATACACTTCCCAACACTGTATTCCATTTATTTCTTTGCCCATTCTCCTAATCTGTCCAAGTCCTTCTGTAGCCTCTCTACTGCTTCACAACTACCTGCCCCACCACCTATCTTCATATCATCTGCAAACTTTGCAACAAAGCCATCAATTCCATCACCCAAATTACCAATATGTAAAAAGAATCAGTCCTAACACAGGCCCCTGTGAAACTCCACTGGTCACCAGCAGCCAGTCAGAAAAGACTCCCTTTATTCCCACTCTTTGCCTCCTGTCAATCAGCCACTGCTCTATCCATGTTAGAATCTTGCCTGTAACACCATGGGCTTGTAGCTCGTTAAGCAGCCCCATGTGTAGCGTGTTGTCAAAGAAGAAGGGTCACTGTCCCTCTGTACCTTCTCCAGGGGCAGTTAGGGATGGGAGATAAATGCTGGTGGCCAGTTTCTCAGGAAGCAGTTACAGTGGAGGCGAGAGTCCGAGTTGGAGTGGTGTGTCTGTGGAACTCTCAGCACTCAGTGCAAGTGGGATTGTCTGCTTACATGAGCCTGATCTCTTTGGGAGACGTAACTGGGGCCAATCAGAAGTCAAAGCCACAGCAGCACAGTGGGAAGAGCGGCTGCCTTCCTGCTCTGGAGACCCCGGTTCGAAACCCAGCTCCAGTGTTGTTGGTGTGCAGTTGGCATGTGATCACGTGGGTCAGACCGTAACCACTGGACAGAGGACCAGAATCAGGCCATTCAGCCCACTGAGTCTGCGCCACCATTCCATCATGACTGATTTATTATCCCTCTCAACCCCGTTCCCCTGCCTTTTCCCCGTAACCCTTGACACCCTGAATAATCAGGAACCTTTTCTTCCCCCTGGTCTCCCACATCTCAATGACATTCGGGTTGTTTGGGTAAATTCTCCCTCACAGAGGGTGAGGGGTCAAATCTAAGGGCAGTGAAGGGGAATGTGAGGAGAATATGATGAGCTCAATATAAATGTGTGGGTACATGGTGTGTGGACTCGGACTGATGGGCCTGTTTCCCTCCTGTACAACTCTGACTTACCACCTCTTCCCCTTACACCACCCACATTCCTGTCATTCCCCACCCACCCACCTTCCCCCTCACCTGGTCTCACCTGTCACCTCCCAGTGTCTCACTTCATTCCCCTCCCCACCCACCTTCCCTCTCACCTGGTCTCACCTGTCACCTCCCAGTGTCTCACTTCATCCCCCCTCCCCACCCACCCACCTTCCCCCTCACCTGGTCTCACCTATCACCTCCCAGTGTCTCACTTCATCCCCCTCCCCCACCCACCCACCTTCCCCCTCACCTGGTCTCACCTATCACCTCCCAGTGTCTCACTTCATCCCCCCTCCCCCACCCACCTTCCTCCTCACCTGGTCTCAGCTATCACCTCCCAGTGTCTCACTTCACCCCCCCTCCCCCACCCACCCACCTTCCCCCTCTCCTGGTCTCACCTGTCACCTCCCACCTTCCCCCTCACCTGGTCTCACCTATCACCTCCCAGTGTCTCACTTCATCACCCACCTTCCCCCTTACCTGGTCTCACCTATCACCTCCCAGTGTCTCACTTCATCCCCCCTCCCCCACCCACCCACCTTCCCCCTCACCTGGTCTCACCTGTTACCTCCCACCTGCCCACCCACCTTCCCCCTCACCTGGTCTCACCTATCACCTCCCAGTGTCTCACTTCATCCCCTCCCCCACCCTCACCTGGTCTCACCTATCACCTCCCAGTGTCTCACTTCATCCCCTCCCCCACCCTCACCTGGTCTCACCTATCACCTCCCAGTGTCTCACTTCATCCCCCTCCCCCACCCACCCACCTTCCCCCTCACCTGGTCTCACCTATCACCTCCCAGTGTCTCACTTCATCCCCCCTCCCCAACCCACCCACCTTCCCCCTCACCTGGTTTCACCTATCACCTCCCAGTGTCTCACTTCATCCCCCCTCCCCCACCCACCCACCTTCCCCCTCACCTGGTCTCACCTGTCACCTCCCACCTGCCCACCCACCTTCCCCCTCACCTGGTCTCACCTATCACCTCCCAGTGTCTCACTTCATCCCCCTCCCCCACCCACCTTCCCCCTCACCTGGTCTCACCTGTCACCTCTCAGTGTCTCACTTCATCCACCTTCCCCCTCACCTGGTCTCACCTATCACTTACTGGTTGGTCCTCCTTCCCCTCCCTCGTTTTCATGTCCTGCTTCTGCCCCATTTCTAGTCCTGATGAAACGTCAACTATTCATTCCCGTCCGTAGATGCTGCCTGACCTGCTGAGTCCTGCAGCATTTAAAATGTTTAATTTAGTACATGTGCACAGAGTGGAGCAGGCTCTTCCTGGCCTTCGAACCGAGCCATCAAGCAACCCCTGACACCCCCCACTTTGACCCTAACCTGATCTTGGGACAACTTACAATGACCAGTTTCCTACCCGGTACTTTTTCAGAAAGCAGAGCCCCAGGGGAAAGCCAAGTGTTTATGGGAGAACATGCAACCTCCTTACAGAGGATATTGGGATTTAACCGTGGTCTGTAAACTACTGTGGGGTTTGTGTGTGTTGCTCAAGAAATGTCAGGCTCGCTCAGCAGGGCATGCGGCTACTGTGGAGAGACGAATTGTTTCCCAGCTGTGTTGAAAAGAGCTGCTTGTTTTTTCTTTCAGATGCTGCCTGACCTGTTGAATGCTTCCAACAATTACTGGCTTTGATTTCAGCTTTCCAGTGTCTGTGGGGTTTTCTTTTGATTTGGAATTTATCTCGGCTCTCTTTTGTCTGCCTCTGCTTTCCTGGCTAGCAGGTTCCATATCCGCCTGCTCCTGATGGTTAGGCTGACCACAAGAAGTAGGAGCAGAACGAGTGAGTCCATTCAGCCCATCAAGTCTTCTCCATCATCTGATCGTGGCTGATTTACTTTCCCTCTCATTGAATATAGAACAGATCTGCACAGTGTGGGCCCTACGGACCATAATGTTGTGGTGACTCTTTCACCTATTTAACCCCATTCTCCTGCCTTCTCCCTGTAACCTTTGACACCCTGACTAAGCAAGAATTTATCAACCTCTGCTTTAAATATACCCAGTGATTTGGCCTCCACAGCCATCTGTGGCAATGAATTCCACAGATTCACCACCCTCTGGCTAAAGAAATTCCTTCCTTATCTCTGTTCTAAATGGACGCCCCTCTTTTCTGAGGATGTGCCCTTTGGTCTCAGGTTCCTGAACAGATTTATTGGTGACTGATGTTAGTGGGCCAATTTCGGGACCCAGACAGAGTACAAAGATCTTCCCAACACCGTTCATGATCTCAGGGATCTCTAGCAGGTCTCTCCTAATCACGTTGGACTTCCCTAGACTGGGCTCTTCCAGTATCAGTATCTTTGTTACTTGGGGGATGGGAGGGCGCTTCTCTCGAACTTCACGGAGCCAAGCGATGAGGAAAGCTGCCCATGTGGCAGTCTGCCCTACAATAGGTTCCTTCTGCAGCATTGCTGCAGAAACGGTCACAATCACAAGACCTGCCAGTCCGTTGGTGTGTCTGTGCTGACAGTCGTGATGTTAACTCACGGAAGGAAATCAGACCTACCAATTGTTAGTGTGTCTGTGCCAAAGGTTGCTGACTCATGAAGGGAGACTGATTTCGACCACACAGTCTGGGACTGTTGAGTAACTGCACAACACAGCCCAAGTGTGGAAATCTCCACAGCTGACATATCTCTGCACAGCTAGCTCCCACAGAGTGGTGTAACTGCAGGTTGAGTCAGCGGTAAGGAAAGCAAGTGCAGTGTTAGCATTCATTCCGAGAGGACTAGAGTATAAGAACAAGGATGTATTGGTGAGGCTTTGTAAGACACTGAGTGTTCCAAGCAGTTTTGGGCCCCTTATCTCAGTAAAGATGAGCTGGCATCAGATAGGGTCCAGAGGAGGTTCACAAGAATTATTGCAGGAATGAAAGGGTTAATGTATGAAGATTGTTTGATGCACCTTACATCTCACTGTCTGCCTGCACGGCACTTTCTCTGTAACTGTGACACTTTATTCCGCATTCTGTTATCGTTTTACCTTGTTCTACCTCAATGCACCGTGTAATGATCTGATCTGTGTGAACAGTGTGGAAGACAAGCTTTTCACTGTATCTCAGTACATGTGACAGTGATAAACTATCCTGGACTCTGTCAGGTTGTTGAGTCAATACGGTAGTGTAATGATTAGTGTAATGCCAGGAACTGGGGCTCAATCCCCACTGCTGTCTCTCAGGAGGTTGTATGTTCCCTTGTGACCTCCTCCACGGGCCGCGGTTTCCAAACACGTTCGGGTCAGGGTTAGTGAGTTGTGGGCGTGCTTTGTTGGCGCTGGAAGTGTGCCCCCAGCAGCACATCTTCGGGCCATGTTGTCATTGGTACGTTTTACTGTATATTTCAATGAACACATGACATAAAAAAGCTGATCTATATCTCCGCAGGTCACTGATCATGTTCATTTTCTCCGACAGGGCTTCTGGTGGGGACGCTGGATGTGGTGTTGGACTCGAGCGCACGCGTTGCTCCGTATCGGATCCTGCATCAGACCCAGGAGTCCCAGGTGTACTGGAACATAGCGTGTGGTAAGTACAGAGTGAAACACAGGGTCTGAACGAAAGCAGGGAAAGGTTCTGTAACCATGGAGATGTGCATTATCTGGGAAGTAAGCTTTGGATTTATGTTTAGCTTTATTTGTCACGTGTACGTTGAAACGTACAGAGAAATGTGTCATTTGTGTTCATGACCCACACAGTCCAAGCACGTGCTGATGACAGCCCGCAAGTGTCACCATATTTCTGAAACCAACAAAGCATGCCCACAACATACTAGCGTTCTAACCCGCAGATAAGGGAGGTGTAGCATTCTGGAGTACTGAGGTCCAGTGCCAGTTCTCAGACACCTCCTCTTACTTACCCCTCGAACAGGACCCCACTAGGGAGCACCAGGCCATTGTCTCCCACACCATCACCAACCTTATTGACTCTTGGGGATCTCCCATCCACTGCCACCAAGCTCATAGTTCCCGCACCCTGCACCTCCTGTTTCTACTTCCTACCGCTTATCCAGGTAGACCCATTGTTTCAGCTTGTTCCTGTCCCACTGAATTCATATCTACTTACTTTGACTCTGTTTTATTCCCCGGTTCAGTCCCTCCCCACCCACATCCATGACACTTCACAAGCTCTCGATCTTTTCAATGATTTCAAGTTCTCTGGCCCCCATCACCTTATATTTACTATGGATGTCCAGTCCCTGTGCACCTCCATCCCCCCACCTGGAAGGCCTGAAAGCTCTCTGTTTCTTCCTGGACACTAGACACTACCTGTTCCTTCCACCACCACTCTCCTTCAACTTGTCCTCACTCTAAATAATGTCTCCTTTGGGTCCTCCCACTTCCTTCAAACAAAAGGTGTAGCCACGGGCACTCGCATGGGTCCAGCTATGCCGGCCTGTTTGTCGACAACTGGTGACCGTCCCACAATTTTCCTGTGCTACACTGACCACTGCACTGGTGCTGCTTCCCAATGCTGAACTCGTCGACTTCATCCAATCTGTCTCCAACTTCCACCCTCTCCTCAAATTTACCTGGTCCATTTACAACACTTCCCTTCCCTTTTTCGATCTCTCTGTCTGCCTCTGGAGACAGCTTATCCACTGATGTCTATTATAAACTCACAGGGGACTATACCTCTTTCCACCCTGTTACTTCGAAAAACCCCATTCCCTTCTCTCAATTCCTCCGTCTCCACCACATTTGCTGTCAGGATGAGGCTTTTCATTCTAGAATGAAGGAGATGTCCTATTTATCAAAGGAAGGGGCTTCCCTATCATCAACTCTGCTCTCAACTGCATCTCCTCTATTTCACGCACATCTGCTCTTACTCCATCCTCCTGCCACCCTACCAGATATAGGATCCCTCTTGTCCTCACCTACCACCCCACCAGCCTCCGTGTCCAGCATATAACTCTCCAAAATTTCCACCATCTCCAATGGGATCCCACCACCAAATACATCTTTCCCTCCCCCCACCCCACACTTTCTGCTTTCCACAGGGATCACTCCCTACGTGACTCCCCTATCCATTCATCCCTTCCCACTGATCTCCCTCCTGGCACTTATCCTTGCAAGTGGAACAAGTGCTATATCTCCTCCCTCACTACCATTCAGGCCCCAAACAGCCTTTCCAGGTGAGGCAATACTTCGCCTATGAATCTGTTGGGATCACGTACTGTGTTCGGTGCTCCCGGTGTGGCCTCATGTATATCAGTGAGGCCCGATGTAGATTGGGAGACCGCTTCGCGAGCATCTATGCTCCGTCTGCCAGAACAAGCAGGATCTCCCAGTGGCCACCCATTTTAATTCCACTTCCCATTCCCATTCTGATATGTCCATCCATGGCCTCCTACACTGTTGTGATGAGGTCACACTTAGGTTGGAGGAACAACACCTTATATTCTGTTTGGGTAGCCTCCAACTTGATGGCATGAACATCAATTTCTTGAACTTCTGGTAATGCCTCCACCCCCACCCACTCTTCATCATTTCCCATCCCCTATTCCCTCTCTCACCTGATCTCCTTGCCCAGCCATCACCTCCCTCTGGTTCCCCTCCCTGCTCTTCTTTCTTCCATGGCCTTCTGTCTCTTTCACCAATTTACTTCCCAGCTCCCTCCACCTCCAACTTTCACCTATCACCTTGTGTTTCTCTCTCCCCATCTCTCACCTTTTAAAACTACTCCTCAGCTTTTTCTCTCTAGTCCTGCTGAAGGGTCTTGGCCCGAAACATCGACTGTACTTTTTTCCATAGGTGCTGCCTGGCCTGCTGAGTTCCTCTGGCATTTTGTGTGTGTTGCTGGGATTTCCAGCATCTGTAGATGTTCTCTTGTTTGTAGCCCTAACCTCTATGTCTTTGGAATGTGGGAGGAAACCGGAGCACCCGGAGGAAACCCACACGGTCATGGGGAGAATGTATAAACTCCTTACGGACGGCTGCGAGAATTGAACCGCCATCACTGGGGCTGTAAAGCATTGTGCTAACCATGACACTATGATTACTTATTCATCAGTTAAATCATTTGATTGATACGGAGCACTCTGGTGTGCAGGGTGAATGGATGAGTTCCAAGCAAACATATTATAGATAATCGAAGTTTAAAAAAAAAACAATGGGGGCGGGGGGGGCGGGGTTCCCTGGTCAGGCAGCATCTCTGGAGGGAAATGGACGGTCAATGATTTGGGTCTAGACCCTTCATTAGGACTTGGTAGAGAGGAGATGGTATAAAGCGGTGAGGCAAAAGTGGGGGTGGGGGGTGAGAGATGGGTGGGTCCAGGTGAGGAGGGATGACAGTTGGAGGAGGGCAGAGTGGGAATAGTGACAGAGGCTGGGAGGTGAGAAGTGGAGATGAGGACAACACAATGGTGTAATGATTAGCGCAACGCTTAACAGTGCCAGCAACCAGGTTCAATTCCTGCTCTGTTTGTATGTTCTCTGTACGACTGTGTGGGTTTCCTCCAGGTGCTCTGGTTTCCTCTCACTGTCCAAAGTGAGTGTGTGATTGATGGACAGATGAGAATGGAGTGGGGAGGTGTGAGGGTGACGGGAAGATGGGAACGGAGTGGGCAGGCGTGAGGGTGATGGACAGATGGGAACGGAGTGGGCAGGCGTGAGGGTGACGGACAGATGGGAACGGAGTGGGCAGGCGTGAGGGTGATGGACAGATGGGAACGGAGTGGGGAGGTGTGAGGGTGACGGACTGATGGGAACAGAGTGGGCAGGCGTGAGGGTGACGGACAGATGGGAACGGAGTAGGGAGGCGTGAGGGTGACGGACCGATGGAACGGAGTGGGTAGGCGTGAGGGTGACGGACAGATGGGAAAAGAGTGGGGAGGTGTGAGGGTGACGGACAGATGGGAACGGAGTGGGGAGGTGTGAGGGTGACGGACAGATGGGAACGGAGTAGGGAGGCGTGAGGGTGACAGACAGATGGGAATGGAGTGGGGAGGTGTGAGGGTG
This sequence comes from Mobula birostris, assembly GCF_030028105.1. Taxonomy (NCBI): domain Eukaryota; kingdom Metazoa; phylum Chordata; class Chondrichthyes; order Myliobatiformes; family Myliobatidae; genus Mobula; species Mobula birostris. The sequence continues at coordinate 173,891,709 of NC_092376.1, forward strand.
ACGGACAGATGGGAAAAGAGTGGGGAGGTGTGAGGGTGACGGACCGATGGGAACGGAGTGGGGAGGCGTGAGGGTGACGGACAGATGGGAAAGGAGTGGGGAGGTGTGAGGGTGACGGACAGATGGGAAAAGAGTGGGGAGGCGTGAGGGTGACGGACAGATGGGAACGGAGTAGGGAGGTGTGAGGGTGACTGACAGATGGGAACGGAGTGGGGAGGTGTGAGGGTGACGGATTGATGGGAACGGAGTGGGGAGGCGTGAGGGTGATGGACAGATGGGAACGGAGTGGGGAGGTGTGAGGGTGACGGACTGATGGGAACGGAGTGGGGAGGTGTGAGGGTGACGGACAGATGGGAACGGAGTAGGGAGGTGTGAGGGTGACCGACAGATGGGAACGGAGTGGGGAGGTGTGAGGGTGACAGACTGATGGGAACAGAGTGGGGAGGCGTGAGGGTGACGGACAGATGGGAACGGAGTGGGGAGGTGTGAGGGTGACGGACAGATGGGAACGGAGTGGGGAGGTGTGAGGGTGACGGACATATGGGAACGGAGTGGGGAGGTGTGAGGGTGTCGGACAGATGGGAACGGAGTAGGGAGGTGTGAGGGTGACGGACAGATGGGAACAATGGGGGGAGGGTAGATTGGAACATTGGGGGAGGGGAGGTGAATGAAAAAGTGACGGGGGCTCTGGTACATGTTGGAAGCATTTGGTAGACCAGGAGGGGAGAGAGAAAGGGGACAGAGAGGTGGAGAACTCAGTGTTCATTCCATCGGGTTTCAGATGACACAGGGGAAATATGAGGGTGTGTTTGTGTTTGTCCTCTGCCTGGCAGTGGAGGAGGCTGAGGACATGCAGGTCAGTACTTGGAGCCACAGGAGACGGGAGGTGCTGCAATAATCTGGATCCAGGATCTGCTACCTGATCAATGGATGGAGCAGCTTCTGTGGGAGTGTCAATTAACATCGATTTCTCTAACTTCCAGCAATTTTATATCTCCCACTTCCCTTTTCCTCTTCTTCTATTCCCCACCTACCCTCTCCTCTTACCTCTTCTCCTTACTTGCCTGTCACCTCCCCAATTTGACCCACTGAATTCTCCCAGCAGATGGGTTGACATGGAGAGCATGTTTTCTCTGGCGGGGGTATCCCGAACTAGAGGTCACAGCCTCAAAATCGAGCGGCAACCTTTTAGAACAGAGGTAAGGAGGAATGTGTTTCGCCAGACAGTGGTGAATCTGTGGAATGCTCTGCCACTGACTATGGTTGAGGCTAAGTCTGTGGGTGTATTTAAGGTGGAAGTTGATCATTTCCTGATTGGTAAGGAAGGCAGGTGTATGGGGATTGAGTGGGATCCAGGATCAGCCATGATGGAATGGTAGAGCAGTCTGGATGGGTTGAATGGCCTAATTCTGCTCCTATGTCTTACAGTGTTATTCCCACATCCAAGACTTAGGAGCCGAACGGGCCATTCAGCCCATTGTGTCCACTCTGCCATTCCATCATGGCTGATTTATTGTCCCTTACAACCCCATTCTCCTGCCTTCTTCCCATAACTTTTGATGCCCTGAATAATCAAGAACCTATCAACTTCTGCTTTAAATATACCCAATGACTTGGTCTCCACAGTCGTCTCTGGCAATAAATTCCACAGATTTACCAACCTCTGGCTAAAGAAATTCCTACTCGTCTTTGTTCTAAATGGACGTCCCTCTATTCTGGGGCTGTGCCCTCTGATCTTAGACTCCCCCACCACAGGAAACATCCTCTCCATGTCCACTCTATCTCAGCCTTTTAATATTTGGTAGGTTTCAATGAAACCACCCCCCCCCCCCCCCCATTCTCCAGTGAGTACAGGCCTGGGGCCATCAAACACTCTTCCTTTTCATTTCCAGGATCATTCTCCTGAGCTTCCACTGGACCCTCTCTAATGCCACCATACCTTTTCTGAGATAAGGGGCCCGAAACTTCTCACAATATTCTAAGTGTGGTCTGGCCAGTACCTTCAGCTTTATAGTGATGATGGGGATTCCTATGGGAATTGTAGATGGCCACATCTGAGGGTCGGATTGAACGGATGTCATTGCGCTGGCGAGGCAGCAGTAACATCCACTGCTTCACTGCACTGACCCTGTAGTTTGCGGTAATTCATCTGAATCCTCTCCACTGCAGGCAGCTCCAGGAAGGAGATCACGCAGCACTGGGAATGGCTGGAGGCCAATCTCCTGCAGACGCTATCCATCTTCGAGAATGAGGAGGATGTGACGACATTCGTCAAAGGCAAAGTCCAGGTCAGTGACGGGGCCGTCCGTGAGCGGACGTGAACCAGAGTGGCGTCTCTCACGCGGAATTGCGCTGCTGCAGGTAGAATACAGGAACCAGTCGAGTGTTGAAAGTCCTAGAGAGAGTAGATGTGGAGGGGATGTTTTCTGTAGTGAGAGAGTCTGGGACCAGAGGCCCCAGCCTCAGAACAGAGGGACATCACTGGGTATATTTAAAGCAGAGGTGTAGTGAAGGCTTCAAAGGGTACAGGGAAAAGACAGGAGAACCGGCCTTGAAGGAATGGCCGAGCAGACTCGATGGACTGAATGGCTTGACTCTGATAACGTGGATATGGGTGGTTCAGTTAGTCTCGCAAGACCGTGGATCTGCGCCTGGAAAGTCTTGCTTCAGTCAAAAAACCGGTAGACTGCTGCTTTCCGTGTTGTGCCGTCGCAGTGAGGCGACGCTGGAGTGTCCTCTCCAGGGCGCAGGCCTGGGCAAGGTTGTATGGAAGACCGGCAGTTGCCCATGCGGCTAGTCTCCCCTCTCCACGACACCGACGTTGTCCAAGGGAAGGGCAAGGGCCGACATGGCTTGCCACCAGTGTGGTCGCAGGAGTTGCCAGAACGAGGTTGAAGGCAACGTCAGACTGCCTTAGGGACTCCAGCTCCAGATTTGTCCTCTGGGTTTACTCCCGAAGCCTTTCCCATCAGTGGGTATGGCCGCAAGGCAGCAGAGGTTTGAAATCAGAGTTTTCCCTCTCTTAGATGGACCGCCTTCCCAGGCTGACGAGCTCCACCTACCCGATGAAGTGGATAAGACCAAAAGGTACAGGAGCAGAATTAGGCTATTTCATCATGGCTGATCCATCCCCTGTCAGCCCCAGTCTCCTGCCCTTCTCCCTGTATCCCTCCATGCCCTGACTAAAAACTATCTGCATCTTAAACACACAGTCACATTCCTTGCCTTGATGCCCACGGCCCACTTTCTGTTCCAGGGAATCCTTGCGGAGGAAAACAAAAACAAGGAGGCGAAAGAGGAGGAAGATTCTGGAAAGTTCAAGGAAGCAGAGTTGAAAATGCGGAAGCTGTTTGGAATGCCGGAGGTGGAGAAGTTGGTGAATTATTACTCGTGCAGTTACTGGAAGGGCAGGGTCCCCTGGCAGGGCTGGCTTTACCTCAGTGTGAACCACCTCTGTTTCTACTCCTTCCTGCTGGGGAAAGAAGGTGAGAATACAGCTTGTTAGCTCGTGGGGTCACCGCGTCATAGCACGCTCAACCAGACGGTGAAAGCAAGCATGAGGGCAGGGGCGCGTCTTAACCTCATGGCTAAGGTTGCCAGCGTCTCACTGATCACTGGGGACTTGACCATCAGGACTGTGACCGGGCACCGGGGACAGTCGCTGGTCACCAGGTCTGTGACCACCAGGGACTCTCGCCGGCCACCAGAGACTGTCCTAACTTCCTGTCAAACATTGCGAGAGCCACTCTGGTCTCTGTGTTGCTGGTGTGGACATTGAGTCATGGAGCACAACAGCTCAGAAACAGGCCCTTCAGCCCATCTAGATAATGCTGAACTATTCTGCCTGGTTCCATTGGGCCTCCCTGCCAACTGGGATAGAGAAGGGTGCTTCTGATCCAGGCAACATCCTGGTAAATCTCCTCTGCACCCCCTCTGAAGCTTCCACATCCTTCCTACAATGAGGTGACCAGAACTGGACACAGTATTTCCAGTGTGGTCTAACCAGGGTTTTATAGAGCTGAAACATTACCCCACGGCTCTTGAACTCAATCCCCTGACTAATGAAGGTCAACACTTGATACGCATTCTTAACCAGCCTGTCAACTTGCCCAGCAACTTTGAGGGATCTGTGCACCCCAAGATCCCTGTCTTCATCCATGCTGCTAAGAATTCTGCCATTAACCCTGTATTCTGCCTCAAATTCGACCTTACAAAGTAAACCACTTAACACTTTTCTTGATTGGACTTCATCTGCCACTTCTCAGCCCATTTCTGCATCTGGTCAACGTCTCGTTGTTCAAAGTAAATTTATCACCAAAGTAATATACAACCCTGAGATTCATTTTCTTGTGGGCATTCATAGTAAATACAACAAACACAGTAGAACCAATGAAAGACCACACCCAACAGGATGGACAAACTACCAATGTGCAAAAAACTAACAAACTGCAAATACAAAAAGAGAGAAAAAATAATATTAATAAATAAGCAATAAATATCAAGAACATGAGATGAACAGTCCTTGAAAGTGAGTTGTTGTAACCTACAACTCTCCACACTGTCCACAACACTACCGACCTTCATGTCATCTGCAAACTTACTAACCCACCCTTCCACTTCCTTATCCAAGTCATTTATTACAAAGGCAGGGGTCCCAGGACAGATCCCGTGGAATTGTCATGCGCTGCCAGGGGTGGTGGTACAGGTAAAATTAACTCTGTCATGTGTATACCAGTGAAATGTGCTGTTTCCATCAAACCAACCCAGTAAGGATGTGAGAGAAGTACAGTACAGAAACAGGCCCTTTGGCCCATCTAGTCCATGCCAACCTGTTATTCTGCCTAGTCCCATCGGCCGGCACCCAGACTATAGCCCTCCATACTCCTCCCATCATGTACCTATCCAAACTTCCCTTAAATGTTGAAATCAAACCTGCTTCAACTGGCAGCTCATTCCACACTCTCAACACCCACTGGGTGAAGAAGTTTCCCCACGTGTTCCCCTTCAACATTTCACCTTTCACCCATGACCCATGACCTCTAGCCTCATCCAATCACGCTTGACTATATCCTATCTATACCCGTCATAATTTTGTATACCTCTGTCAAATCTCCCCTCATTATCCTACACTCCAGGGAATTAACTCCTAAACTATTCAAACTTTCCCTATAACTCAGGTCCTCAAGTACCAGCAACATACTTGTAAATTTTCTCTGCACTCTTTCAATCCCCTCCATGGATCCTTGTCTATACTTCTCGCTGCCTGATTAAATCAGTCAGCACAGTGAAAGACCTCACCACCCCCCGGACATTCCTGTGTCTCCGACCCTCCCCATCCCACTTGGGTCGAAGATATAAAAGCCTGAAAGCACGTATCCAGCAGGCTCCAGGGCCACAGACCAGACAACATAGGAGCACCATTCGGCCCACTCAGTCTGCATCACGGCGGATTTATCAACCCTCTCAACCCCGTTCTTCTGCCTTCTCTCCAAAACTTTTGACGTCCTGAATAATCAGAAACTTGTCGAGCTCTGCCTTAAATACACCCAGTGACTTGGCCTCCACAGCCCACTGGCAATGACTTCCACAGATTCACCACCCTCTGGCTAAAGAAATTCCTCCTCATCTCTGTTCTAAATGGCCGTCCCTCTATTCTGAGCCTGTGCCTTCTGGACCTAGGCTCCCCCACTGTAGGAAACATCCTCTCCACATCCACTCTGTCCAGTCCACTCAATATTCAATAGGTTTCAATGAGGTGCCCCCCTCCCCCAAATTCTTCTAAACTCCAGTGAGTACAGGCCCAGAGCCATCAAGTGCTCCTCATGTAGCGCTGGGGTCAGCCCACATGTGTCACTGTGCTACCAACTCCCAACGTAGCACTCGCACATCTCACTGACCAGGGCGTCAAAGGTGACAGGGGAGAATGGGTTGGCAGCCATGATGGAATAGCAGGAGAGACTCGAAGGGCTGAATGGCCTAGTTCTGCTGCTCTGTCTTGTGGTCTGACCCCAACCAGTGGAAGGCTGGATTCCCGTGGAACACCACGTGGGACATCGTGTGGAAAATGTCTTCTTTCCAGGCCCTCAGTTGGATCATTTGGGGAGTAAAAGCTGAGGGAATGACAGGGGGCCGAGTTTTAACGTGTCACTTCTGGTTACAGTGAAGCTGGTGATCAGATGGGTGGACGTCACGCAGCTGGAGAAGAACGCCACGCTGCTCTTCCCCGAGTGCATTAAGGTCAGCACCAGAGACCAAGAGCACTACCTGTCCATGTTCCTGAACGTCAGCGAGACCTTCAAGCTGATGGAGCAGCTGGCCAACATCGCCATGCGCCAGCTGCTGGACAACGAGGGTTTCTCCGAGGACAAGTGCCTACCCAAGCCCAAGAGCGCGCTCAAGCATGTCTCTGTGCTGAAGAGGTTCGTTCCATCCCCGCAAGGTTCTGCAGCACAATCAGGCTTAATATCACTGGCACACGTGGTGAAATTTGTTGTTTTATGTCAGCAGTACATTCCAATACATAATAATAAACAGCTATAAATTGCAATAAGAAATACATTTAAAAAAAATTAAATTAAACAACTGATACATAAAGAGCAAAAAAAAGCTGAGGTTCTGTATGTGGGTTCATTGTCCATTCAGAAATATGACGGGAAGACTGGAGCAGATTTTCAGGCCGAAGTTAACCCGAGTTAAAAGGTCACCACAATATAGTGTGCTGAAGGGCTTGTACTGTGCTATGTTCTTCAATTCTCTAAAACCTTCCTCTCCCTAAGGTAGAATCAGAATCAGGTTTAATATCACCAGCATATGTCATGAAATTTGTTGTTTTATAAAAAAACCTTTCTCTGACATCCCCATCTATACATTTCTCCAATCACCTTCCAATTATGCCTCTTGTATTAGCTATTTTCTGCCTGGAAAACCATCTTGTACACTCCATCACCTCTCATCCTCCTTCACTCCAAAGAGAAAAGGCCTAGCTCGCTCAATCTATTCTGATAAGACATGCTGTCCAATTGAGGTAGCATCCTGGTAAATCTCTCATTTATTGTCATTCAACATGTATACAGCTAAATGAAACATCACTCCTCAGGGACCAAGGTGTTAAACACAGTGCTTATCTCACATATAGCACGTCAAATAATATCAACAGATAATGAAAATATTCTGTAGATACACAAGTTGACGTAAAATGCATATACGGGCACATCACATAGTTAAACATACAGGAGTATTACTGCTACTGTTCTGTGTACTGCGTGTTCACAAGTCTCCCAGCTTGGGGGAAGGAAGCTGTACACAGCATAACAATCCTGTTTCTATACACAGGTACGTTTGTACTTCTGCTCTGGCAGTAGGAGGTCAAGTGATCGTGGGATCCTCGACATGTCAAGGGCTTTGCAAACGCAGTGCATCTGGTGTATGCCCTGTGTGGGATGGAGGGAGACCCTGATGATTCTCTCAGTAGTCTTCACAATCCATTGCACGATCTTGTGGTCAGATGCCTGGCAATTCCCATTTAATACTGTGATTAAATTCCCATTTAATACTGGTCAGGCCACCCTGAATGGATCTCCACTACAATGTGGTTTGAATGGGGATGGGGAGCCTTGCTCATCTCAAGTGGGGATGCTCTAAAACTTCCACATCTTCCTATAATGAGACGACTGAAACCTGAACACTGTACTCCCAAGTGTACTGATGTACAGAGTCTTGCAGACTGTTCATACAGATCAGATCATTACACGGTGCATTGAGGGAGAACAAGGGAAAACAATAACAGAATGCAGAATAAAGTGTCACAGTTACAGAGAAAGTGCAGTGCAGGCAGATAATAAGATGCAAGGTCACAACAAGATAGATTGTGAGGTCAGGAGTCTATCTTATTGTAGTAGGGGACTGTTCAAATTGTCCCTATAACAACGGATGGAAGCTGTGCTAGGACAGCGAGAAGGAAGCAAATACATTCTTGAGGAGGAGAATACAAAGCAAAGGTGTAACGCTCCCCCCCTCATTATAATGTGGTTGAGACTTCCTAAGGCCTTGGGTCAGCCCAAAAAGCATCGTGAGCAGTTTGGAATGAGCTGTCAGTGGGAAGTGGGGTTTGATTTCAACATTTAAGAGAAGTTTGGATAGGATACTTGGATGGGAGGGGAATGGAGGGCTATGGTCCTAGGTGTGGGTTGATGGGACTAGATAGAATAACAAGTTGGCATGGACTAGATGGGCTGAAGAGCCTGTTTCTGTGCTGTACTCGTGTATATGGCTCTTACAGCAGAATCTGTACTTCAGAAAGACCCCACTGTTGTACAGAGCTCAGGATTGTCCAGAATTGCACTGCTCCTGAGAAAACGCTGTCTCATTCTGCCCTGCAGAGCTGATGTACGGTTAGAATGACAATAAAGTTTTTTGATTTGATTTGAATTGTTATCAAGATCAGATGCTGATTCAGCAGGGACTTCATTTTTCCTCTCGGAGCACAGATTGTCCAGCTATCGGATCTTTGTCCAGACCCATGAACATCTCGCTCAGCTGCCCTTTTCCCCGGAATCTGTTCGCTCCTCTGTTCGCACTGGGTCTGGTCAGAGGTGCTCACCATTGAGTACGTTTACACAGAGCGACGCCACTGGAAAAGTAGCATCCACCATCAGGGACCCCCACCACCCAGGTCATGCTCTCTTCTTGCTGCTCCATCGGGAACCCCCACCCAGCCATTCTCTCTTCTCACTGCTGCCATCAGGAAGGAGGTACAGGAGACTCAGGACTCACACCACCAGCTTCAGGAACAATTAGTACCCCTCAACCATCAGGCTCCTGAACCAGAGGGAAAAACTTAATTTCTCCCATCACTGAATTAATTCCATAACCTATAGATTCACTTTCAAGGACTCTACAACTCATAGTCTTAATCTTATTTATTAATTATTTATATATTATAATTATTTTCCTTTTCTTTATTATTTGCATAGTTTGTCTTCATTTGCTTACTGGTTGTCCATCTTGTGTGCGGTCTTTCATTGATTCTATCGTGTTTCTGTGCCTGCAAGAAGATGAATCCCAGGGTAGTATTTGGTGACATATATGTATCTTGATAATAAGTTAATTTTGAACATTGACGCTGACTCCTGTCTCTGTAGGGACCTGGATGCACGGGCCAAGAATGAGCGTTACCGATCCACGTTCCGCCTCCCGCGGGACGAGCGGTTGGACGGCCACACCGAGTGCACCCTCTGGACCCCCTTCAACAAGATGCACATCATGGGACAGATGTTCGTCTCCAATAACTACATCTGCTTTGCTAGTAAAGAGGAGGACGCCTGTAACCTGATCATTCCCCTGCGGGAGGTAAATCTATCATTGTCCCACCCAGAGCTACGAATACAAACCTTAAATATTTGAAGATTATCTTTATTTGTCACTGTATTTTCACTGGGTGGAATGGTAAATTAGTGGTTTGTGTAATGGGCCAGGGTTCAGTTCTGCTGCTGTCTGTAAAGAGTTTGTACATTCTCCTCGTGGCCCCGTGGGTTTGCCCAGGTGGTTCGGTTTCTTCCTACATTTCAAAGACGTGCGGATCAGTGGGTTAATTGGTCACATGGGTGCAGTTGGGCGGTGTGTCTTGTTGGGCCCGTTACCATTACTGTGATGGGTCTCTAAATAATCTTAAAGGTATCCGTTAGTCTTGCGAGACCATGGATCTGCGCCTGGGAAGTCTTCACTCTCCAGGGCGCAGGCCTGGGCAAGGTTGTATGGAAGACCTCTCCCCTCTCCACGCCACCGATGTTGTCCAAGGGAAGGGCATTAGGACCCATACAGCTTGGTACCAGTGTCGTCGCAGAGCAATGTGTGATTAAGTGCCTTGCTCAAGGACACAACACATTGCCTCGGCTGGGGCTCGAACTCACGACCTTCAGGTAGCTAGTCCAATGCCTTAACCACTTGGCCACATGCCCACACTAAATAATCTAACAGTGTGATAACTATGCTCGCAGGCTAGAAATTAGAGCTCAAATTGTGTCCCATGTAATTTCATAATTATAACGCTGACGAAGGGTGTCGGCTCGAAATGTCGACTGTTTATTCCTCTCCATAGATGCTGAGTTCCTCCAGCATTTTGTGTGTGTTGCTCTGGATTACCAACATCTACAGAATCACATGTGTTTATATTCAGAATTATAATTCATTTTTTAGAAGTGACTATCCTTCCTTGTTCCCAGGGCCAGATTTTGTCATCACTGATGCTGTTTTCCAGCTGCAGTGCAGTGACATAAAATTATAAATTATAGAGCTAAATGACAACTGCAAAACATGGATTAATGCAATCATGTTATCCTTTCAGCATCCACCTCCTCCCCCCCACCATTACCTCTACTATCCCCCCCCATCTGCCCATCACCCACACATTCTCCATCTCTGTAGTCTCCAATCTGATGGCATGAATATCAATTCTCTAACTTCCAGTAATTTCTCCCCCCCACCATCTTTTTCCATTCCCCATTCTAATTCCCCTCTTCCTCCTTCTCCTCAACTGCCCATCACTCCCTCTGGTTCTCCTCCGCCCTCTCTTTCTCTCAAGGTCCACTCTCCTCTCCTATCAGATTCCTTCCTCAGCCCTTTACCCCTTCCATCTATCAGCTCCCATCTTCTTGTATCATCCCCACTCCTCCTCCCTCACCTCACCTCGATCCACCCATCACCAGCCAGGGTCAGGGACACAGCACTTTGAAGGGGGAGGAAGAGCAGCCAGATGTCTTGGTACCAATGACATAGGAAGGAAAAGCAAAGAGATTCTGAAGAGAGAATTTAGAGAGCTAGGCTGAAACCTGAGAAGCAGGACATCCAGGGTTGTAATTTCTGGATTGCTACCTGTGCCACGTGCCAATGAGGGTAGAAACAACATGATTTGGCACATTATTGCATGGCTGAGAATCTGCTGCAGGGGTCAGGGCTTCAGGTTCATTGGGATCTCTTCTGGGGGAGGTATGGCGTGTACAAAAGTGAAAGGTTGCACCTGAACCCAAGGGACCAATATTCTCATGGGCAGGTTTGTTAGAGCTGTTGGGGAGGGATAGGAAGGTAGGCAGAGGGGGTGGCGTGGCTCTGCTGGTAAAGAATGGCGTCAAATCAGTAGATAGATGTGACATAGGATTGAAAGATGTGCAAGGGTGAAAGGACCCTGATGGCAGTTATAAACAGGCCTCCAAACAGTAGCTGGGATGTGGACCACAGATTACAACAAGATTGGGTGTTATGTAATGAACCGAGGCAATTAGGGAGCTGAAGGTAAAGGAACCCTTAGGAGGCAGTAATCACAATACGAATGAGTTCAATGTGAAATTTGATAAGGAGAAAGTAAAATCTGACTTAGCACTATTTCAGTGGAGTAAAGGAAATTACAGTGGCATGAGGGAGGAGTTGGCCATAATAAATTGAAAGGAGATGTTGGCAGGTATGACAGCACACCAGCAATGGCTTGAGTTTCTGGGAGAAGTGAGGAAGATGCAGGGTAGATTTATTCCAAAATAGAGGATTAAAAGTTTTTAAAAACCTAGAGAGCAACTAAAATAATTATTAGGAGGGAAAAGATGAAATGTGAAAGCAAGCTTCAAACAATATTAAGATGGATAGAAAAACCTTTTTCAGTATATAAAAATCAAAGAGAGATGAGAGTGGATATAGGACCACCAGAAAATGAGGCAGGAGAAATAATAATGGGGGACAAGGAGATGGCAGATGAACTAAATGAGTATTTTACATCAGTCTTCACTGTGGAAGACACTGACAGTGTGCCAGGTGTTGAAGGGTGTAAGTGAAGGTGCTGAAAAAATTGAAAGACCTAAAGGTGTATAAGTCTCCTGGACCAGATGAACTGCACCCTAGGGTTCTGAAAGAAGAAGCATTAGAGATTGTGGAGGCATTAGTAATGATCTTTCAAAAATCATTGGCATGGTTCCAGACGACTGGAAATTTGCAAATGTCACTTCACTCTTTAAAAAAGGAGGGAATCAGCAGAAAGGAAAATCCTGCCTGACAAACCTTTTGGAATTCTTTGAGGAGATTACAAGTAGGATAGATAAGGGGGATGTAGTGGATGTTGTATATTTGGACTTCCGGAAGGCCTTTGACAAGGTACCACACAAGAGGCTGCTTACCAAGTTAAGAGCCCATGGCATTACAGGAAAGTTACTGTTATGGTTGGAGCATTGGCTGATTGGTAGGAGGCAGTGAGTGGGAATAAAAGGATCCTTTTCCGGTTGACTGCCTGTGACGAGTGGTGTTCCGTAGGGATCAGTGTTGGGACTACTTTTTAATGCTGTATATAAATGATTTAGGTGATGAGATAGATGGCTTTGTTGCCAAGTTTGCATCTCCACCCATTCCACAAGTTCTTTGACCCATGACCATCAGGAAGGAGGTCCAGGAGCATCAGGACTAGGACTGTCAGACTGGGTAACAGCTTCTTCCCTCAGGCTGTGAGATTAATGAATACCCTGCCACCACTGAGGTCTCGTCACTGGACAGTGAGCTGTGCTGCTCACTACATACATTTTAAATTTCATTTTGTTAACTTATTTATGGTAATACGTTTTATGTGCTGTGTGTGATGTATGGGTGCACTGTGGGCTGGAGGAAAGTTGTTTTGTTTGGTTGTATCTCTGCACAGTCAGATGGCAATAAGCTTCAGCTTGAGTGTGAAGCATCTGTGTGATGGTACCATGTGTGTTTACTGACTTGTGGGTTGTCAGCTCTGTGGGATAGGACAATAAGAGGTGGTGATTCCCCTGGCTCCTGACCCCTGGTGTTCTGTTTGCAGGTGACCGTTGTTGAGAAGGCCGACAGCTCCAGTGTCCTTCCCAGCCCTCTCTCCATCAGCACGAGAAGCAAAATGACCTTCCTCTTCGCCAACCTGAGGGACCGGGATTTCCTTGTGCAGAGGATCTCCGACTTCCTGCAGCGAACCCCATCGGGGAAGCTAGCCCGCAGCCCCAGTAGCCCAGGGGCTCAGGTAACTAGCTCTTTCCTTCCTCCTGTGGATCCCAACACTCTTGTGATCCAAACATTCTTCAGAAGTCAAGATTGAGGCATAAACTTCAGAGATGCAAAGTAAATTTATCATTAAAGTCACCATATACAACCCTGAGATTCATTTTCTTGCGGGTATTCTCAATAAATACAAGGAAACACCAAAAAGCAAAATAATAATAATAAGTAAATAGCAAAAAAAAAAAAAAATCAAGATACGAGTTGTAGAGTTCTTGAAGGATGTAGGGACAGTTCAGTGTGGGGTGAGTGAAGTTATCCCCTCTGGTTCAAGTGCTAATGATTGAGGGGCAGTAACTGTTCCTGAACCTGGTGATGGGGGTCCCTGTGATGGGCGCTGCTTCCCTGCGAAAGCGCCCCGTGTAGATGTACTCAATGGTGAGGAGGACTTTACCCATTATGGACGGGGCCACATCTACGACTTTTTGTCGGTTTTTGTGGCTTCCGATCATTTTATGAAGAGTTGTGAAGTTATGAAGAGAAGAGGCGGGAGGAGAGAGATTAAAGGAAGGAGATAGATTTCAAGTAGGCATCATCTTCTCAGACCAGACTATAGAAAATTCCATCAGAGCCCAGAACACAATACCGCACACGAACAGACCCTTGGCCCATAATGTTGTGCTGAATCAATTAAAATCAGTAGTCAAATGGTTAACTAAACTGATCGTTTATCTGTCTACACAATATCCATATCCTTCCATTGATAACAGTTGACCAGTAAGAAAGACAGATTCAAGCAATATGACATCCACCACTGAAACAAGAGAAATACGGAGGCAAGTGTGACTACTGGAAAATCGACTGAACAATTAGTGCAAAGCTGCTCCAGATCAGGGCGTTGGAGTTCAGTGTTCAATTCTGTAAAGAAGTTTGTATGTTCCTTCCTGTATGTGTGTTGATTTCCTCCGGATATTCCGGTTTCCTCCCCGTCCAAAAGCGTGCCAGCTAGTACCAGTAAGATGTGGTCATGTTATGTCGCTGTCAGAAACATGGCAACATTTGTGGGCAGCCCCAGCACATCCTCACTGATTTGGTTTGATGTAAACAATGCTTTCACTGTATATTTTCCGATGTGTGTGACAAAGCTAATCTTGTTTTGAATCTGTTCCCTTGATTCAGGTTTCTCCGGGGCCGGAGGAGGCTTCCTCCCCGTGTTCCCTGACGTGGAGTCCAGGGTCGGCACTGGGCATCAAGCAGTTTCCTTTTGGTGATGGGGATGGGGACACCCCCACCGCCAGCCAGCCGCTGATGTCGATCTTCCGTCAAGAGTCCCCAGAGGAGCTTAATCCCAAGATGGTATGGTCCTTCCAGACCTTCTGTCAGGAGAATCTGGTGGATTCACCTGGGGGTGGGGGTGAGGGGGGAATTGGTGACCCAAGCAGCCAATCATAGGGATGAATTTTAATAATGACAGGATTGTAAACCAGAGGTAGTTTGTTAAACTGTGGTCAGGAGATCTTGGAGAGAGCTTTGGCATCACAGGCGTAGCTTCCTTGGGAATTGTACGCCCAGTGACCACTTTATTAGCTGTCTCCTGTACCTGATAACATAATAAGTGGATGTTCGTGGTCTTCTACTGTAGCCCAGCCACTTCAGTCTTCAATGTGCCGTGCTCTTCTGCACAACACTGTTGTAACACATGGTGATTGGAGTTGCTGTCGCCTTCCTGGTTTGGCCATTCTCCTCTGATCTCTCTCATTAACCAGGTGTTTTTTCCCACAGAGCTGCTGCTCACCAGCAATCACTCCATGGTCAAGGTCACTTTGATTATACTTCGTCCCCATTCTGCTGCTTGGTCTGAACAACAACTGAACCGCTTGACCATGCTTTTATGCATTGAGTTGGCTGATTAGATATTTGCATTAATGTACAGGAATATCTAACAAAGTGGCCACTGAGGAGGCCTTTTGGCCCATTGGATCTGTGCCAGCTCACAGAGCAGTCCCATTCCCCATCATGTTTCCCCCATGATCCGCTCTCCTAACATTCCTGTCAACTCCCCCCCCCCCCTTAGCCCCCCACCCAGATTCTTCCATCCTTCAACAATGGGAGCAATTTACAGGCCGGTTAGATCATCAGGCATAAGAACAGAATCAGGCAATTCGGCCCATTGAGTCCGCTCCACCATTCCATCTTTTGTTCTTATGCCCTTCAGTCCACAGTGTCGTGCTGAACTAAACAAATATCCGACTCAACTAATCTCTTCTGCCTAAATAATGTCCTCATCCTTCCATTTTCCTCACAACCATGTGCCCATTCAAATGTCTCTTAAAAGTCTCCAGTGTATCTGCCTCTGCCACCACCCCAGGCAGTGTATTCCAGGCACCCACCACTCTGAGTCAAAAAAGCTTATCCTGCACGTACCCCATCTCACATTAAATGTAGTCCCTTTGGAGAGGGAAAATGGATCAGCCAGGATCGGGTGGAGGAGCAGACTCGATGGGCCAAACGTCCTAATTCTGCTCCTATATCTTATGGTGTCATTAGACATTTCAGTACTGGGAAAAAGATGCTGTCTGTCTATACCTCTTGTAGAACGTAGAACATTACAGTACAGTACAGGCCTTTTAACCTACTCCAAGATCAATCTAACCCTTCACTCCTACATTACCCTCCCTGTTTCTATCATCCATGTGCCTACCTAAGATTCTCTTAAATGTCTCTAATGCATCTGCCTCCACCACCAGCCCTGGCAGGGTGTTCCACACACCCATCACTCTCCATATAAAAAAAAACGTAACAACCACCTCTGATATCTCCTAAGCTTCCCTCCAAACACCTTAAAATTATGCCCTTTGGTGTTAGCTCTGGGAAAAAGTCTCTGGCTGTCCGTTCAATCCTAATCTGAATAATAAGACTATCAAATCTCCCCTCACCCTCTGCCGCTCCACATAAAACAACCCCAGTTAGTCCAACGTTTCCTTGTCTATATTCCTTGTAGTAGACAATATCTGTATCCGCTCCCAGAAGGTGAAAGAGAAAAAAGGAAATGGCCAGGGTGTTGGAAATGGCCAGGGTGTTAGACATAGCTATTATGGGGATGTCTAACCCTACCAAATGATTCTGTTAGCCTCTTTGAATCGATGCAGTGAAGGTGTGTCAGTGCGCCTTGTCATTTGTACTGATATCCCCGTTTGCCTGCACAGGCCAAGGAGAAGATGAAGGAGGAATCCTGGAACATACACTTCTTCGAATTTGGCCGAGGGGTGTGCATGTATCGTACGAACAAGACACAGGACCTGGTGCTGAAGGGTCTGCCCGAGTCCCTGAGGGGAGAGCTCTGGCTGCTGTTCTCAGGTACTGCACGCTGAAACCAGTGATCTCTTTCCGTAGAGAACCGGCTGAGAGCTAGCGCTGGGGTTGGGGGCCATGTCGTATGATGAGTCTTTGATGTAGTCAGTGGAGTTCAGAAGAATGAGGGTGGACATCCTACCAGATACTGAAAGGCCTAGATAGAGTGGATGTGGGAGAGTGTTTCATATAGTGGGGGAGTCCAGGACCAGAGGGGACAGCCTCAGAGTACAAGAATGTTCCTTTTGTACAGGGATGAGGAGGATGTTCCCATCCCACTCTTACACTAACCTATTTGCCTGTGACTTCCTCCAGTGTTACAGCAAGGTCCAATACAAACTTGAGGAACAACACTGAAGCCTGCTGAATATCAACTCTCCCAGTTGGGGCAGAGATTCAGATGACCTCCTCCGGCCTTGTCCGTTGCATGTCACAAGCACCAAAAGAGTTAACATACGAGGAGCAAGGGTGTAACGTTGAGACTTTACAGGCATTGGTCAGACTGCATTTGGAGTATTGTGAGCAGTTTTGGGGCCCTTATCGAAGAAACAGTGAGCTGGCATTGGAGAGAGTCCAGAGAAAGTTCATGAGAATTATCCGAGGAATGAAAGGGTTAACATATGAGGAGTGTTTGGTGTCTCCGGGCCTGTACTTCCTGCAGCTTAGAAGAATGAGGAGGGATTCCATCGCAATCTATCCAATATTGAAAGGCCTAGTTGGAGTGGATGTGGAGAAGATGTTTCCTACAGTGGGCACAGCCTCAGAGCAGAGATGAGGAAGAATTTCTTTAGTCAGAGGGTGGTGAATCTGTGGAATTCGTTGCCACAGATGGCCGTGGAAGCCAGGTCATTGGGTATGTTTAAAGTGGAGATTGATAGATTCTTTCTGTCTTTCTTTTTAAATCTTTTTATTGAATTAGTACACAAAAGGTAAACCATATAGGCACTAATACACTGTTGCAATATAACTTTACAAGACATATTGATACACAAAAAAAAGTACAAACAGTGCAGTTTAGATATAAAATAACAAGGTAATATAATAGTATACTAATTTTCATACATATCAATAAGGAAAGGAAAAAAACCCAAACCCCCCCCCCAAAAAAAAACCCACCATGCAACTAATCTAAAAAGCAAAGCAAAGCAATGGGCTAACTTGGTACCAAGTAGACTTAAACAACTTAAAACAATCACGTCCTCAAACCCGACCTCCATTAAAAACAGTTAAAAAGCAAGAAGGGAATGTAAATATGGACCGAGAGAGAAAAAAAGTTACATTAAATGAAAATGTTGAATAAAAGATCTCCAGGTCTGTTCAAATTTAGCTGAAGAATCATAAATATTACTTCTAATTTTCTCCAAATTTAAACATAGTATCGTCTGGGAAAACCAAAAGAACGTAGTTGGAACATTAGTCTCCTTCCAATGTTGTAAATTAAATCTTTTCACCATTAAAGTAAGAAATGCAATCATTCTTCGGGCTGAAGGAGAAAGATTACTGGAAATTTTAGGTAATCCAAAGATAGCAGTAATAGGATGGGGAGAGATATCTATATTCAGTACCTTTGAAATAATATTAAAAATGTCTCTCCAAAAAGTTTCCACAGTAGGACAGGACCAAAACATATGAGTTAAGGAGGCTATCTCCCCATGACATCTGTCACAAAGAGGGTTAATATGAGAATAAAAACGAGCTAATTTATCTTTGGACATATGTGCTCTATGAACAACTTTAAATTGAATTAGGGAGTGTTTAGAACAGATAGAGGAAGTATTGACTAGTTGTGAAATATGCGCCCAGTCATCCGCCGAAATAATAAAGCCCAATTCCTTTTCCCAATCTGACCTAATCTTATCGAATGGAGCTTTCCTAAGTTTCATAATAGTATTATAAATAATAGCCGTTACACCTTTGTGACATGGATTAAGGTTAATTATAGTATCTAAAATATATGTAGGAGGTAACGTTGGAAAGGAAGAGAGTATAGTACTTAGGAAATTTCTAACTTGGAGATATCTAAAAAAAAAATGTATTCTTGGTAAGTTATATTTGTTAGATAACTGTTCAAAAGACATAAGGGAACCATCTAAAAATAAATCCAAAAACCGTGAAATACCCTTAGTCTTCCAAATTTGAAAAGTACGGTCCGTGGAAGAGGGGGGAAAGAATATGTTGCCTAAGATAGGAATCGCAAGCCCAAATTGATTAAGATCGAAAAATTTTCGGAATTGAAACCAAATACGTAAGGTATATTTAACTATCGGGTTACAGACCTGTTTGTGGCATTTCAAATCAAAAGGAAGAGAAGACCTAAAATAGAGCCAAGTGCATAGCCCTGAGCAGATTGTAATTCCAATACTACCCATTTAGGAATGGATAGTGTATTTTGGTCAAATAACCAAAATTTCATGTGTCGAATATTAATTTGCCCAATAATAGAATCTAAAGTTAGGTAATGCCAAACCTCCATCTCTCTTAGCTTTCTGTAGATGTATTTTACCCAGTCTCGGGTTTTTATTTTGCCAAATAAATGAAGAAATTTTAGAGTCAACTTTGTCAAAAAAAGGATTTTGGAACAAAAATCGTTAATGCCTGAAATACATATAAAAATTTTGGCAGAATAAACATCTTAACTGCATTAATACGACCAATCAAAGTTAAATATAATGGAGACCATTTAAATGAAAGTTGAGTAATATGATCAATTAAGGGTAGGAAATTAGTCTTAAATAAGTCTTTATGTTTACAGGTAATTTTAATCCCAAGATATGAAAAATGATTATTAATCAATTTAAACAGAAGGTTCTGATACAAGGGAAGTTGCTTATTAATTGGGAAAAGTTCACTCTTACTGAGATTTAACTTGTAACCGGAAAAAGACTAAATTGTGCTAATAAAACTAAAGCAGCAGGGATAGATTTTTGAGGATTAGAGATATATAAAAGTAAATCATCAGCATAGAGTGATATTTTATGGGACTTTAAGCCCCGAGTTATCCCAATAATATTTGGAGATTCTTGAATAGCAATTGCAAGAGGTTCTAATGCAATATCAAATAATAAAGGACTAAGAGGATAACCTTGTCTAGTACCTCGAGAAAGAGGGAAAAAAGGTGAGCTTAAAGAGAGTACGAACTGAGGCCATAGGAGAATGATATAACAATTTGATCCAGGATATAAATTTCGGGCTGAAATTAAACATTTCAAGCACCTTAAATAAGTAAGGCCATTCGACTCTGTCAAAGGCTTTTTCAGCGTCTAGGGAAATGACGCACTCAGGATCGTTTTGTGAGGGAGTATAAACAATGTTTAACAGTGTGCGAATATTATAAAAAGAGTAACGACCTTTAATAAAACCCGTTTGGTCTTCCGAAATAATATAAGGAAGTGCTTTTTCTAATCTGTTTGCTAATAATTTAGAAAAAATTTTAGAGTCAACATTTAATAAGGATATTGGTCTATAAGATGCACATTGAGCAGGATCTTTATCCTCCTTTAATATTAAAGAAGTCGATGCTCTATAGAAGGATTCGGGAAGTTTACCAAGTTTTACTGAGGCCTCCAGAACCCTAAATAACCAAGGGATTAATGAAGATGCAAAACATTTATAAAATTCCGCGGTAAACCCATCAGGGCCAGGAGATTTCCCCGGGTTCATAGAGAAAATAACATTCTTAATCTCATCAGTGGTAAAGGAAATGTCTAGCATAGAAGATATATCCTGTGAAATCTTAGGGAAATCTAGGTTATCTAAAAAATCATACATATATTTAGAGTCTCGTGGAGACTCTGATTGATATAAGGAGGAATAAAAATCAAAAAAGGATTGATTAATCTCAGCTTGATCAAATATCGGTTGATCTTTTTGATTATAAATCTGATTAATTTGAAATTTAGTATAATTAGTCTTCAACTGATTAGCCAACAGTTTACCAACTTTGTCACTATGTATATAAAATTCGCTTCTTGTTTTCATTAATTGATTTGCAATCAAGGACGAAAGTAATAAACTGTGTTCCATTTGAAGTTCAGTTCTTTGTTTATACAACTTCTCAGAGGGAGCTGTAGCATATTTCTTATCAATTTCCTTAATATTGTCCATAATAACCAGCTCCTCCTCCTTCAACCTCTTCCTCAAAGCAGCAGAGTACGAGATGATCTGACCACGAATATAAGCTTTAAAAGTATCCCAAAGGATGTTCATAGAAATAATCTTCTGTATAGTTGATTGTAAAAAAGAGATCAATCTGTTCATTCATAAAGTTAACAAAATCCGAGTCCTGAAGCAACAGCCAATTAAAACGCCATTGTCTATTATTTTGTGTATTGGCCTGAATTTTAATAGAAAGCTTAAGTGGAGCATGATCCGAAATGGTTATCGAGTCATATTCACATTTAACCACTGAAGAAATAAAACGAGAGTCAATAAAAACATAATCAATTTTTGAATAGGAATGGTGAACATGTGGAAAAAAAAGAAAAATCTTTTTCCTGAGGATGCAAAAAACGCCAAATGTCCGTCGTCCTGGAATCTGAAAGGAATGAGTTAATCAAAATTGCAGATTTATTAGGTAAGGTCCGTAAAGGAGCCGAATGGTCCTAAGCTGGGGATAAACAAGTATTAAGATCTCCGCCCCAGATTAGTGAAAATTCATTCAAATTTGGGAACAGATTAAATAATGATTTATAAAATTCCGGACCGTCCATGTTAGGAGCATAGATGTTAACCAAAACTGCCTTTTTATTAAAGAGTAAACCACTAACCAATAGAAATCTACCATTTGGATCAGAAATAATATTGTGTTGTACAAAAGTGATTGAGGGATCTATAAAAATAGAGACTCCTCGAATCTTAGCATTAGAATTCGAATGGAAGTGCTGATCCTTCCAAAATTTAAAAAAACGTAGTCTGTCCCCCCCTCCGCACATGGGTCTCTTGTAAGAATAAGACGTGCATTAAGTCTCCGGAATACTTTAAAAACTTTTTTCCTTTTAATTGGATGATTAAGACCGTTAGTATTCCAAGAAACAAAATTAATAGTAGACTCCATAAACCCTAAAGTCAACCCGCAAAAAAAAGGATTGACAATAGGTTCGACCCACGAACCCGGAAGGGAACAGAACAAACAAGAGATAACGGGAAGGAGAACGCGACCAATACTTTGGTAATGTAAGTAGCCCAAGAAGAAAAAAACTAAAAAGTGAAGCCCCTCCCACCACCCCCCACCCCATGACCCCAAAGCTAAATCTAAAATAGATCAGCCAGAAAGAAGCAAGCACTAGAACTACCCCCATGACTTCCGATAGACGCTCACTAAAAAAAAGTCTATGTATAAAAGGATCAACTAAAGTTATAAAACAGTAGAGGAATAAAAAAAAAGTAGACCGATTAAGACGAACACAATATAATACAAAGAAAAAGCAAGTAAATATAAAGAAAACCGTTAATGAAGATAGATTCTTGATTAGTCAGGGTGTCAAAGGTTATGGGGAGAGGGAGGCAGGAGAATGGGGTTGAGAGGGATTATAAATCAGCCATGATAGAATGGCGGAGCAGACTTGATGAGCTGAATGGCCTAATTCTGCTCCTGTGGTCTTTGTTCCTTGTCACTATTTGCATATCTTCATGATTGTGTAACCTAATGGGGTTGAAGAGAAAAATATCAGCCATGGTAGAATGGTGGAATGGACATGATGGGCCAGATGGCCTAATTCTGCTCCCCTGTCCTATGGTCTCACTTGCTCTGCTGGAAAACCCCCTTTACAATTCGATACCTGGTGCAGTGGGAGACTGCTCAACCATGGAAAGATGTTCTGCCATTTGCTCTGATCACAGTGGCCCACTGCCCACCTCCTTTCTGTTGCCTTTCTTCCACAGAGTCACACAGCGTGCAGACAGACCCTTCGGCTCCTCTCATCCACGCTAGACGTGGTGATAAGCAGCACCTCCATTTGGCCCACGTCCCTCTGACCCTTTCCTGTCCACGTACAGTACCTATCCAGACATTTTCAACATTGGCTTTATTTGTCATATGTACATCTTTTAATGTCAGCGACCAAAACACCACACCTCCGGTGCCAACACTGCATGCCCACAAGTTACTAAACTGAACGGGTACGCCTTTGGACTGCGGGAGGTACCCGGTGCAGCTGGGGAGCCCCTCGCAGTCACGGGGAGAACGTACAGACTCCTCACAGACAGGGATGGGGATTGAAGTGGCTCGCTGGCTTTGCAAAAAGTTACGCTAACTTCTGCACCACCATGCTGTTCCTTTTCATGAGACACCGAAAATCCATTTTAGCAGGTTACAGCCAGTGTTTGCTGGTCTCTCGTAGGGGCCCTGAACGAGATGCTGACACATCCTGGGTATTACGCCAGGCTGGTGGCTGAGTCCATGGGCAGGTACACTCTGGCTACTGACGAGATTGAGAGAGACCTGCACCGCTCAATGCCTGAGCACCCGGCCTTTCAGAACGAGTTGGGCATCGCAGCCCTCCGCAGGGTCCTGACCGCCTACGCCTTCCGTAACCCCAACATCGGCTACTGTCAGGTGAGAGCTTCTACTCTCTCCAACCATGCTGACACACCCTCATCTGTCCAGAAAAAAACCCTTCCCCTCCCCTCTCTCCAAATCCCCTCCCCCTCCCATACCCTACACTCCCACCCCCTCCCTAACCCCTCCCTCTGAGCCTCCCTCCCCTCACCCTCCCTTTCCCCCTCCCATACCCTACACTCTCACCCCCTCCCTCTGAGCCTCCCTCCCCTCCTTCCCCTTCCCACCCCCAGCTTCCCTTTCTCCCCTCCCCTTCTCCCCCCCAGTTCCCCTTCTCACCCTCCCAGCTCCCCCTTCTACCCCTCCCCAGTTCCCCCTTTGCCCCTCCCTTCTCCCCTCCCTCTTCCCCTCCCCCTCCCCAGCTCCCCCTTCTCCCCCAACCCCAGCTCCCCCTTCTACCCCTCCCCAGTTCCGCCTTCTCCCCCTCCCTCTTCCCCCACTTCCCCTTCTCCCCCTCTCTTCCCCTCCCTCCTTCCCCCTCCCCAGCTCCCCTTCTCCCCCTCCCCCTTCTCCCCTACCCCCCTCCTCCAGTTCCCCCTTCTCACCCTCCCAGCTCCCCTTCTCCCCTTTCCCCAGTTCCCCTTCTCCCCCTCACCCCTTCCCCTTCTCCCCCTCACCCCTTCTCCCCCTCCCCATTCCCCCTTCTCCACCCTCCCCATTCCCCCTTCTCCCCCTCTCCCAGCTCCCCTTCTCCCCCTTCTCCCCAGCTCTCCCTTCTCCCCTCCCCTTCTCACCCCACTCTCGTTCTCCCGCCCTTCAGGGGTTATTACTGTTCCAGAAGGCAGCTTTCAGCGAAACCGAATATTGAAAGGCCTTGATAGAGTGGACATGGACGGGATGTTTCCAGTGGTGGAGAGCAGATTTCTCAGCCTCAGAGTAGAGGGGCGTCCATTTAGAACAGAGATGAGGAATTTCTTCAGCTGGATTGTGATGAATCTGTGAAATTCATTGTAATAGACGGCTGAGGAGGGGATGTCATTGGTATACTTAAAGCAGAGGTGGATGGGTTCTTGATTAGTCAGTTGCATCAAAGGTTACGGGGGGGGAGGCAGGAGTGGGGTTGAGAGGAAAGCTGATGGAATGGTGGAGTAACCCCGATGGGCTGAATGGCCTAATTCTGCTCCTGTGTCGTGTGGTTTTAGTGATGTTGTTTGGCTGTGTTTAGTTTTTACCTGTCCTAGGGACCTGCGTGCACTGTTGTGGTATTGCAGCTTTTTCTGACTGACCTGGCTGTGATCTCTGACTTCCTGCGCACAGGCCATGAACATCGTCACGTCTGTCCTCCTCCTGTACTGCAATGAAGAGGAAGCGTTCTGGCTCTTGGTCGCACTGTGCGAGCGAATGCTCCCAGATTACTACAACACCAGGGTGGTCGGTGAGTGTGACTAGCTGCCTACTTCCTTCATCAGTTCCTGGTTCGAGCTGATCGTAGAGTCAGACTCAGGTTTAGTACCACTGACACGCATGAAGGAGAACAAAATATTTGCTACTCCAGATCCAAAGCAGCACAAAAAAGCCACAGTAATACATAAGATTAGTGTACACAATATTGATTTTCTGTCCACAGAGCGAGACTGGGCACAGGAGTGTCTGTACGTAAGATGGCTGGCAGGAAGTGATGAAGTGGCGGTGGTTGGGGGTGAGGAGGGTGGAGAGGCTGATCAGTTGTTGTGCAGTGCAATACATTAAAATTACTATCAATTATAATTAAAATATTTTTTAAAAGGCAAAAAGAGAGGAAAGTATTTACTGTTAGTGGGTTTTTATACACGAGATTTTGCAGATACTGGAAATATTGTACAACACACACAATGCTGGAGGAACTCAGCAGCTCAGGCAGTGTCTATGGAGAGGAATAAACAATCACCTTTTCAAGCCAAGACCCTTCGTCAGCACTGGTGTTCATGGATTTATGGACTATTCAGAAACCTTTGGAGGGGAGGGTGTCCCTAAAATGTTGAGCTCTTTTCGCTCCTCCACGATGGTAGTAATGAGAAGAGGGTGGGTCAGGGTGTTCAGGGTCTTTAACGATGGATACCACCTTTTCAGTCATTGTCTTTTAAAGGTGAATGCTGTGTTGGGGAGACGAGTCCCCGTGGTGGAGCTGACTGAGTTTACAGGTTTCTGTAGCTTTTTCCGATCCTGTGCAGTGGCCCCT
Organism: Mobula birostris; assembly: GCF_030028105.1. NCBI lineage: Eukaryota > Metazoa > Chordata > Chondrichthyes > Myliobatiformes > Myliobatidae > Mobula > Mobula birostris. Next base: position 173,916,758 of record NC_092376.1, read on the forward strand.
CTGCACCAGACGGTGATGCAGCCAGTCAGAATGCTCTCCACGGTACACCTCTGAGTCTTTGGTGACATACCAAGTTTGACTTGCTGCCTGCCTCCCCTCATTGGGCCCTGTTAGAGGTGGATACGAACTCACAGAGTGGGACAGCGCAGAATCAGGCCATTTGGTCCATCATCTCAGTGCTAGCTCCTGTTTTGTCCATCTATGCCAATGCTATTTGCCTACATTTGGGCGGTATCCTTCTACACCTCGCCTACTTCAGTGTTTGTCTAAACTCCTTGTAAACCTAACAACTGTTTCTGATTCCACCTCCTCCTCTGGCAGTGAGTTTCACGTTCCATCCACTGTGTGTGTGAAAGACTCACCCCTCAGGTCCTCTTTAAACCACCTTCCTCTCACCTTACGTCTCTGCCCCCCTGTTTTTCTGTAACCTCTTAGAGATTTACCACGGTATTCTGAGCACAGTTAAAGTGGAGTTAATTGTCATCTGCAATTAAAAACTTACATGCAGCAACATCACGGATACAGAGCATCAGATAAACAGCAGTCACTGATTAATCATAAATGAAAAGTTCCAAGGAAATTAATTATCACAGAACACTTATCTTACTGTATACTACCCAGCCTTGTGGGCATTCACTGTAAATACCAAGAACACAGTAGGATCAATGAAAGATCGCACACAAGCAATGAAGATTATCAACCAATGTGCAAAAGACAAACTCTGCAATTGCAAAAAGAAAATGATAATAATAATACTAAGTAAGCTATAAATATTGAGAACATGCGATGAAGAGTCCATAGGTTGTGGGAACACTTCACTGATGGGACAAGTGAAGTTGAGTGAAATTATCCACACTGGTTCCGGAGCCTGATGGCTGAGGGGTAATAACTGACACTGAACCCAATGGTGTGGGTCCTGAGACTCCTGTACCTTCTTCCTGTTGGCAGCAGTGAGTGGAGAGTATGTCCTGGGCGTTGGGATTCATTGACACTGGATGCTGCTTGCCTGTGACAATGCTCTCCGTTTCACACAATTAAACACTATTTTTACAAGAAAGGACAGATTTAGAAACACCCATTTTAGAGCAAAATGATCATAGTGCTGCTAAACTGTAGTGGTTAGGGTTTTATTCACACAGAGTGGTGGGTGTGTGAAACACCAGGGGTGGTGGTAGATGCAGGTATATTAGGGACATTTAAGAGACTCAGATAGGCACATGGATGATAGAAAAATAGAGGGTTATGTGGGAGGGAAGGGTTAGATTGATCTTACAGTCAGCACAACATTGTGGGCTGAAGGGCCTGTGCTGTGCAGTAGTGTTGTATGTTTTAAGTATATTGCATGTATCATGCTGTGATCTGGAAACAGAAAATGGCTGCAGAGAGATTCTTACAATTCCAGTCAGGTGTATTGATTGATTAAGTGATCTAAGTTGTATCCATGGGAACTGAAGGGAGGGGTTTGCTGTGACATTTTGCAATTGAAGTTACAGTGAACTGGATTATTACTGTCACAGGTACCGAGTTACGGAGAAAATCCACACCGATCATTCCATACATATATATCGAGGCAGTACAAGGAAATGGATAGAAGAATGCAATGCCACAGTTGTAGAGAAAGTGCAAAGGTGGTCAAAGTCGGGTTCATTGTCATCTGCACGGGCCATGTACGAGTCATTTTGAAGTTGTATAAGACATTAGTGAGGCCTAATTTGGAGTATTGTGTGCAGTTTTGGTCACCTACCTACAGGAAGGATGTAAATAGGGTTGAAAGAGTACAGAGAAAATTTACAAGAGTGCTCTGTCCACCAGAGAAAGCAGGATCTCCCAGTGGCCACACATTTTAATTCCACATCCCATTCCCATTCTGACATGTCCATCCACGGCCTCCTCTTCTGTAAAGATGAAGCCACACTCAGGTTGGAGGAACAACACCTTATATTCCGTCTGGGTAGCCTCCAACCTGATGGCATGAACATTGACTTCTCTAACTTCCGCTAAGGCCCCACCTCACCCTCGTATCCCATCTGTTACTCATTTTTATGCACACATTCTTTCTCTCACTCTCCTTTTTCTCCCTCTGTCCCTCTGAATATACCCCTTGCCCATCCTCTGGGTCCCCCCCCTTCTCTTTCTTCCCGGACCTCCTGTCCCATGATCCTCTCGTATCCCCTTTTGCCTATCGCCTGTCCAGCTCTTGGCTCTATCCCTCCCCCTCCTGTCTTCTCCTATCATTTTGGATCTCCCCCTCCCCCTCCAACTTTCAAATCCCTTACTCACTCTTCCTTCAGTTAGTCCTGACGAAGGGTCTCGGCCTGAAACGTCGACTGCACCTCTTCCTACAGATGCTGCTTGGCCTGCTGCGTTCACCAGCAACTTTGATGTGTGTTGTTTACAAGAGTGTTGCTGGGTCTGGAGGACCTGAGTTATAATGATAGATTGAATAGGTTAGGGCTTTATTCCTTACAATGTAGAAGATTGAGAGGAGATTTGACAGGTCTACAGAATTATGAGGGATATAGATATGGTAAATGCGATAGGTTTTTTCCACCGAGGTTGGGTGGAACTACAACTGGAGATCATGAGGGTGAAAGGTGAAAAGTCGAAGGGGAACATGAGAGGAGACTTCTTCACACAAAGGGTCGTGGGAGTGTGGACGAGCTGCCAGCACAAGTGGTGCATGTGAGCTCGATTTCAACGTGCAAGAGAAGTTTGGATAGGTACATGGATGGTGGGGGTAGAGAGGGCTATGGTCCTGGTGCAGATCGATGGGAGTAGGCAGTTTAAATTGTGTGGCACAGTCTAGATGGGCTGTACTCTGTGCTGTATTCTGCTATGACTTTATATGTGTGCACAGGTGCAATAAAAAACTTGCAGCAGTATCACGGACACAGAGTGTCAATAACATTAACAGCGTCAGAGCCATGACAATGTACGTTGAGAGACCAATACCGGATGCCCATTCAAGAGTCTTGTAACAGTGGAGCAGAAGTTGTCCTGAGCCTGATGGTATGTTCTTTCAGGCTTTTGGATTTTTCTGGTCTTAATGCGTAATCACTAACATGGAACATGAACAGGCCTTTGATGTTGTTCCGAATCAATTAAATTAGTAATCAAATGCCCAACTAAACCAATCCCTTATGCCCACACAAGTCCATATCCTTCCATTTTCCTCCCATTCATGTGCCCATCTTAACATCTCTTCAAAGTCTCTTAATGTGTCTGCCCCTAACACCATTCCAGAAACCACCACTCTCTGTGTGAAAAAGGCTTTCCCCTCACATCCCCTTTGAAATTACTCCCCTCTCCTTAAATGCATGCCCTCTGGTATTAGACATTTCAACCCTAGGGGAAAAAATTACTGTCTGTTTACTTTACCTATGCCCCTCATAATCTTATAAACCTCCATCAGATCTCCCCTCAGTCTCCAGAGATAACAGCCCAAGTTTGTCCAACCTCTTGTTATATCACATGCCCTCTAATCTTGGTAAACCTCTTCTGCACACTTTCCAAAGCCTCACATGCTAACGACCTTGGTGATTTCAGCCATTGGTTACATGCCTTTCCATGACTGCTGTTTCAGGTGCTCTGGTGGATCAGGGCGTGTTTGAGGACCTCACGCGGGATCATCTCCCCCTCCTGTACGATTGGATGCAGGAACTAGGCGTCATCAGCACCATCTCTCTCTCCTGGTTCCTCACCCTCTTCCTCAGCGTCATGCCCTTCGAGAGCGCTGTCGTTGTGGTTGACTGCTTCTTCTACGATGGCATCAAGGTCATTTTCCAGGTGTCCCTGGCAGTGCTGGAGGCCAACATGGAGAGGCTGGTGAACTGCTCGGACGAGGGGGAGGCCATGACCATTCTTGGCAGGTGACTGGCAGTCTCATTCACCATTACCGGTAGCAAGACCTGTACCCGCTGGGGTTAAAGAATTCAGAATCCAGTTTATTTCATTAATGTACTGTATGTCGTGAAATTTTTTGTTTTATGGCAGCAGTACAGTGCAATCTATAAATTGCAATGAGAAATATATATATTAAAACATTAAATAATTAGTGCAGAAACAGTAGGATAGTGTGAATAGGTTCATGGACCATTCAGAAATCTGACGGTAGAGGGGAAGAAGCTGTTTCTGAAATGTGTGTGCTTCTTCGGGCTTCTGTGCCTCCTCCCTGATGATTGTAAGCCGTGTTCTGTTGTTAATGATTGTCGCCTTTTTGAAATATCACCTTTTGAAGGGAGGTTAGTGCCCAAGGATGGAGCTGGCTGAGTTTACAGTCGTCTGTGGCTTTTTAAATCCTGCTCAGTGATGCGACTAGGTAGAGTGCTCTGCACACATTTTGGTGACACACCAAATCTCCCCAAACTCCTAATGAATTTAAGCCTTTAGCGTACTTTCTTCATGATTGCATCAATATGTTGGGTCCAGTATAGATCAAACGGCAAGTCATTGGGTGTATTTCAAGTGGAGGTTGATGGGTTCTTGATTACTAAGGGCTTCAGATGATACGGGGAGAAGGCAGGGGAATGGGATTGAGAGGGATAATAGATCAGCCGTGATGAAATGGCAGAGCAGACTCAATGGGTCAAATAGCCTAATTCTTCTCCTATGTCTTATGGTCTAACAATAGCAGAATGTAGAATAAAGTGTAACAGCTACAAAGAAGGAGAGAGATTTGTGTCGATAGTCACATGCACATCAAAAGTAACAGTGAAATGGGGTTTGCGTGAAGTGGTATCAAATCAGCAAAGATTGTGCTGGGCAGCCTGCAAATGTTGCCACGTTTCTAGTGCCAACATGGCATGCCCACAACTCACTAATGCTACCCGCACAGCGTTAGAATGTGGGAGGAAACTGGAGCTCTCAGAGGAACGTGCAGTGCAGGCAGACAATAAGGTAAAAGGTCATAAGGCAGTGGATTATGAGGTCAGGAGTCTATCTTACCATTCTCGGGGACTGGTCATTAGCGGGTTAGAAGCTGTCAATGACCCTGGTGGTACGTGCTTTCAGATATTTGTATCTTCTGCGCGATGTGAGGGGAGAAAAGTATGAACTTTCCTCAGTATGAACTTAAGTTAATGCGATTGTTTGATTATTGTTTCCCCGAGTGTTTGCTCTGGTGGCTGTGCGGAATAAACTGACTTTGCCTTTTCCTCAGCTACCTGGACAATGTCTGCAACACACAGTCTGCTTCCCCTCCTATCCCACACCTGCATGCGATACTCACCGGGGGCAATGACCTGCCGTCACAGGTTGACATCTTTGAATTGATTAAGGCATCATACGAGGTGAGCATGGGCGGGCTTCAGCACCTCTCTTGCAGTGAAGTTTGTTACCTTGTGTCCTACCTGCCCCTTCCCCAACCCAACCCAACCCAGCGCTCTTCCTGCTTACAGACAGGGGTTCTCCAGAAGTGTGGCAGTTGTTCTGTCTGTGTGTCTATAGAAAAGGAGGCTACCCCTATTTTTTGTTCTATTTACAAGTTATAGGTTTCAATGAACTACAAGTGCGGACTGACTAATGCTTTATAATGCCTCCGCTTTACATCCTTGCTTTTATATTCTAGTCCTCTTGAAATGAATGCTATCATTGCATTTTCCTTCCTCACCGCAGACTCAACCTGCAAATTAACCTTCAGGGAATCCTGCACAAGGACTCCCAAGTCCGTTTGCACCTTAGATTTTTGTAATTTCTCTCCATTTAGAAGATAGTCAACACTTCCATTTCTGCTATCAAAGTGCATGAACATACACTTCCCGACATTGTATTCCAGCTGCCATTTCTTGCCCATTCTCTTAATCTGTCTGTCCTTCTATGGCCGCTCTACTTCCTCAAAACCACCTGCCTCCCCACCTATCTTCATATTGTCGGCAAACTTTGCAACAAAGCCATCAATTCTATCACCAAATCATTGACGTATGACATAAATAGAATCGATCACAACACAGACCCTTGTGAAACACCACTAGTCACCGGCAGCCAGCCAGAAAAGGCTCCCTTTATTCCCACTCTTTGCATCCTGCCAATCAGCCACTGCTTTATCCATGCCAGAATCTATCCTGTAATACCATGGGCTCATGTGTGGCACCTTGTCAAAGGCCATCTGAAAATCCAAGTACATAACATCAATCAATTTCCATTGTCTGTCATGCTAATTATTTCTTCAAAGAATTCCAACAGATATGTCAGGCAAGATTTTCCCTTGAGGAAACCATGCTGATTATGACCTATTTTATCCTGTGCCTCCAAGTACCCTGAGACCTCATCATTAATAATCAACTCCAACATCTTCTTAACCATTGAGGTCAGACTAACTGGCCTATAACTTCCTTTCTTCTGCCTTTCTCCTTTCTTGAAAAGTGGAGTGATATCTGCAGTTTTTCAGTCTTACAGAATCATTCCAGAATCTAGTGTTTCTTGAAAGGTCATTACTAATACCTCCATGATCTCTTCAGCCATCTCTTTCAGAACTCTGGGGTGTACACCATCTAGTCCAGGTGACTGATCTACCTTCAAACTTCTTAGTTTCCCAAGAACCTTCTCTCTAGTTATGGTAACTTCACACACTTCATGCCCTTGACACTCCCACCATACTGCTCATGTCTTCCACCATGAAGACTGATGCAAAATACTTCTTCAGTTTGTCCGCCATTTCATCGTCCCCCATTACAACCTCCCCAACATCGTTTTCCAGCAGTCCGATATCCACTCTCACCTCTCTTTTACACTTTATGTATCTGAAGAAACTTTTGGTATTCTCTTTAACATTATTGCCTAGCTTACTTTACCTTTTTAATGACTTTTTTAGTTGCTTTCTGCTACTTTTTAAAAGCTTCCCAATCCTCTAACCATCCACTAATTTTTGCTCTGTTATATGCCCTCTCTTTGACTTTTATGTTGGCTTTGATTTCTCTTATTAGCCACGGTTGTGTCATCTTTCCTTTAGAATAATTCTTTTTCTGTGGGATGTATATATCCTGTGCCTTCCCAATTGCATCCAGAAATTCCAGCCGTTGCTGCTCTGCCATCATCCCTGCCAGTGTTCTTTTCCAATCAGTTCTGGCCAACTCCTCTCTCATTCCTCTATAATTCCCTTTACTCCACTGTAATACTGATACATCTGACTTTAGCTTCTCCTTCTCAAATTTCAGGGTGAGTTCAAATATTATAATCACTTTCCCCTTAGGGTCTTTTACTTTAAGCTCGCTAATCAATTCTGGTTCATTGCACAACACCCAAAGCAGAATAGCTGATCCACTAGTGGGCTCAACCATGAGCTTCTCTCAAAAAGTCATCTCATAAGAACACTAGAAATTCCCCTCCTAGAATCCAGCACCAACCAGCATCTTTGGAATTTGGGAATTGGAGAAAATGCACACAGTCATGGGGAGAATGGACAGACAGTGATGGGAAATACAGCCAGCTTCCTGGTGCTATAATAGTGTTACATTAACCTCCACACTACTATGCTGCTCAGAAATAAACTATTTCAGATTCAGATTTATTTAGCACATGTATATTAAAACATGGTGAAATGCACCATTTCCTTTAACCAACAACCTAAGGATGTGCCGGGGGCAGCCCACAAATTTCACCACACATTCCATCAATGCAGCATGCCCAGTGTTCTGCAGAGCAACACAAGAATAATACATGGTGCGAAGCAAGCCCCTTTCCCAGTCTCCGTCCACCCCACTCACGCACACAAATATGGCTCCAAGCACAGGACAGTATCAAATTAAAACACGATTATCACCATCTTCGACATATTCAAGCTTGAGGAGCCCAAGTTACACACACAGAAACACACACAAACACAGAGTTTGACTATCTCTCTATCCATCGCTCATCTCTCTATCTCTGTCTCTCATGAGTGCACAGTCTCTCTCTCTCACTCTCACACTCTCTCTATCTCTCTCTCACACCAGTAGGCTGGTAGAATACCTTGCCGCTGTAGTGGCAGCATTAGCAGCCGCATGGAGGAAATGCACTAACTCTTGTCTTGTTGCAACGTCCACACCCCCACCACGCTCTGACTTCCTGCCCCTCAGTAGCACCGTCCTTCTCTGATTTTGGAGGGACAGGTCTCTCCTTTCATCGGTGTCTAATGCTGGTGTGGGGAGCCATTGAGGCTGGACCTGAAAGGGTGGGAACTGTGAGCTGAGATCTCCTCCCTCAGGGGCTGCTTCGTTCTTCCTCTCTTTAGAAGTTCGGCTCGATCCAAGCGGAGGCAATTGAGCAGATGCGTTTCAAGCAGAGATTGAAGGTGATTCAAACCCTGGAGGACTCGGCCAAGCGGAGTGTGGTAAGGGACATGCACAGGAATGGCTAGCAGTCTCCACGGACGCGGAAGAAAGGGGGTGGCGTGTGGGACAGGAAAGACATTTGGAAGAGATGGGCCCCTGTACTCTGGAGTTGAGAAGGGCGGAAATCTGGCAGTGGAGGGAAGGTACACTCTTGGTTGAAGCAGGGAAAGCACTTTATTTACTTAGAACATAGAACATTACAGCACAGTACAGGCCCTTCGGCCCACAATGTTGTGCTAACCTTTTAACGTGCTTTATGATCATTCTAGCCCTTCTCTCGCACGTACTTACCTACTTACCTTCTGCCCGTTATGCCTGCTGACAGCAATAAAGGACCTCCATCTCTCTCTGTCCTTGGCCAAAATCACTTTGTGTCTTGGTCTTGGCAGTGATCAGGGCTTCATCGTGCCGGTAGCTTCCTCTCAGTTTTCACTACTGTCAGCCATGCAAGTCTTGTGTGGAAGCTCAGGGATACCGTAGCACACAAATGGAGAAGGGTTCTTCATTGCTGTTTCCAACAGTTTTGTTTGACCAGTCTGGGTTGTTACCCTGAGATGATACCCCTCCTCTCGAACCTGGAGGACCAGTGGACCACTCTTAGTCTGGCCTCTACCCTTTGACCTGTATGGCATGGGTGACCCTACCAAGAGCCAAAGCATAAAGCCCTGACCCCAGCCAGCATAGCTCTCTGAGTCATTGAGGCAGGCAAACGGGCAAACCATGGCAGGGTTGTGGTCCTTTTGGAGCTCCCTCCTACATAGCCCTCAGTTTTTATCATCTACATGCCTTTATAAAATTGTGGTAACACTCGGTAGTTCAGGCCGCATCTAGGACCAAGAGTTAACATTTCAGGTAACGAATTCTGCATTGGAATTGGTTTATTACTGTCACATGTACTGAGATACAGTGAAAAGCTTGTCTTGCACTCTGTTCATACAGATCAGATCATTACACCGTGCACTGAGGTAGAACAAGGGAAAACAGTAACAGAATGCAGAATAAAGTGTCACAGTTACAGAGAAAGTGCAGTGCAGGCAGATAATAAGGCGCAAGGTCATAACGAGGTAGATTCTGAGGACAAAGTCCATCTTATCGTACTAAGGAACTTTTATAACAGTAGGGTAGAAGTGGTCTTTCAGCCTGGTGGTACGTGCTTTCAGGCTTTTTTATCTTCTGCCTGAATCATCAACGGCCTAGAGCCATAGAGAAGGTTGCGGAGGGGTGAGTAGGAGGGGGTGAGTAAGTTGGAAGGGCAAGTATGTGAGGGTCAGTAGGCCTGGGAATGTCTCTTAGGTGAGACATGGGTTGCTGAGATGGCTTTGGTGTTCATGTGTTGATATAGGAAGGTGGAGAGGAACAAAAAGACCCCTGTAGGAGGTTCTGAAATGCAGTGAATGCTGGGCCAGGCCCGGAAACTCAGAGCAGATGCTGGAAATGCTGCAGGGCCCAGGCAGCGCCTTTGCAGAGTGGTAATGGTACCCATGGGTGACCTGCGGTGGAATTTGACAGTTCTGATACAGATAAAAAAAAATCTGAATCACTTTTGTTATCAGACGTGAGAGATCCTGCAGATGCTAGAATCCCAGAGGAACACAAAATGCTGGCGACACGCAGCAGATCAGGCAGCATCTATGGAAGGGAATAAACAGTCAACGTTACCGGCTGAGATCCTTCACCACTCTCTTAGGTGGTGAGAAGTGAGTTGCTTTGTGGCACCAGTACAGTGTAGTGAAATAAAATTACTATAAATTACAAAATAGATCGTGCAAAAATAAAGGAATAGTGAGGTGTTTGGAGATCTGATGATGGAAGGGAAGAAACTATTCCTGAGAGTGTGTCTTCAGGCTTCACACCCCCCTCCTCCCTGATGGTAGCAGTGAGAAGAGGGCATGTCCTGGGTAATGGGGTCCTTAGTGACGGATGCCAACTTTTGAGGCATTACCTTTTGTAGGTGTCCTCGATGGTGAGGAGGGTTGATCCTGTGATAGAGCTGGCTCAGCTTACAACAGAAGAGTTTTTAAAATGCCCCAACGTGATGGTCATCATTGCGGGTCACATCATCAGCTTGTTCCACCAGTCCTCTCTGTTGACTTCTGTTTCCTGAATTTGCGCTGTCTTGTTTCAGGTGCGTGCCATTCTGACGGACACCGCCTTCAGCATCGAGGAACTGGAGGAACTCTATCTGCTTTTCAAGGTTAGAGCTGTCGTGAGGCCTGTCAGTGAATTACACGTTAACGGTCAGTCCGGTCGGGTCACCCTGAACCCTGAAGCAGCAGCTGATATGGATGAATCAGGAAAAGTCTCCAGATGGTACAGAGGAGATCCTGGCTGAGAAGAGGTGGTTAAAGTCAAGACCGCTCAGAGTCAGAGTCAGGTTTATTATCACTGGGGTACAGTACATTCCGAAATTTGTTGTTTTGCAGCAGCAGTACAGTGCGATACATAAAGAAAACTTAAGTTACAATAAGAAATACAAGACATAAGCAAGTAGTGCAAAAACAGAGCGAAATAGTGAGCCAATTACAAGAGAATATCTGCAGGTGCTGGAAATGCAAGCAACACACTCAAAATGCTGGAAGAGCTAGGTAGTGTTCATGGGTTCACTGTCTATTTGGAAATCTGATGATGGAGAAGAAGCTGTTCCTAAAACATTGAGTGTGTATGACCCTGTTATGGTTACTGTTCTATAGATTAGTTGAGTATGCCCACAAGAAAATGAATCTCAGGGTTGTATTTGGTGACGTGTACTTTGACAATAAAATTTACTTTGAACTTTTCAGGCACCTGCACCTCCTCCCTGATAGTAGTAACGAGACAAGGGTATGTCCCAGTTGGAAAGGGACTTTAATGATGAATGCTGCCTTTTGAAGGTGTCAACGATGGTGGGGAGGATAGCGCCCACGATGGAACTGGCTGAGTCTACAAACCTTTGCAGCCTTTTCCGATCCTTTGCAGCGGCCCCTCCATACCAGACAGGGATGCAGTCAGTTAGAATGCTCTCCACGGTACGCCTGTAGAAATTTGCAAGGTTCTCCTCAAACTGCGAATGAAATATTGCTGCTGTCATGCCTTCTTTGTAGTTGCATCAATATGTTGGGCCCAGGAAAGATCCTCAGAAATAGTGACAGCCAGAAACTTGAAACCGAGGAATTTGACACTGCTCACCCTTTCCACTGCAGACCCCTTGATGGGAACTGGTGTGTGTTTTCCTGATGTCCCTTTCCTGAAGTCCACAGTCAATCCTTTGGTCTTACTGATGTTGAATGCAATTAGCGGATCGATCTCACTCCTGTATGCCTCCTCATCACCCTCTGAAATTCTGCCCACAAACATGGCAAATCAGCAAATATGGCATAGTCTCCAACTGCTTTGGAAAATGCCTGTGAAACCTGTCCATCCTCAGCACCCCTTCCTGTGGTGGGCTCAGATTGCAGTGTCAAACATTTCTACCTTTCACAAATGACAGAAGATCTGCAGATGCTGGAAATCGAAGCTGGAGGATCTCAGCAGGCCAGGCAGCATCTGAAAAAAAAGTACAGTCAACGTTTTGGCCCAAAACCCTTCGGCAGGACTGGAGAGAAGAGGGTGAGGAGTCAGATATAGAAGGTGGGGGGAAGGGAGGAAGAAGCATAAGGTGATGGGTGAAACTGGGAGGGAGGGGGAGGGGTGAAGTAAAGAGTTGGGCAGTTGAGTGGTGAAAGAGATACAGGGCTGGAGAAGGGGGAGTCTGATAGGAGAGGACAGAAGGCCATGGGAGAAAGAAAAGGGGGAAGGAGATAAGGTGAGAGAGGGAAAGGGAATGGGGAATAGAGAAGGGTGGGGGGAGGGGCATTACCAGAAGTTCATGCCAGACGGAATGTAAGGTTTGCTTCTCCGCCTGTATGGCCTCATTGCGACAGTAGAGGAGGCCATGGATGGACATGTCAGAATGGGAAGTGGAATTGAAAAGGGTGGCCACTGGAAGATCCCGCTTTTCCTTGCGGACGGAGCAGAGGTGCGGAGCTATAGGTAGCGACCTCTTCTCACTGGCTGACTCTGCGGATTGAATGTGGCCTTCAGGGAGGGGAAGCCGAGGGAACACACACCAGTCCTTATCGAGGGGTAAGCAGTGGGAAGGGTGAGCACCCTTTCTGGGGATCTATCCCGGGCCCAACATACTGATGCAGTTACAAATTACAAAGAAGGCACGACAGCAGCTATGTTTCATTAGCTGCAGAGGGTTGTAACCTCAGCCAGATCCACCATGGGGACCGGCCTCACCGCCATCGAGGTCATCTTCAAGGAGCAATGCCTCCACAAGGCAGCATCTCTCATTAAGGACCCCCATACCCAGGAAATGGCCTCTTCTCATCGCTACCGTCAAGGAGGAGGTACAGGAGCCTGAAGACACACACTCAACATCTTAGGATCAATTTTTTCCCCCTCCACCATCAGATTTCTGAATGGATAATGAACCCATGAACACTTAGTTACTGCCTGTTATGCTGCGGGTGTTCACCGTGTCAGTAGCTTTCACTACTGTCAGTCACGTAAGTTCCAGGTGGAGACTCAGGAATACTGTCACACTCAGATGTAGAAGGATTCTTCATTGATGTTTCCATAACAGTTTTGTTTTACTAGTCAGGGTTGCTAGCCCTGAGCTGTACCCCTGAACCTGGAGGATCAGGTAGACCACTTATAGTCTGGCCTCTACCCTTTGACCTGTTCGGCATGGGTGACCCTATCGGAGCCAAACATAAAGCCCTGACTCCAGCCAACATACTGTAACTCTCGGGGTCATTGAGGCACACAAGCCTCCAAACCCTACGGCAAGATTGTCCCCTCCTCACAATTTTTCCCCTATTTTTGTACTAATTTAATTTTTAAATATATTTCTTACTGGATGTTTTGTGTCTTTATTATTATGTATTGTAAAAACAACAAATTTCACGACATCTGCCAGGCGTATTCTGACATTCTCCCACTTTCAAGGCAGCAGAGACCTGCTGTGTTTCAAGATTTTTTAGCTTCGAGATTTAAGTTTGATTATAGTCATTCCTGGTGTGGATGTTACGTAGCCTCTTCTTTGACGGGAGTGAGACAGACAGGTGGGTGGGATCCCTACAGGCCCTCGATGGGAGTGGGACAAGCAGGTGGATGGGATCCTTTCTGGCCCTTTAGCTGATGGTGTTTTGTTTCTCCTGCCCTCCCTCAGGCCAAGCACATGACGAGTTGTTACTGGGGCGGCAGCAGCACTGCGGCCGAGAGACACGACCTTAGCCAGCCATACCTGGAGCAGTACCGCATCGACTGTGAGCAGTTCACTGACCTCTTCCTGGCTGTCTCCCCCTGGGCCTGTGGCATACACTCCCAGGTGCTGGCCGCTCGCATGTTTCGTCTCCTGGACCAAAACAGGGACGCGCTCATCAGCTTCAAGGAGTTCGTCACTGGCCTGAGTAGGTGTCGTGTGTGTGTGTGTGTCATGTGTTTGCGTTATGTATGTCTGTGTATGTGTTGTATGTGAGTGTGTATGTGCATGTGGCTGTGTGTGTGTGTGTATGTGCGAATGTGTGTGTGTCGCCTGTGTGTGAATGTGTGTGGGTGTGTGTGTTTGTGTAAATGTGTGTGTGAGCTCGTGTGTTTGTGCCTGTGTTATGTGTTGTGTGTGTTTGTGTGAAAGTGTGTATCTTGCGTTTCCAAGTAGTTGAATAACTGCTTTGGTTCTGTCTTCACTGAGGAGGACATAAATAATCTTCCGGAAATAGTAGGGGACAGAGGGTCCAGTGAGATGGAGGAACTGAGCGAAATACATGTTAGTAGGGAAGTGGTGTTAGGTAAATTGAAGGGATAAAAGGCAGATAAATCCTCAGGGCCAGATGGTCTGCATCCCAGGGTGCCTAAGGAAGTAGCCCAAGAAATAGTGGATGCATCAGTGATAATTTTTCAAAACTCGTTAGATTCTGGACTAGTTCCTGAGGATTGGAGGGTGGCTAATGTAACCCCACTTTTTAAAAAAGGAGGGAGAGAGAAACCGGGGAATTATAGACCGGTTAGCCTAACATCGGTGGTGGGGAAAATGCAAGAGTCAGTTATCAAAGATGTGATAACAGCACATTTGGAAAGCGGTGAAATCATCGGACAAAGTCAGCATGGATTGGTGAAAGGAAAATCATGTCTGACGAATCTCATAGAATTTTTTGAGGATGTAACTAGTAGAGTGGATAGGGGAGAACCAGTGGATGTGGTATATTTGGATTTTCAAAAGGCTTTTGACAAGGTCCCACACAGGAGATTAGTGTGCAAACTTAAAGCACATGGTATTGGGGGTATGGTATTGATGTGGATAGAGAATTGGTTGGCAGACAGGAAGCAAAGAGTGGGAATAAACGGGACCTTTTCAGAATGGCAGGCGGTGACTAGTGGGGTACCGCAAGGCTCAGTGCTGGGACCCCAGTTGTTTACAATATATATTAATGACTTAGATGAGAGAATTAAATGCAGCATCTCCAAGATTGCGGATGACACGAAGCTGGGCGGCAGTGTTAACTGTGAGGAGGATGCTAAGAGGATGCAGGGTGATTTGGATAAGTTAGGTGAGTGGGCAAATTCATGGCAGATACAATTTAATGTGGACAAATGTGAGGTTATCCACTTGGTGGCAAGAACAGGAAAACAGATTATTGTCTGAATTGTGGCCGATTAGGAAAAGGGGAGGTGCAACGAGACCTGGGTGTCATTATACACCAGTCATTGAAAGTGGGCATGCAGGTGCAGCAGGCAGTGAAAAAGGCGAATGGTCTGCTGGCATCCATAGCAAGAGGTTTCGAGTATAGGAGCAGGGAGGTACTACTGCAGTTGTACAAGACCTGGAGTATTGTGTGCAGTTTTGGTCCCCTAATCTGAGGAAAGGCATCCTTGCCGTAGAGGGGAGTACAAAGAAGGTTCACCAGATTCATTCCTGGATGGCAGGACTTTCATATGATGAAAGACTGGATCGGCTAGGCTTATACTCGTTGGAATTTAGAAGATTGAGGGGGGATCTTATTGAAACGTATAAAATTCTAAAGGCTAGTTGCAGGAAGATTGTTCCCAATGTTGGGGAAGTCCAGAACGAGGGGTCACAGTTTGAGGATAAAGGGGAAGCCTTTTAGGACCAAGATAGGGAAAAGCTTCTTCACACAGAGAGTGGTGAATCTGTGGAATTCTCTGCCACAGGAAACAGTTGATGCCAGTTCATTGGCTATATTTAAGAGGAAGTTAGATATGGCCCTTGTGGCTAAAGGGATCATGGGGTATGGAGAGAAGGCAGGTACAGGGTTCTGAGTTGGATGATTAGCCATGATCATACTGAATGGTGGTGCAGGCTCGAAGGGCTGAATGGCTACTCTTGCACCTATTTTCTATGTTTCTGTGTGTGTGTGTGTGTGTGTGTGTGTGTGTGTGTGTTTGTGTGTGGGTGGGGGTATGAGAGAGACTGATTCACCTCAGAGGTGGCAGTCTTGTCTTTGTTAGCAGATCAAAGTTTGCTCCAGGCGGCATGGTCAGGGTGTCCCAGGGTTGTCCTTCCAGCTGAGAAATCTTCTGTCACTGCTGACCCTTGGATAGGGTGCTGACCCTTACCCATGGCTGTTGGACAGGCCGGTCCCTCGGCACTGCCCCTGGATAGGCAGTGCACTCCAACATGATTCCACGAGTATCAGTTGGAATTCCTCGCCTGTCATGGTGCTCTCTATGGGAGAGGGTTGGCGATGGACATCTGTGAGCCCTGTGTGGATAACCTGTCTGTTTCTGACAGGTGGAATGTACCACGGTGACCTCGCAGAGAAGCTGAAAGTGTTGTACAGACTGCACCAGCCGCCAGGTAGGATAAACAGAGAGTATCCCACAACATGTCACAGTTCTTATTTCTCCCTCTCACTCGCATGCGCGTACACACACACACGCATGCACACTCACTCTCTCACACACACACAGGCATGCACACTCACACTCTCACACACACCACACACACACACACATGCACACTCACACTCACACATGCACACTCACTCTCGCACACTCACTCTCTCACACACACACACACGCATGCACACTCACTCACATACACACACGCATGCACACTCACTCTCTCACACACACATACACACAAGCATGCAACTCACTCTCTCACACACACACACAGTGCTGGAGGAGCTCATCAGGTGAGGCAGTATCTATGGAGGGGATAAACTGTCAGGACTGAAGAAGGCTCTCGGCCCAAAACGTCAACTACTTATTTATCTCCATGGATGCTGCCCGACCTGCTGAGTCCCTCCAGCATTTTATGTGTGTACTTTTTATTTTCATACACACAAGTCCATGCAGAGATTCTTCAACTCATAACTTATTCAATCTGTGCTTGGTGTTTAAGAGCTCTCTTCATATGCAGATATTTCAAGGCGTTCGCACATCGAGCACCACAAATGAAATATGAATGACTACTCCTATCCAAGGACATAAACTGGAGATATAAAGTGTCTCTGTGCTAGTCCCAGGTACATTGAAAAACCTCCACGCAGCAGGATGAACAGCATTTACAAGTATATAACTCAAACATAAAGTACACATTCTACACACAGATTGTGCACTACATATAGGTTAAAATGGTCACGTTGAAACACACAGTGAAATGTGTCATCTGCATCAAAGACCAGCACAGTTCAAGGCGGCAGCCCACAAGGATCACAATGCTTACCGCTCCAATATAGTATGTCCAAAACTTACTAACCCTGAGCTGTGTATGTTTGGACTCTGGGAGGAAACTAGAGCACCTGGAGGAAACCTATATAAATTCACAGCAACAGAATTGACCACCAGTTGCTGGTACTGTAAGCTGACTGCTATACTACTGTGTCACCGGTACACACAAGTCCCACAAGAAGAAACACTATCAGAACAAAATTGCCTTTAATCAAGCAAGACTTTCTACTGAATGCAAAGACATTTTAAAAGAGGAGCCTAAAACCGGAGGATTGGAGGGAGGCAAATGTTGTCCCCTTGTTCAAAAGAGGTAGTAGGGATAGTCCAGGTAATTATAGACCAGTGAGCCTTACGTCTGTGGTGGAAAGCTGTTGGAAAAGATTCTTAGAGATAGGATCTATAGGCGTTTAGAGAATCATGGTCTGATCAGGGACAGTCAGCATGGCTTTGTGAAGGGCAGATCGTGTCTAACAAGCCTGATAGGGTTCTTTGAGGAGGTGACCAGGCATATAGATGAGGGTAGTGCAGTGGATGTGATCTACATGGATCTTAGTACGGCATTTGACAAGGTTCCACATGGTAGGGTTACTCAGAAAGTCAGAAGGCATGGAATCCTGGGAAGTTTGGCTGGGTGGATTCAGAATTGGCTTGCCTACAGAAGGCAGAGGGTCGTGGTGGAGGGAGTACAGTCAGATTGGAGGGTTGTGACTAGTGGTGTCCCACAAGGATCGGTTCTGGGATCTCTACTTTTCATGATTTTTAATAACGACCTGGATGTGGGGGTAGAAGGGTGGGTTGGCAAGTTTGCAGACGACACAAAGGTTGGTGGTGTTGTGGATAGTGTAGAGGATTGTCAAAGATTGCAGAGAGACATTGATAGGATGCAGAAAGTGGGCTGAGAAGTGGCAGATGGAGTTCAACCTGGAGAAGTGTGAGGTGGTACACTTTGGAAGGACAAACTCCAAGGCAGAGTACAAAGTAAATGCGAGGATACTTGGTAGTGTGGAGGAGCAGAGGGATCTGGGGGTACATGTTCACAGATCCCTGAAAGTTGCCTCACAGGTAGATAGGGTAGTTAAGAAAGCTTATGGAGTGTTAGCTTTCATAAGTTGAGGGATAGAGTTTAAGAGTCACAGGGTAATGATGCAGCTCTATAAAACTCTGGTTAGGCCACACTTGGAGTACTGTGTCCAGTTCTGGTCACCTCACTATAGGAAGGATGTGGAAGCATTGGAAAGGGTACAGAAGAGATTTACCAGGATGCTGCCTGGTTTAGAGAGTATGCATTATGATCAGAGATTAAGGGAGCTAGGGCTTTACTCTTTGGAGAGAAGGAGGATGAGAGGAGACATGATAGAGGTGTACAAGATAATAAGAGGAATAGATAGAGTGGATAGCCAGCACCTCTTCCCCAGGGCACCACTGCTCAGTACAAGAGGACATGGCTTTAAGGTAAGGGGTGGGAAGTTCAAGGGGGATATTAGAGGAAGGTTTTTTACTCAGAGAGTGGTTGGTGCGTGGAATGCACTGCCTGAGTCAGTGGTGGAGGCAGATACACTAGTGAAGTTTAAGAGACTACTAGACAGGTATATGGAGGAATTTAAGGTGGGGGGGTTATATGGGAGGCAGGGTTTAAGGGTCGGCACAACATTGTGGGCCAAAGGGCCTTTACTGTGCTGTACTATTCTATGTTCTAAACAAACTTTAGACTGATTTATTTGAATGATACGCTGATGTTCATTCACAGGTTGCTGAGTCTGATCAGATCCCAAAATCGTCTGACCTTTGCTATCGAATTATATCTTCTCACTACTACCATCGGGCAGGACCCACAACAGCAGGTTCAGGAACAGTTATTTCCCATAACATCAGGCAGGACCCTCACCAGCAGGTTCAGGGACAGTTATTACCCGATAACCATCGGGCAGGAGCCACACCAGCGGGTTCAGGAACAGTTATTACCTCATAACCATCAGAATCAGGCTTAATATCACCGGCATATATCATGAAATTTGTTATCTTTATGGCAGTACAATGTTATAGACAAAAGAAACTGAATTACAGTAAAGGTATATATGTCTTGAAGTTAAAATAAGTAGTTCAAAATAAGAGAAATAAAGAAATGGTGAGGTAGTATTCACCGGTTCGATGTCCATTTAGAAATCGGATGGCAGAGGGGAGAAGTTATTCCTTGAATCGCTGAGTATGTGCCTTCAGGCTATGTATCTCCTTCCCAGCAGTAAGAATGAGAAGAGGACATGACTCACCACAACACTGAACACAACCTATCAACTAATTTTCAAGGACCCTTTACAACTCATGTTCTCAATATTACTTATATATATCTATTATGTGCTCAATTTATCAGTCTTTGTTATTTGTAATTTTTCATCCATTGCTCCTGTATTTCTCTATTTTCCTGTGAATGCCTGCAAGAAAATGAATCTCTGGGTTGTATACGGTGACATATCCATACTTTGATAATGTTTACTTTGAATCTTTGACTTTTTGGCCAGTGTCGACCGGGTCAGATGCATCAGCTTCCTGCTTGAGTTACTCTGGTGGAGAGAGGCCGAAGTGCAGGGCCATGAACAGGGGAGGAAGAAATTAAGACTAAGACACTGGATGCAGAATTAGGCCATTTAGCCCATTGGGTCTGCTCTGCCATTCAATCACAGCTGATTTATTAACCCCATCAACCCCGTTCTCCTGTTTCCTCCCTGTAACCTTTGTCATTCTGACTAATCAAGAGCCTATCCACTTCTGTGTCAAATATACCTGATGAATGGGGCAAAGAATTCCACTGATTCACCACTCTCTGGCTAAAGAAATTGCCCCTCATCTCATTCTAAATGGACATCCCTCTATTCTGAGGCTGTGCCCTCTGGTCCTAGACTCCCCCACTATAGGAAATATCCTCTCCACTCACTATACCTGGGCCTTTTGATATTCAGTAGGTTTCAGTGCTTTGTACCGGGGTGTGGGGGTTGAATAACACTCCCTAAAATAGACCATAGGATCTTATTGCACAAAGGTTTGCAAACAATTTATGAACTACTGATGGAAATGCCTTTAGTTAGACTAATCAGGAGAGAGGAGAAATGTTTAATCCCAGGATCATCCAACCCCCAGGGCACTGCATTCCCGCCAGACTCCCTCTCTGCCACTCGCTGTGTGCCCCTCCATGTTACAAACCCCATAAGTCACCTCTTGTGTTTTGGCAGCTATTTGGCCGGAAGAGGAATCGGCGCTGGAGGCCACACGGTACTTCACTGAGGAGGGACAGAGCAACAGACCGTATGGTACGTGTACCTGGCACTCTCTACCCTCTCCATTGCTCCCATCTCCATGTAAAACTCCGGTCAGATTACACCTGGGGAAATGCGTTAAGTTCTGCTCGCCTCATTACAGGAAGGACATGGGCGCTTTGGAGAAGGTGCAGAGGAGATTTACCAGCTGGTTTAGAATTATGTCTTACGAGGATAGGTTGAGTGAGCTAAGGCTTGTCTCTTTGGAGCAAACCATAAACACAAAATGCTCTGCAGATGCTGGGGTCAAAGCAACACTCACAACACGCTGGAGAACTCAGCAGGTCGAGCAGCATCCGTGGAAAAGAACAGTCGAATGTTTCGGGCCTCCGGGTTCCGGCCGGAAGTGTTGACTGATCGTTTCCATGGATGCTGCCCGACCTGCTGAGTTCCTCCAGCGTGTTGTGAGTGTCTCTTTGGAGCAAAGTAGGATGAGAGGTGATCTGATAGAGGTGTACAAGATAAAAGGCATAGGCTGAGTGGACAGACAGAGACATTTTCCTCAGTGGCTTAATACCAATGCATTTAAGGTGGTAGAGAAAGTACAGGAGGGATATCAGAGGTAGTTGGTTTTTTTTTTACACAGAGGGGTGGGTGTGTGGAATGTACTGTCGGGTGGTGATACAGGCAGATATGTTAGGGACATTTGAGAGATTCTTGGATAGGCACATGGATGATAGAAAACTGGAGGGTTATGTGGGAGGGAAGGGCTAGATTGATCTTAGAGTGGGTTAAAGGGTCAGCACAACATTGTGGGCTGAAGGCCCTGTAGTGTTCTATGTTGTAGAACATAATAAAAAGGCAGTCCATTGGAGTGGGGTGTGGTTCTAGTGTGGCTGAACTGTACTGGTCAGTTGCTTCAAGAACCAAATGGTTGGAAGGAAGATCTTCCTCACCAGGAAAAGGGACTCTGATTAGTCCCAACCTCCTGTTTTATGAGGATGAGAAGCGACTTGATTAAAGGTTTACAAGATGATAAAAGGCATAGATTGAGCCTGTGACCTTTTCCCAGGGCAGAAATAACTAATAGGGGGCATAATTTTAAGAACGATTGGAAAAAAGCATAGGGGAGCTGTCAGAGATCGTTTTTTTTCACACAGAGCGTGATGGGGTCATGGAACACAATGCTACGGGTTGTGTTGGAGACAGATACACTAGGACATTTAAAAGACTCTTGGTTAGGCACAATGGATGAATGAAAAATGGAGGGTTATGTGGGTGGGAAGGGTTATTTTGATCTTGGTGTACATTAAAAGGTCAACACAACCTCATGGGCTGAAGGGCCTGTACTGTACTACGTTATGGTCGTATGAAGTCACCTCTCATCCTCCTTCACTCTAGAGGAAAAAACCCCTAGCTTCAAGGTCAAAGGTTCATTTATTATCAAAGTATCTAACACTGAAATTCTTCTTCTCCAGTTAGCCACGAAACCAAAAAGAACGGCAGTACTATTATCAATCCCAAATACCCCTCCCTGCACAAAAACAAACAAAAATGGAACAGACACATTAATCCCCCTCCTCCCACAAAAAAAGGAGAAAATTTGGACAAAAACAGAGGTTATTATAAAATACTATAAGAATGAAAAAAAGTCCATATCCATAGTCCAAGTCCATATTCGTATCCCAATCCAAAATGTAGAAAACCTGGGTAACATTCTCTGGGCGCAGTGGCAGCCTCCGCCCCCCCCCCCCCCCCACTTCTGGCACTAGAGCAATCCAGCCAGCGATGAAAAGACAGTCTCCCCTCTCTGATGGCAGAGCAATCCCCTGGTGATCAAAGAGCGGTCTCCCCTCTCTGTAGTAGAGCGATCCCACCAGTGATCAAAAGGCAGTCTCCCTTTCCCTTGCTGAACTTTCCCTCATTAGACTCTCTAATCCGGGCAGCATCCTGGTAAATCCCCTCTGCACCCTCTGTAATCCGGGCAGCATCCTGGTAAATCTCCTTTGCACCCTCTCTAATCCGGGCAGCATCCTGGTAAATCCCCTCTGCACCCTCTCTAATCCGGGCAGCGTCCTGGTAAATCCCCCCTGCACCCTCTCTAATCCGGGCAGCGTCCTGGTAAATCTCCTCTGCACCCTCTCTAATCCGGGCAGCGTCCTGGTAAATCTCCTCTGCACCCTCTCTAATCCGGGCAGCATCCTGGTAAATCTCCTCTGCACCCTCTCTAATCCGGGCAGCATCCTGGTAAATCTCCTCTGCACCCTCTCTAATCCGGGCAGCATCCTGATAAATCTCCTCTGCACCCTCTCTAATCCAGGCAGCATCCAGGTAAATCTCCTCTGTACCCTCTTTTTTTTAATATAATTTTTATTGAATTTTCAAAAAGAATACATGAAAAGATAATATCTACCCTCCCCCCCTCCCCTTAACCCTTCCCCCCCCCCCCATATAAAGTCCTACCTAAAAAAGAAAAGAAGGAAAAAAAAAAACCACCTGGGTGTTGGAAGGTTTCCACATGCTCCATGGGATTCAAAATAAATTTGGTATACTTATTCATTACTTTCC
This sequence comes from Mobula birostris, assembly GCF_030028105.1. Lineage (NCBI taxonomy): Eukaryota > Metazoa > Chordata > Chondrichthyes > Myliobatiformes > Myliobatidae > Mobula > Mobula birostris. The sequence goes on from NC_092376.1 coordinate 173,939,598, forward strand.
CAAGGGACCAAGATCTTTATCGGAGCACTTAAATATGCCATCCTATCTCTTGTAAATAAGGGTGCCAAATATTCAAAAATGGTTACATATTTATCTTTTAAATTATAAGTAATTTTTTCAAGTGGAATAGAACTAGCCATTTCATTATTCCAACGATCCATACTTAAATATGAATCAGATTTCCAAGTAACTGCTGTAGCCTTCTTAGCTACTGCCAATGCAATTTTTATAAATTCTTTCTGATATTTATTCAATTTAAGTTTCGGCTTTATCCCTTCAATATCACCTAATAGAAATAATACAGGGTTATGTGGAAGTTGAGTTCCAGTAATTTGTTCCAATAAGACTCTTAAATTTATCCAAAAGGGTTGAATTTTAAAACAAGACCAAGTAGAATGTAAAAAGGTACCAATTTCTTGATTACACCGAAAACATTTATTGGATAGATTAGAATTTAATCTATTTATTTTTTGTGGTGTAATATATAATTGGTGTAAAAAATTATATTGTGTTTGTCATACTGTCAAGACAAAGTCTTGACCAATTTGTTTCATCAATATTAATATTCAGATCTGTTTCCCATTTTTGTTTTGACTTATGGATTCCTTGTTTAATTGTCTGTTTTTGAATCAAATTATACATACAAGAAATAAATTTTTAATTTTCCCTTTTTGAATTAAAATTTCAATTTCATTAGGTTTTGGCAAAAACATTGTTTGACCCAGCTTACCTTTTAAGTAAGCCCTTAATTGAAAGTAACAAAAGAAGGTGTTATTTGATATTTTATATTTGTCCTTTAGTTGTTCAAATGACATCAATATACCTCGTTCATAACAATCTCCTATAAATTTAATCCCTTTTTGGTACCAATTATATAAAAGTTGATTGTCCATTGTAAAAGGAGTAAGTCTGTTTTGGAACAAAGGTCTCCTTGCTAATAAAGATTTCTGTATTTCATTATCAACATTTATCTTATTCCATAGATCAATGAAATGTATTAATATAGGAGATTCTTTCTTTTCCCTTATCCATTTAGATTCCCATTTATATATAAAATCTTCAGGTCTATTTTTTCCTATCTTGTCTAATTCTATTTTAATCCATGCTGGTTTTCAGTCATCGAAGAAAGATGCAATAAATCTAAGTTGATTTTTTTTATAATAATTCTTAAAGTTTGGAAGTTGTAACCCTCCTAACTCAAATTTACATGTCAATTTTTCCAATGATATTCTTGGCATTTTACCTTTCCAAAGAAATTTTCTCACACATTTATTTAACTCTTGAAAAAATTTCTGTGGTAATTGTATTGGTAATGTTTGAAACAAATACTGTAATCTAGGAAATATGTTCATTTTTACAACATTGACTCTACCTACTAATGTTATTGGTAGTATCATCCATTTGTCAAGATCTTCTTGAACTTTTTTCAATAGTGGTAAATAATTAAATTTATATAAATTCTTTACATCATTATCAAGTCTTATACCTAAGTACTTTATACCATTTACCGGCCATCTAAATTGGGTTGCTAACCGGCATTGACTATAGTCTCCTTTAGTAAGAGGTAAAATTTCACTTTTATCCCAATTTATTTTATAACCTGATACCTTCCCATATTCATCCAATCTAGAAGATAATTTATGTAACGAATGTTGTGGGTTTGTTAAGTAAATCAAAACATCATCGGCAAAAAGATTAATTTTATATTCCTCCTGATTAACTCTAAAACCCATAATATCTGGATCAATTCTGATTAGTTCTGCTAATGGCTCTATCGCCAGTACAAATAAAGCAGGTGATAATGGACAACTTTGTCTAGTTGACCTTTTTAACTGAAATGGTGTTGAAATTTGAGAGTTTGTCACTACTTTAGCCTTAGGGTTAGAATTTAAAATTTTAATCCAATTTATAAAAGATGTTCCTAACCCATATTTTTCTAATACTTTAAATAAAAAATCCCATTCTAATCTATCAAATGCTTTTTCTGCATCCAAGGCTACTACTATACTCTTCTCGTCCCTTTTTTGTGCCAAATGAATTATACTGAGTAGCCGAGTTACATTATCTGCCAATTGTTTATTTTTAATAAATCCTGTTTGATCCATATGTATTAATTTTGGTAAGTATTTAGATAATCTATTCGATAAAATTTTTGCTATTATTTTATAATCAGTATTCAATAAATAAAGAAATAGGCCTGTATGATCTTGGTTTCATAGGGTCTCTGTCTTTTTTTGGCAATACTATTACAATCGCTGTTGAAAAAGATTCTGGGAGTTTATGTGTTTTTTCTGCTTGACGTATTAACTCCATAAAAAGAGGAAATAATAAATCTTTAAACTTTTTATAAAATTCAGGTGGAAAACCATCTTCTCCTGGAGATTTATTACTTTGAAGTGATCCTAAAGCTTCTTCAACTTCTTTTAAAGTAAAAGGCATATCTAATCCCTTCTGTTCTTCCGAGTTCAATTTTGGAAGGGTTACTTGTGATAAAAACCTTTCTATCTCATTAACATCATTTTGTGATTCTGATTGATATAATTCAGAATAGAAACTTTTAAGTTTCATTTATTTCAAGAGGTTTATAAGATATTTTATTTGCACTTGTTCTAATTGCATTTATTGTTTTGGAAGCTTGTTCTGTTTTCAACTGCCAGGCAAGAATTTTATGTGCTCTCTCACCTAACTCATAATACCTTTGCTTAGTTCTTATAATTGCTTTTTACATTCTATATGTCTGAAGCGTATTATATTGTAACTTCTTATTGACAAGTTGCCTTCGTTTTTCTTCCGACATATATCTTTGAGATTCTTTTTCTAATTTTGTAATCTCTTTTTCCAATTGATCTAGTTCTGCCATATATTCTTTCTTAATTTTAGACGTATAACTTATTATCTGGCCCCTCAGATATGCTTTCATCGCATCCCATAGTATAAATTTATCATCCACTGAATGTAAATTTGTATCAAAAAAATTGGATCTGCTTTTTCATAAAATCACAAAAATCTTGACGTTTTAATAATGTTGAATTAAATCTCCATCTATAAGCCTCTTCTTCCTTATCAGTCATTACTATTGTCATTAATAAAGGAGAATGATCTGACAATATTCTTGCTTTGTATTCCGTATTTTTCACTCTGTGTTGAATATGCATTGATAATAGGAAAAAATCTATCCTTGAGTAAGTTTTCTGTCTATGAGAATAGAACGAACAGTCTCTTTCTTTAGGATTGATCCTTCTCCATATATCAATCAAATTTAAATCTTTCATCAATGATAAAGTTAAATTTACTACCTTCGATTTTATAACAGCCTTAGTTGATCTATCTAAGATTGGGTCTAAGCAAAAATTAAAGTCTCCTCCAATTAATATTTTTTCATGTGCGTCCGCCAAATTCAAACAAGCTTCTTGTATGAATTTTGCATCATTTTCATTTGGTGCATAAATATTCATAAATGTCCATAATTCAGAGAAAAATTGACAACGTATAATCACATATCTCCCCGCAGAATCGGTTATTACATTTTGTATTCTAATTGGTAACGTTTTATTGATCAAAATTGCTACTCCCCTTGCTTTTGAATTAAATGAAGCCGCAACAACACTTCCCACCCAATCTCTCTTTAGTTTCTGATGTTCTGTTTCTGTTAAATGTGTTTCCTGTAAAAAAGCTAAATCTATCTTCATTTTCTTAATATGTGTTAAGATTCTTTTTCTCTTCACTGGTCCATTAAGCCCATTAACATTAAAACTAAAAAAATTCAATAAGTTAGTCTTTATTCTTAACAAAGTTACTCCAATCTAAAACATTACTTATCTTCTCAAATCTCATAGTTCCTTGGGGAATCTCTTTGAACTTCACCATGTTGCTCTGTGTTCCCCTCCCAACCCTCCAGGCAAAAAGAAAAAAAAAGATAGAAAAGATACAAAAAAAGAAAAAACAAAATACCCCCCCACTGATGTTGTGAATGAAAAGATACACAACACTACCCCCCTCCATTTTGCGGGTCGTGGCTAAAGCCACGCTTGCACACATGATTAGCGTAGCAATTGGTCAGTGCTTCTTCCAGCTCCCCCGCAACAAAGAAAATTATATATAAACAAAATTAATGTTACTATTCCCAACTAGTATTCTTCAAATTTTAATCTTTCTTCCCTCCCATATAATTAATAATATATTTATATATTCATCCGCCCAAAAATCCAACAAGTCCATTCTTAACCCAGTCTTCACTTTCAATCTATCTCGCTCCCCTGGATTTGTTCTTGTATCTGGTGAATATTCAGAGAATCTCGCACAAACTGCTCCGCTTTCTGGTAGTCATCAAAAAATCTTTTTTCTCCACCAGGCAAAAAGATCTTCAAGGTTGCAGGATAACGCAATATAAATTGATAACCGTGATCCCATAGGATTTTTTTCACTAGATTAAATTTCTTCCTTCTCTTCAAAAGTTCATAACTTATGTCAGGGTAGAAAAAAACTTTGTTCCCTTGAATCATCAATGGCCCTTTTCTATTCTTGGCAGCTTGGGCAGCCGCCTGTAGAATCCTTTCCTTGTCTTGAAATCTTAAGAATTTTATTAAAATCAAGCGTGGATATTGGTCATCTTGTGGTTTTGGTCTTAGAGCTCTATGTGCCTGCTCAATTTCAATTGATCGAACCTCCTCTTTCATTTGCAAAACTTCCGGGATCCATCTTTGAAAAAATTCTATTGGATTTTCTCCCTCTATACCTTCTTTAAGATCAACAATTTTGATATTATTACGTCTACTGAAATTTTCCAACATGTCCACTTTCTCTAAAAGTCGATTTCTTTCCGAGTTCCAGACAAGCAGAACATTTTCTGTTTTTTCCACTCTATCATTCATATGCCCTGTTGCTCTTTCCGTGTTCTAAAGTTTCTTATCCATTTTATCCTGTCTTTTCATAGCTTTATTATAGCGCATCTTCATATCTCTAAGCTCTTCTGTTACTTTTCTTAGTTCAGCTGCTAATTGCAATAAAGCCTCTTTTATGTCTCCATCATCTCCTTTACTTCCAAACTCTTCCAGTTCTTCCTCCTCCTCTTCATCTGTATTCTCTGCGGAATCCAGTTCTGACTCTGAGTCACTTTCAGTTGCAGTGGCTGTCGGTTCTTGTAGTTTGAGTTGTGTCGATTTGCGCATGCGCATTTCCGGCATCTTCTTCCGAGAGACCGCTACCGCCACCATTGCTCCCTGTTCTACGCCGGAGATAGAATGCATCTCCTCCGAAGGAGGTCCAACCTGAGTCCGAGGCTCCATCGCTGCAGAAGGCCCTTTTTTCTTCCCATCTCGTGGCGACTTCGCAACAACAGACTTCTTCTGTTGCAGTTTATGAGGCATATCGTAAAGTAGTCTTGCAAAGCTTATAAATAGTTTTCGGAAAGTATTTATTAACTTTGTTTTGCTTAACCGGTACTTTGCTGATTTTTTACAGGAGAACCGGATTTACACGTCTCAATCCCACGTCATCACGTGACGCCCCCCCCCCGCACCCTCTTTAAAACTTCCAGATCCTTCCTAAAATGGGGTGACCAGAACTGAACACAAAATTCTAAGTGTGGTGTAACCAGGGTTTTATAGAGCTGCAACATTACCTCACGGCTCTTGAATTCGATCCCCTGACTAATGAAGGCCAACATACCCATACACTTTCTTAACCACCCTGTCAACCTGCACAGCAACTTTGAGGGATCTGTGGACATGGACCCCAAGATCCCTGTCTTCGTCCATGCTGCTAACAATTTTGCATTTAAACCCTGTATTCTGCTTTCAGAGTTGACCTTCCAGAGTGATTCACTTGACACTTTTCTGAATTGAACTCCATCTGCCACATCTCAGCCCAGCTCTGCATCCTATCAATGTTCTGTTGTAACCTACGATAACCTTTACACGATCCACAACTGCACCAACCTTTGTGTGATCTGCAAATTTACCAACCCACCCTTCCACTTCCTCATCCTAGTTATTTATAAGGACAAAGGGCAGGGGTCCCAGAACAGATCCCTGGTGACTTTATTGCACTGGTTACTGATCTCCAGGCAGGATGAATGAATGGATTTGGTTAGTTAGTTAGATATACAGCACTGAACAGGCCTTTCCAGCCTAAAGAGCTCTGCCACCCAGCAACCCACCTGTTTTAATCCTAACCTAAACACAAAACAATTTACAATGACCAACTAACCTGCTAAATTCTACTACTTTAGACTGTGGGAGTAAACTGGAGCACCCGGAGGAAACCTACACAGTTAAGGGGAGAACACACAAACTTCTTAAAGATGGTGTCGGAATTGAACTCTGAAATCCAACGCCCCAAGCTTTAATAGCGTCACGCTGTATGCTACCATGCTGCCTCAATATGCTACGTCCACTCCCACCCCAAAAATTAACACCATCCAGAACAAAGCAGCCGTCTTTATGAGCAGTCTGTCTGCCAACCTGCCTCGTTCATGACCTCTCTGTGGTTCTTGGACGTGACTGAGTGAGAGTTCACGTCCAAGTTTAATTTATCGTCATTCGAATGTACACATGTATATCACCAAATGAAACAACGTTCCTCTGGACCAGGGTGCACAACATATGAAGTAATGTTACCATAAATTAATTAATTAATTAATAATAAGGTACATGTACGATACAAGTTAAAAAGTAAACAGTATAACGCTAATGACACTTCATGTGTGTAAGACCTGGGCAGTGGCTGGGAGTTCAGTAGTCTCACAGCCTGGGGGAGAAAGCTGTTCCCCATCCTAACAGTCCTTGTCCTAATGATATGGTGCCTCCTGCCTGATGCTAGGGGGTCAAAGAGATTGTTGGACGGATGGGAGGGATCATTGACAATGCTAAAGGCCCTGCGTATGCAGCTGTCCTGATAAATATCTCTGGGTGGAAGAGAGACCGAGTTCTCGCAATTCTTTGTTGGGACTTGCAGTCAGATGCCTTGAAATTCCCATTCCAGATGGTGATGCATCTGGTCCGGATACTGGTAAGAATTGGTTGGAATGGTGAAGGGAGCCTTGTGTCCCTCACACATCTCAGTCTCCTCAGGAAGTGAAGACACTGCTGTGCTTCCTTGACCAAAGAGATGGTGTTGAGGGACCAGGTGAGATCCTCCATTATGTGCACTCCCAGAAACTTGGTGCTTCCAACTCCCCCTCCGAGCCGTGTCCCTGGACTTGCCTCGGGGAGAGCTCCGTGCTCATGCTGACAGCTGCAGTCCCTTCCCTTACTCAGCAGTCTTCTCTGTGTGTAGATGAGAAGAGCGGCCCCCAGGATTACCCATACCACCTGAATCTGTGGGCACAAGAGAGGGAGAAGCCCAAGGAAAACGGGAAAGTCTTAACCAAGATGAACCAGGTAAACAGACCAGACAGCTTGCCAGTGGACACCCACAAAACGCTGGATCGAGACACTACATCAGGACTGGAAAGGAAGGGGGCTGAAGCCACAATAAGGTGGGGGGAGAGACCAGGTGAGGGGGAAGGTGGGTACCCCTCCCTCCTCTCTCTACTGCCCTCTCTTCTGCAGCCGTTTACTTCTTCCACCCATCACCTGACAACTTGTACTCCTTCCCTTCCATCCCCCCCACGTCCTTATTCTGCCCTCTTCCGCTTCTAAGAAGGGAAGGAGGCAGAAGAAAGGGAAATTATGGAGGCTTTGGGCCAAGACTCTGCCAAAGGAAATGGCTGTTTGATAATGAAAGATCTCAGCCTGAAACAGCAACTGTTTAATTCACTCTGTAGATGCTGCCTGACCTGCAGAGTTCCTCCATCATTTTGTGGGTGGTGTTTTGGATTTCTGACACCTACAGAATCTCTCGTGTTCATGCCAAAAGGAAATGGCTGTTTGTGAGTGAAGCACCAGCTGTCAGTACAGAACTGTAGCCAGCTAACTTCACATTGTAAGATCTCACAGATATCCTTTATTCACTCAGTTCTTTAATATAAAACATCCAGAATTGGAATTATTTTATTTTTGTTGCATGTACTGAGCTATGGGCTGTTTGGGGTTTCCGGGGAAGGCGAGCACCGCTGGTGAAGGGGCTTGTTGTATCCAACCCAGGACAGCTCACTCACCTTTGGTCCCCACCAGACGCTCAGCTCTCACCCGTGGCTCCAGGCAGCTGCCTGCATGTGACAGCAGCCACACCCCGGTACAGCACTTCGACAGGTGGGCTGAACCAAGTAGGGTTGCTGGTGGGCTCGTACCCCGGTGAGACAGGAACGTGCCTGTTCTAGCCTGTGAAGTCAGCTCTGCTTGACTGGGCAGATGAGATCGACAGAGATCCAACGGGTTAGGAAGGCAGTTCTGCAACACTTCATGGAGAGCGAAGAGCAGGACCAGACACAAAGATGTCATGGCCATCTACTGCAACCAAGAAAGACCCCAGTTCTGATGACTACTCGCACCACTGGGCCTGCACTTCGGAGATAGAGAGAGTGGAACTGCCCCAGTGCAGAGGCTTTTTCACTTTAAAAACACTCCTGCACAGGTTCCCTGTCATTGTTGAATACGACAGACAACCACCACCACCGTGCTACAGTGCAAAACTTGTGTTCATACAGATTAATTCGTTACGTAAAACAATTGCAGAACACAGAATACAGAGAGTGCAGTGCAGGCAGACAATAAGGTGCAAGGTGACAATGAGGTCGAGAGTCCATGTTACCGTACACGGTGAGGTCGAGGGTCCGTGTTACTGTACACGGTGAGGTCGAGCGTCCGTGTTACTGTACACGGTGAGGTCGAGGGTCCGTGTTACCGTACACGGTGAGGTCGAGGGTCCGTGTTACCGTACACAGTGAGGTGGAGGGTCCACGTTCCCGTACACGGTGAGGTCGAGGGTCCATGTTACCGTACACACGAGATTCTTTTGGCAGACAGTGGAAATCTTAAACAACACACACAGTATGTTGGAGGAACTCAGCAGGTCAGGCAGTACCTGTGGAGGGAAATAACAGTGATTGGTTGTCTGCTGAATGCAATGATGACAGGAAACCCGTGCAGGAGAGTTTTTAAAGTGGAAAGGCCATTGCACTGGGCAGTTCCACTCTCCAAACCTTGGAGGTCTGGGTCCAGTGGTAGGAGGAGTTGTCACAACTGGGATCATTCTTGGTTGCAGTGGATGGCCATGACTTCTGTGCCCAGTCAAACCCTTTCCTCTACATGAAGCGTTGCAGAATCACCTTCCTGGCTGTTGGATCTCACTGTAGGTCTCACCTACCCAGCCCGGCAGAGCTGACTTCTCATGCTGGGACAGGCATGTCCATATCTCCCCGGGGTACGAGGCCCGCCAGCTACCCTCACCTGGAAATAATCATTCCCTTTCATTCTCCTTCACTCTCATCTGGTCTCACCTGCCTGCTCATACTCTTCCTGCTCTCCCACCTTCTGATTCTGATATCTGCTCCCTTACTTTCCAGTCCTGATGAAGGGTCTCAGCCCAAAAAATCAACTGTTTATTCCCTACTGAGTGCCTCCAGTATTCTGTTTGTGTTGTCCATCTTATCATACTAGGGGACCGTTCAGTGTTACAACAACAGGACGGTATCTCTTCCTCCTTGTCTTAAAATGGGCATCCCAGCAATGTAGTGGTTAGCGCAACACTTCACAGTGTCAGTAATCGAGCTTCCATTCCTGCCACTGTCTGTAAATCTCACTGTGATCGCACGGGCTTCCTTGGGATGATCCTGTTTCCTCGCACTCTCCAAAGAGGTTAGGGTTGGTGAGTTGTGGGTTAGGGTTAGTGAGTTGTGCATTAGGGTTAGGGTTAGTGAGGTGTAGATTAGGGTTGGTGAGTGGTGGGCTTGCTGTGTTGGGTTAGATTAGTGAATTGTGGGTGTGCTGTGTTAGTGTTAGGGTTAGTGAGTTGTGGTTTAAGGTTTGTGTTAGTGAGTTGTGGGCGTGCTGTGTTGGGTTCCGTTTAGAGTTAGGGAGTTGTGGACATTCGTGTTAGGGTTAGTGAGTCGTGGGCGTGCTGTGTTGGGTTAGAGTTAGTGAGTTGTGGTTTAGGGTTCGGGTTAGTGAGTTGTGGGCGTGCTGTGTTGGTACCGCGAACATGGTGATATTTGCGGGCTGCCCCCAGAACATCCTGGGACTGTGTTGGTTGTGATGCAGATAGTACATTTGGTTGTGTGTTTTGAGCGTGTAACAAATACTGATCTGTAATTTGTGTTGCCTTTCGCCCAGGAGCAGTTCATAGAGATGTGCAAAACTCTCTACAACATGTTCAGTGAGGACCCAGCCGAGAGCGAGCTCTACCATGCCATAGCAACTGTTGCTACGCTGCTGCTCCAGATCGGAGAGGTCGGCAAACAATTTAGCAATTCTGTGCCCAGAAGAACTCCAGGAAACGGGGGCAACACACCGTGCGTGACCCAGGGCAAGGAGCTGATCTGCACCCCAGAACGGGCAGGGCCTAGGATCGACCTTGAGGTGGACATCTTGAGTGATGCCCTGAGGGAGCAGGTGGAATTTACGGAGGTCGGAGCCAAGGAGAAGGAGGCCGGTTCCGTGCCTCTGCCATCTGAGGAGGAGGCAAGGGATGACACGTCCATGTCCTCCTACTCTGTGGTGAGCTCGGGCTCCCTGCCCTGCGAGGAACTCTCTGACGACACCGTGCTGGTTAGCTGCGAGCAGCCGGCTGGGCTACCAGGGCCACCACAGGGTGTGGCGGAGGCCGACTGGTCCATTTCCTTCGAGCAGATCCTGGCCTCGGTGCTCACGGAGCCAGGCCTGGTCCAGTTCTTCGAGAAGCGGGTGGACATCGGGCCGAAGATCTCAGCCTGCAAAAGCCAGAGGGCAGTGGAGCGGCAGGTTAGCTCGTCCAGCGAGCAGGAGCTAGGGCTGTCGGCTAGCTGATTCAGTCCCCCTCCCTCTCCCACTGTCCCATCCAGGGGGAACTGCCTGTTAACCTCGCCATCCTGAGACTTAGATCTGCACAAGAGCCCCGTTTCCCGGGATCATTGTCATCCTCGATGTCCCCTCCTCGGGTCTTCATCAGAGTCCATGAGCCAGTTGGTTGTGGCTGTTCCCGCTGGGGTCAAAGACATGAACATAATGATCCTTGGCAAAGTACTGATCTCACCTTGGGTGGTGAATTCCCTCCACTCCCGTCTGAACTTAAAATGCACCTTCACAACAAAATCACCGGCTTTTGGAACTTCAAGGCAATATTCTATCTCTCCAAGTTGAATGCAATGAAAGAAAGCAATTTTGTATCTGTTTATATTAATCCCTCTGTGATAGCAGTGTTCTGGAAGGTTCCTTCTGACTAGTACAGCTTTTGAGTGTACCAACGTGCGTCAGCAGGGACTGTTAATCTCAGACGGTTGGTGAATCAGTGAGCTACAAAGCAGGGACACGACACATGGCCAGATTACTCCAGGTCAGTCTGGAAAGAGGAGAGCCAGCTCCAGATTAACCAGACGTCCACAAAACCAGGATCTGAAACAGATCCAGAAACCAGCAAAGGAAAGACCATCTCAGTATTGTGGGATCGGTATTAACTTGTCAGTGTTAAACAGGCTCAAGTTAGTGAGGTGTGGCTCACAGAGAGCAACACTGTGTCTTCAGGGACCAGTCGTGACCAGAACATTCCTGCAGTTATAACCCTTTAGATTTAATCATGATGATTGTGGGTGAGCAAACGATTAACACGGGCTGTGTGTCTGTGGCCTTTGAGAGACCAGTGACTAGTAAAGACTCTGAATTAACCATGGGGATTACACTTATCCAACGTTGTAATTAGGTTCAAGATTTCATGAGCAACTTCTCCACACCTACCCATATACACCCCTGCCCACCCACCCATTTACACACCTCCACACACACATGCACACCTTGTATCTTCCCCCTTAACCCTGCACACACTCTCACCTCATCTCTCTCCAAACTCTCACTTTCTCTCTCTGCCACCATCTCTGTCCCTCTTCCCCATTCTTTCTCTCTCCCCCCCCCTTCACTACTCACCCACGCCTGGTTTGCCCTGTCCACCTCATTCATAGACTATCCACACTTACTGCCTTGGTTCTGGTAATATGACACAACCCGGGGGACTGCATGGCCCACCTCGTAGAGAAAATTATTGAGAAATTGATTCCTTCTGATTTGTAAATATATTCATAAATTATAATCCTTGGCTAATCAAATTCAGAGGCTTTGTGCTGTTATTTTACCGTAGCGTCTGATTAGTTTGAGCCATTTCATTCCCAAGACCTTTTCCCCTCTCTCACCTGTTGCTGGACTGGAATACGCGGTCAGACAGTCCAGCGATGCGGAGGTTCCTGGGTGTCAACATCTCTGAAGATCTATCCTGCACCCAACGTATCGAGGCACGACGGCAGCTATTATTTCATTAGGAGTTTGAGAGGACGTGGTAAGTCTCTAAAGACTCGCAAATTTCTACAGATGTACCATGGAGATCATTGTAACTGGTTCATCTACTATGGAGCGGTCACTGCACAGGATCGGAAAAAGCTGCAGAAAGTTGTGAGCTCCACCAGCTCCATCATGGGCACCAGGCTCCCCAGCATCGAGGACATCCTCAAATGGTGATGCCTGAAGAAGCTGGCATCCATCATAAAGGGCCGCCCCCCCCCCCCCCACCATCACCAGGAAATGCCTTCTTCTCATTGCTACCTTCAGGGAGGAGGTACACTCAACATTTTAGGGACAGCTTCCCCTCCACCATCAGATTCCTGCTGGACAATGAACCCATCCATGAACACTTCCTCACCATTAACTTTTTGCTCTGCTTTTGTGTTACTTAATTAATGTTATATATATTTCTTATTGTAATTTATAATTTTTAAAAACTTATATATTGCAATGTACTGCTGCCACAAAACAAGTTTCAGGACATATGGCAGGTGATATTAAACCTGATTTGGGTTCCGATTCAGGACAGGAGACCCCCACACCATGAACAACAATTAGATCAGCTTCCTTCTCCAGGTTTGGGTTCAGACAGCAGGGCTCCCGGTGAGACCCTCCCTACATCGATAAGGCCTAATGTAGATTGGGGGCTCGCTTTGTCGAGCCTGCCACGAAAGGCAGTAATTCCTGGTGGCGACCTAGTTCAATTTCACTCTCCATTCCCATAATGTTGTGTCTCTCCATTGGCCTTCCTACTGCCAGGATAGGGCCACCCTCAGGTTGCAGGAGTAACAACTCATTTTCTGTCTGGGTAACCTCCAACCTGATGGCATGAACATCGATTTATCCAACTTGTGGTAATTTCTAACACCCCCCCCCTCGCTTTTTCTATTCCCCATTCTGGCTCCCCTCTCAACCCTTGTCCTCACCTCCCTCTCCGTTTCTCTCATGGTCCAATCACCTCTCCTTCGGATTTCTTCTTCAGCCCTCCTAATTTAGCGCAGTAATTATTCAACCTTTGAACTTTTGCACTGCTCAACCTTGTCAATGTGAGTTCATGCTCACCACCGCTAGAGGGAGACATTCTGCACTTCAATGTGAGTTCATGCTCACCACCGCTAGAGGGAGACATTCAACAGGAATTCTGCAGATGCTGGCAATTCAAGCAACTCGCATCAAAGTTGCTGGTGAACACAGCAGGCCAGGCAGCATCTCTAGGAGGAGGTACATTGGACGAGACCCTTCGTCAGGACTAACTGAAGGAAGAGTGAGTAAGGGATTTGAAAGTTGGAGGGGGAGGGGGAGATCCAAAATGATAGGAGAAGACAGGAGGGGGAGGGATGGAGCCAAGAGCTGGACAGGTGATTGGCAAAAGGGATACGAGAGGATCATGGGACAGGAGGTCCGGGAAGAAAGACAAGGCGGCGGGGGGGACCCAGAGGATGGGCAAGGGGTATATTCAGAGGGACAGAGGGAGAAAAAGGAGAGTGAGAGAAAGAATGTGTGTATAAAAATAACGGATGGGGTACGAGGGGGAGGTGGGGCATTAGCGGAAGTTAGAGAAGTCGATGTTCATGCCATCAGGTTGGAGGCTACCCAGACAGAATATAAGGTGGTGTTCCTCCAACCTGAGTGTGGCTTCATCTTTACAGTAGAGGAGGCCGTGGATAGACATGTCAGAATGGGAATGGGATATGGAATTAAAATGTGTGGCCACTGGGAGATCCTGCTTTCTCTGGCGGACAGAGCGTAGATGTTCAGCAAAGCGGTCTCCCAGTCTGCGTCAGGTCTCGCCAATGTATAGAAGGCCACATTGGGAGCACCGGACACAGTATATCACCCCAGCGGACTCACAGGTGAAGTGTTGCCTCACCTGGAAGGACTGTCTGGGGCCCTGAATGGTGGTAAGGGAGGAAGTGTAAGGGCATGTGTAGCACTTGTTCTGCTTACAAGGATAAGTGCCAGGAGGGAGATCAGTAGGGAAGAATGGGGGGAACGAATGGACAAAGGGAGCGATCCCTGCCGAAAGCAGGGTGGGGGGAAGATGTGCTTAGTGGTGGGATCCAGTTGGAGGTGGTGGAAGTTACGGAGAATAATATGTTGGACCACTTATATACATCGATTGATCAGTTATAAAGTACAGCACAGAAACAAGCCTATCTAGTCCATACTGAACTGCCTACTAGCATCAACCTGCACCGAGACAATATCCCTATCATCCATGTTCCTATACAAATGTATCTTAAACGATAAAATCAAGTTTGCATGCAGCACTTGTGCTGGCACCTTGTTCCACACCCTCACTACTGTCTGAAGTTACCCTTAAATATTTTGCCTTTCGTCCTTAACTCATGGCCTCTAGTTGTAGGCCCACCCAACCTCAGTGGAAAAAGCCTGCTTGTGTTTACCCTATCTATACCCCTCACAATTTTGTATACCTCTATCAGCCTCTGTTTTTTTGCACTATCTTACTTTCTATTTATGATTTAAAATTTAAATTTTTAATATTTACTATCAATTTGTACTCCAGGGAGCGGGAAGTGCAGAATCAAATATCGCTGTGATGATTGTACGTTCTAGTATCAATTGTTTGGCGACAATAAAGTATAAAGTATCAAATCTCCTCTCAATTTCCCACCTTTCAAGGAATAAAGTCCTAACCTATTCAATAATTCGTTATAACTCAGGTCCTCCAGTCCCAGCAACATCCTTGTAAATTTTCTCTGCACTCTTTCAACCCTACGTACATCTTTTCAAAACTGCACACAATACTCCAAATTAGGCCTCACCAATGTCTTATACAACTTCAACATATTATGATTGTGCTGTTCCTTTAACTTACTCCAAAATAGATCTAGTCCATCCCTTCTATTTGATGTAAAAATTCTGAAACCCAGGATTGAATACTGAGGCTATATAAGGCGCTGCTGAGTATTGTGAGTGCTTAATGCCCCTTACTTAAGAAACGATGTGCTGACATTGGAGAGAGTTCAGAGGAGGTTAACAAGAATGATTGCGGGAATGAAAGTCAGGAGTGGTTGATGGCCCTGGGTCTGTACTTATTGGAATTCATAAGAGTTCTGTTTGAAACCTATTGAACGTTGAAGGGTTTGGATAGCGTGGATGTGGAGAGGATCTTGCCTATAGTGGGAGAGTCTAGGACCAGAGGATACAGCCTTAGGACTGAGGTACATCCATTTAGAACAGAGATAAGGAATTTCTTCAGCCAGAGGGTAGTGAGTCTGTGGAATTTAGTGCCACAGATGGCTGCAGAGGCCAAGTTATTGGATGTATTTAATGTGGAGGTTGGTTGGTTAGGGTGCCTAAGGTTACAGGTGTGATGGGATCCTGAATTATACTTTATGGACTGTACCTTTAGAGAGAGAGCATGCAGCTGTACAGCACAAACAGCTTGAGTGTGTGTGAGAGCGAGAGAGAGAGAGAAAGAAACAAGCAGCTCGTGGGTTGCCATAGTGACCGAGGGTGGTGCTATGTGATGGACAGCTGGTGCTCAGCATGCTGAGATAAATACAAGGTCAGCTGGTTGACACATGGTTTCGGACACTGAATGAGCTTAGTTGTGCCCACAGAAAGGTGGGTTTTTGGAGATCTGATCAGGAGAATCGATCAGTGGCTCTCGCAGTGTGAAAAAAGGGTGACCGGTGGGAAGTTATTAGTGTGTCCAGTCCTTGCCTGGGTTGATAACTTCACCACAGAAGATGGTCCCTATGTTGTTGTCACATTTGGTAACTTATAAAGGATTTCGGAGGACATCGGAAGATCGACGGCATCAGCTCACCTGAAGAACTAAACACCCCTCTCTCTCTCTCAACACTGCTCAACTCAATAGTACGAACTGAACTCTACCTATCATGGTAAGACTGTATCCAATTACCTCCTAAGCTCAAAGAAGCTTGGGTCTATTATTTCCACACATATATAATCATTGCTAATCTGATATACCTGTATTTTTATTACTGTATTGCATAGTTACTAATAAACGAGCTTTAGAAAATAGCAATACCAGACTCCACGAGGAAATCTGCAGATGCTGGAAATTCAAGCAACACACACAAAAAATGCTGGTGAATGCAGCAGGCCGGGCAGCATCTATAGGAAGAGGTACAATCAACGTTTTGGGCCGAGACCCTTCGCCAGGACCAGACTCCAGGTGTTTTTCCATTTCTGCTGGTTCTTTAACCCGTTACAGGGTACATAACACAGGAAAAAGGGCTGAGAGGGAAATGGATCGGCCATGATGAATTGGTGGAGCAGACTCGAATTGCCTTAATTCTGCTCCCAAGGCTTATGGTGTTATTTAGTACCTATTTCAATCTCAGTGTTGGAACGTGGCCAAGTGGTGAAGGTGTCGGTCTAGTGATCCGAAGGTCGCTAGTTCGAGCCTTGGCTGAGGCAGCGTGTTGTGTCCTTGAGCAAGGCACTGAACCACACATTGCTCTGCGGTGGCACCGGTGCCAAGCTGTATGGGTCCTAATGCCCTTCCCTTGGCAACATCAGTGGCGTGGAGAGGGGAGACTTGCACCATGGGCAACTGCTGGTCTTCCATACAACCTTGCCAGGCCTGCGCCCTGGAAACCTTCCAAGGCACAAATCCATGGTCTCATGAGACTATTTCAATCTCAACTACCCCTGACAGGATGTAACACACCAGGGAAACGGGTCCCCCCTTCAACCCATCTGCTCCAGCTATCCAAAATGCCTAGTTCCGTCTGGCTCTCGGCCTTTTCTTTCCATACTCACTGTCTGCTCGCCATTGTCACCCACATCAGGCTGCAGGCCCCCCTCGCCTTAACCTTGTGTGTCTAGGGCACTGTCCACAGCAGTAAGGCTGCCTTTTCTGTTCACTCTCGTAGAATTGGGGTAGATGACTTATTTCAATCAGATTTATAAATCACTAACGCGAAATTTGTTGTTTTGCGCCGCGGTACAGTGCAAAGACAGGATTACAATAAATTACAGACTATATCAACCACTTCAGAACCTGCAACCCAAAGGCCGTAACGCGGGCGTTTTTAACGTGGCCGCTGGTGTGCGGACTCCCACCGATAGGCGGCGCTCCCCTCGGTGGGCAGATGACATGACACGCGGTCAGGCGGCGGTGCCACGCATGTGTCTTGTGGTTCGCTGCTGGCTGAGCTGGGGAGGGAGGTACAGCGCAGGCGTTTATTGGTTGAATGCCGGCCGCGGAGATATTTTACGCGTGCGTATTGCGGCTGGTTGCCGGCGGGGCTGGTAGTCGTGTGGATTGGCGGGCGGCTCCGGTTTCCGTGGAAACGGCTTAGCGCGGGAGGCCTGAGGCGGCGGCGATGGCGACGGCGACGGCGCAGCGGTTCCAGGCGCTGAGGTGCTGTTTTTGCCAGACGTACCAGGTGCAGCAGGTAGGGAGCCATCGGGGTGGACTGGCCTCAAGTCAGGAGAGCGATGAGAGCTAGCAAAGCGGTATGGACTGGTTAAATGAGTGTGCAAGAACTTGTCCGATTTATAAGAGCTTATCCGTTTTGGAAGGAAAATTAAAACTATAATTGAAATGGCGTTAGAATACAAAGTAACTCAGCAGGTCAGGCAGCACCTATGCAGGCGAATAAACAATTGACATTTCACCGGAGGCTGCGCGAGTCACATGCGATGAGACTGTGCCGACACTGATAAAGTTAAAAGTGAATTTATTAAAGTACATATACGTCACCGTATACAATCCTGAGATTCATTCTCTAGCCGGCATACTCAATAAATCTATAATAGAATCGTAGAACAGTACAGAAACAGGCCCTTCGGCCCGCGATGCTGTGCCCAAACAACTTAAAAAGTAATCAAAATCAGTGTGCCTATCCCTTCAATGTCCTCTTATATTAGCCATTTCTGCCCTCTGTCTTGAACACCTATATCAAGTCACCCCTCATCCACCCGCCGATGTTGCCCGAACTGCTGAGTTCCTCCAGCAGATTGTGCGTTGCTCCACACTGTATCATCTGCAAAATCTGTGTCTCCAAATGCTGTTCAGTGAACCACCCCAGGTTTCATCCTCACCTTCAAACTGGCCCATCTGGTCTGCTCCGCCATTCCATCGTCGGCATTGTTACTTAGTGTACAACTGTTTCTCAGGTGTTACCTGTATCGTCTATAGGGAAGATCAATGCAAAATTTCTTTAATTCAACTTTTGTTTTCCATTACTGATACCAGAAATCATTTTCTATGGCCCCAATATTCAGAGAACAGTACAACCCAGGGACAGGCCGTTCATAGAACAGGACAGCCCAGGGACAGGCCATTCATAGAACAGGACAGCCCAGGGACAGGCCATTCATAGAACAGGACAGCCCAGGGACAGGCCATTCATAGAACAGGACAGAACAGGGACAGGACATTCAGAGAACAGTACAGCCCAGGGACAGGACATTCAGAGGACAGGACAGAACAGGGACAGGCCATTCATAGAACAGGACAGCCCAGGGACAAAACATTCAGCCCTCAATTTTGTTCCAAACCAGCTGAAAAGCAAATCAAAAATAGCCAAACACGAATCCCTACTACCTACACCATGTCCATACCCCTCCATCTTCCTTACATCATGTTCCTATCCAATGTCTCAAAAGCCCCTAATGTACTTTCCTCTATCGCCATACCAGGCAGCACCTTCCAGGCATCCACCACTCTCAGTAAAAAATAAACTTACCCCTCACATCTCCCTTGAACCTACGCCCTTTCACCTTGCCCTCTGGTATGAGACAGTTCAACCCCGGGAAACGGATACTCTGTCCACTCTGTCTGTGCCTCTCATAATCTTATTCCGGAGGCCTAATCAGCGGCCAGAGCAGAGCACAGCGTCGAGATTTCACGCAGGTTGGTGACACTTGTTTAAATGGAGAGCTTTGCTTCGCAGCTGTTCGCACATTCCGGAGGCCCAGTCAGCAGTGGGAGCAGAACAATGTGAATCAGTTAAAAGTACAGAAGGGGCAAGTGGGGCAGCCATTGTTAGGAGTAGGAGTGTCAGGCTTTGGCTTGAAAGAGGTGTTGGCTCCGGATAAGCTTCTGTTAAGGTTCACTATTTTCCCCTCTTGCTGTACGAGTGTAGTAAATAGCCACTGTGTGCCCTTCATGTCGGATGTTGGAGTCCTGGGGGACCCAGAGGACCACATCTGCATGAAGTGCATCAGCTGCAGCTCCTTGAAGACCGCGTTGGAGATCTGGAGCAGCAACTGATGACCATTGGCTTGTAAGGAAAATGATTGGAGTTATAGTGAAGTAGTCGCCCCGAAGTTGCAGGAGACCGATAGCCGGGTGACTGTCTGGAGAAATGGAAAGGTGAACAGGCAGTTAGTGCTAAGCACCCCTGAGGCCATTCCCCTCAATAATAAGTATACTGTTTTGGATACTGTTGTGGGGGGTGATCGCCCACTAGGTTACTGGCACTGAGCATAGGTCTGTGGTGCAGAAGGGAAAGAGGGAGAAGAGGGGAGCTGTAGTGATAAAGGACTCAATAGTCAGGGGAACAGACAGGAAATTCTGTGGACATGAACAGGACAATGGATGGTATGTTGCCTCTCAGGTTCCAGGGTCAGGGATGTCTCGGATCGTGTCCACAACATTTTGGAGCAGGAGAGAGAACAGCCAGATGTCTTATTGGAACCAATGACATAGGCAGAAAAAGCAAAGAGGTCCTGAAAAGAGAATTTAGAGACCTTGTTAGAAAGCTGGGAAGCAGGACTTCTAGGGTAGTAATTTCTGGATTGCTGCCTGTTCCACGCACTGGTGAGAGTAGGAACAGCATGATTTGGCAAATTAATGCGTGGCAGGGAAGCTGCTGCAGGGGGGCAGGGCTTCAGGTTCTCGGATCATTGGGATCTCTTCTGGGGTAGGTATGACCTGCTCAAAAGTGACGGGTTGCACCTGAACCCGAGGGAGACCAATATTCTTATGGGCAGGTTTGTTAGAGCTGATGGGGAGGGTTTAAAGTAATTTGGCGGGGGTTGGAAACCAGAATGAAGGGTCTCAGGATAGGACGGATGGTAAAAAAGCAAAGATAGCGTGCAACCAGACTGTCATGAAGGGCAGGCAGATGATAGGACAAAATTGCAGCCAGCATGGTGAGTATCAGTGGATTAAGGATGCAGAATCAAAAAGGATAGCAAATACAGTACTCAAAGTGTTATATTTCAATGCATGGAGTATAAGAAATAAGGTGGATGATCTTGTTGCACTACTACAGAGTGTCAGGTATGACGTGACTATCACTGAATCACGGCTGAAGGATGGTTGGAGTTGGGAGCTGAATGTCCAAGGTTACATGTGGTATTGGAGGAATGAGAAGGTAGGCATAGAAGGTGGCATGCCTCTGCTGGTAAAGAATGGCATCAAATCATTAGAAAGATGTGCTAAAGGATCAGAATATCTTGAATCCTTGTGGGTTGAGTTAAGAAACCTCGAGGGTAAAAGGACCGTGATGGCAGTTATATATAGGCCTCCCAACAATGGCTGGGAGATACACCACACATTACAGCAGGAAATAGAAAAGAAGTCAAAAGGACAATGTTACGATAGTGTTGGGAGATTTTAACATGCACATCAATTGGGGAAAATCAGATTGGTAATGGATCTCAAGAGAGTTAGTTTATTGAATGCCTGTGAGATGGCTTTTTAGAGCAGCTTGTCGAGGAACTTACTATGGCATCAGCTATACTGGATTGGGTGTTATGAAATAAACAGACTATTAGGGAGCTTAAGGTAAAAGTGCCCTTGGGAGCCAATGATCACAATATGATTGAGTTCAACTTGAAATTTGATAGAGTGAAAGTAAAGTCTGACATAGCAGTATTTCAGTGGAGTAAGGGAAATTACAGTGGTATGAGAGAGGAGTTGACCAAAGTAAATTGGGAGGAGCATCTGGCAGGGATGACAGCAGAGCAGCAATGGCGTGAGTTTCTGGGGAAAATGAGGAAGGTGCAGGACTGGTGTATTTCAAGAACTAAGAAATACTTAAATGGCAAAATAGTTCAACTGTGGCTGACAAGGAAAGTTGAAACTAATGTAAAAACAAAGGAGAGAGCATACAACAAAGCAAAAATTGTCACGTTCCTGTGACGGGTTAAAGATCCAGAAGAAATGGAAAACACTTTGGAGTCTGGTATTGCTATTAATTAATGGTATTTATTAGTAACTACGCAATGCAGTAATATAAAATCAGGTATATCAAACAGGTTAGCGATGATTTTATATATATACATACATACATACACACACACACACACACACACACACACACACGTGTGGAAATATATGAAAACCAAGCTTCTTCGAGTCTAGGGGTAAATAGATAGTCTTACAATGATGAGTAAAGTTCAGTTCAGTTCGTGGTATTGAGTTGAGTAGTGATAGACAGAGAGAGATTTGAGTCTTCAGGTGAGCTGACGGCGTCAATCTTCCCGTTGTTCTCCGAAATCTTTTAGAAGTCACCGACTGTGACCGCAACAAAGGGGACCGTTCTCCTGTGGTGAAATTATCAACCCAGGCGAGGGTCGGGCACACGAATAACTCCCCACCTGTCACACCCTTTTTACACTACAAGAGCCACTGATCGATCCTCCCGATGGATCCTCCAAAGCCCAGCTTTCTGCGGGCACAACAAACCTCATTCAGTGTCCAAAACCATGTGTCTGCGGGTCTAACAGCTGACCTTCTATTTATCTCATCATGCTGAACACCAACTGTCCATAAAGCAGCTCCTCCCTTCTCTCTCTGTAGGAACTTAGTCATAGTCATACTTTATTGATCCCGGGGGAAATTGGTTTTCGTTACAGTTGCACCATAAATAATAAATAGTAATAGAACCATTAATAGTTAAATAGTAATATGTAAATTATGCCAGTAAATTATGAAATAAGTCCAGGTCCAGCCTCCAAGGGAGGAGTTATAAAGTTTGATGGCCACAGGCAGGAATGACTTCCTATGACGCTCTGTGCTGCATCTCAGTGGAATGAGTCTCTGGCTGAATGTACTCCTGTGCCCAACCAGTACATTATGTAGTGGATGGGAGACATTGTCCAAGGTGGCATGCAACTTGGACAGCATCCTCTTTTCAGACACCACCGTGAGAGAGTCCAGTTCCATCCCCACAACATCACTGGCCTTACGAATGAGTTTGTTGATGCTGTTGGTGTCTGCTACCCTCAGCCTGCTGCCCCAGCACACAACAGCAAACATGATAGCACTGGCCACCACAGACTTGTAGAACATCCTCAGCATCATCCAGCAGATGTTAAAGGACCTCAGGCTCCTCAAGCTGCCAGTGTCCTTGCAAAAGTGTAAACATGCTGTGAGCAGTCTTCGTGTCTCTCTCTGTCTCTCTGTCTCTCTCACACTCACACACTTCATAGGGATAATTCAGGATACCAACACAAAATAAACAGGAAGATTGGGGATTGGGAAGCTTTTAACAACCTACAGAGCGCAACTAAATGAATCATTAGAAGGGAAAAGATGAAAAATGAAAGCAAGATAGCAAACAATGCCAATGTGGATAGTAAAAGCTTTTTCAAGTCTGTAAAAAAGAAGTGAGAATGGATATAGGACTACTAGAAAATGAGGCTGGAGAAGTAATAACAGGGCACAAGGAGATGGCTGATGAACTAAATGAGCATTTAGCATCATTCTTCATTGTGGAAGACTCTAGTAATATACCTGATGTTGTAGTGTGTGAGTGAAGAGAAGTGGGTGCAGTTACTATTACAAGGAAGTTGCTCAAAAAGCTGGAAGACCTTAAGGGTACATAAGTCACCCAGACGAGAGGAACTGCACCCTAGGGCTCTGAAAGAGGTAGCATGAGAGATTGTGGAGGCATTAGTAATGATCTTTCAAAAATCATTGGACCCTGTCATGGTACCAGAGGACTGGAAATTGCAAATGTCACTTTGCTCTTTAAGAAAGGAGGAAGGCAGCAGAGAAAGGAAACTTAAAGACCAGTTAGCCTGACCTCAGTGGTTGGGAAGATGTTGGAGTCAATTGTTAAGGATGAGGTGATGGAGTACTTGGTGACACAGGACAAGCTAGGACAAAGTCAGCATGGTTTCCTTTAGGGAAAATCCTGCATGACAAACCTGTTGGATTTCTTTGAGGAGATTACAAGTAGGATAAATAAAGGAGATGCGGTAGATGTTGTATATTTGGACTTTCAGAAGGCCTTTGGCAAGGTGCCACATATAAGGCTGTTTACCAAGTTAAGAGTCTGTGGTATTACAGGAAAGTTACTAACATGGTTAGAGCATTGACTGGATTAGTAGGAGGCAGTTACTAGGAATAAAAGGATCCTTTTCTGGTTGGCTGCCAGTGATTAGTGGTGTTCTGCAGGGGACAATGATGAGACCACTTCTTTTTGTGTTTATCATGCGAGGAATGCTTCATGGCTCTGGGTCTGTACTCGCTGGAATTTGGAAGGATGGGGGGGATCTCATTGAAACCTTTCTAATGTTGAAAGGCCTAGTAGAGTAGATGTGGAAAAGATGTTTTCCCATGGTCTGGGACAAGAGGGCACAGCCTCAGGATAGAGGGGCGTCCATTTAAAACAGCTGCGGAGAAATTTCTTTAACCAGAGGGTGGTGAATCTGTGGAATTTATTACCACAGGCAGCTCTGGAGGCCAGGACATTGGTTTATTTAAGGCAGAGCTTAGTAGGTTCTTGATTGGCCACGGCATCAAAGGTTACCGGGATAGCACATGCCCTCCAAACCAGGCAGCATCCTGGTAAACCTTTTCAGTACCCGCTCCAAAGCCTTGACACCCTTCTCTAATGGGGAGACCAGAATTGTACTCAATACTCCAGATGTGGCTTAACCAGAGCTTCATGAAGCTGCAACACAACTTCCTGATTTTGAACTCAATGCCTTGATTAATAAAAGCAAGCAATCCATAACCCTACTTAACCACACAATTGAGTTCTGTGGCCACTTTCAAGGAGCTATGAACTTGGACCCCAGGATCTCTGCTCAGCAACACTGTTAAGTGTCTTGTCCTTAACTGTAGACTGTCTCCTTGCATTTAAAAGACTGCACGGACTGGCTGTTCAACCAGAGTGCAATAGAAGTTGAGTGAACTTGTCCCCTCTGGTTCAAGAGCCTGATGTTTGGTGGTGGAGGGGGGGGGGTAACAAGTGTTCCTGAACCTGATGGTTTTGGTCCTGATGCTCCTGTACCACCTTCCTGATGGCAGCAGTGAGAAGAGAGCATGGCCTGAATGGTGGGTGTCCCTGACGATGATGCTGCTTTCCTGTGACAATGCTCTGTGTGGATGTGCTCAGTGGTAGAGAGGGCTTTACCTGTGATGGACTGGGCCATTTTCACTACTTTTTGTAGGATTTTCCATTCAAAGGCATGAGTATTTCCATACCAGGCTGTGATGCACCCAGTCAATATACTCTCCACTACACATTTATCAAAGTTTGTCAAAGCTTTAGTTGTCATGCCGAGTCTTTGCAAATTCCTAAGTAAGTGGAGGCGCTGCTGTGCTCTCCTTGTCATTGCACTTGCGTGCTGGGGCCAGGACAGAATGATAACATCAATTAATTTAAAGTTGCTGATCCTCCATTGAAGACTGGCTCATGGACCTCCAGTTTCATTGACACCCATGGTTGTTCCACAGATGATCTCAGATTCATTAGCTCCAGTAGTTAAAAATTACACTGATTAGCAGTAACCAGCAAATCTATTCCACTGCTTTGTTCAAGTAACTGTCATTTGAACATAGAGTATCACAGGCTATTATGCCCACAATATTGTGCTGAACTTTCAACCAACTCTTAAGATCAATCTAACACTTCCCTCCCACATAACCCTCCATGTGTTCTATCATGTGTCTTTCTGAGAGTTTCTTAAATGTCTCTAATGTATCTGCCTCTGCCACCACCCCTGGCAGGGTGTTCAAGGCACCCACCACTCTGTGTAAAAACAAAACACAACTAACCTCTGACATTTCCCCCCCCCATACATTCCTCTAATCACCTGAAGATTATGCCCCCTTGTATTAGCCATTTCTGCCGTGGGAGAAGGACCCTGGCTGTCCACTCTATGTCTCTTATCATCTTTTTGTGAGAAACTTATACAATATTAATGACTTTTAATTAAGTTTTTTTCATTTTAGGTTAAAAAGAGCAAGAAATGGAACTGCAAATTATGTGGAGAGAAACAGTCAGTGCTGAAGGTAAGCTTCAAAGTACAATTATTCTCAAAGTTTGTATACCATATACAACCTTGAGATTGTCTTCTTGCAGGCAGCCACAAAACAAAGATACATAATAGAAATCACGAGAAACCTCAAAGACTGACAAACATCTAATGTATGCAAAAAAACAAATTGTACAAAGAATAAAAAAAATAATACACATAACATAAACTGCAGAGCCTTCAAAAGTGAGTCCACTGCCACGGAGCTAGTTCAGTGCTGCAGGCCACAGCCATGGAGCCGGTTCGGGAGCCCAATGGCTACAGGCCACAGCCATGGAGCTGGTTCAGTGCTGGAGCCGGTTCAGTGCTGCAGTCGGTTCAGGAGCCCAGTGGCTACAGACCACAGCCATGGCAAGAATTGGATGATTTGGCAGGTGAATGTGTGGCTGATGAACAGATGCACGGAGCAGGGGTTCAGATTTACGGGTCATTGAGATCTGGAAAAGGTATGACCTGTATAAGTGGGGCGGGTTATACCTGAACCTGACGGGTACAATATCCTTGCAGGCAGGTTAGCTAGACTTTTTCAGGAGGGTTTAAAATAATTTGGTGGGGGGATGGGAACTGGAGTGAAAGTGCTGAAGATGAGGTAGCTGTTTTACAAACAGGCAATATGTAGTGTGAAGAAGCTGTTGATGGGGCATAATTGCAGTCAACCGGATGAATTGCAACATAAAGGGCGGACAAAATCAAAAAGGGTGAATAGAGGACTGAAAGTTTTGTATTTGATTGCGCCCAGTATACGGAATAAGGTAGATGAATTTGCAGCACAGTTACAGATTGGCATGTATGATGTTGTAGGCATCACTGAATCATGGCTGGAAGAAGATTATAGCTGGGAGCTTAATGTCCAAGCCTATATATTGAAAGGACAGGCAGGAAAGCAGAGGGAGTAATGTTGCTCTATTGGTCAAAAATGAAATCAGATCATTAGAAAGAGGTGACATGGGGTTGGAAGGTTTTGAATCATTGTGGATAGAGCTAAGGAACTGCAAGGGAGTTGTATACAGGCCCCTAAACAGTGGTAAGGATGTAGTCTACAAATTACAACAGGAGATGGAAAATTCAAGCCAAAGGGGCAATGTTACAATAGTCATGGAGGATTTCATTATGCAGGAAGATTGGGAAAATCAGGTTGGTGCTGGATTCCAGGAAGGGGAATTTCAAGAGTGCCTATGAGATGGCTTTTTAGAGCAGCTCATGGTTGAGCCCACCAGGGGATCAGCTATTCTGGATTGGATGTTGTGCAATGAACCAGAATTGATAAGAGAGCTTAAGGTAAAAGAACCTTACGGGGAAGGTGATCATCATGAATTTGCCCTGAAATTTGAGAAGGAGAAACTGAAGAAGGCTTGGGAGAAAATCTGCAGCTTTCAATGGTTCTCGACTAATTCTTTGACTTGGAGAGAACATTGTTGGAAAAACATTATAAGATACTTCAAGACCCCACATCAGGAAAAATATAAAGATACAAATGTGATGTGTTGGAGAAGGTGCGGCTCCAAGGAGGCAAATCACTTTCATATTTTTTGGGATTGCCCTAAATTGTCTATTTTGGGAAGGTATTCATAGAACATTAGTTAAGGTACTTTGGTCCCAGATACCTCTGAACTTTGAGACGCTCTATTTGGGGCATGTATTGTTTCTTGAACAGAAGGAAGATATAAAGTTGCTGCAGGCCCTCTTAGCGGCAAGTAAGAAATCAATCACTAGAAAATGGCTAAATCCAATACCACCTACATTAGAAGATTGGTACGAAATTATCTTGGAAATATTTAAAATGGAAAAGTTGACTTACTCCCTGAGAACTCAAAAAGAAAAATTTTATCAAATCTGGAATAAATGGATTGAATATATAACCCCAATGCGAGCAGACTTTAGATGACTCTCCTAATGATTTATACTACTCTTCTCATCAACACAGTAATATTGCTAACGTAAGCACCCCTAGTCTAAATATTTGTTTTTTTTTTGTTTTCTTTTGGAAAATAGAGAATTAACACAAGTAAAGGGAAAGATTTGGGAAAGGGAGAAAAAAATGAAAAAATTAAGTAAATAAGTACATAGGGATTGGATAATTATGTCTGCGGGCAGGAGCAAGCATGAACAAATTAGGATATAAACACCTACAATGGTTGATACATAGGCTTATATACAACATTTTGGACCAGTGGAAATGGTCCAGAAGGGTTATATGGAAACTATTATTACCATTTTTCTTAACAACTAATTCCATTACTTAGCCTAATAGGTTAGATTTACCACAGTACATAATTATCTATTTAAATGTTTATTTTCCTTTTATATCATCTCAATGTGTACTTAAGAATGTATAAATAATTGTAGTTTTATACATATAAAAAAATGGAAAAGGTTATATGTGTGAAAAAAGTACATGATATTTGTGAATTCCTTATCCAAATAAAAATAAAATTAAAAAAAAAGAAAAGAGCACTGGCAGGGATGATGACAGAGCTGCAATGGCTGGAATTTCTGGAAGCAATTCGGAAGGCACAGGATATATACATCCCAAAGAGGAAGAAGTATTCTAAAGGAAAGATGACACAATCGTGGCGAGCAAGAGACATCAAAGCCAATGAGAGCATATAATAGAGCAAAATTTAGTGAGAAGTTAGAGGATTGAGATGGTTTTAAAAAGCAACAGAAAGCAACTAAAAAAAAGGTAATTAGAAAGTAAAGAAAGAAGAAGAAAGCCCTTAACTCCAAGTGGAGTCATTGGGACACCGTCATGATGGCGTCTTTTAGCAGGTTTTCTTATTTTTACGAAGCCAAGTTGCTAGCTCGATGCTCAACCCAGCATGGATGGAAAGTGTGGATGGGAGCCGGCTGGGTTCGAACTCAGGAGCCTTCACTCTGAAGTCCAGCGCTGATGCCACTACGCCACCAGCTGGCTATTAGAAAGTAAAGATAAGACCATAAGCCATAGGAGCAGAATTAGGTTATTCAGTCCATCGAGTTTGCTCCACCATTCCACATTGACTGATCACGGATCCCACTCAACCCCATATATCTACCTTCTCGCCATATCCTTTAATGCCCTGACCAATCAGGAAAAATCAACTTCTGCCTTAAATATACCCACGGTCTTGGCCTCCATCAGTCTGTGGCAGAGCATTCCATAGATTTACTACTCTCTGGCTAAAAAACTTCGTCTTTACTTCTGTTCTAAAGGGTTATCCCTCAATTTTGAGGCTGTGCCTTCTAGTTCTGGATACCCCCACCATAGGAAACATCCTCTCCATATCCACCCTATCTAGTCCTTTCGACATTTGGTAGGTTTCAATGCAATTCCCCTGCATTCTTCTAAATTCCAGTGAGTGCAGGCCCAAAGCTGCCAAATGTCCCTCGTGTTAACCCCTTCATTCCCAGAATCATCCTCGTGAACCTCCTCTGGAATCTCCCCAATGACAACACATCCTTTATGAGATATGGGGCCCAAAACTGTTGACAATACTCCAAGTGTAGCCTGACTAGTGTCTTATAAAGGGTCAGCATTATCTACTTGCTCTGATATTCTATTCCCCTTGAAATAAATGCCAATATTGCATTTGCCTTCTTTACCACAGACTTAACCTGTAAATTAACTTTCTGGGAGCTTTGCATGAGGACTCATTTTGCACATTTTTCCAATTTGTCTAAGACCTGCTGCTTCCTCAGCACTACCGACCCCTCCACCTATCTTCGTATCATTCGCAAACTTTGCCACAAAGTCAGCAATTCCATTATGTAAATCATTGACAAACAAAGTAAGAAGCAGTGGTCCCAATACTGACCCTTGAGGAACACCATTAGTCACCATCAGCCAACCAGAAAAGGCCCCTTTATTGCTGCCTCCTGCCTGTCAGCCATTCTTCTATCCATGTCAGTATCTTTCCTGTAATGCCATAAGATTTTATCTTGTAAAGCAGCCTCATGTGTGGCACCTTATCAAACGCCTTCTGAAAATCCAATTAAATGAAAGCCACTGCCTCTCCTTTGTCCACCCCGCTTGCTGCTTCCTCGAAGAACTCTAACAGATTTGTCAGGCAAGATTTCCCTTGTACTGAAACCATGCTGTCTATGACTTATTTCATCATTAGTCTCCAAGTACCTTGAAACCTCATCCTTAATAATAAACCTGCACTTTCCCAACCACTGAGGTTAGGCTAACTGGCCTATAATTTCCTTTCTTTTGACTTCTTCCTTTAGAGAGGACTGACATCTGCAATCTTCCAGTCCTCTATGATTCTTGAAAGATCATGACCAATGCATCCATTGTCTCTTCAGCAACCTCTGGGATGTAGTCCATCTGGTCCAGGTGACTTATCCACCTTAAGACTTTTTAGTTTGCCCGGCACTTTTCCTTTGTAATAGCAATGGCACTCACTCCTGCTCCCTGATGCTCATGGACCTCAGGCATACTGCTGGTGTCTTCCACAGTGAATTTCTGCCATTTCTTTGTCCCCCAATACTACCTCACCAATGTTATTTTCCAATGGTCTAATATCAACTCTCACCTCTCTTTTACTCTTTATATAACTGAAAAAACATTTGGTATCCTGCTTTATATTATTAGAAACATAGAAAACATACAGCACGATACAGGCCATTCGGCCCACAAAGCTGTGCCGAACATGTCCTTATCTTAGAAATTATCTAGGATTACCCATAGCCCTCTATTTTTCTGAGCTTCATGTACCTGCCCAGGAGTCTCTTAAAAGACACTATTGTATCCGCCTCCACCACCGTTGCCGGCAGCCCATTCCACGAACTCACCACCCTCTGCGTTTTTTAAAAAAAAACTTACCCCTGACATCTCCTCTGTACCTACTTCCGAGCACCTTAAACCTGTGCCCTTTTGTGCTAGCCATTCCAGCCCTGGGAAAAAGACTCTTGACTATCCACACGATCAATGCCTCTCATTATCTTGTACACCTCTATCAGGTCACCTCTCATCCTCTGTCACTCCAAGGAAAGAAGGCTGAGTTCACTCAAACTATTCTCATAAGGCATGCTCCCCAATCCAGGCAACATCCTTGTAAGTCTCCTCTGCACCCTTTCTATGGTTTCCAGGTCCTTTCTGTAGTGAGATGACCAGAGCTGAGCACAGTACTCCAAGTGGGGTCTGACCAGGGTCCTATATAGCTGCAACATTACTTTTCGGCTCCTAAACTCAATCCTACGATTGATGAAGGCCAATGCACCGTATGCTTTCTTAACTACAGATTCAACCTGCGTAGCAGCTTTGAGTATCCTATGGACTTGGACCCCAAGATCCCTCTGATCCTCCACACTGCCAAGAGTCTTACCATTAATACTATATTCCTACCAGAATGAACCACCTCACACTTATCTGGGTTGAACTTCATCTGCCACTTCTCAGCCCAGTTTTGCATCCTATCAGTGTCTCGCTGTAACCTCTGACAGCCCTCCACACCATCCACAACACCCCCAACCTTTGTGTCATCGGCAAATTTACTAACTCATCCCTCCACTTCTTCATCCAGGTCATTTATAAAAATCACGAAGAGTAGAGGTCCCAGAACAGATCCCTGAGGCACACCACTGGTGACCGACCTCCATGCAGAATAAGACCCATCTACAACCATTCTTTGCCTTTTGTGGGCAAGCCAATTCTGGATCCACAAAGCAATGTCCCCTTTGATCTCATGTCTCCTTATTTTCTCAATAAGCCTTGCATGGGGTACCTTATCAAATGCCTTGCTGAAATCCATGTATACTACATCTACTGCTCTACCTTCATCAATGTGTTTAGTCACATCCTCAAAAAATCCAATCAGGCTTATAAGGTACGACCTGCCTTTGACAAAGCCATGCTGACTATTCCTAATCATATTATACTTCTCCAAATGTTCATAAATCCTGCCTCTCAGGATCTTCTTCATCAACTTGCCCTCATATTATTGGCTAGTCTGCCCTCATATTTCATCTTTTCCCTTCTTATTGCTTTTTTAGTTGCCTTTTGTTGGATGTTAAAAGCTTCCCAATCATTCAACTTCCTACTCACTTTTGCTACCTTATATGCCCTCTCCTTGGTATTTATGTAGTCCTTAACTTCCTTTGTCAGCCATGGTTGCCAACCCCAGCCATTTGAGAACAACTTCTTCTGTGGGACATATCTATCCTGCGTCTTGTGAACTATTCCCAGAAACTTCAGCCATCTCTATTCTGCTATCATCCCCACCAGTATCCCCCTCCAATCCACCTGGGCAAGCTCCTCTCTCATGCCTCTATAATTCCCTTTATTCCACTGAACAGAGTACATGACCTTTATTCCATTGTGATACTGATACATGTGAGTTGTGCTTCTCCCTCTCAAATTGCAGTATGAATTCAATCATATTATGATCACTGCCTCCTAAGAGTTCCTTTATTTTAAGCACCCTGATAAGATCTGGTGTTTACACAACACCCAATCTAAGATCGCCTTTCCCCCGGTAGGCTCAAGCACAAGCTGCTTTAAAAAGTCACCTCGTAGTCATTCAACAAATTCCCTCACTTGCAATCCGATGCCGGCCAGATTTTCCCAAACCCCTTTCATATTGAAGTCTCCCATTACAGTTGTGTGACTACCCTTATTACTTGCCTTTTCCAGCTCCCTTTTCAATCTTAACCCCACATCTTGGCTACTATTTTGAGGCCTATATATGATTCCCATAATGGTTTTTCTTAACTTCATCCACAAAAATTTGACATTCTCTGACCCTATGTCAGCTCTTTCTAAAGATGTAATTCCATCTCTTACCAACAAAGCCACACCACCGCCTATGCCTTCCTGCCTGTCCTTTTGATACAAAGTATATCCTTTGATGTTGAGCTCCCAACTATGGCCTTCTTTCAGCCACGACTCAGTGATGCCCACAACGTCATACCGACCAATATGTAATTGTGCCACGAGTTTGTCCACCTTATTCCGGATGCTACGTGCATTTAAATACAGCACCTTCAGTCCTGCATTCTTTATCCTTTTGAATTTTGCTTGTGGCACAATTTAACTCTGTTCTGTCTGCATTTGTACCCGAAGATGGACTACAAAAGTAGCTAGCTAATAATATTAAAGAAGATAAACAAAAGTTTCTTCAGATACCATAAAGTGTAAAAGAGAGACGAGTGGATATTGGACTACTGGAAAACGATGCTGGAGAGGTAGGAATGAGGGACAACAAAATGGCAGAAGAACTGAAGTATTTTGTGTCAGTCTTCACTGTGGAAGGCACTAGCAGTTTTGATGGAAGCTCTAGGTGTGAGGGGTCATGTGAAGTTACCATTACTAGATAGGAGGTTCTTAGGAAATGGTAGATAGGTCACCTGGACTAGATGGTGTACACCCTTGGGTTCTGAAGGAGGTCGATGAAGAGATCCTGGAGGCAATAGTAATGATCTTTCAAGAATCATTGAATGGTTCTGGAAGACTGAAAATTTGCAAATATCACTCCACTCTTCAAGAAGGGAGAGAGGCAGAAGAAAGGAAACTACAGGCCAGTTAGTCTGACCTCAGTGGTTGGGAAGATGTTGGAGTCGATTATTAAGATGAGGTCTCACAATACAGAAACACATGATAAAATAGGTCGCAGTCAGTATGTTTTCCTAAAGGGAAAATCTTACCTGACAAATCTGTTGGTGAAGAAATAACAAGCAGGATGGACACAGGAGAATCAGTTGATGTTGCGTACTTGGATTTTTTTCAGAAGGCCTTTGACAAGGTGCCACACTTGAGGTTGCTTAACAAGCTACGAATCCATGGTGTTAGAGGAAAGATTCTCGCAGATTGAGCAGTGACTGATTGGCAGGAGGCAAAGAGTGCAAATAAAAGTCTTTTCTGGTTGGCTGCCGGTGACTAGTAGTGTTCCACAGGGCTCTGTGTTGGGACTGATTCTTTTTACGTTGCACATCAATGATTTGGGTGATGGAATTAATGATTTTATTGCAAAGTTTACAGGTGATATGAAGGTAGATGGGGGGGCAGGTAGTTTTGAAGAAGCTATAGAAGGACTTAGATTAGGATAATATGCAAAGAAATGGCAGATGGAACAGTGTTAGGAAGTGTACAGTCGTGCACTTTGGTAGAAGAATGAAAAGGTTGACTATGTCCTAGATGGAGAGGAAAAAATACAAAAATCTGAGGTGCAAAGGGGCTTGGGAATCCTTGTGCAGGATTCCCTAAAGGTCAATTTGCAGGTTGAATCTGTGGTGAGAAAGGTAAATGTAATGTTAGCATTCATTTCATGAGGACTAGAATATAAAAGTAAGAATATAATGTTGAGACTTTATAAAGCACTGGTGAGGCCTCACTTGGAGTATTATGAGCAGTTTCGGGCCCTTTATCTTAGAAAGGATTTGCTGAAGCTGGAGAGGGTTCAAAGGAGTTTCAGGAAAGTGGTTCCAAGATTGAGTGGATGTGGAGAGGATGTTTCTTATGGTGGGAGAGTTTAAGACCAGGGGATACAGCCTCAGAATAGAGGGGCGTCCTTTTAGAATGGAAATGAGGAAAAGTTTCTTTTGCCAGAGAGTGGTAAATCTGTAGAAGTCTTTGCCACCAGCAGCTATGGAGGCCCATTCTTTATGTATATTTAAGACAGAGGTTGATAGATTCTTGATTTGTCAGGGCCATGAAAAGATATGGGGAGAAGGCAGGAGATTGGGGCTAAGAGGAAAATTGGATCAGCCATGATGAAATGGCACTGCATACTCTGGGCCAAGTAGCCTCCACTAGTCACGGGTCTCCACTCAGAGAGTGCAGCCACTGTCTGACTTCTCCCACAAAGCCAATGTCTAACCCAATTTGCTGCCTCATCTTGACTGCTTAACGACTGAACCTTCTTGACCAACCTTCTATGCGGGACTTTGTCAAATGCCTTGCTAAAGTCCACGTAGACAACATCCACTGCCTTGCCTTCATTGACTTTCTTGGTAACTTCCTTGAAAAACTTTATAAGATTGGTTAGACATAACTTATTACACACAAAGCCATGCTGACTATCCCTTATCAGTTTGCTTGTATGTTATGTAATGACATATATACAAATAACTGCTTAGTATGATTTCTAGTGGGCACAATATGTCCAGTATATGCTAGTTCAATGTTTCCCTAGTGGTTATATTGATATGATTCTGGAAACTTCTCTTGGTGCTGTATTGATTGAATAAGAACTATCTCATTGATTGATTCTTATCTACAAATTTGAATTGAACTTGGTATCTTAGTCTCTATGTCTTTAAGCCTTCTACTTCTTTTACTATGCCTTGTTCTATCAATGCTTAATAAAATGATCATGAATCAACAAGTTTTGTGCCTCTTTCCTGACATCTGAAAGAATTTTGGATTTAAACATCTGAAACTAATGGGAGCCTGCCCTAAAAAGTGCAGGTTTTGTTTCTCTAATTCTTTTTCCTCGTGCTTAATATGTAACAATCTTGTCAGGTATACGGCCAGGGCTCAGGGTCTGATTGCCGACAGCACGTACAGAAGCTAAACATGCTGAGAGGGATGAAGATGCAGGCGATGGAAGCCACTACTTGGTAACCTATCATCTTTTTGTGTGGGGATAATAATGTTATCTGTAGAGGTGCAAAGTTCAAAGTAAATTTGTTATCAACGTACACAGCACTGTGCAAAAATCTTAGGTACATGTGTATATAGATACAGATATATAGAGAGAGACAGAGACAGACACTTAATGAATACCTTGCTTCCGTATTCACTAGTGGAAGGACCTTGGCAATTGTGGGGATGACTTACAGCAGACTGAAATGCTTGAGTTTATAGACATTAAGAAAGAGGATGTGCTGGAGCTTTTGAAGATATTAAATTAGATAAGTCGCCAGGATCGGACAAAATATACCCTAGGCTACTCTGGGAAGCGAGGGAGGAGGTTGCTGAGCCTCGGGTGATGGGCTTTGCATCATCAGTAGGGATGGGAGAAGTAGTTGAGGATTGGAAGGTTGCAAATGTTGTTCTCTTGTTCAAGAAAAGGAGTAGAGATAACCCAGGAAATTATAGACCAAAGAGTCTTACTTCAGTGGTGGGCAAGTTGTTGGAGAAGACCCTGAGAGGCAAGATTTATGAGCATTTGGAGAGACATAATCTGATTAAGGATAGTCAGCATGGCTTGTCAAGGGTAGGTCATGCGTTATGAACTTGATTGAATTCTTTGAGAATGTAACAAAACACATTGATGAAGGTAGAGAAGTGATGGTAGTGTATATCGGTTTCAGTAAGACATCTGATAAGGTTCTCCATACGAGGCTCATTCAGAAAGTAAGGAGGCTTGGGGTCCAAGGAGACCTTGCTTTGTGGATCCAGAATTGGCTTGCCCACAGAAGGTAAAAGGTGGTTGTAGATGGTTCGCATTCTGCGTGGAGGTCGGTGACCAGTGGTGTTCTGGGACCCCCCTCCCCTTTGTGATTTTTATAAATGGCCTGGAGAAGGAAGTAGAAGGGTGGGTTATTAAGTTTGCTGATGACAGAAAAGTTGGGGGTGTCGTGGATAGTCTGGAGGGTTGTCAGGGGTTACGGCGCGACATTGATAGGATGCAGAACTGGGCTTAGAAGTAGCAGTTCAACCCAAATAAGTATGGAGTGCTTCATTTTAGTAGATCAAATTTGAAGACATATTAATATAATATTAATGGTAAGACTCCTGGCAGTGTGGTGGATCAGTGAGATCTTGGTGACCATGTCCATAGGACACTCAAAGCTGCTGCACGAGATTTCCTGGTGGTGGCTGATGGAGTAACAGCAATCTGCCGTTGCTCCAATTTTAATTATCTTACTATTTCCAGCCTGTCTTGAAACTTTTTTTTAAGTGTGATATTCTTTCATTATGGCTGGAAGGAGTGCCAGAGGTACTAAAAAGGATGATTTTCCTGCCTCTTTGGATTCTATTATGGAATTGCTACAAAGTCATACACGAGAAGCCTCTGAGAAGTTTCAACAATTCAGCACTGAATTTAAACAGGTAGATGGTAAATTGGACTCTATTCAACAAACTCTTAATGAACATGATAAACATATCAAGAATAATGAGGAAATTTTGTTGGCTCTGGAAACGGAAGTGGATGAATTCCAGAAGATTGGTGAAAAGCAGTCTAAGTCCAACGAAAAGTTAAGACAGAAGATCATCGACCTAGAAAATAGAAGTAGAAGGAACAACTTACGGGTTCTGGGTCTCGAAGAATTAATCGAAGGTAACCATCCTATGGAGTTTTTTGCAAGAATTATTTCTGGATATTTTGATGTCTGTGCCTATGATTGAATGAGTTCACAGATCTCTACCGTTTAGGTCTCCTAATGCTCAGAAACCAAGATCAGTGATAATCTGCTTTCATGAATTTAAAACAAAGGAACTCTTAATTCGCGAATCTCATCAAAGAGGCATGAGTGAGTATAATGGTCGCAAGATTAGAATTGTAGAAGATTATTCGCCTGAGGTTATGCAGGAACGTGTTAAATTCAAAGAAGTTGTGTCCGAGTTTTTTAATATGGGTTTCAAGCCTTCCCTTCGCTACCCAGCCGAATTCAGAATTACACTTAAAAACGGTTCCTTAGAATGGCTCCGCTCGACTATTGAAGCCCAAAAGTTTTTAAAATCCGAAGGTTAAATCTCAAGGCTAACTGTTTAATTTCTCTTTACATGAAGATTTAAGATTAAATGAGAAACTTTTAATTCGCAAATCCTGTCGAAGGGGCATGTCTGGTTATAGGATGGAATATTAAGATTCTTGAAGGTTATTCACTTGAGGTTATGCAGGAGTGTGTTAAGTTTAAACAAGCTCTGTTGGAATTCTTTTAACAAGGGTTTTAACCCATCCCTTGGCTACAGTTTGAGAATCTAATTAAAGATGAATCCTTTGAATGGCTTCGTTTGAATGTTGAAGCACAAAGATTTTTTAAAATTTGAAAGTTAATTGCTTAGTCTTTTTTTTCTGTGAAGATATAAGATTAATGTTCAATGTCTATCTGTATGAATAATTGTATCTTTTACTTTTGGTAAACCTTTGTAACTAATTTCCTTTCGTATTTTTTAATACTGTATTTTTGATATACGAGAGCTGAATCTCTTGTTTGGGTTTTGTTTAGTCTAGGTTGGAATAAATATCATTGAACTAATTGGAGCGATGACCAGGTTTTTTGGGGGATTGTCAGTAGTTTGTAGATGCCGACTTTCTGTTGGTCGGTTTTCTTTCTTTGGGAGGTGGGCAGGGTTATGGTTTTTTTCCCTAGAAGCTGTTTTCGAATTTTTAGCCAACTTGTTGCTTGGTTACCATTTCTCAAGGCTTATGGCTTGGTTTTTAACTTACATTTTAACCCTTCCTTTAAATAATATTAAAAATGGACCGAACATTAATTTAAAAACGCAAACATGAGGAAATCCGCAGATGCTGGAATTTCAAGCAACACACATTATAAATTGCTGGTGAACGCAGCAGGCCAGGCAGCACCTATAGGAAGAGGTACAGTCAACGCAGCAGGCCAGGAAGCATCTATAGGAAGAAGTACAGTCCTATAGATGCTGCCTGGCCTGCTGTGTTCACCAGCAATTTTTATGTGTGTTGCCAAACATTAATTTACTCAGTTTTAACGTGAAAGGGTAAAATCACCCTGTTAAACGTAATAAGATTTTTGCTTGTACAGTATTAAGAAATTTAAGGTCCCTTTTTTTTACAAGAAACTCACATGCGCAAATGTGATAATCTATGGTTTTTTAGCCGTTGCAATGGACTTTGTTTTCACTCTTCTTTTCAGGCCAAATCTAGAGGAGTTTCGATTCTTACAGATGATACACTTTCCTTTGTCCAACATAAAGTAGTGTCTGATACTAATGCAACACACATCAAAGTTGCTGGTGAACGCAGCAGGCCAGGCAGCATCTGTAGGAAGAGGTGCAGTCGACATTTCAGGCCGAGACCCTTCATCAGATACTAATGGACATTTTGTTATAGTCTCAGGAAAACTAGATAATAAGTTAATAGTATTTGCCAATGTGTATGCCCCAAATGTAGATGAGCCAGGATTCTTTGAACTTTTTTTTTCCTTTTTTTTTAAACCAGATTTCAATCTTTTTTCTTTGGTGATGGGAGGAGATTTTAACTGTTGGCTAGACCCAATCTTAGACCGATCATCTTCTAAACCAGCGTCTCTTAATAAATCAGCTTTGTTTTGTTTATTAAATCAGCTTTGTTTATTCAATCCTTTTTATTGAAGTGTGGTATAGTTGATGTTTGGTGTTTAGATAGGGAATATTCATTTTTTTCCTATGTTCATCACACATATTGATTGTAATTAATGGTGGGTGTGTGGAATGCACTGCCAACAATGGTGGAAGTGGATACAATAGGGTCTTTTAAGAGACTCTTGGATAGGTACATGGAGCTTAGCAAAATAGAGGGCCATGTGGTAGGGAAATTCTAGGCAGTTTCTAGAGTAGGCTAACTGGTTGGCACAACATTGTGGGCTGGAGAGCCTGTAATGTGAACTTTGATGTTTAGACTAGACTTGCTCATACACTTTGTCTGTATTTTTTCATTTTAATGCATGTGATTTCTTTTCTTTCAATAAGGTCGACTGAGGAGCCAAGATATTCCAGTGATGACTGCCGACCCCAGAAATATTGTGTGGAGAATGAACCGGTGAGAAAAATCAAAATTATTCAAAGTTCAAAGTAAATTTATTATCAAAGTACATATGTGCCACCATATACTACCCGAGATTCATTTCCTTTCAAGCATTCACAGTAGAACAAAGAAATACAATAGAATCGATGAAAAGCTACACACAAAGACTGACAAACAACCAATGTGTAAAAGAAGGCAACCAGTCTGTGTGTAGATAGATAGATAAACAAAAAAACAAAAGTATAGAAAGAGACTGCGAATGTGAGTTGTAAAGTCTTTGAAAGTTATTCCGCAGGTTGTAGAATCAGTTCAGTGATGGGGCGAGTGAAGATACCCACACTACTTCAGGAGCCTGACAGTTGAGGGGTAATAACTGTTCCTGACTGTAGCCTCCTGTACCTTCTGTCTGATGGTGGGTAGATTGTTATCCATACATGATGCAAAAGGAAAATGTCACAGATGCTAGGCTTTTGAATAAACAGAATATTAGAATTCCAATGAGAGAGTAAAGTTCTAAGAGAAAGACCGAGCACCTCTGGTTATTTAGAGAAGTTAAAGATAGTATTGAGTTTAAAGCATAACGTTGCACAAGGATAGGTGGTAGGCCAGAAAATTGGACTGAACTTATTAACAGCACCACTTGACTGAGAGATTAATAAGGAAAAAAATTAGAATATAATCTGAATTATAAAAATAAAATGTTTCTATATATTTCAAAAAGAATGATGTTAACAAAAACAAATGCTGGCAATCCAAGCAACACACACAAAATGCTGGAGGAACTCAGCAAGCCAGGCAGCATTTATGGAAAAGAGTACAGTTAATGTTTTGGGCCGAGACCCTTCAGCAGGACCAGCATTTTGTGAAGGTTAGCAATGTGAACTATCTTAAGAAGAGAAGAAGGGGAAATCCTGGGAACTAGAGACTGGTGAGTCTCATGTCAGTTATAGGGAAATTGCTGAAATTGATAGAATATATGAGCATTTGGAAACCCATGGACTAATTAGCAAGAACCAGCATGGCTTTGTGTGTGGCAGGTCATGCCTTACCAACTTGATTGAGTTTTTGTCAAGGTGACGAGAAAGATTGATGAGGGTAGGGCAGTGGATGTTGTCCACATGGATTTTAGTAAGGCATTTGGCAAAGTCCCTTATGGGAGGCGAATCCAGATGATTAAGATGCATGGGGTCCCTAGCAAATTGACCATTTGGATTCAGAACTGGTTCAAAGGGGGATGGGGGGCTTTTAAATGATGTTTGGATAGGCACATGGATGTAAAGGAAATGGAAAGATGTGAACATGGTGCAGGTAGGAGGGATTAGTGTTTGTGTGTTCTTGATTTGCTTTCAGTTGGTTCAGCACAAAATTGTGGGCTGAATAGCCTGTGCCTGTGCTGTACTGTTGTATGTTCTGTGAATGTTGGTGCAATAGAAAATGACTTTGGTAAAATGGTGACGTGCTTGGACGCATTGGACTCACCGGAGCCAAACAATGGTCTCTTCAGTAGTGACGAGGTTACTGTCCCTTCATCCTGGCTGTTGTTGGAATTCTGAATGCAGAGAGACTGGTGTTGTTAATCAACAACCCATCTACCCATAGGCCATTCAGCCCGTCAAGTCTGCTCCACCTTTCCATCATGGCTGATTTATTATCTCTTTCAAACTCATTCTCCCTGTAACCTTTGACACCTTGACTAATCAAGTACCTATCAGCCTCCGCTTTAAATATACCCAATGACTTGGCCTTCGCAGCCATCTGTGGCAATGAATTGCACAGATTCATCACCACCTGGCTAAAGAAATTCCTCCACATCTCTCAAGTAGGTCAAACAGCATCATTGGAAAAGAGTAAATAGTTGACATTTCGGGCTGAGACCTTTCATCAGGACTGGGAAAAAAAACATCTTGGCCAGAAATGTTGACTGTTAACTCTTTTTCATAGATGCTGCCTGGCCTACTGAGTTCCTCCAGCATTTCTTGTGTGTTTGGATTTATAGCATCTGCAGATTTTCTCGTCCTGCTCATCTCCATTCTAAAGGGATGTCTTTCTATTCTGAGGCTGTGGTCTCTAGTCCTAGATTCACCCAGTATGGGAAACATCTTCTCCACATCCACTCGATCTAGGCCTTTCAATATTCAGTAGGTTTCAATGAAATCCCCCCTCATTCTTCTAAAACACCAGTGAGTACAGGCCCAGAGCCACCAAATGCTCCTCATACGTTAATCCACTGATACCCAGTGAGGGTGATTACTTGTCCTAAGAGGGAGTTAGGGGAAATAGAAGTCATCGCGGGGAGTTCAAGATTCTGGGGGGGACCCTAACTTGAGACCTGACTAACGGTCAGAAGCAGGACCTCCAGGGTAGTAAGTTTGGATTGCTACCTGTGCCACGTGCGATGAGCATAGAAACAGGATGATTTGGCAGATAAATGCGTGGCTCAAAAGCTGGTGCAGGGTGCAGCTCTTCAAGTTCTTGGATTATTGGGGGAGATATGACCTGTATAAAAGGGACGGGTTGCACCTGAACCCGAGGGGGACCAATATTCTCACAGTCGGGTTTGTTTGAGCTGTTGGGGAGTGTTTAAACTAATTTGGCAGGGGGTGGGAACCAGAGTGAAGGGAATCAGGATGGATGGTTAAAAAATAACAAAGATAGTGTGCAGTCAGACTGTCAGGAAGAGCAGGCAGGACAAAATTGCAGCCAGCAGGGTGAGTATCAGTGCATTAGAGATGCAGGATCAAAAATGGTAGCAAATACAGTACTCAAAGTGTGATATCTCAATGCATGGAGTATAAGAAATAAGGTGGATGATCTTGTTGCACTACAGTATTACAGATTGTCAAGTAAGATGTTGTGGCCATCACTGAATCATGGTTGAAGGATGGTTGGAGTTGGGAGCTGAATGTCCAAGGTTACACATTATATCAGAGGGCTAGGAAGGTAGACAGAGGGGGTGGTGTGGCTCTGCTAGTAAAGAATGGCATCAAATCAGTAGAACGATGTGACATAGGATCGGAAGGTGTTGAATCCTTCTGGTTTGAGTTAAGAAACTGCAAGGCTGAAAGGACCCTGATGGCAGTTATGTACAGGCCTCCCAACAGTAGCTGGGATGTGGACCACAGATTGCAATGGGAATTAGAAAAGGTGTGTCAAAAGGTCAGTGTTATGATATGGGAAATTTTAATATGCAGGTCGATTGGGAAAATCAGGTTGGTAATGGATCTCAAGAGAGTGAGTTTGTTGAATACCCATGACTGGCTTTTTAGAGCTGCTTGTCATTGAGCCTACTAGGGGACCAGATATACTGGATTGGGTGTTAAGTAATGAACTGGAGGTAATTCGGGAGCTTAAGGTAAAGGATCCCTTGGGAGCCAATGATCACAATATGATTGAATTCAACTTGAAATCTGATAGGGAGAAAGTAAAGTCAGACATAGCAGTATTTCAATGGAGTAAAGGAAATTACGGTGGCATGAGAGAGGAGT
Source organism: Mobula birostris (assembly GCF_030028105.1). NCBI lineage: Eukaryota > Metazoa > Chordata > Chondrichthyes > Myliobatiformes > Myliobatidae > Mobula > Mobula birostris. The sequence continues at coordinate 173,982,345 of NC_092376.1, forward strand.
TGGCCAAGGTTAATTGAAAGGAGATGTTGGCAGGGATGACAGCAGAGCAGTAACGGTGTGATTTTCTGAGAAAAATTAGGAAGGTGCAGGATATATGTATTCCAGAAACAGAAAACTCAAATGGCAAAATAGTACAACTGTGGCTACAAGGGAAGTCAAAGTTAATGTAAAAGCAAAAGAAAAGGTATGCTAAGCAAAAATTAGCAGGAAGATAGAGGATTGGGAAGCTTTTAAAAACCTACAGAAAGCAATGAAAAGAATCATTAGGAAGGAAAAGATGAAATATGAAAGCAAGCTAGCAAACAATATCAAGGTGGATAGAAAAAGCTCTTACAAGTATATAAAAAGTAAGAGATGAGAGGATATAGGACCACTAGAAAATGAGGCTGGAGAAATAATAAAGAGGGAGAAGGAGGTGGCAGATGAACTAAATGTGTGTTTTGCATCAGTCTTCACTGTGGAAGACGCTAGCAGTATGCCAGGTGTTGAAGGGTGTGAGGGAAAAGAAGTGAGTGCAGTTACTACTAAAAGGGAGAAGGTGCTCAAAAAGCTGAAAGACCTAAAGGTGCATAGTCACCTGGACCAGATGAACTGCCCCTAGGGTTCTGAAAGAGGTTGCAGTAAAGATTGTGGAGGCTTTGGTAATGATCTTTCAAGAATCATTGGACTCTGGCATGGTGCCAGAGGACTGGAACATTGCAAATGTCACTCCACTCTTTAAGGAAGGAGGGAGGCAGCAGAAAGAAAGTTATAGACTGGTTAGCCTGACCTCAGTGGTTAGGAAGATGTTGGATTCAATTGTTAGGGATGAGGTTATGGAGTACTTGGTGACTCAGGCCAAGGTAGAACTAAGTCAGTATGGTTTCCTTAAGCGAACCTGTTGTAATTCTTTGAGGAGGTTACAAGTAGGATAGATAAAGGGGATACAGTGGATGTTGTATATTTGGATTTTCAGAAGGCCTTTGATAAGGTGCCATACATGAGGCTGCTTACCAAGTTGAGAACCCATGGTATTACAGGAATGTTACTAGCATGATTAGAGCATTGGCTGATCGGTAGGAGGCAATGAGTAGGAACAAAAGGGTCCTTGTCTGGTTGGCTGCCAGTGACTAGTGGTGTTCCGCAGGGTTGGTGTTGGTACCACTTCTTTTTATGCTGTATACCAATAATTTAGATGATGAAATAGATAATTTTATTGCCAAGTTTGCAGATATTGCAAAGATTGGTGAAGGGGCAGGTGGTGTTGAGGAAACAGGAAGGCTGCAGAAGGACTTAGATTAAGAGAGTGGGTGAGGAAGTGGCAAATGAAATAGTGTTGGAAAATGCATGGTCATGCACTTTGATGGAAGAAATTGTGTGGACTATTTTCTAAACGGAGAAAATCCAAAAACCTGAGATGTAAAGGGATTTGGGAATCCTTGTGCAGAACACTCTAAAGGTTAACTTACATGTAGAGTCACTGATGAGGAAGGCAAATGCAATGTTGGCACTATATTTCAAGAAGTCTAGAATATTAAGAGCAGGGATGTGGTGCTGAGGCCTTATAAGGCTTTGGTGCGGCCTCACCTTGAGTATTGTGAACAGTTTTGGCCTCCTTTTCTAAGAAAAGATGTGCTGACATTGGAGAGGGTTCAGAGGAGGTTCACAAGGATAATCTTGGGAATGAAAGCGTTATCATATGAGGAACGTTTGATAGCTCTAGGCCTGTACTCGCTGGAATTTAGAAGGATGGGGGGATCTCACTGAAACCTTTCGATTGTTGAAAGAATTGGACAGAGTAGATGTGGAAAGGATATTTCCCATGGTGGGGAAGCCCAAGACAGGAGGGCACAACCTCAGGATGGAGGGGTGTCCATTTAAAACAGAGATGCAGAGAAATTTCTTTAGCTGGAAGGCGGTGAATTTGTGGAATTTGTTAACACAGGCAGCTGTGGAGGCCAGGTCATTGCTTGTATTTAAGGTGGAGATTGACACGGCATCAAAGGTTACAGGAGAAGGCCAGGAGTGGGGCTGAGGAGGAGAGAAAAGGATCAGTCATGATTAAAAGGCGGAGCAGACTCAATGGCCTAATGCCTAATTCTGCTGCCATGATTTAAGGTCTTCATCTATGCTTCGCTGTTCCTTTGCATGCTGCTACCATTGTTCCATCTGTGTCAACTTGCTGCTGTTGTAACATCTGATGGGCATTCCCAGTTTGTGTTAATTTTTCATTTTAATTTAGCTTTGTTAATGATGGATAAATACGTATGATGCAATCTTTGAGTGAAGGTGTTGAAGCCTTGAATTCTAATCCTGCTAAGAAATAGAAATTACAGAAAGTTCATCAATGCAGTGTTACATACCTGGAGTATGGGTTTTATTCCATTTTTGTCAGATCAGCGATGTCCCATGTGTCTTATTTGTAATACTGTACTGGCTAATGAAGCCAAGAAAGCATCAAGATTGCAGGAACACCCTGAAAAGGCTACTCAGTTCCAGAAGATGAAAGAATCATTTGCACACTGGAGTAATTTGCCAAGAAAGCTAAAAGTGATATGATAATGATCTCATTGCTTCTTATAACATTTCCAAAATGATAACGAAGTGTGGAAAACCTCATGCAATTGGTTAAAGATTAATAATGCCTGCTGTTATCAGAAATGCTCACCACTATTCTCAAATTGGATACCAGTATTTTAAAATCAATTCCTCTGAGTAATAACTCTGTAGCTTGTTGTATTGACAAAATGAGTGAAGTCAGAGTATCCATTATGCACAGAGGTACAAAAAACCCCTTTTTTGGTTAGAAATATATAAGCAAAACATTGGGAGAAGAATACTCTCACAGATTCTCTGCGTGGAAAGTATGGCATTCTCTTTCACAGACAGTGATTTGCAAGAGTATGACTTACACCTGTAATCACTGGAGAAAGATTTTCAGAATCGATTCAAGAATTTGAACGATGTGGAAATTCCATTTTGGGTAATTAACCCATTTCCTTGCTAGGTGGAAGAACAGGAAGAGAGCTTGCAAGAAGAAATTATCAAAATTTCAGAATTATGAAGAAGCAAAAATACTTTTCAAAAATGTCGGCTTTTGTGGTATGTGTGTACACTGTCATACGAAGTTTCCTGGTCTTTGCTCAAACTGCTCTTCATTGTATTTCCATCCTCCTACCTTGTTGAAAGAAACTTCAGTGCAGTGAACCACATATGCACAAAAATCAGAATTTGTGTGGACATTGTTACTCATGGGGGCTTAAGGCTTTTGCTGTCACAACTTAAACCAGATATTTCAACTCTTGCTAAAAACCGTCAAGCTCAAGGATCACATGGATATCGAAACTGCTGTATGTCGCACAGGTACTGTGTAAGCTAGGTTTAAAGACAAATAAAAATTTAAAGCAGAATCATTTTTCTCATGTTAGCATATGATAGACATGTTTTTACACTATGGGTGTGCTGGAAAGTATATTGTGCCTAAGAGGGGCATTGGCAAGTATGAAGGTTCTTTAGGGGACATTGGCAAGAATGAAAGTGCTTTAGGGAGGCATTGGGCTTAAAAAGGTTGGGAAACACTGTATTAACCCTTTCATTCCCAGGCTCATTCTCGTGAACCTCCTCTGGACCTTCTCCAATATCCTGAAAGATCTTATTTTTTAAAGTAAACTTTGTTAAACTGAGGGGGTATAAAATTTTGCTTTAAAATGAAAGTATTTGTAACCTCATTTAGTATCATTTTTTTGAAACGTGTCCCTTACAAATTGCTTTCTGTTGAGTTCAGAATCAAGCAACCAGTCGCTGGTGTGTTTATTTGGATCAGAAGCATGTGGAAGAACCAGTCGAGCAGGAAGGAGGAGACGACAAGATTGTGTACACAGACAGACAGCAGTTCCAGACAGATATGAAGAATGCCATCAGTAATCGAAGGTCAGAGTTGCAGGATGCAACATCAAATTAGTGGTGGTGTTTCAGAGGGCATTATTTACCCTGTGATCATGCATTCTTCCTAGTGTGATGGAGATGCTGGTGGTATTGTCACACAGCCCAACCAGAATCTGGTTAAGTATCACTGTTGCGGCAGCAGTAATTGGCAATATATAATTTTTAAAAACCCTATAAATTACAATAAGATATATTTAAAAAATAAATATGTAGTGCAAAAAAAAGGAAAGAAAAATAGATTCATTGTCCATTCAAAAATCTGATGGTGGAGGGGAAGAAGCTGTTCCTGAATCGTTGAGTGTGGGTCTTCAGTCTCCTGTACCACCAGCTTGTTGCTAGCCATGAGAAGGGTCCTTAATGATTGATGCTGCCTTTCTGAGGCCCTAGGTAAAGTAATTTGCTAAGGCCAATGTGGAAGACCCTACTGCTAAGTGTTTATTTACATCAGGAAAAGACAGATTCAGGCTGAGACACTGGGTCCCTGGGCAGAGGAATTAGAGTTACTGAAGAGTTGTTCAGTTTCATGACTCAGGCAGAATATGAAGCCCATCTGTATTGGACTTTTTAAATGTTTCCATTCGCAGTAAACGTAAAAGAGGATCCCATCTTGACTCTGAGAAGCTGGATACACGTGGACATTGCGCTCCTAGCAATTGGAAGGAGACTGCTAGAAAGAAAATGGTGCGTTACCTGATAAGAATGTAACAGGTTACCAACTGGAACGTAGAACAGTACAGCACAATACGGACCCTTCGGCCCACGCTGTTGTGCCAACCTTTTAACCTACCCTATGATTAATCTAACCCTTCCTTCCTGCATAGCCCTTGATTTTTCTATCATCTATATGGCTATAGTTTCTTAAATGCCACTGATGTAACTGCCTCTACTACCACCCCAGACAGGGCATTTCACTGTCTAAAGAACTTACCGCTGATATCCGGCCTGTACCTCCAATCACCTTAAAATTATGCTCCCTTGTATTAGCCATTTCTACTCTAATAGGTCTCTGGCTATCCACTCAATCAAGTTGCCTCTCACCCTCTTCCTCCCCAAAGAGAAAAGCCCCAGCTTACTCAACCTATCTACACAAGACACGCTTTCTAATCCAGACCTAGTAAATCTCCTCTGCACCCTGTCTTAACATTTCCAAATCCTTCCTATAATGAGGCGATCAGAACTGAACACCAGTTATTGTGGTCTAACCAGGGTTTTATAGAACTGTAATATTACCTGACATTGCTTGAACTCCCATCCCCAGACTGATGAAGGCCTGCACACTACAGGCTTCCTTACTGTATTAACTTGTATGACAACTTTGGACCCCAAGATCTCTCTGTTCCTCCACACTGCAAACCCTGTATTCTGCCTTTAAATTTCACTTTCCAAAGTGAACCTCTTCACACTTTTCTGGATTGAGCTTCATCTGCTGCTACTCAGCTCAGCCTGGCATTCTGCCAACGTCCTCCAGTACAACTCTACCACACCTCTACATTATCTACAACTCATCCAATCTGCATAGACTATTATGTTGGCTTTTAGGGCATGTTCCCATTTTCTTTTTCCTCCTTTCTTTAACAGTGTGCTTAAATTTGGTACCTTCCTGTTTGTGGGAGCCAATTTCGTACCAGTCATTTCAGTGTTCACGTGCCCAAGGCACCTGGTTTGTTGGATCAGAATGCCACAGGAATGGGCATTGATGGGAATGCTTCCCCAAAGGAATTGGCTATATTTGACTGAATGGAACTTTCTTACGATTGCCTATGGATCTGCCCATTAGGGAGGAGACAACATAGCATCTACGCCAGGGTCACCAGACTCAAAAACAGTTAATTTTCCCAAGCAGTAAAGCTGATCAATACTACTACTACTACTACATCAACTCAGGCCTAGGGGGCTGGCGTCGGGCACGATGACAGACTCTCCACTTCTCCCTCTCCCTCATCAGTGTGTTCAGTTCATCTACCACCACCCACCCCTCCACACCCCCAACTACCACTACTTTATCACTTGCTGTCAGTCAGCTTATGTACAGACACTTTAACATCACTTTATGGACATACAATCAATCTATGTATATAAACTATCTTACATATTTATATTTATTGTGTTTTTATTATTACTGTGTTATTTCTTGTGCTGCTTTGGATCTAGAATAACAATTACTTTGTTTTCATTTACACTTGTATTCTGGAAAGGACATTGAACAAGCTTGAATCTTGAATAATAATGCAGATATTAATTTTTGTTTCAAAAGCAGCTGAATTCCAAAATAAACAGGGGCAAAAACTGGAACCCAGAAAATAGAGAAGGGAGTGATATCTTAAACAAGTCCAAACTGGAATATAGCTCTCCAGTTCAACAGGTTGAGAAAAGCCGAAGTGATGAAGCTTTCCTAACCAAGCAGCCAGAGGCTTCGAAGTGGGATAAATTTCTGCCTCACAGCCACACAACAGGTAGTGAGCACACTGTCTGTCCCACACAGCGCATGTGGGTGCAGGGTTCTTTATCCACACGCTTTCCCTTGGAATGTTCAATCCTGGAAGATCAAGATGATGATGTGGATCATTCTGTGCTTCCTGCCGGTTTGGCGCTGTCTAGCAACACTTGGCAGCACATTTCACCTAGGACAGAAACAGCTATGGAGAAGGTAATGACTAGACCACTCAACGCTGCCTCAGTGGAACTTTTTGAGGAAGCTAGTGGATTGGTGGATTCACCTGAATTTGGTGACTCTGCAGGAGTGAGCAATAATGCATGTGGAGCTGGGAAAGACAGCCAGGCACAAGAATCTTTCCTTGAATTTCTGCACTGCACTACTGAGAATTCATGCAACCTTAAACCAGTGATGTCATTGCCCTTGCCGGCTCTAAATCCCCATCCACCATCAGGCAGACGATCACCAGGAACAGCTCCTGGGCTAACCACCAAGCAGCCCTATTCTCTTACATCACTCTTTCAGACGGATGAGGACTTTGATGATCTGTGATTTTTATTTTTGTTGTTAAGGACAGTTTTAGAATTAAGTCATTTAGTAGTACAGCTTTAGGGCCAACACTGTTGTATTGCTACACAAGTTTCACGTGCTCTGTCTGAAGCCACTGGGTTTTCAGTACTGAGATTGACCTGAAGCTATTTTTCACAAGGGAAGTGGATAGTTTATGTGAAGCCACTAAAAATCCCTTTTGATAATCCCTTGAAGTGAATCTCTTGAGATGCTGGTGTCAAACCTATACAATCTTACAGATTGTCTGATTTTAATGTATTCTGCTTTAATTTTTGTCGGTTTTATTGTATTATATGCAAAATATATAAAAGCATCCATATTTGCATTTCTGATTTCATAAAAGTGGAAATAAACAGTCGATGTTTTACATAGAACAGTACAGCACAATACAGGCCCTTCGGCCCACAATGTTGTGCCGACCCTTAAACCCTGTCTGATATAACCCCCCCATCTTAAATTCCTCCATATTCCTGTCTAGTAGTCTCTTAAATTTCACTAGTGTATTTGCCTCCACCACTGACTCAGGCAGTGCATTCCACGCACCAACCACTCTCTGAGTAAAAAACCTTCCTCTAATATCCCCCTTGAACTTCCCACCCCTTACCTTAAAGCCATGTCCTCTTGTACTGAGCAGTGGTGCCCAGGGGAAGAGATGCTGGCTGTCCACTCTATCTATTCCTCTTAATATCTTGTATACCTGTATCATGTCTCCTCTCATCCTCCTCTCCAAAGAGCAAAGCCCTAGCTCCCTTAATCTCTGATCATAATGCATACTCTTTAAACAAAGCAGCATCCTGGTAAATCTCCTCTGTACCCTTTCCAATGCTTCCACATCCTTCCTATAGTGAAGCGACCGGACCTGGACACAGTACTCCAAGTGTGGCCTAACCAGAGTTTTATAGAGCTGCATCATTACCTCGTGACTCTTAAACTCTATCCCTCGACTTATGAAAGCTAAAACCCCATAAGCTTTAACTACCCAATCCACCAGTGAGGCAACTTTCAGGGATCTGTGGGCATGTACCCCAGATCCCTCTGCTCCTCCACACTACCCAGTATCCTGCCATTTATTTTGTACTCTGCCTTGTTGAGATCATTCATCAGGACTGACAAGGAAGAAGGTAGAGACCAGAATAAGAAGATGGAGGCTGGGGGGGGTGGGGTGCAGAAGAGTACAAGCTGGCAGGTGATGGATTGGACCAGGTGAGGGGGAAATGTGGGTGGGGGGGGGGATGAAGAAGCTGGATGAGGATTGGTGAAAAAGTAAAGAGCTGAAGGAGGAATCTTAATAGGAGGGGACAGTGGACCGTGGAAGAAAGGGAAGGAGGAGGGGGACCAGAGGCTGGTGATGAGGAGGAAGGAACCAGAATGGGAAATAGAACAGGAGGAAATGGGGGGGGGGGAATTACAGCAAGTTAAACAAATAGATGTTCATGCCATCAGGTTGGAGGCTATCCAGACAGAAGGTGAGGTATTGATCCAATGTGAGAAGGGCCTCATCATGGCAGTAGGACAGCTGGAACTGGCCCAAGCTCTCATGAGCCAATCTGTAATGCTGGGAGAGCGTACTCACTCCAGATATGGCTGATGGGATATGACCCATTATTAATCCCAATCTCCTGGTAATGTAGTGTTGTCCAGGGATCATGTTCCCTACCTCTCCAGTTACTCACATAAACCTACCAAATATTGAAAGGCCTACATAGAGTGCACATGGAGAGAATGTTTCCAATAGTGGGAGAGTGTAGGTCCAGAGGGCACAACCTAAGAATACAGGGACATCCTTTTAGAACAGAGATAAGGAATTTCTTTAGCCAGAGAGTGGTGAATCTGTGATATTCATTGCCACAGGCAGCCAAGTCATTGGGTATAACTGAAGCAGAGATTATTAGGTAATGGTGTCAAAGGTTAAGGTCGCTGCAGTTTCTTTGGATTCATCAACTGTGATTGGGGGGAGCCTGCTGCATGGGCAACAGCTTGCTCTCCATATTGTACCTCCCTGGCTTGCGTATACATAGAGTTCAGATGCAACATTTGTGGTCAATCCTGACCAACGGAGGCTTCAAACGGTTATGGGGGTAAGGCTGGAGAATGGGGTTGAGTGGGATAATAAACCAGCCATGATGGATTGGTGGAGCAGCCTCAATAGACTGAATGGCCTGATTCTGATCCTAAGACTGTTGGGTCTTGCTATTCAAACAATGATGTCTTCTGCTGAGACCTCCAGAGAGAGTTGTCATGTTGGAGACCCAGGTGCAAGAGGCAATACAACCAATAGAAGTAGTCTTCTGCTGCTGTTGTCCATCCACTTCAAGGGGTTCAATGTAGTTTGCATTCAGAGATGCTCTTCTGCACACCACTGTTGTAACATATGGTTATTTGAGTTACTGTCACCTTGAACCTATTTGGTCATTGTCTTCTGACCTCTCTCATTATCAAGGCATTTTCACCCACAGAACTGCCACTCACTGGATGTTTTTTTTCTCTGTTTTCCCCCCATTCTCTGTAAACTAGAGACTGTTGTGTGTGGAAAAACCCAGGAGATCAGCAGTTTCTGAGATACTCAAACCAACTATCATTCCACAGTCTAAGTCACTTAGATCACATTTCCTCCCCATCCTGATATTTGGTCTGAATAACAGAACTTCTTGACCATATTTGTATTCTTTTATGCATTGAGTTGCTGCCTTATGATAGGCTGATTAAATTTTACATTAACAGATGTACCTAATAAAGTGTGGAATATGAACCAGGGCATTACATGTGCTACTGAGTGCATATCTTTTAAACATGAGGGAAAACATAGGACATTCCCAGGTTAAACCATTAGTATTAATTTAAAAAAGAACACTTTATTTGTTCATCAAAACTTACAGGGAACCGCATCATTTGCAACAATGACTAACGTAGTCTGAGGACAGCCTACAAGTGCTGCTATGCTTCTGGTACCGACATAGCTCGTCCACAACTCACTAACCCTCACCCATATGTCTTTGGAATGTAGGAAGAAACCCACGTGGTCATGGGGAGAAAGGACCAACTTTTTATGCACAGCAGCAGAAATTGAATCCATGATTGCTGGCATTATAAAGCATAAAGTTAGTTATTATGCCATACACTACCATTCTGTGCAATTATTGTGTATGTTCTGACCAATGGACATCTGCAATGACTGAACTTATTCATTAGCTAGGGTGTGTATTATCATCAGATAGATACTGCCAAACTTAGTCCAGATCTGAGTGAATAATGACAATTCATCAGAGGTAATTAGTGTAGCAGACATAAGAGAGGCTCCTGATGGGTTTTAAAAGGATCCAGCTGCTGGTACAGATGGTTTGAAGCTCAGTGAGGTTGTGTGTATGGATAACAGATTTTAACTTTCATCATATTCTTTTAAAAGAAATATGTTGATGTTGTGGCTCAGATTTTATTTATTTTAGGTTCTTTATTTTAAGTTATTTATTTTAGTGATGGTTAGCACTCAGAGTTAGGGTTTAGGAACAGAAATGAGGTCAGGGGCAGTAAATGAAGTGGACCGGAGTTTGTCCTGGTCACTCTGCTCTATGGCCAAACATTAGTCATTGCAGAAATCAAGTCGGTAACCAGTAAGGAAACTAGCCATTCTCCTGCACCAGAATGGAGATCCATTTTGGTTAAGTGCACGAGTCACGAGGGCCAGTCACCCTTCCTCCCCAGGTCACTGGGGTCAAAGGTACACACAAGTCTGAAAGCTGAGGCAGAAGGTTAAACATGTGATAGACAAGAGGTCTAGTCTCAAATGTTAAACCTATAATTGATGAGTCCTGGGACAAAGTCCAAAGTTGAATGCCCAATGTCTGCCACTTAAGAGTTCAGGGCCAAGGACTGGAGACCTAGAGATGGCCTGTGTGTTTTTCAGTCACCTTAGCCTGAAAGCACATACCACCAGGCTCAAGAACAGCTTTTATTCTGTTAAAAGTCTATTGAACAGTTGCATAGTACAATCTACCTTATTGTCTGCATGCAAATTTTTCCACTATCTCAGTACATGTTTAACAATAATAAAACAATTTACAAACTTTAACTCTCCATTTTGCTTTTTAAAATGCATCAGTTTATTGCTAGGAACAAGAAAACAAATACAGAGATTCTGATGCTGAATTAGGCTGAGCAGGGCTTAAGTAAAATGCAGGAAACTTAAGGGAGAGACGTACACAAGTTGTTTTAGACCACAGAGTGAGATGACCATCAATAGTGCCCAGAATCTGTAGTTAACCCCTTCTCTGTAGCTTGCAGGTACCTGCCCTGACATTTCTGGAGGTTATACATGGGTCTGCCTCACATCAGGCCCTTTGTCCCACAACATTATATTGATATTATAACCTACTGCAATATCAATCTAACCCTTTCTTTCCCATAGCCCTCCATTTTTCCTCTCATGTGCTTACTTCTTTGGTGGCCACTGCTCATTTCACCAACAGATGTTTCAATTTCTGGTCCTTGTTTCACACCCTTCCATTCCAATTTTATGATGGGTTCACTCCTTTCTGGCTTCTTACTTCCCTGGTTTTAAATTGTAGCTGTGACTTCAGTTGCTAAAATGCCAAACTCTGAAATTATCCCATCTACCTTGTTCTTGACAGCCCAGCTCTGAGCTCCAGTTAATTCCTTAAGATCTCCTCATGTGGTTTATTGTCAACTATTGTTTGATGTTTGTATTGGGAAGCACTTTGGACAGTCTTGCATAATGTACAATTCTTATTGTAATTTATAGTCTACTTATGTATTACATTGTACTGCTACCTCAAGACAATAATATCACAACCCAAGTCAGTGATAACCTGATTCTGATTGTTCTAGAGGGAAGGTACTATTTAATTATTCCAGCCATTGTTTAACATGCAGTCTCCCTCCTCTGGTCTGTAGCCATGACAGGACAGATACACTGCTGTATTGAACCTGCCTGCAATTACACAGAAATGTTTCAATTCACATTGCTCCCAAATACACCTTGCTTCAGGCTTGAATGCTATCCAAACATGTTTCTCTCTCTTCCCTTGGAGACTGGTCCCTCTTATTTTGAGATTGTGGTACTGACAACTTGAACAAAGAAACAAAACAAAAAATAAATTCCTGTACATCAGTGCTACCATTCACCAGTAAGCAACTGTTTCCACGCAATCTTCCTCTCACCCATTAACCACAGCAGCTACTGAACTGTGAATAGTTGCTTTCAGTAATGGAGGAATCAGTTACTTTGTTGAGTGACTGGCCTCACAATACAGTAACAAACACAAACAAAATGCTGGAGGAACTCAATGGGTCAGGAGGGGAAATAAACTGTTTCAGGCAGAGACCTTTCATTAGGTCTGGAAAGGAAGGAGGAAGACAGAATAAGTGAGGGGAAGGGAAGGGATACAAGCTGGGGGGGGGGTGATAGGTGAAAGGGAAGCTGGGAGGGCTTGAAGGGCTGAAGAAGGAATCTGATGGGAGAGGAGAGTGGATTCAGAATACACTATTGGGAATAGTAGAGTGAAGTAAAATTATACAAGATATAAAACCAACCATTTGAATTTCTCTCATACAAGGATTTTTTTTTTTATTATTATTATTATGCACAATACCAGATAGTTCGGGTGACCTCAAATTGTATCTATAACTAAAAATAAATCCAAGGAAGTAACAAAGTGGGAAAGTTCCAGGCACCTAATTAAATGTTGACTAAGTCCCTACCAAGAGATTCCCCAAAGCAGAATGGTTTAAGCATGAGTGAGTATGATTACAATCCATTAAAAGAAAGTGCAACAGCCTGAATAATATTGCAGCAGCAGCACAAGAATTTAGATGTTGCTGTGCGTGCATCTTCTCTGCCTCACTGGCGAGCCGGCCCCTTTGCAGGCTGCATTGCATCGAGAGCTGCACCAATGTCACACTGCTTGGCTTGCAGGAGCCTGGTCAACCAGCCTTCGTCATCATGGAAACCCATGGACAGCATCTGAGAAAGGGCTTCTATCAGCCGAGGTTCAGCGTCTGAAAGAGAAAACATATTGCTATGGGATTCCAAGCTCATCTCACCTCACACTCAACATTAGTAAAACCAAGGAAGCAACTGTGGACTTCAGGAAGGGAAAGTTGGAAAACACCACTAGTTCTCATTGAGGGGTCAACAGTGGAAAACGTAAGCAGCTTCAAATTTCTGGGTGTCAACATCTCTGAAGGTCTGTCCTGGGCCAAACACTCAAAGAATGCATGCCAAGGCTATATTTCATTATGAGTTTGAGGACATTAGGCATGTCATCAAAGACTAGCAAATTTCTACAGATGTACTGTGGAAAGCATTCTAATCAGTTACATCACTATTTGGTATGGACAGGCTACTGTACCGCATCAGGAAAAAAAAGCTGCAGGAAGTTGTTAACTCAGCCAGTTCCATCATAGGCACTAGCCTCCCCACCATCAAGGACATCTTCAAAAGGCAATGTCTCAAAAAGGTGGCATTAAGGACCCTCACCATCCAGGATATGCCCTCTTCTCATTGCCACAGTACAATCAAGCTGGTGGTACAGGAGTCTAAAGACACACACTCAATTTAGTAACAGCTTCTTCCCCTCCGCCATCAGATTTCTGAACTGTCCACGAACACAATCTCGCTATTTTGCATTATATGAGGTGACCTCATTAAATACATTTAAGACAGTTCAACAGATTTTTGCATAGCAGGGCAGTTAAGAGTTGAGGGGAATAGGCAGGGGGGTGGAGCTGAATCCGTGGACATCTTTAGGGAGCAGTGTCTCAGAAAGGCAGCGTCCATTATTAAGGACCCCCAGCACCCAGGGCATGCCCTTTTCTCACTGTTACCATCAGGTAGGAGGTACAGAAGCTTGAAGGCACACACTCAGCGATTCAGGAACAGCTTCTTCCCCTCTGCCATCCGATTCCTAAATGGACAATGAACCCTTGGACACTACCTCACTTTTTAAAAAAAATAGTATTTCTGTCTTTGCATTTTTTAAAAATCTATTCAATATACATATACTGTAATTGATTTACTTGTTTATTATTTTTATTTTAATTTTTCTCTGCTAGACTATGTATTGTATTGAACTGCTGCTGCTAAGTTAACAAATTTCATGTCACATTCCAATTATAATAAACCCGATTCTTATTGAATGGTGGAGCAGGCTTGATGGGCCAGATGGCTCCCAGTTCCTATGAATGTTCTGATGTTCTTGAGGAGTAGGAGGGTTGGGAAAAGGCACGTGAGGGCATTTATTCCAAGTGGTCTATACTGGAATGCATGTCTTTCATATGGCACAATTGTGTGTTGTTCTGGTCAACTATCTGTATGAAAGATATAAATAAGATTGAGAGAGTACAGAGAACATTTACAAGGTTGTTACCAGGACTTGAGAAACCAAGTTATAGGGAAAGGTTGACTAGTAAGGGGAGATCTTATAGGAATATAAGAAATGAGGGGTACATGTAATGTCCTGGTTAAGATTTTTACTGCTATGCTATAGATATTTTATCTTAGCAGTTCTACAAGAACAAATCTATTTTGCTTTTAGCATGTTTGGATTTGAGCTAAAGATAAGGGACTATGTAGTTCAACTTTTGAATGTTGTGTCAGCCAAAGAGGATGGTGGAATTGTGAGGAGGTTCTAGAGAACACCGGGCAGAGAAGTTTTTACGTGACGGACACTATTCTGAGTGGAGGTCTTTTTGGCGGGAGCTGAGAGAAGACAGGAGGGAAGACGGCTGAGGATGCTGTCTCTGTTGCACAAGGTGCTCTGTGCAGATGAATGGCTTCAAGGAGGAAAAGACTAAGGCTCCTCTATGAGAGTATGTTTGTTCAAGATGGATTTTGAGCAACACTCAGAAGGAGGTGTGTGCTTTCACATGGACTGTGGGTCCAGCCTCAAAGACAATCTCAAGATTTTTGAGATTGTGGCCGAAACATCTCGGCTCTCCCAGTCTGATGGGACCCAAGTCATATCGACCCTAAACATACAAAGTTTGAGAAAGGTTGTTTTCTCAAAGCTGAGTACATTGGCTTGTTAGTGAGAGGCTAACCAGCCATGTCTCTAGAGCCAGGGGTTTCTAGAAAAAGGGGTTTCATACAGATAGGGTGAAAGGCTTTTTCCACTGAGGTTGGAAACTTCTAGAACTAGAAGTCATAGGTTAAGGGTGAGAGGTGAAATGTTTAAGAGAAACCCAAGGGCAAACTCCTTCACTCAGAGGGTGGTGCCAACAGAAGTGGTAGATGCGGATTCAACATTCAAGTTTGGATAGGTATATGGATGGGAGAGGATATAGAGGGCCAAGGCCCAGGTGCTGGTAGATGTGATTAGGCAGAATAATGCATCAGTATGAACTAGATGGGCCAAAGAGCCTGTTTCTGTGCTGTAGTACTCTATGACTAATCCCACCAATAGGCTGAATGTTAGCCAGCCACAAGGTGTACACAGTTCAGGCCCTTCAGCCCACAATGCTGTGCTGACCTTTTACACCTGGACCTTGATTCACTAGAGGTCAAGTGTAGATATACTGTTAGGGTACGGAAAGATACAGTCCAATATTGAAGGAAAACTAAGCAAATCCAGCAGACAAGACATACACAGGCATGACAAAGTACAGGAGGCTAAATTGCACCTAGAATGGATAACAGTACTGTTGTGTTGACCTTTTAACCTAATCCAAGATCAATCTATTTCTTTCCTTGCACACAGCCCTCCATTTTCTTCTATCATCCACATGCCTATCTGAGTCTCTTAGACATCCCTAATATATCTGCCTCTACCTCTAGCCCAAACAGCACGTTCTACACACCACTGTGTATAAAACACAACAACTACCTCTGACATCCCCCTCCAATCACATTAAAATTACGTCCCCCTGGTATTAGCCATTTCTATTTGGTCAGTGGAATCTCAAAGAGACTGGTACAATTGATACACTGACCATACTTACCCTGTGGAAGGTGAGGGTACTCAGCTGCCTCCCTCAGTCCAGTGGATACCTGTTCATACGACTCGGGGTCTGGTCGCAGGCCTGACGACTGCACTTCCTCCAGATGAAGATGCTGCATGGACAGCAACTCTCCAGTAGATGGATCAACCCCTTTGGGTGACAGGTGGGTCCATTCCTCCTCACTGTTGCTGTCAACACTGGCAGACTGTCAGGAAGGAGAAGTTCAACTGGTTTTATACACAAGTACATCTGCAAAGATCATGGGTGTTCTGCAGATCTTCTCAGGTTCATTAGCCCCAGTATTTAAAAATTATACTGATTAGCAGTAACCAGCAAACCTATTCCACCATTTTGTTTCTTTACAACACCACTAACTTACTCTGTGATCAATCTAACCCTTCCCTCCCACAGAGCCCTCAATTTTCCAAAAGCTCCCTCCGGAAAGCACTACAAGGCTATTAAAACAGAATTTCTAAGATGACATTAAGTCATCTTCTCCACAGTTAATCTGATCAACATTCTAGTTAGCCCCTCCCATGCCCACCCCCTCTATCTGTCACCCCCATCACTGCACTGTACACACTTTAAACCACTGTTTGTAGTGATGTTCACATTGTAAATCCGTGCTGGTATTTATACACACTCCATACCCGTACTGTAACCCCAATGTTTTCATGTAATTCTTTATACCCCATAAATGTTGCCTTTCTTTGCATGTCATGCCCTAACCAACACACAACAAATTCCTATTGCACGCAAAACTATATAGTGAATAAAATTGATCCTTCATCCTAGTTTTTAATCCAGGTGCCTAAGTGTGTCTTAAATGTCCCTAATACCACCACCCCTGGCAGGGTGTTCAATGCACCCACCATTCTGTGTAAAAATCCTACCTCTGACATCCTCCCAACACTTTAGATCTGCCTCCTCATGTTAGCCATTTCAAAGCTGGTATTAAGTCTCTGGTTTTCCAATCTACCTTTATCTCTTGTAAATCACCTTTCATCCTCCTTCATGCCAAACAGAAAAGCTCTAGCTTGCTCAAACTCTCTTCATAAAACGCTCTGCAATCCAGGCAGCATCCTGGTAAATCTCCTCTGCACCCTCTCTAATCCAGGCAACATCCTGGTAAATCTCCTCTGCACCCTCTCTAATCCAGGCAGCATCCTGGTAAATCTCCTCTGCACCCTCTCTAATCCAGGCAACATCCTGGTAAATCTCCTCTGCACCCTCTAATCCAGGCAGCATCCTGGTAAGTCTCCTCTGCACCCTCTCTAATCCAGGCAGCATCCTGGTAAATCTCCTCTGCACCCTCTCTAAAGCTTCCACATCCTTCCTGTAATAAGGCGATCAGAACTGGACACAATACTCCGAGTGAGCTCATGGTCAGCAGATATCCAAGCTTCACAGCTGCACCACAGTAAATTGTCTGCTCAGCCATTCTCTTTACCTTGGACTCCCCTTGTACTGGGGTAAGATCCACCGAGGAATGTGGATTTAGGGCAGACTGTTCTACGTCCATTAGAACTGCTTCACTCTGCTCCAGGCTGGAGGTCCCCCTTGCCTCGCCCTGGTTGGCAGTCAGAAGATCAGGGCAGGTGCCACTCTCTGCAGACTCAGCCTGGCTGTTAATGGAGTATCCGGCAGCTTTAAACCGCTGGCCCCCATGTTCCACATCAATGTCGACATCAATACCTGCAAACCAAACACATTCTCCTCTTAGAACACAAGACCATAAAACACAGGAGCAGAATTAGGCCATTTGTCCATCGAGTCTACTCCGCCATTCAATCACGGATGATCCTTTTGTCCCCTCCTCAGCCCCACTCCCCGGCCTTCTCCCCGTAGCCTTTGATGCCATGTCCAATCAAGAACCCATCAAGCTCTGCCTTAAACATACCCAACGACCTGGCCTCCACAGCTGCCTGTGGTAATAAATTCCACAAAGTCACCACCTTCTGCCTAAAGAAATTTCTCCACATCTGTTTTAAATGGATGCCCCTCTATCCTGAGACTGTGCCCTCTTGTCCTAGACTCCCCCACCAAGGGAAACATCCTTTCCATATCTACTGTCTAGGCCTTTCAACATTTGAAAGGTTTCAATGAGATTCCCTATCATCCTTTCAAATTCCAGTGAATACAGACCCAGAGCCATCAAACGTTCTTCATATGATAACACTTTCCTTCCTGGAATCATCCTGGTGAACCTCCTCTGAACCCTCTCCAATGCCAGCACATCTTTCTTAGATGAGGAGCCCAAAACTGTTCATAATACTCAAGGTGAGGCCTCACCAGTGCCTTATTAAGTCTCAGCATCACATCCCTGGTCTTGTATTCTAGACCTCTTGACATGAATACCAACATACTTTTGCCTTCCTCATCACTGACTACCTGCAAGTTAATCTTTAGGGTATTCTGCACAAGGACTCCCAAGTCTCATTGCACCTCAGATTTTTGGATTTTCTCCCTGTTTAGAAAATAGCCTGCACATTTATTTCTACTACCAAAGTGCATAACCATATATTTTCCAACATTGTATTTTATCTGTCACTTTCTTGCCCATCCTCCTAATCTGTCTAAGTCCTTCTGCACCCTACCTGTTTCCTCAACATGACCTGCCCCTCCACCAATCTTCGTATCATCTGCAAACTTGACACCAAAGCCATCTAATCCATCGTATAAAATATTGAAATACAGCATAAAAGAAGTGGTCCCAACACTGACCCCTGCAGAACACTAGTCACTGACAGTCAACCAGAAAAGGATCCTTTTATTCCCATTGCTGCCTCCTAACTATCAGCCATTGCTCTAACCATGCCAGTAACTTTCCTGTAATACCACGGGCTCTTAACTTGGTAAGCAGCCTCGTGTGGTGCCTTGTCAAATGCCTTCTGAAAGTCGAAATATACAACATCCACTGTATCCCCTCCATCTCCTCAAAGAATTCCAACAGGTTTGTCAGGCAAGATTTTCCCTTAAGGAAACCTTTGTCCCATCTTGCCCTGTGTCACCAAGTACTCCATAACCTCATTCTTAACAAATCAGAGTCCCAGTGAAATCAAAAGGCAACAACAGTATTGACCAGTGCAGGAAAAACTGGAGGTATTTTTTATATTTCCTGCTGCCTCAGTAAAGCAGCCAGCATAATCAAAGACCCCATCCACCCCAGACATTCCCTCTTCTCCCCTCTCCCATCGGGTAGAAGATACAAAAGCCTGAAAGTACATCCCACCAGGCTCAAGGACAGCTTCTACCCCAGTTATCAGACTAATAAATGGTTCCCAAGTACAACAGGATGAACTCTTGACCTCACATTCTACTTAAGCATGAGCTTGCACCTTATTGTCTACCTGCACTGAACGTTCTTAGTAACTGTTACACTGTTCTGCATAGTTATTGTTTAACTCGTTCTAGCTCAATGCACTGTGTAATGACCTGATCTGTATGAACAGTATGCAAGGGAAGCTTTAAGACCACAAGGCCATAATACAATTTTTCACTCTATCTTGGTACCTGTGACAATGTTCCAATACCCAGTTATGAAGGGATGAGTGATGGGTTGGGTGAAACCATTCATCAGTACTGGACAGAGGGGAAGATAGTATTGAAAGACCACCGAAAAAACAATATCACGCCCCCCCAACCTCACGATGCCCAATTTTACCTCCTATGCGAGGGTTCACTGATCAAACTGTCCCAATAGCCTCATGGTTTCTGTTTGCTCCTGCCCTACTGAACTTTTCATCTCTATGGATGGCCAATCAGGTTTACCTCATTCCAAGGATGAGGTAAACTGAATGGTGGTCTTTTATATAGATATTGAGAATGGACAGAAGGTGTGAAGGGCAGGAGAACGGGGGAGCCATCAACATTTTGTAAAGTTTGTTCCTTCACAAGAAAATCGCTAGTAGATTTAATAGGGAATGCAAAAGAGTTGGCAGAGGGGGCATGGAGCTCGTTTGCACAGGAAACAGCTAGACACAGAGGGGGTGGGGAAGAGTAACAGTGTAAAAATGATAGGAGGAGGGGGAGGGATGGAGCCAAGAGCTGGACAGGTGATTGGCAAAAGGGATATGAGAGGATCATGGGACAGGAGGTCCGGGAATCACTCTTGGCTCCATCCCTCCCCCTCCTGTCTTCTCCTATCATTTTGGATCTCCCCCTCCCCCTCCCACTTTCAAATCTCTTACTAACTCTTCCTTCTGTTAGTCCTGACAAAGGGTCTCGGCCCGAAACATCGACTGTACCTCTTCCTAGAGATGCTGCCTGGCCTGCTGCGTTCACCAGCAACTTTGATGTGTGTTGCTTGTTTTATGCTAGGTGCCATTTTTAGTTTCTCTATCTTCTTCAACTAATAGACCTCTATAACAGTCCATTTCAATTTTCCTTTCCTCTGTAAAGAGAGGCAGTATAGCGTGGCATCCATGCTCAGTTGGTAAGTGGCCTCTCCAGGGTTGGAATAGTGGAATTTCAGGCTGGACTACCAGGAACCATCAACTTGCAGGACTTGTCGCTCAGGGTTCTTGGACTAAAAATGTGTTTTCTTACATGACTATGTTCTTTTTTCAACCCCCCCCCCCCACCATTTTGAATGCGCATGTATGTTCCTGCACCTTCACCTTATCTTGTTCGGCTATATTCATACATGGTTTGAATGATGAATAAATTTGATTTGATTAGTAAAACAATCGTGAAGCAACAAATTTTGTGCCTCTTTCCTGACATCTGAAAGAACCTTGGATTAAAACATCAGATTCCAACAGAGAGCTAGGACTTTTTTCTTTACAGTGAAGGAGGTTGAGAAGTGACTTGATAGAAATGTACAAGAGGCATAGATACAGTGGACAGCCAGGGCAGAAATGGCTAATACAAGAGGACCTTTTAAGGTGATTGGAGTTCAAGTATAGGGGAGATGTCAGGGGCAAGTTGTTCTATTTTATTAAAGTGGTGGGTGCGTAGAACATCTTGCTAGGAATGGTGGTAGAGACAGATACATTACTGACATACGAGAGACGTAGATCGGCAAAAGGACGATAGAAAACTTGAGTGTCATGTGAGGGAAGGTTTAGATTGATCTTGAGTCAATTAAAAGGTCAGCACTACATAATGGGCTGAAGGGCCTGTACTGTGCTGTAATGTTCTAGCTAGCACTTGTACTCAATGCAGTATGGTGAGGCTTTGAGGGCAGTTGGGGGGGGGGAAAGAGGGTGTGTGAGTGGGAGAGAGAGTGTGCGTGTGTAATTAAGGGTCACACTAGTGACCGGTGCACACCTCAGGTGCTCCTTCCTTCTCCACCCCACCCCACAACCCCTCCACATTTCAATGTTTGCTCAGGTACTTAAGCTGCCTTGGGGCTAAGTGGGAACCAGGGCTATTATCTGATGACAGAGGTTCAAAAGTTTCCAAACTTACCCAGAGGGCTCAACATTGCAGCCACGTTTCGGCCCACACCCTGCAGATAACTGACATGCTTGTCCTGGCTCAAGGACTCAGTAGCTGTACCTATGTACAGGAGACAGAACATGCGATGGGGACATGGCTCACACACAGCCTGCTACAATTTCTCCTGCTATCACTCCCATCTCTTTCCCCTTCCCCACCCCCTCCATCTGCCCATCATCCATACATTCCTCAGACCGGGTCCCCTCCCCACCTCCCACCTGTTATTTCATGGCCCCCAGTCTTCTGTCAGATTCCATCTTCTTCAACCCTTTGTCAATTTCACCTGTCACCTGCCAATTTGCCACTCACCCCCCACTCCCCAGCACTTGCTCCATCCCTACCCCCTCCCCAACCTTTTTCACCAGCTATTTATTTATTAAGAGACAGCACAGTAACAGGCTCTTCTGGTCCAATTAACCTACTAACCCGTACATCTTTGGAATGTGAGAGGAAACCAGAGCACCCAGAGGAAACCCACACGGTCACAGGGAGAACACAGACTCCTTGCAAACAGTGGCAAGAATTGAACTCGGGCTGCTGATGCTGTAGTAACATTCTGCTAACTGCTACGCTACCATGCTGCCCTCCCCACACTCCTTACAGTCAAGACAAAGGGTCTCAATCTGAAACATCAATTGTACATTCCCCTCCACAGACACTGCCCAACCTGCTGTCCCTTGCATCTCTAGTTTAAAACAGAGCCCTTTCTCTGTTATAGCATGTGCCTGGGGCAGGAAGAGACATTCTCTCCACATTAACTCACATACCTTGCTCAGCTGGGGTTGGCTCTGCTGCTGGTGACTGCTGTTTGTTGATGCACGATGCAATTTGGGCAAAGGAATCTTGTGCCATAGCCCAGCGACACGGACCTCCGTTCCTCCTCTTGTGAAACCACATTCCCCTGGGAATCCGCTGCCCAAAGCGAGAGGTACACATTGAACAATTTTTAAAAATCCAGAGTCTAAAAGGGAATCATTCAGTGCAAGGAGGCTCTCAGACCAACTGGTTTAAGATGCCATATATTACACAAGACCACAAGACATAGCCAAATTACGCCATTGAGTCTGCTCTGCCATTCCATCATGGCTGATATACAGTGCCCTGTAAAGGTATTCAAACATTTGTTCACATAAATGAGTATTATAACCAGGGATTTTGATCAACTTAACTGAGAGTTTCTATTTGTGGATCACATGCTCCTTTTTTTCCACAGTAGAACTAAGAAAGGGGAAATTGTAAACCATGGAAAACTAAAAATCCAAAAACTGAGATGTATTCATCCCCCTTTGCTCAGTACTCAGTTGAACCACCTAGCTTTTAATCACCAATAGTCTTTCTGGATAAGTCTCTATTAGCTTTGCACAACATGACAGAACAAGATGTGTCCATTCCTCCCCGCAAATTTTACTCAAGCTGTGCCGGGTTAGTGATGATTGAGTGCTAGAACAGACTCGATGGGCCAAACAGCTGGATTCTGCTCGTGTCTTTATGGTCTAATAATCCAGGTGAACCAACCAGTGAGGTTGACCCATTATCCACACCTGCTACTTTCCAAGGTGGGGCTGCTTAGTACTTGAATTCACTCCCATTACAACCTGGCTCTGGAATTTGACAACACATACAAAATGCTAGAGAAACTCAGCAGGCCAGGCAGCATCTATGAAAAAAAAAAGTACAGTCAACATTTTGGGCCAAAACCCTTCATTAGGCCTGCAATGTCAACTGTACTCTTTTCCACAGATGCTGCCTGGCCTGCTGAGTTCCTCCAGCATTTTATGCGCGTTGCTTGGATTTTCAGCATCTGCAGATTTTCTGTTTGTGTCTAGAATTTGACACTACATATATATTAGAAGACTCACAGGTGCCCAAAGTTCAAGAAGTGGCCTGACCAAGTTGGTACTTATAAATAAAAGCTCTCACCTCAAATGGATGGAAGCACTGCGGAGTCTGCAAGAGAATCATCTCGTGCTCCTTGTGGAAGCCCTTGCCCTTGCAGCTGCCACACAGATCGTAATCAGAGCAGACAGAGCACTTGTAGCGAGGACCAATCACGGGGCCGCTGCAGGCATCACAGACGATGTTTGGATGGACGACACCCGCAGCCTTGTCCTGTCCGTGTTTGTACTCCTTCTTTTCTACATTGGGAAAAGAGCAAAGGGATTGCAAACTTTCCAGTTCATTTACTACTGTTCACAAAAGAAATCTCTATTCTTGGCCAGCAACTCCAGCCCTACGTCAACAGATTACTTGTCAGTAACTACACCAATATCTACTCCTCCGTGTCTGACTAGTACAGCCCGAGGAGGTGGGGGGTGGGGTCACAGTTCAATTCAACGTCATCTGTAAAACCATAAACCAATAGAAATTACACATGGCAGCCAAAAGAATTTGGTTGTCACAACAATGACCTTTGCTCAATGTCAGCAAAACAAAAGAGCTGGTCATTCCCTTCAGGGAGGGAGGGGGCAGTGCACATGCTCCTATCTACATCAACGGCATTGAGGTTGAAAACTTCAAGGCACTAAGTGCGAGATCACCAACAGCCTGTCCCGATCCAACCACATTGATGTCACAGCCAAGAAAGCTCACCAACACCTCTACTTCCTCAGGAGGCTAAAGAAACTAGTCATGCCTCATCGATTCCTTCCAATTTTTAATCAATGCACTATAGGAAAGGCTTCAGGAGTAAACCCCGAGGAAGAAATCCAGAGCCGTAGAAAGCATCCTATCACAGCTTGGTATGTTAACTGCTGTGACTGTGACACAAGAACCACAGGGAGTTGTGGACACAGCTCAGCACATCTCCTCCATGGACTCGGTCTACATTCTCACTGCCTCAGTGGTGGTATTGTGATGTTCACTCCTAGGAATTATCCTGCACTGCACTCTCTCTGTAACTGTAACACTTTATTCTGCATCCTGTTATTGTTTTAGCTTCCTCTACTTCAATACTGAAAGTGTTCTACAGTAATTGAATGCACGCAGCACAAGAAATAAAATGGACGATCTTGAAATTCAGCTATAGATTGGCAAGAATGGCACTGTGACCATTTCTGAAACTTGGCTAAAGGATGGCTGCCATTGGGAGCTGAATGTCTAAGGATATACGGTGTATCGGAAAGATAGGTTAGTAGGCAGATGGGGTGGTGTGGCCCTGTGTATAAGAAATAATATTAAATCTTTAGAAAGGGATGACATAGGATCAGAAGGTGTAGGGTCTCTATGGGTTGAGTTAAGAAATGGCAAGGGTAAAAGGCAGTTGTATACTGCCAAACAGTAGCCGGGATGTGGATTACAAATTACACCCGGAGGCAGAAAAGGCGCGTCAGAAGGGCAATGTCATAATCGTTGGGGATTTTAACATGAAAGTGGATTGGGAAAACCAGGCCAATACTGGACCTCAAGAGGGAGAATTTGTAGAATGTCCAAGGAAATTTACAAGGATGTTGCTGGGCCTTGAGGACCTGAGTTATGGGGAAAGGTTGAACAGGGTAGGACTTTATTTCATGGAGCATAGGAGAATGCGGGGAGCTTTGATCGAGGTATACAAAATTATGCAAGCAAGCCTTTTACACTGAAACCACATTTCACTGCATGTTCTGATTTTCGTGACAAATGAACTAATCTCGGTTTAAAATCATATCTTGCGTTTCTTCTGGAGGTTGTGTTTTGGAGCTGTGTGTCATCGTCCCTGAACATAAATATACTTGTGGATGTGACAATGAACTTGACTTTGACTTTGAGTGGAAGGGTGTAACATGAACATACAAGGTAAATGGTAGGGACTGAGGAGTGCAGTAGAACAGAGGGATCTGGGAATTCAGATGCAAAATTCCCTAAAAGCAGCATCACAGGTAGATAGGGTCGTAAAGAGAGCTTTTGGTACATTGGCCTTTAATCATAGTATTGAGTAAAAGAGTTGTAATGTTATGATGAGGTTGTATAAGGCATTGGTGAGGCTGAATCTGGAGTATTGTGTGCAATTTTGGTCACCAAATTACAGGAAGGATATTAATAAGGTTCAGAGAGTGCAGAGAAGGTTTACAAGGATGTTGCCGGGACTTGAGAAACTGAGTTACAGAGAAAGGTTGAATAGGTTAGGACTTTATTCCCTGGAATGTGGAAGAATGAGGGGAGATTTGATAGGAGGGTTATAAGATTACAATGGGTATAGGTAGAGTGAATGCAAGCAGGCTTTTTCCACTGAGGCTAGGGGAGAAAAAAAAAACCAGAGGACATGGGTTAAGGGTGAAGGGGGAAAAAGTTTGAAGGAAACATGGGGGGGGGCTTCTTCACACAGAGGGTGGTGAGGGTGTGGCATAAGTTGCCAGATGAAGTGGTAAATGCGGGCTCACTTTTAACATTTAAGAAAAACTTGGACAGGTACATGGATGAGAGGTAATGGAGGGATATGGTCCGGGTGCAGGTCAGTGGGACTAGGTAGAAAAATGGTTCAGCACAGCCAAGATGGGCCAAAAGGCCTGTTTCTGTGCTGTAGTGTTCTATGGTTCTATGGATGGCTTTTTAGAACAGCTTGTTGTTGAGCCCACTACATGCTGGATTGGATGTTGTGCAATGATCTGGAGGTGATCAGAGAGCTTAGGGTTAAGGAACCCTTAGGGAACAGTGATCACAATTTGATCAAGTTCACTTTGAAATTTGAGAAGGAGAAACTAAATTCCAATGTGTCAGTATTTCAGTGGAATAAAGGAAATTACAATGGATTGAGAGGGGAACTGGCCAAAGTTGACTGGAAAGGGACACTAGCAGGAAGGACAGCAGAGCAGCAACGGCTGGAGTTTCTGCGAAAAATGAGGGAAGTACAAGAAAGATATATTCCAAATAAGAAGAAATTTTCAAATGGAAGGAGGACACTACTGTAGCTGAGAAGTGAAGTCAGAGCCAAAGTAAAAGCAAAAGAGAGGGCATACAAGGAAGCCAGAGCTAGTGGGAAGACAGAGGATTGGGAAGCTTTTAAAAACTTGCAGAAGGAAACTAAGAAGTTCATTCAGAAGGAAAAGATGAATTATGAAAGGAAGCTAGCGACTAATATCAAAGAAGATACTGAAAGCTTTAAGTCTATAAAGGGTAAAAGAGAGACGAGTGTAGATATAGGACCAATACAAAATGACACTGGAGATATTGTAATGAGAGGTGCAGGGATGGGAGAGGAACTGAATGCAAATGTCATTTAAAGTTAAATTGGATAGCTATATGGACAGGAAAGGAATGGAGGGTTATGGGCTGAGTGCAGGTCCGTGGGACTAGGTGAGAGTAAAAGTTCAGCACGGACTAGAAGGGCCAAGATGGCCTGTTTCCGTGCTGTAATTGTTATATAGTTATATGGTACTTTGCATCACTCTTCACAGTGGAAGACGTCTGCAGTGTACCGGACATTTAAGAGTGTCAGGTAAGTGAAGTATGTGCAGTGAAAATTACAACTGAGAAGGTGCTCAGGAAGCTTAATGATCTGGGGGTGGATAAATCTCCTGGACCTGATGGAATGCACCCTCAGGTTCTGAAGGAAGTAGCTGGAGAGATTGCAGAGGCATTAACAATGATCTTTCCAGAATTTCGATAGATTCTGGCATTGTACCGGATGACTGAAAAATTGCAAATGTTACTTTGCTATTTAAGAAGGGTAGGAGGCAGCAGAAAGGAAACTATAGACCTGTTAGCTTGACATCAGTGGTTGGGAAGTTGTTAGAATTGAAAGTTAAGGATGAGATTACGGAGTACCTGGAGGCACACGACAAGATAGGCCAAAGCCAGCATAGTTTCCTGAAAGGAAAATCCTGCCTGACTAACCTACTGCAAATTTTTGAGGAAATTACAAGCAGGGTAGACAAAAGAGATACAGTAGATGTGGTGTACTTGGATTTTCAGAAGGCCTCTGACAAAGTGCCGCAGATGAAGCTGCTTAGCAAGACAAGGGCCCATGGAATTACAGGGAATTTACTAGCATGGGTGGAGCACTGGCTAATTGGCAGAAAACAGAGTGGGAATAAAGGGATCCTATTCTGGCTGGATGCCGGTTACCAGTGGAGTTCTACAGGGGTCGGTGTGGGAACGCTGCTTTTTATGATGTATGTCAATGATTTGGACTATGGGATTAATGGATTTATGACTAAATTTGCCAATGATACAAAGATAGGTGGAGGAGCCGGTAGTGCTGAGGAAACAGAGAGCCTAAGATAGTTTAGGGGAATGGGCAAAGAAGTGGCAAATGAAATATAATGTTGGAAAGTGTCTGGTCTTGCACTTTGGTGGAAGAAATAAATGGGCAGACTATTATTTAGTTGGGGAGAGAATTCAAAATGCAGAGATGCAAAGGGGCTTGGCAGCCCTTGTGCAAGACACCCTAAAGGTTAACCTCCAGGTTGAGTCGGTTGTGAAGGTGGCAAATGCAATGTTGGCATTCATTTCTAGAGGTATAGAATATATGAGCAGGGATACAATGTTCAGGTTCTATAAGGCACTCGTGAGGCCATATAGAGTATTGTGTGCAGTTTTGGGCTCCTTATTTTAGAAAGGATATACTGACATTGGAGAGGGTTCAGAGAAGATTCATGAAAATAATTCCAGGAATGAAAGGGTTACAGTATGAGGAACGTATGGCAGCCCTTGGGCTGTATTCCCTGGAGTTCAAGAGAATGAAGGGGGAAACTCACAGACACATTCTGAATGTTAAAAGAGGACAAGAGGGCACGACTTCAGGATTGAAGGACATCTATTTAGAACAGAGATGCAGACAAATTATTCCAGTCAGAGGGTGTTAAATCTGTGGAATTTGTTGCCACAAGCAGCTGTGGAGGCCAAGTCATTGGATGTATTTAAGGCAGAGGTAGATAGGTTCTTGATTAGCCAGGGCATCAAAGGGAGTGAAGAGGAGGCAGGGGAGTGGGGATGACTGGAAGAATTCGATCAGCCCATCACTGAATGGTGGGGCAGACTCGATGGGCTGAATAGCCTACTTCTGCTCCTACATCTTATGGTCTTAATACACTGTGAAATGACCTAATCTGTATAAATAGTGTGCAAGACAAGTTTTTCACTGTCTCTCAGTACATGTGACCACAATAAACATATTTAGGCTTTGTACTAGAGGGGGTTTGGTCACAGAAACCACTGGTAGCTGGTGACTCTATATTGGTGTAGCCAATCAATGTCACAGACTGCTGGTCTACGCAACTCACAGCTGTCATGGACAGGAGGGACAAGCCAGAACGACAGCTAAAGCAACAAATTCAGTGTAGACTTTCAGGTGCTGACCCTGTTCGGTGTTGTCATGGTACCTTACTTTCGTGGAGGAATTTCTCCCTCCAGAGTAAAGAAAATGATCTGCAGAGGTTCCAATGGGAATGTTACACAGCTAACAGCAAACTTAACAAAGAATAGAACATATAACAGTACAACACAAGAACAGGTCCTTTGGCCCTCAATATTGTGCTACACCAGTTAAATTAGAAACGAAATGGCTGTAACTAAACCAATCCCTCCTATCTGCACAATGTCCGAATCCTCCCATCTTCCTCACATTCATGTGCCTATTGAAATGTCTGTTAAAAGTCTATGTATCTGCCTCTACCGCCACCCCAGGCAGCCACCACGCTGTAAAAATAAAGTCTCCTCTGCTCCAGAGAAGCCCTCTTGTTATAGCATATACCCTCTAATCCAGGCAGCACGATGGTGAACTTCTGTACCCTCTCCGAAGGTTCCACAAACTTCCTATAATGCAGGGGTCCCCAACCTCTTACACACTGCAGACCGGTTTAATATTGACGATATTCTTGCGGACCGGCTGACCAGGGGCGGGGTGGCGGTGTCTTCCAAGTTCAACAGTGCGTGACAGGGAATGAGGAAAGGTGCAGCTGACTCATATCGTCAAATCATTTCGTTTCTGCGCGGCCTGGCAACACGTGCTTTGCGGCCTGGTGGTTGGGGACAACTGCTATATTGAGACAACCAGAACTGTATTCAATATAAGAGCTGGGTATTCTTACCTTTAATGTAGATGCGAAAGGTTGTATCCTGCAGGTAGGACAGGGCCATGGACAGCTCTTCGTCACTGGAGAAAGCAATCATGTCCCCTTCCTCATCTGAGGGAAAACAGAGGGGAAGAATTTAAAATCACCTTGCAGATTCCCTTTGTAGTATACTGCTCTTTGAAATGAAAGGGATTGAACTAGAGGACCAGAAGTCTTGCTAAATTAGGTTTGATTAAGCTGAACTTGGAAGTACAGGAGCCTCAGGTCCCACCCCACCAGGTTCAGGAACAGTTATTACCCCTCAACCGTCAGGCTCCTTTGAGCTCTTAACAGGGAGGCAGCTATCTCCTCTCCTCAGTCCTCAGAACGAGCACATGAAGGGTCTTGGCCCAAAAACACTGACTGCGTACAGTATAACCTTCCATAGACGCTACCTGACCTGCTGAGTTCCTCCAGCACTTTGTGAAATAGTCTGACAAACTTGCCCAGATGTACAGTGATGCACTCGGACTGGATTCCCCTCCCTGTGCCATTCCTTCTTCCACTGTTTACATTCATGCAGAGTAAACTACATTCATTTACATTAATTTGTTTATCTTCATCTTGAACAGCTGCAAAAACCTAAATTTTCATGATGCTTTTTAAAAACAAAATGCCTTGTGTGTGTGTGTGTGTGTGTCCATGTGTAAGGTTAAATCTGAGGAAGGGTCTCTGCCTGAATCGTTGACTATCTATTCCCCTCCTCAGATACTGCTGGACCTGCTGAGTTCCTCCAGCACTGTGTGTGTCTTAGTTAAATTTGATTCCTTGCAATACAAAATGTAAGTTTTAAGGCAAAATAGTGTTAGTGTGGGACGTTGGAATGTTTTGAGAATGTACAAGGGAACCAATCCACAGCATCGTTTCAAGAACTTCAAGTTCTAGTCTACAGCCTTGAGAGCAGATAATGGTAAAAAACATCTGGAGAAGTATTAGAGGAAAGACCACAAGACAGGAGCAGAATTAGGCCATTCAGCCCATCAAGTCCACTCTGCCATTTCATCATGGCTGATCTTAGATCCCATTCAACTTCAAACACCTGCCCAACACCCTATCCTTTGATACCCTGACCAACCAGGAATCAATCAACTTCCACTTTGAATATACCTGCAGTCTGTGGCACAGCATTCCACAGATTCCCCACTCTGTCTAAAAAATAATCCTCCTTACCTGTTTTAAAAGGTTGCCCCTCAATTTTGAGGCTGTGCCCTCTAGTTCTGGATAACCCCACCAGAGGAAACATTCTCTCCACATCCACCTTTTCTACTCCTTTCAACATTCAGTAGGTTTCAATGAGATCCCCATGCATTCTTCTAAATTCCAGTGAGTACAGGACCAGAGCTGCCAAATGATCCTCATTTGTTAACCCCTTATATTCCCAGAATCATGTTCATGAACCTCCTCTGGACTCTCTCCAATGACAACACATCCTTTCTGAGATCTGGGGCCCAAAACTGTTGACAATACTCCAAGTGCAGCCTGACTAGTGTCTTATAAAGGATCAGCATCATCTCTTTCTTTTTATATTCTAATCTCCTTGAAATAAATAACATGACATTTGCTTTCTTTACCACAAACTCAACCTGTAAATTAACCTTCCAGGAGTCTTGCACGAGGACTCCCAAGTTCCTCTGCACCTCTGACATTTGAACCTTCTCCCCATTTAAATAATAGTCCACACTATTCGTAAAAGCCACTGGTGAACGCAAGAGGTACAGTCGATGTTTTGGGCTGAGACCCTTCATCAGGACGAAGAGTCGACTGTACCTCTTCCTAGAGATGCTGCCTGTCCTGCTGTGTTCACCAGCAACTTTTGTGTGTGTTGCTTGAAATTCCAGCATCTGCAGATTTCCTCAACTCCGCACTATTGTTCCTTTTACCAAAATGCATCATACATTTCCCAACACTGTATTCCATCTGTCACCTTTTTGTCCATTCTTCCAATTTGTCTAAGTCCTGCTGCAATCACATTGCCAGCACTACCTACCCCTCAACCTATCTTCATATCATCCACAAACTTTGTCACAAAACCATCTATCTAAATCATTAACAAGCAATGTGAAAAGTAGTGGTCCCTATACTGACCCGAGGAACACCACTAGTCACTGGCAGAAAGGGTCCTGAAGGACATAAAGAAGGGGCAATTCTTTTTGACACAATGGAAATGTTCTCATAGGCTGGGTCACGATAGAGATTAGAGATTAGAGATTAGAGATTAGAGATTAGAGATTAGAGATTAGAGATTAGAGATTAGAGATTAGAGATTAGAGATTAGAGATTAGAGATTAGAGATTAGAGATTAGAGATTAGAGATTAGAGATTAGAGATTAGAGATTAGAGATTAGAGATTAGAGATAGAGATTAGAGATAGAGATAGAGATAGAGATAGAGATAGAGATAGAGATAGAGATAGAGATAGAGATAGAGATAGAGATAGAGATAGAGATAGAGATAGAGATATAGAGAGAGAGAGAGAGAGAGAGAGAACACTGTTGGCACTTGTGATTCCCTTGGGCAAAGGAGCGAGGTTTAGTGGTAGTTGATAAGTATGTTTTCTTTCTTAATACTACTTTATTAAATCTATTTCTCTGTGTTTTCTTTATACAACTCCAAAAGTAATTTCTTCAAGAGCCAAGATTGTTTAATTTCAATTCCAGTACACAAGTGTAAAGGAGAACAAAATAATTGTTACTCCAGATCCGATGCAGCACAAAAGACAACACAACAATAAAAAAATTCACAATATAAATACACAAGATAGCCTATATACCCAGGCACAGGAGTGTCTTTACACAAGGTGATTGACAGGAAATTATAAAAGAGTAGTGGTGGTGAGGTTTAACCATTAACACATATAGTGTTTACTTTGTTTGCAGACATCTCCCCTACTGAATCAGAAAACAACATAGAAAGAATTTTAAAATATTTTCATTACACCATGAAAATAACCTTGAACCTGGTTTCAGGGATTGGCTCATACCAAGATGTGAAGATATTCACTGATATGGTTGGCTGTAACTCTCTGGAACCCAGGGGTTTGTGGATCATTGGACAACAAATTTATTTACTTAAACAACACAGAAAATATCAGAGGAACTCAGCAGGTCAGGCAGCTTCTACGGAAGTGAATAAACAGATGACATCTCGGGCCGAGACCCTTCTTCAGGAACGGAAAGGGAGGGAAGGTGGTTTAGAACAGGGGATCCCAACCTTTTTTATGCCATGGACCACCACCACTGAGGGGATGTGGACCCCAGGTTGGGAACAGGCCAAGTGCAGGCAAACAGGACTAGATTAGTAGCCATCTTGGTCAGCACTGATATGTTGGGTAGAATGGCCTGTTTCAAAGTAAATTTATTATCAAATTATGTATGTCACTATATACAACCCTGAGGATCATTTTCTTGTAGGCATTCACAGTAAAACAAAGAAACACAAAGGAGAGTCAATGAAAAACCGCACACAAAGACAAACAACCAATATACAAATTAAGGCACTGTGCAAATACAAGAGAAAAACAATAATAATAAATAACATTGAGAAGTTTTCTGAACTGTATGACCCTTGTCTTGAGGAGAGAAATGGGAATGTGGGGAATATCACCATATTTAACGTAAAAAGACTAGAACGTAAAAAACAAGGTGCCAATTCCTCAAACCGTTCTGCATATTTGTCCTGTTGAGCTAGATAATTTAAACAGAAAGCCATCTGGATGGGAGCCAAGACAAGCATCTGTTTACAGAACAATGTGGAAATTCCCCTTTTATGTCCCAACCTGAAACAAGATTTGTCACTTCGGCTGGCAAAGTACAAATTTTGAAAGCAAGTGACCTTTGTTACAAAACTAAGATTGTAATTTTCCCCCCTGTTGTCACCCTCAAATGCAGCACAGTAGCACCAAAAAAAAAACCATTCCCTCAAGAAGGGAAATGACACTCAACAAGAGTATGTAGCAAGTCAGAAAGTGATTTATCAACAAGAGTGGAAATGTGGTCCTCTCCCAAGCCACAGGGAACCATTCTCAATCCACCTCTTGTACATATCAAGTCACCTCTCATCCTCCTTCACTCCACGTGGAACAGTGGAAAAATCTCAACTGATCCAAAAGCTGGTTTGGGAATGTCTGGTTTGGGAGTGTTCGAAGACCTGTGTCAATAATACATGCACAATATATCAGACATACCTAAATCAGAAGTCATGAATGAACCATGAGATTCAGTTTGCTGAGGCTCTAGATACAAGACCAGTGCTGTTTAGAAATCCAGATAAGATGGCCTTCCACAGGCCTAAAGAGCGAACAATTTCTTGTATTGCTGCCACACAACAAATTTCATGACATATGTCAGTGGTAATAAACCTGATTTGGATTCCAAAATCAGCTTACAATGGAGAGTGCACACTCCTATGTACTTTAGATCAGTAGACACAGTAGCAGAATTAGGCCATTTGGTCCATCAAGTCTAGCCCACAAGGTGTACTCTAGAACACACACACACATTGTTTTACCTTGAAAATATTGGCAGGTATTCAAATTTTCTCAAGTTCAGTAAAAGAGTGGAATATCATGCTGGCAGTACAGGGTTCAATTTTGATCACAGTTACCATCTCCTGATAAAGCAGCAATTTTAAAGTTTAAGCCTTAGTTTCAATGTTTAGTGGGGCAGAAGCTAGGCAGATAGCTTAACACATTACAGTACCAGTGACCCAGTTTGATTCTCACCACTGTCTGTAAAGAGTTTGTATATTCTGCCAGTGGGTTTCCTCCCACATTACAGGTCAGGGTTACTAAGTTGTGGGCATGCTATGTTGGTGCTGGAAGCACAGTGATACCTGCGAGTGGCCCCCAGCACATCCGCAGACGGTGTTGGTCGTTAACACAAACAATTAGATTAGCTCACGTAGGCAATTAAGTCAGCACAATTAAGGGTCCAGTTTCTGTGTTGTACCACAACCCCTATCAGGTTACTGAATAGACAATGAACTCACGTCCAAAATACCTCACTATCTTTTTGCACTACTTATTTATCTATTTTACATAAACATTTAGTGTTGTTAATTATAGTTCTTGTTATGTTATGTCATGTACTGTACTGCTGCCACAAGAGTAATATTAAACCTGAAACAAGAGAAAGTCTCCAGATGCTGGAAATCCAAACAAAGCACACAAAATGGTGGAGGAACTCAGCAGGCCAGGCAGCATCTATAGAAAAACGTACAGTCGACGTTTCGGCCCGAAACCCTTCGGCAGGACCGTTTACCAGTCCTAGACAGCTCAGCCGGGGGGAAACATCAGAACCTTGAACATTTAAGCAAGATCGCCTCGCACGTATCTACACACCGGAGATCCATCGGGTTTGTTAACTGGGACTGCAGGCTCGAGGGGCCAAATGGCCTGCTTCTTGTGACCTGTGCTCTCCCTTGAGCTCCAAGTGGGGCATTCTAGCTGTTTATGACTAGAGATAATGGTTGTTGAGCGAGAGAGGGGGGCAAAGCAGGAAGGCAGTGAGAGTTCTGAAGGGACAAGAGAGGAATGGAAGTAAAGATGAGAAAGTGGAGAGGGGACCCTCCATTACCTTTGTAATACATCTGGAAGGTGTCGGAGCGGAGAGTCTGGAAGACGCTGCCCACCTTGTGGTAAAGGTGCGCGAAGCTGGCCGAGACGCCAGGGTCGACGGCGAAGCGCCGGATCTCACGGTTGGTCTCGTCCTTGCCGAGCAGGTAGGCCTTCACGGTGAGAGCCATCGGGCCCGCTGACGCAGTGAGAGATTGCGGAGTCTCAGTAAGCGATTACGAAGACTAGGCGACCGCTCCGGAGCGTAATGGAGAGGCAGAGCGGTGCGGTGTCCTTATATCCCCTCGCCCCTCCCTCAACTCCCAGCGCTCCCTAAATTCCAACCCAACCTTCTCCGCCTCCCCCGCCCCTCCGGAGCCGCGGCTTCCGTGTGCGGAGGGCCCGAGTCCCGTCCGCGCCGGCCGGGAACCAGCCAGGGGTAACCCGAGCACCGACCGTCACTTCACCTCGGCCCTACGACCTGACATGAGTCTTTTTATATTGAAAACCTTGTCTTGCATCCTGTTCATACAGATCAGATCATTACACAGTGCATTGAGGTAAACAAGGTAAAACAATAACAGAATGCCGAATAAAGTGTCACAGTTACAGAGAAAGTGCAGTGCAGGGTCATAACGAGGTAGATTATTCAATGTTCACAGTACATAAGACCGTTCGACCCATCAACTATGCTCTGCCATTCCATCATGGCTGATGTATTATCCCTCTCATCCTGATTCTCCAGCTTTCTCCCTGTAACCTTTGACACCCTTACTGATCAAGAACCGATCAACCTCTGCTTTAAATATACTCAATAACTTGGTCTCCACAGATTCACTACCCTCTGGCTAAAGTAATTCTTCCTCATCTCTGTTCTTAATGGATATCCCTCTATTCTGAATCTGAACCCTCTGGTCCTAGACTAGCCCACTACAGGAAACATCCTCTCCACATTCATTCTGTCTGGGCCTTTCAACATTCGATAGGTTTCAATTAGATTTCCCCTCATTCTTCTAAACCCCATTAAGTACAGGCCCAGAACCTCAAATGCTCTACATACATTAACCCTTTCATTCACTGAATCACTCTTGTGAACCTCCTCTTGACCATCTCCAATGCCAGCTGATCAACTGGCTGGAATGTTCACCAATATCTTAAATCTCTCGCTTTGGCAGTCTGAGGTACCCACAGCATCAATTATACCAGTGCCTGAGAAGAACGTGGTAATCTGCCTCGATAACAATCATGCAGTAGCATTTACATCAATAGTGATTAAGTGTTTTAAGAGTTTGGTGAAGAAACATATCAACTTCTACCTGTGAAGCGACTTGTATCCGTTGCAATTTGCATACTGCTTGTGTATTCCACAGTGAACACTGTCACAAAGTACTTATTCAGTTCGCCTGCCATTTCTTCATCTCCCATTACTATATCTCCAGTGTCATTTTCCAATGGTCCGATATGCACTCTTGTCTTTCTTTTACTCCTTATATATCTGAAAAAACCTTTGGAATTCTCTTTGATATTTTTGGCTAGCTTACCTACATATTTCATTTTTTCTCTTCTTATGGTTTTTTTTAGTTGCTTTCTGTTTGTTTTTAAAAGCTCCCCAATCCTCTAACTCCCACAAATTTTTGTTCTATTATGGGCCCTCTCTTTTACTTTTATTTTGACTTTGACTTCCCTTGTCAGCCACAGTTGCCTCATCCTCCCTTTAGAATACTTCTTCATCTTTGGGATGTCTCTATCCTGTGCCTTCCAAATTGCAGTTGCTGTTCTGACAACATCCCTTCTAGTGTCTCCTTCCAACCAATTTAAGCCAGTTTCTTTCTCATGTCTCTGGAATTCCCTTTACTCCACTGGAATACTGATTCCTGTGACTTTATATTCCCCCTCTCAAACTGCAGGGTGAATTCTATCGTATTATGATCACTGTCTCCCAAGAGCTCCTTTACCTTAAGCTCCCTAGTCAAATCCGGTTCATAACACAACACCCAATCCAGAAATGCCTTTCCCCTAGTGTGCTCAAGCACAAGCTGCTCTAAAAAGCCATCTCATCGGCATTCTACAAATGTCCTCTCTCGGGACCCAGTACCAACCTGATTTTCCCAATCTATCTGCATATTGAAATCTCCCATGACTATTGTAACATTGCTCTATTACATAGCTTGTCTATTTCCCATTGAAATTTATATCCCACATCTTGGCTACTGTTCAGAGGTTTGCATATAACTTCCATCAGGGTCTCTTTACACAGGTGGTTTCTTAACTCTACCCACAGGGGATTCTACATCTTCCGATTTGATGCCACCTCTTTCTAAGGATTGATTTCATTTTTTTACCAACAGAGCCACCCCACCCCCTCTGTCTGCTTGTCTGTCCTTTTGATAGAATGTCTATCCGTGGATGTTAAGCTCCCAGCTATGACCTTTCAGCTACATCTCAGAGACATCCATTTAACTGTGCTACAAGATCACCATATACTGTATGCATTCAAATATAACACCTTCACCCTGTATTCATTGCCCTTTTCATTTTTGCCCCACGTTACACTTCACGTCATCCCACTGACTGTAATTTTGCACTATCATTGGCCTGCCCATCCTCATAGTCTCACTATACATGCATGGACTTGTATACCAACTGTGCCATGTTCAGCCCTCTCACTGATGTCCCATTCTCCTGCCAACTTAGTTTAAGCTCTCCCAAACAGCTCCAGCAAATGTGCCCACAAGGATATTAGTGCCCCTGGCATTCAGGTGTAACCCATCCTTTAAAACCAGATGGATTGTGGTTGGAGAAAACCCGTGTATGTGTGAAGTGGGTGGATAAAGCTAGGAGGAGGGAGGGAAATAGTAGAAGATGGGTGAAGTTCAAAGTAAATTTATTATCAAAGTATGTGTATGTCACCATACACAACCCTAAGGTTCACTTTCTTCAAGAAGCACAATAGAATCAATGAAAGATTGCCCACAACAAGATGGACAAACAACTAGTGTGCAAAAAAACAACAAACTGGGCAAATGCAAACAAAAAAATCAGAATCGGGTTTATTATCACCGGCATGAGATGTGAAATTTGTTAACTTAGCAGCAGCAGTTCAATGCAATACATAATCTAGCAGGGAGAAAAAAAAATTAAAAAATAATAAATAAACAAGTCAATTATGTATATTGAATAGATTTAATAAGTAATAAATAAACAATAAAAATCGAGAAAAGTTGTAGAGTCCTTGAAAGCGAGTCCAGAGGTAAAAAGTTGTGTCTTACTGTGCTGTCTGTAAGGAGTTTGTACGTTTTCCCAGTGTCTAAAGACATAGGTTAATTGGTCATTGTAAATTGTCCCGTGACTAGGCTAGGGTTAAGTCGGGGGTTGCTGGATGGTGTGGCTGAAAGGGCTGAGAGAGCCTATTCCACAGTGTATCTCAATTAGTAAGTAACTTAATTAAAGATATAGCCCAGTCGGTCACAGGTAAATCCCTCCCAACCATTGAGCATATCTACACGAAGCGTTGTGGTAGGAAAGTAGCATCCATCATCTGGGACCCCCAGCACCCAGGCCATGCGTTCTTCTCACTGTTAGAAGAAGGTACAGGAGCCTCAGAACCCACACCATCACGCTCAGGAAGAGTTATTACCCCTCAGTCATCAGGCTCCTGAATAAAAGGGGCTAACTTGACTCAATTTCACTCACCCTATCGCTGAACTGTTCCCTAACCTACAGACTCACTTTCAAGGACTCTTCATCTCATGTTCTTGATAATTATTTATTTATTATTACTATTTCTTTCTTTCTGTACCTGCACATTGTTGTTTTTTGCACACTGTTTGAATGCCCAAGTTGGTGCAGTCTTTTATTGATTCTATTTTGGTTATTATTCTATTATGGATTTATTGAGTGTGCAAATGAATCTCAGGGTTGTATGTGGTGACGATATGTACTTTGGTAATAAACTTACTTTGCACTTTAAAATTTGAACATAGGTTGTTGGATCAGTGTTGGGGCGAGTGAAGTTGAGTTAAGTTATCCTCTCTAGTTCAGGAGCCTGATGGTTGAGGGGTAACGGCTGGATGGTGGGGGTCCCTGATGATGGATGCTGCTTTCCTGTGACAGTGCTCCGTGTAGGTGGGCTCAATAGTGACGAGGGCTTTACCTGTGATGGACTGTGTTGGATTTTCTGTTACAGAGCTGGTGTTTCTGGTGTTTCCATACCAGGCTGTAATGCAGCCAGTCAATATATTCTCCACCACACATCTATAGAAGTCTGTCAAAGCTTTAGATGACTTACTGATTCCTTGCTAACTTCTAAGAAAGTAGCAAACCTGTTTTCTTTGTAATGTCCCATATTAGACCCAGGACAGATCCTTTGAAACAACAAAACTGAGAAATTTATAGTTAGTGACCCTTTCCACCTCTGATTCCCCCTGATGAGAACTGACTCATGGATCTCAGGTTTTCTCCTCATGAAATCAATAATCAGCTCCCTTGTTTAAGAATCCTGGAAATGACGATAACTTGAACTTGATACTTGAAATTAAACTAAATTTCTTCTGCCTCCACACAGTCCATATCACTCCATTCCCTGCAATATAATGTGTCTCTTAAACACCTCTATCATATCTGCCTCTACCACCACCTGGGCAGCACAGTCCAGACACCAACCACCCTCTGTGTAAAAAAAAACCTTGCCCCTCACATCTCCTTTAAACTTTAAGCACAAAATACTCTGCAGATGCTGGGGTCGAAGCAACACTCACAACACGCTGGAGGAACTCAGCAGGTCGGGCAGCATCCGTGGAAACGATCAGTCAACGTTTCGGGCCGGAACCCTTCGTCAGGACTGTAGAGGGAAGGGGCAGAGGCCCTATAAAGAAGGTGGGGGGAGGGTGGGGAGGAGAAGGCTGGTAGGTTCCAGGTGAAAAACCAGTAAGGGGAGAGATAAAGGGGTGGGGGAGGGGAGGCAGGGAGGTGATAGGCAGGAAAGGTGAAGAAGGAATAGGGAAAGACACAATGGGTAGTAGGAGGAGGCAGAACCAAGAGGGAGGTGATGTGCAGCTGGGGGAGGGGGCAGAGTGAAATAGAGATATGGGAAGGGAGGGGGAGGGAATTACCGGAAGTTGGAGAATTCTATGTTCATACCAAGGGGCTGGAGACTACCTAGACGGTATATGAGGTGTTGCTCCTCCAACCTGAGTTTAGCCTCATCATGGCAGTAGAGGAGGCCATGTATGGACATATCTGAATGGGAGTGGGAAGCAGAGTTGAAGTGGGTGGCTACCGGGAGATCCTGTCTGTTTTGGCGGACAGAGCGGAGGTGCTCGACAAAGCGGTCCCCCAATCTGCGTTGGGTTTCACCGATGTAGAGGAGGCTGCACCGGGAGCACCGGATGCAATAGATGACCGCAACAGACTCACAAGTGAAGTGTTGCCTCACTTGGAAGTACTGTTTGGGGCCCTGAATGGTGGTAAGAGAGGAGGTGTACGGACAGGTGTAGCACTTACACTTACAGGGATGAGTGCCGGGTGGGAGATCCGTGGGGAGGGACGTGTGGATCAGGGAGTCACGGAGGGACCGATCCCTGCGGAAAGCGGAGAGGGGTGGAGAGGGAAAGATGTGCTTAGTGGTGGGGTCCTGTTGAAGGTGGCGGAAGCTGCGGAGGATAACGTGCTGGAAAAGTCCTTTAAACTTTTCCCCTCTCACCTTAACTATATGCCAGAACCAGAATCGTATGTCATGAAATTTGTTGTTTTGCAGCAGCAATACAATGCAATACATAAAAATACTATAGAATGTAATATGTAATATAAAATTATATATAAAAAATAAACAGTGCAAAAAGAAAACAAAAGTAGTGAGGCAGAGTACATGGGTTCATTGTCTGTTCAGAAATCTGATGGCAGGGGGAAAGAAGCTGTTCTTAAAATATGTCTTCTGGTACTTGACCTTTCTAAAACCACAAGGCTACTAAACAGCTTCCTCCCACAGGCAGTCAGACTGCTAAATAGCTGCTCTACCTGACTCTGCTTTGGACACTTTTAACTTACACTGGTCACTTATAACTTGATTTTAACTGACAGGTGGCTGTTGTGTTTTACTATTTATTGTTATGTTTATTATTTAGTGTTGCGTTTGTTATGTTATGATTGCACAGTTCCTGAGGAACGCTGTCTCATTCTGCCCTGCAGAGCTGATG
Organism: Mobula birostris; assembly: GCF_030028105.1. NCBI lineage: Eukaryota > Metazoa > Chordata > Chondrichthyes > Myliobatiformes > Myliobatidae > Mobula > Mobula birostris. Next base: position 174,023,439 of record NC_092376.1, read on the forward strand.
TACGGTTAGAATGACAATAACATTTTTTGAATCTTGAATCTTTGAATCTTGAATCTATTCTGGGAAAGAGAGTGGTGGTCCACTCTTCTCTCCTATCAGATTCCTTCTTTTCCTTCTTCTTTAGCCCTTTACTACTTCCATCTATCCCTTCCCAGCTTCTTTCTTAATTCCCCTCCCCCATGGACGACCCCGTCCACGTTGCTAGCCTTTGAACGCGGAGTGGAGGCTTAGATTTCTGCCTGGCCTCTAATTCCCTTACGTCCATGTCTATAATCCCCAACCTGACCCATAACTCCACCCGTAACACTCACAGTGTTGGAGGTACTCAGCAGGGCAGGTAGCAAATATGGAGGGGAGTAAAGAGTCAACGTTTTGGGTCGAGATCCTTCATCAGCGCTCTTTTCCCAGAACCAGCCTGGCTACTTTAAAGGTTAGAATCAGAATCAGGTTTATTATGGCTGAATTACTGTTTGTTGTGAAATGTGTTGTTTTGTTGCAACAGTACAGTGCAATACATAATTTAAAAGTTACCATAGGTTACAAAAATTAAGTAGTGCATAAGAGGAATAGTGAGGTAGTATTCATCAGTTCCTGCACCGTTCAGAAATCTGATGACTGTTGGAAGAAGCTGTTCCTAAAATGTTGAGTGTGGCTCCTGTACCTCCTCCCTGGGCATGGCGATGAGATTACATTACCTGGCTGGTGAGGGTCCTATGTGATAGATGCTGCCTTCTTGAGGCATTACCCCTGGCCCTCACCCTAATCCTGGATGTTGCGGAGGACCTCAGTAAGGCAGCACTCATCGTAAGAGACCCTCACCATCCAAGTCATTCCATCTTCTCAGCACTGTGCCTGTGATCAAATCAAGGTACAAATGATTCCCTTTCGAACCCAGTCACCAAAACCCTTGCTATCTTTTACCTTTTCACAGGTTAAAAGGTATCCTGTTCCATCCTGAAGAGGTCCGAAGTGCATGACCTCAGGTTTACCCACAAAGGAAATCCAGCTGGCACTAATTCTGCATCTTCACTAATCTATTAATATCTTTTTGCAATACAACACTTTCATTCTAATGGCTAGCAACACTGGCTATTTTTGTGTCTTCAAACATGTCTTCATATCCCATCATCTTGATTTATAAGATAATGGGAGTGGTTGCACCCTACCGAGTTTCCTGTGGGACTCCATAATCACTTCTTCCCAACTGAACTCACTACCCAATGTCACCACTCTGTCTCCTGTCTCTCAGCCAGGTCAATACCCTGAGCCACGCCTTCAAACACTATGTCTTACAAAGGATGTTATTCAAAGTTCAAAGTAAATTTATTATCAAAGTACATATACATCATCATATACAACCCTGAGATTCATTGTCTTGTGGGCGTACTTAATAAATCCATAATAGACAAATAACCATAACAGAATCAATGAAAGACCGCACCAACTTAGCTTCAGGAGCAGTTATCACCCTACAACTATCAGGCTCCTGAACTGGCATCGTTCATTCACCTCAACACTGAACTTACTACACAATCTATGGACTCACTTTCAAGAACTCTACAACTCGTAGGAAGGGTGGATAATAGTGCTGAAGTTGAGGTAGCTGGTTTACAAACAGAGGCAATGTGTAGTGAGGAGAGGTTGTTAATAGGGCAAAATTGTAGTCAACAGGATGAGTTGCAATGTAAAAGGCAGACAAAATCAAAACAGGTGAATACTGGACTGGAGGTAACACTCACAACACGCTGGAGGAACTCAGCAGGTCAGGCAGCACCCGTGGAAAAGATCGGTCGACATTCCGGGCCAGAACCCTTCTTGTTGTATCTGAATGCGCACAGTGTACGGAATAAGGTAGGTGAACTTGCAGCACAGTTGCAGATTGGCAGGTATGATGTAGGCATCACTGAATCATGGCTGAAAGAAGATTATAGCTGGGAGTTTAATGTCCAAGGATATGCATTGAATCGAAAGGACAGGCAGGAAGGCAGAGGGGGCAGCGTTGCTCTGTTGGCAAAAATTGAAAATCAAATCATTAGGAAGAGGTGACATGGGGTCGGAAGGTGTTGAATCATTGTGGATAGAGCTAAGGAACTGCCAGAGTGAAAAGGCCCTGATGAGTTGTACACAGACCCGCAAACAGTAGTAAGGATGTGGACTACAAATTACAATGGGCAATAGAAAATTCATGCCAAAAGGGCAATATTACAATTGTCATGGGGGATTTCAATATGCAGGTAGATTGGGAAGGTCAGGTTGGGGCTGGATTCCAGGAGAGGGAATTTCTAGAATGCCTATGAGGTGGCTTTTTAGAGCAGTTCATGGTTGAGCCCACTAGGGGATCAGCTATTCTGGATTGGATGTTGTGCAATGAACCAGACTTGATTAGAGAGCTTAAGGTAAAAGAACCCTTAGGGGAAAGTGATCATAATATGATCAAATTCATCCTAAAATTTGAGAAGGAGAAGCTAAAACGATGTTGGAGAGGTAGTAATGGGGGACAATGAAATGGCAGACAAACTGAATAAGTATTTTGCATCAGTCTTCACTGTGGAAGACCCTAGCAGGATACTGGAAGTTCCAGATGTCAGGTCATGAAGTATGTGAAGTTATCATAACAAGAGAGAAGGTTCTTGGGAAACTGAAAGTTCCGAAGGTAAATAAGTCACCTGGACCAGATGGTGTACACCCCAGAGTTCTGAAAGAGGTGGCTGAAGAGATCGTGAAGGCATTAGTAATGATCGTTCAAGAATGCACAGGAGTACATTCAGCCAGAAACTCATTCCACTGAGATGCAACACAGAGCGTCATAGGAAGTCATTCCTGCCTGTGGCCATCAAACTTTACAACTCCTCCCTTGGAGGGTCAGACACCCTGAGCCAATAGGCTGGTCCTGGACTTATTTCGTGGCATAATTTACATATTACTATTTAATTATTTATGGTGCAACTGTAACGAAAATCAATTTCCCCTGGGATCAATAAAGTATGACTATGACTATGACTATAATGGTTTTGGAAGACTGGAAAATTGCCAGTGGCACTCCACTGTTCAAGAAGGGAGAGAGGCAGAAGAAAAGAAACTACAGGCCAGTTAGCCTGACCTCAGTGGAAAATTAAGGATGAGATCTCAAGGTACTTGGAGGCAGATGATAAAATAGGCCTTAGTCAGCATGGTTCCCCAAGGGAATATCTTGACTGACAAATCTGTTGGAATTCTTTGAAGGAATAACAAGCAGGGTAGACGAAGGAGAATTGGTTGATGTTGTGTACTTGGAATTTCAGAAGGCCTTTGACACGGTGTCACACGTGAGGTTGCTTAACAAGCTATGAGCCCATGGTATTACAGGAAAGATTCTAGCATGGGTAAAGCAGTGACTAATTGGCAGGAGGCAAAGAGTGGGAATAAAGGGTGACTTTTCTGGTTGGCTGCCCATGACCAGTTGTGTTCCACAGGGGTCTTTATTTGGACCAATTCTTTTTTACATTAATAATAGGCATCCGTAAGTCTTGCGAGACCATGGATCTGTGCCTGGAAAGTCTTCACTCTCTAGGCCTGGGCAAGGTTGTATGGAAGACCAGCAGTTGTCCATGCTGCAAGTCTCCCCTCTCCACGACACCAATGTTGTCCAAGGGAAGGGCATTAGGACCCATACAGCTTGGCACCAGTTTCGTCGCAGAGCAATGTGTGATTAAGTGCCTTGCTCAAGGACACAACATGTTGCCTCGGCTGGGGCTCGAACTCATGACCTTCAGGTCGCTAGTCCAATGCCTTAACCACTTGGCCACGTGGTTATATGTTATTATATGTCAATGATTTGGAAGATGGAATTGATAACTTCATTGCAAAGTTTGCAGATAATATGAAGAAGGTGGAGAGGCAGGTAGTTTTGCGGAAGTAGAAAAGCTATTGAAGGACTTAGGTAAAAGAGTTGAAAGGGTTGAAAATTTGCTAAATGGAGAGAAAATACTGAGACACAAAAAAACCTGGGAGAACTTGTGTAGGAGTCCCTAAATGTTCATTTGCAGGTTGAGACTGGTGAGGGAGGCAAATGCAATGTTAACATTCATTTCAAGAGAACTAGAATATAAAAGCAAGGATGTAATATTGAAACTTTATAAAGCACTGGTGAGGCCTCACTTGGAAGTTGGGCCCCTTATCTTAGAAAGGGTGTGCTGAAACTGGAGAAGGTTCAAAGGAGGTTCACAAAAATGATTCCAGGATTGAATAGCTTGTCATATGAGGGGTGTTTAATGGCTCTGGGCCTGGATTCGCTGGAATTCAGAAGAGCGAGGGGGGTAACGTCTTTGAAACCTATCAAATGGTGAAAGCCCTTGGTACAGTGGATATGGAGAGGGTGTTTCTTATGGTGGGAGAGTCTAAGACTATAGGACACAGCCTCAGAAAAGAGGGGTGTAGTTTCAGAATGGCGATGAGGAGGAATTTCTTTAGCCAGAGAGTGGCGAATCTTTGCAATTCTTTGCTACAGGCAGCTGTGAAGGCCAAGTCTTTATGTGTATTTAAGGCAGAGGTTGATAGATCACAAGCAAAAGAAAATCTGCAGATGCTGGAAATCCGAGCAACACACACAAAGTGCTGCAGGAACTCAGCAGGCCAGGCAGCATCTATGGAAAAGAGTACAGTCGATGTTTCAGGCTGAGACCCTGCATCAGGACTGGAGAAAAAAAGATGAGGAGTCTGAGTTAGAAGGTGCGGGGAGGGGAAGAAGAAACACAAGGTGATGGGTGAAACCGGGAGGAGGGGGAAGGTGTGAAGTGAAGTGCTGGGAAGTTGATTGGTGGAAGAGATAAAGGCCTGGAGAAGGGGGATTCTGATTGGAGAGGCCATGGAAGAAAAAAAAGGGGGAGGAGCACCAGAAGGAAGTGGTGGAAAGATATGGAAATAAGGTGAGAAAGGGAAAAGGGGATGGGGAATGATGAAGGGAGGGGCATTACTGGAAGTTTGAGAAATCAGTGTTCATGCCATCAGGTTGGAGGCTACCTAGATGGAATTTAAGGTGTTGTTCCTCCAACCTGAGTGTGGCCTTATTGTGACAGTAGAGGAGGCCTTGAACTGACATGTCATAATGGGAATGGGAAGGGGAATTAAAATGGGTGGCCACTGGGAGATCTTGCTTTTTCTGGCGGATGGAGTGTAGGGTCTGGTGTCCAGAAACAAACTGAGGCTTTGAGGCCTTCCTGGTGGGGGTGGAGGTGTATAGGGACTGGATATTTAGATTCTAGATTTAGATTTAGATTCAACTTTATTGTCATTTTGCAGAGTACAGATACAAAGCCGATGAAGTGCATTTAGCATCTGACCAGAAATGCAAAGAATAGTGTTATTTACAAAATAAATGCGAAAGTGCTACAGCACACAAATATAAAAGTACTGAGACAGTACAATATGGATGCAATACTGCTTAGCGCTGTGATGTGAGGTTCAACAGGGTCACAGCCTCAGGGAAGAAGCTCTTCCTGTGCCTGCTGGTGCGGGAGCAGAGGCTCCTGTAGCACCTACCGGATGGGAGGAGAGTAAAAAGTCCATGGTTAGGGTGAGATGCATCCTTGATAATACTTTTCGCCCTGCCCAGGCAGCGTTTACGGTAGATGTTCTCAATAGTGGGCAATTGGGTGCCGATAATCCGCTGGGCAGTTTTCACCACATGCTGGAGTGCTTTGCGGTCCAATACGGGACAATTGCCATACCACACTGAGATGCAGTTGGTGAGTATGCTCTCAATGGTACAGCGGTAAAAGTCCGTCAGTATCCTGGGACAGAGGTGAGTTTCCTTCATGCTCTGCAGGAAATAAAGGCGCTGTTGCGCCTTTTTGATCAGGATGGAGGAGTTCAGGGACCAGGTGAGATCCTTGGAAATGTGGACACCAAGGAATTTGAAGCTTGATACACGCTCCACTACAGTTCCGTTGATGTAGCTGGGGACACGAGTGTGACTCCTGGCATGCCTGAAGTCCACAATGATTTCCTTGGTCCTCTGGGAGTTAAGGGCCAGATTGTTGTCGGCACTACATATGGCCAGGTACTAAACCTCGTCCCTGTAGGCCATCTCGTCATCCCCTCTGATCAAACCAACCACCGTGGTGTTGTCTGCGAACTTGATTATGGAGTTAGAACCACGTAGGTCCATGGTGAAAATAAGATGCTCAGAGCCAGGGAACTTGAAATCTTTGAAAAGATCAAGAGCGTGTGAAGTGTTACGGATGTAGGTAGGAAGGGGCTGAACCGGGGGGATAAAATTGAGTCGAGGTGTGCAGATATGAGTTCAGTGGGTCAGGAACAAACAGTAACAATGGGTCTTCCTGTACAGGCAGGTTTTTGGATCTTGGGTAGGAGGTAGAAATAGGAGGTGTGGGTGAGGAAACTACAAAGTTGGTGGCAGTAGATGGGAGATCTCTTTGGTAGGAGGTAGAAACAGAAGGTTGATATATTGTTGATTAGTCAAGGCATCAAGGGAAACGGGGAGAAGACAGGAGATTGGGGCTGAGAGGAAAATTAGATCAGCCATGATGCCAACTCAGTTGGGCCAAATGGCCTAATTCTGCTCTTATATCTTATTGTCTAACTCATATTCTCAGTATACTTATTTACCTTTTTTTGTATGTGCCTATTAGTTGTTTTAATCAGTCTTTGTAGTTTTTCATCGATTGTATTGTATTTTTCTGTGTTACTGTGAATGCCCGCATGAAAATGAATCTCAGGGTAGCGTATGGTGATATATACGCACTTTGAGAATAAATTTACTTTGAACTTTGTATAGTTCAGTGTTGTCGAAGACAAAGTCGCTTTATTATCTTATGCACTGGTGCAATTAGACCCCACCTTCGGCAGCATCATGTAATATTTTACCAGTATGAAGGTATCTGTTTGAGCATGTTCACAGTGAGTGCTCCGAATTGAACTACAAAACAGAGTGAGATACAGTCAGTCTTGGTACCGAGCGAGACATCAGAAATAGGAGAGGAAAATGTTCAAAAAATCAGAAATTGTTCTCTTCACTGGAATAGTGAGTGATTGCATCTGTAAGGTTTGGATAGCAAAAGCCGGGCTTTTATCAATGGAGCAAAGGAGAGTGATATATATTCCAATGGGTTCTGAAGGGGAAATAGAGGAAATCTGCTCCCATTTGTGGAAGAGTCAAAAATTAGACCATTACAGCATAATAAAAGCCCACCAGCACGATGTCGTGCTGAAATTTTAACCTTCTCCGAGATCAACCTAACCCTTCTCTCCCACATAGGCCTCCATTTTTCTATCATCCTCGTGCCTATCAGAGTTCCTTGAATGTCCGTAATGTACCTGCCTCTACCACCACCCCTGGCAGGGAGTTGCACACACCCACCACTCACTGTGTAAAACACCTACCTCTGACATCCCCCTATACCTTCCTCCAAACACCATAAAATTATGCCCCTTCGTACTAGCCAGTACCACCCTGGGAAAAAGTCTCTGGCTGCCCACTCTATTTTGTGTCTCATATCATCTTGTACACCTCTCATCTTTCTTCACTCCAAAAAGAAAAGCTCTAGCTCACACAACCTTTCCTCGTAAGCCATGCTCTCTAATCCAGGCAACATCCTGGTAAACCTCCTCTCTAATGTTTCCACATCCTTCCTACGGTGAAGTGACTAGAACTGAACGTAATACTCCAAGTGTGGTCTAATCAGGGTTTTATAGAGCTGCAACATTACCTCACAGCTCTTGAACTCAATTCCCTGACTAATGAAGGCCAACACAGCCTACACCTTCTTAACCACCCTAACAACTTTGCCCAGTGACTTTGAGGGATTTATGGACCAGGACACCCAAGATCCCTCTGTTCCTCTACACTGCTAAGAATCCTGCCATTAGCTCTGTACTTCCTTCAAGTTCAACCTTCCAAAGCATATTACTTCACACTTGTCCAGATTGAACTCCATCTGCCACATATCAGCCCTGCTCTGCATCCTATCACTGTCCCATTGTAACCTATGACAACCTTCTATGTAGCTTCAGTGTCTTACAGGCAGTTGTGACAATTTTTCATGAAGTCAATTTTACAGACTTTTCTGAATCACTTTCTTAAGGAAACTAAAGTTCGATGAGTTTGCATTTATGATGTAAGTGGAAGCAATTAACTCAAAATGTACTGTAGTCACATGACCTTATGACTCAGTGTCAGCTGATTTGCTGAGTCTTTGCAAACAGTGTGTCTGTGTTGCTTTGAAAACAGATGATGTGATGGGGGCCCTTTAGGGGGTTTCAGGTCCCCATTACATACAGTACATTCTGACACACTACTGCTGATTCACTGTAGGCCCTATTTCAAGTGGAGTTTATTGTCTTCTTCACAAGTCCAGACTCAGGGCATCAGATAGACAGCAGTCACAAGAAAAACAAATTATTCACAACTTTTACATGAAAGAACACACTGAAAACAAAATAATGTCAATTTTAATCAGTGATCCAATTGGTCACGGTGTTGTTACACTGAGATTGCTGGTTGGTTCAAGAACTGAATGGTTGAAGGGAAGTAGCTCTCTCTGAACCTGCTGGTGTGGCTTCAGGCTTCTGTACCTCCTGCCCGATGGGAGCATTGAGAAGATGGCGTGGTACAGTTGGTGGGGATCTTTGATGGTAGATGGTGCCTTCTTGAGGGAGTTCCTCCTGCGGATACTACCGATGGTGGGGAGGGATGTCTCCGTGATGTACCGGGCTGAGGCCACCACCCTCTGCAGCTTGTCAAGGTTCCATTTTCTGGCTTCTTTATCACGTGTACATCAAAGCACACAGTGAAATGTGTCATTTGCAGATATCCCACCTCTCCCAGAAGTTCCGGGATTCTCCTGCATATTGATAGTGACTCCCTGATGCCCGCAGATTACATACAATATTCTGGAAATCGATTTTTTTTAAGAGCGAGCAAGCGGTGGGGGGGGGGGGAGAGAGAGAGAGAGAGAGAGAGAGAGAGAGAGAGAGAGAGAATGAGAATGAATGAATCCTGATTGGTCTCTCTTAGTGCTAAGTAGATCTATCAGTTTTCTCTGTGGGCGGGCTTTACAGTCAACCTCTCTCTCTCTCCTTCATTGTCCATCAGTTCAGTTTAGTGTCCTGCAACGCCATGGCAGAGTGTTCCAAAAAAAGAAAATATAAAACGTACTTCACCTCAGACTACACTAAAGTGTACTCCTGCCTAATAGGGGTCAAAAATAATGACAGTGTTGTTTGCGACAGTGACTTTTCTATTGCCCACGGTGGGTTAAATGACTGTAAAAGATATGTTGAGGTGAGTTTAACAGGTGTCATTCATTCATTAGCATAGCTAACGTTATTTAAACTAGCTGGCTAAGGAGCTACTCTACAAGGAATATACAGGTGTCCCCCGCTTTTTGAGCGTTCGCTTTACGAAACCTTGCTGTTACGAAAGACCTACATTAGTTACCTGTTTTCGCTAACAGAAGGTGTTTTCACTGTTACGAAAAAAGGCAGCGCGCGCCCCGAGCAGCCAAGCTCCTCCCCCGGAACTGCATTCTAGCTGGCATTGCTTAAACACGTGCCTGTGAGCATCTGTGCTTTATGTTGATTTATTTTGAGCATCCATTTGCAAGATGAGTTCTCAGGTATCGGAAAAGCCTAAAAGAGCTCATAAGGGTGTTACACTTAGCGTGAAACTAGACATAATTAAGCGTTTCGATTGTGGTGAACGAAGTAAGGACAAAGTGAGTTTGGCTTGTGTTAAGTGACAAAGATAGAACATAGAACATAGAATAGTACAGCACAGTACAAGCCCTTCGGCCCACAATGTTGTGCCGACCCTCAAACCCTGCCTCCCATATAAGCCCCCACCTTAAATTCCTCCATATACCTGTCTAGTAGTCTCTTAAACTTCACTAGTGTATCTGCCTCCACCACAGACTCAGGCAGTGCATTCCACGCAACAACCACTCTCTGAGTAAAAAACCTTCCTCTAATATCCCCCTTGAACTTCCCACCCCTTACCTTAAAGCCATGTCCTCTTGTATTGAGCAATGGTGCCCTGGGGAAGAGGCGCTGGCTGTCCACTCTATCTATTCCTCTTATTATCTTGTATCCCTCTATCATGTCTCCTCTCATCCTCCTTCTCTCCAAAGAGTAAAGCCCTAGCTCCCTTAATCTATGATCATAATGCATACTTTCTAAACCAGGCAGCATCCTTGTAAGTCTCCTCTGTACCCTTCCCAATGCTTCCACATCCTTCCTATAGTGAGGTGACCAGAACTGGACACAGTACTCCAAGTGTGGCCTAACCAGAGTTTTATAGAGCTGCATCATTACCTCGCGGCTCTTAAACTCTATCCCTCGACTTATGAAAGCTAACACCCCATAAGCTTTCTTAACTACCCTATCCACCTGTGAGGCAACTTCCAGGGATCTGTGGACATGTACCCCAAGATCCCTCTGCTCCTCCACACTACCAAGTATCCTGCCATTTACTTTGTACTCTGCCTTGGAGTTTGTTCTTCCAAAGTGTACCACCTCACACTTCTCTGGGTTGAACTCCATCTGCCACTTCTCAGCCCACTTCTGCATCCTATCAATGTCTCTCTGCAATCTTTGACAATCCTCTATGCTATCTACAACACCACCAACCTTTGTGTCGTCTGCAAACTTGCCAATCCACCCTTCTACCCCCACATCCAGGTCGTTAATAAAAATCACAAAAAGTAGAGGACACAGAACAGATCCTTGTGAGACACCACTAGTCACAATCCTCCAATCTGAATGTACTCCCTCCACCACCACCCTCTGCCTTCTGCAGGCAAGCCAATTCTGAATCCACCTGGCCAAACTTCCCTGGATCCCATGCCTTCTAACTTTCTGAATAAGCCTACCATGTGGAACCTTGTCAAATGCCTTACTAAAATCCATATAGATCACATCCACTGCACTACCCTCATCTATATGCCTGGTCACCTCCTCAAAGAACTCTATCAGGCTTGTTAGACACGATCTGCCCTTCACAAAGCCATGCTGACTGTCCCTGATCAGACCATGATTCTCTAAATGCCTATAGACCCTATCTCTCAGAATCTTTTCCAACCACAGACGTAAGGCTCACTGGTCTATAATTACACGGACTATCCCTACTACCTTTTTTGAACAAGGGGACAACATTCACCTCACTCCAGTCCTCCGGTACCATTCCCGTGGACAACAAGGACATAAAGATCCTAGCCAGAGGCACAGCAATCTCTTCTCTCGCCTCGTGGAGCAGCCTGGGGAATATTCCGTCAGGCCCCGGGGACTTATCTGTCCTAATGTATTTTAAGAACTCCAACACCTCCTCTCCCTTAATATCAACATGCTCCAGAATATCAACCTCTCATATTATCCTCACCATCATCAAGTTCCCTCTCATTGGTGAATACCGAAGAGAAGTATTCATTGAGGACCTCGCTCACTTCCACAGCCTCCAGGCACACCTTCCCACCTTTATCTCTAATCGGTCCTACCTTCACTCCTCTCATCCTTTTTTTCTTCACATAATTGAAGAATGCCTTGGGGTTTTCCTTTACCCTACTCGCCAAGGCCTTCTCATGCCCCCTTCTTGATCTTCTCAGCCTCTTCTTAAGCTCCTTTCTTGCTTCCCTATATTCCTCAATAGACCCATCTGATCCCTGCTTCCTAAACCTCATGTATGCTGCCTTCTTCCTCCTGACTAGATTTTCCACCTCACTTGTCACCCATGGTTCCTTCACCCTACCATTCTTTATCTTCCTCACCAGGACAAATTTATCCCTAACATCCCGCAAGAGATTTCTAAACATCGACCACATGTCCATAGTACATTTCCCTGCAAAAACATCATCCCAATTCACACCCACAAGTTCTAGCCTTATAGCCTCATAATTTGCCTTTCCCCAATTAAAAATTTTCCTGTCCTCTCTGATTCTATCCTTTTCCATGATAATGCTAAAGGCCAGGGAGCGGTGGTCACTGTCCCCCAGATGCTCACCCACTGGGAGATCTGTGACCTGACCCAGTTCATTACCTAGTACTAGCTCTAGTATGGCATTCCCCCTGGTCGGCCTGTCCACATACTGTGACAGGAATCTGTCCTGGACACACTTAACAAACTCTGCCCCCATCTAAACCCTTGGAACTAATCAGGTGTCAATCAATATTAGGGAAGTTAAAGTCACCCATGATAATAACCCTATTATTTTTGCACCTTTCTAAAATCTGCCTCCCAATCTGCTCCTCTGTATCTCTGCTGCTACCAGGGGGCCTATAGAATACCGCCAATAGAGTAACTGCTCCCTTCCTCTTCCTGACTTCCACCGATATTGACTCAAAAGAGGATCCTGCTACATTACCCACCCTTTCTGTAGCTGTAATAGTATCCCTGACCAGTAATGCCACCCCTCCTCCCCTTTTTCCGCCCTCTCTATCCCTTTGATGATGTTGGAAGAGGTTTTGGCATCCCATGACCAAGAACTGATAGATGAAGAGCTGATGCAATTGGAAGAGGAAAGGATGACAATCGAAACCGAATGCAGTAGTGAACGGACCGAAAGTGAAGTCGTCCAGGAACTGAACGTGAAGCAACTGCGTGAGGTGACAGAAAAATGCGCGAGGCGAAGCAGTCAAACATACTGTCGTTTTTCAAGCCTTCCACATCAGCCCCAGCAGACGACAAACCTCGACCTTCAACATCGAGGCAGGCAGACATAGAAGAAGATGACCTGCCTGCCCTAATGGAAACAGACGACGATGAGATGACACCCCAGTGTCCCACCACCTCAACCCCCGGGCCGCGGAGAATGCAGCGGTAGCCAGGATGCACCCAACACATCTTTAAGAAAAAAGCCAAAATAAACAAGCTAATTAATTAGGTGCCGCCCAGCACGTAAATGTCGGCCCAGATCAGAGGTGATTGCTGATTGCGTCGCCTCTATTTTTTGGGTCTGTGAATGCTCACAGATTTTTCCCATATAAATAAATGGTAATTGCTTCTTCACTTTATGACATTCCGGCTTACGAACCATTTCATAGGAACGCTCTACCTTTGGATGGCGGGGGAAACCTGTATATGTAAATAGTTTCAATATGTGATCAGATAAATTGTTGTGTTCTTTCATAATCAAATGTCCTGTATACATACACCCTTGGAGGTCGACGTGGGGGGGATTATGGGGTTGCGGGGGGGCAGGGGTGGTGGTGCTACCTCCCTGAAGTGAGTTTTTGCAGGGTGGGATGTCTGTATTTGCATTAACGCCAACACAATCTAAGAATGTGTTGGGGGCCACGATGTTCAGCAGAACAACAACAGCAGAATGCAGACCCACACACACACACACACAATCCTTTAATCCCAGGACAGGCCTCCGGTCTCCAGTGGACACAGACCCAGCTTCTACCTCCCCCAGTGAATTCATGAAGATTCCAGACTTAGTTCTGGCCAACGGTCCTTGACTTCTGGGCTTACACTTCAACCAGTGGGCCTCAATCCTCATTCATTGCCAATAGTTATGACCTTTAGGTAGGCACTTCTGACTTCTCCCTTATCCTATTGGTGTTATTGGCTGGTACCAGGGATTAATAACTCAGCATTTTGACGTTGGCACTGGCACTCGAGGAGGAGGGAGGGAGAGAGAGAGGGTATTCTGTTGAATCAGATAACAGACAATTGGACAGAGATACTTAAAGCTTAAAGATACTTAAAGATGTTGTAGGCTTAGACTTTTCACTAGCATTCTTCATGAAGGCTGAACTTAACTGTGCAGTAAACATTGTGGCCAGATGTCTAAATGGTAAAGGAATGTAAACCAGTTTAGTGAAAACACCTGGCAACAAAGGGTAAAGAACTTCTATAAACTTCTGATTCTAAATGGGGCCAATCTACAAAAGCAACGTGAAGCTTTCAGATACACTGACTTCCTAAAATATAAAGCAGAGACTAACGGTTAACTCTTGGAATTGGCTTATTAATGTCACATGTTCTGAGGTTCAGTGAAAGGCTTGTCTTGCATACTGTGGAAACTTTAGAGAGGGTGCAGAGGAAATTTACCAGGATGCTGCCTGGATTAAAGTGCTCATTTCATGAGGATAGATTGAATGAGCTAGGGCTTTTCTATTTGGAGCAAAAGAGGATGAGAGGTGACTTGATAGAGTTGTAGAAGATATTGAGGAATAGATCGAGTGGACAGCCAGAGACTTTTCCTCAGATTGTAGATGGCTAATACAAAGGGGCATAATTTTAAAGTAATTAGAGGAAAGGGAAGGTGGGGGGGTGGTGTCAGAGGTAGGTTTTTCACACAGAGAGTGATGGGTGTGTGGAACATCCTGTCGGGGGTGGTGATAGAGGCAGTATATTGAGGACAATTAAGAGACTCTTAGTTTAGCCAATGGATGTAAGGAAAATGGAAGGATAATGGACATTATGAAGGCAGAGAGGATTAGTTAGGGATATTTAAGAGATTTAGGTGGATGATAGAAAAATGGGAGGCTATGTGGGAGGGAATTATTAGATTGATCTTAGAATAGGTTAAAGGGTCTGTAGAACATTGTGGGCCGAATAGCTGTGTGTGAAAATTCTCTACGCAGATCTGCCAATCTGTCAGTTTATACACTGCTGTCAATGTGTTCCTGCTGTGGAAATGTGCTGCATCAGAACAGTAGGCAGTCATCAAAAGTGCCCCACAAGTGGGAATGACAAGGGAGGCACTCTAGCGTTTTTACTTGCTTAGAATGTTAAAGAGGGTCAGCATATCACTGAATGCTAACAAGTTTCTACAGATGTACTGTTGAAAATATTCTGACTGGTTGTATCTCGGTCTGGTATGGTAATTCAAATGTGTAGGAATGCAAGAAGCTCCAGAGAATAGTGGACTCAGCCCAGCACATCGCGGGCACATCCCTCCCCACCCACTGGTAGTATCTACAGGAGAGGCTACCTCAAGAAGGCAACATCCATCATCAAAGACCCCCACCATCTGGGCCAAGCCACCTTCTCACCATTCCCCTCATGCAGGGGGTACAGAAGCTTGAAATCCCTCACCATTGGGTTCAGGAACAGCTACTTCCCTTCAACCATTCGGTTCTTGAACCAACCAGCACAACCCTAATCACCAGAGTTCAGCAGCACTATGACCAGTTTAATCACTTTGCACCACTCTACTCTCAGAGCTCAGTGTTTTTCTCATAGAAGCTGTGCATTATTTATACTTAATTTATGTTTTTCTAGTGACAAGGGGCCGATGGTAGTGTAGTGGTTGGTGCAAGTCTTTACAGTGCCACAGATCAGCAATTGGGGTTCAATTCCCACTGCAGTTTGTACATTCCCCCTGTGAACATATGTGGGTTTCCTCTGAGTGCTCCGGTTTCCTCCCAAATTCAAAGACGTACGGGTGAGGGTTAGCGAGTGTGGGCATGCTATTTTGGCACCAGAACCATAGCAACATTTGCCCGCACATCCTCGGACTATGTTGATCATTGATGCAAATGACGCATTTCACGGTATGTTTGATGTTTCAATGTACATGTGACAACTAAACCTAAGCTTGTCTTTTAAAAAAATTCTTTGAAGGATGTGATGTTCCCTTTTAAACAGAAACACTTGCAGTGGCACAGACAGGACAGCAGGTGGTGCCAACTGCCAATGATATTATGCACTTCACCACCTCCAAACGTCACTCTTTGTCCTGGTATTCCACTGTATGCAAACACTTTCCAAAAATGCTGGAGGAACTCAACAGGCCAGGCAGATCTAAGGAGGGAAATGAGGAGCCTCGGCCAAAACTGTCCATTTCTCCCCACAGATGCTGCCTGACCCTACAAAATGTAGTGGATACAAGGGAAAAGAAGATGGCAGCTGAACTAATGAGTATTTTGCATCACTGTGGAAGACACTAGCAGTGTGCCAGATGTTGAAGGGTGTGAGGGAAGAGAAGTGAGTGCAGTTACTATCACAAGGAAGAAGGTGCTCGAAAAGCTGAAAGACCTAAGGGTACATAAGTCACCCAGACCAGATGAACTGCACTAAGGTTCTGAAAGAGATTGTGGAGGCATTGGTAATGATCTTTCAAAAGCCATTGACCTCTGGCATGGTGCCAGAGGACTGGAAAATTGAAAATGTTATTCTACTATTTAAGAAAGGAGGAAGGCAGCAGAAAGGAAATTTTAGACCAGTCAGCCTGACCTCAGTGGTTGGAATGATATTGGAGACAATTATTAAGGATGAGGTTATGGAGTACTGGAGGACAAGACAGGGCAAAGTCAGCATGGATTCCTTAAGGGAAAATCTTACCTGACGAACCTGTTGGAATTCTTTGAGGAAATTACACATAGGATAGATAAAGGGGGAACAGTGGATGTTGTATATTTGGACTTTCAGAAGGACTTTGACAAGGTGCCACACGAGGCTGCTTACCAAGTTAAGAGCCAATGGTATTACAGTAAAGCTACTAACATGGTTAGAACATTGGCTGATTGGTAGGAGGCAGTGAGTGGGAATAAAAGGATACTTTTCTAGTTGGCTGCCAGTGACTAGTGGTGTTCCACAGGGGTCGATGTTGGGATCACTTCTTTTGTTCTGTATGTCAATGATTTAGATGATGGAATAGATGCCTTTGTTGTCAAGTATGCAGATGATTCGAAGATTGGTGGAGGGGCAGGTGGTGATGAGGAAATAGATAGACTGCAGAAGGTAGACAGATTGGAAGAATGGGCAAGAAAGTGGCAAATGAAATATAATGTTGGAAAATGCATGGTTATGCACTTTGGCAGTAGAAATAAATGTGCAAACTATTTCCTTGATGGGGAGAAAATCCAAAAATCTGAGATGCAAAGGGACTTGGAAGTCCTTGTGCAGCATACCCTAAAGGTTAATTTGCAGGTAGAGCCGGTTATGTGGAAGGCAAATGCAATATTAGCATTCATTTCAAGAGGTCTAGAATAAAAGAGCAGGGATGTGATGCTGAGGCTTTATAAGGCACTAGTGAGGCCTCAGTTTGAGTATTGTGAACAGTTTTGGGCTCCTCATCTAAGAAAAGATGTGCTGGCATTGGAGAGGGTTCAGAGGAGGTTCACAAGGATGATTCTGGGAATGAAAGGGTTACCATATGAGGAACGTTTGATAGCTTTGGACCTGTACCCTCTGGAATTTAGAAGAATGGTGGTGGCTGGGGTGGGGGGGGGGGGGAGATCTCATTGAAACTTTTCAAATGTTGAAAGGCCGAGACAGAGTAGATGTGGAAAGGATGTTTCCCATGGTGGGGGAGTCTACAACAAGAGGGCACAGCCTCAGGATAGGGGGGTGTCCATTTAAAACAGAGATGTGGAGAAATTTCTTTAGCCAGTAGGTGGTGAATTTGTGGAATTTATTACCACAGGCAGTTGTGGAGGCCAGGTCGTTGGATGTATTTAAGGTGAGATTGATAGGTTCTCGATTGGCCATGGCTTCAAAGGTTACATGGAGAAGGCCAGGGAGTGAGGCTGAGGAGGAAAACAAAGGATCAGTCATGATTGAATGGTGGAGCAGGCTTGGTGGGCCAATAGGCCTAATTCTGCTCCTATGTCTTGTGGTCTTAAATGAAGTTCAGAGTTGTATATGGTGACGTATATGTACTTTGATAATAAATTTATTTTGACCTGGTGAGTTCCTCCAGCATTTTGTGTGTGTTGCTCCGATTCTAACATGTGTAGAATCTCCTGTGTCTTCTATAACTAAACAGCTTTCCTCATCCCCTGCAACATCTGTACCCCTCTGATCAATTCTCCATTATAGATATCCACAGCGCACTACAGTAAAGATACAGGCACTTCAGCGCATTTTCTGGTTTATTTTATTTTTAATTTTATGCCATTGTGAAGCACTTTGAATTACATCATCTGCATGAAATATGCTTTATAAATTATTATTATTATCATCATCTACTTTGTGCAAAACTGTTATTCTGCCTAGTCCATTGACCTGCACCCGGACCATAGCCCTCATTCCCCTCCCATCCAGGTACTTATCCAAACTTTTCTGAAGTGTTGAAATCAAAACCCACATGCACCATTTGTACTGGCAGCTCGTTCCACACTCTCACCACCCTCTGAGTGTAGAAGTTCCCCTTACACATTTCACCTTTCACCCTTAACCTTCAGTATGACCTCTAGTTGTAATCTCCTCCCACCTGAGGGGATAAAGTGTGCATACATTCATCTTATCTATACCGCTCATCATTTTGTATACATTTATAAGATCTCCATTCCCTAACCCTAATCCGGTTTCTTCTTTCCTACCTCACACCTTCTGGTTGGATTTATTAATAGTTGTGATGCAGTAAATGCTCGAGTAAATGTTTGCACGAGTTCTACAACAGCAGCTGAATGTTCCTTACATCCACGCACGGAGCTCAGTGCTGTAATCTGGACTGCCCAGCCTGCGTTACACTCTGAGACACCCTCCTGAATCTCAAGAACACTCACGTTTCAGATTTATTTATTCAAGATTGTTTATTGTCATTTTTCAGTGGTGGTTGTCCATCGTCTGACAATGACAGGGAACCAGTGCAGGAGATTTTTTAAAGCTGTTAGACTGGGGCAGTCCATTTTCTCTACCTTGGAAGTCTGGGTTCAGTGGTACAAGTAGTTGTCACATCTGGGGTGTTCCTTGATTGGAGTGGATTATCGTGACTTCTGAGCTGCGTCATGCCCTTTGCTGTCCATGAAGTACTGCAGAGCCACCTTCCTGGCTGTTGGATCTCACGGTAGGTTACAGCTGCCCTGTCTGACGGAGCTAACTTTGCATGCTAGGTGCAGTCGACGTTTCAGGCCGAGACCCTTCGTCAGGACTAACTGAAGGAAGAGTGAGTAAGAGATTTGAAAGTTGGAGGGGGAGAGGGAGATCCAAAATGATAAGAGAAGACAGGAGGGGGAGGGATGGAGGCAAGAGCTGGACAGGTGATTGGCAAAAGGGATACGAGAGGATCGTGGGACAGGAGGTCCGGGAAGAAAGACAAGTGGGAGGGAACCCAGAGGATGGGCAAGGGGTATATTCAGAGGGACAGAGGGAGAAAAAGGAGAGTGAGAGAAAGAATGTGTGTATAAAAATAAGTAACAGATGGAGTATGAGGGGGAGGTGGGGCATTAGCGGAAGTTAGAGAAGTCGATGTTCATGCCATCAGGTTGGAGGCTACCAAGATGGAATATAAGGTGTTGTTCCTCCAATCTGAGTGTGGCTTCATCTGGACAGTAGAGGAGGCCATGGGTGGACATATCAGAATGGGAATGGGACATGGAATTAAAATGTGTGGCCACTGGGAGATCCTGCTTTCTCTGGTGGACAGAGTGTAGATGTCCAGCAAAATGGTCTCCCAGTCTGCGTCGGGTCTCGCCAATATATAGAAGGCCGCACCGGGAGCACCGGACGCAGTATATCACACCAGCTGACTCACAGGTGAAGTGTCGCCTCACCTGGAAGGACTGTCTGGGGCCCTGAATGGTGGTGAGGGAGGAAGTGTAAGTGCATGTGTAGCACTTGTTCCGCTTACAAGGATAAGTGCCGGGAGGGAGATCGGTGGGAAGAGACGGGGGGAACGAATGGACAAGGGAGTCGCGTAGGGAGCAATCCCTACGGAAAGCAGAAAGAGGGGGCCATCCCATTCTCGCAATTCCTCCGTCTCCGCCGCATCTGCTCTCAGGATGAAGCTTTTCATTCCAGGATGAAGGCGGTGTCTTCCTTTTTTAAAGAAAGGGGCTTCCCTTCCTCTACCATCAACTCTGCTCTCAAATGCAGCTCTCCCATTTCATGCACATCTGCTGTCACCCCATCCTCCTGCCACCCCACTAGGGATAGGGTTCCTCTTGTCCTCACCTACTACCCACCAGCCTCCGGGTCCAACATATAATTCTCCGTAACTTCTGCCACCTCCAACGAAATTCCACCACCAAGCACATCTTTCCCTCCCACCCACTTTCTGCTTTCCGCAGGGATCGCTCCCTACGCGACTTGGGAAATGGTTGTGGTGAGGAAGTGACTCGCTCATGGCTGGTCTATTCCCCTTCTAAAAAGTCTGCATTTTGTATCGGTCGTCTTCTCTATTCCCAGTCAGACCATCAATTCTCATTGGAGCAGGAAAGTGGATTCAACCAGTGGAAAGCACCTGAAAGGATTAGTGTTCATGAAAATGCCAAGAATCAGCGGGAATGCTTCACACAGTGGAAGGAAATGGAAAGAAATTTAGCTGGAAACAGAGGAGTTATTGACGCGGTATTTCAGTCACAGATTGAGAAGGAAAAGCAGAAGTGGCGTGATATCTTGATGAGAATCCTTCACTGCATAAAATTCCTTGCGACTCAGAACCTGGCTTTGCAAGGACACAGGGAGTCACTTCAGCTAGATGATGACTCTAATGTAGGAAATTTCCTTGGCTTACTGAAACTACTGGCCATCTTTGATCCTGTCATAAAAGAACACCTCACTCATTTGGAAAGTCATCCTGGATCCACGTCTTATCTTTCACTGGGTGTCCAGAACGAATTCATCCACATGATGGCATCCACTGTTCACCAGCGTTTACTGAGAAGCATTCGTAAAGCCAAGTACTATGATTTCATGTTTGACTCGACTCCTGATCAGGCACACCGTGAGCAGATGTCAGAAGTAGTGAGGTATGTGGAAGTTGATTTTGAGAGGAAGACAGTCCGTGTTAGAGAGTCCTTCCTTGGTTTTATCCAGATAAGCCAGAAGGATGCTGAGAGCTTGGTTGAAGACATCTTGAAACAGCTAGAGAAGGACGAAATGGAGCTACAAGATTGTCGGTCACAGTGCTATGACAACGCTGCTGTGATGGCTGGACACAGAAGTGGTGTTCATCAAAGAATAAGTGAGAAAAACAACCTGGCTGTGTTTGTTAATTGCGACAATCACTCACTCAACTTGGTGGGTGTACATGCAGCCAAGCAGGATATAATGATGGCCACGTTTTTTTGGAACCATTGAATTCAACATCGTGCTGGGAAAAGCTCAAAAAATGCCATGCCTGTGGTTGTTAAGTGGGAGTCTGAAACCAGGTGGGGCGCAAGGACAGAAGCAGTGAAGCTCATCAACAAGTACCTTGAGGAGATACTTCAACTTCTCCAGGACGTGATAGACAATGAAAACGAGACCAGTGAAACAAGAAGTGACGCAAGGCAGCTGTACAACCGCATGTCGAGTTACGATTTTCTGATTTTGCTAGGATTTTGGAACAAAGTACTTATTCGCATTGACTGTATTCAAAAGAGGCTGCAGGATCCCAGTATGAACTTCCACGATGCTGCCCTGGATTTGAAAGCTCTCCGAGATCATTTTTATGATGAAAGAGAAGTGTTGGTCAGTGAGTCACTCAAAGGAGGAGTCGGTCTCTGTCAAGAATGGAATATTGAAGTTGAAAGACGTCAGAGACGAAAGAGACGAAAGAAACGAATGGCTGATGAGAACTCGAGAGACGCTGGGTTAACAGCTAAGGAGGAAATGAAAGGAGTCATGAAGAGACACTTGACCATGTTCACAGAGAAATGGACGAAAGGTTTGCTCGTTTGCATGACACTGACACCAAGTTTGGGTTCCTTCTTGATGTCGAGGGACTGTGTTACGGCGCTGACAGTAATGACTAAAGAAGAAGTGTGAAAATTTGGGCGAGTTGTACAGCTCTGATGTTGTTGAACAGCAGCTAGATGAAGAAATTTTGGATTGCAGAATGTTGCTATCAAGGCGGGTCAACATGAAAATATCAAGACCTGAAGAGCTTCTTGAATTTATTGTTCAGTATGGAGATGAGAGCATCTTCCCCAATGTTCGCATTGCTATTCAGATAATGCTAACCATCGCAGTTTCCATCGCCAGCTGTGTGAGAGAGATCATTCAGCAAGTTAAAACTAATATTTTCGTATTTGACAGTCTCCATGGATCAAGGCAGACTCTGTGATCTTGCTCTGCTGAGCGTCGAAAGAGAAGAAGCTGAAAAAACTGACTTTGATCACATCAGAGACCAATTTAAATCAGTGAAAGCAAGGAAGGTGCAGTTATAATTTTCATGTAGTGACATAATTTGTTAATTAAAAGATTAACGAGCTTGACTTGTATTTTTGAGCTGATATTATGGTAAAGTTATCTAAAAGATGGGTGTCAGATGTTTGGATAGGGGCACAATTTCAGTGCTTGCCATAGGCGCTATTTTCTGTAGATGCGCCCCGACCCCAGGACCTGCTGATCATTGAACACCAGGCCTTGAACTCTGGTTTGCTCTAATAATGGGACACCAAGGTATGCTATTACAGCTCGGGGCATCAGGGTTTGGAGTCCCATTCCAGCGTCATCTGTAAGATGTTTCTACCTTCTCCCTCTGTCCATGTGGGTTTTCTCTGGCTGCTCCACTTTCTTCCCACGGTTCAAAGATGTACCGATTAGTAGGTTAATCACTGATTGTAAATTTACCTGTGATTAGACAATAGACAATAGGTGCAGGAGTAGGCCATTCGGCCGTTCAAGCCAGCACCACCATTCACTGTGATCATGGCTGATCATCCACAATCAGTACCTTTTCCTGCCTTCTCCCCATATCCCTTCACTCTGCTATCTTTAAGAGCTCTATCTAACTCTTTTTTGAGAGCATCCAGAGACTTGGCCTCCACTGCCTTCTGAGGCAGCGCATTCCACAGAACCACAACCCTCTGTGTGAAAAAGTTGTTTCTCAACTCCGTTCTAAATTGTCTACCCCCTATTCTTAAACTGTGGCCTCTGGTTCTGGACTCCCCCAACATCGGGAACATTTCCTGCCTCTAGTGTGTCCAATCCCTGAATAATCTTATATGTTTCAATCAGATCCCCTCTCATCCTTCTAAATTCCAGTGTATACAACCCCAGTCGCCCCAATCTTTCAACACATGACAGTCCCACCATCCCGGGAATTAACCTCGTGAACCTACGCTGCACTCCCTCAGTAGCTAGAATGTCCTTCCTCAAATTTGGAGACCAAAACTGTACACAGTATTCCAGGTGTGGTCTCACCAGGGCCCTGTACAACTGCAGAAGGACCTCTTTGCTCCTATACTCAATTCCCCTTGTTATGAAGGCCAGCATGCCGTTAGCTTTCTTCATTGCCTGCTGTACCTGCATGCTTACTTTCAGTGACTGATGAACAAGAACACCTAGATCTCGTTGTACTTCCCCTTTTCCTATCTTGACACCAGATAGTAATCTACCTTCCTGTTCTTGCCACCAAAGTGGATAACCTCACATTTATCCACATTAAACTGCATCTGCCCACTCACCCAACTTGTCCAAGTCACCCTGCATTCTCATAGCATCCTCCTCACATTTCACACTGCCACCCAGCTTTGTGTCATCTGCAAATTTGCTAATGTTACTTTTAATCCCTTCATCTAAATCATTAATGTATATTGTAAATAGCTGCGGTCCCAGCACCAAGCCTTGCGGTACTCCACTAGTCACTGCCTGCCATTCTGAAAAGGACCCATTAATCCCTACTCTTTGTTTCCTGTCTGCCAACCAGTTTTCTATCCATGTCAATACCCTACCCCCAATACCATTTGCTCTAATTTTGCCCACTAACCTCCTATGTGGGACCTTATCAAAGGCTTTCTGAAAGTCCAGGTACACTACATTAGGCTAGGATTAAATCGGGGGTTGCAGGGTGCCGTGGCTTGAAGGGCTGGAGGGGCCTGGTCTGTGCTGCATCTCTAAATAAATAAATAATATTGGAGCCAATATCAGAATTGGTGTCAGGTTTATCATCACTGTCTTACATGACATGAAATCTGTTGTTTTGCAGCAGCAGTACTATCTTCTCCTTGGGCCCTTAGCTTCCAGTGGACCATAGGCCATTGATGACCTCCTGTTTCCGTCGTCGTGTCGATGGTCTGGTTGGCGTTGGTCAATGTTTCTGTAATCCATTGTATACACTGTACAGGGGATTGGTCTATACAGATTCACCAGAGCCCTGTTGGTTGGCCTTACCTGTTGCCACCTCTCATGATGAGGACATAGGGTTGGGCTTTGAGAAACAAATATATAAAATTGCTAAAGCTAAGAGAATAAATAAATAGTGCAAAATGGAAGGAATAGTGAGATAGTCCATGGATTTATGGACTGTTCAGAAATCTGGTGGCGGAGAGGAAGAAGCTGTTGCTGAATCATTGTGTGTGTTCAGTCTCCTGTACCTCCTCTCTGATTAATGAGAAGAGGGTCTCTCCTAAATGGTGAGGGTCTTTCATGATGAATGCTGCTTTTTTGAGGCACCACCTGTTGAAGATGTTCTCAGTGGTGGGGAGGGTTGTGTCTGTGATTGAGCCGGGTGAATCTTCAACCCTCTGCAGCCACTTGTGATCCTTTTCTTTGGAGCCTCCGTACCAGGCTGAGATGTAACCAGTCAGAATGCTCTCTGCCGTACTTCTGTAGAAATTTGCTAGAGGCTTTAGTGAGATACCAACTTTCTGCAAACTCCTAATGAAGTACAGCCACTGGCATGTCTTCTTCATGATTGTAGTAATTATTGTTTACAAGGATTGGCAGGGAAATGATGCTAAGAATGAAGACTCTTCAAGATCCACCAACACGTGGTGCGAACACAGAAGGAAGAAGAGATATTGCAGGATGGAACCTCTGCTATTTGATCAGTTTAGGGCCCGGGGTTTCTATGTGTTCAGTGGCCAACTTTCACTGCAAACTTTGAAATAGTTCTAATAACACTGACACCATTTGATCACTTTATACTAAAAAGGTCTTTTTTTTTCTAATTGTGTTCTTTCTTGTGAAAATGGTGTATTGGCCTTTATTCTCTCTCCCTCTCACTTGCTTCTGCTGGAGGAAGGTGCCAGTGTTTCACGGGTCTCGCTATCGCTGCCGCCAGGGGAAGGTGCTGCTGTGTGACTGGCCTCTCTCTCTTGCTCTTGCTCCCTGCTTCCAGAGGAAGGTGTCAGCATTCGACCGGTTCTCTCTCTTTGGTGCCAGAGCCTTGAGTCTTGGGCAAGGTCTGATCAACACAATTTGTGGATTGCACTCTGTAATTCATGTTATATGTGTTTCTGGTTTCTGGTTGTTCCTTTTTTATTGTTACTTTATGTGATTTTGATCCAGGTGGACTAGCCCTGCAACCAGTAGTCAATGAGCAACATAGCACTAAACTGAACTAAACTGAACGTCCCTGGACTGTTTCAATAACTCTGTCATTTGATGTTTTATATTCTGTGTTTTTGCTTGTTTTTTTGCGCATTGGGGGTTTGATGTTTTTCTTTGAACAGGTTCCACAGTTTTCTTTGTTTCATGACAGCCTGTGGGAAGATGAACCTTAGGGTTGTATACTGTATGCATACTTTGATATTATGTACTTTGAATCTTTGAATTAGTCAAGGGTTCAAGAGCCACAAAGTAATGTTGCAGCTCTGTAAAACCTGCCCCCTGCACCTTAGCCAGGCATTCACCTGCCAAATCATCCTATTTTTACCCTCACTGGCATGAGGCACAGGCAGCAATCCAGAGATTACTGCCCTGGAGGTCCTGTTTCTCAGCTTTCTACCTAGCTCCCTAAAAACTCTCTTCAGGACCTCCTCATCTTGTCTGCCTATGTCATTGGTGCCAATGTGCACCAAGACTTCTGGCAAGGGTTTGCTCCTTGTTTAGAAAATTCTCTACACCTTTATTTCTTCCAAAAAGTACATGAACATTCTATCTGCCACTTCCTCGTCCATCCTCTTTATCCAGGGGTTCCCTACATTTTTTATACCATGGACCCCTACCATTAATCGAGGGGTCTGTGGACCCAGGTTAGGAACCTCTGTCCTAATCTTTTATTTACTTAGTGATACTCAGGATTGTCCAAGTCCTACTGCAGACTCCCTGTTTCCTCAACACTATCTGCCCCTCCACCTATAGAACATAGAACATTGGACAGTACAGGACAGAATCAGGCCCTTCAGCCCACAGTATTGTACTGAACCAATCAAAGTAGTAATCAAGTGGCAAACTAAATTAATCCCTTCTACCCACATAATGTCCATATCCTTCCATTTTCCTCACATTCATGTTCCTATCTAAACATCACTTAGAAGACCCTAATGCATCTGCCTCCACCACCACCCCAGGCAGAGCATTCCAGGCACCCAGCACTCCCTGTGTCAAAAAAAAACTTACCCCTCACATCTCCTTTGAAATTACCCCCTCTCACCTTAAATGTATGCCCTCTGGTATTAGACACTTCAACTCTGGAAAAAAGATACTGTCTGTCTACTCTATCCATGCCACTTATAATCTTATAAACCTCTATCAGATCTCCCCTCAGCCTCTGCCACTCCAGAGGAAACAACCCAAGTTTGTCCAATCTCTCGTCCTCTAAACCAGACAACATCCTGGTAAACCTCTTCTGCACCCTCTCCAAAGCCTCCATTTCCTTCCTATAATGGGGCGACCAGAAATGTACGCAATACTCCAGATGCAGCCTAACTAGCATTTTATAAAAGTGCAACATAATTTTCTGATTTTTGAACTCTGTACCTCAAATAAAGAAAGGCAAGCATGTCATATGCCACCTTAACCACCCATTCAGTTTTGTAGCCTCTTTCAGGGAGCTATGAACTTCAAGATCCCTCTGCTCATGAACACCGTTGAGGGTCTTATCCTTAATAGTGTACAGCTCTCTACATTTGACCTACCCTGTCTTTGTACGCCCACAGACTTGGCCACAAAACCCATCAATTTGTAAAGACATAGCAGGAGACGCTGGACCAAGTTCAGAGACTGCTGAGGAGCAAATAAACAAACAAAGGAGGTACGGATAGTAACTTGGACCAAAGTTCACATTACATGTGGACCAGAGAATTGTTTTCATTTTATAATCCTGCTCAAGCTCTCAGGATGTCTTCTGTCGATCACTTAAATTTAAACAATCTCCCTCAAAAGATAATTGGCAGGTCAGCTTTTTTGAACTACGCTCCGAAACTGTGGAATTCAGTATCTAAAGCTATAAGGGTTGCAGACTCAGTTGATTCTGAGTTCTCATTTTATTTTCCTGTCCAGATGGAGGGTCGGCCTGAAGTGTTGACTGTTCATTCCTTTCAATAGATGCTGCCTGACTTGTTGAGTTCCTTCAGCATTTTGTGTGTGTTGCTCTGGATTTCTAGCATCTGCAGATTTTCTCATGTTGTGACACTTTTAAACAACAACTCAAAACCTATTTATTTAACCTTGCTTTTAACAAACATCTTTTATCTTTTACTTTCACAGCACTGTGCTGTACTTTTCTATGACTCTATATGCCGTGAAATTTGTTGCTTTATAGCAGCAGTACATTGCAAGACATAAAAGTTACAAAAATAAATCGTACAATGACAGATAATGAGGGAGTGTTGATAGAACATTCAGAAATCTGTTCCTGAATTATTGAGCATGGGTCCTCAGATTCCTGTACCTCTGCCCGATGGTAGTAATGAGAAGAGGGCATGTCCTGGATACGAGGGTCCTTAATGATGGATGCTGCCTTTTTGGAGGCATTGCCCCTTGGGAATGTCCTTCACGGGGGGGGAGGGGGCTTGTGTCCGTGTTGGAGCTGGCTGAGTTTACAACCCTCTGCAGCCTCTTGCCATCCTGAGCATAGGAGCCTCTATACAGATGGTGAAGAAATCAGTCAGAATGAGAAAATTCTATCTGGGTAGCCTCCAATCTGACGCATGATCATTGATTACTCTAACCTCCAGTAACTTTTCCCCTCCCTTCTCTCTTTTTCTATTCCCCAATTCTGGTTCCTCTCTTACTCCTTCTCTTCTTACCTGCCCATCACTCCCTCTGGTTCTCCTCCTCCTTCCCTTTCTCCCATGGCCCACTCTCCTCTCCAATCAAATTTCTTCTTCTTCAGCCCTTTACTTTTTAGATCTATCATTTCCCAGCTTCTCACTTCATCCCCCCTTCCCCACCCGCTCACCTTCCCTCTCGCCTGGCCTCAGCCATCACCTTCCAGCTTGTACTCTTACCTCTCCTCCACCATCTTGTTCTGGCTTCTGCCCCTTCCTTTGATAAATGTGACAGTTTATTCCTCTTCATAGATGCTGCCTGACCTGCTGAGCTCCTCCAGCACTTTGTGTGTGTTGCTCAGAATTTCCAGCCTTTGCAGAATCTCTTGGACATGTAATGAGAAATATCCCAGTCAGCACCATGTTAATGGAGATCTTTGAGGTATGCACCAGAGGGAGGGTTTTCTTGGAGGAAGGAATATTCTCACCTTGCCTGACTCATCAGTCTCATCTGTGCTCCAGATGAACTCATCCAGAGTCATCAAGCCATAGAACACTACATCCCAGAAACAGGTCTTTTGGCCCATCTAGTCTGTGCCATTACATTATTCTGCCTAGTCTCATTGACCTGCACCTAAACCGTACTCTTCCATCCAAATACTTATCCAAACTTCTCTTAAATGTTAAAATCGAACCCACATCCGCCACTTGTGCTGGCTGCTCGTTCCACAATCTTACCACCCTCTGAGTGAAGAAGTTCCCCCGCTAGGCTCCACTTAAATATTTCACCTTTCACCCTTAACCTATGACCTCTATTTCTAATCTAACCCAACCTCAGTGGAAAAAAGCCTTCTTGCATTTACCTTATTGATACCCCTAATAATTCTGTATACCTCTACTAAATCTCCCCTCATTCTCCCACACTCCAGGGAATAAAGTCCTAATTTGTTCAATCTATCCCGATAACTCAAGTCTCCAAAGCTACCAGAGGGAGCTCATCTCTGATCTTTGGTATGCACAAGAGGGGGATGGATCCTTTTGGTTTCATCTGCTTTGTGATTCTCAAACCCGCTGCCTTGCCGACACAACCTCTGCTTGAAAGGCTTATGGGCTGGAGATTCTTTTGAAAATAGCATAGGCCGTGTGCCCAGGCTTTCAGCGGGAAATAACAGTGGAAATGGGTCTGGTGTTCAAGTCCTGGAAACAAGGACTTTGTCAGGAGGTAGAGTACCTGAGTTATAAAGAGAGGTTAAATAGGTTGGGACTTTATTCCCTGGAGTGTAGAGATTGAGGGGAGATTTGATAGGTATACAAAATTATGAGGGGTATAGATAGGATAAATGCAAGCAGGCTTTTTCCACTCAATTTGGGTGAGAGTAGAACTAGAGGCCATGGGTAAAAGGTGAAATGTTTAGGAAGAACACAAGGGGCAATTTGCCGTAGATGTGGTTTCAATTTCAATATTTAAGAGTAATTTGGATAGGGACACCGATGGGATAGGCACCTCAAGGGATAAATGCCATCCTTGACAGAGATGGGAACCTTTCAATTTAATTCAGTTAGTGTTAGTAATTGTGTTCGTCACTATTATTGTCTACTGCATTTGTTGTAGTACTGAAGAATTAAATTTATAAAAAAAGATTTTGGGGATGTATGGGATGTCCAGGGAGGGGTAGCAACTCTGGTGAAGAGGCTTGTCCTACCCAATCTAGGACAGCGCACTCACCTTTGGTCCCTACCAGACACTCAGCTCTCAGCTGTGGCTCCAAGTAGCTGTTAGCATGTGACAGCGGCCACACCCCAGTACACCACTTCGACAGGTGGGCTAAACCAGGTGAGGGTAGCCAGCAGGTCTCATTCCGCAGTGAAGTAGGGACATATCTGTCCTAGTATGTGACGGCAACTCCAGTGGACTGGGTGGATAAGTGAGACCCAATGGCCAGGAAGGTGGTTCTGCAATACTTTGTGATGAGGCACAGAAGTAGTGCAACCAAGGAAGACCCAGTTGTGACATCTACTTGTACCACTGGACCTGGACTTCTGAGGTCAACACAGTGGAATTGCCTCAGTGCCAAACAAGCGAAACTCTGCAGATGCTGGAAATCCAAACACACAAATTGCTGGAGGAACTCAGCAGGCCAGGCAGCAACTATGGAAAAAAAACACTGTCGATGTTTCATGCAATGGTTTTGTCACTTTAAAAACTCTCTCGCATAGACTTCTGTCATCATTGGATATGACAGATGACCACCATTTTTGTAAAAAAAAAGCAGATGGCTTCAACTATAGTTCCACTTTAAGACAAGACAGTGTGTCAGGTGGATACCATGCCTTTAACTATGTTATTTAACCAGCCAGAGGTGTCATCCCCAAGTCCTCCACTATCAACAACAGGGGAGGGGTTGACCAGAAACTGAACTGAACCAACAATGTAAATACTCTGACTGCAAATACTCTGAGTCATTCCCTCAAAATTCAGAGTAAATTTAATGCCAAAGTACATATACTGCACGTCACCTTAAACAACCCTGAGATTCATTTCCTTGTGGGCATTCATAGTAAATACAAAGAAACACAATAAAATCAATGAAAAACCACACCCAACAGGACAGACAACTGGAATCAGAATCAGGTTTAATATCATTGACATATGTTGTTTTCAGGCAGCAGTACATTGCAAAACATAATAATAAAAACTGTGAATTGCAATAAGAAATATATATAAAAAAGAGAATTAAATTAAATAAGTCGTGTAAAACTAGAGGGAAAAATACTGTGGTAGTGTTCATAGGTTCATTGTCCATTCAGAGATGTGATGGTGGGGGGGGGAAGAAGCTGTTCTTGAAACATTGAGTGTGTTTGCAGACTTCTGCACCTCCTCCTTGATGGTAGCAATTAGAAGAGGGCATGTCCTTGGTGATATACAAAAGTGAACACACTGCAAATACAGAACTGAAAAAAAACAAGCAATAACTATAAAGAACAAGAGATGAGATGAAGAGTCCTTGAAAGCGAGTCCCTATGCTGTGGGAACACTTCAACGTTGGGGTGAGTGAAGTTATCCCCTCTGGTTCAAGAGCTTGATGGTTGAGGGGTAATAACTATTCCTGAACCAGGTGGTGTAGGACTTGAGACTGCTGTACCTCTTTCCTGATGGCAACAGCAAGAAGAGAGCATGGCCTGGATGGTGAAGGTCCCCGACGATGGATGACACTTTCCTGGAACAATGCTCCATAGGGAGTTATTTATCTGTGGTGACCTGGGATTTCCTGATGGAACTCCTGACACTGCAGGTCTTTCCAATGATAAGTTAGGCATGTAACAATGTAAATAGGAGCAGGAGTCAGCTATCTGGGCCCTTGAGCCTGCTCCACCATTCAATAAGATCTCAGCTGAACTGGCTGTTTCTCCATAACCCTTAATGCCCCTACTATGCAAATTCCTATCTAAGTATGCCTTAAATATACATTCAATGGCCACTTTATTAGAAGTTCTTGTATACCTGCTCGTTAAAGCAAATATCTAATCACCCAATCATGTGGCAGCAACTAAATGCATAAAAGCATGCAGACATGGTCAAGAAGTTCAATTGTTGTTCAGGCCAAACATCAGAATGGGAAAGAATTTGTTTGACTATGTTGGTGCCAGACGGGGCAGTTTGAGTATCTCAGAAACTACTGATCCCCTGGGATTATCATGTATAACATTCTCTAGGATTTACAGAGAATGGTGTAAAAAAAAACAAAAATAAATCCAGTGGGTGAAAACACCTTTTTAATGAGAGAGGTCAGAGGACAATGACCAGACTGGTTTAAGCTGATAGGAAGGCAACAGTAACTTAAATAACAAAATGTTGCAGAAGAGTATCTCTGAATGCACATGTAGAACATGTAGAACCTTGAAGTGGACGGGCTACAGCAGCAGAAGACCACAAAACTACATTAGTGGCCACTTTATTAGATACAGGAGATACCTAATAAAGTGACCACTGAGGGTATTTAATGTGGTAGCCTCTACTGCTTCCCTGGGATACAGAATCACACAGATTCACTCCCCTTTGGGAAAATCAGTTTCTCCTCATCTCCGTCCTAAATCTATTCCAAATCTCGAGGCTATGTTCTGATCTCACTTATCCGTGGAAACAACTTCTCTTAATATCAAGATTTCTTTGTTAATTAAAGTCAACTGACAGCTTGATTAATATGTGGTGTGATATTTTGAACTTGATATGGAATTTATAATTGCTTTGATTAGTTCTGAGAGATTTCGTCAATACAAACCATTATGAAAAGTTGAGTTAGGTACATAGTTCTTTTTCTGACATAGTTGAAGGGATTATCTAATGAAACACAAGTCTGATGATTCTCTGAATCTGCTGATCCCTAGTGGGATATAAAGACAAGTACAGACTCGGCTCTATTTCCTTAAATAGAAGATTAATGGATAATCTAATTGAAGTGTTTAAGATGATTAAAGGAGCTGATAGGACAGATAAGAGCAGTTTCCTCTGCTGAGAGAATCCAGAACAAATGGAATTGCAGAGAGTTGTGGACACAGCTCAGCACATAACAGGAACCAGTCTCCCCTCTATGGACTCTTGTCTATACTTCTTGCTGCCTCAGTAAAGCAGCCATCATAATCCAAGATCTCACCAGCCCAGACATTCTCTCTTCTTCCCCTCCTAACAGACAGAAGATACGAAACCTTAAAAGTGCATATCACCAGGCTCAAGGGCAACTTTTACCCTACTGATACCAATCTATTGAATGGTTCTTTTAATTGTACATTAAGATGGACTCTAGACCTCACAATCTACCTTGTTAACATCTTGCACCTTATCATCTACACTTTTTCTGTAGCTGTTACAATTTATTCTGCATTCTGTTAATGTTTTACCATTGTTCTAACTCAATGCACCGTGTAATGATTTGATCTATATGAACAACATCCAAGACAAACTTTTCACTTGACATGTGACGATAATAAGCAATTCCAATTCCAACTACGATCAGCACCACAAGGGTCTGACCATTTCCATTTCAACATTTAATTGCCTCATGGTTATCAAGTTCCACACCATCATCATCAGGGTATCACTCTGACCAGAATCTTAACTGCAGCAACCAACATTCAGTGAGCACAAGGCAGTTCAGAGGCGAGAAGCTTAATTTGTAAAAGCATAGTTAATGCAACTTCAGGCTCCTGGATGTTAACATCTCAGATGAGCTGTCCTGGGCCCAGCACGTTGACCCAAACCTATAGATGATTAGATTAGATTATGAGAACACTCAGTCCTCTTTTATTGTCATTTAGAAATGCATACATGTATTAAGAAATGATACAATGTTTCTCCGGAGTGATATCACAGAAAACAGGACAAACCAAAGACCAACACTGACAGAACCACGTAATTATCACATATAGTTACAGCAGTGCACAGCAATACCATAATTTGATGAAGAACAAACCATGGGCATGGTAAAAAAAAGTATCAAAAGTCCCCAGTCGATCGACTCCTGAGTCCCCGATAGCAGGCAGCAAAAGGGAGAAACTCCCTGCCATAAACCTCCAGGCACCGTCAACTTGCCAATGCCTTGGAAGCAGCTGACCACAGCCGACACTGAGTCCATCCGTCCGAAAACTTCGAGACTCTGACCAGCCCCTCCGATACAGCCTCCCGAGCGCCTTCGACCTCGCCCCGGCTGCTGAAACACGCAAAGCCGAGGCAAGGATCTCGGGGCCTTCTGCTCCAGAGATTCCAGTTACCACACAGTAGCAGCAGCAGCGAAGCGGGCATTTCAGAAGTTTTCCAGATGTTCCTCCGTACTCTCACGTCTGTCTCCATCAAATCAGAATTGTGCACGGTCCCCTACTTGACAGATAACAGATATTCATCACCATAGAGGCCGCGCGTGCTGCCACCTTCTCCTCCCCTAGTGCCTCTACGTAGCAGCTCAAGGAGATTTGGCAGGTCACCTCAGAGTCAAAATGCTGCAGACAGCTCCATCATGGACATATCTTCAAAAGGTGATGTCTCAAGAAGGAAGCGTCATTCATGACAGACTCCCATCACCCAGGACAAGCCCCGTTCTCATTACTACCATTAGGGAGAAGGTATAGAAGCTGAAGGTACACACTCAATGATTCAAAAACAGCTTCTTCCCCTCCTGTCTGACAGTTTTCACTACTGTCAGTCATACAAGTCCTGGGTGGAGACTCAATGCACTCAAATGTACAAGGATTCTTCATTGCTGTTTCCGTTACAATTTTGTTTTACTAGTTAGGATTGTTAGCCCGGAGCTGAATCCCTGAACCTGGAGGAGTAGTGGACCACTCTTCATCAGGGCTCTACCCTTTGACCTGTTTAGCATGGGTAACCCTATCAAGAGGCAAAGCATAAAGCCCTGACGCCAGCCAGCACAGCTCTCCGAGTCATTGAGGTATGCAACCCTCCAAACCCAATGATAAGGCCATTCTTGGAGGTCACAAACAATACCTCACTATTTTTGATCTCTTTTTGCATTACTTTTTTAATATATACATATTCGGAGGGAGGAGAATATGGCAGTGCGATGCAGCGCGCATAGCCTCTCTGGTGAAATGATATCGTATTTGTTAAATAGGGGCTGTGCACAATCCTGATTTGATGAAGACAGCTGTGAGATCACGGAGGAACATCTGGAGTAAGTTCTGAAATGCCCAGTTCGCTGCTGCTGCTACTGTGCAATCGAGAATCTCTGGAGGGAAGGCCCCAAAATCCTCGGCTTTGTCTGCTGTGGCGACTGGGGCTGGGGTTGAAGCGTTCGGCAGAGATGGTGCTCGGTGCTTGGTGGCGGAGGGCTGGTTGGAGCTCGAAGTTTTCGGACGACTCAGAGTTGGACTGTGGTCGGGTATGGCAGGGAGAGTTTTCTTCCTTCCCCTGTCTGTGTGAGATGTGGGACTTTCGAGAGACTTTGAACTTTTTTACCATGCTCATGGCCTGGTCTTCATCAAGTTACGGTATTACTTGCAGGGTTGTAACTATATGTTATAATTATGTGGTTTTGTCAGTTTTTCAGTCTTGGTCTGTCCTGTGTTTCTGTGATATCATACTGGAGGAATATTGTATCATTTCTTAATGCATGCATTACTAAATGACAATAAAAGAGGACTGTGTGTCCTCATAATCTAATCTAATCTAATCTTATTGTAATTTTAGGTAATTTTTATGTACTGCACTGTGGTGCTGCTGCAAAACAACAAATTTCACGACATACAGTATGTCAGTGGTAATAAACTGGATTCTGATTTTCTAACAAACCTCTTCAGATACAGATCACCATTGAAAGTATCCTGACTTGTATCATAGCCTTGTACAGCAATTGCAATGCACAGGAAAACAAGATGCCACATAGGGTAGTGGACACATTCTGGTCCAACACAGGCAGAGCCCTCCACACTGCTGACAGCATCTACATGATGCTCTATTTGGAGAAGAGAACTTCTATTAGCAAGGACCCCACCATCTGGATCCTGCCCTCTTCTCGCTGCTACTGTGACGCAGCAGGTACAGAAGCCTCAGGTCCAACACCACCAGGTTCAGGAAGAGCTATTTTCCTACAACCACCATGGAAGTGTTTGTTTTTGCACTAACCTGTCTTGTTTTACACAGTCCATTTCTTCACTGTTGTGTATAATATATGTTCTGTGCATTGCCTAACTCTATGCTTCTGTAAGTACTTTTAGTACCTGTATGGCAAACGAGTGTGTATGACAATAAACTCAACTTGACTACTGAAGGAATATAAGCTTTTATCTGTTAAAGGCAAACAGTTTTCCATTAACTGGACTAACTTCTTTTTTGGAACAACATTGAAGGGGTCACATTCAGATGAATTTATTTATCACACGTATCTTAAAACATACAGTGATATGCAGTGTTTGTGTTAACAACCAACACAATCTAAGGATGTGCTGGGGGCAGCCCATAAGTGTCGACACACATTCCAGTGCCCTATAGCTTGCCCACAATGCTTGGCAGAACAACATAGAACACAACAAGCAACAATAGCAAAACTGAATGTGCACCAAGACACATCTGAGATCAACAAACCCCTTTATTCTTCCAAACATTGGGAGCCAGTTAGATATTTTTAAAAAGTAAATCTAGTTATACTAATTGCCAATATGATAAATTGTATCCTTCAATGCTGACATACAGTTTGATAAATCACCTTGAAAGATATAAGTTCATTAGGTGTCATGGTAAAGAAACCAAAGGCATGCTGTCTTTGATTGATTTAATTATCGATTTCATTCATTAGAAAATGCAGCGGGTAAACTTATGATCTGGTCATTTTTCTCAGAGCTATTTGTGTGAACTTACCATATATAAATGACAATTGTGTTTCCTTGTTTTAACAATAGTGATGGTTCTTTAGGAACTATTTCCTAGGCTAAAATGTCATTTGGAACATTGAGAATATATCAGACATGCAGAAATTAAAGCAACACACATCAAAGTTGCTGGTGAATGCAGCAGGCCAAGCAACATCTGTAGGAAGAGGTGCAGTCGACGTTTCAGGCCGAGACCCTTCGTCAGGACTAACTGAAGGAAGAGTGAGTAAGGGATATGAAAGTTGGAGGGGGAGGGGGAGATCCAAAATGATAGGAGAAGACAGGAGGGGGAGGGATAGAGCCAAGAGCTGGACAGGTGATAGGCAAAAGGGGATACGAGAGGATCACGGGGCCGGAGGTCCGGGAAGAAAGACGGGGAGGGGGGGAACCCAGAGGATGGGCAAGAGGTATATTCAGAGGGACAGAGGGAGAAAAAGGAGAGTGAGAGAAAGAATGTGTGCATAAAAATGAGTAACAGATGGGGTACGAGGGGGAGGTGGGGCCTTAGCGGAAGTTAGAGAAGTCGATGTTCATGCCATCAGGTTGGAGGCTACCCAGACGGAATATAAGGTGTTGTTCCTCCAACCTGAGTGTGGCTTCATCTTTACAGTAGAGGAGGCCGTGGATAGACATGTCAGAATGGGAATGGGATGTGGAATTAAAATGTGTGGCCACTGGGAGATCCTGCTTTCTCTGGTGGACAGAGCGTAGATGTTCAGCAAAGCGGTCTCCCAGTCTGCGTCGGGTCTCGCCAATATATAAAAGGCCACCTCGGGAGCACCGGACGCAGTATATCACCCCAGTCGACTCACAGGTGAAGTGTTGCCTCACCTGGAAGGACTGTTTGGGGCCCTGAATGGTGGTAAGGGAGGAAGTGTAAGGGCATGTGTAGCACTTGTTCCGCTTACACGGATAAGTGCCAGGAGGGAGATCAGTGGGGAGGGATGGGGGGGACGAATGGACAAGGGAGTTGTGTAGGGAGCGATCCCTGTGGAATGCAGAGAGAGGCGGGGAGGGAAAGATGTGCTTAGTGGTGGGATCCCGTTGGAGGTGGCGGAAGTTGCGGAGAATAATATGTTGGACCCGGAGGCTAGTGGGGTGGTAGGTGAGGACCAGGGGAACCCTATTCCTAATGGGGTGGCGGGAGGATGGAATGAGAGCAGATGTACGTGAAATGGGGGAGATGCGTTTAAGAGCAGAGTTGATAGTGGAGGAAGGGAAGCCCCTTTCTTTAAAAAAGGAAGACATCTCCCTCGTCCTAGAATGAAAAGCCTCATCCTGAGAGCAGATGCGGCGGAGATGGAGGAATTGCGAGAAGGAGATGGCGTTTTTGCAAGAGACAGGGTGAGAAGAGGAATAGTCCGGATAGCTGTGAGAGTCAGTAGGCTTATAGTAGACATCAGTGGATAAGCTGTCTCCAGAGACAGAGACAGAAAGATCTAGAAAGGGGAGGGAGGTGTTGGAAATGGACCAGGTAAACTTGAGGGCAGGGTGAAAGTTGGAGGCAAAGTTAATAAAGTCAACGAGTTCTGCATGCGTGCAGGAAGCAGCAAAGTTGGAGGCAAAGTTAATAAAGTCAACGAGTAAAGTTGGAGGCAAAGTTAATAAAGTCAACGAGTTACCTGCACGCATGCAGAACTCATTGACTTTATTAACTTTGCCTCCAACTTTACTCATTGACTTTATTAACTTTGCCTCCAACTTTCACCCTGCCCTCAAGTTTACCTGGTCCATTTCCGACACCTCCCTCCCCTTTCTAGATCTTTCTGTCTCTGTCTCTGGAGACAGCTTATCCACTGATGTCTACTATAAGCCTACTGACTCTCACAGCTATCAGGACTATTCCTCTTCTCACCCTGTCTCTTGCAAAAATGCCATCCCCTTCTCGCAATTCCTCCGTCTCCGCTGCATCTGCTCTCAGGATGAGGCTTTTCATTCTAGGACGAGGGAGATGTCTTCCTTTTTTAAAGAAAGAGGCTTCCCTTCCTCCACTATCAACTCTGCTCTTAAACGCATCTCCCCCATTTCATGTACATCTGCTCTCACTCCATCCTCCCGCCACCCCACTAGGAATAGGGTTCCCCTGGTCCTCACTTACCACCCCACCAGCCTCCGGGTCCAACATATTATTCTCCGTAACTTCCGCCACCTCCAACGGGATCCCACCACTAAGCACATCTTTCCCTCCCCCCCTCTCTCTGCGTTCCGCAGGGATCGCTCCCTACACAACTCCCTTGTCCATTCGTCCCCCCCATCCCTCCCCACTGATCTCCCTCCTGGCACTTATCCGTGTAAGCGGAACAAGTGCTACACATGCCCTTACACTTCCTCCCTTACCACCATTCAGGGCCCCAAACAGTCCTTCCAGGTGAG
The DNA here is from genome assembly GCF_030028105.1 of Mobula birostris. Classification (NCBI taxonomy): domain Eukaryota; kingdom Metazoa; phylum Chordata; class Chondrichthyes; order Myliobatiformes; family Myliobatidae; genus Mobula; species Mobula birostris. The sequence continues at coordinate 174,061,935 of NC_092376.1, forward strand.
GCAACACTTCACCTGTGAGTCGATTGGGGTGATATACTGCGTCCAGTGCTCCCGATGTGGCCTTTTATATATTGGCAAGACCCGACGCAGACTGGGAGACCGCTTTGCTGAACATCTACGCTCTGTCCGCCAGAGAAAGCAGGATCTCCCAGTGGCCACACATTTTAATTCCACATCCCATTCCCATTCTGACATGTCTATCCACGGCCTCCTCTACGGTAAAGATGAAGCCACACTCAGGTTGGAGGAACAACACCTTATATTCCGTCTGGGTAGCCTCCAACCTGATGGCATGAACATCGACTTCTCTAACTTCCGCTAAGGCCCCACCTCCCCCTCGTATCCCATCTGTTACTCATTTTTATGTGCACATTCTTTCTCTCACTCTCCATTTTCTCCCTCTGTCCCTCTGAATATACCTCTTGCCCCTCCTCTGGGTCCCCCCCCCTTGTCTTTCTTCCCGGACCTCCTGTCCCATGATCCTCTCGTATCCCCTTTTACCTATCACCTGTCCAGCTCTTGGCTCCATCCCTCCCCCTCCTGTCTTCTCCTATCATTTTGGATCTCCCCCTCCCCCTCCAACTTTCAAATCTCTTACTCGCTCTTCCTTCAGTTAGTCCTGACGAAGGGTCTCGTCCTGAAACGTCGACTGCACCTCTTCCTACAGATGCTACTTGGCCTGCTGCGTTCACCAGCAACTTTGATGTGTGTTGCTTGAATTTCCAGCATCTGCAGAATTCCTGTTGTTTGCAGAAATTAAAGCTTATCTTCTTATTTCAAATTGTTTGTGTAACCAGGCACTGGAAGTTCAATACATGGTAGTATAATGGTTAATATAATGCTATTACAGCACCAGTGATCTGGGTTCAATACCCACCAGCGTCTGTAAGGAGTTTGTTCATTTTCCCCATAACCACGTGGGTTTCCTACTGGTGTTCCGGTTTCTTCTCACATTCCAAAGATGTACGGGTTAGATTTGGTATGTTGTGGGCATGCTATGTTGGCACCCATACACTTGCAGATGCCCCCAGTGCTTCCTTAGATTGTGTTGGTTATTGACACAAGCAAAGCATTTCACTGTATGCTTTGATAAAGATAATCCTTAAATTATATAAAGTGAACAAAGAAATGTGAATGGATGGAGGATGAGGGTAAGACAGAGACAAAATACAGAAAAGATTCAAAATTGAAACTTAACTTCTTTAAAAATCTCCAATGTAGTAGTTTTAAAAAGATTAAGACATGAGATTTTATACATTTATAATGTGTGGGTTTGTTGGTTAATGATTAATATATTGATAAGTTCTCTTCTAGTAGAGTGGACAAAACAAACTTTTCGAGTATGTGCAGAAGAGTTCCCTTGAATATGTGGTGAAGTCTCACACTTTCCGTATGATTGTTACTAAATTTTTCTATTGCAGGTGCTCGGCAACTGAGATACCAACTTTGTGATTTTGGCATTGAACTGTGTCCGTGCAGTGGACAGCTTCACCATTCCATCATGGTTGATTTATTATCTTTATCAACCCCATTTTCCACCCACTACAGGAAACATCCACTTTATCTTGCCTTTCAATATTCAATGGGTTTCAATGAGATTCCCCCTCATTCTTCTAAACTCCGGTGAGTACAGGCCCCAGGGCCATCAAACACACTTCATAGGTTACTCCTTTCATTTCCAGGACCATTCTTGTTCAAACTTCAAAGTAAATTTATTACCAAAATACATACACAGTATGTTACCATATACAACCCTGAAATTCATTTTCTTGCTGGCATATTCAATAACTCTATAATAGAATAATAACCATAATAGAATAAACAAAAGACCATACCAACTGGGCATTCAACCAGTGTGCAAAAGACAATAAATAAATAAGCAGTAAATAAATAAAGAAAATGAGATGAAAAGTCCTTGAAAGTGAGTCCATAGGTGTTGGAACAGTTCAGTGATGGGGCAAGTGAAGTTGAAAGAAGTTATCCTCTTTGGTTCAAGAGCCTGATGGTTGAGGGGTAATAACTCTTCCCGAACCTGGAGGTGTGAGTCCTGAGGCTCCTGTACCTTCTTCCTGATGGCAGCTGTGAGAAGGGAGTATGACCTGGGTGGTGGAGGTCTCTGATGATGGATGCTGCTTTGCTGCAACAATCATTCTGGTAGAAAGAATAAAGGGATAAACTATTTTCTAAATGGGGAGCAAATTCAGAAATTGCAGGTGCAAAGGGACTTTTGAGTCCTCTGCAGGATTCATTAAAGATTAACTTACAGGTTGAGTCAGTGATAAAGGAAGGCAAATGCAATGCTAGCATTAATTTCCAGAGGTCTAGAATATAAAAGCAAGGATGTAATGTAGAGGCTTTTATAAGGTATAGGTCAGACCACAAGGGGTATTGCCAGCAGTTTTGGATTCCGTATCTAAGAAAGGATGTGGTGACATTCGAGAAGGTCTAGAGGAGGTTCACCAGAATGACCCCAGGAATGGAAGGGTTAATGTATGAGAAGCTTTTGATGGCTCATGGAATTGAGAAGAATGGGCAGGGGTGGGGGGGGGGATAGGAATCTTATTGAAATCTGTTGAATATTGAAAGGCCTACATAGAGTGGATGTGGACAGGATATCTCTTAAAGTGGGGAACTCTAGGACCAGAAGGCACAGCCTCAGAATAGAAGGATATTCTTTTAGAAGAGAGATGAGGAGGGATTTCCGCTCTGTGTAAATCATTGCCACAGATGGATGTGGACGTCATGCCATTGGGAAAGTGAAGTTTGATTGTTTCTTGATAAGTAAGGGCTTCAAGAAGGCAGAAGAGTAGGGTTGAAAGGGGAAATCAATCAACCATAATGGTATTGTGGAGCAGATTCAGAGCTGGGGTACCAGCGAACATATTATTAAAGAATGGTCCATAGTTCATGGTTCAATGATGAGTACTACCGGCTTTCAATGCAGTCCCACGGGAATCCGGTATATGGGCAAGTTAGGGGACAGCTACGGATGAATCACCTCGCACTCTATTTTTTTCCCTGAAAGACACTGTAGAGATACCAACTTATCTGTTTTAATTTCCACAAATACATCCCAGCAAGTATTAGGCCTATTTATATATAAGTAAACATATATTAAATCTGAAGAGGTAAAAAATTGAGGGTTTTTACAAAAATAAATCCAAGTTCCTTCGTTTGGCCAAACCTCCAGCCACCAGCTTTGGTTGCCATGGATACTCTTGGGACACTGGCCATTCAACATTAACAGCATAATCATTAAGAAGATGTGATATGCAATTATTTTCAATCATCTATTTAACTCACAACATATACAGTTTCTAAATATTATGTTTTAATCCCGATATCTTTTCATGGGTCTTCAGCAATAAAAATTATCTATTTCGACCGACCGAACGACCACCAACCGCAAAATTAAAGACCAGCCCACTTACCTATCTGGGTTGGATATTCTTCCGCAGTGTGACAGGGTGACGCATGCGTCATCAGGCCGGTGCGCTGCCGCCGCCGCCGGCCAGCGTAGGAAGCATCCGCGTGAGGATGTAGTACATATGAGGCGGAGTGGCTGGCGCGGTCCCAGTGAGAGGCTGGAAGGCGCATGCTAGAGAATATATACAATAATAAACCATCATAATAATGTCTGCCCGGTGAGATGAGGCTCCGAAATGGGACTGTTCTGACGGCTGTGGTCTTGTGCAGCGTGGTTTCGGTGAGCTGGTACGCGGCGTTCTCCGCTCAGAAAGGTGAGAGACCCTCTGAGGGGAGATGGGAGTCAACGAGGGCCCGCCCGCTTGCCTGGCTGGCTGGGGGCATCCACCCCGCTCCTATCACCTATCCTACCCCTCTTCCCATCATCTACCCGTCCGTGACCCAGCACCGGATCCCCATCCCTCTCCCATCATCTACCCCTCCCCTCTCCCCATCCCTCTCCCATCATCTACCCCTCCCCTCTCCCCATCCCTCTCCCATCATCTACCCCTCCCCTCTCCCCATCCCTCTCCCATCATCTACCCCTCCCCTCTCCCATCATCTACCCCTCCCCTCTCCCATCATCTACCCCTCCCCTCTCCCCATCCCTCTCCCATCATCTACCCCTCCCCTCTCCCCATCCCTCTCCCATCATCTACCCCTCCCCTCTCCCCATCCCTCTCCCATCATCTACCCCGCCCCTCTCTCCATCCCTTTCCCATCATCTACCCCTCCGCTCTCCCCATCATCTACCCCTCCGCTCTCCCCATCATCTACCCCTCCGCTCTCCCCATCATCTACCCCTCCGCTCTCCCCATCATCTACCCCTCCGCTCTCCCCATCATCTACCCCTCCGCTCTCCCCATCATCTACCCCTCCGCTCTCCCCATCATCTACCCCTCCGCTCTCCCCATCATCTACCCCTCCGCTCTCCCCATCATCTACCCCTCCGCTCTCCCCATCATCTACCCCTCCGCTCTCCCCATCATCTACCCCTCCGCTCTCCCCATCATCTACCCCTCCCGTCTCCCCATCATCTATTCCTCCGTGACCCATTACCGGCTCCCCATCCCTCTCATCACCTGCTGGCTGGGGGCACCACCCCTGTGCCCATCATCTATCTCTGTCATTACCTACCCTCTCCCTGACCCAGTACTACCTCGCTGTCCATCTCCCCTCGGTCTGACCGGGCAGATCCTCCCGCCGATACCCCGTCTTGCCCCTCCTCGTCACTCATTCCCTGCCGATCTCCCTGGGCTCTGCCAGGCTGGGTTTATCCCTGCTTGCCTGGGCTGCGGGATCCCGGGATACACTCAGCCGGCGGTAACAGCCAGACGGAGCGAGTATATTGCCAGCGCCAGGCTCTGTGTTCTTTGGGCTCTCCCCCCCGTAGCCATGTTACTGTCTGTGCTGTGTCTCGGCGGATGGAGAGAAGCGAATTGCAGAGTTCCCAAAACTGGTTTTCGTAGTAACTTGAGCAACACACAAAATGCTGCAGGGAACTCAGTAGGTCAGGCAGCGTCTATGGCTCACCCCGAAACATCGACTGTGTATTCTCTTCCATAGCTACTGCCCGACCTGCTGAGTTTCTCCGGCATTTTGCGTATGTTGCTCTGGATTTCTCAGCAGCTCTTTGTGTTTAGTGTTAACTTCGCCGACAGTGTGTTTGAACACGGATACCTCATCATCGGAATAAACACACCAAGTTTATGTTTTATTCGCTCGCCAAATGTGTTCACTAATTCCGTCGCTTTACCTGAATCTGTGGAATTTATTGCCACGGAAGTGTGCGGAGACCAAGGCATTGGGTATATTAAAAGCGGAGGTTGATAGATTCTTGATTATTCAGGGTATCAAAGGATACGGGGAGAAGAATGGAGTTGAGAGGGATAATAAATCAACCATGCTGGAATGGTAGACCAGACTCGATGGGCCGAATGGACTAATCCGCTCCTATGTCTTATGGTTGCCTATGGGGAAAAGAGTTGCAATTGGTCTTTACCGTGTGGACCCGTCCCTTGCTTATGGGGGGAGGGTGGGGAAAGGGTTGCAATCGGTAGAGATGGCACTTACGTGTAGTGTAATTGCTTTCCTCGGTGATTTTCCGGACGGTTTTGAAGTGACCCGCACTAAGTGCTGATGCCTTGACCGTTTGGAGATGTCTTTTGTCGCGGGGTCGTTGCCTGTGAGATTCGTGTGTGTGTGTGTTTTCTGTTTAGGAGGCCCGCATGGGTCTGCTGTGTGTAGTATGCTATCTCTTCCACTTTGTACCGCGACAAGAGTTGTATAACTTGTAAATAGAAAGTACTAGAAACTCCAAGATAGTTTAATGTTATTTCCAGTGCACAAATTTAAAGGAGAACCAAATAATTGTCACTCTGGATCCGATGCAGCGCCAAAAGCACACAATAAGATAAAGAACTCAAGAGTAATAAACACTAGGTAAGATCGCTTCAAAACTCTTCAAAAGTTGTGTCAAAATGTTGTGTTGCTGAAAGGTTAGCGGTCCAAAACTATTCCCCAACCTGCTTTTTTAAAAAAGTTGATGCAGGATCTCAAAACCGTACCGTTGGGAATTCTTAAGAACCCTTCTGCTCCCTCTCCCTCCCTCCCCACCCCCCGCTAGATGTTGCTCGACCCGTTGAACTGTCCCAATTAGCTTTATTTCTTTTGTTTTTAAAATTGGTGTATTTGCAAATGAAGTAATTTTCAATATAATCTGCATGATCTGTGTGAATTGTTCAGAATCAAGTTTAATCACTGGTATGTCTGAAATTTATTGTTTTGTGGCAGCAGTACATTGCAATGCATAATAAAAACCATAAATAACAACAAGAAAGGTGTGTATTTAAATAAGTAGTGCAGAAAGAGAGAGGAAAAAGGTAGTGTTCTGGAGTTCATTGTCCATTCAGAAATCTGATGGCGGAAGGGAAGATGCTGTTCCTAAAAGATTGTGTGTGGTTCTTCAGGCTCCTTCCTGTACCTCCTCGCTCATGGTTGCAATGAGAAGAGGGGGATGGGGGTCCTTAATGATGGATGCTGCCTTTTCACAATGTCTTTGATGGTACAGAATTTGCCCAGCTTATTGGCCTGTTTCTCCATTAGACTGGTACACTTTTGGTTAATGTCTGCTCTCTAACATGTTGTATAAGCTTTTCACTGTATCTTGGTATATGTGGCAGTAACACACCGATTACGCTCTGTCTGCCAGAGAAAGCAGGATCTCCCAGTGGCCACACTTTTTAATTCCACGTCCCATTCCCATTCTGATATGTCTATCCACGGCCTCCTCTACTGTCAAGATGAAGCCACACTCAGGTTGGAGGAACAACACCTTATATTCCGTCTGGGTAGCCTCCAACCTGATGGCATGAACATTGACTTCTCAAACTTCTGTTAATGCCCCACCTCCCCCTCATACCCCGTTCATTATTTATACATATATATTCTTTCTCTCTCTCTCCTTTTTCTCCCTCTGTCCCTCTCACTATACCCCTTGCCCATCTTCTGGGTTTTCCCCCTCCCCCTTTCTTTCTCCCTAGGCCTTCTGTCCCATGATCCTCTCATATCCCTTTTGCCAGTCAACTGTCCAGCTCTTGGCTCCATCCATAGTCATAGTCATACTTTATTGATCCCGAGGGAAATTTGGTTTCGTTACAGTTGCACCAACCAGAACAGAGTATAAATATAGCCATATAAAACCATAATTAATTAAATAATAATATGTAAATTATGCCAGGAAATAAGTCCAGGACTAGCCTATTGGCTCAGGGTGTCTGACCCTCCAAGGGAGGAGTTGTAAAGTTTGATGGCCACAGGCAGGAATGACTTCCTATGACACTCTGTGTTGCATCTCGGTGGAATGAGTCTCTGGCTGAATGTACTCCTGTGCCCAAGCAGTACATTACGTAGTGGATGGGAGACATTGTCCAAGATGGCATGCAACTTGGACAGCATCCTCTTTTCAGACACCACTGTCAGAGAGTCCAGTTCCATCCCCACAACATCACTGGCCTTACGAATGAGTTTGTTGATTCTGTTTGTGTCTGCTACCCTCCCCCTCCTGCCTTCTCCTATCATTTTGGATCTCTCCCTCCCTCTCCCATTTTCAAATCTCTTACTAGCTCTTCCTTCAGTTAGTCCTGACAAAGGGTCTCGGCCGGAAACGTCGACTGCACCTCTTCCTAGAGATGCTGCCTGGCCTGCTGCGTTCACCAGCAACTTTTATGTGTGTTGATTACATTTCTAGATAGTTTTACGAAATGGCAGCTGGAAAAAATGGAAATCCTGGGGTCAGGCGTCATTCCTGCAGAAATAGCAATATCACATTCAGATTCATTTATCACATGCTCAGTGAAATGTGTAGTTTGCGTTAGCAACTAACACACCCAAGGATTTGCTGAAGGCAGCCTGCAAGTTTCACTGCCGTTTTAGATTTCTCAAACATGCAGGATTTAAAAGTGAATTTTTAACTTGCAGGGAAAGGTGGAGAGGCAGAGAGAACCAAAGGGGGAGAAAAGATCAAGTATTTCAACACCTAATTACTGACCTTTTAGTTTACTCACTCCCTCTGTTAATCTGTTTAATTTTAACTTTAGCAAATGCTGTCTGACATGGCGAGTATCCCAGCATTTTATGTTTTAATCAAAGTTCAAAGTAAATTTATTTTTGAGGTACATTCGTCACCATATTCAACCCTGAGATTTCAGATTGGCAGCATCTGCACTATCTTAATTTTCACAGCATACAGGGAGATGAGGGAGTGTTGAAGGAGGAAGATACTGTTGATGTTATCCAATATGTGCCAGCAGAATTTTAAACTAAAATAGAAAGGTTTGAGTCTGGATACCAACATTGTTTCCGGTTTTATCCAAGGAACTATCAGCATGTTTTGCTTATAACAGATTGGTGGGATATACATTGTATCTGTGTACACATTCATTATAGCTTCACTGCGTCTTTTTAAAATGCATGAGAAACCATAGAAAAGCTACAGCACAGAAACAGGCCTTTTGGCCCTTCTTGGCTGTGCTGAACCATTTTCTGCCAAGTCCCACTGACCTGCACACGGACCATATCCCTCCATACACCTCCCATCCATATATCTGTCCAATTTATTCTTAAATGCTAAAAAAGAACCCGCATTTACCACCTCGTCTGGCAGCTCATTCCATAATCCCACCACTCTCTGTGTGAAGAAGCCCCTCCTAATGTTCCCTTTAAACTTTTCCCCCCCTCACCCTTAACCCATGTCCTCTGGTTTTTTTCTCCCCTTGCCTCAGTGGAAAAAGCCTGCTTGCATTCACTCTATCTATACCCATCATAATTTTATATACCTCTATCAAATCTCCCCTCATTCTTCTATGCTGCAGGGAATAAAGTCCTAACCTATTCAACCTTTCTCTGTAACTGAGTTTCTCAAGTCCCGGCAACATCCTTGTAAACCTTCTCTGTACTCTTTCAACCTTATTTATATCTTTCCTGTAATTTGGTGACCAAAACTGAAGACAATACTCCAGATTTGGCTTCACCAATGCCTTATACAATCTCATCATAACATTCCAGCTCTTATACTCAATACTTTGATTAATAAAGGCCAATGTACCAAAAGCATTAATTTTCTTTTATTGAGGTAAATTCTTTTGTCTGTAGACTATAAGGCAGGAGCAGTATTAGGCCATTTGGTTCATCCAGTCTGCTCTGATTTATTGTTCCTGTCAACTCTGTTGTCCTGGCTTCTCTACATAACCTTTGACCCCCTGACTAATCAAAAACCTATCACCCTCCATTTTAAATATACCCAATGACTTGGCCTCCACAACCATCTGTGGCAACGAATTACACAGATTCATCAGCCTTTGGCTAAAGAACCTTATCTGTTCTAAATGGACGTCCTTGTATTCTGAGGCTGTGCCCACTGGTCCTAGACTCCCTCATTATAGGAAATATCCTCTCCATGTCCCACTCTATCTTGGTCATTTGTAGGACTTGGATGAAAATCAAAGTTGCATTTATTGTCACCTGCACATCTGCTTGTTTACACAGATGCAATGGAAAAACTTGCAACAGCGTCGCAGGCACATAGCATTAGAGACAAAGATCTCACAAGTAAAAAACTGAGCAAAAAAAAAGAGTTCCATTGTAATATGTGGTGGTCATAGTATTGCTATGCAGAGGTGGTGATTAGGGTCATGGCGCAACAATGATTGGAAGCAAGGGGAACTTTGTTCTATAAATATACAACATATTTCCATCTATGTGAACATTGTGGAATATAGAATAGTACAGCACAGTCCAGGATCTTCAAACCACAATGTTGTGCCAACCTTTTCAGAATCAGAATTGGGTTTAATATTGCCAGCATATGTTGTGAAATTTGTTAATTTGTTTGCTATACATGATCATATGGAGGAAAAAAAATCTACTTCAAGATCAGTCTAATTTAGCCCTCCATTTTTCTGTCATCCATGTGCCTGCCTGAGACTCTTAAATGTCCCTAATGTATCTGTCTCTACCACCACACTTGGCAGGGCTTTCTACACACCCTCTGCGTAAATTAAAAAAAAAAGTTCCTCTCACATCCCCCCTATACTTTTCCTCCAGTCACCTTAAAATGTTAATGATGCCACCTTGTATTAGACATTTCCACTCTGAGAGACAGTCTCTGGCTGTCCACTTGATATATGACTTTTATTACATGATGCTTCTTATTGGTAACCTTGTTGCATTACCAACAAGATTAGGAACCTCTCTAGAATAGTCATAGTCATACTTTATTGATCCCGGGGGAAATTGGTTTTCGTTACAGTTGCACCATAAATAATAAATAGTAATAGAACCATAAATAGTTAAATAGTAGTATGTAAATTATGCCTGTAAATTATGAAATAAGTCCAGGACCAGCCTATTGGCTCAGGGTATCTGACCCTCCAAGGGAGGAGTTGTAAAGTTTGATGGCCACAGGCAGGAATGACTTCCTATGACGCTCTGTGTTGCATCTCGGTGGAATGAGCCTCTGGCTGAATGTACTCCTGTGCCCTCCCAGTACATTATGTAGTGGATGGGAAACATTGACCAAGATGGCATGCAACTTAGACAGCATCCTCTTTTCAGACACCACCGTCAGAGAGCCCAGATCCATCCCCACAACGTCACTGGCCTTACGGATGAGTTTGTTGACTCTGTTGGTGTCTGCTACCCTCAGCCTGCTGCCCCAGCACACAACAGCAAACATGATAGCACTGGCCACCACAGACTCGTAGAACACCCTCAGCATCGTCCGGCAGATGTTAAAGGACCTCAGTCTCCTCAGGAAATAGAGACGGCTCTGACCCTTCTTGTAGACAGCCTCAGTGTTCTTTGACCAGTCCAGTTTATTGTCAATTCGTATCCCCAGGTATTTGTAATCCTCCATCATGTCCACTCTGACCCCCTGGATGGAAACAGGGGTCACCAGTACCTTAGCTCTCCTCAGGTCTACCACCAGCTTCTTAGTCTTTTTAACATTAAGCTGCAGATAATTCTGCTCACACCATGTGACAAAGTTTCCTACCATAGCCCTGTACTCAGCCTCATCTCCCTTGCTGATGCATCCAGCTATGGCAGAGTCATCAGAAAACTTCTGAAGATGACAAGACTCTGTGCAGTAGTTGAAGTCCGAGGTGTAAATGGTGAGAAAGGGAGACAAGACAGTCCCCTGTGGAGCCCCAGTGCTGCTGATCACTCTGTCAGACACACAGTGTTGCAGGCACACGTACTGTGGTCTGCCAGTCAGGTAATCAAGAATCCATGATACCAGGGAAGCATCCACCTGCATCGCTGTCAGCTTCTCCCCCAGCAGAGCAGGGCGGATGGTGTTGAATGTACTGGAGAAGTCAAGAAACATGACCCTCACAGTGCTCGCTGGCTTGTCCAGGTGGGCGTAGACACGGTTCAGCAGGTAGACGATGGCATCCTCAACTCCTAGTTGGGGCTGGTAGGCGAACTGGAGGGGATCTAAGTGTGGCCTGACCATCGGCTGGAGCATCTCCAGAACAAGTCTCTCCAGGGTCTTCATGATGTGGGACGTCAGTGCCACTGGTCTGTAGTCATTGAGGCTGCTGGGGCACGGCGTCTTCGGCACAGGGACGAGGCAGGACATCTTCCACAGTACAGGAACCCTCCGGAGCCTCAGGCTCAGGTTGAATGCATACCGAAGTACTCCACATAGCTGAGGGGCACAGGCTTTGAGCACCCTGGTACTGACACCATCTGGTCCTGCAGCCTTGCTTGGGTTGAGACGTTTCAGTTGTCTTTTCACCTGTTCAGCTGTGAAGCCCATCGTGGTGGTTTTGTGTGGGGAAGGGGTATAGTCATAAGAGCAGAGTGGGGGACTGTGAGGAGGGGTAGGAAGGGAGAGTGGAATATATGTTGGTTGGGGGCCAACAACAGATGGCTCATGCGGGGGACAGGCAGGGGCCACAATGTCAAATCTGTTAAAGAACAGGTTAAGTTCATTGGCCCTGGCCCTGAAAAGGTAGTAATAGTAAATTAAGCTATTTCAGAGCAGCTGAAAGCTGTGCTTCTTTAACATTGAGTAGCTGTTGTACATCAGTAGCTCCACAGGCTTGACAGAACAAGGTTTTGCCCAAATGGCAATGGACAAGGTGGATGTGAATATGTGCACATATGGGTTGGCAGTTGTCAAGGGTGGGCTCATCCACACACTGACGCTAGCTTACTGTCAGTGTCTGGATTGACAGAGTCCTGATGAAGGGTTTCGGCCTGAAATGCAGCTCTGGTTCTGTGCAATGAGACAGGTAAAATTAGTGATCTTATAGCTGGGGATCATCTTGGAAAGAGTGATCACAGTTATGATTGAATTTCTCATACAAATGGAAGATGAAATAGTTCAATCTAAAACCAGTGTATTATGCCTAAACAATGGAGTCTACAATAGAATGAGGGCGGATTTGGCTAGTGTAGACTATATAGTGGGACAGTTGAGGAATAGTGGAAGACTTTCCAAGAGATCTTTCACTATGCTCAACAAAGTATATTTCAGTTAAAAGCAAGCACAGTAAGGGTGTGGAGACCCAGCCTCGGATAACTAAGGAAATAAAAGAAGGCATCAAAGTAAAACCTCGGGCGTATAAAGTCACCATGAGTAATGAGAAACTGGAAGATTGGGAAATCTTAAAAATACAACAAAGTACCACTAAGCGAGCAATAAAGAAAGAAAATCTGGATTATGGAAATAAACTAGCACAAAATATAAAAATGGATAGTAAAAGTTTTTATAATTATATAAAACGGAAAAGGGTGGCTAAAGTGAATGTAGGTCCCTTGGTGGACGAGCAGGGGGAATTGATATTGGGTAATGAGGAAATGGCTGAGGCTTTGAATGACTATTTTGTGTCATCTTCACGGTGGAGGCCACATCTAACGTGCCAAGGAGAGATATTATGCATGCAATGGGAGGTGAGGACCTTGATACAATAGCTAACACTAAAGAGGTAGTGCTGAGTAAACTTGTGGGCCTGAAGAAAGGTAAGTCCCCTGGTTCTGATGGAATGCATCCCAGAGTACTGAAAGAAATGACAAGTTATAGTAGAGCCTTTGGTGATGATATACCAAAATTCTCTGGACTCTGGGCAGGTCCTAGCAGATTGGAAGACGGCGAATGTCATGCCACTGTTCAGAAAAGGATGTAGGCAAAAGGGGGGTAACTATAGGCCAGTTAGTTGGGAAAATGCTTGAAGCTATCATTAAAGAAGAAATAGCAAGGCATCTGGAAAGAAATGGATTCATCAGGCAGTTGCAGCATGGATTCAGCAAAGGCAGGTCCTGTTTGACAAACTTACTAGAATTCTTTGAGGATATAACGAGCACAGTGGATAGAGGGGAGCAGATGGGCGTTCTTTACTTGGATTTCCAGAAGGCATTCGATAAAATGCCACATAAAAGAAATCCATAAGATAAGGATGCATAAAGTTGGGGTTGATGTATTAGAATGGATAGGGGATTGGTTAACTAATAGAAAGCAGATAGTTGGGATATATGGGTGTTACTCTGGTTGGCTGTCAGTGGTGAGTGGTGTGCCACAGGGGTTGGTGCTGGGCCTGCAATTGTTCAGATAGACGATCTGGAAGAGGGCAACGAGTGTAGTGTATCTAAATTTACTGATGTTACTAAATTGAGTGGAAAAGCAAATTGTGCAGAAGATTCAGAGATCCTGCAGAGAGCTATAGATAGGTTAAGTGAGTGGGCAAGGGTCTGGCAGATGGAGTGCAATGTTGGTAAATGCAAGGTCATCCACTTTGGAAGGCAAAATGAAAGAGCAGATTATCATTTAAATGGTAAAAAATTGCAGCATGCTGCTGTGCAGAGGGACTTGGGAGTGCTTGTGCATGAATCACAAAAGGTTGGTTTGCAGGTGCACCGGGCTATTAAAAAGGCAAGGGGAATGTTGACATTCATTGCTAGAGGGATTGAATTTAAGAGCAGGAAGGTTGTGCTGTAACTGTACAGGGTACTGGTCACGCTGCACCTGAAGTACTGCGTGCAGTTCTGGTTTCCTTACATGAGGATGGGTATACTGGCTTTAGAGGCTGTGCAGAGGAGATTCACCAGGTTGATTCCAAAGATCAGAGGGTTAGAATATGAGGAGAGATTGAGTCACCTGGGACTGTACTCGCTGGAATTCAGAAGAATGAGAGGAGATCTTATAGAAATATATAAAATTATGAAAGGGATAGTTAAGAGAGACGCAGGAAAGTTGTTTCCACAAGTAGGTGAGACCAGAACTCGGGGACATAGCCTCAAGGTTTGGGGCAGATAAGGAGGAACTGCTTTTCCCAAAGTGTGGTGAATCTCTGGAATTCTCTGCCCAAAGAAGCAGTGGAGACTACATCAGTAAATATATTTAAGACAAGGTTGGATAGATTTTTGCATAGTAGGTGAATTAGGGTTATGGGGAAAAGGCAGGTAGGTGGAGATGAGTCCATGGGCAGATCAACCATGATCTTAATGAATGGCAGAGCAGGCTCGATAGGCCAGTTGACCTACTCCTGCTCCAATTTCTTATGTCTATTCTCCATAGATACTGCCTGACCTCCACAGTTTCTTCAGCATTTTGCATGTTTTGCTCAAGATTTCCAACAAAAGCTCCTGTGTTCTGGATTGACTTTTTTTTCTTCTCTCCTTCCCTCCTCTGTATCCACTTCCTCTCTCTTAGACCATTTGTTCTCCTTTTTGTATTTGTGTTCTTCCCTTTCCACACCCCACAATACCTGTTGTTCACAGGTCAAAACAGAACTTTTCATGGTAGCAAGAGGGCCTGCACAATGGTAGTAGTGTGAAGAGTGCAAGGCCTGGATGAAAGAACCCCCCCACCTTTCAGACCGTACTCCCTTTTCATTCTTACCATCAGGCAGGAGGTCCCACACCACCAGGTTCAGGAATAGTTATTACCCTACAAACATCAGGCTCCTGAACTAGCATAGATTACCTCAATTTTGAACTGATTCTACAATCTACAACCTCACTTTCAGGACTCTACAATTATTGGAACTCAAAGGGTTAACATATGAGGAGCATTTAATGGCTCTGGGCCTGTACTCACTGGTGTTTAGAAGAATGAGGTGGAATCTCGTGGAATCTCATTGAATCTCTATTAAATATTGAGTGGCCTAGATAGAGTGGATGTGGGAAGGATGTTTTTCATAGTGGATAAGTCTAGGACGAGAGGGCACAGCCTCAGAGTAGAGGGATGTTCATTTAGAACAGAGATGAGGAACTTCTTTGGATAGAGCGTGGTGAATCTGTGGAATTCATTGCCACAGACAGCTGTGGATGCCAAGTCATTGGGTTATTTAAAAACAGGTTGCTAAGCTATTGATTAGTCTATGAAAGGTTATGGGGAGAAGGCAGAAAATGGGGTTGAAAGGGATAATAAATCAGCCATGATGGATTGTTAGAGTGGACTGGATGAGCCAAATGGCCTGATTCTACTTGTATGTCTTCTGGTTTATGTTCTCAGTATTCATTTTTTAAAAATCTGCACAATTAGTCTTTTGCACATTAGTTGTTTGTCAGTCTTTGTTTATGTACTTTCCATAGATTCTACTATTTCTTTATTTCCTGTAAATGCCTGCAAAAACCCCCTCAAATTTGAGTATCATAAATTCGAGAATAAATTTGCGTTGACTTTGACCCATGACATCTGCACATGATGCCAAATTAAAGTGAAACCTACTTGCCTACAAAAGATCCCTATCCCTCCACTCCTTGTATGCTCATGTACCAGTCCGTTTGTTAAACACCTCTATTGTATCTGGGTCCCATGCTGGGTATCATCAGCCATCTTTGAACTTTCAGAACAAAGGTGGAGTAAGTCATCGAGAAATCCACAGGACTGCCCAGGATGACTTCTGCGATTAGATTAGGTGTCAATCAAGTTCAAGTTTATTATTATCTGACTACATAACCAAATGAAACTCTGGATCATGGTGTATCCTCAAAACATACATATGCCACACACAGTACATAAAACAAAATATTACCACAAATAACTTAAAATATTCAAAATGCCTGTAGTGCGCAGCACAACAGTACAGTAAACAGTTCACTGTCCTAGTGACAAGACTTCGGAGGTGGCAGTGTACTCATTAGTGTCCCAGCCTGAGGGGAGAAGCCAGTCCTGGCAGTCCTTGTTCTGATGCTCATGTACCACCTTCCTGTTGGTACTGGGTCAAAGAGATTGTGGGATTGGTGGTAGGGATCCTTAACAATACTTTGAGCCCTTCGTCTGCAACGCTGCTGGTAAATGTCACAAATGGGGTAGAGGGAGACACTGGTGATCGTCAGTGGTTTTGTTTTTTAGGGTCTTGTGGTCCAGTGCCTCGCAGTTTCTGTAGCACACAGTAATGCAGCCAGACAGGACACTCTCAATGATGTTCCTATAGCAACTTGGAATGAGGACGGGGAGTCTTGCACTACTCAACCACAGAGTTGGTGTGTGTACTGGCAGTGCATGGTGCTGATTCTGCTTGCCCATATAGAAAGGGTTTTAAACTAATCAGGAGGGGGAGAGGGATCCTGATGGAAAGTTTAATGAAAAGAGGGGTGGAAATGAAAATTAAAATGTGACAGGAAGGGACAAAAATATAACTAGAGTAAATAGCGAATGGTGCCAAAGAGCAAAACTTAAGGAGTGTTAACTGAATGCAGGTAGCATTTGTACAAACACAAGAGAATCTGAAGATGCTAGAAATCCAAAGAAGTGCACACAAAATGCTGGAAGATCTCAGCAGGCCAGGCAGCATCTATGGAATAGAGCAAGCAGTTGATGTTTCAGGCTGAGACCCTTCATCAGGACTCAAAAAAAAAAGAGAAGAAGAGATGATGACGCAATTAGTAACATTTGAGTATGGTCTAATGGTTATTACAGAGCCTTGGTTGAAGGTTAACCAGGACTGGGAACTCAGTATTCCAGGTTGTTCAAGATTCCAAGCAAAAGGAGATTGGGTAGCTTCAGAATCAGGTTTGTTATCATTGGCATAGATTGTGAATTTTTTTGTTTTGCAGCAGTGGTTCAGTGCGATACATAAACATAGCTGTAAATTACAGAAGAATATATAAACAAAAATAGTGCAAAAAGGGACAAAATAGTGAAGTGTGGTCCATTCAGAAATTTGATGGTGGATGGGAAGAAGCAGTTCCTGAAATATTCAAGCTCCTGTGCCACCTCTCTAACGGTAGTAATGTGAAGAGGGCATGTCCTGGTTGATGGGTGTCCTTAATCATTGATGCCCCCTTCTTGAAGCACTGTCTTTTGAATTTCAAGTTCATTTGTCATTTAGCCATACATGAATGCCCGTGCATACAGCCAAATGAAACAGGGCCTTGCGAGCACAAGAGAAGCAACTAAGATGTTAGACTGCACATTTCCTTCACACACCGTCTGCTCTGACACCACTGTGTCGCAGGCAGCATCACAGTCCACACCAACTCCAGCTCCTTCAGTTTCTTGGCCAACGAGCAACTTGCTGATGGTGTAGACCTGCAGTACTTTAAGTTTTTAATGTTCAGCAGGGTCTTGTGATCGAAAAAATATTTTAAAAAGACAATACATCTTTGACTGACCCTGTAGAATCCACTGTGCCTGAGTGTGCCACCATCTTACTGGAAGAATTTCTCAATGCTAGAGCCCATGATGGAACTTTGTTAATTAAAAGTGATAATGTTGTGACATGGAATTTATAGATATGGGTTGTGATGTGGAATCTAAACCCGTCCTCCTGCCACCCTATCAGGGATAAGGTTCCTCTTGTCCTCATCTACCACCCCACCAGCCTCCGTGTCTAGCACATAATTCTCCGAAACTTCCACCACCTCCAACTGGATCCCACCACCAAACACATCTTTCTCTCTCCCCCACTTCTTTCTGCAGTGATTGCTCCCTATGCGACTCCTTTAACCATTCGTCCCTCCCCAGTGAAATCCCTCCTGGCACTTAACCTTGCATGTGGAACAATGCTTCACCTGCCCCTACACCTCCTTCTTCACTACCATTCAGGGCTCGAAACAATCCTTCCAGGTGAGGTGACACTTCACCTGTCAGTCTGTTGGGGGTCATATATTGTGTTTGGTGCTCCTGATGTGGCCTGTTGTATATTGGTGAGACATGACGTAGGTTGGGAGACCGCTTTGCTGAGCATCTACGCTCTGTCCACCAGAACAAGTGGGATCTCCCAGTGGCCACCCATTTTAATTCCACTTCCCATTCCCATTCTGTTATGTCCATCTATGGCCTCCCTCGCTGTTGGGATAAGGCCACACTTGAGTTGGAGGAACAACATCTTGTATTCTGTTGGGGTAGCCTCCAATCTGATGGCATGAACATTGATTTCTCAAGCTTCCAGTAATGCCTTCACCCCTTCTTTCCCCCCTCAGCATTTCCCATCTCCTTGTCCCTCTCTTATGTTGTCTTCTTGCCCGCCCGTCACCTCCTTCTGATGCTCCCCCCCCCCACCACCTTTCTTCCTTCTTCCATGGCCTTCTGTCTCTTTCACCAATCAACTTCCTAGCTCTTTGCTTCATCCCTCCCCCTCCTTTTCACCTACAGCTCAGCTTTTTTTCTCTAGTCTTGCTGAAGGGCTCTGGCCAACATGTCAACTGTACTTTTTTCCATAGATGCTGCCTGGCCTGCTGAGTTCTTCCAGCATTTTGTGTGTGTTGCTCGGAGTTCCAGCATCTGCAGATTTTCTCTTGTTTATGACGTGCATTTTGAATTTTATTTTATTAACTTATTTATGGTAAAACTTTCTTTTATGGGTGGAGGAGCAAGACCTTATAGTCTGTCTTGTTACCCTCCAGCCTGATGGCATGAATATCGATTCCTGGTAAGAAAATATTTCCATCTTCACCTCCCTTCTATTTCCCACTCTGCCCTCTTATCTCTTGTCACCTGCCTATCACTTCCCCCTTGTTCCCCTCCTCCTTCTCTTTCCCCTAAGGTCCACTATCCGCTCCTATCAAATTTCTTCCTCTCCAGCTATTTACATTCCCACCCACTTGGCTTCATGTCACCTTCTAGCTATTCTCCTTCCCCTCCCTTCCCCCACCCCCCACCTTTTTATTCTGGCACTTGACTAGACTGTGGTTTCTTGAAGAAGTTGTTGAGAAGATGGTATAACCATCAGTTGAGTGTCAGTGGATTGAGAGCCCTCAAATGTGACTCCATTGTTCTAATAGAAAAGGCCAGTAATTATAATCCTGCAGCACCTGTTGTTGGTACAATATTGAAAACTATAATCATGGAAAAAAAATAGGAAGCTCATTGTAATCAAATCAAGTCAACATTGTGTTATGAAAGGTTAATCCTTTGTGGTAAATTGGCTAGAGTTATTTGAGGATATAATGACTCGAGTTGATACAGGTGACACCTGAAGACATCGATCCTCCCAACAGCTTTGACAAGCTTCTGTTGTTTTCTTCTCAGTTCTGAAGAAGTTTTTGTCTTAAAATTTTAACATTTTGTTTTCACCACAGATGTGGCCATACCTCCTATTTCAGGCATTTTCTGTTTTGAGTGTGTAAATGTAGTCTGTTTGGAACACATGATCACGCATGGAGTACCAGTGGTATTATAAACTCTGCAGATGGTTCCGCCTCCTTCTACTACCCATTGTGTTTTCCCCTATTCCTTCTTCACCTTTCCTGCCTATCCCCTCCCCCACCCCTTTATCTTTCCCCTTACTGGTTTTTCACCTGGAACCTACCAGCCTTCTCCTTCCCACCCTCCCCCCACCTTCTTTATAGGGCCTCTGCCCCTTCCCTCTACAGTCCTGATGAAGGGCTGCGGCCCAAAACGTTGACTGATCGTTTCCACGGATGCTGCCTGACCTGCTGAGTTCCTCCAGCGTGTTACCAGTGGTATTATGACTTGTGTCATAAATGCACCTTAATATTTGCTAATTTACTAGTGATAATATTACTTAATGTGTTTACGTGAGAGTTAAATGAACCATGTTGTGCATCTTGGTCCAGAGAACACTGTTTCATTTGGCAGTATATATGTAAATGGTTGCATGACAATGAATCGAGCTTGAACAAGGACAAGGTGCTTCAACTAAGTTGTGCTACCTTTCGTTCATTTTTGAACTCCATTAGTCAATTGCTTGTATATCCTGCATTTGTTAATGTCCTTCTATAAGTTGTAGTCTTCATTATGCACTAATTTATACCCTCCCACACCCCAACTCAGAGGCTTCTACAAAATTCTAAAAAATAAGAAATTGCGTTACTTGTATCTGAAAGCTGTGTTTATTTTAATGACATAATTGACATTAATGATATGAATAATAGCCTGAGTGAATTATGGCTTTTCCTCTCTGGAGTGAAGAAGGATGGGAAGTGATTTGATAGCGGTGTACAAGATGGTGATAGGCTTAGATTGAGTGGACAGTTAGAAACTTTTTCCCAGGGTGGAAATGCACCAAAGGGCATAATTTTTAAGGTGGTTGGACAAAAGTATGGGGGGGGGGTGATGTTAGAGGTAGGTTTTTACACATAGTAGTAGGTGTGTGGCATGCTCTGCCAGGGGTGGTGGTAGAGGCAGATGCATTAGAAACATTTAAGGGACTCTTAAGCACAAGGATGATAGAAAAATGGAGGGCTGTGTGAGAGAGAAGTGTTAGTTTGATCTTGGGCTGAAGGACCTTTACTGTTCTGGCTGCCTCTTCTATAATCAGTCTAAGGTTTTGAATTACAAATGTTTGTAATTTAGCTCATTTTGGGGTTGGATTATGGTTGTGGTAAGAAAACATTTGGATTAATAATTGTTATTATCATTTAGGAGTTACTCCTACAGAAAGGGGGTAAATTCTCAGCCTGGTTCTCGGTGCACAGTGATGTTCCAACAGTGACAGAACCAGGTTCTCGGTGTACACTGATGGTTGAACGCCAAATAGGGGCAGGAGTACCCTGTCAAGCTCCTTGATTGCCCAGCCATTCAATATAGAACATAGAACATGGAATAGTACAGCACAGTAGAAACCATAGAAAAACTACAGCACAGAAACAGGCCTTTTGGCCCTTCTTGGCTGTGCCGAACCATTTTCTGCCTAGTCCCACTGACCTGCACACGGACCGTATCCCTCCATACACCTCCCATCCATGTATCTGCCGAATTTATTCTTAAATGTTAAAAAAGAACCCGCATTTACTACCTCGTCTGGCAGCTCATTCCACACTCCCACCACTCTCTGTGTGAAGAAGCCCCCCCCTAATGTTCCCTTTAAACTTTTCCCCCCTCACCCTTAACCCATGTCCTCTGGGTTTTTTTCTCCCTTTGCCTCGGTGGAAAAAGCCTGCTTGCATTCACTCTGTCTATACCCATCATAATTTTATATACCCTTATCAAATCTCCCCTCATTCTTCTATGCTGCAGGGAATAAAGTCCTAACCTATTCAATCTTTCTCTGTAACTGAGTTTCTCAAGTCCCGGCAACATCCTTGTAAACCTTCTCTGCACTCTTTCAACCTTATTAATATCCTTCCTGTAATTCGGTGACGAAAACTGAACATAATACTCCAGATTCGACCTCACCAATGCCTTATACAACCTCATCATAACAGTCCAGCTCTTATACTCAATACTTTGATTAATAAAGGCCAATGTACTAAAAGCTCTCTCTTTACAACCCTATCTACCTGTGACGCCACTTTTAGGGAATTTTGTATCTGTATTCCCAGATCCCTCTGTTCTACTGCACTCCTCAGTGCCTTACCATTTACCCTGTATGTTCTACCTTGGTTTGTCTTTCCAAAGTGCAATACCTCAGACTTGTCTGTATTAAACTCCATCTGCCATTTTTCAGCCCATTTTTCCAGCTGGTCCAAGTCCCTCTGCAAGCTTTGAAAACCTTCCTCACTGTCCACTACACCTCCAATCTTTGTATCATCAGCAAATTTGCTAATCCAATTTACCACATTATCATCCAGATCATTGATATAGATGACAAATAACAATGGATCCAGCACTGATCCCTGTGGCACACCACTAGTCACAGGCCTCCACTCAGAGAAGCAATTCTGTACTACCACTCTTTGGCTTCTTCCACTGAGCCAATGTCTAATCCAGTTTTCCACCTCTCCATGTATACCTAGTGACTGAATTTTCCTAACTAATCTCCCATGCGGGACCTTGTCAAAGGCCTTACTGAAGTCCATGTAGACAACATCCACTGCCTTCCCTTCATCCACTTTCCTGGTAACCTCCTTGAAAAGCTCCAATGGATTGGTCAAACATGACTTACCATGCACAAAGCCATGTTGATTCTCCATAATAAGTCCCTTTCTATCCAAATGCTTGTAGATTTTGTCTCTTAGTACTCCCTCCAATAACTTACCCGCTACCGACGTCAAACTTACCGGCCTATAATTTCCTGGATTACTTTTCGATCCTTTTTTAAACAACGGAACAACATGAGCCATTCTCCAATCCTCTGGCATCTCACCCGTAGACACCGACATTTTAAATATATCTGCCTGGGCTGCTGCAATTTCAACACTAGTCTCCTTCAAGGTCCGAGGGAATACCCTGTCAGGTCCTGGGGATTTATCCATTTTAATTTGCCTTACGACAGCAAGCACCTCCTCCTTTTCAATCTGTACAGTTTCCATGATCTCACTACTTGTTTCCCTTAATTCCATAGACTTCATGCCAGTTTCCTTAGTAAATACAGACGCAAAAAAACCCACTTAAGATCTCCCCCATTTCTTCTGGTTCTGCACATAGCCGACCACTCTGATCTTCAAGCGGACCAATTTTATCCCTTACAATCCTTTTACACTTAATATACCTGGAAAAGCTGTTTGGATTATTCTTCACTTTGACTGCCAAGGCAACCTCATGTCTTCTTTTAGCCCTCCTGATTTCCTTAAGTATTTTCTTGCACTTTTTATACTCCTCAAGCACCTTATTTACTCCCTGTTTCCTATACATGTCATACAACTCTCTCTTCTTCTTTCTCAGAGTTGCAATATCCCTTGAGAACCAAGGTTCCTTATTCCTATTCACTTTGCCTTTAATCCTGACAGGAACATACAAGCTCTGCACTGTCAAAATTTTTCCTTTGAAGGCTTCCCACCTACCGATCACATCCTTGCCAGGGAACAACCTGTCCCAATCCACGCTTTTTAGATCCTTTCTCATTTCTTCACATTTGGCCGCCTTCCAGTTTAGAACCTCAACCCTAGGACCAGATCTATCTTTATCCATGATCAATTTGAAACTAATGGTGTTATGATCACTGGAACCAAAGTGCTCCCCTACACACTTCCGTCACTTGTCCTAACTCGTTTCCTAATAGGAGATCTAATATTGCATCCCGTGTAGTTGGTACCTCTATATATTGTTACGTACCCTGTAACTGGGTTGCCAAACCAGCAGAAATGGATCACTCAGTTGGAGTCTGGATTACTAGAACTAAGAAAGTTTTATTAAAGAAACAAGCAACACAGTACTCTAATCAAAAGGATAATAAACGCAACAGTTCAGCAATGATAAACATACATGTACACAGAATTAAGATAACAGGATCAATCAAGCTCTATCGTCGTCTAGGGGTAAGTGACCAGTTTCAAAGTGACGCAAAGTTCAGTTCAATTGAGTTCAGTTCACAGTAATCACTGCCGTGGGAGATGGACAGTGGGGGGAAGGAGAGAGAGAGCAAAACGAATGAATATTCAAACGGCTTCCACACAGACCTTTGATATTCTTCGCAGTCAGCTTTCAGGCGAGCCCTTTGTGATGTCTTCGGAGGTCACCGACCATGACCCCTCTGTTTCCAGATACGATTGTTTCTCTGCGGTGAACCTGGCACCCAGGCAAGGGCGGACACACACCAGGTTCCCGCCGATCGTGCCTTTCCACCCTGTGTGTCTATGGCTTGGTCCCGTGGTCAGCCCTCCAAAACTTCCCACCGACTTGTGGGAGATGCACTGCTTCCAGGGTCTCGTTACCTCGGGGTGTCGTGTGTGTCTTGCCTTAGCGAACCTGTCCCTTTTTATCCCCCAGCTGGGGTATCGCCTGTCCATCACTTCAAACAGTTCAGGGTTCAAAGGGAGAGCCGATCTTGACAGCTCTCCTTCCTTTAAACTCTCCCGTCCCTTCATTAACATCCCCAAATGCTGCTCTATTGTTTTCCTTATCTCTCTTTCTCCTGAAGACAGGTGGCAGACCAACTGCTGATCCCACTGGTGCCAGCACAGGACAGCTAACATCTTAATCTATGTGTATTCTCGTCACACTATTGATCTAGAAAACTTTCCTGAACACATTTTACAAACTCTAACCCACCTAGACCCCTAACAGTATAGGAGTCCCAATCAATATGTGGAAAATTAAAATCCCCTACCACTACAACTTTGTTTCCTGCAGTTGTCTGCTATCTCTCTGCAGATTTGCTCCTCCAATTCTCGCTGACTATTGGGTAGTCTATAATACAATCCCACTAATGTTGCCATACCTTTCCCGTTTCTCAGCTCCACCCATAAGGACTCAGACAAGCCCTCTAATCTGTCCTGCCTGAGCACTGCTGTAACATTTTCCCTGACAAGCAATGCTACCCCCCCCCCCCACCACCTTTCATTCCTCTGCCTCGATCACATCTGAAACATCGGAACCCTGGAATATTAAGCTGCCAGTCCTGCCCTTCGGCCCACAATGTTGTGCCGACCCTCAAACCCTGCCTCCCATATAACCCTCCACCTTAAATTTCTCCATATACCTGTCTAGTAGTCTAATATGATCACGGATGGGCCTCAATTCCAAAATAAGAGTCATCTTTATTATCACTGACATATCTTGTGAAGTTTGTAGAGTGCAAGACATAAAATACATGATTTTACAAATATAAATAGTGCAAAAGGGGAATAGCAAAGTAGTTTTCATAGGTTCATGGACCATTCAGAAATCTGATGATGGAGGGGAAGAAGCTGTTTGTGAATCATTGTGCGACTCTTCAGGCTCCTGTAACTGTAATGAGAATGGAATATGTTCAACTTTTCAAAAATGTACCAACCTTCACTTTAAGGTTCACTTTAAATACTTCTAATGATAAGTATCTGGTCAAAATAATTGCAGAGATTCTCACTTTTTCAGAAACTGTGTGGCTTCTCCAAAGATGTAATCCATTGCAGTGTCTGGTATTGCATTTTAAACCTTGCCAACTGCCTGACATTTTGGAACTGGTGTTTGAATTAATGTAAATAAACTGTATTTATACTTGCAAACAAGAAGAATTCTGCAGATGCTGGAAATTCAAGCAACACACATCAAAGTTGCTGGTGAACGCAGCAGGCCAGGCAGCATCTCTAGGAAGAGGTACAGTTGACGTTTCAGGTCGAGACCCTTCGTCAGGACTAACTGAAAGAAGAGCTAGTAAGAAGTTAGTCCTGACGAAGGGTCTCGGCCCGAAACGTCGACTGTACCTCTTCCTAGAGATGCTGCCTGGCCTGCTGCGTTCACCAGCAACTTTGTGTATATTTATACTTGGATGGGGTGCCACTGTAGCGCAGTGGTTAGCGCAATGCTATTACAGCTCAAAACGTCAGGGCTCAGAGCTCAGTGTGGCGTCCTCTGTGAGAAGTTTGTACATCCTTCTCATAATCACATGTGTTCCGGTTTCCTCCCACAGTCCAAAGGCACACAGGTTAATTGATCATTGTAAATTGTTCTGCAATTAGACTAGGTGGGTTGCTGGGTGGTGCAGCTGGTCGGACCGGATGGGTCTGTTCTGCATTGACTCTAAATAAACAAACAAATAATTAAAATAGTTTCATTGGCCAGATATGTGAGGAACCTTGTGACTATCAATCTAATGTTGAATTCTTGGGCCGGGATAAGAGCATCAGTCTGTGTCCTTAGCACGGAGGTGGAAGCCTGGCTTAAGCATCAGCAGGTCTCCTGGTGTTCTTCCAGCTTTTATTCTGTCAAGAGCTGATGGCCAGACCATGCTGGTTTTAATGTTTTGAGGAGATGGTTTCCGGCAGGCATTAGGCAATCTTCGACTGAGTCATTGGATCTCTATGACAATACTGTGCTGTGAACCAGCAGCAAACAGCGGTCAGAATCACTGGCATATGTTATGAAATATGTTGTATTGTAGCAGCAGTACATTGCAATGCATAATAAAAACTATAAATGAGTATATGTAAATATAAATTAAGTAAAAAGTACAAAAAGAGAACAAAAAAAATAGTAAGGTAGTGTTCTTGGGTTCATTGTCCATTCAGAAATGTGATGGCGGAGGGGAAGAAGCATAAAGTACGTGTCTTCAGGTTCCTGTACCATCTTAATGGTACCAATGAAAAAAGGGCAGGTCCTGGATGATGGGGTTCCTTAGTGATGGATGCTGCCTTTTGAAGATGTCCTTATGCAAGGGCGAGTGCTCATGATGGAGCTGGCTGGGATTACAACTTTCTGCAGCTTTTTCTGATCCTGTGCAGTGTCCCTCCACACCAGACAGTGATGTAGACAGTTAAATGCTCTCCGCTGTAGAGATCTGTAGAAATTAGCTGTGCTCTGTAAGAACAGTCTCGTTCAGACAGCTTTCTGATTTAAAGACCAGCAAACAAAAAGCGCTCTAGCTACTGCATTCCCCTCTTCCTCCAGTTCTCTGTGTCTTAGTGCACAGTACGGTGGTTCGATTACTGGGTTATTATCTAAAGGCCTGAGCACTTTATCTGGAGAAATGATGGCAGCTGAAGAGTTTAAATTTAACTACAAAGAAAATCTGGAAAATCTAATACAAGTAGCTGTGACTATGAAACCATATATTTCCTTATCTATTTTATTTTTTATTGGGAGATACAGCATGATAACAGGCCCTTACAGCTGACGATGACCAGTTACACCCATGTTACAAATTAACCGAATAACCAGCATGTCTTTGGAATGTGGGAGGAAACGACTTGCAGACAGTGGGGGGAATTTAACCTGTGTCGCTGGCACTGTAATTATGTTACAATAACCTCTACACTACAGTGCTGCCCCAATTTATTTCTTCTAAAATATTCACCAACTCATTAACTTATTAATCCTTCCCATTTTTGCCCAAGTCAAACCCTCTGGAATCTATAGATGCTGCCTGACCTGCTTAGTTCCTCCAGCATTTTGTGTGCTGTATTACACAGCCAGACAGTTTATAGAATTCACAATTGCAACCTACAAATTTAACGTGCACAGATGACAAGTCTTACTGGTACAAAAAATTGCAATGTGGGCTTTTCCTAGGAACGCAGCCCTCCCCCATGATGCAGGGCCTTGTGTACGAGGTCTTGATGTATTTGTGTTGAGTTCATTACAGTGAAATACGTGATTTAAAAAAAAGCTATAAATTACAATAAGAAATATGTGTACATATAACTGTGCAAATATCTTAGATACATATATAGGGTGCCTAAGACTTTGCACAGTATAGGTTGACCTTCACTAATCCGGCACCATTGGGACCTGAGGAGTGCCAGATTAGTGAAAATGCTGAATTACAGAAGGATCACACTAAGCAATAGCTAACCGCCTCATCATACCTTTAAAATATCAAAGGATTCAAAGGTTTATTTAATGTCAGAGAAATGTATACAATATACATCCTGGAATGCATTTTCTTTGCAACCATCT
The DNA here is from genome assembly GCF_030028105.1 of Mobula birostris. NCBI lineage: Eukaryota > Metazoa > Chordata > Chondrichthyes > Myliobatiformes > Myliobatidae > Mobula > Mobula birostris. Next base: position 174,089,569 of record NC_092376.1, read on the forward strand.
GCAAAAACAGAGGAGTGCCCCAAAGAATGAATGATAGTTAAGTGTTAGAACCCCTAAGTCTCCTCCCCCCCCCCCCCCAGCTTCCCTCCCTCCCGGGCGTAAGCGGCAGCGAGGAACAATCCCCCCTCCCCACCGGCAAAGATAAAACGCACCCACTACCAGCACTCAAGCGTGAGCTACACGATAGCAAAGACACAGACTTGCGGTTACCCCAAAGGCTACATTGCCTCGCAGTTACTGAGGGAATCCTCATTAGTTTCTTTTCCACCGCTTAAATTCAGCGGGTCACCACGTCTGATCTGAGGTTGTAGGCAGAAGAGAACGGAGTGCCGGCCGGGCGATGCCGGAGGGCAGTGCGCAACTGCTGGCAGGTGGACCGACCCAGCGCGTGCCAGCTCCCCCACCGCTGGTGGGTGAGACAGGCAGGTGCCGGGTGGCCGCGTCTCATGCAAATAATATTAATAAATGCAGGAAAACAAGCAGGAATTGCCTGTTTGTGCTTACAAGAGTGTGCCAACATGTGAACAGATCTAGCGCAACCAAAACAATGCGCAGCAGATTGGTACGGTGGTCTGGAAAATTTGAAATTACAGTTGCGCAGAAAATTTGAAATCAGTGTAGATTATCGAAGGAACCAGATTACGGGTAGTTGGATCAGTGAATGTCGGCCTGTACTGTATTTATCAACATGGCTCGGAGTGTGGGAGCAAAGGATATTGGGAATGGCGATAATGGAACGTCACGGGAAGGGTGTTGGACAGGTGGTAGAGAAGGAGCCCCAGAGGCGGTGGGGGGGAGGGGAATGTTGCACATGTGCAGACATACCCAGTGAAGGTCATTTGATTCCAAACAATCGGTTCATTGACCATTACAGAATGTCTCTCCGGTGCTTTGCGCTTCCTTCTCCATTTTCCAACCATGATTCCCCTCTCCCCGTCTCCTTCCCACTCTTTGTCCACCCCTCCCATTCCTCGCTCACAATAGAGACCCACATCAGAATCAGGTTTATCATCACTGACATGTCATGAAATATGTTTTTGCAACAACAGTACAGTGTAATACCTCGCAAAAATAAATTAAATAAGTAATACAAAAAAAATGAAAATAGTGAGGTAGTGTACATGGGATTCATTGTCCATTCAAGAATCTGATGGTGAAAGGGGTAAGGTGTTCATAAAATGTTGAATGTGTGTCTTCAGGCTCCTGTACCACCTCTTTGATGGTAGCAGTAAGAAGAGGGCATATGATGGAGGTCCTTCATGATAGATGCCACCTTTTTGAGGGGTCCTCGTTGGGGAAGGTTGTTCTCATGAAGGAGCGGGCTGAGTTTGAAACTTTGTGATCCTGTACAGTGACCTCTCCAAATCGGATGGTGTTGCAACCAGTCAAGATGCTCTTCACAGTACATCCGTAGAAATCCACCAGAGTCTTTGGTGACATACCAAATCTCCTCAAACTCCTAATGAAACATAGTTGCTGGTGTGCTTTCTTTGTAATTGCATCAATATGTTGGGCTCTGTATAGATTTTCAGAGATGATTTTGAGTTCAGAGTTTTGTTTAGGTTTGGCATCTAAACAATAGGATTAATAGCATTGACTCAAAGGCATTATTTATATTGTAACATGACTTTAGTCATACTTTATTGATCCTGGGGGAAATTAGTTTTTGTTACAGTTGCAACATAAATAATAAATAGTAATAAAACCATAAATAGTAGAATAGTAATATGTAAATTATGCCAGGAAATAAGTTCAGGACCAGCCTATTGGCTCAGGGTGTCTGACCCTCCAAGGGAGGAGTTGTAAAGTTTGATGGCCACAGGCAGGAATGACTTCCTATGACGCTCTGTGTTGCATCTCGGTGGAATGAGTCTCTGGCTGAATGTACTCCTGTGCCCACCCAGTACATTATGTAGTGGATGGGAGACATTGACCAAGATGGCATGCAACTTGGACAGCATCCTCTTTACAGACACCACTGTCAGAGAGTCCAGTTCCATCCCCACAACATCACTGGCCTTACGGATGAGTTTGTTGACTCTGTTGGTGTCTGCTACCCTCAGCCTGCTGCCCCAGCACACAACAGCAAACATGATAGCACTGGCCACCACAGACTCGTAGAACACCCTCAGCATCGTCCGGCAGATGTTAAAGGACCTCAGTCTCCTCAGGAAATAGAGACGGCTCTGACCCTTCTTGTAGACAGCCTCAGTGTTCTTTGACCAGTCCAGTTTATTGTCAATTCGTATCCCCAGGTATTTGTAATCCTCCATCATGTCCACTCTGACCCCCTGGATGGAAACAGGGGTCACCAGTACCTTAGCTCTCCTCAGGTCTACCACCAGCTTCTTAGTCTTTTTAACATTAAGCTGCAGATAATTCTGCTCACACCATGTGACAAAGTTTCCTACTGTAGCCCTGTACTCAGCCTCATCTCCCTTGCTGATGCATCCAACTATGGCAGAGTCATCTGAAAACTTCTGAAGATGACAAGACTCTGTGCAGTAGTTGAAGTCCGAGGTGTAAATGGTGAAGAGAAAGGGAGACAAGACAGTCCCCTGTGGAGCCCCAGTGCTGCTGATCACTCTGTCGGACACACAGTGTTGCAAGCACACATACTGTGGTCTGCCAGTCAGGTAATCAAGAATCCATGATACCAGGGAAGCATCCACCTGCATCGCTGTCAGCTTCTCCCCCAGCAGAGCAGGGCAGATGGTGTTGAATGGAGAAGTCAAAAAACATGACCCTCACAGTGCTTGCTGGCTTGTCCAGGTGGGCGTAGACATGGTTCAGCAGGTAGACGATGGAATCCTGAACTCCTAGTCGGGGCTGGTAGGTGAACTGGAGGGGATCGAAGTGTGGCCTGACCATAGGCTGGAGCATCTCCAGAACAAGTCTGTCCAGGGTCTTCATGATGTGGGAGGTCAATGCCACCGGTCTGTAGTCATTGAGGCCGCTGGGGTGAGGCATCTTCGGCACAGAGACGAGGCAGGACGTCTTCCACAGCATAGGAAGGCTTTCACTAATGCTCTCGTGCACTTTCTGCCCCAAGTTGTATGACTTGCAGCAGCATGCATGCACACAGTTGTCACTGGTGATATTTCAGCTACAGGTGCAGGTTCTAGGAAATGCCCTGAGGCTGACTTTTGTTTTAACAGCTGTTGACTAGTGGAAGTAGAAAAGGCTTGAGTTCATGTAATGGCTTTTACAACTCTGGGTCATCCCTAATTAATTTTCCATGTGTTGTGTAGGGAGCAAGGCAGCCAATTTATACATAGCTACACACATAAAAGTTGCTGGTGAATGCAGCAGGCCAGGCAGCATCTCTAGGAAGAGGTGCAGTCGACGTTTCAGGCCGAGATCCTTCGTCAGGACTAACTGAAAGAAGAGCTAGTAAGAGTCCTGACGAAGGGTCTCGGCCTGAAACGTCGACTGCACCTCTTCCTAGAAATGCTGCCTGGCCTGCTGCGTTCACCAGCAACTTTTATGTGTGTTGCTTGAATTTCCAGCATCTGCAGAATTCCTGTTGTTATACATAGGTATCTCTTTCAAACAGTTATGAGATAATGTGGGAGCTTATGTTGTGATATTTTAAAGGCTCTGTTTCTAGAACATCTACTCTTCATTGAATATGTAACAGGAGATCTCTTGCATTGTTTCAGCATACTTCAAACTTGGACCACAGGACATAGAGCAAAGTTTCCCACATGTGGCACAGCTTTCTTTGGGCACCACGGTAGTGTAGTGGTTAGTGCAACGCCACTACCGCTTGGGCAATGGAGTTCAGAGTTGAATGCCAGCTTCCTCTGTAAGAAGTTTGTACGTCCTCCCGGTGGAAGCCGTGGGTTCCCTCCTGGTGGTCCAGTTTCCTCCCATGATCCCACGGTGGATCGGTTAGTAGCTTAATTGGTCATTGTAAATTATCCCACGATTAGGCTAGGGTTAAATAGGTGGGTTGCTGGGCAGCGTGGCTTAAACAGAGCTCTATGAACTAAATAAAAGTACAGAAGGGATAAGTGGAGAGGCCATTGTCGGGAGTTGGCCAGTGGCTAAAGTAGAATCGACAGGCTTTAGCTCAAAAGAGGCTTCGGCTAGGAAGAGGAATTGGTTCTGTGTAAAGTGTCTGTTAGGGTTTCCTTTTTGTTTTTTTTTCCCCTCTCTTACTGTACCATTTAAATGGCTGTGGTGTGCTCTTCATGCCAGATGTTGGAGATCTGGGAGACCCAGAGTCTCCTGGGAACCTACATCTGCGTGAAGTTCCTTGCAGCTCCTTGAAGACCTCGTTAGGGATCTGGAGCAGCAACTGGATGACCTTCGGCTTGTACGGGAGAGCAAGAATATAATTGATCAAAGTTACAGGAGGCAAGTAGCTGGGTGACCATCAGGAGAAATGAAAATAGGCAGTTAGAGCAGAGTACCCCGTGGCCATTCCCTTCGAAAACTAGTATACCGCTTTGGGTACTTTTGTGGGGTTGACCTCCTGGGGGAATGTCACGGCAACCAGGTTACAGGCACTGAGCATGGGTCCGTGTTGCAGAAGGGAAAGAGAGAGAAGAAGGGAGTGGTAGTGATAGGGGACTTGATAGTGAGGGGAACAGACGGGAGATTCTGTGGATGTGAACAGGATACCCGGATGTTATGTTGTCTCCCAGGTGCTAGGGTCGGGGATGTTTCAGATTGCATCCACAACATTTTGGAGAGGGAGGGGGAGCAGCCAGATGTCTTGGTACATATTGGTACCAATGACATAGGAAGGAAAAGCAATGAAGTCCTGTAAAGAGAATTTAAGAGAGCTAGGTAGAAAGCTGAGAAGCAGGACCTCCCGGGTAGTAATTTCTGGATTGCTGTCTGTGCCACGCGTCAGTGGCCGAGAAACTGATGGCAGGGGCAGGGCTTCAGGTTCTTGAATAATTGGGGATCTCTTCTAGGGGAGGTATGACCCATTCAAAAGTGATGGGTTGCACCTGAAACCTGAGGGGGGCCAATATTCTCGCAGGCAGGTTTGTTAGAGCTGTTGGGGAGGGTTTAAACTAACTTGGCATGGGGGTGGGAACTGAAATGAAGACTCAGTGTAGGGTGGATGGTAAAGAAGTAAAGATAGCATGCTGTCAGGAAGAGCAGGCAGCTGATGCGACTTAGTTGCAGCCAACAGGCTGTGTATCAAATCGTTAGGGATGCAGAGTCAGAAAGGATAGCAAATATGGGATGCAAGGTGTTATATCTAAATGCACGGAGTATAAGAGATAAGGTGGATGATCTTGTTGCAATATTACAGATTGCCAGGTATGATGTTGTGGCCATCACTGAATTGTGGCTGGAGGATGGTTGTAGTTGGGAGCTGAATCTCCAAGGTTACACGTTATACCTGAGGGATAGGAAGGTACGCGGAGGGGGTGGTGTGGCTCTACTGGTAAAAGAATGGCATCAAATCAGTAGAAAGATGTGACATAGGATCGGAAGATGTTGAATCCTTGTTGGTTGAGTTAAGAAACTGCAAGGGTAAAAGGACATTGATGGCAGCTTTATACAGGCCTCCCAACAGTGACTGGGAGGTGGACCACAGGTTACAACAGGAAATAGAAAAGGCGAGTGAAAAGGGCAATGTTATGGTAGTCATGGGAGATTTTAACATACAGGTTGGTTGGGAAAGTCAGGTTGGTAATAGATCTCAAGAGAGTTTGTTGAATGCCTCAATGAACCCACAGTGAAGCCTATTAAGATCTGGCTGGAGGGTGCTGACCCTGCTCTTCAGCACCAATTCCAGCACACAGACTGGAGTGCGTTTGCTGCCCATGCCACCACAGACTCTCAGATTAACATTGACTTATATACCAAATCTGTCCTTGAGCACATCAACAAGTGTGTAGATAGAGTGACATCACAAAAACAAATAAAAGTTTTCCCCAGTCAGAAACCGTGGATGAACAGAGATGTTCGCCTCCTGCTCAAAGCCAGAGATTCAGCCTTCAGGTCTGGAGACCGGGAGGCTTACAGCTTAGCCAGGGCCAACCTGAGGAGGGGAATTTCTCAGGTTAAACACGTATACAAACAGAGGATCAAGGAGCATTTCAGCTCCTCGGACCCCCGGCACATGTGGCATGGCATACAGGTCATTACAGACTTCAAACCACCCAGTACTGTGCCCCCTTCCAGCTCTGCTTCCCTCCCTGATGAGCTCAATTACTTCTACGCTCGCTTTGACTGAGAGAACAAGGAGGTCACCCTCAAAGCGGATCTCCCACCTGGTGAACTGCCTCTCACACTTTCCACCTCCGATGTTTGCGCCACCCTGAGCAGGGTGAATGTATGGAAGGCAGCTGGTCCGGATGGAATACCTGACCGTGAGCTCAGAGTCTGTGTAGGGCAGTTGGCCGGGGTCTTCACGAACATTTTTAATCTGTCCCTAGCCCAGGCTGTTGTCCCCACAAGCTTCAAGATTGCCACCATCGTGCCAGTGCCGAAGCATTCCACTGCCGTGGGCCTAAATGACTTCCGTCCAGTTGCACTCACCCCCATCATTGCAAAGTGCTTTGAGAGACTGGTTCTATCACATCTGAAATCCTGTCTGCCCACTACCCTGGACCCTCATCAATTTGGCTTACTCACCAACAGGTCAACAGAGGACGCCATCTCCACGGCACTTCACTCTTCCCTGACCCACCTGGACAGCCCCAACTCTTACATCAGAATGCTGTTCATTGACTTTAGTTTGGCATTCAATACTGTGATCCCCCTCCAAGCTGATCGCCAAACTTTGCCAGCTTGGTATCAGCTCAGCCCTCTACAATTGGACCTTGGACTTTCTGACTAACAGACCCCAATCGGTTAAGTTAGACAACCTCTCCTCCTCCACTCTCACCCTGAACACTGGCGTGCCTCAAGGCTGTGTGCTGAGCCCTCTTCTGTACTCCCTTTTCAGCTATGACTGCATTCCTGTACATGGTTCTAACTCCATAATGAAGTTTGCAGACGACACCACGGTGGTTGGCCTGATCAGAGGGGGTGACGAGACGGCCTACAGGGACGAGGTGCAGCACCTGGCCGCGTGTAGTGCCGACAACAACCTGGCCCTTAACTCCCAGAAGACCGAGGAGATCATTGTGGACTTCAGGCATGCTAGGAGCCACACTCACATCCCCATCTACATCAACGGAGCTGTAGTGGAGCGTGTATCAAGCATCAAATTCCTTGGTGTCCACATTTCCGAGGATCTCACCTGGTCCCTGAACTCCTCCATCCTGATCATAAAGGCGCAAGAGAACCTTTATTTCCTGTGGAGCATCAAGAAAGCTCACCTCTGGCCCAGGATACTGACAAACTTTTACCGCTGTACCATTGAGAGCATACTCACCAATTGCGTCTCAGTGTGGTATGGCAATTGTCCCATATCGGACTACAAAGCACTCCAGCATGTGGTGAAAACTGCCCAGTGGATTATCGGCACCCAATTGCCCACCATTGAGAACATCTAGTGTTGGCACATGACCAAGTGGTCTAGTGATCTGAAGGTCGCTAATTCGAGCCTCAGCTGAGGCAGCGTGTTGTGTCCTTGAGCAAGGCACTTAACCACACATTGTTCTGCGACGGCACCAGTACCAAGCTGTATCGGCCCTAGTGCCCTTCCCTTGGCAACATCGGTGGCGTGGAGAGGGGAGACTTGCAGCAGGGGCCACTGCCGGTCTTCCATACAACATTGCCCAGGCCTGCGCCCTGGAAACCTTCCAAGGCGCAAATCCATGGTCTCACGAGACTAACGGATGCCATAAGAAGAAGAGAACATTTACCATAAACGCTGCCTGGGCAGGGCGAAAAGCATTATCAAGGATGCATCTCACCCTAACCATGGACTTTTTACTCTGTTCCCATCCGGTAGGCACGACAGGAGCCTCCACTCCTGCACCAGCAGGCACAGGAAGAGCTTCTTCCCTGAGGCTGTGACCCTGCTGAACCTCACATCACAGGGCTAAGCAGTATTGCACCCATATTATACTGTCTCAGTACTTTTATATTTGTGTGCTGTAGCACTTACTTTTTATTCACAACACGCTGGAGGAACTCAGCAGGTCGGGCAGCATCTGTGGAAAAGATCAGTCGACGTTTCGGGCCGGAACCCTTCGTCAGGACTGTAGAAGGAAGGGGCAGAGGCCCTATAAAGAAGGTGGGGGGAGGGTGGGAAGGAGAAGGCTGGTAGGTTCCAGGTGAAAAACCAGTAAGGGGAAAGATAAAGGGGTGGTGGAGGGGAGGCAGGGAGGTGATAGGCAGGAAGGGTGAAGAAAGAATAGGGGAAAACACAATCGGTAGTAGAAGGAGGCGGAACCAAGAGGGAGGTGATAGGGAGCTGGAGGAGGGGGGCAGAGTGACATAGGGATAGGAGAAGGGAGGGGGGAGGGAATTACCGGAAGTTGGAGAATTCTATGTTCATACCAAGGGGCTGGAGACTACCTAGATGGTATATGAAGTGTTGCTCCTCCAACCTGAGTTTAGCCTCATCATGGCAGTAGAGGAGGCCATGTATGGACATATCTGAATGGGAGTGGGAAGCAGAGTTGAAGTGGGCGGCTACTGGGAGATCCTGTCTGTTTTGGCGGATGGAGCGGAGGTGCTCGACGAAGCGGTCTCCCAATCTGCGTCGGGTTTCACCGATGTAGAGGAGGCCGCACCTGGAGCACCGGATGCAATAGATGACCCCAACAGACTCACAAGTGAAGTGTTGCCTCACTTGGAAGTACTGTTTGGGGCCCTGAATGATGGCAAGAGAGGAGGTGTAGGGACAGGTGTAGCACTTGTGCTTACAGGGATAAGTGCCAGGTGGGAGATCCGTGGGGAGGGACGTGTGAACCAGGGAGTCGTGGAGGGACCGATCCCTGTGGAAGGCGGAGAGGGAAAGATGTGCTTAGTGGTGGGGTCCTGTTGAAGGTGGCGGAAGTTGCGGAGGATAATGTGTTGGATCTGGAGGCTAGTGGGGTGGTAGGTGAGGACAAGGGGAACTCTGTCCCTGTTGTGGTGGCGGGAGGATGGGGTGAGAGTTGTGTTTACTTGCTTTTTATTTGCAGTTATTTTGTAAATAACACTATTCTTTGTATTTCTGGTTAAATGCTAACTGCATTTCATTGGCTTTGTATTTGTACTTGGCATAATGACAATAAAGTCATATCTGATCTAATCTAAGAGATAGCTTTTGAGAGCAGTTTGTCATTGAGCCTATTAGGGGATCAGCTATACTGGATTGGGTGTTATGTAATGAACTGGGGGCGATTAGGGAGCTTAAGGTAAAAGAACCCTTCAGAACCGATGATCACAATATGTTTGAATTCAACTTGAAATTTGATAGGGAGAAAGTGAAGTCTGATGTAGCAGTATTTCAGTGGAGTAAGAGAAATTACATTGGTATGAGAGAGGAGTTGGCCAAAGTAAATTGGAAGGAGCTGCTAGCAGGGATGTCAGCAGAGCAGCAATGGAATGAGGTTTCTGGCGTGGGAAAACTTGACATTCCAAAACTGAAGAAATACTCAAATGGCAAAATAGTATAACCGTGGCTGACAAGGGAAGTCAAAGCTATTGTAAAAGCAAAAGAAGGGGCATACAACAAAGCAAAAATTAGTGGGAAGACAGAGGATTGGGAAGTTTTTAAAAACCTACAGAGAGCCACTAAAATCATTAGAAGGGGAAAAGATGAAATATGAAGGCAAGCTAGCAAATAATATCAAAGTGGATAGTAAAAATTTTTTCAAGTATGTTTTTTAAAAAAAAAAGAGAAATGAGAGTGGATGTAGGACCTCTAGAAAATGAGGCAGGAGAAATATTAACGGGGGACAAGGAGATGGCTGATAAACTAAATGAGTATTTTGCATCATTCTTCATTGTGGAAGACACTAGCAGTATGCCTGATATTGTAGTGTATGAAGGAAGAGAAGTGGGTGCAGTTACTGTTACAAGAGAGAAGGTGATCAAAAAGCTGAAAGACCTAAAGGTAAATAAATCACCCGGACCAGAGGAACTGCACCCTAGGGTTCTGAAAGAGGTAGTGTTAGAGATTGTGTTGGTATTAGAAATGATCTTTCAAAAATCGTTTGGACTCTGGCATGGTGCCAGAGGACTGGAAAATTGCAAATGTTTTACTCCACTCTAAGAAAGGAGGAAGGCAGCAGCAAAGAAATTATAGACCAGTTAGCCTGACCTCAGTGGTTGGGAAGATGTTAGTGTCAATTGTTAAATAGGGGTTATGGAGTACTTGGTGACACAGGACAAGATAGTACAAAGTCAGCATGATTTCCTTCAGGGAAAGTCCTGTCTGACAAACCTGTTGGAATTCTTTGAGGGGATTACAAGTAGGATAGACAAAGGGGATGCAGTGGATGTTGTATAATTGGACTTTCAGAAGGGCTTTGACAAGGCGCCACACATGAGGCTGCTTACCAAGTTAAGAGCCCATGGTATTACAGGAAAGTTACTAACATGGTTAGAGCATTGGCTGATTGTTAGGAGGCAGTGAGTGGGAATAAAAAGATACTTTTCTGGTTGGCTGCAAGTGACTAGTGGTGGTCTGGCGGGGTCGGTGTTGGGACCACTTCTTTTTATGCTGTAAATAAATTATTTAGATGATGGAATAGATGGCTTTGTTGCCATGTTGCAGATGATACAAAGATTGGTGGAGGGGCAGGTAGTGTTGAGGAAATGGGTAGGATGCAGGATTTAGGATTAGGAGAATGGGCAAGAAAGTGGCAAATGAAATACAATGTTGGAAAATGCATGGTATAGAAATAAATGTGCGGATTATTTTCTAAACTGGGAGAAAATCCAGGCATCTAAGATGCAGAGGGAGTTGGGAGACATTTATGCAGAACACCTTGAAGGTTAACTTGCAGGTTGAGTTGATGGTGAGGAAGGCAAATCCATGTTAGCATTCATTTCAAGAGGTCTAGAACACAAGAACAAGGATGTGATGCTCAGGCTTTATAGGGCATTGGTGAGGCCTCACCTTGAACAGTTTTGGGCCCCTCACCTTAGAAAAGATGTGCTGGGATTGGAGAGTTCCCAGAGGAGGTTCACAAGGATGATTCCAGGAATGGAAGGGTTATCATATGAGGGAGGTTTGATGGCTCTGGGTCTGCACTTGCTGGAATTCAGAAGGATGAGGGGGGATCTCACTGAAACCTTTTGAACGTTGAAAGGCCTAGACAGAGTAGATGTGGAAAGGATGTTTCCCATGGTGGGAGAGTCTAGGACAAGAGAGCACAGCCTCAGGATAGGGGGGCGCCCTTTCAAAACAAGTGCGGAGAGATAGTGGGTGAAGGCCGGGAACTGGGGTTGAGGAGGAGATGGGAGAAAAGGATCAGCCATGATTGAACTCCACATCTCCCCCTCCCCTCCCTCCATGGGCCAGATGGCCTAATTCTGCTCCTATGTCATGGTCTTATGGAAAGTCTATTCCATGTTGTATCTCTAAATAAATAACTAAATTAGGCCATTTGCACATTGGCCTTCATAAATTAGAGATTGAGACAAGAGTTGGGATGTTATGCTGAATTTGTATAAGACATTTGTAAGGCCAAATCTGGGTTGTTTTATGGCATTCTGGTTACCTATCTACAGGAAAGAGGTCAATAAAATTGAAAGAGTGCAGAAAATTTACAAGGGTGATGCCAGGACCTGAGTTACAGGGAAAGATCAGCTAGATTAGGACTTTATTCCCTGGAGCAGAGGAGAATGCTGAGAGATTTCTCAGAGGTATACAAAATTATGTGAGGTATGAACGGGGTAAATGCAAGCAGGCTTTTTCCACTGAGGTTGGGTGAGACTGGAGCTAGAGGTCATGGGTTAAAGGTGAAATGGTTAAAGGGAGCTGGAAGGTAGTTTGAGTGGAATGAGCTGCCAGTGGGAGTGGTGGATGTGGGTTTGAGTTCAACATTTAAGAGGGATTTGGATTGTCATTTGGATGGCAGGGGCTGTAGTGCTCTATGACACTGTCAGATTGCCAGCAGGTGGTAAGAATAGGCTCTCTCATCTCTGCCTCTCTGACTTGCAACACAGGTGCCCTTCAGGACTGTGTACTAAGCCCCTTCCTTTACTCTCTGAATACCCATGATTATGTCGTCGCCCACAGCTCCAATCTGCTAATTAAATTTGCTGATGACACTACACTGATTGGCCTAATCTCAAATAATAATGAGGTAGCCTACAGGAAAGAAGTCATCACCCTGACACAATGGTGTCAAGAAAACAACCTCTCCTTTATTGTTGCACAAACAAAGGAGCTGGTTGTGCGCTACAGGAGGAATGGAGATAAGTTTTGACGTCAATGGATCTGGGGTTGAGAGAGTGAACAACTTTAAGTTTCTCGGCATCCATATCACTGAGGATCTTACGTGGTCTCTACGTACTGGCTGTGTAGTGAATAAGGCACAACAGTGCCTCTTTCACCTCAGGCGGTTGAAGTTTGGTGTGGGCCCTCAAATCCTAAGAACTTCCTACAGTGGTGCAATTGAGAGCATCCTGACTGGCTGCATCACTGCCTGGTGTGGGAACTGTACCTCCCTCAATCACAGGACTCTGCAGAGAGTGGTGCGGACAGGCCAGCGCATCTGTAGATGTGAACTTCCCACTACTCAGGGCAAAGACGGGTGTGTAAAAAGGGCTCAAAGGATTATTGGGGACCTGAGTGACCCCAACCACAAACTGTTCCAGCTGCTTCCATCCGGGAAATGGTACCGCACCATAAAAGCCAGGACCAACAGGCTCCGGGACAGCTTCTTCCACCAGGCCAGCAGACAGCTAAATTCATGCTGGCGCGACTGTATTTTTATGTTATATTGACAATCCTGTTGTACATAATATTTATTATAAATTATTATAAATTGCACATTTAGACAGACATAATGTAAACATTTTTACTCGTGTATATGAACGATGTAAGTAATAAAGTCAATTCAAGTTCAGTATATTGTCATTCAACTGTACACGTGAAGTAATATTACCATTAGTAAATTAACAAATAATAAGATGCTTATACAAAACAAGTTTTTTTAAAAAAATAGTAATTGGTATAATGCTACTGGTGCTTTGTATGTGATGAGACCTGAGTGGTGGCAGGGAGTTCAGTAGTCTCACAGCCTGGTGGGGTGGGGGGGAAGCTGCTTTCCATCCTAACAGTACTTGTCCTAATGCTGCGGTACCCTCCTGCCTTATAGTAGGTGGTCAAAGATTGTTGGATGAATGGGAAGGATCACTGACAATGCTAATGGCCCCTGTACAGAGCACTCCTGATAAATATCTCTGATGGGTAGAAGAGAGACCCCAAAGAAACTCTCATCAGTCCTGTGCAATCCATAAGACCATAAGATATAGGAGTTGAGGGACTCCATCAGTCAGAGGTGACCATGGATATTGCGTCCTACTGTCTAGATATGAAGAGAAAACTGTAACCCATGAAGCAAGCTCCCCTTCTCCACGCATCTGATGAACCCGAAGGATCTGCAGAGGCTGACAGTTTGGTACTAGCAGTGTCGCAGGAGTTGCCAATCAACATTGAACTCAATGTAGAACTGCCTTAGGGATTCCAGCTCCGGATTTACTCCCAAGGCCTTCCCTATGAGTTGCAAGGCAGCGGAGGATTGAGATCAGAGTTTTCCTTCTCCTAGATGAGCTGCCAACCACAGCTAATGAGCCCCATTTGCCTGAAGAGATGGGTTTTAAGATGCCAGTACCTCGCCTTTGCCTCTTCTCCTGTTAATAGAAACGGTTCTGCCAGGCTTAGTAGCTAAGCCGCATGTGAAAGCCAGGAGCTGGACTTGGTTGTCAGAGGCTATGAGAGGTGCACGAATTTGGAGCATTTAATAGTAGTGGAAGCTTGTCCCCATTACCACACCGGCTATAACAAACTTAAGGAACTGAATCAGGAGCATAATCAGGTCATTTGGCCTATCAAGTCTGCTCTAGCATTTCATCATAGCTGATCCAACTTTCCTCTCAGCCCCAATCTCCTGCCTTTTCCCTGTATCCCTTCATGCTGTGATCAGTCAAGAATCTATCAACCTCTGCCTTAAATATACATAAAGACTTGGTCACCACAGCTGTCTGTGGCAAAGAGTTCCACAGATTCAACATTCTCTGGATAAAGAAATTCCTCCTCATCTCTGTTCTAAAGGTCGCTCCTCTATTCTGAGGCTGTGTCCTCTTGGTCTTCGACACTCCTACCATAGGAAACATCCTCTCCACATCCACTCTATCAAGACCTTTCACCATTCAATAGATTTCATTAAGGTTGCCCCTCATTCTTCTGAATTCCAGACTAGAGAATACAGGTCCAGAGCCATCAAACACTCTTCATATGACAAGCCATTCAAAACCTGAAGCAATTTTGTAAACCTTCTTTGAACCCTCTCCAGTTTCAGCATATTCTTTCTAAAATAAAGCCTCACCAGTGCTTTATAAAGTTTCAAAATAGCAATCTTTGTAGGGACTTGTGGTCCGGTGTTTTGCAATTTTCATATACATTTAGTCAGGACACACTCAATGGTGCTCCTGTAAAAATTAGTTAAAATGGGGGGTGGGGGTGGGGGGGAGCCTTGCTCGCTTCAATCTCCTCAGGAAGTGGACATGCTGCTGTGCTTTCTTGTGAAGAGGTTTTTGACAGAATTATATGTATTTTCATATACTTAAAAGAATGAGTCAGTTTCTATATGTATGCATATATAATATCAGTCTATTTGTCAGATTATAACATATTTGCTATAAAATAGGTCATAGTAAACAAAGTTGATAAATATAAATTAATTTCCTTCCTTCCCTTCTGATCTTTATTGTTTGCAATTAACAGACTCAGAAAGGGTCTTTGTCTGAATATGGAACTTTTCAATAAAGTGATTTCAACATCCGTACTTCACTTTGTCACGGTATCTTGTCAGATTCCTGTTTCTTGTGACTTTGAATTGATTTGGCTTGTACTGATTCAACACTGTGATAAATGTTGAATAGTATTCCTTGTTGTTTGGCCTTTTGGATTAATGGATCCTAGTTGTTTTACTCTGTTCTATTTCCGCTGTCAAAGTGGGCCTGTGTGTTAGTGTAACAGTGAGCATAACATTTTTACAGCACCATCAATGTGAGTTAAATTCCTCTTGCTGTCTGTAAGGAGTTTGCATGTTCTCCCCTTGACCCTGTGGATTTCATCAGGTGACCTGGTTTCCTCCCAAGTTCCAAAGATGTACAGATAAAGACTAGTGAGTTGTGGGTATTGGAAGTGTGGTGACACTTGAGGGTCTCCCCTATAACATCCTCACACTGTGTTGATCGTTGATGCAAAATGAGACATATTACTGTATATTTTAGATAGATATACTTTATTGATCCCGAGGGAAATTGGGTTTCGTTACAGCTGCACCAATCAAGAATAGGGCATAAATACAAAAACCACAAACAATCAAACAACAATATGCAAACTGTGCCAGAAGGAAGTAAGTCCAGGACCAGCCTATTGGCTCAGGGTGTCTGACCCTCCACGGGAGGAGCTGCAAAGTTCGATGGCCACAGGCAGGAACAACCTCCCATTACGCCCAGTGTTGTATCTCGGTGGAATATGGCCGGAGTCCAACAGGAAAAAGTTCAATATCTGGTCTACAAACACGTTCCTCAATCGTAATATGACCAGGATTGCACTATCCGTTGTTAACCAGAACAGCAAGCCCCCAAATCCTTTATGCTTACCACTCTCAATGTACTTCCGGTCAGCCCAAATGGTCTGGGAGCCCTTAACGGAAAAGTTTTGGTCGGGTATGTCCTCGTGCAGCCCCGTTTCAGTAAAACACATAACACTGCACTCCCGAAATGTTCTCTGACTCCTGGCTAGCACCGTCAAATTTTGAAATACGTGTGACAAATAAAACTAATAGACTCTTCTTGGGCTTCCAGCCAGATGCGGGTATTGATTATAAGCAATATTTCAATGCCATCTTAATCAGGGATGATGCCTGGACCCCTGGACCGCCCCCCCCCCCCCCCCCCCACCAGGACTACCATACTAAACATGCCCAGGAATATTCTCTGATGAAGATGGCAGAGTTTGTCTTTGAAACATCAGTTATAATCGATAACTGTACCTGGTTGGAAGCCTGAGAAGGGTTTAGTCATCATATATATGCCAGGAGAGCAGGAGATCCTTTTTCAAATAAAACTAATTTTTAAAGATATTTATTTTTAAATCAGGGTGATGCTTATGTTATAGAAAGGAGCTTGGATGACAAGATACACAGTGTGCATCATATGTCTTACATAGAAACATACATAGAAAATAGGTGCAGGAGTAGGCCATTCGGCCCTTCGAGCCTGCACCGCCATTTATTATGATCATGGCTGATCATCCAACTCAGAACCCTGCCCCAGCCTTCCCTCCATACCCCCTGACCCCCGTAGCCACAAGGGCCATATCTAACTCCCTCTTAAATATAGCCAATGAACTGGCCTCAACTGTTTCCTGTGGCAGAGAATTCCACAGATTCACCACTCTCTGTGTGAAGAAGTTTTTCCTAATCTCGGTCCTAATAGGCTTCCCCTCTATCCTCAAACTGTGGCCCCTCGTTCTGGACTTCTCCAACATCGGGAATAATCTTCCTGCATCTAGCCTGTCCAATCCCTTTAGGATCTTATACGTTTCAATCAGATCCCCCCTCAATCTTCTAAATTCCAACGAGTACAAGCCCAGTTCATCCAGTCTTTCTTCATATGAAAGTCCTGCCATCCCAGGAATCAATCTGGTGAACCTTCTTTGTACTCCCTCTATGGCAAGGATGTCTTTCCTCAGATTAGGGAACCAAAACTGCACACAATACTCCAGGTGTGGTCTCACCAAGGCCTTGTACAACTGCAGTAGTACCTCCCTGCTCCTGTACTCGAATCCTCTCGCTATAAATGCCAGCATACCATTCGCCTTTTTCACCGCCTGCTGTATGTGCATGCCCACTTTCAATGACTGGTGTATAATGACACCCAGGTCTCATTGCACCTCCCCTTTTCCTAATCGGCCACCATTCAGATAATAATCTGTTTTCCTATTTTTGCCACCAAAGTGGATAACTTCACATTTATCCTCATTAAATTGCATCTGCCATGAATTTGCCCACTCACCCAACCTATCCAAGTCACCCTGCATCCTCTTAGCATCCTCCTCACAGCTAACACTGCCACCCAGCTTCGTGTCATCCGCAAACTTGGAGATGCTGCATTTAATTCCCTCATCCAAGTCATTAATATATATTGTAAACAACTGAGGTCCCAGCACTGGGCCTTGCGGTACCCCACTAGTCACCACCTGCCATTCTGAAAAGGCCCCGTTTATTCCCACTCTTTGCTTCCTGTCTGCTAACCAACTCTCCACCCACACCAATACCTTACCCGCAATACCGTGTGCTTTAAGTTTGCACACTAATCTCCTGTGTGGGACTTTGTCAAAAGCCTTCTGAAAATCCAAGTATACCACATCCACTGGTTCTCCCCTATCCACTCTACTAGTTACATCCTCAATAAATTCTATGAGATTCGTCAGACATGATTTTCCTTTCACAAATCCATGCTGACTTTGTCCGATGATTTCACCGCTTTCCAAATGTGCTGTTATCACATCTTTGATAACTGACTCCAGCAGTTTCCCCACCACCGACGTTAGGCTAACCGGTCTATAATTCCCCAGTTTCTCTCTCCCTCCTTTTTTAAAAAGTGGAGTTACATTAGCCACCCTCCAATCCTCAGGAACTAGTCTAGAATCTAACGAGTTTTGAAAAATTATCACTAATGCATCCACTATTTCTTGGGCTACTTCCTTAAGCACTCTAGGATGCAGACCATCTGGCCCTGGGGATTTATCTGCCTTCAATCCCTTCAATTTACCTAACACCACTTCCCTACTAACATGTATTTCGCTCAGTTCCTCCATCTCACTGGACCCTCTGTCCCCTACTATTTCTGGAAGATTATTTATGTCCTCCTTAGTGAAGACAGAACCAAAGTAATTATTCAATTGGTCTGCCATGTCCTTGCTCCCCATAATCAATTCACCTGTTTCTGTCTGCAGGGGATCTACATTTGTCTTTACCAGTCTTTTCCTTTTCACATATCTATAAAAGCTTTTACAGTCCGCTTTTATGTTTCCTGCCAGTTTTCTCTCATAATCTTTTTTCCCCTTCCTAATTAAGCCCTTTGTCCTCCTCTGCTGAACTCTGAATTTCTCCCAGTCCTCAGGTGAGCCACTTTCTCTGGCTAATTTGTATGCTGCTTCTTTGGAATTGATACTATCCCTAATTTCTCTTGTCAGCCACGGGTGCACTACCTTCCTTGATTTATTCTTTTGCCAAACTGGGATGAACAATTGTTGTAGTTCATCCATGCAAACTTTAAATGCCATTGCATATCCACCGTCAATCCTTTAAGTGTCATTTGCCAGTCTATCTTAGCTAATTCACGTCTCATATCTTCAAAGTTACCCCTCTTTAAGTTCAGAACCTTTGTTTCTGAATTAATGAGTTATTTTCTTGCAGGGGTTGTCTTGGGATCTTCAAAGTTTTCATTTCATAAGAAATAGGAGCAGAAGTAGGCCATCCGGCCGGTTGAGCCTGCTCTGCCATTCAATGAGATCATGGCTGATCTGGCCATGGACTTGTTTCCACCCATCTGCCTTCTCCCCATAACCCTTAATTCCCCTACTATGCGAAAATCTATCCAACCTTGTCTGAAATATATTTACTGAGGAAGCCTCCACTGTTTCATTGGGCAGAGAATTCCACAGGTTCACCACTCTCTGGGAAAAACAGTTCCTCCTCATCTCCGTCCTAAATCTACTCCCCCGAATCTTGACTCACCTACCAGTAGAAACAATTTTCCTGCCCCTATCTTATCTATCCCTTTTTGTCTCTTTCATTTCATGGAATGAATGAGGCAGGGGAATCAGAATCAGGTTTAAAATCACTGGCATATGTTATGAAATTTGTTTTGCAGCTGCATTACATTGCAATACAGAATAAAAAAAAACTATAAATTACAATAAGATAGAGTGTGTGTGTATGTGTCTGTGTTTGTGTCTGAGTGTATGTATTCAGGCTCCTGTACCTCCTCCCTGATGGTAACAATGAGAAGAGGACAGGTCTTGGATGTTGCAGGTCCTTAATGATCGATGCTGCCTTTTTGAAGCATCACCTGTTGAAAATGTCCTTGAGTCTTCAACGCTGGGGAGGCTAGTGTCCATGATGGAGCTGGCTGAGTTTACAACTTCCTGCAGCTTTTTCAGATCCTGTGCAGTGGCCCCTCCATAGCAGACTGACGCAACCAGTTAAAATGCACTCCATGGTACATCTTTAGAAATTTATTTGCCAGTGTTTTTGGTACCAAATCTCTTCAGACTTCTAATGAAATATATCTGCTATCAACCGCCTTTGTAATTGCACCAAGTTAGACCCAGGATAGATCCTGGGAGTGGAGATTTGTGAATTTTGCTCTTGTTCTTGCCTCTGAATAAGGCATTAGAAATGTTTCTTTGTTTTGAACTCCATGGAAGCTTGATGATTGATTAGTTACTTTAAGTTGTTTCATCTTGTGTTAAAATCAATTTATGATATTGGGATTCAGAGATCAAATTATCTTCTTGGTAGAAGACAAAATATCTTATTAATAGCTACAATGTCCACTAGCTTAACTTTGCAGTGTTGGATAACACAACACAGTAGGAAGAATCAGCAGTTTCTTGTGTGTGTTATTGTTCTACCTCAATGCACTGATTTAATGATTTGATCTCTGTGAACAGTATGCGAGACTTGGTACTTGTGACAATAATAAACCAATTCCAGTTTTTGTGGATTCCTATCCTATCCTATCCCCATTCTGACATAGGAGCAGAATGAGGCCACTTGGTACAGAAATAGGCCCTTTGACGCATCTAATCTGCGATGAACTATTAATCTCGCTAGTCCCATCAACCTGGGCCATAGCCATCCATACCCCTCCCATCCGTGTATTTATCCAAACTTAAATGTTGCAATAGAACTGGTATCCACCACTTCCACTGGGATCTCTTTCTACACACTCACCAACATCTGAGTGAAGATGTTCCCCTTAAATATTTCACCTTTTCCCCCTTAAACTGTGACTCCTGTTTCTCGTCTCACCCAACCTCAGTGGAAAAAGCTTGCTTGCGTTTACCCTATCAGAGAGCTAGACAGACAGACCAGACAATTGTGCAATATTACAAAAGAAGAATGGCTGAACCAAAAATGCGGTGAAGTAGAAGGCCATATTAACAACAGCAAAGAAATGCACAAGAAAATTAAGAAAATTACTGGGACTAAGAAAACCACCTCTACAGGATGCATAAGATCAGCAGACGGATCCATATTTACAGATCCAGATAAAGTATGTGAGAGGTGGATTCAGTAAATAGAGCAGCTGTTTGAGGATAATAGAGGGAACCCCCAGATATTAAACACCCTAATACTGGCCCACCTATTACCAAAGAAGAAATAAGTAAAGCAATGAAAAGCATGAAACATGGTAAAACCATTGGACCTGCTGACATTTCATTGGAAATGATACAAGCCCTAGAAGATCTGGGCATAGATATTTTTTTAAACTGTTTAATGGCATATATGAGTCTGGTGTATTGCCTGACAATCTCTTAAAATCAGTATTTATAACTCTGCCAAAAGTTCCTGGAACTATTGACTGCGAAAATTATAGAACAATCAGTCTTATGAGTCACATAATATAGATTTTGTTGAGAATTGTTCTGAGTCGAATTAAAAACAAGTTAAAGCCAGAAACTTCTAAACTACAATATGGGTTTATTGAGGATAGAGCAGCTAGGAGTGCAATTTTCATACTACGAATGCTTTCAGAAAGGGCAATTGAATATCAAAATGATGTCTTTTTATGTTTTATTGATTTCACTAAAGCATTCGACAAAGTGCAACATGAAAAATTATTACAAATTCTCGTTAAATTAAACATCGACGGAAGGGACCAACAACTGCTTCAAAATTTATATTGGAACCAACAATGGCGGCAAAAATTAATGATAATATAAGCAGTTGGACTAAAATTCAAAGGGGAGTTAGACAGGGACGGGTTGCCTCACTGGAATTATTTAATATCTATAGTGAAATGATTCTCAGAGAAGTAGAAGACCTAGATGGGATAAAAATTGGAGGTGTTAACATCAACAATATAAGATATGCAGATGATACCACCCTAATAGCAAGTGCTGCAGAAGACCTACAAATCCTCCTAGACAAAGTAGTACAAACCAGTGCAGATGTTGGTCTAACCGTCAACTGTAAAAAAAAAACACAATGTATGGTAATATCAAAACAGCAGGATACTCCCAACTGCCAATTGTACATCGGTAACCAAGAGATTGAACAAAAGACCAGCTTTAATTACCTTGGTATCACAAGATGCTAGAAGTAAAGTAGAAATAAAAAGAAGAATTGCCATCGCCAAAACCAACTTCCAAAAAATGAAAACAACAGGAATTCTGCAGATGCTGGAAATTCAAGCAACACACATCAAAGTTGCTGGTGAAGGCAGCAGGCCAGGCAGCATCTGTAGGAAGAGGTGCAGTCGACGTTTCAGGCCGAGACCCTTCGTCAGGATCTCGGCCTGAAACGTCGACTGCACCTCTTCCTACGGATGCTGCCTGGCCTGCTGCGTTCACCAGCAACTTTGATGTGTGTTCCAAAAAATGAAGCCCATTTTTACCAACAGACACATTTCTATGACAACAAGGCTTAGGCTACTAAAATGTTACATCTTGTCAATCTTGCTGTATGCCTCCGAAATAGCTAGCCATTTCTATGACAACAAGGCTTAGGCTACTAAAATGTTACATCTTGTCAATCTTGCTGTATGCTTCCGAAACATGGACTATAACACCAGAACTCCAAAGAAACTTAGAAGCAACAGAAATGTGGTTTCTTAGAAGAATGCTGAAAATATCATATAGAGATAGGGTAACTAATGAGACAGTACTCCATGTCCATACAAAAAGATTTTTAATGAGAACATTAAATGAGAGGAAACTTAATTTCCTGGGCCATGTCATCAGAAAGGGAGAAGTAGAATGCCTTACGTTACAAGGCCGAATACCTTACGTTACAAGGCCATATGCCTGGGAAATGCGGAAGAGGAAGGCAAAGAAGAAAATATATGGACACTGTGAAAGAACTAACAGATCTAAGTGTGCGAGATATCATTGACAGTGCGAGGGATCGTTTGATGTGGAGAGCCATGATCGCCCAAGCGTGTAACGTGCAAGGCACATGAAGAAGAAGAAGACGTCTTATACAACTTCAACATCACGTCCAATATCAATATTATTCTGATGATGGGAAAGGGAATTCTCCCATCTTGGTTGATATTCATCCCTCAAGCTCACTTTTCAGAAAGATAAAGCTGATTATTCTGTCGTTGTTGAGTTGGTGCAAATTTGTTGTGTGCAAATTGACTGCCATATTTCCTACATTCCACTGGCAGTTTACAAGTACAGTCATGCCTTGGTATCCGCGGGGGATTGGTTCCAGGACGCCCCGCGGATATCAACATTTACGGATGCTCAAGTCCCTTATATAAAATGGCGTAGTATTTGCATATAACCTACGCACATCCTCCCATATACTTTAAATCATCTCTAGATTACTTATAATACCTAATACAATGTAAATGCTATGTAAATAGTTGTATTGTTTAGGGAATAATGACAAGGAAAAAAGTGTGTACATGTTCAGTACAGATGCAACCATCGTAGCTCTTCTGGGAACACTGATGCTGTCTTGGCATCAGCCGATGCCGATTCTCCCGTGATCTTGAGGCTGTAGTGCTTTACATAGCAGCCAGCCATCCCTTACTAGCCTTAAACTCCGTCCTCTCGCTCACAACACAAGTAACAAACGAATGAGATGTGAGGCGAACAGTGCTCAAACAACGAGTGCTGGAGAGAGACTGAGGACCTGTGAAATGGCGGGAGGCTACAGCAGGGTATGCCTACACATCACTTCATTCGCGCGGATTCAGCGCGGTGTTTGGCGCGCGGCAAATTCAAGTTTTGCTTTTTGGAACTTCCTGGAATTTTTTTTTTTTTGAATATTTTTGATCCGCGGTTGGTTGAAGCCACAGATGCGGAAGCCACGGATACGGAGGGCCGACTGTACTCTGTTGGAAACAATTGGCTCCACGATCCCTGCTCTACCAGTCATTAAATCACGGCTCCTCCAACGTTGACTTCAGTTCCACTTTGGAGCTTTATTAATAATCTCAGTCCTTTGTAATCTTGTGAGATGAAGGTTAAAATGCTTGGAGGTTGTGAAATGTCTATAGGATATAGAAATGTCTTTAATTCTTTTTCCATGTTCTCCAAGAGCACAGCATTAGCAGAAAGAATGGCTGTGTGATTAAGTCAGATAACATATGGAGGCTCTTTCCTAGGTTTTAAAGATTGGCCTTTTTGCCACACGTACATCAAATATACAGTGAAATGTATCAAATCAAATCAGTGTGTATTGTGCTGAGTAGCCCGCAAGTGTCGCCATGCTTCTGACGCCAGCATAGTGTGCTAACAATTTACTAACCCTAACCCATACATCTTAGGAATGTGGGAGGAAACTGAAGCACTCAGACGAAACAGGGAGAATGTATAAACTCATTGCACATAGTGGCT
The DNA here is from genome assembly GCF_030028105.1 of Mobula birostris. Taxonomy (NCBI): domain Eukaryota; kingdom Metazoa; phylum Chordata; class Chondrichthyes; order Myliobatiformes; family Myliobatidae; genus Mobula; species Mobula birostris. The sequence goes on from NC_092376.1 coordinate 174,113,255, forward strand.
GGAATTTACAGCTAGTGCCATAAAGCATTACGGAAACCACTATGCTACTGTGCGGTCCTAACCTAAAATCGTTTTAACCCTCTTCCTCCCAGCTGATAGAACGTTGGTGTTGAATGATGGAGCAATGAGCTTTAAAGTCTCTAATGGCCTTTGAACTACAATCCAAATGATTATGCAAGGAGGAACCAGGTGGGAAAGTCATTGACATCCTTACCCATCAGTGTAGGAATCCTGCTCATTATCCTGAGCTCTGATCCCTTTTGCCAGAGTGACATTGGCATAGAACATTTGTTTTTTTTTTGGTGTACTCACATCAGGTCAAAGGATCTGTTTTTGCTCTGACGTTTTGTTCCTTCGTGCCATTTTCTCAGTCAGTACTACTTCTGGGAACTTTTGTACAATTGTTATAATAGGGAGCAGTTTGCGTTTCTTTAGCCATTTTACGCAGACAAGTGGGTCACGGTTAGGAGGGGGAAGGGGAAGAGTCAGGTAATAGAGAGTACCCCGGTGGCTGTGCCCCTTGACAATAGGTACTCCTGTTTGAGTACTGTTGGGGGGGGACAGCTTACCCAGGGGAAGCAACAGTGGCCGTGCCTCCGGCACGGAGTCCGGCCCTGTAGCTCAGAAGGGTAGGGAAAGGAAGAGGAGGGCAGTTGTGATAGGGGACTCAATAGTTAGGGGGTCAGATAGGTGATTCTGTGGACGCAGTACAGAGACCCGGATGGTAGTTTGCCTTCCTGGTGCCAGGGTCCGGGATATTTCTGATCGTGTTCAAAATATCCTGAAGTGGGGGGGTGAGGAGCCAGAGGTCGTGGTACATATAGGTACCAATGACATAGGTGAGAAAAAAGAAGAGGTCCTGAAAGGAGAATATAGGGAGCTAGGAAGGGAGTTGAGAAAAAGGACTGCAGGGATTCAAGTTTTTGGATCATTGGGACCTCTTTTGGCGCAGGCGTGACCTGTACAAAAAGGACGGATTACACTTGAATCCTAGGGGGACCAATATCCTGGCAGGGAGATTAGCGAGGGCTACTGAGGTGACTTTAAACTAGAATGTTTGGGAGGTGGGAATCAAATTAACGAGGCTAGGTGAGAGGAGGTTAGTTCACAACAGGGGGATGGGAACCAGTGCAGAGAGACAGAGGGGTGTAAAGTGAGGGTAGAAGCAAAAAGTAGTAAGGTGAAAAGTAAAAGTGGCAGGCTGACAAATCCAGGGCAAGCATCAAAAAGGGCCACTTTTCAACATAATTGTATAAGGGCTAAGAGAGTTGTAAAAGAGCGCCTGAAGGCTTTGTGTGTCAATGCAAGGAGCATTCGTAACAAGGTGGATGAATTGAAAGTGCAGATTGTTATTAATGATTATGATATAGTTGGGATCACAGAGACATGGCTCCAGGGTGACCAAGGATGGGAGCTCAATGTTCAGGGATATTCAATATTCAGGAGGGATAGTCATGAAAGAAAAGGAGGTGGGGTGGCGTTGCTGGTTAAAGATGAGATTAACGCAATAGAAAGGAAGGACATAAGCTGGGAAGATGTGGAATCGATATGGGTAGAGCTGCATAACACTAAGGGGCAGAAAACGCTGGTGGGAGTTGTGTACAGGCCACCTAACAGTAGTAGTGATGTCGGAGATGGTATTAAACAGGAAATTAGAAATGTGTGCAATAAGGGAACAGCAGTTATAATGGGTGACTTCAATCTACATGTAGATTGGGTGAACCAAATTGGTAAAGGTGCTGAGGAAGAGGATTTCTTGGAAATGTATGCGGGATGGTTTTTTGAACCAACATGTCAAGGAACCAACTAGAGAGCAGGCTATTCTAGACTGGGTTTTGAGCAATGAGGAAGGGTTAATTAGTAATCTTGTCGTGAGAGGCCCCTTGGGTAAGAGTGACCATAATATGGTGGAATTCTTCACTAAGATGGAGAGTGACATAGTTAATTCAGAAACAAAGGTTCTGAACTTAAAGAGGGGTAACTTTGAAGGTATGAGTTGTGAATTAGCTAAGATAGACTGGCAAATGACACTTAAAGGATTGACGGTGGATATGCAATGGCAAGCATTTAAAGATTGCATGGATGAACTACAACAATTGTTCATCCCAGTTTGGCAAAAGAATAAATCAAGGAAGGTAGTGCACCCGTGGCTGGCAAGAGAAATTAGGGATAGTATCAAGTCCAAAGAAGAAGCATACAAATTAGCCAGAAAAAGTGGCTCACCTGAGGACTGGGAGAAATTCAGAGTTCAGCAGAGGAGGACAAAGGGCTTAATTAGGAAGGGGAAAAAAGATTGAGAGAAAACTGTCAGGGAACATAAAAACTGACTGTAAAAGCTTTTATAGATATGTAAAAAGGAAAAGGCTGGTAAAGACAAATGTAGGTCCCCTACAGACAGAAACAGGTGAATTGATTATGGGGAGCAAGGACATGGCAGACCAATTTGGTTCTGTCTTCACTAAAGAGGACATAAATAATCTTCCAGAAATAGTAGGGGACAGAGGGTCCAGTGAGATGGAGGAACTGAGCGAAATACATGTTAGTAGGGAAGTGGGGTTAGGTAAATTGAAGGGATTAAAGGCAGATAAATCCCCAGGGCCAGATGGTCTGCATCCCAGAGTGCTTAAGGAAGTAGCCCAAGAAATAGTGGATGCATTAGTGATAATTTTTCAAAACTCGTTAGATTCTGGACTAGTTCCTGAGGATTGGGGGGTGGCTAATATAACCCCACTTTTTAAAAAAGGAGGGAGAGAGAAACCGGGGAATTATAGACCGGTTAGCCTAACGTCAGTGATGGGGAAACTGCTGGAGTCGGTTATCAAAGATGTGATAACAGCACATTTGGAAAGCGGTGAAATCATCGGACAAAGTCAGCATGGATTTGTGAAAGGAAAATCATGTCTGACGAATCTCATAGAATTTTTTGAGGATGTAATTAGTAGAGTGGATAGGGGAGAACCAGTGGATGTGGTATATTTGGATTTTCAAAAGGCTTTTGACAAGGTCCCACACAGGAGATTAGTGTGCAAACTTAAAGCACACGGTATTGGGGGTAAGGTATTGATGTGGATAGAGAATTGGTTAGCAGACAGGAAGCAAAGAGTGGGAATAAACGGGACCTTTTCAGAATGGCAGGCAGTGACTAGTGGGGTACCGCAAGGCTCAGTGCTGGGACCCCAGTTGTTTACAATATATATTAATGACTTGGATGAGGGAATTAAATGCAGCATCTCCAAGTTTGCGGATGACACGAAGCTGGGCGGCAGTGTTAGCTGTGAGGAGGATGCTAAGAGGATGCAGGGTGACTTGGATAGGTTGGGTGAGTGGGCAAATTCATGGCAGATGCAATTTAATGTGGATAAATGTGAAGTTATCCTCTTTGGTGGCAAAAATAGGAAAACAGATTATTATCTGAATGGTGGCCGATTAGGAAAAGGGGAGGTGCAACGAGACCTGGGTGTCATTATACACCAGTCATTGAAAGTGGGCATGCAGGTACAGCAGGCGGTGAAAAAGGCGAATGGTATGCTGGCATTTATAGTGAGAGGATTCGAGTACAGGAGCAGGGAGGTACTACTGCAGTTGTACAAGGCCTTGGTGAGACCACACCTGGAGTATTGTGTGCAGTTTTGGTCCCCTAATCTGAGGAAAGACATCCTTGCCATAGAGGGAGTACAAAGAAGGTTCACCAGATTGATTCCTGGGATGGCAGGACTTTCATATGATGAAAGACTGGATGAACTAGGCTTGTACTCAAACAACAGGAATTCTGCAGATGCTGGAAATTAATCCTGACGAAGGGTCTCGGCCTGAAACGTCGACTGCACCTCTTCCTACAGATGCTGTCTGGCCTGCTGCGTTCACCAGCAACTTTTATGTGTGTAGGCTTGTACTCGTTGGAATTTAGAAGATTGAGGGGGGGATCTGATTGAAACGTATAAAATCCTAAAGGGATTGGACAGGCTAGATGCAGGAAGATTGTTTCCGATGTTGGGGAAGTCCAGAACGAGGGGTCACAGTTTGAGGATAAAGGGGAAGCCTTTTCGGACTGAGATTAGGAAAAACTTCTTCACACAGAGAGTGGTGAATCTGTGGAATTCTCTGCCACAGGAAACAGTTGAGGCCGGTTCATTGGCTATATTTAAGAGGGAGTTAGATATGGCCCTTGTGGCTAAAGGTATCAGTGGGTATGGAGGGAAGGCTGGTGCAGGGTTCTCAGTTGGATGATCAACCATGATCATATTGAATGGCGGTGCAGGCTCGAAGGGCCGAATGGCCTACTCCTGCACCTATTTTCTATGTTTCTATGTTGATTAATGTGTGGAGACTGTTCCAAAGCACTTCAGAGGAAGTTTTCACCATTCATGAAGAATTAATGTGACTAAAGGTTTGGGTGAAGGGATAATTGTTTTATTAATTTTACTAATGAACTTTCTCATTATGCATTATTTCATACTTCACAATGAGTCATTATTATCTACACTGGTAATTTGATTTATTATTGTCGCATGTATCGAGGTACAGTGAAAAGCTTGGCCTGCCTACTGTTCATACAGATTTGATCATTACACAGTGCATTGAAGTAGAACAAGGGAAAACAATAACAGCTATAGAGTAAGTGCAGTGCAGGCAGACAATAAGGTGCAAGGCCATAATGAGATAGATTGTGAGGTCAAGTTTCCATCTTATTTTACTGTGGGATATTCCCACATTCCAAAGACATAGGCATTGGGGTTAGTGAGTTGTGGGTGTGGTATGCTGGCTCTGGAAGCACGGCGACTCTTGTGGACATCCTCATATTCTTTTAGTTGGTGATGCAAACGACAGATTTCATTGTATTTCCATGTTTTGATGTACATCTGACAAATAAAGCTAACCTTTTATTTCTTTCTACCAGTAGGGTAAAAGCTGTCCTTGAGCCTAGTGGTAGGTGCATTCAAACGGGAAAGGCAAGAAGAGAATTCAGTTGAATCATGTTGCAATGTTTTAATCTCTATATATTACTGCACAAGCAAATGTTGTGGTTAACCTGAGTTCAAAGTCACAAGTTGTAATGCCTTGGGGTCTCCCTATTCCATAACTTTGGATTAGTATTTTTACTTGGCATTCATCAAGCTCTTTCTAGTGTCCAATTTTACTATGCAAGATGATATAGTAAATATGCTCTCCAAGTACCCCATCTTTGACAACATTGGAAATACCCCAATTGTAACATACTTATTTTTTTGTCTACTTGTTCCCTGACTATAGCAACACGTTGAAGTACAAGTGATCCCCATGTCATGGCCAAACACACAAAATGCTGGAGGAAATCTATGGGGGGGGAAAAAGTACAGTCAGTGTTTTGGGCCGAAACCCTTCAGCAGGACTAGACATAAAAAGCTGAGGAGTAGATTTGAAAGGTGGGGGGAGGGGAGAGAGAAACGCCAGGTGATAGGTGAAAAGGAGGGGGAGGGATGAAGCAAAGAGTTAGGAAGTTGATTAGTGAAAGAATCAGAAGGCAGGTCATGGAAGAAAGAAAAAAAGGAGTGGGGGGGGGAGGAACACCAGAGGGAGGCGATGGGTGGGCAAGGGGTTAATATGAGAGAGGGGTAAGGGGATGGAAAATTGTGAAGGGGGGGTGGTGGCATTACTGGAAGTTTGAGAAATCGATGTTCATGTCATCATGTTAGAGGCTACTCAAATGGAATATAAGGTGTTGTTCCTCCAACCTAAGTGTGTCTTTATCCCTACAGTGGAGGAGGCCATGGATGGACGTATTGGAATGGGAAGTGGAACTAAAATGGGTGGCCACTGTTCTGCCAGAACAAGCAGGATCTCCCAGTGACAGTTTTAGGGTATTTCCATCAGTTACATGTGTTTGTGTTCAAAAAGCAGTGATTTTTTTCCCCCACTGATAGTTGGCGAGAAATAAACAGTAAGACAATTCAGAACTGTTTTGCTCACTGCAGTTTAAAGTATTCAGGCGTGGAGGTGCCAGAAACGGCTGGGAGTGAAAGTGAAGCAATTTCACTACTTCAGGTTAGAACAAGAATTTGAAGGTATCAACAATCATCTTGAATGTTACAATGAAAATGAAGATTTGGAGGATCATTGACAGCATTTTATGAAGGCAGTCCATTAATTACACTAGTCTATGACTTTAGAGAATGTACAGAGAAGTTGAGGGTCTTTGATTGTCATATATGGATTTGTATACTTGGGTGGACAGGTGTAGGTTACTGAGCATGTTGATAGACATAGTGTGTTCTTTCAGAGCTCCTGTCTAGTATCTGGTGAACTCTGATTACCGTGAGATTAATGTATTGATTAATGTCTTGTGGTAATAAGTACTAAAATTTAAATAGCTGGTATGTGGCAGGAGCTGGACTTGTGGTGCAGAACTCCAGAGGTCTGGAAAGTGGGCAGCTTTGCAGCTAAACTCACTTTCTGGATATAATCTATGTTTATAGACTATCTTATGTATTTATATTTATTGTGCTTTCTATTATTGTGTTCTTTATCTTATTGTGTGCTTTTGTGCTGTACTGGATCTGGAAAAACAATTATTTTGTTGTCCATTACACTTGTGTACTAGATGGAAATGACTTTAAACAATCTTAAAATCTGAGGTCTGGAATACCTCTCCATACATGCTACCTGACCCACTGAGTTCTTACAGCATTTGGTGTGTGCTACCCTGGAATGTCTGTCTGTTTGGCTGGTTTTGCAAGTTGAAGCTGAGAAGATGATGTACACACAGAGGTGGATGTCATTGAAGCCTTAACCAGTGCTTCTGAGGAATTGTTCTTTTTGTTATCCACAAAGTCCATACTCATTGCTTGTGAATACTGAGTACCTTGTATATAAAATAGAAACATAGAAAACCTGCAGCAGAAGACAGGCCCTTCGGCCCACAAAGTTGTGCCGAACACGTCCCTACCTTTGAAATTAGTAGGCGTACCCATAGCCCTCTATTTTTCTAAGCTCCATGTAACTATCCAAAAGTCTCTTAAAAGACCCTAGCGTATCCGCCTCCACCACCGTTGCTGGCAGCCCATTCCATGCACTCACCACTCTCTGAGTAAAAAAACTTAACCCTGACATCTCCTCTGTACCTAGCTCCCCAGCACCTTAAACCTGTGTCCTCTTGTGGCAACCATTTCAGCCCTGGGAAAAAGCCTCTGACTATCCACACAATCAATGCCTCTCATCATCTTATATACCTCCTATCAGGTCACCTCTCATCCTCCATCGCTCCAAGGAGAAAAGGCCGAGTTCACTCATAAGGCATGCTCCCCAAACCAGGCAACATCCTGGTAAATCTCCTCTGCGCCCTTTCTATGGTTTCCACATCCTTCCTGTAGTGAGGCGACCAGAACTGAGCACAGTACTCCAAGTCCTGTATTGCTACACCATTACCTCTCGGCTCCTAAAGCCAATTCCATGATTGATGAAGGCCAATACACTGTATGCCTTCTTAACCACAGAGTCAACCTGCACTGCTGCTTTGAGCGTTCCATGGACTAGAAACCCCTAGGTCCCTCTGATCCTCCACACAGCCAAGAGTCTTACCATTAATACTATATTCTGCCATCTTATTTGACCTACCAAAATGAACCACTTCACACTTATCTGGGTTGAACTCCATCTGCCACTTCTCAGCCCAGTTTTGCATCCTATCAATGTCCCGCTGTAACCTCTGACAGCCCTCCACACTATCCACAACACCTTCAACCTTTATGTCATCAGCTAATTTGCTAACCCATCCCTCCACTTCCTCATCCAACACACATAAAAGTTGCTGGTGAACGCAGCAGGCCAGGCAGCATCTCTAGGGAGAGGTACAGTCGACGTTTTGGGCCGAGACCCTTCGTCAGGTCACGATTAGACAGCCAGATACTTTTTTCCAGGGCAGAAATGGCTAATACATAATTTTAAGGTGTTTAGTGGAAGGTATGGGGGGGGGGGGATTATCAAATGCAGGCTTTTTCCACAGAGAGTGGTGGGTGTGTGGAACGTCCTTCCGGGGAGGTGGTAGTGGCAGATACATTGGGAGCATTTAAGAAACACTTAGAGGAGGACATGGATGAAGGAAAAATGGAGGGTTATGTCGGATGGAAGGGTTAGATTGATCTTGGGGTAGGTTAAAAGGTCAGCACAACATTGTGGGCCGAAGTGCCTGTACTGTGCTGCAATGTCCTAGTACAGTTGCTACCTCACAGTATCACAAACCTGGGTTCAGTTCTGACATTGGGTGCCACCTGAGTAGATTCTGTACACTCCCTCATGACTAGACGCTCTAGTTTCCTCCCACATCCCAGAGAGGTGTGGGTTGGTGGGTTACATTGCTGTTGTAGCTTGCGTATAGGTGGAGGGGGGCAGAGTTAAGTTTGGAGAATAAAAAGTGACATTAGTCTCAGTTGTACATGGTAGCAGACTGTTTGGCCCAACTAGTTCATAAATCTAAGGTGAGTGTAAAATACCAGGTGATTGATAGTCAGTGAGGACGTGCCCATTTCAATTTGTATCTCTCTGACTTTAACTCTGTATTTTCTTATTCTGTATTATAAAACGGAGGAAATTATTATGATGATTGGTGTTATTTGTCATATGTACATCAAAACATACAGTGAATTGCTTTGTTTGCGTCGATGACCAACACAGTCCGAGGATGCTGGGGAGCAACATGCTATTATCGCCGTGCTCCCAGTGACAACATAGTATGCCCACAATTTGTTGACCCCAACCGGAGCATCTTTGGACTGTAGGAGGACACTGGAGCACCCAGAGGAAACCCATGTGGCCACGGGAAGAACATGCAAACTCCTTACAGTCAGCAGCAGGAACTGAACTCCGATCAGTTTTACAGCTGGTGCGGTTAAGCTTTGCACCAACACTACCGTGGCACTTGGCTGGTTTCTGAAAGCTCAGCACAGCAGTGAAGCTCGACTAATCTCCGATTTGTATCTTTGATGGAACCATGCAGCACAGTAAAAGCCCCTTTGGCCAAACCTATCCGAATTAGTCCCGTTTGCCTGTGTTTGGCACAAATCCCTCTAAACCTATTCTATCCATGTACCTGTCTGAGTGTCTTTTTAACTGTTGTTATTTTATTGGCCTCAGCCACTTCCTTTGGCAGCTTTTTCTACATGTCTACCACCCTCTGTTTTATGACATTCTGTCATCTTTAAAATGTTGTCAAGTTTATAGGAAACATTTGAACTTGTGTTTATATTTTGTCTTAAGCAGCATAGTTTTTTTTTACCATTTGTAAACTAGCAGAGAACATGGAACATTGAACAGTACAGCACAGGAACAAACCCTTCAGTCCACGGTGTTGTCAAACAAAATAAATTAATAATCAAATGGCCAATTAAACTACTCCCTCTCCCTACACAATCTCCATATCCTTCCATTTTCTTCACATTCATGTACCTATCTAAACATCTCATAAAAATCACTGCTTCTATCACCACTACAGGCGGGGACCCACCAATCTCTGTATTTTTAAAAAAAAAAACAACTTGCCCCTCACATCTCCTGTGCTAAACCACTCCTCCCTCCCCCCCAAAAAAAATCCAGACAGCATTCTGGTAAACCTCTTCTGCACCTTCTTCAAAGCCTCTATGTCTTTCCTATAATGGGGGTAACCAGAACTATATGCAGTACTTCACATGTGGCCTACCTAGAGTTTTATAAAGGAGCAACGTAACATCCTGACTTTTAAACTTATACATTTTGACAGTTGTCAACTGAAAATAAAGTTGGTTGCTATATGCCTGTTTCTGCGTTTATTAAACAAATGTAAGGCAGAGTGAGGGGGAGGCAAAAGGTACTCAAAGTATGAAATAAGATTGTTTACTAAATGAATTTTTTTTTGGGGGGGGAGTGGTTTAGCAATCTTGTATACTTAGTAAACTTTGTACTTAAGAATGTGTCTCTGTATCCCACACAGGCCAGATCTGGAGTGGAATTGGCATCCCATCTGTTGGATGGGGGTTCATTCACCCAGAAATTGGGTGGGGAGAAAAATGAACATTCAGTATTAAATTTTGATTTATTTTCACTTTGAAGCAAATTTGTAAACATTTTATAAAAATACATACCCGATTATCAGAAACATTTAAATCTTACAAAGCTTTTGATACTGCTAGGTGATGAGGGTGTGACCCAGACTTGCCTCCTGTCAAAGATTCAGGATACGTGTGATGGGATATTTCTAACAGCTGCTGTATTTTTAATTACACAGTCCCAGAAATGTTCTTTTCTCTCTCTACTTCATTCACTTTTTTTTGTTAGACAGATTATAGTAACGAAGCATAACACGTTACATTGCCATTGACCCATGTTCAATCCCATCGCCGTCTGTAAAAAGTTTGTACGTTCTTCTCGTGACTGTGTGGGTTTCCTCCCACATTCTAAAGATGTACAATTTAATAGATTAACTGGTCACATGGGTATGATTAGCTGGTGCAGGCACATTGGGTCAGAGGGGCTGGTTACTGTCCTGTATCCCTAAAAAAATATAAAATAAATGGAAATGATTGACTGTAATTAACAAGCCACTCTCAGGTGAAAATGACATACATCATTCAGTCTCCACCCCATCTCAGATTTCCTCCTCTGTTCTTTTCATCCCTTCTCCTCTCTTGCATCTTGATTCCTAACTTCCCCCAGTGCTAAAGAAAGGTGGTGTATTGATGAAAGTTAACTCTGTTTCCGTTCATGTTAAATATTTTCCCACAAAATATTTCCCTGTAGCCACCCATTTAATTTCAGTTCCCCATTCCCATTCTAACATGTTGGTCCTTGGTTGCCTCTGCTGCGATGATGAGGCCACACTCAGGTTGGAGGAGCAACACTTCTTTCCAACCTGATGGTGTGAACATCTATTTATCTAACCTCTGGTAATTTCTTCCTCCTCTCACCCCTTCTCTTCCTACCTGCTCTTCACCTCACTCTGGTTCTCTTCCACCATTCCTTCCATGCTCCAATGTCCTCTTATTCCTGCTTCTTCAGCCCTTGGACCTCTTCCACCTATCCCCTTCCAGCTTCTTTCTTTGTTCCTCCTTCTCCTCCAACACTCACTATCTATTACCTGCCAGCTTGCACTCCTTCCTGTACCCCCACATACTTCCTTATTCTGGCATCTTTCCCCTTCCTTTCCAGTCTTGATGACGGGTGTCAGCATGAAATATCGACCCTTTATTTATTTTCATAAATGCTATATGACCTGCTGAGTTCCTCCAATATATTGGGTGTGTTGCTCTGGATTTCCGGCATCTGCAGAATCTCGTGTGAATACTTTCCAGTGTTTGCTGTTAATTTCAGATCACTGGCACCTGCACTATATATGCTTATAAATGCAAAACATAGTTATCATGGTGGCGGTCAAGTCTTGTAGTCTTAAGGGCGAGTTATGCCGAGTGTACATAATTCAACTCGCCCACACGGTAAATGTTTTTTCATGATCGCAGCTAGAGAATCATGTATAATTCTAGTCATCACATCACAGGAAGGTTGTGGCAGTGCTAGAGAAGGTGCAGAGATTTGTGAGGACATTTACAAGGTTAGAGAGTTATAATTATGAGGAAGTACTGTCTGGAAGTCATTCCCGTTAGAACAAGGAGACTGAGCCGTTATGTATTTGATAATACCATGGGGCTAAAAGGAAAGACTGTTTTCCTTGTCAGAGAAATCAACAGTTAGGTGATATACTGTAGATTGAAGTTAATTGGTTGAAAGGTAACAAGGAAGTTCACAAAAATAAGTCTTATTCAATGAATAGTACTCTAGCAATAATGTATACATACACAAGAAAAAGTTTGTGAACCCTTTGTGATTACCTGGTTTTCTGCATTAGTTACTCATAAAGTGTGGTCTGATCTTCATCTTGGTCACAATAATAGACACACAATCTGCCTAAAACTAATAACATACAATTGTACTACTCGTTAATACTGAGTAAACCATTTAAACAATCACAGTCTAGGTTCAATAAAGTACGTGACCCTCTGGGTAATGCTTTTTAGAAAAGCTATTTGGAGTCAGGTGCTCCAATCAGTGAGATAAGATTGGAGATGTGGGTTGTCAAGGTGCCCTTCCCTATTTTAAAAAAAAAGAGGGACACGAAGTCAGGTTACTGACGGAGCCTGCTCTTACTCATAGTCATACTTTATTGATCCTGGGGGAAATTGGTTTTCATTACAGTTGCACCATAAATAATTAAATAGTAATAAAACCATAAATAGTTAAATAGTAACATGTAAATTATTCCAGGAAATAAATCCAGGACCAGCCTATTGGCTCAGGGTGTCTGACCCTCCAAGGGAGGAGTTGTAAAGTTCGATGGCCACAGGCAGGAATGGCCACTCTTCTCAGGAAAGATCTATTTATGTCCACCATGCCTTGATCAAAACAACTTTCAGAGGAAGAAGAATTGTAAAAATGCGTGAAGCTGGAAAAGGCTACAAAAGCATTTCTAAAGACCTGACTTTTCATCAGTCCACAGTAAGAGAAATGGTCGACCAATGGGGAAAAAAAAATCCGTACTGTTGCAACTTTCCCTAAGAATGGGCATCCTGCAAAGATCACACCAAGAGCACAACATGCAATGTTGAAGAAGGTGAAAAAGAACCCAAGGGTAAGAGCAAAAGTTCTGCAGAAATCTCTAAAATTTGCCAGTCTCCATTCATGTATCCACTATAACAATGATATTCATGGAAGGACACCACGGAGGAAACCACTGCTCTCCAAAAAAACACGTTGCTCAAACTCAGGTTTGCAAAAAAACACCTGGATGTTCTGCAACACTCCTAGGACAATGTTCTGTGGACAGGTGAGACAAAAGTTGAACATTTTAGCATAAGCGAACTCTACTACCTTTGAAGAAAAAAGGGGTATTGCACACCAACACCAAAACCTCATCCCAACTGTGATGCATAGTGAAAGGAGTATCATGGTTTATGGTTGCTTTGTTGTCTCCGGGCCTGGACAGCTTGCAATTGTTGATGGAACAATGAGTTCAAAATTGTACTAACACATTTTATAGGAGAATGTCAGGGTAGCAGTCTGTCACCTGAAGCTTAATAAAAGTTGGATGATGCAACAAGACAATGAACTGAAACACAAAAGTAAATCAACAACAGAATTGTTTAAAAAGAAGAAAATTGGTGTTTTCGAATGGCCAAAGGTCAAAGTCCAGACACAATTGAGATGCTGTGGCATAACCTGAAGAGGGTTGTCCATGCAATATATCCCAGAAATATTGATGAACTGCAACATTTTTGTGTGGAGGAGTGATCGAAAATTCCTCTTCACCATTGTGCAAGTATGATCAGCAGCTACAGGAAACGTTTGATGGAGGTTATTGCTGCTAAAGGAGGTTCTACCAGCTATTAATTACAAGGGTTCACATACTTTTTCCATACTGATTAAACAATGTGTTCAATAAAGACATGAAAACTACAACTGTTTGTATAGACAGATTGTGTTTGTCTATTATTATGACTTGGGTGAAGATTAGATCACATTTTTTGAGTAATCAATACAGAAAATGAGGTAATTGCAAATGGATTTTTTATATATATATACTGTGTGTGTGTATGCACATGTGTGTATGGGTACATGGATTGTAGGGATGTGAAGGTCCTGATGCAGGTCGATGGGAATAGGTAGTTTAAATGGTTTTGGCATCGACTAGGTGGGCTGAAAGGGCCTGTTTTTTGTGCTGTATTTTCTATGATTATATTATATTTGAGAAGTATGTGCTTTTTTAGTTTTGTTGACATGGACATAATGGGTTGAGTTTTTCCTTGTATTTCTAAGAATCAGCTTTTCCCTTTAGCCTTCCATGTTTCACTGTCTGGAGTTTCAGTACCTGCTGGTGAATATAACACTGGTGCCTGGTACAGCCTTGTAAAGGTATTTTCCATAACAGATCACACCAGTGACCATAGATAAGTCACAGCAAAAGATAAACTGTTAGAATTACTAATAAACTGTTGGGGCGCCATAATAGTGTAGCAGTTAGTGCCACACTATTACAGCTTGAGTGTTGAAGTTTAGTTCTGGCATCCACTGTAAGCAAGTTTGTACCTCCTTTCCTGTTGGCACGTTAGTTTCCTCCAGGTGCTCCTGTTGCCTTCCACGGTCCAAAGATGTAACAGTAAATAGGTTCATTCATCATTGTCCATAGATATACCGGTTCATAGGTTAATTGGTCATAGTAAATTGTACCTTATTAGGCTGGGGTTAAATAGGTGGGCTACTGGGCACATAGCTCAAAGGGCAGAAAGGGCCTGTTTAAAAAAAAAAAAAAAAAATGGGAAGTTTCAGGGATTTGACCAGTGATGATAATCCTCTCATATATCTGATCCTGTTTTATTCCAACCCACACAAAATGTTGGAGGAACTCAGCAGGTCAGGCAGCATCTATGGACAGAAATAAACTGTCGATGTTTCAGGCTGAGATGTTTTATTTGGTTTATTAGCTTAACATAAAGGAACCCTTGGGAGGTTCCTTGTGATTCCTTATGAACCGTTGTGATCATAATGTGATTGAATTCATACTGCAATTTGAGAGGGAGAAGCACAATTCACATGTATCAGTATCATAATGGAACAAAGGTCATGGACCCTATTCGGTGGAATAAAGGGAATTACAGAGGCATGAGAGAGGAACTTGCCTAGGTGGATTGGAGGGGGATACTGGCGGCGATGATAGCAGAATAGAGATGGCTGAAGTTTTTGGGAATACTTCACTAAAAGCACAGGACAGATATGTCCCACAGAAGAAGTTGTTCTCAAATGGCAGGGCTAGGCAACCATGGCTGACAAGGGAAGTTAAGGACTGCATTAAAGCCAAGGAAAGAGCATATAGGGTAGAAAAAGGGAGTGGGAAGTTGGATGATTGTGAAGCTAGGTGGAGGGGTAGATAGTGCTGAGGAAGCAATGAGATTGCAGCAGGACTTAGACAAATTGGAAGAATGGGCAAAAAAGTGGCAGTGTTTGGAAATGTATGATAATGCATTTTGGTAAAAGAATAGTGCAGATTATTAACCAAATGGAGAGAAAATTCAACCATCAGAGGTGCAAAGGGACTTGGGAGTCCTTGTGCAAGACTCCCAGAAGGTTAATTCACAAGTTGATTCTGTGGTAAAGAAGGTAAATGCAGTGTTGGCATTTATTTCAAAGGGAATAGAATATAAAAACAAGGAGATAATGCTGAAGCTTTATAAGACACTGTTCAGGCCAAACTTGGAGTATTGTCAACAGTTTTGGACCCTTTACCTCAGAAAGGATGTACTGTCTATTGGAGAGATCCAGAGGAGGTTCACAAGGATGATTCTGGGAATGAAAGTGTTAACATATGAGGAGTGTTTGGCAGCTTTGAGCCTGTACTCACTGGAATTTAGAAGAATGAGCGGTTCTCCCATTGAAACCTACTGAATGTTGAAAAGATTAGATAAGGAGGATGTGGAGAGGATGTTTCTTATGGTGGGGGTATCCAGAACTAGATGGCACAGCGTCAAAATTGAGGGGTGATCTTTTAGAACAGAAAGTAAGGAGGAATTTTTTTAGCCAAAGAGCAATGAATCTGTGGAATGCTCTGCCACAGACTGCTTTGGAGGCCAAGTGTGTGGGTATATTCAAAGTAGAAGATGACAGATTCCTGATTGATTGGGGCATCAAGAGATATGGTGAGAGGGCGGGTGTATGGGGTTTAGTGGGATCTGGGATCAACCATGGCAGAGTGGACTTGATGGGCAGAATAACTTAATTCTGCTCCTGTGTCTTATGGTCTTATCAGAACCAGACAGGAAGGGGGCAGAAGCCAGAATAAGAAGTTGGAGGGGGAGGAGTACAAGCTGGCAGGTGATAGGTGAAACCATGGAAAAACCTGAACCAACATGAACCAAGTCAGCAGACCAGAAAGCTTGTCAAAGGAAATGGTTCTTTGATGACAGGTCTTGGCCTGAAATGGTGATTGTTTATTCATTTCCATAGATGCTGCCTGACCTGAGTTCCTCCAGCATTTTGTGGTATTTCTCTGTATTGCTTGCATCTGCAGTATTTCTTGTTCCTGTTTTATTCCTGTTCCATGTTGTACCTGGGAATTACAAGAGTGGATAGACTTGGTGATCAAGTATATATTCTGATAAAAGCTTTACGCCATTTTTTTCTCACTTTTTCTTGCTTAGTAGGGTTTTTTTTGTCACCAAAATTTTTTCAATCTTTGAAACAATGTTTTTTTTCTTGAGACACTAAATGTTGTCTACTTTGATGTACTCTTGTTAATTTTGGATAATAATAATTAAAAAATTTGAAAAGAAAGAAAAGCTTTACACCGATATTTATGTTTTAAACTTCATGCTCTGGTAGACAGTATTTCATGAAATAATCATGAAATGTATTAATGTATGAAATAATTATGAAATAATAATGTGAGAGGGAGAACAGCCAGAGGTTGTGGTACATATTGATACCGATGACATAGGTAGGACAAGAGAGGAGGTCCTGAAAACAGACTACAGGGAGTTAGGAAGGAAGTTGAGAAGCAGGACCTCAAAGGTAGTAATCTTGGGATGACTGCCTGTGCCATGTGACAGTGAGTATAGGAATAGAGTGAGGTGGAGAATAAATGCGTGGCTGAGGGGTTGGAGCGGGGGGCAGGGATTCAGATTTCTGGATCATTGGGACCTCTTTTGGGGCAGGTGTGATCTGTACAAAAAAGATGGGTTGCACTTGAATCTCAGGGGGACCAATATCCTGACAGGGAGGTTTGCTAAGGCTATTGGGGAAAGTTTAAACTAGAATTGCTGGGGGGTGGGAACTGAATTGAAGAGACGGAGGAAGGGGCGGTTGGCTCACGTATAGAGAAAGCTTGGAGACTATAAGAGGGAGGATTGGCAGGTGATAGAGAAGGGATGCGCTCAGACCGATGGTAGAGATGCGTCTATTTTAATGCAAGTAGCATCATGAACAAAGTGGATGAGCTTAGTGCGTGGATCAGTACTTGGAGCTATGATGTGGTGTCCATTACAGAGACTTGGATGGCTCAGGGGCAGGAATGGTTACTTAGAGTGCCAGGCTTTAGATGTTTCAGAAAGGACAGGGAGGGAGGCAAAAGAGGTGGGGGCGTGGCACTGTTGATCAGAGATAGTGTCATGGCTGCAGGAAAGGAGGAAGTCATGGAGGGATTGTCTACTGATTCTCTGTGGACTTAGTGGAAGTTAGGAACAGGAAGGGATCAATAACTCTACTGAGTTTTTTATTGACCACCCAGTAGTAACAGGGACATCAAGGAGCAGATAGGGAGACAGCTCCATCTTGGGTACTAGCCTTCAAAGTACCCAGGACTTCTTTAGGGAGCGGTGTCTCAGAAAGGCAGCGTCCATTATTAAGGATCTCCAGCATCCAGGGCATGCCCTTTTCTCACTGTTACCATCAGGTAGGAGATACAGAAGCCTGAAGGCACACACTCAGCGATTCAGGAACAGCTTCTTCCCCTCTGCCATCCGATTCCTAAATGGACATTGAAGCTTTGGACACTACCTCACTTCTTAAAAAAAAAATACAGTATTTCTGTTTTGCATATTTTTAAAATCTATTCAATATACATAATTGATTTACTTGTTTATTTATTATTATGTTTTATTTTATTATTATTATTTTTTCTCTGCTAGATTATGTATTGCATTGAACTGCTACTGCTAAGTTAACAAATATCACGTCACATGCCGGTGATAATAAACCTGATTCTGATTCTGATCTTTGCATCATCAATGGGGATGGGAGAGGTTCTGGAGGATTGCAGGGTTGCGGTTGTTGTTCCCTTGTTCAAGAAAGGGAGTAGAGATAGCCCAGGAAATTATAGACCAGTGAGTCTTACTTCAGTGGTTGGTAGGTTGATGGAAAAGATCCTGAGAGGCAGAATTTATGAACATTGGAGAGGCATAGTATGATTAGGAATAGTGAGCATGGTTTTGTCAAAGGCAGGTCCTGCCTTACGAGCCTGATTGAATTTTTTGAGGATGTGACTAAACACATTGATGAAGGTAGAGCAGTAGATGCAGTGTATATGGATTTCAGAAGGGCATTTGATAAGGTACCCCATGCAAGGCTTATTGAGAAAGTAAGGAGGCATAGGATCCAAGGGGACATTGCTTTGTGGATCCAGAATTAGCTTGCCCACAGAAGGCAAAGAGTGGTTGTAAATGGGTCATATTCTGCATGGAGGTGGGTGACGAGTGGTGTGCCTCAGGGATCCGTTCTGGGACCTCTTCTCTTCATGATTTTTATAAGTGACCTGGAAGAGGAGGTGGAGGGCTGGGTTAGTAAATTTGGTGATGACACAAAGATTGGGGGTTTTGTGGATAGTGTGGAGGGTTGTCAGAGGTTACAGTGGGACATTGATAGGTTGCAAAACTGGTCTGAGAAGTGGCAGTTGGAGTTCAACCCAGATAACTGTGAAGTAGTTCACTTTGGTAAGTCAAATATGATGGCAGAATATAGTATTAATGGTAAGACTATTGGTAGACACTGTAGTATTCTAGTGTCTGATGTCTGGTAGTGTTGGAGGATCTGAGGGATGTTTGAGTCTGTGAGTCCATAGGACACTCAAAGCTGCTGTGCAGGTTGACTGTGTAGTTGAGAAGGCATATGATGCATTGGCCTTCATCAACCGTGGGATTAAGGTTAAGAGCCGAGATAATGTTATAGCTATATGGGACCTTACTGAGAGCCCACTTGGAGTACTGTGCTCTCTTCTGGTCATCTCACTACAGGAAGGATGTGGAAATTATAGAAGTGGTGCAGAGGAGATTTACAAGGATGTCGCCTGGATTGGGGAGCATGCCTTATGAAAATAGGTTGAGTGAACTCGGCCTTTTCTCCTTGGAGCGACGGAGGATGAGAGGTGACCTGATTGAGGTGTATAAGGTGATGAGAAGCATTGATCATGTGGATAGTCAGAGGCTTTTCCCAGTCCTGTGCAGTGGTTCCTCCATGCCAGACAGTATTGCAACCAGTTAGAATGCTCTCCGAGATACAGCTGTTGAAATTTGTGAGAGTCTTTGATGACGTACCAAGTCTCCTCAAACTCCAAAAGCTGCTGTCATGCCTTCTCTGTAGTTGGATCAATATGTTGGACCCAGGTTATATCTGTGGAGATGTTGACACCAGGAACTAGGAAGCTGCTCACCCTTTCCACTGCTGACCCACCCCTCGATGAGGGTTGGTGTGTTCCCTTACATTCCCCTTCCTGAAGTCTACAGTCGATTCTTTCGTCTTACTGGCATTGAAACTACATTAAAACTCATAACTATGTCAGTTCTGTGCTGACTTTGATCCTCTGAGGTCATGGATTGCCAGCAGGCTTTAGGATGGAGGAGGTGAGCTCATTCTAATCCTGTTTATGCTTCAGTACACATACCCTACTGATAACTGTCATAGAAGGCTTTACAGAGTTTGAAAGAAAATGTCACTGAACTGAGTAGTGGTATATCCTGATTCTGTGTCAAAAGCTGATGCACAATCAAAATGTCAAGATTTGTTTTAACTTCCAACACAGTGGACCTGCTGTAGAACATTGTTCCTGCTGGAGTACAGGAACAGACCCACAATGTTGTGCCAATCTAATTTAACTAGTAATCAAATGGATAATTAATCCCTCCTGCTGACACAATGTCCATATCCTTCTATTTTCCTCACATTCATGTGCCTTTCTACATGTATCTTAGAAGTTCCTAATGTATCTGCCTCCACCACCGGCCCAAGCAGCACATTTCAGGCATCCACTACTCTCTGAGTATAAAATGTGTTGCCCCTCACATCTTCTTTGGAATTGCTACTTCTTGCCTTAAATGTTTGCCCTCTGTTAATAGATATTTTGATGCTGGAAAAAAAGACGCTGTCTGTCTACGCCTGGCCTCATCTTGTAAACCTCTATCAGATTTCCCCTCAACCTCTACTATGTAAACTTTGTTTAATTTTCCAACTAATATTTCACAGCTTGCTTCAATCACCACAAGACAGAATGTACCTCCAAGATCTTTGAAGCTGCTGGAAGATACATCAATGGTAATGCTTTCACCTGTTCACCCTGTCACCTGGCAAACTCTATTATGTGCTGCCATGTGTTGGATAAGTTCATGAACCATATCTCTTTGAACTTGAATGCAGTATTCCTGACATTACATAAAAGAATGTTACCACTCCACCAACTGTGATTTTGACTAGTTGAAAGAGCCCTTAAATGGGTTCCGTTCTCCTGCCTTTTCAACACATCCTTTCCAAGTGATTAGACATCATTAAGTCTGCAATCCCTCTGCCACAGAAAACAATTTCAGTTTATTTGTTAGCAAAATGCTAAATAATTTGATTATGTCTATAAAACTATTTGTAATCAAATTCTTGAGTCCTGATGAAGGGTCTCGGCCCAAAACGTCAACTCCATAGAAACTGCCTGACCTGTTGAATTCCTCCAGTATTTTGTGTGTGTTATTCGGGATTTCAATGTTCAAGGTACATTTATTTCAAAGTATGTATACTGTATACAACCTTGAGATTCATCTTCTTACAGGCAGCCACAAAACAAAGAAACACAGTAGAATTCAGGAGAAACCACACACAAAAAGACTGTCAGACATCCAATGTGTGGGGGGAGAAGTCCAATCGAACAAACAATAAAAAAAAAGTAAATAATACACAGAGCGTGAAGCATAGAGTACCCCACAAAGAGAGCACAGCCACAAAGTCAGTTCAGTGCTGAGGCAAGTGAAGCTGGTCCAGGAACCTGATGGCTGCAGGGCAGCAAATACTCTCAAATCTCGTGGTGTGGGACCCAAGACTCCTGCACTTCCTGCCCAATGTAGTACAATAAGATGGACTCTTGACTTCATGTGCAATGTTTAATCTCCCTCCATAGATAATGCCTGACCTGCTGAGTTCCTCCAGCATTCTACTTTGTGTTGTGCTACTTTGGATTTCCAGCATCTGTGGAATCTCTTGTGTTTGTCATCAAATTACTCGCCCTATCATAAAGAGTCTGGATTGTTGTGCCGAAAGAGCCGATTACAGTGCAGTGTCGCTGAATAAGAATAAAATGAAAAAAATGCCAAAGTCAACATGAGATTAAAATGCTTAAATGGCAATTTGCATTTTAAATCTAATTTAAATTAAGGCTTTAATTTCATGTGCTCATTACTGATAAATTGACACATGTTGGTGTTGGAATAAGCAGTATCTTGGAGAAGTGCGTGGGCACTCCTGTTTGTGTGTTTAAACACAGGAGTAAAAATAGTAAGCAGATCGATGAGATGAAGTTCAATTCTTGTGTAAGTTGGGCTGCAGTGGGGAGATAATGTGTCAGCAATCAGTTTTGATTTGATTGTATTTTTTAATTGGTTGCAATGCTTTGAGTATCAGGAAAGGGAGACAATTGTTTTCAGTATGAGTAATTAATTTAATGCCATGAATTTTGACTTTTCAGTATTGCTCAGTTGGTATTCCAGATTGTTTATTAGTTTGCTCTTCATTAGAGCTTGCCACCACATCTTCCATAAATTCAGCTAAAAATGACAGCAGAAGTTCCAAAGTGAGCACCCAATGGCACTAAAAACAAAATGGATAATATCAATCTCAGAGCCATGGAGCAATACAGCACAGAAACAGGCTACTTGGCTCAACAAATACAGGCCAACCACGGTGCACACCCAGCTAGTCCCAATCTCCTGTGTTTGGCCCATATCCCTCCAAGTCCCACCCCTCCCTGTACCCTTCCAGGTGCATCTTCAATACCTAAACACTTCCCCTGGTAGCTCGTTCCATGGATTGGCCATCCACTGGGTAAAGAAGTTGGTCTTCAGGTCCCTTTTTAAATCTTTCCCCTCTCACCCTAAAACTATTCTCATCCCCCATATCCATGTCTCTCATAATTTTAAACACTTCTGTAAGGTCTCCCCTCAAAGTCATGACCTCTTGTTCTTGATTCACCGGAGGTATAGGGCAGAGAGTAGATGTACTGTTAGAGTAAGGAGAGAAGGAAAACTAAGTAAATCCAGCAGGCAAAGCATACAAAGTTCAAAGTAAAATTTATTATCAGTACATACATGTCACCACATACAATCCTGAGATTCTTTTTCTGCAGACATACTTAGCAAATCTATAGAACAATACTGTAAACATCAGGAACTGTAAACTGTAAACAAACTTTGCAAATGCAGATATAAATAAAAGCAATAAATAACAAGCACGAAATAACATAGAAGATTGAACAAAGAAATCCACAGCAAATTACAGGCCCTTCGGCCCAGAATGTTGTGCCGACCTACTCTATAGAAATTTCCTAGAATTTCCCTTCCACATAGCCCTCTATTTTTCTAAGCTCCAAGTACCCCTCTGAGAGTCTCTTAAAAGACCCTATTGTATCTGCCTCTACCACTGTGCGTTCCATGCACCAACCCTGTCTGTGTGGAAAAACTTGCCTCTGGCATCCATCTTTTACCTACTTCCAAGCAGCTTAAAACAATGCCTCCTAGTGTTAGCCATTTCAGGCCTGGGAAAAAGCCTCTGACTATCTACGCAATCATGATTTTATATGCCTCTATCAGGTCACTTCTCATCCTCCATCGCTCCAAGGAGAAAAGGCCAAGTTCACTCAATCTATTCTCATAAGGCAATACAGGCAACATCCTTGTAAATATCTTCTGCATTCTTTTTATAGCATCCACATCCTTCCTGTAGTGAGGTGACCAGAACTGAACACAGTACTCCAAGTGCAGTCTAGCTAAGGTCTTATATAGCTGTAATATTACTTCATGGCTCTTGAACTCAGTCCCACAGTTGATGAAGCCCAACACAACATACGCCCTCTTAACAGCACTGTCAACCTGCGCAGCATCTTTGAGTGTCCTGTGGACATGGACACCAAGATCTCGCTGATCTTCCACACTGCCAAGAATCTTACCATTAATATTATTTTCTGTCTTCACATTTGACCTACTGAAATGAACTATTTCACACTTATCTGGATTGAACTCCATCTGCCACTTCTCAGCCCAGTTCTGCATCCTACTGATGTCCCGTTGTAACCTCTGACAACCCTCCAGACAAGCCACACCGCCCTCAACTTTTGTGTCATCAGCAAACTTACTAACCCACTTTTCTACTCCCTCATCCAGGTCATTTATAAAAATCACAAAAAGGAGGGGTCCCAGAACAGATCCCTGAGGCACACCACTGGTCACCTCTTTGGATCCCATGCCTCATTACTTCCTGAATGAGCCATGCAAGGGGAGCCTTATCAAATGCCTTACTCAAATCAATATACACTACATTCACTGCTCTACCTTCATCAATGTGTTTTGTTACATCCTCAAAGAATTTAATGAGGCTCGTAAGGCATGACCCACCCTTGATAAAGCCATGCTGACAATCCCTAATCAGATTATGTCTCTCCAAATGCTATTGAATCCTGCTTCTCAAGATCTTCTCCAACATCTTGCCCACCACTGAAGTAAGTCTCACTGGTCTATAATTTCCTGGGTATTCTCTCTCCCTTTCTTGAACAAGGGAACAATGTTTGCAACCCTCCAGTCCTCCAGTACTTCTCCTGTCCCTATTGATGACACAAAAATCATCGCAAGAGGCTTAGCAATCTCTTCTGTCACTTCCCATCGTAGCCTTGGGTTTCTCCCATTCAGTCACGGTGACTTATCTAACTTAGTACTTTTCAAAGGCTCCAGCACATCCTCTTAATGTCTATACATGCAAGTAGCTGTATTCTCACACAGCTCATCCTCTTGCTCTTCACATACTTGTAGAATGCCTTGGGGTGTTTCTTAATCCTGCTCGCCAAGACCTTACAATATTACAGAGTCCTTAGAAGAGTGCAGCTCTCCCCTTTTATTTAAGAGGCTGGTGATTGAGAGGCAGTAACTGTTCTTGAAACTGGTGGTGTGAGCCTGAGGCGCATATGTACCCTCTACCTGATGGCAGCAGCAAGAAAAGAGCATGGCCTGGTTGGTGAGGATCTTTGGTGGATGCTGCTTTTCTACAGCAATGTTTCATATGGATGTGCTCAATGGTTGGGAGGGTTTTACTGTGGTGTACTGGGCTGCATCCGCTACGTTTTGTAGGATCTTCCGTTCAAAGGCATTGGTGTTCCCATACTAGACTGTAATGTAGTCAGTCAGCACACTTTCCACCATACATCTATAGAAGTTTGCTAAGGTTTTCAATGACATGCCAAATCTCTGCAGACTCCTGAGGAAGTAGAGGCAATGTTGTGCTTTCCTTGCAATAATATTTATATGGGGGTCTTGGACAGGTCCACTGAGGTAGTGACACTCGGGAATTTAAAGCTGCTGACCCTCTCCAGCTTGCGTGACTCTGGGTGGCTTAGCAAGTGCTATACCTTGCCAAGGGGTGACCTGCAGGCTAGCAGAGGGAAGGAGTGCCTTATACTGCCTTTGGTAGTGATGTATCTCCACCTTGCCTCCTGCACTGCCCAAAAGAATAAAATGGCAAACCATTTCTGTAGAAAAATTTGGTAAGAATGGTCATTGTCATGGAAAGATCAAGGTCATGGCACATAACGAATGAAGATAGCTTATATACATTTACTCTTTTCCATAGATGCTGCCTGACCTGCTGTGTACCTCCAGCACTTTCTGTGTGTGTGTGTGTGTGTGTGTTGCTTTGGATTTCCAGCACTTGCAGATTTTCTTGTGTTTGTTATATATGTAGATTGATGTTATATCTATGCAGTGATGCTAAGTCCATGCGTGTCTGTACTTGAGGTGATTCTGGCAGGAAATGATACAGTAATGGTGGCTGGGGTGTGGAAGGGTGGGATAGTGGGTGGAGGTGTTGATCAGCCTCACTGCTTGGGGAAAGTAACAGTTTTGAGTCTGCTGGTCCTGGGGGGATGCTACGTAGCATGGGAGTGGATGACAGTCCATGAACAGGGTGGGTGGACTCCTTCATGATATTGCTGGCCTTTTCCAGCTCCTTTCTGTCTCTATGTCCTCGATGTGGGTAGGCTGGTGCCAGTGATGCATTGAGCAGTTTTGACTAACCGTTGTAGAGTTTTTTTGGTTCGACACAATGCAGTTTCCACAGTAGGTAGTGATATAGCTTGTTAGAATGTACTCTACTGTACATCTGTTGAAGGTTGCACGTATTGACGTGCATAGTCAAGTTCTCTTCAGTCTCTTCAGAAAGTAAAGGCATTGGTGAGCTTTCCTGATTGTGTAGTGTGTTTTCTGGGGCAATGAGAGGGTGTGTGAGATGTGCACTCCCAGGAGTGTGAAACTGCTTGCAGTTTGCATTACTGTGCCGCAATGTAAAGAGGGGTGTGAGTGATCAGTGTTCTCAGATCTCTTTTATCTTGTCGATATTGAGGAAGCACTCAAGTGTTGCCACCTTCTGGTGCCAACATATCATCCTCACAACTCACTAATCCATATATTTTTGGAATGTAGGAGGAAACCAGAACACCCAAAGGAAATTCAGCGTGGTCACGAAGAGATTGTACAAACTCCTTACAGACAGTAGTGGGAATTGAACCCACGTTATTAGTGCTGTCAACCATTGTGCTAACCACTTTGGCAAGAACATTTACTTTAAATGTTAATAAACAAAGGAAGGCTACCATTGACACAAGTGATTGTGCAGATGCTGGAAATCCAGAGCAACACACACAAAAAGAAAGACTGATGATCAAATTAAGCTCCTGCATTGTTGAAGGGAGTTGGTATTGGTCTATTATTGTCTCGTCGACCAAGCTAGAAATTAATTTTGCTTCCATCCATACAGTTCATTTCAAAACATGAGCATATTAAGGTAGTACAAAGGGAAAAGCAATTTCAATGCAGAATGTAGGATCTCTGGGCACTTAGAGAATCATGGTCTGATCAGGGACAGTCAGCATGGCTTTGTGAAGGGCAGATCATGTCTAACAAGCCTGATAGAGTTCTTTGAGGAGGTGACCAGGCATATAGATGAGGGTAGTGTAGTGGATGTGATCTACATGGATTTTAGTAAGGCATTTGACAAGGTTCCACACGGTAGGCTTATTCGGAAAGTCAGAAGGCATGGGATCCAGGGAAGTTTGGCCAGGTGGATTCAGAATTGGCTTTCCTGCGGAAGGCAGAGGGTGGTGGTGGAGGGAGTACATTCAGTTTGGAGGATTGTGACTAGTGGTGTCCCACAAGGATCGATTCTGGGACCTCTACTTTTCGTGATTTTTATTAACGAACTGGATGTGGGGGTAGAAGGGTGGGTTGGCAAGTTTGCAGACAACACAAAGGTTGGTGGTGTTGTAGATATTGTAGAGGATTGTCAAAGATTGCAGAGAGACATTGATAGGATGCAGAAGTGGGCTGAGAAGTGGCAGATGGAGTTCAACCCAGAGAAGTGAGGTGGTACACTTTGGAAGGACAAACTCCAAGGCAGAGTACAAGTAAATGGCAGGATACTTGGTAGTGTGGAGGAGCAGAGGGATCTGAGGGTACATGTCCACAGATCCCTGAAAGTTGCCTCACAGGTAGATAGGGTAGTTAAGAAAGCTTATGGGGTGTTAGCTTTCATAAGTCGAGGGATAGAGTTTAAGAGTTGCGAAGTAATAATGCAGCTCTATAAAACTCTGGTTAGGCCACACTTGGAGTACTGTGTCCAATTCTGGTCACCTCACTATAGGAAGGATGTGGAAGCATTGAAAAGGGTACAGAGGAGATTTACCAGGATGCTGCCTGGTTTAGAGAGTATGGATTATGATCAGAGATTAAGGGAGCTAGGGCTTTACTCTTTGGAGAGAAGGAAGATGAGAGGAGACATGATAGAGGTATACAAGATATTAAGAGGAATAGATAGAGTGGACAGCCAGCGCCTCTTCCCCAGGGCACCACTGCTCAATACAAGAGGACATGGCTTTAAGGTAAGGAGTGGGAAGTTCAAGGGGGATATCAGAGGAAGGTTTTTTACTCAGAGAGTGGTTGTTGCGTGGAATGCACTGCCTGAGTCAGTGGTGGAGGCAGATACACTAGTGAAGTTTAAGAGACTACTAGACAGGTATATGGAGGAATCTAAGGTGTGGGCTTATATGAGAGGCAGGGTTTGAGGGTCGGCACAACATTGTGGACTGAAGGGCCTGTACTGTGCTGTACTATTCTATGTTCTCTTACAGTTGCAGAGAAAGTGCAGTGCAGGTAGATGGTAAGATTGATGAAGTTGATTGTGAGGACAAGAAGTCACCTTATACAAGGTTTGGAAATGCAGTGGATTTTGGTTAATTAGGCTATCGGTTAATATAGCCAACTGCTTATTTGGGTCAACTCTTAAAGAACAAAAACTAATCAAAAAGTAGCTGGGCTTCCCTTTGCTTAACTCGTTCCCTTTGAGGCAGTGAGTGGGAATAAAAGGATCCTTTTCTGGTTGGCTGCCAGTGATGTTCCGCAGGGGTTGGTGTTGGGACCACTTCTTTTTATGCTGTATATAAGTGATTTAGGTGATGGAATTGATGGCTTTGTTGCCACATTTGCAGATGATATGAAAATTGGTGGAGGAGCAGGTCGTGTTGAGGAAACAGGTAGGATGCAGAAGGACTTAGACAGATAAGGAGAATAGGCAAGAAAGTGGCAAATGAAATACAATGTTGGAAAATGCATGGTCATGCACTTTGGTAGTAGAAATACATGTGTGGACTATTTTCTAAACAGAGAAAATCCGAACATCTGAGATGCAAAGGATTTGGAGGTCGAGTCAGTGGTGAGGAAGGCAAATGCCATGGTAGCATTCATTTTAAGAGGTCTAGAATACAAGATCAAGGATGTGAGGCTGAGGCTTTATAAGGTACTGGTGAGGGCTCACCTTGAGTATTATGAACAGTTTTAGGCCCCTCATGTGCTGGGATTGGAGAGGGTCCAGAGGAGGTTCACGAGGATGATTCCAGGAATGAAAGGGTTATCACACAAGGAACATTTGATGGCTCTGGGTCTGTACTCACTGGAATTCAGAAGGATGAGGGGAGATCTCATTGAAATCTTTCAAGTGTTGAAAGGCCTAGACAGAGTAGATGTGGAAGGATGTTTCCCATGGTGGGAGAGTCCAGGACAAGAGGGCACAGCCTCAGGATAGGGGGGAACCCTTTCAAAACAGAGATTAGGATAAATTTCTTTAGCCAAAGGGTGGTGAATTTGTGGAATTTGTTGCCATGTGCAGTTGTGGAGGCCAGGTCGTTCGGTGTATTTAAGGCAATGTTTGATAGGTTCTTGATTGGATATGGCATCGAAGGTTACGGGGAGAAGGCCAGGAACTTGGGTTGGGGAGGAGAAAAAGAAGAATCAGCCATGATTGTATGGTAGAGCAGACTCGATGGGCTAGATGGCCTAATTCTGCTCCTATGTATTTGGGACACTATGCCACTTAATTGGGTCAGGTGACTGCTGCTGAGCAATTTCTAATCAGTGTCAGTTGTATGAATTTTTATATCCATTAGACACTACACTATGCTTAGCGTGAACAGTTTTTGAATAGCATCAGTTGTGTGTTCAAAATGCAGTGATTTTAGTTGGCGAGAAATAAACAATAAGACAATTCAGAACAGTTTTGATCATTGCAGTTTCAAGCATTTGTGCCTGGAAATGCCAGAAACAGCTAGAAGTGAAAACGAAACTAATTCACTACTTCAAATTAGGAACTATGAAGAATTTGAACGTATTGACAGTCATCTTGAATGTTACAATGAAAATGAAGATTTAGAGGATGCAGTCTTCAAAAGCATTGTATCAAGGTACTACCTGCACTGGGTGTCTGTGCTGATTTTGTTCATTTTACAGTCAATCAAAAGAACAATCAAAAGAAGTTTCTGTCAATAACAATTAAGAACTAATACATAGTTTTATGGCACTGTGAAGGAATTGATGGTGTTCTAATTTGTTCTGTATTTCAGTTAAATATGTAATTTGTTACTCAGTTAAACAGTAGTTTGGCTTTTTTATATACCTTTTTAGCTATTTCCATGAAACTTTGGCTAACTTAGGTAGCTGCTTAATTGTGTCAAAATGTACTGATCCCAATGTGTCCCAATTAACTGGAATCCACTGTACTACATTATGCAAACTTGGTTGGATCCTATGATATTTAACGTGATTGGTTAAGACAGAGACTATTGCATGTTTTTATTGAAAACACAGGTAATACAGAGTTGTGGGGTGGGGGAGAGAAGAGCACTGGAGTAGGATTTGACTTGGCAGGTAGTTAACAAGGTGCCTTCAGCAAAATGCATTTGTGCATTGATCAATAGTATGTGGATTATAAATTAGCAGATTTTGTGTTTTACCCATGAGGCAGTAGACAGACTTGCATTTCATTAATACCTTTCATGGTAATCCTTTGACTCCAAAGCATACGGTATATTGGCCTTCATCAACCGTGGGATTGAGTTCAAAAGCCAAGAGGTAATCTTACAGCTATATAGGACCCTGGTCAGACCCCACTTGGAGTACTGTCCTCAGTTCTGGTCACCTCACTACAGGAAGGATGTGGAAACTATAGAAGGGCTGCAAAGAGATTTACAAGGATGTTGCCTTGATTGGAGAGCATGCCTTATGAGAATAGGTTGAGAAAACTTGGCCTTTTCTCCTTGGAGTGATGGAGGATGAGAGGTGACTTGATAGAAGTGTATAAAATAATGAGTGTGGATAGACAGAGGCTTTTTCCCAGGGCTGAAATGGCTAACATAAGAGGGCACAGTTTTAAGGTGCTTAGAGGTAGGTACAGAGGAGATTTCAGGGGTGAGTATTTTTACACAGAGTGTGGGGAGTGCGTGGAATAGGCTGCTGGGGATGGTGGTGGAGGCAGATACAATAGGGTCTTTTAAGAGACTCTTGGATAGGTACATGGAGCTTAGAAAAATAGAGGGCTATGGGTAACCCTAGGTAACTTCTAAAGTAATTGTGGGCCGAAGGGCCTGTATTGTGTTGTAGGTTTTCAATGTTTTCCATGTTTTTCTTAAATGCTGAAATTAAACTTGCATCCACCACATCCTCTGGCAGCTCGTTCCACCCTTAACCCTTAATCTCTTAATTTTAGTCTCACCAAAGGTTAGTAACAAAAAACCTGCTTGCATTTACACTATCTGTTGCAGCTCATATCTCTGTTAAATCTCTCCTCCTCCTCCTCCTGTGCTCCAGGGAATGAAATGGTAACCTATTCAACATTTCCCTATAACTAATGCCCCCAGCAACATTTGATATAGTGGAGTGTGGAGTAGAGTGGATGATTAAAAAGTTTTTGACAAGAACAGGCTATTTGGCCCACCAAAACTTGCCAAGTTCCTATTCACATAGTGTATTGAAATAACTATTGAGTTTAGATTTGAAAGTCTGTAAGATACTACTCTCAGCTACACAACTACGTGGTTTGTTCCACAAAATAATCTGCAGATGCTGGGATCAAAGCAACACTCACAACCCGCTGGAGGAACTCAGCAGGTCGGGCAGCATCAGTGGAAATGATGAGTCGATGTTTCGGGCTGGAACCCTTTGTCAGGACTGAAGAAAGAAGGCGGGGGAAGGATTTGAAGAATGCTTGTAGGTTCAGTTGAAAAACCAGTAATTTGAAAGACAAAGGGGTGGGGGATGGGAAGCAGGGACGTCATAGGCAGGAAAACAATGGGTAGTAGAAGAAGGAGGCAGAACCATGAGGGAGGTGATAGGCAGCTGGGGGAGGGGACAGAGTGAAATAGGGATAGAGATGCTGATGCTGCCCGACCTGCTGAGTTCCTCTAGCGTGTTGTGAGTGTTGGTTTGTTCCACCTGTCCACAATTCACTGTATAAAGAAGTACTTCCTGATGTTAGTCTGAAATCTCCCTTTAACCAGTCTTCACATGTGATGATGTATCCCTGATGATGGATTAATTTTGAAGTACCAACTTGCATCCACTTCCACCCTTAATTATTTTTGAACACTTTTATCATGTCTCCTCTCATTCTACGTCTACTTAGGCTAAAAAGATTTAATTATTTCAATCTTTCTTCATAGCTCATACCCTGCAGACCTGGTATGAGTCTAGTCGCCCTTCTCTGAACTCTCTCCAGTGTCTTCACATCTGTCAGACAATATGGAGACCAAAATTGTACACAGTATTCAAGGTGTTGCCTCACAAGCGCATTATATAGCTTAAGGAGAACGTCTCCAGACTTGAACTTCACTGAATGTATTAAATAGCCCAACGTTCTATTAGCCTTAATTGCTTCTGGGCATTGTTTAGATGTTGATAGTGATGAGTCACCAGGACACCCAAATCCTTCTCATTCAGTGCACTTTCTAACTCAAGGCTCTCCATTGTATATTTATATCTAATATTTCTACTTCCTATACAGTATCTAATACTTTACATTTACTTGCATTAAATTTCATCTTGTCATTTGTCTGCCCACATCTAGATTCTTTTCTGCTGCCTGAATGTTATCAGCTCATCCTCCTAATCTTGTGTCAGTTCAAACTTTACAAGTTTATTTGTTATGTGCTTATCCAAATCATTAATACAAATTAAAAATAACAATGACCCCAAAACTGATCCCTGCAGAATGGTGTGAAAATGATCCTCTCACTATATCTCAATGTTTTCTGTTTTTGAGCTAATTCTGGACCCATTCACAAACCTTGTCCTGAATCGCTACCTCCTATAATTTGATTATTAACCTCTTTGGGGTACCTTGTTAAAAGCCTTCTGAAAGTCCAGGTAAATGATATCAACTGCTCTATTGTTAACATAAATTTTAGTTGCCTCTTCATAGAACTCCAGCATATTAGTAAACCATAATTTCCCCTTTCTGAACCCATGCTGGCTTTCTGCTAACATGCCTGTTCTTATCATCTGCTTTTTCATCTCATTCTTTATGATTGTTGCCACTATCTTAGCTATGATCTTTCCTTGGCTGTCCATGGATTTTCGATGTTGACTGAGGCCTGGGCAAGGATGTATGGAAGACCAGCAGTTGCCCATGCTGCAAGTCTCCCTTCTCCATGCCACCGATGTTGTCCAAGGGAAGGGCATTAGGACCCATACAGCTTGGCAATGGTGTCATCGCAGAGCAATGTGTGGTTAAGTGCTTTGCTCAAGGACACAACACGCTGCCTCAGCTGAGGTTCGAACTAGCGACCTTCAGATCACTAGGCCGACACCTTAACTACTTGGCCACGCGCCAGGATACACTTAGCTATGATACACGTTAAGCTTACTGGTCTATAGTTACCAGGGTCAGTGCAGTCACCCTTCTTATATACTGGGACAACATTAGCCCATTTCCGGTCCTTTGTGGAGTCTGACATCATGGAGTCAGATGTCAAACATCTGGCTTTTCCAGCTGATCTCGTTGAGCATAATTGAAACCTTTAATCAGAATCAGGTTTATTATCACTGACTCAGATGTCATGAAATTTGTTTTTGAGGCAGCAGTTCAGTTGAAAGACATAAAATTTATGAATTATGTAATAAAAAGTGCAAAAACAAAGGGGAGTTTGAGGTGTTGGTCCAGGGGATGTCACAACTTCTGGATTTTGGGGCAGCAATCTGCTGGAGGAACTCAGTGGGTCTGACAGCATCTATGGGAGGAAGGAATTCGTGATATGTTGCGGGAAAACCCTGCATTTGAGTCCTAATGCAGGGTTTCTACTTGAACCATTGACAATCAATTTCCTCCTGCAAATGCTGCTCGACCTGCTATATTCTTCCAGCAGGTTGAAAATTTTAAAAAGATTAGCTTTATTTTATTGCAAGTACTTCGGAATGTATATTGAAATATATCATTTGCCATCAAAGACCAACACAGTATGAGGATGTGCTGAGGGCAGCCCACAAGTGTCACCGTGCTTCTGCATCAACAAAACATGCCTACAACTTAAGAACCCTGACCTGTACATCTTTGGAAACTAGTTAGATTGAAAACTAGTTGTTGGCACTGTAATAGTGTTATGCTAACCACTACACTACTGTGCTGCCTGATTGTTTGTTGACACAGCATCTGGTTTGAAATGGTAGGATATCTTGTCCACCTGAAGACGATAGCCTCAGTTTACTGTTGCATCTGAATACTGATATCATGGATAATGCTTCTTTAGTATTACATTCAACTGTCAGCCTAGATTTTTGCAACGGCATCTCCAATCACACATCACTCCAATGATGGCACATAGGCTATATTCTGTACCTTCGCAAAATGACTTGAATGAAAGATGTGAGAATTTTGGAGAGGGTGCTGAGGAGATTTACCAGGATGCTGCCTGGATTAGAGAGTATGGCTTCTGAGGATAGGTTGAATGAGTTGGGGCTTTTATCTTTGGAATGAAGGAGGATGGGAGGTGACTTGATAGAGGTGTACAAGATGATAAAAGGTATAGCAACACACATAAAAAATGCTGGTGAACGCAGCAGGCCAGGCAGCATTTATAGGAAGAGGTACAGTCGACATTTCAGTAGACACGAAACGTCGACTGTACCTCTTCCTATAGATGCTACCTGGCCTGCTGCGTTCACCAGCATTTTTTATGTGTGTTGCTTGAATTTCCAGCATCTGCAGATTTCCTCGTGTTTGCATTGATAAAAGGTATAGATCGAGTGGACAGCCAGAGACAATTTTGCAGGGGAGAAATGGCAATACAAGAGACCATAATTTTAAGATGATTGAAGAAAAGTATGGGCGGGGGGAGGATATCAGAAGTAGGTTTTTACACAGTGGTGGGTGTGTGGAACACGCTGCCAGGGGTGGTGGTAGAGGCAGATACTTTAGGGACGTTTAAGAAAATCTTAGATAGGCACATGAATGATAGAAAAATGGAAGGCTATGCAGGGGAGAAAGGTTGGATTGAATCTTAGAGTAGGTTAAAAGTTTGGCACAACATTGTGGGCTGAAGGGCCTGTACTGTGCTGTAGTGTTCCGTGTTCTATGAATCATTGTTCTAAAGCTGCAGTGCCACCACCCAGACAATCTCTACATTTTCGTTATAGACTTGAGCCTAGTGATTGAAATAGAGTTTAAAAAGCCAGTCTATTTCATTGAAATAAACAAATTTTATGGTGCTGAAGTCATCACATTGGTGAGTTGTGGGGTGGTGAGGAAATGCATATACATTGTTCAGCTGCAGTCCGGGGGAGTGCTGACAAACCTGTTGATCTTGTAAAGCAAGAATTTCTTGATTTATAGGTCTATATTTCCTTGGTCTAACTATTTCCCACTCTGGGATGTTACCTGGCTTCTCACCTGGCACCCCACCCTATCACTAACATTCCCTTTGATATCTCCACCCTCTGTCCTCTATACACACTCAAATAGCTTCAATTTCTCACATTTCCAGATCTGGTGAAGGATAAATTGACTTTACCTTTGTTCCTCATTCCACAAGTACAATGGCATGCAGATGTTTGGGCACCCCGGTCAAAATTTCTGTTACTGTGAATAGTTAAGTGAGTAGAAGATAAACTGATCTCCAAAAGTCATAAAGTTAGAGATGAAACATTCTTTTCAACATTTTAAGCAAGATTAGTGTATTATTTTTGTTTTGTACAATTCTAGAGTGGGAAAAAAAAGGAAAGGAGCACCATGCAAAAGTTTGGGCACCCCAAAAGATTTGAGCTCTCAGATAAATTTTACCAAGGTCTCAGACCTTAATTAGCTTGTTAGGGCTATGGCTTGTTCACAGTCATCATTAGGAAAGGCCAGGTGATGCAAATTTCAAAGCTTTATAAATACCCTGACTCCTCAAACCTTGTCCCAACAATCAGTAGCCATGGGCTCCTCTAAGCAGCTGCCTAGCGCTCTGAAGATTAAAATAAATGATGCCCATAAAGCAGGAGAAGGCTATAAGAAGATAGCAAAGCGTTTTCAGGTACCCGTTTCCTCAGTTCGTAATGTAATTAAGAAATAGCAGTTAATAGGAATGGTGGAGGTCAAGTTGAGGTCTGGAAGACCAAGAAAACTTTCCGAGAGAACTGCTTGTATGATTGCTAGAAAGGCAAATCAAAACTCTTCAAGAAGATTTAGCAGACTCTGGAGTGGTGGTGCACTGTTCTACTGTGCAGCGACACCTGCACAAATATGACCTTCATGGAAGAGTCATCAGAAGAAAACCTTTCCTGCATCCTCACGACAAAATTCAGTGTCAGAAGTTTGCAAAGGAACATCGAAACAAGCCTGAAGCATTTTGGAAACAAGTCCTGTGGACTGATAAAGTTAAAATAGGACTTTTTGGCCACAATGAGCAAAAGTATGTTTGGAGAAAAAAGGGTGCAGAATTTGATGAAAAGAACACCTCTCCAACTGTTAAGCACGGAGGTGGATCGATCATGCTTTGACCTTGTGTTGCAGCCAGTGGCACAGGGAACATTTCACTGGTAGAGGGAAGAACGAATTCAATTAAATACCAGCAAATTCTGGAAGCAAACATCACACTGTCTGTAAAAAAGCGGAAGATGAAAAGAGGATGACTTCTACAACAGGATAATGATCCTAAACACACCTCAAAATCTACAATGAACTACCTCAAGAGGCACAAGCTGAAGGTTTTGCCATGGCCCTCACAGTCCCCCGACCTAAACATCATTGAAAATCTGTGGCTAGACCTCAAAAGAGCAGTGCATGCAAGATGGCCCAAGAACCACACAGAACTAGAAGCCTTTTGCAAGGACGAATGAGCAAAAACAAGAATTGAAAGACTCTTAGCTGGCTACAGAAAGCGTTTACAAGTTGTGATACTTGCCAAAGGGGGTGTTACTACAAAGTGTAAGTATTGACCATGCAGGGTGCCCAAAATTTTGCTTTGGGCCCTTTTCCTTTTTTGTTATTTTGAAACTGTAAAAGCTGGAAATAAAAAAGTAATCTTGCTTAAAATATTAAAGAAATGTGTCATCTTTAACTTCACAAACACGAGGAAATCTGAAGATGCTGGAAATTCAAGCAACACACACAAAAAATGCTGGTGAACGCAGCAGGCCAGGCAGCATCTCTAGGAAGAGGTACAGTCGACATTTCGGGCCGAGACCCTTCGTCAGGATTAACTGAAAGAAGAGATAGTAAGAGATTTGAAAGGGGGAGGGGGAGATCCGAAATGATAGGAGAAGACAGGAGGGGGAGGGATAGAGCTAAGAGCTGGAAAGGGAGGGGAGCCCAGAGGATGGAGAGTAGGCAAGAAGTTATAGTGAGAGGGACAGAGGGAGAAAAAAGATAGAGAGAACCCCCCCCCCCGGAAATAAATAAATAAATAAGGGATGGGGTACGAAGCGGAGGAGGGGTATTAAAGGAAGTTAGAGAAGTCAATGTTCATGCCATCAGGTTGGTGGCTACCCAGATGGAATATAAGGTAACACACATCAAAGTTGCTGGTGAACGCAGCAGGCCAGGCAGCATCTCTAGGAAGAGGTGCAGTTGACATTTCAGGCCGAGACCCTTCGTCAGGACTAACTGAAGGAAGAGTGAGTAAGGGATTTGAAAGTTGGAGGGGGAGATCCAAAATGATAGGAGAAGACAGGAGGGGGAGGGATAGAGCCAAGAGCTGGACAGGCGATAGGCAAAAGGGGATACGAGAGGATCATGGGACAGGAGGTCCGGGAAGAAAGACAAAGGGGGGGGGACCCAGAGGATGGGCAAGAGGTATATTCAGAGGGACAGAGGGAGAAAAAGGAGAGTGAGAGAAAGAATGTGTGCATAAAAATAAGTAACAGAAGGGGTATGAGGGAGAGGTGGGGCCTAGCGGAAGTTAGAGAAGTCGATGTTCATGCCATCAGGTTGGAGGCTACCCAGACGGAATATAAGGTGTTGTTCCTCCAACCTGAGTGTGGCTTCACCTTTACAGTAGAGGAGGCCGTGGATAGACATGTCAGACTGGGAATGGGATGTGGAATTAAAATGTGTGGCCACTGGGAGATCCTGCTTTCTCTGGCGGACAGAACGTAGATGTTCAGCAAAGCGGTCTCCCAGTCTGCGTCGGGTCTCGCCAATATATAAAAGGCCACCTCGGGAGCACCGGACGCAGTATATCACCCCAGTCGACTCACAGGTGAAGTGTTGCCTCACCTGGAAGGACTGTTTGGGGCCCTGAATGGTGGTAAGGGAGGAAGTGTAAGGGCATGTGTAGCACTTGTTCCGCTTACACGGATAAGTGCCAGGAGGGAGATCAGTGGGGAGGGATGGGGGGGACGAATGGACAAGGGAGTTGTGTAGGGAGCGATCCCTGCGGAATGCAGAGAGAGGAGGGGAAGGAAAGATGTGCTTAGTGGTGGGATCCCGTTGGAGGTGGCGGAAGTTACGGAGAATAATATGTTGGACCCGGAGGCTGGTGGGGTGGTAGGTGAGGACCAGGGGAGCCCTATTCCTAGTGGGGTGGCGGGAGGATGGAGTGAGAGCAGATGTGCGTCAAATGGGGGAGATGCGTTTGAGAGCAGAGTTGATAGTCGAGGAAGGGAAGCCCCTTTCTTTAAAAAATGAAGACATCTCCCTCGTCCTAGAATGAAAAGCCTCAACCTGAGAGCAGATGCGGCGGAGACGGAGGAATTGCGAGAAGGGGATGGCGTTTTTGCAAGAGACAGGGTGAGAAGAGGAATAGTCCGGATAGCTGTGAGAGTCAGTAGGCTTATAGTAGACATCGGTGGATAAGCTGTCTCCAGAGACAGAGACAGAAAGGTCTAGAAAGGGGAGGGAGGTGTCGGAAATGGACCAGGTAAACTTGAGGGCAGGGTGAAAGTTGGAGGCAAAGTTAATAAAGTCAACGAGTTCTGCATGCGTGCAGGAAGCAGCGCCAATGCAGTCGTCGATGTAGCGAAGGAAAAGTGGAGGACAGATACCAGAATAGGCACGGAACATAGATTGTTCCACAAACCCAACAAAAAGGCAGGCATAGCTAGGACCCATACGGGTGCCCATAGCTACACCTTTAGTTTGGAGGAAGTGGGAGCAGCCAAAGGAGAACTTAGGAAGAGTAAGGACTAATTCTGCTAGACGGAGCAGAGTGGTGGTAGAGGGGAACTGATTAGGTCTGGAATCCAAAAAGAAGCGTAGAGCTTTGAGACCTTCCTGATGGGGGATGGAAGTATATAAGGACTGGACATCCATGGTGAAAATAAAGCGGTGAGGGCCAGGGAACTTAAAATCATCGAAAAGTTTAAGAGCGTGAGAAGTGTCACGAACATAGGTCGTAAGGGATTGAACAAGGGGTGATAAAACAGTGTCGAGGTATGCAGAAATGAGTTCGGTGGGGCAGGAGCAAGCTGAGA
Source organism: Mobula birostris (assembly GCF_030028105.1). Classification (NCBI taxonomy): domain Eukaryota; kingdom Metazoa; phylum Chordata; class Chondrichthyes; order Myliobatiformes; family Myliobatidae; genus Mobula; species Mobula birostris. Next base: position 174,151,510 of record NC_092376.1, read on the forward strand.
CAATAGGTCGGCCAGGACAGGCAGGTTTGTGGATCTTGGGTAGGAGGTAGAAACGGGAAGTGCGGGGTGTGGGAACTATAAGGTTGGTAGCAGTGGATGGGAGATCCCCTGAGCAGATAAAGTCGGTGATGGTGTGGGAGACAATGGCCTGGTGCTTCTTAGTGGGGTCATGATCGAGGGGTAAATAAGAGGAGGTATCCGCGAGTTGTCGCTGTGCCTCGGCAAGGTAGAGGTCAGTACGCCAGACTACAACAGCACCCCCCTTATTGGCGGGTTTAATAATAAGGTTAGGATTAGTGCGGAGGGAGTGGAGAGCAGAGCGTTCGGAACGAGTGAGGTTGGAATGGGGACAAGGTGCGGTGAAGTCGAGACGGTTGATGTCCTGTCGGCAATTAGTGATAAAGAGATCCAGAACAGGCAGAAGACCAGAGCCGGGTGTCCATGAAGAAGAGGAGGGTTGGACGGGAGAAGGGGTCATCGGTGGGGTTGGAAGAGTCCTTGCCGAAGAAGTAGGCTCGGAGACGGAGACGGTGGAAGAAAAGTTCCGCATCGTGACGAACACGGAACTCGCTGAGGTGTGGGCGAAGGGGGACAAAGGTGAGGCCCTTACTTAGGACCGAGCGTTCTGCCTCCAACAGTTGAAGGTCGGAGGGGATGGTAAAGACCCGGCACGGATGAGAGCTGGGATCAGAGTGGGGAGGGGGAAGGCTGGGGGTGTCAATGGAGAGAGGAGGGTTGGAGTGAGAGGAAGATGGAGCCTCCTTCTCTTCGTCTCCGAGCCCACCACTAAGCACATCTTTCCCTCCCTCCCTCTCTCTGCATTCCGCAGGGATCGCTCCCTACACAACTCCCTTGTCCATTCGTTCCCCCCATCCCTCCCCACTGATCTCCCTCCTGGCACTTATCCGTGTAAGCGGAACAAGTGCTACACATGCCCTTACACTTCCTCCCTTACCACCATTCAGGGCCCCAAACAGTCCTTCCAGGTGAGGCAACACTTCACCTGTGAGTCGACTGGGGTGATATACTGCGTCCGGTGCTCCCGAGGTGGCCTTTTATATATTGGCGAGACCCGACGCAGACTGGGAGACCGCTTTGCTGAACATCTACGTTCTGTCCGCCAGAGAAAGCAGGATCTCCCAGTGGCCACACATTTTAATTCCACATCCCATTCCCAGTCTGACATGTCTATCCACGGCCTCCTCTACTGTAAAGATGAAGCCACACTCAGGTTGGAGGAACAACACCTTATATTCCGTCTGGGTAGCCTCCAACCTGATGGCATGAACATCGACTTCTCTAACTTCCGCTAAGGCCCCACCTCCCCCTCATACCCCTTCTGTTACTTATTTTTATGCACACATTCTTTCTCTCACTCTCCTTTTTCTCCCTCTGTCCCTCTGAATATACCTCTTGCCCATCCTCTGGGTCCCCCCCCCCTTGTCTTTCTTCCCGGACCTCCTGTCCCATGATCCTCTCGTATCCCCTTTTGCCAATCACCTGTCCAGCTCTTGGCTCTATCCCTCCCCCTCCTGTCTTCTCCTATCATTTTGGATCTCCCCTTCCCCCTCCAACTTTCAAATCCCTTACTAGCTCTTCCTTCAGTTAGTCCTGACGAAGGGTCTCGGCCTGAAACGTCGACTGCACCTCTTCCTACAGATGCTGCCTGGCCTGCTGCGTTCACCAGCAACTTTGATGTGTGTTGCTTGAATTTCCAGCATCTGCAGAGTTCCTGTTGTTTGGAATATAAGGTGTTGTTATTCCAACCTGAGTGTGGCTTCATTTCTCCATCCTCTGGGCTCCCCTCAACCGTTTTTTCTCCCTAGGCTTCCTGTCCCATGTTCCTCTCCCTTCTCCAGCCTTGTATCCATTTTGCCAATCAACTTTCCAGCTCTTAGCTCCATCCCTCCCCCTCCTGTCTTCTCCTATCTTTTCAGATCTTCCCCTCCCCCTCCCCCTCCCACTTTCAAATCTCTTACTATCTCTTCTTTCAGTTAGTCCTGACGAAGGGTCTCGTCCTGAGACGTCAACTGTACTTCTTCCTATAGATGCTGCCTGGCCTGCTGTGCTCACCAGCATTTTTTGTGTGCGTTGCTCATCTTTAACTTTATGCCATCTTTTACTCACTTAGCTATTCACAGTAACAGAATTTTGACCGGGGTGCCCAAACTTTTGTATGCCACTGTAACTGCGCTAGTTACCCTCATTGGCCTAGTGGTCAATAATCTGCTTTAACTGACGAAAGGTCTCGGCCTGAAACATCGACTGTACCTCTTCCTAGAGATGCTGCCTGGCCTGCAGCAACTTTGATGTGTGTCTCTACCAAGTGATCTAAATTACAAATGTAAAACACAAAATAATCGATTGCATAGGTATTCCCCCCCCCCCATATGACATACCAAATCATCACTGGCACAGCCAATTAGACCATAATACCAAAAGATATAGGAGCAGAAGCAGGCCATTCGGCCCATCGAGTCTGCTCCCCCATTCAATCATGGGCTGATCCAATTCTTCCAGTCATCCCCACTCCCCTGCTTTCATCCCATATCCTTTCATGCCCTGGCTAATCAAGAACCTATCTATCTCGGCCTTAAATTCACCCAATGACTTGGCCTCCACAGCCGCTCATGGCAACAAATTCCACAGATTTACCACCCTCTGACTAAAGTAATTCCTCTGCATCTCTGTTCTAAAAGGACGTCCTTCAATCCTGAAGTTGTACCCTCCTGTCTTAGAATCCTTTGCCATATCTAATCTGTTCAGGCCTTTTAACATTTGGAATGCTTCTATGAGATCCCCCCTCATTCTCCTGAACTCCGGGGAATACAGCCAAGAGCTGCCAGACGTTCCTCATGTGGTAACCCTTTCATTCCTGGCATCATTCTTGTGAATCTTCTCTGAACCCTTTCCATTGTCAGTATATCCTTCCTAAAATAAGGAGCCTAAAACTACACACAATACTCCAAGTGTGGTCTCACGAGTGTCTTATAGAGCCTCAACATCACATCACACATTCTGTACCTCTAGAAATGAATGCCAACATTGCATTCGCCTTCTTCACAACTGACTCAACCTGGAGGTTAACCTTTAGGGTGTCTTGCACAAGGACTCCCAAGTCCCTTTGCATCTCTGCATTTTGAATTCTCTCTCCATCTAAATAATAGTCTGCCCATTTATTTCTTCCACCAAGGTGCATGACCATACACTTTTCAACATTGTACTTCATTTGCCACTTCTTTGCCCATTCCCCTAAACTATCTAAGTCTCTCTGCAGGTTCTCTGTTTCCTCAACACTACCCGCTCTTCCACCTATCTTTGTATCATCAGCAAGTTTAGCCACAAATCCATTAATACCGTCGTTCAAATCATTGACATACATCGTAAAAAGCAGCGGTCCTAACACCAACCCCTATGGAACTCCACTGGTAACCGGCAGCCAGCCAGAAAAGGATCCCTGTATTCCCATTCTCTGTTTTCAACCAATCAGCCAATACTCCGCCTGTGCTAGTAACTTCCCTGTAATTCCATGGGCTCTTATCGTGCTAAGCAGCCTGATGTGTGGCACTTTGTCAAAGGCCTTTTGAGAATCCAAGTACACCACGCCTACTGCATTTCCTTTGTCTACCCAGCTTGTAATTTCCTCAAAGAATTGCACTAGGGTTGTCAGGCAATATTTTCCTTTCAGGAAACCGCGCTGGCTTTGGTCTATCTTGTTATGTGCCTCCAGGTACTCTGTAATCTCATCTCTAACAATCAATTCCAACAACTTCCCAACCACTGATGTCAGGCTAACAGGTCTATAGTTTCCTTTCTGCTGCCTCCCACCCTTCTTAAATAGCGGAGTAACATTTGCAATTTTCCAGTCATCTGGTACAATGCCAGGATCTTGAAAGATCAGTGTTAATACCTCCGCAGTCTCTCCAGCTACTTCCTTCAGAACCTGAGGGGGTATTCCATGAGGTCCAGGAGATTTATTCACCCTTAGACCATTAAGCTTCCTGAGCACCTTTTCAGTCATAATTTTCACTGCACAAACTTCACTTTCCTGACAGTCTTGAATGTCTGGTTTACTGCAGACGTCTTTCACTGTGAAGATTGATGCAAGATACGCATTCAGTTCCTCTGAGAGATGCCATCCCTGCATCTCTCATTACAATATCTCCAGCATCATTTTGTATTGGTTCTATATCTACCCTCGACTCTCTTTATACGTACTTAAAAAAAGCTGTTAGTATCTTCTTTGATATTATTTGCCAGCTTCCTCTCATAATTCATCTTTTCCTTCTGAATGACCTTCTTAGTTTCCTTCTGAAAGTTTTTAAAAGCTCCCCAATCCTCCATCTTCCCACTAGCTCTAGCTTCCTTGTATGCCCTCTCTTTTGCTTTTACTTTGGCTCTGACTTCACTTGTCAGCCATGGTAGTGTCCTTCTTCCCTTTGAAAATTTCTTCTTATTTGGAATATATTTTGCACTTCTCTCACTTTTCGCAGAAACTCCAGCCATTGCTGCTGCTGCTGCTATCCCTCCTGCAAATGTCCCTTTTCAGTTCACTTTGGCCCATTCCCCTCTCAATCCATTGTAATTTCCTTTATTCCACTGAAATATCGACACATTGGATTTTATGTTTCCCTGTCAAATTTCATTGTGAACTTGATCAGGTTGTGATCACTGTTCCGTAAGGGTTCCTTAACCTTAAGCTCCCTTATCACCTCCGGATCATTGCACAACACCCAGTCAAACACAGCTGATCCCCTAGTGGGCTCAACAACAAGCTGTTCTAAAAAGCCATCCCTTAGATATTCTACAAATTCTCTCTCTTGAGGTCCAGTATTAACCTAGTTTTCCGAATCCAATTTCATGTTAAAATCCCCAGTGATTACCATGACATTGCCTTTCTGACCCGCCTTTTCTATCTCCTGCTGTAATTTGTAATCCACATGCCAGCTGCTCTTTGGAGGCCTGTATATGACTGCCATTTGGGTCCTTTTACCCTTGCTATTTCTTAACTCAACCCATAGAGACTCTACCCCTTCCAATCCTATGCCATCTCTTTCCAATGATTTAATATTATTTCTTATACACAGAGCCCACCACCCCCTCTGACTACTAACCTATCTTTCTGATAAACCAAAATATCCTTGGATTGATATTAGAAGTCACATAATTAGTTAAATGGAGATCTGCTTTTGGAGAATTGTGTGCAGTCAAGGTGTTTCAATCAATTGCAGTAAAAGTACTCCTGTATCTTGAAGGTCCGACTGCTGGTGAGTCAGTATCCTGGCAAAAACTACACTATGAAGACAAAAGAACACTCCAAGCAGCTCCAGTAAAAAGGTTTTTGAAAAGTACAAGTTAGGAGATGGATATAATAAATTTCCAAATCACTGAATATCCCTTGGAGTACAGTTAAATCAATCATCAAGAAATGGAGAGAATATGGCACAGCTGTAAATCTGCCTCAAGCAGGCCGTCCTCAAAAACTGAGTAACCATGCAAGAAAAGGACGAGTGAGGGAGGCCACCAAGAGACCTATGACAACTCTGGAGAGATTGCACGCTTCAGTGGCTGAGATGGGAGAGGCTGCACGTACAACTGTCACCCAGGTGCTTCACCAGTTGCAGCTTTATGGGAGAGTGGCAAAAAGAAAACCACTGTTGAAAAAAATCTTGCATGAAATCTCGGCCAGTTTGCCAGAAGGCATGTAGGAGACTCTGAAGTCAGCTGGAAGAAGGATCTATGGTCTGATGAAACCAAAATTGAGCATTTTGGCCTTCAGACCTATGTTTGGCGTAAGCCAAATAATGCACATCATCAAAAGCACACCATCCCTACTGTGAAGCATGGTGGTGGCTGCATCCTGCTGTGGGGATGCTTCACTGAAGTAGGCTCTGGAAGGCTTGTGAAGGTAGAGGGTAAAATTAATGCAGCAAAGTACAGGAAAATCCTGGAGGAAAACCTGATGCAGTCTGCAAGAGAATTAGGACTTGGAAGAAGTTTTGTTTTCCAGCAAGACAATGACCCCAAGCATAAAGTCAAAGCTACACAGGAATGGCTTAAAAACAACAAAGTTAATATCCTGGAGTGGCCGAGTCAGAGTCCAGATCTCAATCCAACTGAGAATTTGTGGCTGGACTTGAAAACGGCTGTTCACTCATGATCTGGTAAGAGATTGAGCAATTTCGTAAAGAAGAATGGGGAAAAATTGCGGTGCCCTGATGTGCAAAGCTGATAGAGACCTATTCACACAGACTCTGGGCTGTACTTGCTGCCAATGGTGCATCTACAAATACTGACTTGAAAGAGCTGAATAATTATGTAATCAATTATTTTGCATTTTATATTTGTAATTAATTTAGGTCATTTGGTAAAGATCTGTTATCACTTTGACATGAAAGAGTCTTTTCCTGTTAATCAGTGTCAAAAAAACCCAAATTAAATCCACTGTGATTCAGTGCCGTAAAACAATAAAACATGAAAACTTCCTGGGGGTGGGGGGTGACTACTTTTTATAGGTACTGTAACTCACACACTACACATAAAGTGCTATTACCACAAATAAATTAACAAATAATAAAATGCATTCCAGAAGATTGATATCTGGTGTAAGGTGCATTTACAGTACAAGTTATAAAAATTAAACACACAAAATGCTGGAGGAACTTAACAGGCCAGGCAGCATCTATGGAAAAGAGTAAACATTTGATGTTTCAGGTTGGGAAGGGTCATGATGAAGGGTCTCGGTCCGAAACGTTGACAGTTACACAACCTACATACTCACTTTCAAGGACTCTACAGCTCATGTTCTCAGTCTTATTTATTTTTTGACTTTTTAAATTTGTCTTGTTTTGCACATTAGTTATTTGTCAGTTTTTGTTTATGTATAGTTATTCGTGAATCCTGTTGTATTTATTTATATTTTTGTAAACACCTGCAGCCGGCAGTGACGCAGTGACATCAGTGCCGGACTCTGGAGCAAAGGTTCCCGAGTTCGAACCGAGTCGGGCCGCTCCTGGGCACGCTTTCCATGTGTGCCGGTTTGAGTGTCAAGCTTGCAACTTGGCCTCGTTTAAAAAAAAAACTGCGCTGTGAGAAGGATATGGGGGACCACTCACAGAATCTTTCCTCCAAGACAACCACTTGAAAAAAAGTGGTCGCTGAGACTCTGGCAGAGAATGGCACACAAAAAAAATACTTGCAAGAAAATGTATTTGACAGTGGTAGTTGGTAACATAGAGAGTCATAGAGCACTATAGCACAGAAACGGGCTCTTCTGCCCATCTCACCTGTGCTGTACTGTTATTCTGCTTAGTTTCGTTGACCTGCACTTGGACCATATCCTTGCATACCCCTCCCATCCATGTACCTGTTCAGATTTGTCTTAAATGTTAAAATTGAGTCTGCATCCACCACTTCTGCTGGCAGTTCTTTCCACACTGTCACCACCCTCTGAGTGAAGAAGTTTCTCCTCGTGTTCCCCTTAAACATTTCACCTTTCACCCTTAACCCATGACCTTTAGTTCTGGTCTTACCCAACCTCAGCTGAAAAAGCCTGCTTGCATTTACTGTATCTATACCCCCTCATAATTTTGTATACGTACTTTGATAATAAACTTTGCTTTGACTTTAACTGCTCCTGAGGGCTTCGATGTTTCTTCTTTTTGTATGTGTTTTAAGTAATTGATTGAATATATTGATTAAGTCTCCAGAATGATGAGCATTTAGCAGATGACAGTTGGGTTATTCATCATAGTATAGCGCGCTATAGAAGAAAAGGATTCTAAGTACATTTATTATCAAAGTATGTATGCATCATACAACCCTGAGATTTGTTTTCTCCACAGATAGTCAAGAAGCAAAGAAAGTCATGGAGTTCAAAAACAAAACATCAACACCTCCACCACCACCTCCACGCACAAAAAAATCCTACAAATGGCCACAAGAAAAATGAAAACACAGAAAATAAAACACACAATCAAAGAGTCCACATTCAATTCAGCTCAATATTTATTATCTGCCCTAATTTAAGGTCGCTAAAATAGCAACAGAAAAAAGAGTGACCTAGAACTACAGTCCAATCTACAAACCGTATGGTTTGGAAATTGCTGTTTGTCAAACCTGTTTTTCCACGGTAGATGTGGAGGAGTTGTTTTATTTTGTGGGAGAATCTGGAACTGAAGACGCATCTAAAAACAAGTTCCTGGTTTCCGGCACATGGAGTGAAATACTTTCTGAAGGTTGTGCATCTTCTGACACTCTCCTGAAACAATGGAGAAACAGCCTTTAAATGTTTTTAAGATAGATGGATTCTTCAGAAGGAAGCAGGTGAGGAAGTACAGGTTAGTGGGAATACGGGTTACTAGAATAACCAGAATAAATGAGAGCAAGGATGTAATGCTAGAGCTTTATTGGCTATTGGAGTATTGTGAACAGTTTTGAGCCCCTTATCTAAGAAAAGATGTGCTGGCATTGGAGAGGCTCCAGAGGAGGTTCGCAATGGGTTAATATGAGGTGTGTTTGATGGTTCTGGACCTGTACTTACTGGAGTTTAAAAGAATGAGGGGGAATCTCATTGATATCTATTGAATATTGAAAGATTTAGATAGAGTGGAAATGGAGAGGATGATTCCAATAGTGGTAGAGTCTAGGGCCAGAAGATACGGTTCAAATTTCAAAGTAAAATTTATCATCAGATAAAATTTATCATACAGGTCTCCACATACAACCCTGAGGTTCTTTTTCTGCAGGCATACTTAGCAAATCTATAGAACAGTAACTGTAAACGGGATCAATGAACAACAAGCTGTGCAAATGCAAATATAAATAAATAGGAATAAATAACAAGTATGAAAATGCAAGATAAAAGAGTCTTTAAATGAGTGTAGCTATCCCCTTTTGTGCAAGAGCCTGACGGTTAAGGAGTAGTAGCTGTACTTGAAACTGGTGGTGTGAGGCTGATTTATACTTCTCCGTCAAATTGACGCTGTAACCTATGCAAGTGGCCTACGTGCGTTGTGAGCATTTATACTTGTGTGTTGGTATGTCTGCGTCGTTCTGTAATTCGGGCACGTTGCGCATGCGCACACACCTGCCCATGCAAGGCTTCATGGTCATGGTAGTCTTTTTTGGGGTAAACAAGTTTAAAGTGAGCGTCTTTTTTCGTAAAAGCGAAATGTGTCCTCCATAATTTTGGAGGTCTGTAAAGCTTTATGGAAAGCATTGCAGCCAGAATTCCTTCCCTGCCCTTCAGTCGCCCAACGGGAAGCTATTGCAGCGTAGGAGGAAATGCGATGCTATCAAGCAGACCAATCTCAGTTGTTGCACTCTGCATTGCCGCGACGCGTAGTTACGTTTTGGGAGAGGTGCGCGTCAGGCTACGGCGTAGGGATCCGCGTCGGCTCTGCGTAGGGTTCACGGCGATTTGACACAGAAGTATAAATCAGCCTTTAGTCCTGAGGCACCTGTCCTTCTACCTGATGGGAGCAGAGAGGAAAAAAGCATGGCCAAGGTGGTGAGGATCTTTGGTGGATGCTGTAGCACCGTTTCATATAGATGTGCTCAATAGGTGGGAGGGTTTTATCTATGACGTTCTGGGCTGAATCTGGTACCTTTTGTAGGATTTTCCATACAAAGGTGTTGGTGTTCCCATACTAGACCATAATGCAGCCAGTCAGCACACTTATAGAAGTTTGCCAAGGTTTTTGATGACATGCTGAATATCTGCAGACTCCTGAGGAAGTAGAGGCACTGTCATGCTTTTTTGGCAATAATATTTATATGAAGAGTCTAGGACAGGTCCTCTGAGATAGTGACACCCGGGAATTTAAAGTTACTGACCCACTCCAGCTCTGATCCTCCGATCATTACTGGCTCATGGACCTCAAGTTTCCCTCTCTTGAAGTCTACAATCAGTTCCTTGGTGTTATTGACATTGAGTAAGAGGTTGTTGTTATTACACCACTCAGCCATGTTTTTACTCTCCCTGCTGGATGCTGGTTCATCACCCCCTTCCCCTTTGATCCAGCCCACAACAATGTTGTCATCAGCAAACTTGTATGTGGTGGTGGACCTGTACTTAGCCTTCTGCTCTACTCACTTTACACCTATGATCCCGTCGCTAAGTACACATCCCTTCAGTGCTCCTGTGCTGATGGAGATTGTTTTTGCCAATCCGAACTGACTGGGAAGTGAGGAAATCCAGAATCCAACTGCACAACAGGAAGGGGGTATTGAGGCCCAGGTGTTGGAGTTTACTTATTAGTTTTGAGGGGATGATTGTGTTTAAAAACTAGATGTAATTGATTAAAAAGCATCCTGATGTATGCATCTTTGCTGCCCAGATGTTCCAGGGTTGTGTGAAGATAGCATCTGCTGTAGACCTGTTGCTTCAGTAGCCGAATTGGAGCGGATCCAAGTCTCCATTCAGACAGGAGCTGATGTACTTCAGCACCATCCTCTCAAAACCTTTCATCACTGAGCATGGAAGTGCCACTGGCAGTAGTCATTTAGACAGGTTAACACGCTCTTCTGGGGCACTGGTATGATTGAAGCCTGCTTGAAGCAGGTGGGTGCCACACACTGCCGGAGCGAGAGGTTGAAGATATCCGCGAATACACCAGCCAGTTGATCATCACAGTTCTTCAGTACTCAGCCAAGTACTCCATCCGGACTGGACCTCTGGAGTAACCTCAGTATAGAAAGACTTCCCTTTAGAACAGAGCTGAGGGGAATTCCTTTAGCCAGGGGGTAGAATGGAGGAGCAGGCTTGATGGGCCAAATAGCCTAATTTTATTGCTATGTCTTCTCATCTTACAGAACGCATTTACATTTAGATGAGGCATATTTTTATTCAGCAGTGAAGCAGGTTCAAAGATTTCTTATACCTCCTAATTTGCATGTTCTAGTTGTTTCTGCTCTTTGGATAGTCATGTGGAAACCATGATTAATGACATGCCTGGCACTGTTTCCAACTAATTCACTTTGTTGCCTATTTATATTTCAAGAATATAACACTGTACAACACTTGCACAGTCTTCCTTATCCAAAGATAGTTTCACAAATGACTGAACTTGTTGCAAAGATTGCTGGATCAGTGATGTTTTTATTCAGTGGATGTTAGCATCGGTGGCAAAGCTGGCTTTAAAGTGGTTTATAGGGTGGTTAATAAGGCATATGGCATGTTTGCCTTTATTAGTGGAGGGATTGTCAAAAGTCAGGAAATTATGGTGCAGCTTTATAAAACTCTAGTTGGGCTGGATCTGGAATATTGAATACAGTTCTGGTCATCCTATTACGCTACCGGTGCCTCAGATTGAGAATCACTTCACAACTGAGGGAAGAGGGATGATTTGCCACAGTTCAGAGGTATTAGGGAGGGATGGGATGGAAGATGGGAGGTGACAGGTGGAATCAGATGAAAGGTGAATGGGAAGATGGACAGGTGGGGAATGGAGAGGTGAGATGGAAAGAGAAAATCCTGGGTGGAGAGGTGCAGCAATTTGGTCCAGTGCCCTCATGATGCTTCCATTCGAACTGAGGTTACATACCATGTTCTCACATTATTGTATGACATTAAATATCTTGCTAGTAAAATACTCATTTATGCAAAATATTGTTTTCTTAAATATGAGGACTTTTTAAAGAGCGTGGCATTATTAAGTTGGTATGAAATTTTAATTGTGGATTCATTACCAACATTTTCAGTTGCATATAGTATGTATGCTGGTAACTGAAAGAAACATTCAGAGAAAGGGACCATGATTATTGCAATAAATTATAATGAAAGCTTCCATTAAGTTCTCAATAATAGGGCTGGTGATTTGGTCATTGCAAAAAACCCCACAAGGAAATCAAAAGTTTTATCATTCATACGCATTCAAGTTTAAGTTAAATTGTGGTTTAAGCATACATGAATGCCCATGAATATACCCAAACGAAACAGTGTTTGTGTGGGGCCAAGGTACAAAACACAGTGCCAATAGGCACAGAGAACACAGCACATAAAGCACATATTATGGGAACAATAAACATACAGTCACATAAAAGCAATAATATAGCCCAAGTCTCTGAGGGTCATGTCCTATAGATGGGTGGTGCATAGGATGTTGTCGGCAAGAACAAGCCTGCAACAGTCTGATCATCACACACTAACGTAGCCCCAATCCAACGCAAACCAGCTTGTCTCCCACCAAGCAAACACTGGAGGGCAGCACCAAAAGGATAGCTCAGACCCTAACCCAGCTTTGACATCATGCCATACCTCCTCTGTTGTCTCTTCCAATGGGAGGCAGCAGGAAGTGCCCTTGCAGAATGAGGGGCTGGTCCATGCTACAATTGAGGCCAAGTGTAGGCTGAATGAAAGGTATCTGGGTAGGAAAGGTTTAGAGAGAGATTTCCCAAACATGGGCAAATGGGACTGGCTTAGATGGTTGTCGTAGTCAACATGGACTGTTTGAGGTGGAGAGCCTAATTTTATATCTTATGGTCTTATCAATTTCAAGTTTAATTGTAATTCAACCATACACATAAATACAGTCAAATGAAGCCACATTCCTCCAGGGTTCCTCCTTGTGTGGCTTTAGCCACTGGCAACACGATGTGCAATGAATCCAGCTCCACTGCCATTGAGCAACTTGCCAGTGGGACAGACCTGCAGCAGTCAACATTCACAATATCCAGTAGTCTTCCAGTCACTCAAAAGATATATTCTATTGAATGGATGGACATTCAAGATCCATGCCGAAATGTAGGCATGAAATCATTAACTTCCTCCTGGGCTTAAATCCATTCCAAAGCTATCCACATTTGGGATAAATTTGGGAAATCATCTGGAGTTCAGAGGAGTGGAAGAAATGGAAGCGTTGTGTATATTCCGAGAGTAGGATCCGAAAATGGAAGTCTAAAAGCATTGGCAGGAAGATGAATTTGAATATGTTTATCAGGAGTATCGTTCTGATCCAGGATCACTCAAAGCCAGTACCAGTTGGCAAGAAAGCACCAACATTTCCATCCTTCAGCAATGGCATAACTGTTTTGGAAAATATGAATCCAGGGGATGGGATTAATTCATTACAGCAACTTTTTAATAAACTTGGATTTTGCTCTACATGAGCTGGAGTAGGTGAATTTCTTGCATGTTTGATAAGCAGTTATATGTTAAATTTGCTTCTGGGAAACAATATATTTATCATTTGCATCACACATGTCACAGTACTGTATAAGAGTTGGGACATTATGTTGTAGTTGTGCAAGTTGTTGGCGACACTGCACTTGGAGGACTGTTGATAGCTTTGGTTGCCCTGTTGTAGGAAAGAAAGAAGTGGGTAAATTGGAAAGTGTATAGAGATGATTTATGAAAATGTTGCCAGGATGAGAAAGCTTGAGTTTTTGAGAAAGGTGGGCGAATTAGGGGATGATCTCATAGAAAGGTTTAAATAATGAGAGGCATAGATATAACCATATAACATATAACAATTACAGCACGGAAGCAGGCCATCTCGGCCCTTCTAGTCCGCGCTGAAGTCTTACCCTATCCTATTTCCACCAACCTGCACTCAGCCCATAACCCTCCATTCCTTTCCTGTCCACATATCTATCCAATTTAACTTTAAATGACAACATAGAACTTGCCTCAACCACTTCTGCTGGAAGCTCATTCCACACAGCTACCACTCTCTGAGTAAAGAAGTTCCCCCTCATGTTACCCCTAAACTTTTGTCCTCTAATTCTCAACCCATGTCCTCTTGTTTGAATCTTCCCCACTCTCAATGGAAAAAGTCTAACCACGTCAATATCAATCCCCCTCATAATTTTAAAAACCTCTATCAAGTCCCCCCTCAACCTTCTACGCTCCAAAGAATAAAGACCTAACTTGTTCAACCTTTCTCTGTAACTTAGGAGATGAAACCCAGCAACATTTTAGTAAACTTCCCCTGTACTCTCTCAATTTTATTGACATCTTTCCTATACTTCGGTGAAAATAAGATGAAGTCCGTCGTGGATAGTCCCAAGCCCAACTACGAAAGGCGAAGGGTTGGGCATGGGGCTAGCAACCCCATCTTGTAAAAATCCAGAGCTACAGAAGCACCAACAGCTGCTCAAAAGGCCTTCTCCCTGGGAGATGAAGGATACACCAAGAAGATGGCCTGTATCGCAGTAGAGGTGATGGGCTTAAGAAACAGAATAGATAGGTGGATGGTAACAGTTGTTTCCCTAGGATAACAGGGGAGTCTAAACTAGTGGGCATAGTTCATTCATGAGAGAAAAGATTTGAAAGGGACCTGAGGGGCATCTTTTCCATGCAGAAGCTGGTGAGTATATGGAACGAGCTGCCAGAGGAAGTGGTTGAGGCAGGCACAATATCATCATTTAAGAAGCACATTGATGGGCTGGGCTTGGAGGGATATGTGTTGAACACAGAAATTGGAACTAGTTGGGTTGGCATCGCGGTCAGTATGGTCTGGTTGGGATGGAGAGCCTATAGGGATGTACAGGATAAGAAGGAGGGTAACCTTATTCACCACTACTCTGAATTGATTCTACAATCTACAGACTCCACAAGACCATAAGATATAGGAGCAGAACTAGGCCATTCACCCCATCAAGTCTGCTCTGCCATTCCATCATGGCTGATCCCAGATCCCACTCAACCCTATGCACCTTGCCTTCTCACCAGATCCTTTGATGCCTTGACTGATCAGGAAACTTTCAACTTCCGTCTTAAATATACCCATGGACTTGGCCTTGACAGCAGTCTGTGGCAGAGTGTTCCACAGATACAGCACTCTCTGGCTAAAAACATTCCTCCTTACCTCCATTGTAAAAGGTCATCCCTCAATCTCGGAGCTGTGGTCTCTAATCTGGATACCCCCACCATAGGAAACATCCTCTCCACATCCATTCTATCTAGTCCTTTTAGCATTCAGTAAGTTTCAATGAGATCCCCTCCGGCATTCTTCTAATTTCCAGCTAGTACAGGCCCAAAGCTGCCAAATGCTTCTCATATGTTAACCCCATCATTCCATGAATCATCCTTGTGAGCCTCCTCTGGACTCTGTCCAATGAAAACACATCCTTTCTGAGATAAGGGGCCCAAAACTGTTGATAGTACTCCAAGTGCAGCCTGACCAGTGACTCACTTTCAATAACTCATTACAACTCATGTTCTCAGTTTTGTCTTTTGCACATTTTGGACATTGGGAACAATAACTGCTTTTGCAAACATAGTTACCCAGTAGCAGAGCACAACTGCCCAAACGTTCTTCTTCTTCTTAAACCCATTATCCCTTGCTGGTGTGTAGTCCACTGACAGCAGCTCACCAGGTTCCTCTGTTGTGGGCTGATAGAAAGTTGGTTGGTCCTGTGGCTTTCACTTTCACCATATGACCTAATCTGTCTTCTAGGCAAAGATCCTGCCCCTCCCAGGAATGAGGTCTTTAGAGCTTCTGTTGATGTTTCTGCAGCTCTGGGTTTTTGCAGGGCGGAGTTGCTAGCCCAATGCCCATTCCTCTTCCTCTCACATAATCTTAATGTGGATGCCTGATCGACATAGCACCCAGCAGCCCAAAACTACTGACCTCTAGCAATCCTGCAGCCTCAGCCTACGAGCAGCTGGATAACATAGACGTAGACATAGAATAGCTCTCCTCTACAATAACTCTGAGCACCGGTGCCCCACAAGACTGTGTACTCAGCTCCTGCTGTACTCACTGTACACCCATGATTGTGTAGCCAAATTTCCATCAAACTCAATATATAAGTTTGCTGATGACACAACAATTGTAGGCCGTATCTCGGGTAATGATGAGTTTGAGTACAGAGAGGAAATTAAGAACCTGGTGGCATGGTGCGAAGACAATAACTTATCCCTCAACGTCAGCAAGATGAAGGAACTGGTTGTTGACTTCAGAAGGAGTAGCGGACTGCACGACCCAATTTACATCGGTGGTGCGCAAGTGGAACAGGTCAAAAGTTTTAAGTTCCTCAGGGTCAATATCACAAATGTCCTGACTTGGTCCAACCAAGCAGAGTCCACTGCCAAGAAGGCCCACCAGCGCCTTTACTTCCTGAGAAAACTAAAGAAATTTGGTCTGTCCCCTAAAACCCTCGCTAGTTTTTATAGATGCACCGTAGAAAGCGTTCTTCTAGGGTGCGTCACAACCTGGTATGGAAGTTGTCCTGCACAAGACCGAAAGAAGCTGCAGAAGATCGTGAACACGGCGCAGCACATCACACAAACCAATTTTCCGTCCTTGGACTCACTTTACACCGCACACTGTTGGAGCAGTGCTGCCAGGATAATCAAGGACACGACCCACCCAGCCAACACACTTTTCGTCCCTCTTCTCTCCGGGAGAAGACTCGTACGGCCAGATTTGGGAACAGCTTCTTTCCAACCGTGATAAGACTGCTGAACGGATCCTGACCTGGATCTGGGCCATACCCTCCAAATATCCAGACCTGCCTCTCAGTTTTTTTGCACTACCTTACTTTCCATTTTCCTATTTTCTATTTATAATTTATAATTTAAGTTTTTATATTTACTATTTTTTTTACTATTTTAAATATTTTTAATATTTAATATTTGTAATCCAGGGAGCGGGAAGCGTAGAATCAAATATCGCCGTGATGATTTACGTTCTAGTATCAATTGTTTGGCGACAATGAAGTATAAAGTATAAAATATAAGTACAAGTATAGAATGGTACAGCACATTATAGGCCCTTCGGCCCACAATGTTGTGCTGACCCTCAAACTCTGCCTCCCATATAACCCCCTCCACCTTAAATTCCTCCATATACCTGTCTAGTAGTCTCTTAAACTTCACTAGTGTATCTGCCTCCACCACTGACTCAGGCAGTGCATTCCACGCACCAACCACTCTCTGAGTAAAAAACCTTCCTCTGATATCCCCCTTGAACTTCCCACCCCTTACCTTAAAGCCATGTCCTCAATGTATTGAGTAGTGGTGCCCTGGGGAAGAGGCGCTGGCTATCCACTCTGTCTATTCCTCTTAATATCTTGTACGCCTCTATCATGTCTCCTCTCATCCTCCTCCTCTCCAAAGAGTAAAGCCCTAGCTCCCTTAATCTCTGATTATAATGCACACTCTAAACCAGGCAGCATCCTGGTAAATCTCCTCTGTACCCTTTCCAATGCTTCCACATCCTTCCTATAGTGAGGTGACCAGAAATGGACACAGTACTCCAAGTGTGGCCTAACCCAGAGTTTTATAGAGCTGCATCATTACATCGCGACTCTTAAACTCTATCCCTCGACTTATGAAAGCTAACACCCCATAAGCTTTCTTAACTACCCTATCTACCTGTGAAGCAACTTTCAGGGATCTGTGGACATGTACCCCCAGATCCCTCTACTCCTCCACACTACCAAGTATCCTACCATTTACTTTGGACTCTACCTTGGAGTTTGTCCTTCCAAAGTGTACCACCTCACACTTCTCCGGGTTGAACTCCATCTGCCACTTCTCAGCCCACTTCTGCATCCTATCAATGTCTCTCTGCAATCTTTGACAATCCTCTACACTATCTACAACACCACCAACCTTTGTGTCGTCTGCAAACTTGCCAACCCACCCTTCTACCCCCACATCCAGGTCGTTAATAAAAATCATGAAGAGTAGAGGTCCCAGAACAGATCCTTGTGGGACACCACTAGTCACAATCCTCCGATCTGAATGTACTCCCTCCACCACCACCCTCTGCCTTCTGCAGGCAAGCCAATTCTGAATCCACCTGGCCAACCTTCCCTGGTTCCCATTCCTTCTGACTTTCTGAATAAGCATACCATGTGGAACCTTGTCAAATGCCTTACTAAAATCCATATAGATCACATCCACTACACTACCCTCATGGGACTGTCCATGATGGAGTTCAAACCACTTTTACTTGTACTCCATTAGCTTCATACCAACCAAGGATTTGTGCATCTCTATAGCTTTCCTACTTGATAAATAATACATGCCATCATTCATATTTCAGTGTGATCACTGATTCTTAGATCAGTTTCCATCTGTTGGATTCCAGAAATGGGCCAGGGTAAATTGGTACTGCTGGCAAGAAAGTGTGGTGATTTGTCTGAGTTCCCCTTTTGTGGGCCATTTCTCCCCAGGTCATTGGATCCAGCTTGCAGTTTGATGCTGTCTTTAAAGCAGTGTTTGGCACAGTTAGGCTTCCTAATGCCTCTTTCTTATTCACTGTAGAGAATCATGTTAGGCAACTGGTTGTCTCACTCAGGTAAGCTGTGGCCAGTTTAGCCTTTTGTTTGATGCCTCTGGGCTTGTTCTCGCTGTGGTTTAGAAGAAGGAGGGGAGATCTCATTGATACCTATCGAATATTTAAAAGCCCAGATAAAGTGGATGTGGAGAAGATGTTTCAGACAGTAGTGAGTCTAGGACCAGAGGGCATAGCCTCAGATTAGAGGGGTGTCCATTTAGAATAGAGATGAGAAGGAATTTCTTTAGTCAGACGGTGGTGAATATGTGGAATTCATTGCCACAGACGGTTGAGGAGGCCAAGTCATTGGACATTTTTAAAGCAGAGGTTGATAGGTTCTTGATTAGTCAGAGCATCAAAGTCACGGGGAGAAGGCAGGGGAATGGGGTTGAGAGGAAAAAAGTAATTAATTTATGATTGAATGGTGGAGCAGACTCGATGGGTTGAATTGCCTAATTCTGTTCTTGTGTCTCATGGTCATCTTCCTGGCCTGGTTCTCATACTTGGCACTGCTGATAGTTTGCAGTTGGTGATTTTGTCAGACCTTTTAATTTCCTGTTATAATGTGCAGGTGATACAGGCAGTATTTGAGATGGCAGCCATCAAGGAGCAGTTCCACAATGAGCATAGGAAACGAGCACAACATTGGACATAGCTCAGATTTAAAGAGCCCTGGTGAAAGGTCTCAGCCCAAATCACCGACTGTTTATTCCCCTCCACTGATGCCGCCTGACCTGATGAGTTCCTCCAGTATTTTGTGTATGTTGCTTTGGACTTACAGCATCTGTAGAATCTCTTGTATTTATGATAACATTCTTGTATCTTGTGGCCCATTAGGTTACATTTCAAATTACTACAGTGTCCAATGAATAGTCAAACCTCAACTTCCAACATTAAGCAGTGAAATAAAATGAAAGCCAGACAGTTGAATTGTATTATTGTCAGAATAGAATTAAAATTTTGATATTTAATGCAGGGAGAAGAACAAAAAGCCATTAAAATGTCCAGAATTAATTACAAAGTGTCAAGCTTGTAAGTGAATTATTTGTCATATTATGCCTTCTTAATCCCAGGTTAAGTGACTTGAAATGGACATCTTTATTGGAAAGAATGACATGATTCATATATTCCACCCTGGAGATCACACATCAAACGATGTAGGAAACTACTATTCAGCCCATCATGGTTGTCAGACCCACAGCACAGAACCAGGCCCTTCAGCTTATTTAGTGTGTGCCAAACTATTAATATGCCTGTACCCAGAGCATGGCCTTTCATACCTGTCCCATTCAGGTACAAATTTCTCTCAAGTGTTGCAATTGAACCTGTATCCGCCACCTCCACTGGCAGCTCATCCTGCACTCTCACCACCCTTTGAGTGAAGTAGTTCCCCCTCATGCTGCCCTTAAACATTTCACCTTTCAACCTTAACCCATGGCCTCTAGTTCTAGTCTCACCCAACTTCAGTAGGGATAAAATCCTGCTTACACTTACCCTATCTTTTCTCCTCATTATTTTGTATACCTCTATCAAATGTTCCCTCATTCTCCTGTGCCTTAGGGAATAAAGTCCGAAGCTGCTCAATTTTTCCCTGTAAATCAGAGCTTCAAGTTCTGCCAACATTATTGTAAATTTTCGCTGCTCTGTTTCAATCTTATTGATATCTTTCCTGTAGGTACAGTAGCTGAATAGAACTAAATACAATAGTTTGTGAGCACAGATTTTTTTTGTGAGCTCTCCAATTAGTCTTTAGCCAGTTCTGCTATAGATACTGTGTTGAATTACTCTAGGCTACAATGCAGTTAAAAAAATTATCTTTCCTCATGGTTCTTTGGCTAATTACCTTCAAACCCCCTTCTACTTATTGGCCGTCCTGCAAGTTGGAAGAGGTTTCTTATTTATTGCAAAAAAGTGTCCTCCTAAAATCTCTTGAAACGTCTGTATTCAAAGTAAAGCAATTCTGTTTCATTGGTCTCACATCGGTTCCTTAATGTTGTCATAGCTGGGGATGGTAGTGGGTACGGAGAAGGTTCACTAGAATGATTCCGGGAATGAGAGGGTTAACGTATGAAGAACGTTTGTCCGCTCTTGGACTGTATTCCTTGGAGTTTAGAAGAATGAGGGGAGACCTCATAGAAACATTTCGAATGTTGAAAGGCATGGACAGAGTGGATGTGGCAAAGTTGTTTCCCATGATGGGAGAGTCTAGTACGAGAGGGCATGACTTAAAGATTGAAGGGCGCCCATTCAGAACAGAAGTGCGAAGAAATTTTTTTAGTCAGAGGGTGGTGAATCTATGGAATTTGTTGCCACGGGCAGCAGTGGAGGCCAAGTCATTGGGTGTATTTAAGGCAGAGATTGATAGGTATCTGAGTAGCCAGGGCATCAAAGGTTATGGTGAGAAGGTGGGGGAATGGGACTAAATGGGAGAATGGATCAGCTCATGATGAAATGGCGAGCAGACTCGATGGGCCGAATGGCCGACTACTGCTCCTTTGTCTTATGGTCTTATGGTCTTACCTATTAAATGTTCCCTGTGGTGTATGTGTTAAATAGCCTCTGACAACCAAGTACAGCTCCTGGCCTTCACGTGTGGCTTAGATAGTAAACCCGGGGGAACCATTTCTACTATAGGAGAAGTGGGCAAAGGCAAGTTACTGACAACTTAAAACCAGTTGCTTCGGGCAGCTAGGGCTCATCATTCGTGGTTGGGCAGTTCACTTAAGAGAAGAAAAACTCTGATCTCAAACCTCTGCGCTTTTGTCTATACCCACTTATGGGAAGGCTTCGGGAGTAAACCCTGAGGAAAAATTTGGAGCTGGGAGTCCCTAAGGCAGTCCGACGTTGAGTTCAATGCTAGACGGCAACTCATGCAACACCGCTGGTGCCAAATTGTATCGGTTTTTGCTCTACATTTGGATTAATCAGCTACGTAGAAAGGGGGAGCTCGCTCCATGGGTAACAGCTCGCTCTCCATATCGTACTGTCCTGGCTTGCATATACGTAGACCGCTGAGACACAACATCACACTATATATATGGAATGCTCTGCCCCAGAAGGCTGCGGAGGCCAAGTCTCTGGATGCTTTCAAAAAAGAGATGGATAGAGCTCTTAAAGATAGTGGAATCAAAGGTTATGGGGATAAGGCAGGAACTGGCTACTGATAGTGGATGATCAGCCATGATCACAGTGAATGGGGATGCTGGCTCGAAGGGCTGAATGGCCTACTCCTGCACCTATTGTCTATTGTCTATTGTCTGTAACATCCATGGTCGACCCTGACCAACGGAGGGCCTCAATCTTGCAGTATGGTTGAAGTTCCTAATCCCCACTGCAGAGCTAGCCAAGATCTAGTTAGTGATTTATAGTAGCTTAGTGTAACTTCCTTGCTTTTATACCTAAAATAAGGCCCTTCATTGGTTAAGGTCAACCACGGATGTTGCGACCTAGCTGTCATATGCAAACCAGGGCCGTATGGTATGGAGAGCAAGCTGTAGCCCACCAGAATCCCCCCCTCCATGCAGTTGATGAATCCAAAGGAATTGCAGAGACTGGCACCAGCGGTGTCCCAGGAGTTGCTAGTCAGTGTTAAACTCAACATAAGATTTCCTTTGGGACTCCAGCTCCAGGTTTTTCCTTGGGGTTTACTCCCGAAGCTTTCCCCATGAGTGGGTATAGCCACAAGGCAGCAGGTGTTTGAGATCAGTTTTCCTTCTAGATGAGCTGCCTAACAGGGCTGACTAGCACCATCTGCTTTTATACTATATGCTGCTATTTATGAAACCCAGGTTAACTCACAAAATAGCTCTATCAGTTTACCAAATTGAAGCCTGAAAGCACGCACTTCCAGGCTCAAGGACAGCTTCAATCCTGCTGTTATGACTATTAAATGGCTCCCTTGTATGATGAGATGGACCATTGACCTCACAACACCAGGGCACCCCCCACCCCAGTCACAGGCCTCCAGCTGGAGAATTGACCTTTAACCATCACCCTCTACTTCCTATCATCGAGCAAATTCTAAATCCACCTCACTAGCTGTCCCTGAACCCCATGTGATCAAATCATCCTGATCAGCGTCAAAAGCCTCACTAAAGTCCATATAGACAACATCCGTTACCACCCTGCTTTCATCTGTTCACTGCCTGGGATGGTGGTAGAGGCAATTACCATTAGGGGCTTTGAAGGGATGTTTAGATAGGCACATGAATGTAAGAAAACTAGAGGTATGTGGATATTGTGTAGGCAGAAGATTAGCCATTAGGTTGCTAATTTAATTGGTTTGGTATAACATTATAGGCTGAAAGGCCTGTTCCTGTGCTGTAGTGTTGTATGTTTTTATGTTCTATCTTCTTAGATATCTCTTTGAATATCTCCAAAAGTTTCATCAGACATTACATCCCATGAATAAAACCATTCAGTTTAATATAGAACACCAGATACAGAACATGGAACAGTACAGCACAATACAGGGCCTTTGACCTATGATATTGTGTGGACCTTTTAACCTACTCCAAAGTCAATCTAACCCTTTCCTCCTACATAGCCCTCCATTTTCTATCATCCATGTGCTATCTAAGTCTCTTAAATGTCCCTAATGTATCTCCCTCACCACCATCGCTGGGAGAGCGTTCCACAAGTTACACACTCTGTCTGTGTAAAAAAAACTTACCTCTAACATGCCTTCTATACTTTACTTCAATGACCTTAAAAGTATAAATACATTTAGGTGAGATGTGAAATTGATTACTGTCCAAGTCCCATTTCAGAGAGCACAGTGATTGTACCCTTGCCTATGTTGATGAGCTGACAGATCTTGGAGTCCAAGTTCATGGCTCCCTGAAAATGGCTACACAGTCACTAGTCATTAGTCAAGGCATTGAGTTCAAAAGTCAGGAAGTTATGTTGCAGCTTTATAAAACTGTGATCACACTGCAAACACCTCATCTGGCATAAAGCACCAAGGTAAACTGAACTTTAGCTCAGTTCACAACTTTTTAAAATCATAGCAAAGGTTCTTCGTAAGGCATACCTGTAGCTCATGGTTGTTTATTAAGCGCTAAGAGGCCAAAGAGATTGGGGAAGGAGAGTTGTGAGAAAGATGATGATGGCAGGAGAAGAGAGCAGAAAAGAGAGAAAAAATGCTCTGCCCTTCTTATACCAGTTTGCTAATTCCATTGAATTTCCATAGATAGCAGACATTCGTTTCAAATTCAAAGATAAGACTCAACTTTTCCGTGGTGTAATTGTTTTATTGTTATATAACTTATCAGATAACCCTTATTCGAATAATGTGATTCCAAAAAGCCACCAGAATACAGAACTGTAACCACCAGGAAACATACTGAACAATTGCATGTATGTAGGTAATTATATAAAAATAGAAACGTATAAGGAAGTGAAACTGAAGGATAATAACAGTATGAAGTCTAATCCAACAATATCATGTTTACATACATATATCACATGTTTTTTTCCTTAAGATTAGTTTGCAAGTTGATTATGTGAACTAAGCTGAGTTGTAACATATGCAGATGTCCAGATGAACATCTTGAAGCAAGGCCCTCTTTCCTGAAAACTGTTTACAAGTATATTCTGGGCACCAGAAACACTTCATGCTGCCAGAAAGCAAACTTAATAGTCAGACCATTAGGAACCTGTTCAGAGCAGATGCTGGACCCGGTTACAAGATACTATTGATAGCATATGGCACTTGTGATTATTTCTTCTCTGACCCCATCACCTCAATGGCACAAAGGAGGCAGTATCAGGTGGTAGTTTCCAAATGAACTGTTTATTTTCCTTGAACTGAACTGAACTGAACTGAAAAAATA
The DNA here is from genome assembly GCF_030028105.1 of Mobula birostris. Lineage (NCBI taxonomy): Eukaryota > Metazoa > Chordata > Chondrichthyes > Myliobatiformes > Myliobatidae > Mobula > Mobula birostris. Next base: position 174,175,577 of record NC_092376.1, read on the forward strand.
CTATTTTTCCCAAGCAGTAAGGTTGATCAACATCTCCACCCACGAACCCACCCTCAACAAGCCCAACCAGCACTACTTTATCATTTCCTATCAGTCACCTTATGTACAGACACTCCAGTGCCCAGCCTCACTTTATGGATGTACAATCAATCTTAAGTATATACACTATCAGAAGTATTTATATTTATTATGTTTTTTTAATTATTGTGTTCTTTATCTTATTGGAGTCAGTTCAGAGTTGTGGTGAGTGAAGTTATAAAGAGCTTTGCTCCTAGTACAATGGTCATTTGAAGTGATGTTGAGTTACCTGACCAAATTTGCTTGCAGTGTTCAGGATCCCATTAATTCCAATTCCAGTGCCTCTTACATTTAGATTAGGAAGACACGCAGTCCTCTTTAACCTCAGTAATTACAGTAAGAGGACCATCTGTTCTATTTTGCTTGTGCCACCTAGCCTGTTGTGTTATCCAATTGGCCATTTTTTAATGCAAAATTTTCCTTCAAATAATTAATTTCCTTTTATTAAATCAGTTGTTTTCTTGCCTTCCCTCTGTTCTTTTGCCAATCTGCTTAAGACTATGTTTCTGGTTGGAAACAATTTATCAGAGAGTTTCAAGGCTGAAGATGCTGGTGAATGAATATCTCCTCTCCATCTTTCAGTCCAGATGAAGAGTTTTGACCTGAAATATCAAATCTCAATTTTCCTCCATGATGGATACTGCCTAACCAGCTGAGTTCCTCCAACACCTTTTGTGTTGCTGAAAACAATTTTCCTCATTTAGACCGTAAGACATGGGTACAGAGTTAGGTTAATTAGCCCATCTAGTCTATTCCACCATTCCATCATGCCTGATTTATTTTCCCTCTCAACACCATTCCTCTGCCTTCTCCCAGTAATCGTTGGCGCCCTGACTAATCAAGAACCTATCAGCCTCCACTTATTCTATAAAAACTTGATTTTGAGCACCCATATTATATCTCCCCTGAACCATTTCAGAATCAGAATAAGATCTATTGTCACTAACATATGATGTGAAATTTGGTGAGGCAGCAGTTTGGTGAAGACAGACAAGTCTATAAAATGCAAAACTAAATAGTGCAAAAGAAAGGGAATAAAAAGTCAGACTTCATGGACCATTTTGGCAGAAGGGGTTGCCACCGATGTCTGTGGAAGCAGAGGTTGATAGGTTTTTGATTAGTCAGGGTGTCAAAGGTTACGGGGAGAATGCAGGAAATGAGGTTGAGAGGGATAATAAATCAACTGTGGCGGAATGGTGGAGCAGACTCAGTGGGTCGAATGGCCTAATTCTGCTCTTTGGTCTTATGGACTTGCAGAAACTGCATGTGAAGGGTCCAAATTCAGTCGTTTCAATCTGGATAGTTATTCCAGTTCAACGAGCCACAGTGCCCAGCAACCCACCTATTTAACCCTAGCCTAATCACAGGACAATTTACAATGCCCAATTAACCTACTAACTGGTACGTCTTTGGACTTTGGAAGGAAACTGGAGCTTCTATAGGAAACCCATGCGCTCTCAGGGAGAACATACAAACTCTTTACAGACAGCACTGGAATTGAACTCAGAACTCTGACACCCCGAGCTATAGTAGCGTCACACTAACTGCTATGCTTCTGTAGATATATTCATGATGTAATTTTTGTGCTTTCTGGACATTTCAAAGCATTCTGAAATGTTTTCTGGAAAATTTTAACTGTAGAAATCTCAGCAGCCAATTTTTTGCATGACAAGTTCCCACTCAGCGAAGTAATAATGATGTCATCTGTTTTAGTGCTGTTGAAGGGATAAATATGGGTTGAGATGTTGAAGAGAAATTCCTTGCTCTTACTTGAAAAAGAGGTAGGGAATTTTTTGCTAAATTGGTTTATTATTGTCATATGTACTGTGAAAAACTTGTCTTGCATACTGATTATATGGATCAATTTATAACAATTGGGACATTGAGGTAAAGCAATAACAGAATGCAGAATAAAGTGTTATAGTTACAGAGAAAGTGTACTGGAGATAGACAAAAAAAGTGCAAGGCCATTACGAAGTTGAGATTATGAAGTTAAGAGTCCATCTTATCGTACTAGGGGACCATTCAGCAGTAGGGTAGACATTGTCCTTAAGCTTAGTGGTACACGCTTTTAGGCTTTTATATCTCCCGCCCACTGAGAAGAAAGAATGTCTGGGGTGGGTGGGATCTTTGATTATTCTGGCTGCTTTACTGAAGCAATGCAAAACTTTGGCAGAATCTGGCGGAGAGGTTGGTTTCTGTGATGTGCTAAGTTGTGTCCACAAGTCTGCAGTTTCTTGTGGTCACAGGCAGAGCAATTAGAGTCCGAGTCATAGAATACTACAATATAGAAACAGGACCTTTGGTCCATCCAGTCTGTGCCAAACTGTTAATCTGCCTAGTCCCTTCAACCTGTACCTGAACCATAACCATCCATGTACCTATCCAAATTTGTTTTAAGTGAGGAAATTGACCCCGCATCCACCACTTGCACTGGCAGCTTGTTCCACACTCTCACTGCTTTCTGAGTGAAGAAGCTCCCCTCGTGTTCCCCTTAAAACACTTCACTTTTCACCCTTAATCCATGACCTCTAGTTCTGGTCTGTGTACACCAACTGTGTGGTGAAAAAGGCACAACAGCGCCTCTTTCACCTCAGACGGTTAAGGAAGTTTGGTATGGGTTCCCAAATTCTAAGAACTACCTACAGGGGCACAATTGAGAGCACCCTGACTGGCTGCATCACTGCCTGTTATGGGAACTGTACTTCCCTCAATCACAGGACTCTGCAGAGAGTGGTGCAGACAGCCTAGCGCATCTGTAGTTGCGAACTTCCCATGATTCAGGACATTTACAAGGATAGGTGTGTAAAAAGGGTCCGTAGGATCATTGGGGACCCAAGTCACCCCAACCACAATTTATTCCAGCTGCTGCCATCCGGAAATGGTACTGCAGCATAAAAGCCAGGACCAACAGGCTCCAGGACAGCTTCTTCCACCAGGCCATCAGACTGATGAACTCACGTTGATTTGAGTGTATTTCTATATTACATTGACTGTTCTATTTATTATAAATTACTATGATTGCACATTTAGATGGAGATGTAACATAAAGATATTTACTCCTCATGTATGTGAAGGATGTAAGAAATAAAGTCAATTCAATTCAGAAGTGGTTGCATTGACTGCATCCATACTCCTCATAATTTTGTACACCTCCTTCAAATCTCCACTCAATTTTCTATGTTCTAGGGAATAAACTTCTAACCTATTCAACCCTTTCCTCTCCCTCAGGTCCTCAAATCCTGGCAACATCTTGCAAAATTTTCTCTGTACTTTTCAATCTTATTTACATCCTTCTTGTAGGTAGATGACCAAAGCTAGACACAAGACTCCAAATTAGGGCTCACCTCCCCTTTGTACCCTATCTGTTATTTATTTATTTATTAATTATTATTATTATTATATATATTTTTTTCTCTCTCCTTTTTCTCCCTCTGTTCCTCTCACTATACTCCTTGCCCATCCTCTGGGCTTCACCCCTCCCCTTTCTTTCTCCCTAGGCCTCCCCATGATTCTTTCATATCCCTTTTGCCAATCACCTGTCCAGCTCTTGGCTCCATCCCTCCCCCTCCTGTCTTCTCCTATCATTTTGGATCTCCCCCTCCCCCTCCCACTTTCAAATCTCTTACTATCTCTTCTTTCAGTTAGTCCTGACGAAAGCTCTCGGCCCGAAACATCGACTGTACCTCTTCCTATAGATGCTGCCTGGCCTGCTGTGTTCACCAGCAATTTTTATGTGTGTTGCTTGAAATTCCGGCATCTGCAGACTTCCTCATGCTCACCAATGTCTTATACAATTTCAACATATTATCCCAATTCCTGTACTCAATACATTGATTTATGAAGGCCAATGTGCCAAAACCTTTCTGTATGGTCCTCTCCACCAGTGATGCTACTTTAAAGGAATTATAGATCTGTTTTCCCAGATTCCTCTGTTCTACTGCCATCTTCAGTACTCTACTGCTCACCGTGTAAGACCTACTCTCATTGGTCCTGCCAGAGTAGACACCATCTACTGCCTTGCCTTCATCAACTTTCCTGGTAACTTCCTCAGTAAACTTTATGAAATTGGATAGACATGACTTACCACACACAAAGCCATATTGACTATCCCTACTCAGCCCCTGTCTATCTAAATACTTGTATATTCAGTTCCTTAGAATATCTTCCAATAACTTTTCCACTACTGATGTCAAGCTCAGTGGCCTATAACTTCCTGGAACCTTTCTAATTTTCTTCGGGCCTTTCTTAAACAACAAACAACATAAACTATCTTCCAAACCTTTGGCACCTGACCGTGGCTGAGGATGTTTTAAATATTTCTGTTAAGGCCCCTGCAATTTCTGCAATAGCCTCCCACAGGGTCTGAGGAAACATGTTGTTATACCCTGTGGATTTATCCACCCAAATTTTCCTCAAGATAGCGAATACTTCCTCCTCTGTAATCGGTATAGGGTCCATGGCCTCACAGCTGCATTGCTTTACATCTGTAGACTTTGTGTCCATCTCCTGAGTAAATGCAGATGCAAAAAACCCATTTAAGATCTCGCCTATCTTCTGGCTCCATGCATAGATTACCATTCTGATCTTCCAGAGGACCCATATTGTTCATTGCTATCCTTTTGCTCTTAATATATTTGTAATGTCCCTTAGGATTCTCCTTAACTCTGTCTGCTAGAGCAACCTCATGTCTTCTTTTAGCCCTCCTGATTTCCTTCTTAAGTGTTCTCTTGCATTTCCTATACTCCTCAAGTACCTTATTTGTTCCTACATGCCGATACCTGCTATGCAACTCCTTTTTCTAAATCAGGGCCTCAATATCTTTTAAAAACCAAGGTTTCCTCGTGTTTATGTTCCCTAAACCTGTTATCCTTGCATTTTATTCTAACAGGCACATACAAGCTTTGTACTCTCAAAATATCACTTTTGAAGGCCTCTCACAAACCAAGTACACCTTTGTCAGGAAACAACCTTTCTCAATCTACCGGGTCCTTTCTGATGCCATCAAAATTTGTCTTTCTGCTTAGAATCTCAACCTGAGCACCAGACCTATCCTTTTCCATGATTACTTTGAAACTATTGGCATTTTGATCACTAGATGCAAAGTGTTCCCCCTACACAAACTTCTGTCACCTGCCCTTTTTCACTCCCTCTAGTTGGGACTTCTATGTATTAAGGAAATTTTCCCAAACATATTTGACAAATTCTTTCTCATTCAGCCCTTCTACAGTATGGGAGTCCCAGTCAATATGTGGAAAGTTAAAATCATGTTCTGTCACAACATAAACAACAGGAATTCTGCAGATGCTGGAAATTCAAGCAACACACATCAAAGTTGCTGGTGAACGTAGCAGGCCAGGCAGCATCTGTAGGAAGAGGTGCAGTCGACGTTTCAGGCCGAGACCCTTCGTCAGGACTAACTGAAGGAAGAGTGAGTAAGGGATTTGAAAGTTGGAGGGGGAGGGGGAGGGGGAGGGGGAGATCCAAAATGATAGGAGAAGACAGGAGGGGGAGGGATAGAGCCAAGAGCTGGACAGGTGATTGGCAAAAGGGGATACGAGAGGATCATGGGACAGGAGGTCCGGGAAGAAAGACAAGGCGGGGGGGGGGGGAACCCAGAGGATGGGCAAGAGGTATATTCAGAGGGACAGAGGGAGAAAAAGGAGAGTGAGAGAAAGAATGTGTGCATAAAAATAAGTAACAGATGGGGTACGAGGGGGAGGTGGGGCCTTAGCCGAAGTTAGAGAAGTCGATGTTCATGCCATCAGGTTGGAGGCTACCCAGACGGAATATAAGGTGTTGTTCCTCCAACCTGAGTGTGGCTTCATCTTTACAGTAGAGGAAGCCGTGGATAGACATGTCAGAATGGGAATGGTATGTGGAATTAAAATGTGTGGCCACTGGGAGATCCTGCTTTCTCTGGCAGACAGAGCGTAGATGTTCAGCAAAGCGGTCTCCCAGTCTGCGTCGGGTCTCGCCAATATATAAAAGGCCACATCGGGAGCACCAGACGCAGTATATCACCCCAGTCGACTCACAGGTGAAGTGTTGCCTCACCTGGAAGGACTGTTTGGGGTCCTGAATGGTGGTAAGGGAGGAAGTGTAAGGGCATGTGTAGCACTTGTTCCGTTTACACGGATAAGTGCCAGGAGGGAGATCAGTGGGGAGGGATGGGGGGGACGAATGGACAAGGGAGTTGTGTAGGGAGCGATCCCTGCGGAATGCAGAGAGAGGAGGGGAGGGAAAGATGTGCTTAGTGGTGGGATCCCGTTGGAGGTGGCGGAAGTTACGGAGAATAATATGTTGGACCTGGAGGCTGGTGGGGTGGTAGGTGAGGACCAGGGGAACCCTATTCCTAGTGGGGTGGCGGGAGGATGGAGTGAGAGCAGATGTACGTGAAATGGGGGAGATGTGTTCCCCATTCTGACATCCCCATTCTGACATGTCTATCCACGGCCTCCTCTACTGTAAAGATGAAACCACACTCAGGTTGGAGGAACAACACCTTATATTCCGTCTGGGTAGCCTCCAACCTGATGGCATGAACATCAACTTCTCTAACTTCCGCTAGGCCCCACCTCCCCCTCGTACCCCATCTGTTACTTATTTTTATGCGCACATTCTTTCTCTCACTCTCCTTTTTCTCCCTCTGTCCCTCTGAATATACCTCTTGCCCATCCTCTGGGTCCCCCCCCCTTGTCTTTCTTCCCGGACCTCCTGTCCCATGATCCTCTCGTATCCCCTTTTTCCAATCACCTGACCAGCTCTTGGCTCCATCCCTCCCCCTCCTGTCTTCTCCTATCATTTTGGATCTCCCCCTCCCCCTCCAACTTTCAAATCCCTTACTGACTCTTACTTCAGTTAGTCCTGATGAAGGGTCTCGGCCTGAAACGTCGACTGCACCTCTTCCTACAGATGCTGCCTGGCCTGCTGCGTTCACCAGCAACTTTGATGTGTGTTTCTGTCACAACATTTTGTTTTTTGCAATAGTCTGTGATCTCTCTACAAATTTCCTCCTTGAAATCCTGTGGACTGTAGTATAACCTCTTTAACGTGGTAATGCCTTTCTTATTCTTCAATTCTATCCATAAAGCCTCACTAAACGAGCTGTCCAGTCTGTCTTGCCTGAGCACTGATGTGACATTTTCTCAGACTTGTAATGCCACTCCTCCCCCTTTAACCCCATCCACTCTCATCCCTTCTGGTCTATCACATCTAAAAGAACAGAATCCAGGAACAATGAAATGCCAGTCCCGCCCCTCCTGCATCCAAGACTCACTAATGGCTACAATATCATAACTCCGTGTGCAGATCTGAGCCCTAAGCTCATTCGTCTTTTTTGCAGTACTGCTTGTATTGAAATATACGCACCTCAGAACATTAGTCCCACCATGCTCAGCCTCTTGATTCTTGACTTTGTATGTAGGCTTATCAATGTCTTTCTCTACAACCATTCCACTGTGTCTTCTGGTGTTCTGGTTCCCAACTGCCTGCAACTCTAGTTCACATGCCCCATGTAGCACTAGCAACCTTCCAAAATGCCATAACAAGGTGCGCGGCATCCACACCAGGACCACTCAACTTAGAAACAGTTACTTCCCAAGCCGTCAAGCTGATCAACACCTCCACCCATTTATGCACCCCACCACCTTGACATACACATCACCTAGCGACACTTTACGTACATACAGGCAGTCTATTTTTATAAGCCACTTGTACATTGTGTTTTATTGGATTGCTGTTACAGTTATACTTATTGTGGGTTTTTTTGTTTTTTATACTTACTGTGTTTCTTTGTGCTGCATCAGATCCAGAGCAACAATTATTTTGTTCTCCTTTACACTTGTGAACTGCAAATGACACTAAACAATCTTGAATGTTGTTAAAGTTAGTTCTGAGTTGAGCTGAGTGAAGTTATCCACAACAGTTCAGGAGCCTGATGGTTGTAGGGTAGTTATGCATGTGCTCAAAATGTAATAATTATTAGTTTATTCTCGCATTGCAACTTAGATTAAAAATAAAATTAAAAACCAGACAACAATTTCTAAAACATATTATTAAACGCTAGGCCAATGGACTAACTGGGGCAGTACTGTATTTGAGGAATGAGGAACAGAGATAAAGATCTGGAGAAGTGAGAAACTAAAGCTATTTGAATGTGTAGAGAGGGCAGAGGGTGGACTTATCAAAGGGAATGTTAATGAATGGGTGGGGAACCAGATAGTCATAGTCATACTTTATTGATCCCAGGGGAAATTAGTTTTCGTTACAATTGCACCATAAATAATAAATAGTAATGAACCATAAATAGTTAAATAGTAATATGTAAATTATGCCAGTAAATTATGAAATAAATCCAGGACCAGCCTATTGGCTCAGGATGTCTGACCCTCCAAGGGAGGAGTTGTAAAATTGTAAAGATGAGAAGCCAGTTAACATCCCAAAGAGGGATTATAATACAGCCAGGTAGGAAGCTCTCCATAGGCTGTGGTCTATTCTTACCACCTCCCCACCCCCACTCCCCACATTTGCTGTTCCATCCACCAAGTTCCTACAACAGGTTGTTTGTTACTCATCTGCAGTCTCCTGTGTCTCCTACTGTTTTGTTTCTTACTGCTCACTGAGCAGGTGCAGAAAGGGCACTAGCTGGAGAGACTTGAATGTATTCCCCAGACAATTCCTCTGTACACGCCTGACTTAAGGAATTGATAAGTGTGAAACGGGCATCCGTCAGGGTCTACTACTCAGCTCGTGAGTAATCACACTGTGAGTGCCCGCAAACTAAACTCACAAAGCCCACGGAGAAATAAACCGGCCCATGGTACAGTCTGGAATAGAAGTGTTAAATTCTGCAGATGTGAAGCCTGGTTTCTCTGAAATAATTTTCTGACAATTTCCTCTTTCTTTTCCTGTGAGAATTCCTTGAATAGAATGAATGATTTTTTTCCAGCTGGTTTCTGGATCCCTTCTTAACTCTGTGATCTCTTTCAATCACAATTATTTTTCCAACCTTGTAGCTCTTAAAATATAATCTGTGAGTGAGGCCGCTGACTGTTCAGATTTAGAAACAATCTAGAAATGTAGTATCCATGGAGAGAAGTATCAACTGTTCATTCCCCTCCACAGATGCTGCCTGAGCTGCCGAGTTCCTCCAGCGTTTTGTGTGTATTGCTCAAAATTTCCAGCATCTGCAGATTCTCCCGTGTTTAGAAATGAAGTATGATGTTCCATGGCAGGAGGATGGTATTTTCTGGAGTTAATCAGAATCAAGTTTATATCACTGGCATATGTCGTGAAATATGTTTTTCTGCAGCAGCAGTACAGAGCAATACATAATAAAAAACTATAAATTACAAATGTGGTCTGATCTTCATTTGAGTCACAATAATAGACAAACACAAATCTGCCTAAACTAATAACACAAACAAGTGTACTTTTCTTGTCTTTATTGAACACATTGTTTAATCATTCACAGTCCAGGCTGGAAAAAGTTTGTGAACCCTTGTATCTTAACTGGTAGAACCTCCTGTAGCAGCAATGATCGCCATCAAACGTTTCTTATATGTAGCTGCTGATCAGACTTGCACAGCGGCGAGGAGGAGTTTTAGACCATTTCTCCAGACAAAACTGTTTCAGTTCATCAATACTTCTGGGAAACCTTGCACGAATAGCCCTCTTCAGGTCATGCCACAGCATCTCAATTAGGTTAAGGTCTGGACTCTGACTTTTGGCCATTCCAAGACATGAATTTTCTTATTTTTAAACCATTCTGTTGTTGATTTACTCTTGTGTTTTGGACCATTGTCTTGTTGTATCATCCAACTTCTATTATGTTTTCAGGTGATGGACTGCTACCCTGACATTCTCCTGTAAAATGTCTTGATACAATTTTGAATTCATTGTTCCCTCAATGATTGCAAGTTGTCTAGGCCCTGAGGCAGCAAAGCAGCCCCAAACCATGAAGCTCCTTCTACCATGCTTCACAGTTGGGATGAGGTTTTCGTGTTGGTGTGCAATGCCCCTCTTCCTCCAAGTATAGCAGTGTACATTTTTGCCAAAAGTTCAACTTTTGTCTCATCTGTCCACCGAACATTGTACTAGGATTGGTACAAAACATCCAGGTGGTCTTTTGCAAACTTGAGATGTGCAGCAATGTTGTCTTGGAGAGCAGTGGTTTCCTCCATGATGTCCTTCCATGAACGCCATTCTTGTTCAATATTTTTCTTATAGTGGACACATGAACAGAGATTTAGCAAGTTCTAGAGATTTCTACATGTCTTTTGCTGTTACCCTTGGGTTCTTTTTCACCACCTTCAGCATTGCACATTGTACTCTTGATGTGATCTTTGCAGGACACCGACTTCTAGGGAGAGTAGAAACAGTACTGAATTTCCTCCATTTGTAGACAATCTCTCTCACTGTGGACTGATGAACAATCAGGTCTTTAGAAATGCTTTTGTAGCCTTTTCTAGCTTCATGCATTTCTACAGTTCTTCTGAGGTCCTCTGAAAGTTGGTGCACATAAACGGATCCTCCTCTGTCAGTAACCTGACTTTGTCTTTTTTATAGGGCAGGGAACTTCTACAACACAAATCTCCAATCTTATATCATTGATTGAAAGACCTGACTCCAAATAGCTTTTGTAGAAGGCATTATCCTGGAGATTCACAAACTTTTTTTGAACTTCGACTGAGTTTGTTTAAATGATGTACTCAGTATTGGCAAGAAGTAGTACAATTGTGTGTTATTAGTATAGACACATTTCATTTGTCTCTATTATTGTGACTAAGATGAAGATCAGACCACATTTTATGAGTAATTAATGCAGAAAGTCAGTTTTTTTCTTTCAACTGTGTGTGTGCGCGTATACAGTATACAGAATCAGGTTTAATATCACTGGTATATGTCATTAAATTTGTTAACTTTGCAGAAGCAGTACAATGCAATATATGATAATATGTATTTAAAACATATATATATATATTTTTTTTTTTTTCGTGTCCCTTGTCTTATCCTTTCTGAAGTCTGCAATCAGCTTTTTGGTCTTACTGATGTTGAGTGCAAAGTTGTTGCTGTGGCACCACTCAACTCGCTGTTGTATCTCGCCCCTGTACACCCCCTCGTCACTATCTGAAATTCTGCCAACAACAGTTGTGTCGTAGATGGCCTTTGAACTGTCATGGAGAGAGTGGAGCAGTGGGCTAAGCACACATCCCTGAAGTGCACCAGTGTTCATTGCCAGCAAGGTGGAGATGTTATTTCCAATCTGCACAGGTTGTGTTCTACCGGTGAGGAAGTTGAGGATCCAGTTGCAGAGGGAGGTATAGAGGCCCATGTTTGGGGCTTTTCAATCAGAACTGTAGGAATGATTGTGTTAAACACTGAGCTGTAGTCAATAAACAGCATCCTGACATGGGTATTTGTATTGTCCAGGTGACCCAAGTCTGCGTGAAGAGCCAATGAGATCACATCCACTGTAGACCTATTGTGGTGAAAGGCAAACTGTAGTGGGTCTAGGTCCTTGCTGAGACAGGAGTTAATTCTAGCCATAACCAATCTCTCAAAGCACTTGATCACTGTAAGGGTGAGTGCTAGTGAATGATAGTCTCATCCTGCTCTTCTTGGGCACTGGTATGATTGACGTCCTTTTGAAGCAGGTGGGAACTTCAGGCAGATTGAAAATGTCTTTGAACGCACCCACCAATTGAGCGGTGTGTTTTCAGAGCTTTACCAGTTACTCCATTGGGGCCTGTTGCCTTAACATTGGCCTCTGAGGCAGAGATCACAGGGTCACCAGGTGCTGCAGAGATCCTCGTAGTTCTAGTTTTATTCTCTCTTTCAAAGTGTGCATAAAAGGAGTTGAGCTCATCTGGAAGTGAAACATCACTACTATTCATGATGTTAGGTTTTGTTTTGTCGGGACTGATGGCCTGCAAACCCTGCCAGAGTTGACGTGCAATCCATTCTACCTCCAACCGTTCAGAATTGTTCCTTTGCTCTAGAGATAGCCCTTGATAAGTTGTACCTAGTTTTCTTGTATAGTCCTGGGTCACCAGACTTGAATGCCACAGATCTAGCCCTCAGCGGACTACAAATCTCCTGTTTCATCCATGGCTTTTGATTTGGATATGTACAGTATGTTCTCACAGGCACACACTCATCCACAGTGGTTTTAGTGAAGTCAATAATGGCTGTGGCATACTCATTCAGACTCAAAGATCAATCCCTGAATACAGTCCAGTCCACTGACTCTGTAAGTGCTCGTGCACCTCCCTTGTCCATACCTTCTTGGTCCTCACTATTCACAAACAAGAGAAAATCTGCAGATGCTGGAAATCCGAGCAACACACACAAAATGCTGGAGGAACTCAGCAGGCCAGGCAGCATCTATGGAAAAAGTACAGTCGATGTTTCAGGCCGAAAACCTTTGGCAGGACTGGAAAAAAAGCGGAGAAGTACGGTAGATTTGAAAGGTGGGGGGAGGGCAGAAAGAAACACCAGGCGATAGGTGAAACTTGGAGTAGGAAGGATGAAGCAAAGAGCTAGGAAGTTGATTGGTGAAAGAGACAGAAGGCAGGTCATGGAAGAAAGAAAAAAAAGGGGGGGTGGGGAGCACCAGAGGGAGGCTATGGGTGGGCAAAGAGATAACATGAGAGCGGGTCAAGGGATCGCCCAGTGGTTACCCATTTTAATTCCACTTCCCATTCCCATTCTGTTATGTCCATCCATGGCCTCCTCCACTATCGGAATTAGGCCACACTTAGGTTGGAGGAACAACACCTTATATTCTGTTTGGGTAGGCTCCAACCTGATGGCATGAACATCGATTTCTCAAACTTCCAGTAATGCCTCCCACACTTCACCACTTCCCATCCCCTTGTCCCTCTCTCAAGTTATATGTTCCAGGTTGGGTGAGCAGGACTGGGACATCACTACAACGTTTGTAGACCGTAATGGGTTGATCATAAAACATAGTCTACCTCCTCTGCTCCTCTCCTCAATTAAATAAGTAGTGTAAAAAGAGAGCAAAATATTGAGTAGCTTTGATAGAAATCTGTTGGCGGAGAGGAAGAAGTTGCTGCTGAAACATTGAGTGTGTACCTTCAGGTTCCTGAGGCTTCTTTCTTATGGTAACAATGAGAAGAGGGCATGTCCTGGTTGGTGGGAGTCCTTCATGACGGATGCCACCTTTATGAGGCATCGCCTCTTAAGGTGTCCTCGATGATGGGGCTCGTGTGATTCTGCACCTCTGTAAGGTACTCATTGTTTGGCTATTCCTCTCAATATGATTTTAAGAAGGTGTTTAAGGCCCTGAGCTGTTCACTCTATATATCATAAAAGCAAAAATAATCTGCTTTTCATGTGAGTGGGATGGACTGGGAAAAAAGATGAGATGTCAGAACAAGAGGATGGGGAGAGGGCAGAAAGACAGACAAGGTGGTATGTGATAGGGGTGGTATGAAACCAGGGGTGGGGTGGGGGAGGGGGCAGGATGAGATAAAGAGCTGGGAAGTTGATTGGTGAAAGAGATAAAGGCTGGAGAAGGGAGTATCCGATAGAAGCGGGTAGAAGACCATGGAAGAAAGGGAAGGGGTAGGAGCACCAGAGGGAGATGATAGGTAGGTAAGGAGGTTAAGTGAGAGAGGGAAATGAGAATGGAAATATTGAAGAGGGGACAATTTCGGAAGGTTCGAGAAATCGATGTTAATACCATCAGGTTGGAGGCTACCCAAATGGAATATGAGATGTTGCTTCTCCAACCTGAGAGTAGCCTCTTCGCAGCATTAGATGGAGGCCATGAACTGACATGTCAGAATGGGAAGTAGAATTGAAATGGGTAGCCACCGAGAGACAGTAGCGGACAGCACTTAGGTGCTCAGTGAAGTGGTCTCTCAATCTACATCGGGTTTCACTGATATACAGGAGGCCCCACCGGGAGCAAGGGATACAGTAGATGACCCTAGCAGACCCACAGGTGAGGTGTTGCCTCACCTGGAAGGACTGTTTGGGGCCCTGATTGATAGTGAAGGAAGAGGTGTAGGGAATTGGAATGGCACTAGTTCTGTTGCAAGGATAAGTACCAGGAAGGAGACCTGTGGGGAGGGGCAAATAGACAAGGGAGTAATCCCTGTGGAAAGTGGGGGTGAGGGAAGGATGGGCTTGGTGGTAGGATCCCTTAGAGATGGCAGAAGTTATGGAGAATTTTGTGCTGGATGCGGAGGCTAATGGGTGGTAGGTGAGGACAAGAGCAATCCTGTCCCTCTTGGGATGGTGAGAGGATGGGATGAGGCAGACGTGCATGAAATGGAAGAGATGTGAGTGAGGGCAGCATTGATGGTGGAGGAAGGGAGGCCCCTTTCTTTGAAGAAGGAGGACACTTCATTAGTTCTGAAATAAAAATGATGAGATTTTGTCTGCCAGAAAAAGTGAGATTTCCCTGTGGCCACCCATTTCAATTCTTCTTCCCATTCCCATTCCGACATATCAGTCCATACTCAGGTTGGAGGATCAAATACCATCTCTAAATTTGCTGATGATACAACCATTGTTGGTAGAATCTCAGGTGGTGATGGGAGGGCGTACAGGAGTGAGATATGCCAACTAGTGGAGTGGTGCCGCAGCAACAACCTGGCACTCAACGTCAGTAAGACAGAAGAGCTGATTGTGGACTTCAGGAAGGGTAAGACAAAGGAACACATACCAATCCTCATAGAGGGATCAGAAGTGGAGAGAGTGATTAGTTTCAAGTTCCTGGGTGTCAAAATCTCAGGATCTAACCTGGTCCCAACATATGGATGTAGTTATGAAGAAGGCAAGACAGCAGCTGTACTTTATTAGGAGTTTGAAGAGATTTGGCATGTCAACAGATACACTCAAAAACTTCTATACATGTACCGTGGAGAACATTCTGACAGGCTGCATCACTGTCTGGTATGGAGGGGCCACTGCACAGGACCGAAAGAAGCTGCGGAAGGTTGTAAATCTAGTCAGCTTCATCTTGAGCACTAGCTTACAAAGTACCCAGGACATCTTCAGGGAGCAGTGTCACAGAAAAGCAGTGTCCATTATTAAGGACCTCCAGCACTCAGGGCATGCCATTTTCTCACTGTTACCATCAGGTAGGAGATACAGAAGCCTGAAGGCACACACTCAGCGATTCAGGAACAGCTTCTTCCCCTCTGCCATCCGATTCCTAAGTGGACATTGAAGCTTTGGACACTACTTCATTTTTTTCTGTTTGCACATTTTAAAAAATCTATTCAATATATGTATTTGATTTACTTGTTTATTTATTATTATGTTTTATTTTATTATTATTATTTCCCTCTGCTAAATTATGTATTGCATTGAACTGCTGCTGCTAAGTTAACAAATTTCACATCACATGCTGGTGATAATAAACCTGATTCTGGTTCTGACCTGTATTCCGTCTGGATAGCCTCCAACCTTTGGCATGAGCACCGATTTCTCGAACTTCCGGTAATGACCCCCTCCCAACTTCCCTTCACCATTCCCCATCCCACTTTTCCCTTTCTCAGCTTATCTCCTTACCCGCCCATCACCTCTTTCTGGTGCTCCTCCCCCTTCCCTTTCTTCAATGGTTTTCTACCCTCTCCTATCAGATTCCCCCTTGTCCCCCCTCACAGTTTCACCTATCACCTACCATCTGGTACTTCTTCCTCCCCTTCCCCTACCTTCTAACTCTGACTTCACATATTTTTTTTTCCAATCCTGATAAAGGGTCTTGGCCTGAATGGGAGTGGGACAACAGTCCGTGAGCAGGGTGGGTGGGATCCTTCATGATGTCACTGGCCCTTTCCCGGTTCCTTTCTGTATAGATGTCCAGATGGTGGGTAAGCTGGTGCAGGTGATGTGTTGGGCAGTTTTGACTACTTGTTGTTGAGCATTCCTATCCAGCCCAGTGCAGTTTCTGTACCAAGCAGTGATGCAGTTTGTTCAGATGCTCTGTACTGTGCATCTGCATAGTCCAGCTTTCTTCAGCCTCATCGGAAAGTTGAGGCATTAATGAGCCTTCTTGATTGTGTAAGGTGTGTTCTGGGACTATGGGAGGTTGTGCGAGATGAGCACTCCCAGGAGCTTGAAGCTGCTTCACTGCTGTGCCGCTGATGTAAGTTGGGGTGTGAGTTCTTCTGAAGTCGATAACCATCTCTTGTTTTGTTGACATTGAGGAAGAGGTTATTTGCTTGTCACCAGACGTCGAGCACTTCCACCTCCTCTCTGTAGGCTGTCTCATCTTAGTTAGTGATGACCCCCACCACTGTTGTGTCACTGGCAAACTTGATGTGATTGCTCAGGTGTTTGGCTGTGCAGTCATGTGTGAGCAGAGTGTACAGCAATGGTCTTAGCACACAGCTCTGAGGGGCACCTGGGGAGGGAGGAGTGATTGTACATCCTGATTATCTGAGGTCTGTTGGTTAGGAAGTCTAACACCCAGTTGAATAGTGATGTATTTAGATTGGGGAGTAGGATTTTTTTTCACCAAGTTCTGTGTTGAATGCTGAACTGAAGCAGCATTCTGACACCAGTGTCCTTCGATTCTAGATGTGTCGGGGCCAAGTGCCTGACGGATGCTATGGCATCTGTTGTGGTGTGATTCTGTTGGTAAGCATATTGGTGAGTGTCCAGTGGAGTTTTTGATATGTGCCATTACCAGCAATTCAGAGAATTTCATGATGATTGGTGTCAGTGCCACTGGGCAGTAGTCATTTAGTTCTGAAGGTGTAGAGTTCCTTGGTACAGGGCTGATGGTGGCTGATTTGAAGCATGTGAATATAGCAGCAAAATAAAGAATTATATAAAAATAAAGTTAGAAGTACGGATATGCAACGTTAGAGCAAACTAATAATAGTTACATTTGGAACAGGTGCACAATTAACCAGAATTTGTGACTCTGTGGCAGTGTAATAATTATGTCACAGGATCAATAATCCATAAAATGTGAATTCAGACTGGATTGTTGCAGTTTGAGGGTTTAATGTTGTTGAAAAGTATCTCAAGGTTTAAAGAATACTGAAGATTAAGAGGTGAACTAATCAAAGGATTGAAGGCTCTAGAAGAGAGATTGGTAGAGGATCTTCAATCTTCCCTCTATTTAGATAGAGGAAATTTACATTCATGCAGGGCCACAGGATTAGATAACAAATTTAATTCCATTGCCAAATAAGCACATGTTTTGTTCAAGGTTATATAAGGCACCAGTCTCTCTGAAACCCGGAAAGTCATTTCCTTCTGGTTCCATCCAAGAAAGCAATCATTACTCAGTATTTCTCTGTTCTATAATAAAATGTGATTTTCCATTATTTCTTCACCACATATCACTGACGCAGAGCAATGGCCATTGGTCTCAGGACTGAAGGAACAACAGGGTAAATCTTTTCACAATACAATCATGGATCTACCATTTATTTGTAAAGAAGGATGCTGGCAATAATGTTTGAAATACAAGCCAGTTTTGGGAGGAAGAGTACTGGAAATAAGCATTGATTAAAAATTCAAGATAGTGTAATGTCATTTCCAGTACACAAGTGTAAAGGAGAACAAAATAATTGTTACCCTGGATCCAATTCAGCACAAAAAAAAACACAGTACAGCAATGACTTCAATAAAAATGAAAAACACAAAAAATATAAATACATAAGGTAGTTTATATATATAATATATATATATAGAGAGAGAGAGACATTAATTGCATCGTAAAGCTGCAGGGTACAAGGGTGTCTGTACATAAGGTGACAGACAGGAAATGATAAAGTAGTGGTGATTGGGGGTGTGGAGGGGTGGGTTAGTGGGTGGAGGTGTTGATCAGCCTTACTGCTTAGGGAAAATAATATAATTAAGTGGTGTGTGATTTTTTTCTTCTGTGTCAACTTTTATGTTGTAATCCAATAGTAAAGTAGGGAAAAATGTAAATGTTTAACTGCTGACCTGTGTCGTTTTACTTTGCTTAACCGCATCCAGCAGAAGCATCAACTGTCGCACCAGTTATTGCCTGCTGTTTGCTGGGAGCTGTTGCTACTATTGCATCTCTTTCTGGAACAAAGTATGGTCTGACCCTCGAACCTTGGTGTCTTGAGCTGCTTGCTGCTTACGGCAGCTTCCATATAGAGTACATGACAGAAACAGGCCCCTTGACCCATCTGGTATATTGTTGCCATTTTACGCGCGGTCTTGCTTCTGGGCCCAAGCCGTCACTCTGAGAAACCGTATGAATGAACTCTCAGTGAATATAGATATGGTGCACTGAAGGGCCCATGTCTGTGGTGTGTGACTCCATGGAATTTATTATAGTTTAGCTCAAATGCAGTTATATCTCTTCTTTAATTGAACTTTTGGGAGAGGACATTACAGCACAGTGCAAGCCCTCCAGCCCACAATGCTCAAGTTCAAAGTAAATTTATTATCAAAGTACATATATGTCACCATATACAGCTCTGAGATTTGTTTTCTTGTGGGCATGCTTATCAAATCTATAGAATAATAGCCATAACAGAATCAATGATAGACTGTCCAACTGGGACATTCAACCAGTGTGCAGAAGACAACGAACTATGCCAATGTAAATGTAAAAATCATAGAAAGAAAGAAAGAAAGCAAGCAAGCAAGCAAGCAAGCAAGCAAGCAATAGATATCAAGAACATGAAATGAAGAGTCCTTGACATTGAATCCATTGGTTGTGGCAACATTTCAATGATGGGGCGAGTGAAGTTGTCCCCTTTGGTTCAGGAGCCTGATGGATGAGGGGTAATAATTGTTCTTGAACCTGGTGATCTGAGTCCTCAGCCTCATGTACCTTCTTTCTGCTGGCAGCAGTGAGAAGAGAGCGTGTCCTGGGTGGTGGGAGTGCCTAATGATAAATGCTGCTTTCCTGCGATAGCGTTTCATATCGATGTGCTCAATGGTGGGGAGGGTTTTACCCATGATGGATTGGGCTATATTCATTACTTTTTGTTGGATTTGCCGTTCGAGGATATTGGTGTTTCCATGCCAGGCTGTGGTGCAGCCTATTTTTTAACCTACTTCAAGTTCAATCTAACCCTTCCCTCCCACATAGCCTCCATTTTTCCTTCAACGATGTAAGAGTCTCTAAAACGTCCCTAACGTATCTGTCTGCACCCACCACTCTATGTATAAATCCTACTTCTGACACTCCTTCCCTATACTCTCCTTAAATCACCTTAAAATTATGCCCACTTATATTAGCCATTTCTGCCCTGAGCACATGTATCTGGCTGTCCACTTCATCTTTGCCTCTTATCATTTTGTACATCTCTATCAAGTCACCTCTCATTCTCCTTTTACATAGGGCATGAAGTCCAGACATCCCACCTCTCCCGGAAGTTCTGGGAGCCTCCTGCATATCGATAGTGGCTCCCTGACACCTGGAAATTATATACAATATCCTGGAAATAGATTTTTTTGAGGGGGAGAGGGAGAGGGAGAGCAAGCATCCTGTTTGGTCTTTCTTCATGCTAAGAGTGGTCCCCAACCATCTTGAGGAAACAATATCATTTGGCAATATGAGTCAGCTGCACCTTTCCTCATTCCCTGTCACGCACTGTTGAATTTTAACGCACGCGAGGTCATCAGTGACCCAAGACGTGCAAAGGAATGGGTCCATGACCCATTTGTGAATGTCCCCGGTGAATCATCCATGTCAGCGCGGGAAGGAGATCAAATCCTCGAGCTTGCAAATGACGACGGGCTGAAAAGTATGGTTTGACCTAACATCTCTGCTGGCATTCTGGATCAAAGTCAAGGCTGAATATCCTGAGATAGCCACGAAAGCACTGAAAGTGTTGCTTCCATTTCCAACATATTTCTGCGAAGCGGAGTTTTCTGTGATGAATGCAACGAAAACTAAATTGCGGAATAGACTGGACATAAGGAACCCCCTTCGAGTATCGCTGTCTCCCATCACCCCTCGATAGGATCGTGTTGTTGCAGGAAAACAAGCCCAGGGCTCCCACTGATTCAGCGATATTGGTGTGTTGCAATGATTTTATATATTCATACGAGGAAAATATACGCTTTGTGTTTAATATCCAAACGTTACTTAAAATGTTATGATGCCATTGACTTATAAGTGACTTATAATTCAGTGGTCCCCAACCTCCGAGCTGCGAAGAATACAGCGGTAGCCAGAACGCACCCAGCACATCTTTTTTCTTAAGGATGTGCTGGGTTCGTTCTGGCCACCGCTGTACCCCTGCATTCTTCGCGGCCCGGAGGTTTGGGACCACTGTTATAATTGACTTATCACTATATTCATGTGAGGAAAATATGCGCTGTGGGTTTAATATTAAATTCGTTAGATAAACCCCTTTAGAAATGAAATTGAGTGTATTAGCTACTTACAAGTGACTTATAGTTGATGTATCACCTATATTGTGGTCGCGCTTAACACCCCCCCCCCCGCCCCCAACCCCACCCCAGCCCCGAGGTCGGCCGGTCCGCAAGAATACTAAACCGGTTCACGGTGCAAAACAGGTTAGGGACCTGGATTTAAACTAGCTGGCTAGCTGCCAAGGTGCTATGCTATTGATGTCCTACGTGATGAGGCCAAACTCTGTAGACTCGCTTAAAGTTGTAATAGAATAAACATGATAATATAATATAAGTACATATTTTAATGTCACATTTGCTGCATATACCCAACTTGGTTTACAGATTAGGCAAAATAACTAAACAAAGTATTACATACACCCTTGGAGGTTGACGGGGTGGGGGGGATATGGGGTTGCAGGAGGCGGGGGTGCTACCTCCCTGAAATGGTGGTACTACCTCCCTGAAATGAGCTTTTGCAGGGTGGGATGTCTGGAAATCTGAAAATTTGATAACTTTCATAGGATTCTCAGTGTGGTTTTAAAATCAATTACCTGCTTCCAAAGTAATATCAGAAGCTCAGCTGCTAACCCGTGTATTGCAAACTGCTATAAACCGCAGTGAAGAGTTAATTGTTCCTGTGCTGTTCTTTGAGAGATATATTTTGCCCTAGAACGGGGGTTCTCAACCTGGGATCCACATATTTCTTGGTTATTGGCAGGGACCCATGGCATATAAAAGATTAGGAACCTCTGCCCTAGAACTACCTTGGACAATGGTACCATTGGATCTTAAAGATTAGCTTTATTTGTCACATGTACATCAAAACAAGATTGACCAAATGTAATATTTTAGTAGCCTAAGCCTTGTTGTCATAGAAATGTGTCTGTTGGTAAACATGGGTTTCAATTTTTGGAAGTTGGTTTTGGCAATGGCAATTCTTCTTTTTATTTCTACTTTACTTCTAGCATCTTGTGACGTTTAGTTTAGATTTGATTAGATTATTAGGACACTCAGTCCTCATTTATTGTCACTTAGAAATGCATGCATTAAAAAATGATACAATGTTCCTCCAGTATGATATCACAGAAACACAAGACAGACTAAGACTAAAGCCACAAAAACCACAGTATTATAACATATAGTTACAACAGTGCAAAGCAATACCGTAATTTGATAAGAGCAGACCATGGGCACGGTAAAAAAAAGTCTCAAAGTCCTGATAGCCCCAACATCTCACGCAGACGGTAGAAGGGAGAAACTCTCCCTGCCATGAGCTTCCAGCGCCACAAACTTGCCGATGCAGCATCCTGGAAGCACCCGACCACAGTTCGACTCTGAGTCCGTCCGAAAACTTCGAGCCTCCGACCAGCCCTCCAACACCGAGCATCATCTCTGCCAAGTGCTTCGACCCCAGCCCCGGCCGCCAAGCAACAGGCAAAGCCGAAGATTCGGGGCCTTCCCCTCCGGAGATTTCGGATCACACAGTAGCGGTGGCAGCGAAACAGGCATTTCAGAAGTTTCACCAGATGTTCCTCCGTGCTCTCACGTCCGTCCCCATCAAATCAGAATTGTGCACGGCCTCCTACTTGACAGATAATAGATATTCATCACTGGAGAGGCCGCGTGCGCTTTGTTGCGCCGTCATCTTCTCCTCCCGACTGCAAGAATTTGAAATAATTTTTTATGTTGCACTTTGTTGAATGCTTTAGTGAATTCAATAAAACATAAAAAGACATCATTTTGGTATTCAATTGTCCTTTCTGAAAGCATTCGTAGTATGAAAATTGCGATCCTTGTTCCTCTATCCTCAATAAACCCATATTGCAGTTTAGAAGTTTCTGGACTTAACTTGTTTTTAATTCGACTCGGAACAATTCTCATCAAAATCTTTATTATGTGACTCAAAAGACTGATTGTTCTATAATTTTTGCAGTTAATAGTTCCAGGAATTTTTGGCAGAGTTATAAATACTGATTTCAAGAGATTGTCAGGCAATACACCAGACTCATATATGCCATTAAACAGTTCAAAAAGAATATCTATGCCTAGATCTTCTAGGGCTTGTATCATTTCCACTGATGTTTCATCAGGTCCAGTGGCTTTAGCATGTTTCATGCTTTTCATTGCTTACCATTTTTACCAACGGACATCTCTATGACAACAAGGCTTAGGCTACTAAAATGTTACATCTGGTCAATCTTGCTGTATGCTTCCGAAACATGGACTATAACACCAGAACTCCAAAGAAACTTAGAAGCAACAGATATGTGGTTTCTTAGAAGAATGCTGAAAATATCATATAGAGATAGGGTAACTAATGAGACAGTACTCCAACATGCCCATACAAAAAGATCTTTAATGAGAACATTAAATGAGAGGAAACTTAATTTCCTGGGCCATGTCATCAGAAAGGGAGAAGTAGAATGCCTTACATTACAAGGCAGTATGCCTGGGAAATGCGGAAGAGGAAGGCAAAGAAGAAAATAGATGGACACTGTGAAAGAACTAACAAATCTAAATGTGCGAGATATCATTGACGCTGCGAGGGATTGTTCAATGTGGAGAGCCATGATCACCCAAGCGTGTAGCACGCAAGGCACATGAAGAAGAAGAAGAAGACGTCAAAACATAGAGTAAAACGCATCGTTTGCAATGATTGTGCTGGGGGCAACCCGCAAGTGTTGCCATACTCCAGCGCCAACACAGCATGCCCACAACTTATTAACCCTAACCAGAAACTGGAGCACCCGGAGCAAACACACACGGTCATGGGGAGGCTGTACAAAGTCCTTACAGAGAGTGGGAGGAATTGATCTTAAATTTTATAGATACTGCTGTAAAGTGTTGTGCTAACCACTCTAGACAGAGAAGGAGTTAGAGGATCTTCTCTGTCCTCTCCACTTCTCTGACCAGCACCTTTTCCTCAGGGAGGAAATGCTGAATACAAGGAGACATAATTTTAAGGTGAGTGGAGGAAAGTATAGGAGGATGTCAGAGATAGTATTTTTTACACAGGGAGAGGTTGATGTGTGGAACACACTGCCAGGTTCGGTGGTAGAGACAGATAAATTAGGGACATTTAAGGAACTCTTAGATAGGCAGATGAATGATAGAAAAATAGAAGGTTATGGGGAGGGAAGGGCTTGGTTGATCTTAGAGTAGGTCAGAAGGTTGGCACAACTTCGTAGGCTGATGGGGCTGTACTGTTCTATGTTCACTCCTGACCTACTGCCATCAAATTCACAATTCTTGTACATTTGATTTGACAAGATGATATATTTCACTGTATGTTTCAATGTACATATACCAAATAATGATAATCTTGATCTGACTGCTGAGAGGCTGTTCTTGCCAAAAACATCCATGCACCATCAATCAACAGGACATCACACGATATTCAGGGACTTGAGTGATATATTATTATTTGTGTGACTGTATATTTGCTGCTACCTTATAGATGTTATATGTGGCTTTACTGTGTATGAAGGTTGGTATTGTGTTTTGCACTTAGGCCAGACATCCCACCCTGCAAAAACTCATTTCAGGGAGGTAGCACCCCCACCCCCCGCAACCCCATATACCCCCTCCCGTTGACCTCCAAGGGTGTATGTAATACTTTGTTTAGTGATTTTGTCTAATCTGTAAACCAAGTTGGGTATATGCAGAAAATATGACATTAAAATATGTACTTATATTATATTATCATGTTTATTCTATTACAACTTTAAGCAAGTCTACAGGGAGTTTGGCTTCATCACGTAGGACATCAATAGAGTAACTCCTCAGCAGCCAGCCAGCTAGTTTAAATAACGCTAGCTATGCTAATGAACGAATGACGCCTGTTAAACTCACCTGAACATGTCTTTTACGTTTTAACCCACCATGGGCAATAGAAAAGTCACTGTTGCAAACAGTGCAGCGAGCAACACTGTCATTATTTTTGAGGTTGACTGTAAAGCCCGCCCACAGAGAAAACTGATAAGTCTACTTAGCAGGGGTCCCCAACCTTTTTTGCACTGCAGACGGGTTTAATATTGACAATATCCTTGCGGACCGGCTGACGGGAGTGGGGGGTGTTAATCACGACCGGAATATAGATGATAAGTCAATTATAAGTCACTTATAAGTGGCTAATACACTTAATTTCATTTCTAAAAGGGTTTATCTAATGAATTTAATATTAAACCCACAGCGCATATTTTCCTCGCATGAATATAGTGATAAGTCAATTATAAGTCACTTATAAGTCAATAGCATCATAACATTTTAAGTAACATTTGGATATTAAACACACGGCACATATTTTCCCCGTATGAACATAAAAAATCATTGCAACACACCAGTATCGCTGAATCAGTGGGAGCCCTGGGCTTGTTTCCCTGCAACCAGACGGTCCCATGGAAGGGTGATGGCAGACAGCGATACTCGAAGGGGGTTCCTTATGTCCAGTCTATTCCGCAATTTAGTTTTCGTTGCATTCATTGCAGAAAACCCCACTTTGCAGAGATATGATGTTGGAAATGGAAGCAATGTTTTCAGTGCTTCCGTGGCTATCTCAGGATATTCAGCCTTGACCCTGATCCAGAGTGCCGGCAAAGATGTTATGTCAAAGATACTTTTCAGCCCACTGTCATTTGCAAGCTCGAGGAGTTGATCTTCTTCCCGCGCTGACATGGATGACTCAAGTTCAGCAGTGCGTGTGTTCAAGTTCAACAGTGCGTGACAGGGAATGAGGAAAGGTGCAGCTGACTCATAACGTTTCATATCGCCAAATCGTATTGTTTCCTCACGGCCTGGTGGTTGGGGACCGCTCTTAGCACAAAGAGAGGCCAGTCAGGATGCTCCCTCTCCCTCTCCTTCTCCCTCTCCCTCTCCCTCTCAAAAAAAATTGATTTCTGGGATATTGTATATAATTTCTGGGCGTCAGAGAGCCATTATCCATATGTGGGAGACTCCCGGAACTTCTGGGAGAGGTGGGATGTCTGACTTAGGCCCTGGAGAAATGCTGCTTCTTTTGGCTGTGTTCATGAGTATTCATGTATGGTTGAATGACAACTAAACTTGAACTTGGAAAAACCCTAGTTTTACCTTGAACTATATTTCTCTCGCTAATGTTATTATGTCTGTTTTGTGGTTTAAGTTATTTATAATTTATGTTAATTTAAGTTGATGTATTTTATACAATATCTGTAATGCACTGTACTGCTGCTGTTAAAAACTAATTTACAGAGCATTGCTCCCCTGCGAGAGAGCTGGCAGGGCTCTAGTCTGCACCTTGTGTTAAAGAGATTTCTGCCAACAGATCAGGGCAGTGTTGGTCCTGCAGCGGAGAGGACCTGGGTTGTGTTTCTCTCCTGGGTGGATTCAAACCCACACTTGAAGGCATGTGAGTGTGCCCATGTGAGTCGTAACTGGCAGCTGAATTTAGAAAACTATTTGATTTTGTTTGTATTTTATAAGCTTCCCTTCTTGCCATATTGAATTCCTGTAAAAGAAAACATAGGGTGTCTTAAATTAATTTGTAAATATTGAACTGTCTGTCAGATTTGAGTCTTTACATGATACTGGAATGTTTCTTGTAGTAGCAAGTCGACATTAATAAATGGATTTCTGGAGCCAGACTGACAGGAAAATTATTGAACATGTGCTCAGGTTACAAGGGTGTTTAGTTCTGTCTGCTCTGAAATCCTTAAGTAAGATGAACAATGTGTTTACAGAGCTCTTTTGAAGCTGTCATCAGCACTACATCATAAATCAATGGTTAGACCTCAGATGGAGCTTTGAGGTCTATACCAGGCTTTTAGGGAGGAAAGTCAATGCCTTGGGGAAGGTGAAGAGGAAGTTCACTGGAATGGTCCCAGGGAGAAAGGACTTTATTTATTTATTTATTTATTTATTTTGAGCTACAGCGCAGAATGGGCCCTTCCGGGTAACGAGCCCATACTGCCCAGCAATCTACCGATTTAACCCTAGTCTAATCACAGGTCAATATACAATGACCAATTAACCTACTAACCTGTGTGTCTTTGGTCTGTGGGAGGAAACTGGAGCACCCAGAGGAAACCCACACGCTCTTGGGGAGGTCGTACAAACTTCTTACAGGGGACTCCAGTGCCCTGAGCTGTAATAGTGTTGAGCTAACTGCTTCACTGCCATAGCAGCCCAGACTGATAGCCCCAGAGCCATGCTGCAATATTGTTAGTGACACTATGAAAACTTAAGCCACCACACTAAAATAGACTGTTTCTTTTGCTTTAATTGTGCTTTTTGATTTTAAAAAAACTGTTTATTTTGTTTCATCTACGCTTTTCTTGTGATTGGTGATTATCTGATGCTATGGGCCTGTGAAGCCGCTGCATGTACGTTTTTAATTGCACCTACAAACATATTTTTGTGCAGAGGATATTAAACTCAACTTTCATTTTGGAAACAGGGTATTTGGCCTACCCATCTAGATTAATCCTAGCCTCAAATAGGACCTCTGGTAAAGAGGCATTTCCTGCAGTCCACCCTATCCATACGCCTCAGTCATGTATTGAGGTAGATGAAACTGATCAGACAGAACTTTATAAGGGTATGAGAGGCATAGATAGAGTAGACAGACAGCATCTTTTACCCAGGATTGAAATGTCTAATACCAGAGGGAATGCACTTAAGGTGAGAGGGGGTGATTTCAAAGGAAGTGTGAGGTGCAGGTTTTTTTTACACAGAGAGAGGTGGGTGTCTGGAATATGCTGCCTAGGGTGGTGGTAGAGGCAGATACATCTGGGATGTTTCAGAGACCTTTAGATAGGCACATGAATGTGAGGAAAATGGAAGGATATGGACATTGTGCAGCTAGAAGGGATTAATTTGGTTATCCATTTGATTACTAATTTAATTGGTTTGGCATACCATTGTGGGCTGAAGTGCCTGTTCCTGTGCTGTGCTATGTTTCATATTCCTGAATTATGTCCCCTCTTAATCAACTCTGCTGCATGGAGTAGGGACCCAGCCTCTCTGGTATCACCTACAAAATGGTCCGGCCCTGGTGAGTCCCCTCTGGCACCATCACATTCTCCTTATTGTGTGGCAAGAACTGCCGTACTCCAATTTCTTAAAGCATTGTTCTGACCTCAGCTGGAGTATAAGCTACCTACTCCTGTATTTAAAGCCCCGATTAATAAACACTAGTATCCAATATGCCTTCTTAATCACTTTATCTACCTTCCCTGCCACCTTCAAGTATTGTTGGTCCCTCTGTTCCTAGGTACTCTCTATGATCCAACTATTAATGATGTACGTCCTGCTACCCTTAAAATGCATCAGAATCACTGACATATTTTGTGAAATTTGTGTTTTCTGACAGTAATACAGTGCAATAAATTACAATCAGAATTATATTTAAAAGGTCAAATAGGAGGCAAAGAGTGGGAATAAAGGGAACCTTTTCTAGTTGGCTGCCAATGACTAGCGGTATTCCACAGGGGTCTGTGTTGGGACAGATTCTTTTTGTGTTATATGTCAGTGGTTTGGATGATGGAATTGATGGCTTTGTTGCAAAGTTTGCAGATGATATGAAGATCAGTGGAAGGGCAGGTAGTTGTGAGGAAGTCGAGTGCTACAGAAGGACATAGACAGATTAGGAGAATAGAACCATAGAATACTACAGCACAGGAAACAGGCCATTCCGCTTTTCTAGTCTGTGCCGAAACATTTATTCCGCTAGTCCCATTGACCTGCATCCAGTCCATAACCCTCCAGACCTTTCCCATCCATGTACCTATCCAATTTATTCTTAAAACTTAAGAGTGAGCCTGCATTTACCACGTCAGATGGCAGCTCATTCCACACTCCCACCACTCTCTGAGTGAAGAAGTTCCCCCTAATATTCCCCATAAACGTTTCCCCTTTCACCCTAAAGCCATGTCCTCTCGTATTTATCTCTCCTAATCAAAGTGGAAAGAACCTATTCATATTTACTCTGTCTATACCCCTCATAATTTTGTAAACCTCTATTAAATCTCCCCTCATTCTTCCACGCTCCAAGGAATAAAGTCCTAACCTGTTCAATCTTTCCCTATAACTCACTCCTGAAGACCTGGCAACATCCTAGTAAATCTTCTCTGCACTCTTTCAATCTTATTGATATCCTTCCTGTAGTTAGGTGACCAGAACTGTACACAATACTCCAAATTTGGCCTCACCAATGCCTGTACCACCTCCCCATAACATCCCAACTCCTATACTCAATACTTTGATTAATGAATGCCAGGATGCCAAAAGCCTTCTTTACAACCCTGTCTACCTATGATGCCACTTTCAGGGAATTATGTTTCTGAACTCCCAGATCCCTTTGTTCCTCCGCACTCCACAGTGCCCTACCATTTACTGTGTATGTCCTACCTTGATTTGTCCTTCCAAAGTGCAAGACCTCACACTTACCATAGAACCATAGAAACTACAGCACAGAAACAGGCCCTTTGGCCCTTCTTGGCTGTGCTGAACCATTTTCTGCCTAGTCCCACTGACCTGCACACGGACCATATCCCTCCATACACTTCCCATCCATGTATCTGTCCAATTTATTCTTAAATGTTAAAAAAGAACCCGCATTTACCACCTCGTCTGGCAGCTCATTCCATACTCCCACCACTCTCTGTGTGAAGAAGCCCCCCCTAATGTTCCCTTTAAACTTTTCCCCCCTCACCCTTAACCCATGTCCTCTGGTTTTTTTCTCCCCTTGCCTCAGCAGAAAAAGCCTGCTTGCATTCACTCTATCTATACCCATCATAATTTTATATACCTCTATCAAATCTCCCCTCATTCTTCTACGCTCCAGGGAATAAAGTCCTAACCTATTCAACCTTTCTCTGTAACTGAGTTTCTCAAGTCCCGGCAACATCCTTGTAAACCTTCTCTGCACTCTTTCAACCTTATTTATATCCTTCCTGTAATTTGGTGACCAAAACTGAACACAGTACTCCAGATTCGGCCTCACCAATGCCTTATACAACCTCATCATAACATTCCAGCTCTTATACTCAATACTTCGATTAATAAAGGCCAATGTACCAAAAGCTCTCTTTACGACCCTATCTACCTGTGACGACACTTTTAGGGAATATTGTATCTGTATTCCCAGATCCCTCTGTTCCACTGCACTCCTCAGTGCCTTACCATTAACCCTGTATGTTCTACGTTGGTTTGTCCATCCAACGTGCAATACCTCACACTTGTCAGTATTAAACTCCATCTGCCATTTTTCAGCCCATTTTTCCAGCTGGTCCAAGTCTCTCTGCAGGCTCT
This sequence comes from Mobula birostris, assembly GCF_030028105.1. Lineage (NCBI taxonomy): Eukaryota > Metazoa > Chordata > Chondrichthyes > Myliobatiformes > Myliobatidae > Mobula > Mobula birostris. Next base: position 174,205,289 of record NC_092376.1, read on the forward strand.
GAAAACCTTCCTCACTGTCTACTACACCTCCAATCTTTGTATAATCAGCAAACTTGCTGATCCAATTTACCACATTATCATCCAGATCATTGATATAGATGACAAATAACAATGGACCCAGCACTGATCCCTGTGGCACACCACTAGTCACAGGCCTCCACTCAGAGAAGCAATTCTCTACCACCACTCTCTGGCTTCTTCCATCGAGCCAACGTCTAATCCAATTTACCACCTCTCCATGTATACCTAGCGACTGAATTTTCCTAACTAACCTCCCATGCGGGACCTTGTCAAAGGCCTTACTGAAGTCCATGTAGACAATATCCACTGCCTTCCCTTCATCCACTTTCCTGGTAACCTCCTCGAAAAACTCCAACAGATTGGTCAAACATGACCTACCACGCACAAAGCCATGTTGACTCTCCCTAATAAGCCTCTGTCTATCCAAATGCTTGTAGATTCTGTCTCTTAGTACTCCCTCCAATAACTTACCTACTACTGACGTTAAACTCACCGACCTATAATTTCCCGGATTACTTTTCGATCCTTTTTTAAACAACGGAACAACATGAGCCACTCTCCAATCCTCTGCATTAAATCCCATCTGCCATTTTCTGGCCCATTTTTCCAGTTGGTCCAGATCCCTCTGCAAGCATTGAAAGCCCTCCTCGCTGTCCATAATGCCTCCAATCTTAGTGTCATCAGCAAACTTGCTGATCCAATTTACCACATTATTATCTAGATCATTGATATAGACAACAAAAAACAATGGTCCCAGCACAGAACCTTGAGGCACACGACTAATCACTGGCCTGCAGTCTGATAAGTAATCATCCACGACCACTCTCTGTCTTCTCCCACACAACCAATTTCGAATCCAGTTTACAACCTCTCCATGGATACCTAGTGTCTGAACCTTCTGAACTAACCTCCCGTGTGGGACCTTGTCAAAGGCCTTACAAGTCCATGTAGACAACAACATCCACAGCCTTTCCTTCGTCCGCTTTCTTGGTAACCTCCTCAAAAAGCTCTACAAGATTCGTTAAACACGACCTACCACGCACAAAGTCATGCTGACTATCCTTAATCAGCCCTTGGCTGACCGAATACTTGTATATCCGATCTCTCAGAACACCTTCCAATAAATCACCTACTACTGATGTCAGGCTCACCAGCTTGTAATTACCTGGTTTACTTTTGGAGCATTTTTTAAACAACGGAACAACATGAGCTACCCTCCAATCCTCCGGCACCATACCCGTGGCTAAGGACACTTAAAATATTTCTGCCAGGGCCCCTGCAATTTCTACACTAGTCTCCCTCAAGGTCTGAGGAAATATGTCAGACCCTGGGGATTTATCTACCTTTATTCACTGTAAGGCAGCAAGCACCTCCTCCTCTTTAATCTCTATATGTTCCATGACACTGCCGCTTGTTTCCCTTCCTTCTATATACGCTATGCCAGTTTCCTGAGTAAATACTGATGCAAAAAAATGGTTTAAGATCTCCCCCAAATCGTGAGGCTCCACACATAGACAACCACTTTGATCTTCTAGGGGACCAGTTTTGTCCCTTACTATCCTTTTACTCTTAATATACTTGTAGAAACCCTTCAGGTTTACCTTCACATTATGTGCCTAGAATGAGCAAAGAAATAGCAGATGGAAAGTAGTGTTGGGAAGTGTATGGTCATGCACTTTGGTAGAAGAAATGAAAGGGTTGATTATTTTCTAAATAGAGAGAAATTACAAAACTGAGGTGCAAAGGACCTTGGGAATCCTTGTGCAGGATTCCCTAAAGGTTAATTTGCAGGCTGAGTCTGCGGTAAGGAAGGCAAATGCAATGGTAGCATTTATTTCAAGAGGGCGAGAATATAAAAGCAAGGATGTAATGTTGAAACTTTATAAAGCACTGGTGAGGCCTCACTTAGAGTATTGCGACCGTTTTTGGGCCCAATATCTTAGAAAGGATGTGCTGAAACTGGAGAGAGTTCAAAGGAGGTTCATGAAAATGATAACAGGGTTGAATGTCTTGTCATATGAAAAGTGTTTGATGGCTCTAGGCCTGTATTCACCAGAATTCAAAAGAATGAGGGGTGACCTCTTTGAAACCTGTTGAATGGTGAAAGGCCTTAATGGAGTGGATGTGGAGAGGATGTTTCCTTCAGTGGGAGAGTCTAAGACCAGAGGACACAGCCTCAGAAGAGAGGGGCATCTTTTTAGAATGGAGATGATGTATTTCTTTAGCCAGAGAGTGGTGAATCTGTGAAATTCTGTGCCACAGGCGGCTGTGAAGGCCAGGTCTTTATGTATACTTAAGGCAGTGGTTGATAGATTCTTGATTGGTCAGGGCATGAAGGGATTCAGGGAGAAGGTAGGAGATTGGGGCTGAGGGGAAAATTGGATCAGCCATTTTGAGGTGGTGGAGCAGACTCGATTGGACAAATGGCCTAATTCTGCTCCTGTATCTTATGGTTTTATGGATTAAATAAGTAGTGCAAAAAGAGAGCAAAAATAGTGAGGTAGTGTTCAAGCATTGTTCAAAAATCTGATGGTGGTGGGGAAAAAGCTTGTTCCTAAAACATTGAATGTGTGCCTTCAGGCTCCCGTACCTCCTTCCTGTTGGTAATAATGAGAAGAAGGCATGTCCTGAATGATGGGAGTCCTTAATGATGGATGCCGCCCATCACTTTCTGAAGGTAACCTTGAGTCTAGTGCCCATGATGGAGCTGGCTGAGTTTACAACTTTCTGCAGCTTTTTCTAGTACTGTGCATTGGAGCCTCATAGCAGACCGCGATGCAGCCAGTTAAAATGCTTTCCACTATACATCTGTAGAAATCATCACAGGATTAAACTCCATGTGCTGAAATGTACATAGTAAATTCCCATAAACAATGAAATAATCCTCAGATAATTTGCTGTAGTGATGTTATTTGAAGGATAAAGCACTGGGTACTACAACTTTAGCCCACTGAGCTGCTTTACCTTCAGCTAAGATCCACAACAAGGGTTGTGTGTGACATGTTGGCCCACACCTTTGACAGAATAGTCACCTATAGCATCCCGTAAAAACAAGAGATTCTGCAGATGCTGGAAATCCCCAGAGCAACACACACAAAATGCTGGGTGAACTCAGCAAGTTAGGCAGCATCTATGGAAATAAATGAACAATCGATACTTTGGGCCAAGATCCTTCATCATTTCTGTGTGTGTGTGTGTGTGTGTCTTGCTTCGTTATGGCATTCTCTCAGTAGGCAGTGATCCAATTTTTAAATTTCTTTTGGATCCTGATCCTATCATAGTCCTTAAATGCCTTGAAGAAAATACCATGGTAGCATAGTTGTTAGTGCAACGCTATTACAGCTTGGGGTGTCAGAGTTTGGAGTTCAATTCTGACATCAATTTTTAGCGATACAGCACAGAGTAGGGCTTTCCAACCCTTCAACGCGCGCTGTCCCAGCAATCCCTGAAAACCCAATTAGCCCTAACCTAATACGGGATAATTTACAATTACCAGTTAACCTACCAAGTATGTCTTTGGTGTGTGGGAGGAAACCCACACCTTCCATGCAGAGGTTGCGCAGAGACTCCTTAAAGAAGGACACCAGAATTGAACTCAACACCAGAATGTCCGAGCTGTAATAGTGTCATGCTAACCACTAAGCTACCATGGTGTCACACGGTTTCTAAGTTCCTTCCCGTGAACATGTTTTTTTCTCTGGGTGCTCCCATTTCCTCCCACAGTCCATCCATTTATCGGGTTAGTAGATTAATTGGTCATTGGAAATTGTAAATTGTCCTCTGATTAAGTGTTAAATCTCTTTGGGTCAGAAGGTCCTGTTCCTTGCTATATCTAAAAAAAAGGAAATAAAATAAATCTCAGGGTGTATATGGTGACATATATACACTTTGTTAATAAATTTACTTTGAACTTAAAAGTTTTTTGCAAGTCAGTAATCAGGCATAAAACGTGTTGCTTACAATAGTTTTATTCAGTATCACAAGAATGGAAAACAAACAAGAAAGAGAAACTGAGAGACCAAAGGAAAGAAAGCCAAGGGGACAAAAACAGTCATGATCATCTCATACTCAGACTAGAGATAACAACATTCCAGTGATAACAATTCACCTTTCAAATAGCCACATTCAAATAACGTGACACCTGCTGTAGAAAATTAGGAAGTTTCTAGAAAATACAGAAGGAACTGTACTGTAATTGCTGGAAAATTGACGGAATAATTGCACGTGTACAGGTGATTACGTAAAAATACACACAATCATAGGAAAGTTAAATTACGAGAAAAGAAACAATTCAGAATCAGAAACAGGTTTAGTATCACTGGCATATGTCGTGAAATTTGTTCTTATGCCGCAGCAGTACATTGTAATATGTAATAATAAAAACTGTAAATTACATTAGAAGTACATATTTAAAAAAAGGTAAACAGTGTAAAAAGAGAAAGAACAAAGAAAAAGTAGTGAGGTAGTGTTGATGGGTTCATTGTCCATTCAGAAATCTGATGACAGAGGGAAAGATGCCATTCATTCATCGTTGAGCGTGTGTCTTCAGGCTCTAGTATCACCTCCTCGATGGTAACAATGAGAAAAGGGCATGTCCTGGGTAATGGGGGTCCTTAATGATGGATTGCACCTTCTTGAGGCATCACGCCTACATCCAACCCAATCCAACTATTCTTTTGTGACAAACACAAGAAAATCTGCAGGTGCTGAAAATCCAAAGTAGCACCCACAAAATGTTGGAGGAACTCAGCAGGCCAAGCAATACCGATGGAAAAGAGCAAACCGTCACCGTTTCAGGCCGAGACTCTTCATCAGGGCTGGGAAGAAAAGATGAGAAGTCAGAGTAAGAAGGTGGGGTTGAGGAAGAAGTACGAAGTGTAAAATAAGTGAAACCGGGGGTGGGGGGGGTGAAGGAAGAAGGGCACAAGCAGAACCAAAACCACACCTGCCCCTAAACCTCCTCCCTCACTACCATTCAGGGCCCCAAACAGTCCTTCCAGGTGTGGTGACCCTTTACCTGTGTCTGCTTTGGTCATCCACTGTATCCAGTGTTCCTGGTAGGGCCTGCTGTATATCGATGAGACGCAAGATAGATTGGGAGACTTCGCTAAGTACCTAGGAAAAAGGGGATCTCTCGGTGGCCACCCATTTCAGTTCTACTTCCCATTCCCATACCAATGTGTCTGTCCATGGCCTCTTCTCCTGTACTGTCATGATGAGGCCACACTTAGGTTGGAGCAGCAACACCTTATATTCTAGGTATCCTCCAACCTAATGGCATGAACATCGATTTCCAGTAATTGTCCCCCCATCCCACTTTCACCATTTCCTATTCCTGTCTTCCTCTCTCACTTTATCTCTTTACTTGCCCATCACCTCCCTCTGGTGTTCCTCCTCCTTCCCTTTCTTCCATGGTCTTCTCCACTCTCCTGTCAGATAGTCCCTTCTCCAGCTATCTGCCTCTTTCACCAATCAACAACATTCCCTCTCATACCCCCCCCAGGTTTCACCAGTCACCTACCACTTTGTACCACTCCCTCCCCTCCCCCCACTCCCCCCATCGTGTTCTGACTTCTCATCTTTATTTCCATTCCCGATGAATGGCCTAGACTCATTGACTATACTCTTTTCCATAGATGCTGCCTGGTCTTTTGAGTTCTTCTAGCATTTTGTGTGTGTTGCTATTTTGTGAATACGGCCAATATCCATTGCCTGGAAATTGTTAATGGAAGGGAGTAGTGACCTCTGCCTTTACCTACAATCTGTTTAAACAAGATATTCTATCCTTATCCTTGGCTGATTCCCTTTGGAAGAGTGTGGAAAGTTCTCTTGGTTGACCACGGCCATGAATCCATTTCCAGTCATCACTGAGAATGGATTCACTGCCCGTTCATCTTTTAAGAATGTAATTCTGAGACTTTATAAGGCATCGGTCAGACTGCATTTGAAGTATTGTAAGCAGTTTGGGCCCTTTATCTAAGAAAAGACGCGATTTCAGAGGAGGGTCACGAGAATGATTCCAGAAATGAAAGTGTTAATCCATGAGGAGCGTTTGATGTCCCTGGGCCTGTACTTGCTGGAGTTTAGCAGAATGAGGGCAGATCTCATTGAAACTTATCAAATATTTATAAAGGCCTAGATAGAGTGGATGAGGAGAGGAAGTTTCCAATGATGGAAGAGTCTAGGACCAGAGGGCACAGCCTCAGAACAGAAGAGATTCCTTTAGAATAGAGATGAGGGTAACTTATGTTGCCAGAAGGTGGTGAATCTGTGGAATTCATTGCTACAGATGGGTATGGAGGCCAAGTCATTGGGTATATTTAGAGCAGAGGTTATTAAGTTCTTGATTGGTCAGAGCAGATTTACTGTCCCTTATTTATTATCCTTAATAGCCTAATCTGCTCCTATGTCTGATAGTGTAACTAACTCTCAGCCTCTCTTTTTCCCTAGGGGATGTGGTGGATGTTTATCAGCGGGAGTTCCTAGCACTGCGTGACAGACTCTACGCAGCTGAGCAGGAAAACATCAAACGGTCAAAGGAACTGAATGTGGTTTTAGATGAGATCAAGCGAACCATTGCTGAGAAACAAACTCTGAGGGACATCAACAGAACCTGGAGCAACCTATCAGGTATCCTGCACTTTACCATTCCCTGTTACATAACCACAATACTTATGCAACCAACCCATGCTTTCAACACTGTTCTGCATTAGAAAGATAAAAGTCAAAGTAAATCTATTATCAAAATACATATATGTTACCATATGCCACCTTGAGGTTCGTTTTCTTGCAAATGTCAGAATCAGAATCAGGTTTATTATCACCGGCATGTGACGTGAAATTTGTTAACTTAGCAGCAGCAGTTCAATGCAATACGTTATCTAGCAGAGTGAAAATAATAATAATAATAAATAAAATAAAAATAACAATAAATAAAATAATAGTAATAATAAATAAACAAGTAATCAATTATGTATATTGAATAGATTTTTTAAAATATGCAAGAACAGAAATACTGTATATTAAAAAAGAAAAGGGAGGTATTGTCCAAAGATTCAATGTGCATTTGGAAATCAGATGGCAGAAGGGAAGAAACTGTTCCTGAATCGCTGAGTGTGTGCCTTCAGGCTTCTGTACCTCCTACCTGAAGGTAACAGTGAGAAAAGGGCATGCCCTGGGTGCAGGAGGTCCTTAATAATGGACGCTGCCTTTCTGAGACACCGCTCCTGGAAGATGTCCTGGGTACTTTGTAGCTAGTATCCAAGATGGAGCTGACTAGATTTACAACCTTCTGCAGCATCTTTCGGTCCTGTGAAGTAGCCCCTCCATACCAAACAGTGATACAGCCTGTCAGAATGCTCTCCACGGTACAACTATAGAAGTTTTTGAGTGTATTTGTCTATTCAATATACGTCATTGATTTACTTGTTTATTTATTATGTTTTATTTTATTATTATTTTTTCTCTCTCTCTTTCTGCTAGATTATGTATTGCATTGAACTGCTGCCGCTAAGTTAACAAATTTCATGTCACATGCCGGTGATAATAAACCTGATTCTGATTCTGACATGCCAAATCTCTTCAAACTCCTAATAAAGTATGGCTGCTATCTTGCCTTCTTCAAAACTACATCGATACGTTAGGACCAGATTAGATCCTCAGTGATCTTGACACCCAGGAGCTTGAAGCTGCTCACTCTCTCCATTTCTGATCCCCCTGTGAGGATTGGTATGTGTTCCTTTGTCTTACCCTTCCTGAAGTCCACAGCAATGTTTACAGCAAAATAAAGAAATAGAACAGAATTTATGAAAAGCTATTCATAAATTCTGACAAATAACCAATGTCCAAATAAGCCAACAGGATGAGTTGCAATGTAAAAGGCAGACAAAATTGAAAAGGGTGAATACAGAACTGAAGGTGTTATATTTGGATGTGCGCAGTATATGGAATAAGGCAGACGAAAATTTAAAAACAGTTGGATAAATCTTACATTAAAAGTATGGCAGAAGGTGATTAATTCATGTGGAATTAATAACATGTTAAAACTCTTCAGATGGTGTGCATATGATACCGAATTCCTTCCCAACAGAGGAGATAAAAGACTTAAATTATGGATAAAGAAAGGTCTTACAACCTACCTCTCATTTATAGATAAAAGAGTATTACAAAGTTTCCAAATCCTGCAGGACAAACATGGCCTAGAGCACAATGACTTTTTTAGGTACCTTCAAGTACAAAACTATGTTAACCAGAGTTGTAGATATACAGACCTATCAACAGTAGAATTAGAATTTTTCAAGATCCTGAATTTGGCTTACAGTTCAATACCTAGTAAATCAGTTTCTCGATTATATAATGCACTCTCCCATGCTAAAAATGTAAACACATTGTATATTAAAGAGAAGTGGGAGAAAGAAGCGGGGTTGGTACTTTCAGAGGAGGCTTGGGGGAAAATATGCAGCTTTCAGTTTTCCTCGACTAATTCTTGGACTTGGAGAGAACATTGTTGGAAAAATATTATAAGATACTCCAAGACCCCATATCAGGAAAAATATAGAGATACAAACGTGACGTGTTGGAGAAGGTGCGGCTCCAAGTAGGCAAATCATTTTCATATTTTCTGGGATTGCCCTAAAAGTATATGTTGGGAAAGTATTCATAGAACATTAGTTAAGGTACTTAGGTCCCAGATACCTCTGAACTTTGAGACGCTCTATTTGGGGCATGTATTGTTTCTTGAACAGAAGGAAGATATAAAGCTGCAGGCCCTCTTAGCGGCAAGTAAGAAATCAATCACTAGAAAGTGGCTAAATCCAATACCACCTACATTAGAAGATTGGCACGAAATTATCTTGGAAATATTTAAAATGGAAAAGTTGACTTACTCCCTGAGAATTCAAAAAGAAAAATTTTATCAAATCTGGAATAAATGGATTGAATATATAACCCCAATGCGAGCAGACTTTAGATGACTGCTCTTCTCATCAACACAGTAATATTGCTAACATAAGCACCCCTGGTCTAAATGTTCACTGTTTTTGTTTTCTTTTGGAAAATAGAGAATTAATACAAGTAAAGGAAAAGATTTGGGAAAGGGATAAAAAATGATAAAATTAAGTAAATAAGTACATAGGGATTGGATAATTATGTCTGCGGGCAGGAGCAAGCATGAACAAGTTAGGATATAAACACCTACAATGGTTGATACATAGGCTTACATACAACATTTTGGACCAGAAGAAATGGTCCAGAAGAGATATATGGAAACTATTGTTACTATGTTTCTTAACAACTAATACCATTACTTAGCCTAATAGACTAGAATTACCACTGTACATAATTATCTATTTAAGTGTCTAATTTCCTTTTATATCATCTCAATGTGTACTTAAGAATGTATAAATAATTATAGTTTTATACATATAAAAAAATGGAAAAGGTTAAAAAAAAGGAATAAGGCAGATGAACTTGTAACACAGTTACAGATGGGCATGTATGATGTTGTAGGCATTACTGAATCATGCATGAAAGAAGGTTATAGTTGGGAGCTTAATGTCCATGGATACATTTTGTATCAAAAGGACAGATAGGAAGGCAGAGGGGGTGGTGTTGCATTGTTGGTAAAAAAAAAAATGAAATCAAATCATTAAAAAGAGGTGACATAGGGTTGCTAGGTGTTGAATCATTGTGGATAGAGCTAAGGAACTATAAGGATAAAAAGACCCTGACTGGAGTTGTATTCAGACCCCCAAACAGTAGTTTGGATGTTGTCTATAAATTACAGCAGAAGATAGAAAATGCATGCCAAATTATAATAGTCATGGGGGACTTCAATATGCAGGTAGATTGGAAAAGTCATGTTGGTGCAGGATCCCAAGAGAGGAAATTTCTAGAATGTCTACATGATGCTGTTTTTAGAGCACCTCGTGGTTGAGACCGCTTGGAGATCAGCTATTCTGGATTGGGTATTGTGCAATGAACTGGAATTAATTAGAGAGCTTAAGGTGAAAGAACCCTTAGGGGAAAGTGATCATAATATGATTGAATTCATTCTGAAATTTGAGAAGGAGACGCTAAAGTCAGACATATCAGTATTACAGTGGAGTAGAGGGAATTACAGAAGCATGAGAGAGGAGTTGGCCAGAATTTATTGAAAAATAACACTGGCTGGGATAATGGCACAGCTGTAGTGACTGGAATTTCTGAAAGCAGTTCAGAGGCACAAGATATATATATATCCCAAAGAGGAAGAAGTATTCTAAAGGCATGATGATACATCCGTGGCTAACAAAAGAAGTCAAAGCTAATATAAAAACCAAAGAGAGGGCATATAATAGAGCAAATATTATTGGGAAATTTTTAAAAACCAACAGAAGACAACTAAAAAAGTTATTAAGCAGGTAAAGATGGAATATGAAAGTAAGCTAGTCAATAATGTTAAAGGGGATACCAAAAGTTGCTTCAGATACATAAAGTGTAAAAGAGAAGTGAGAGTGGATATCAGACCCCTGGAAACAATGGTGAAGAGGTGGTAATGGGGGACAAGGAAATGGCAGATGAACTGAATAAGTATTTTGCATCAGTCAGCAGTATGGTGGAAGTGTATGTGAAGTTACCATTACTAGGGAGAAGGATCTTGGGAAACTGAAAGGTCTGAAAGTAGATAAGTCACGTGCACCAGATGGTGTAATCCCAGAGTTCTGAAAGAGGTGGCTGAAGATATTGAACATAGAACATAGAATAGTACAGCACTGTACAGGCCCTTCGGCCCACAATGTTGTGCCGACCCTCAAACCCTGCCTCCCATATAAACCCCCACCTTAAATTCCTCCATATACCTGTCTAGTAGTCTCTTAAACTTCACTAGTGTATCTGCCTCCACCACTGACTCAGGCAGTGCATTCCATGCACCAACCACTCTCTGAGTAAAAAACCTTCCTCTAATATCCCCCTTGAACTTCCCACCCCTTACCTTAAAGCCATGTCCTCTTGTATTGAGCAGTGGTGCCCTGGGGAAGAGGCGCTGGCTATCCACTCTTATCTATTCTTCTTATCATCTTGTACACCTCTATCATGTCTCCTCTCATCCTCCTTCTCTCCAAAGAGTAAAGCCCTAGCTCCCTTAATCTCTGATCATATTGCATACTCTCTAAACCAGGCAGCATCCTGGTAAATCTCCTCTGTACCCTTTCCAATGCTTCCACATCCTCCTATAGTGAGACGACCAGAAATGGATACAGTATTCCAAGTGTGGCCTAACCAGAGTTTTATAGAGCTGCATCATTACATCGCAACTCTTAAACTCTATCCCTCGACTTATGAAAGCTAACACCCCATAAGCTTTCTTAACTACCCTATCCACCTGTGAGGCAACTTTCAGGGATCTGTGGACATGTACCCCCAGATCCCTCTGCTCCTCCACACTACCAAGTATCCTGCCATTTACTTTGTATCCTGCCTTGGAGTTTGTCCTTCCAAGGTGTTATTCATATAACACTTCCATATTGTGGAAGCATCAGTAATGATCTTTCAAGAATCACTACACTCTGGAGTGGTTCCAGAAGACTGGAAAATTGCAAATGTCACTCCACTCTTCAAGAAGGGAGAGGGGCAGAAGAAAGGAAACTATAGACCAGTTAGTCTGACCTCAGTGGTTGGGAAGCAGGTTGAGTCAGTTGTTAAGGATGTCGTTTCAGGGTATTTGAAGGCACATGATAAAATAGACCGTAGTAAGCCTGACAAATCTGTTGGAATTCTTTGAAGAAATAACAGGTAGGATAGACAAAAGAGAATCAGCTGATGTGTATTTAGATTTTCATAAGGCTTTTGACAAGGTGCCACACGTAAGGCTGCTTAACAAGCTACAAGCTACATATTGTTTGGTCAGGGTGTGAAAGGATATGGGGGGCGGGTAGGCAGGAGACTGGGACTGAGAAGAAAAATGGATCAGCCATGATGAAATAGTAGAGCAGACTCGGTGGGCCAAGTGGCCTAACTCTGCTCCTATATCTTATGGTTAGATTGATCTTGGAGTATTTGAAGATGTCAGCACAACATCATGGTTCAAAGGGCCTCTACTGTGCTATCATAAGACAAAGGAGGAGAATTACGTCATTAAGCCCATTGAGTTTACCCTGTCATTTAATCATCGTTGATATATTAGCCATTTTTTTGTATTTGCACAGTTTATTGTCTTTTGCACACTGGTTGTTCGTCTGTCCTGTTGGGTGCAATCTTTCTTTGATTCTATTATGTTCCTTGGATTTACTGAGTATTTCTACAAGAAAATGAATCTCAGCATGGTTTATGATGACTTTGTACTTTATGTAGTTTTTAGAGGTGGTGGGGTGGAGACATGTCTCTACCAAAGGAGCTATAAGGTGCTCCTTCCCTCAGTTAGCTTGCTTGTTCCCCTGGTCAGAGTCACATGAAGCCATGGGAGCAGGTGGTGGATGGTCGTATGAGCAACTGGTGCATATCACAAGTCCTGGTTATGTGACAGCTGATGCCAGGCAAACAATCTCTGAAGAGTATTAATAATGGCTGAGGTCGCCCTTCTTATAAAGACACTGACCAGAAGACAATGGCAAACTACTTCTGTAGAAAAATTTGCCAAGAATGATCATGGTCATAAGATCATGATCGCCCAGGTCATATGACATAGCACATAATGATGGTAATGATTTGTAATTTGATAATAAATTTACTTTGAACTCTCAACCCCATTCTTCTGCCTTTTCCCCCCTAACGTACTTGTATAAGTGTCTTTTAAACATTTTTATTGTACTCACATATACCACTTCCTCTGGCAGCTCAGTGCATATATTGGCACATCCCAGTAGGTCTGACTGTACAGTACCACCCTGAATTCACTTTAGAAGGAATGAGTGGATTACTCAGCAATGATTTTTGTGGAAGAGCTTTGGTAACTGGCACTGTTTTGGCACTTTTTTCTTTCTTCATTGTTGCAAACTTGAGCAGCTCACAGACAAGTAAAATTTTACTAATTGTAATACTTATTGATGTATTTCACTCATAATACCTAAAATCTCAGAGTATTGTGTGTTTTTCTTTAGATGTCATATCACTTTCCAGTGACGCATTGATGTGCTTTAACTTCATTAAGGTGTAAGATACTTTGCAGAAGAGTCAGAAGCTATTAGGTTCAACAAGCCGTGCTCTTTCTCATTATGTTTAACATTACAGCAAAGCTTTCAGTTGTCACAAACACATTTTATGCCAACATCTAAAATTAATTTATTCTACGTTATTACTCCCTGGGTGGAAATATTTCCTCACGTCTTCATTGAATCATACTCTCAAACAATGGTTTTAAAAGTTTTTCCAAGTAAGTTTTCCAATCACCAATGAACTTTAACATTTAAATGTTCTGCAAAAGAAACCTGATCATCGTAGGTAAAAGAGCTGCTGGGACGATGAGGGAATAATGAAAAAATAGAAAAGAAATTGTGTTCCCTCTGACTCCATGTGATATCTCTGCTGAAGGGTCTTGGCCCCAAACATTGACTGTTTCCTCTTTTCCAGAGATGTTGCCAGACCTGTTGAGTTCCTCCAGCATTTTGTGTGTATTGCTTTGGATTTCCAGCGTCTGCAAATTTCCTTGTGTCTATGTGTGTGTGTTTTGTAAAGATTGATGGTGCACAGTAGAGAATATAATAACTGGTTGCCTAATGGCCTGGTTTGCAAACACTGATGCCCAGGAATGGAAAAGTCTACAGAAAGTGGTGGATACAGCCCGGTCCAATACAGGTAAAACACATCTCCATGGAGCGCTGTAACAGGCAGCATCCATCATCAAGGTCTTCTACGATCCAGGCCATACTCTCTTCTCTCTGCTGCCATCAGGAAGGAGGTACAGGAGCTTTATGTCCCACACTACTAGGTTCAAGAGCAGTTATTGCCCTACAGCCATCAGGTTCCTGAACCAACATGGATAACTTCACTCACCTCAACTCTGTTGTGTGGTCCTGATAAAAGCCAAACTGTGTTTCTTCTTCTTAAGCCCATTACACCTACTGGGGCAAAGGCCACTGGCAGCAGCTTGTTGAATTCCTCTGTCCTGGGCCCAGTCTTTCATGTTTTGCCAGGTGTATCCTTCTTCCCCCAGCAATGAGGTCTCTGGAGCTTCTGTTAGCATTTCTGTAGCTCTGGATTTTTACCATCTATTTACAGCTGGGATTGGTTCATCCATGGCAGAGTTAGACTAGGTTTTATAGAGACCAAAATTGCCCAGAAATTTCAAGACTGGTCCTAATGAAGACCATGAAGGAAGAGGCTGTTCAGCCTTTGTAATGTGCTCTTTAGCACTACATTGGATCTTACCTGACATGGACTGTATCCTCACTTTACTAATTGCTGTCTGTCCCATGGTAACCTTTACCTAATTAAAAATGTCAATCTCATCTGGTGAGCTCTGCGTCCTTCAACATTGCTGACTCTTTGGCAGTTTTATATCCAACAGTGTTTACTGTCAGGTCAGGCTGGCATTGTCTCGTTCTCCGGAGGTGGATTGGTTATTATTGCTTTTATTGTGTCTTTGGTTTGTTTTAAATTCTTCCACCAACTCTCCCGTATCTCTGGCCGTACATAGTTTTAACACAGTAGATAATTTAATCTGTCTACAAAAACAACGGCTTTCCTATCTACTTTGTCAAGGTACTGTCGTTTATAGATGCTCTGCTTTCATGGGGTGACTGACTGAGGACCTGAAACTGCATTTTCTGGTGCTCCATCTGTCAGTGTTACCCATTGCTGCCTTTCTCTGTGGGGACCATTTTCCAGACATTTGCCGAACCATTGTTTTGTCGGACGTGTTCACCAACATGATCAGACTGACAGGTGTGGCATTACATGGTGAAGGAATGTAAAATATTGTTAGTTATATTAATCAGTAATTGAAAATACCTGTTTTTATTCCCCTTAGTCATACTCTCACAGATTTCAATACCCATCCTCAGAGGAAGTGTTGGGATTCCTGATTTTTCTTTAGTTGGATATCTGGGGACTAGTGAAGCCACCTGTTGTAGAATTTGGAGCAAGAGACAAGCCTGTGGTAGAGCCCAGTGAGTCAGGGAGGGAAAAGAAAACGTTGCTGACTCTTTGGAGGGGTATCCTAGATATCTTCTACTCAAAAAGGCTTTCCTCATGTTGATATTGGGCAGGATGCAGTTTGAATTTCTACATGCATGAATTTTATTACCTTGTTTGTGATAGTATTTTATTTAAAGTGCTGTGTATGATATATGTTTTGTGGGTGCACCGTGGTGCAGAAGAATGTTGTTTTGTTTAGTTGCTTATGTACAGACAGATGACAATAAACTTGAACTTGATAATGTGAGTTTTTAACTTAGAGGCCTGTCCAGCACACACTAAGATTATTACCATGAAAAAGGCTAATAAAAGCAGGCATATTTGAAGGTGATTGGAGGAAAGTATAGGGTAGATGTCAGAGGTAGGTTGTTTTTAGAGTGGCGGGTGTCTGGAATGTGCTGCCGGGGTCGTGGTAGAGGTGGATACATTAGGGATGTTTAAGAGACTTTTGGATGATAGAAAAATGGAGGGTTATATGGGAGGGAAAGGTTAGATTGATCTTATAGTAGACTAAAAGGCCGGAACGACATCGTGGGCAGGAGGGCCCATAATGTGCTATAATGGTCTATGTTCTAAAAAAGATTTACCTAATATTGAGATTGAACAGGATAAAGTGAGTTTTAATTTACAAACTGGATACTCTAAGATTCCTACACATTTCACATGAACAATATTTCATTGACTTTTTTTGCTGAAAGTAATTTTGTAAAAATAATTCTCGTCTGTTCATTGTAAGTCAGCCTGAAGTCTCTGTTTGCCAATCAGTATCTTTACATAAGGCTGTGGAGGCCAAGTTGTTGGGTATACTTAAAGCGGAGGTTGATAGATTCTTGATTAGTCAGGGAGTCAAAGGTTATGAGGAGAAGGCAGGAGATTGGGGTTGAGAGGGGTAATGAAACAGCCATGATGGCACAGTGGAGCAGACTCGATGGGCTGAATGGTCTAACTCTGCTCTTATGCCTAATAGTCTCGTCAGGAGCTGGAAAATCCAGGAGATGATTTAGAATCTCTTGTTCTCTTGGGCAGATGTGTTTGAAGTAAGTTTCAATTGGTACCTGGCTAGAGAACTTTACTTTTAAATCTTTGACCTGAATATATTCTAAATTGTTTTAAGTAGCAGCTTTTAGTCTATGTGGTACTTCCATTTTATCTATCATAAAGTCAATCTAATTGTGAAGTGTTTTCTAATACTGACGGCTAATTTGGTTGCAGCTCAAGAGTTTTAATCTTGTACTCAACAGGGAATTTGCCTGGATAAGGCTTTAACTATCGCTTTCTTTTTGTTTGTAGCTACTTCTTGTTTAATATTTCAAGAATCAGATTTATATCACCGATTTGTATCTCCTTAAATTTGTTGTTCTGTGGCAGCAAATACAATGTTTGCTGCAAATTACAAAATAAATAAATAGTGCAAAAAACAGGAAAAATGAGGTAGTGTTCATGGATTCATGTCCATTAAGAAATCTGATACAGAGGGGAAGAAGCTGCTCCTAATGTTGAGTGTGTGTTTTCAGGTTCCTGTGTCTCCTCCCCAATGGTAGTAATGGGAAGAAGGAATGTCCCGGACGGTGGTAACGGGAAGAGGAAATGTCCTGGATGGTGGTACTGGGAAGAGGAAATGTCCCAGATGATGGTAACAGGAAGAGGAAATGTCCCAGATGGTGGTAACGGGGAGAGGAAATGTCCCGGATGGTGGTAACGGGAAGAGGAAATGTCCCGGATGGTGGTACAGGAAGAGGAAATGTCCCGGATGGTGGTAACGGGAAGAGGAAATGTCCCGGATGGTGTAAAGGGAAGGGGGAAGAGGGCATGTCCTTGGAGGTAGTAATGGGATGAGGGAAGAGGGCATGTTCCAGAACGGGAGGGTTCTTCATCTTGAGGCATCATTTCTTATAGATGTCCTTGATGGTAGGGTGAGCTGTAACTGCGATGGAACAGGCAGCGTGCACCGCTCTTCATGTCCTCTGAGTTCTTGTGTATTGGACTTTCCTTATCAGACTGTGATGCAACCAGTCAGAATGTGTGAACTTTGCAGCTGTGATGATGCTTTTAAATCAGATGGTTTTTATTCAAGTCTTATTACTAAAACATGAGCTTGTGGACTGGGCAGATAGTTGGAACTTCCAAGTTTTTACTAACTTATTCTAGGTGTAAATAATATTTTAAATGTCTCCCCTTCTGGTATGATGAGGATGTTGAGAAGCCTTAGACCATAAGACATAGGAACAGAATTAGGCCATTTGGCCCATCGAACCAAAGATTACAGATCTACTGTCCAGAGGTCAGAGGGCCAATATCTGTGAGACTAGGCCAGGTAATGGAGGTTGGAGGTGAAGGCGAAAAGTTAGAAGGGATCACATTGGAAGATATTGAATATTGAAAGGCCTAGATAGAGTGGTGTGGAGAGGATGTTTCCTGTAGTGGGGGTGTATAGGACCGGAGGGCACATCTGCAAAATATGGCATAAGACCTCAGTTTCAAATACACGTCACCGTAAAGAATTTCACCAGAAATACAGGCCACAAGATAGACTGTTCTTTAAATTTCATCACTCAAAGTTAAAGAGGAACAGCATCACAGGCCTACAGCATCAGATAAACAGCTTTCAAAAGAAAAATGTAAATTAAGTGCAAGTTATATACAACTTTTAGAAGGAAAAGCAAGTTAAGTTAAGTGCAAAGTGCAAATGTTGACAAATTGTACTGAATAGGGTGTTGCCGTTTGGCTGAAGAACCAATTGGTCGAAGGGACCTATCTGCTCCTGAACCTGATGGTGTGGGACGTCAGGCTTCTGTACCTCCTGCCCAATGGCAGCTGTATGAATATGTAGTGGGGATCTTTAATGATCTTGAGGTATTGGTGTTGTTTTTTTCAGGCAGTGCCTCCTAGAGATACTACCAAAGATGGGGAAGAATGTGCCCGGGCTGCAGTCACTGTTCTTTGAAGCTTATGTACCTGAGCATTCGAGTTGCTGTACCCGACCATGATGCAAACAGACAGGACACTTCAACAGTATATCTGCGAAAGTTTGTCAGTGTGTTCAGAATCAGATTTCAGACTCAGCTTCAGATTTATTTACACATGTACAGAAATTAAAATGTGTCATTTGCATTAACAACCAACATACTCAAGGATGTGCAGGTGACCTCACAATCTGGTGCCAACATAGCACATCCATAATGTTCAGCAGAGCAAGCCCCTTTTCTACCCACTGACCGACAGACAGGTTTCCAACCCCAGGGCAGGCTGCCTCTGGGCCTCCAGTCCTTGGCTCTGGACCTTCAGCCTTGCTGATATTAGATCTCCAACTTCCAGTCCCTGGCCTGAACTCATAGACTTCGGTTCTTTGGCCTCTGGACAAGCTGACTTAAGGACTTTGACCTTTGTACTCGCAAACTTTGGTCTTTGATCTTCAGGCTTCTACCTCCAGGCTCACTGAGCTGTCAACTTCGACCTTGGTCTTTGTCCTCTGGACTTCACCAATCTCTGGGTATTGACCTCAGGACTTGCCAACCTCGGGTTTGATCTTGGGCTCAACTTGATGTTGATGATACGCTGAACTTCCTTAACCTCCTGAGAAAGTAAAGACACTGGCGCACTTTCCTCATGATTGCATCTATTTGATGGGCCCAGGACAGGTCACCTGATATGTTAGCGCTTAGCACCCAGGAATTTAAAGTTACTGACTCAATGGGGAGTGCCAAGTAACAACCATCTCACATCAGACTCTTCTCACACATCACTGCCAAGCGTCACTGACTGATTTTGAACAGCTTCTGTTTTCATCTGTCAAGATATTGGATGGCCTGCTTGTTCTTTGTTGGTGCCAAATTGAATAGTTTTATTTGTTTTCCAATGTTATTATTTAATTCTGTGTTAACTTCCACAGCATTACAATAAAGCGTTTTGTTTGGAGTCATTGTACTCAACCATACAACCTTAAAGTTAGACTCGAGGGTGACGTAATGAAGCAATGCTTCACGCACAAAGGAAATTAAAATCTGAAACTTAATTATACCAGCCTCAAAAAATGCTGAGGATCAGCTGGAAGTTTTAAAGATGATAGATATCTTTGGGTAAGAGTTAAGGAGCTAGGAGGGTAAATGGCATCAAAGTACAGATCTGCCACTTACTTAATTTCTGCCCATTACACCACTGGCATTTAGGGCAGCAATGAAGGTCTTCCATCTGTGGCTGTTCTTGGTCTTGGCGGTGTTCAGGGCTTCCTTCATCGTGTCAGTAGCTTCCTCTTGTTTTTCACTACTGTCAGCCATGCAAGTCCTAGGTGGAGACCTGCATTGCCTTCTGTGTTTATTTATTTCACTTGTGTCCTTCTGTTTGTTTCAGATGAAACTAAGCTAAAACTCTGGAACATCACCGCCAGTAAGAATGTACTGCAGCTACCAAGCATCTTCCACCACCTCCCACATCTGCTGTCCAGAGAGAACACTCTCCAGCCTTCCGTCTACATGGGGCAGAGGAGAACTGGAGGTGAGAGATAAAAACTAAAGATAAAAATTCACTCTTTTGTCACATGTATATTGAAAGATATGGGGAAAATGCCATTTGTGTTATGTCAAATCAGCAAGGATTGTACTGGGAGCATCTCGCAAGTGCCAATATATCAGAAGAGTGAAGAATGCCTTCTTTGCTTGTCAGGTCTCCCCCTGTAATGCAAATCCAGGCAACATCTCTCCAGTGCAACCACACCTATCAGTGTGGTGAACAAAATTGCATGCAAAGAAGATTTAAAGCTAAAGATTAGCTCTATTTGTCACATGTATGTTAAAGCATCGAAACACACAGTGAAATGTGTTGTTTGCACCAAATCAAATCAGCGAAAGTTGTGCTGGGGGCAACCTGAAAGTGTTGCCATGCTTCCAGCGCCAACATAGCATGCTCACAATTCACTATGGTGAAGTGGGGTGGGGACATTACTGGACTTATTTCTCGAACTTCTGGTAATGTTTCCCCCCCCTTCACCGTTTCCCATCTCCTTTTCCCTCTCTCACCCTATCTCTTTGCCTGCCCATTGCCTCCCTCTCTTGCTCCTCCCCCATTTTCTTTCTTCCATGGCTTTCTGTCCTCTTCTATCAGACTTCCCCTTCTCCAGCCCTGTATCTCTTTCACAATCAACTTCCCAGCTCTTTCATGATCAACTTCTGTCTCTTTCACAATCAACTTCCCAGCTCTTTACTTCATCCCTCTCTCTTCAGGTTTTACCTATCACCTTGTGTTTCTCTGTCCCCTCTCCCCTCCTTTTAAATCTATCCCTCAGCTTTTATTTCTCCTGCCGCAGGGTTTCAGCCCGAAACGTTGACTGTACTCTTTTCTATAGATGCTGCCTGGCCTGCTGCTGGCTCCTGCCTCGGCAAAGACTTGGACCCATTGCAATTTGCCTATTGCCACAATAGGTCAACGGCAGATGCAATCTCAATGGCTCTCCACACGGCTTTAGACCACCTGGACAACACAAACACTTATGTCAGGATGCTGTTCATCGACTATAGCTCAGCATTTAATACTGTCATTTCCACAATCCTGATTGAGATGTTGCAGAATCTGGGCCTCTTGTACCTCCCTCTGCAATTGGATCCTCGAGTTCCTAACCGGAAGACCACAGTCTGTGAGGATTGGTGATAACATATCCTCTTCGCTGACGATCAACACTGGCGCACCTCAGAAATGTGTGCTTAGCCCACTGTTCTACTCTCTACATACAAATGACTGTATGGCTAGGCATAGCTCAAATACCGTCTATAAACTTGCTGATGGTATAACCATTGTTGGTAGGATCTCAGATGGTGTCAAGAGTGTGTATAGGAATGAGATATGCCAACTAGTGGAGTGGTGTCACAGCAACAACCTGGCACTCAACGATAGTAAGATGAAAGAGCTGATTGTGGACTTCAGGAAGGGTAAGAGGAAGGAACACATACCAATTCTCATAGAAGGATCAGAAGTGGAGAGAGTGAGCAGTTTCAAGTTCCAGGGTATCAAGATCTCTGAGGATCTAACATGATCCCAACATATCAATGTAGTTATAAAGAAGGCAGACAGCTTCTATAGATGTACTGTGGAGAGCATTCTGACAGGCTGCATCACTGTCTGGTACGGGGGTGGGGGGGAGCGCTACTGCACAGGACCAAAAGAAGCTGCAGGGGTTGTAAGTTTTGTCGGCTCCATCTTGGGTACTAGCCTACAAAGTACCCAGGACATCTTCAAGAAGCGGTGTCTCAGAAAGGTAGCGTCCATTATTAAGGACCTCCAGCACCCAGGGCATGCCATTTTCTCACTGGTACCAGCTGAATTATGGTTCTACAGGAGAATGTTAAAAATATCATGGACCACACACCCATCAAATGAGGAAGTTCTCAGAAGAACCCAAGCAGTTCGATCACTCGTACCAACAATAAGGGAAAGACAACTCAGATTCCTAGGACACATCATGCGGAAAGATGAACTAGAAAAACTCATACTCTCTGGAAAGATCAAGGGGAGCAAACCTAGAGGAAGACCTCGGCTTATGTACATCAAAAGCTTAGCCAGGTGGCTACACATCGAGGAAATGGAAGTCATCCAAAGAACGAGGGATAAATCTATATGGAAAACCATGGTCACCAAAGTCCGCATCGGGTATGGTACCTAGACAGACAGACCATTAAGTAGGAGATACAGAAGCCTGAAGGCACACACACAGTGTTTCAGGAACAGCTTCTTCCCCTCTGCCATCCGATTCCTAAATGGACATTGAACCCTTGGACACTACCTCACTTTTTAATATATTTTATTTCTGTTTTTGCATGATTTTGATTTATTTATTTATTATTATTTTACCTTTTTCTTCTATATTATGTATTGCATTGAACTGCTGCTTCTAAGTTAACAGATTTCACGACATATGCCGGTGATAATAGACCTGATTCTGATTCCTCCAGCATTTTGTGTGTGTTGCTTGGATTTCCAGCATCTGCCATATTTTCTCTTGTTTGTGATTTGATTATTATCGATGTGGTTTTGGGGTACTTGGAGACACATGATAGAATAGGCTGTAGTCAGCATGGTTTCCTCAAGGGAAAATCCTGCCTGACATATCTGTTGGAATTCTTTGAAGAAATAGCAAGCAGGACAGGCAAAGGAAAAATAATTGATGTATACTTGGGTTTTCAGAAGGCCTTTGACAAGGTGCCACACATGAGGCTCCTTAACAAGCTCTGAGCCCATGGTATTACAGGAAAGATTCTAGCTTGGATAAAGCAGTGGCTGATTGGCAGGAGGCAAACAGTGGGGATAAAGGGAGCCTTTTCTGATTGGCTGCCAGTAACTAGTGGTGTTTCACAGGGGTCTGTGTTGGGACCGATTCTGTTTAAGTTGTATATCAATGATTTGAATGATAGAATTGATGGCTTTGTTGCAAAGTTTGCAGACAGTATGAAGATAGGTGGAGGGGCAGGTAGTTTTGAGGAGGTCAAGCGGCTACAGAAGGACTTAGACGGTTTCGGAGAATGGGGAAAGAAATGGCAGATGGAATACAATGTCAAGAAGTGTATGGTCATGCACTTTGGTAGAAGAAATGAAAGAGTTGACTATTTTGTAAATGGAGAGAAAGTACATAAAAACTGAGGTGCAAAGGGACTTGGTAGTCCTTGTGCAGGATTCCCTAAAGGTTCATTTGCAGGTTGAGTCTGTGGTGAGGAAGGCAAATGTAATGTTAGCATTCATTTTAAGACAACTAGAATATAAAAGAAAGGATGTTATGTTAGGTCTTTATAAAGCACTGGTGAGGCCTCAGTTAGAGTATTGTGAGCAGTTTTGGGCCCCTTAGAAAGGATGTGGTGAAACTGGAGAGGGTTCAAAAGAGGTTCACTGAAACAATAACAGGATTGAATGGCTTGTCATATGAAGAGCATTTGATGGCGCTGGCCCTGTACTCGCTGGAATTCAGAAGCATCATCTTTTGAAGATGTCCTCAATACTTAGGAGCCTCGTGCCCATTGGTATATTTAAAGTAGGGGTTAATTGGTTCTTGATTAGTAAGGGTGTCAAATGTTATGGGGAGAAGGCAGGGAAATGGTGTTGAGAGGGGTAATAAATTGGCCATGATGGAATAGTGGATCTGACAATATGGGATGAATGGGCTAATTCTGTACTTATGTCTTATAGAATTATGAGAGCATAGATAAAGTAGATAATCATGATCTTTTTCCCCAGGATAGAAATGTCAAGTACTTAATGGCATGCGTTTAACGCAAGAGGGAGATAGTTTAGAGTTCAAAGTTCGAATTAAATATACTATCAAAGTACTACCCTGAGATTTACTTCCTTGTGGGCATTTACAGCAAATACTAAGAAACACAATCGAATCAATGAAAAACTGCACACACCAAGATGGACAAACAACCAATGTGCAAAAGACAAGAAATTGTACATTGGACAACAAAGACTTATCTCCTGAGTACTTTTGGCTGTATCTCATAAATTTTGTGCTGCTGATCATGAAAATCACCATTAAATTCTTCTACCACACACCATTTATTTTTTGAAATTGCCCACAATGCAAGCTGAAAACTTTTCTGTCTTGTCCATGCATAGGCAGGGCGATGCTACAAGGCAGGACAGGTTTTAGAAAGGCTATAAAAGAATCATGCACATACCTCTATGCATTGCGTTTACATGTATCTCGGTTTGTGATCATGTTGATGAGCATGCTCCACACGTACTGCCTATTGTTTATACTCATTATAATAAATTAATTGTATTTTCAGGAGTATTTGTGGTAACAAATTGTTTCACCAATGTTGCAACTGCAAATATATTTGCTATCTCAAAGACAGAGCATGACTCCTTATTAAGAAAGCCTACGAGCTCTACTTTGGGTGTAAAATTGGTGACCAAGACGAAGTCTGGGCTCCTCACATTTGTTGTGTAACATGCACTGTTGACCTTAGAGTTTGGCTCAGAGGTACTGGAAGTCAATGCTGTTCACTGTCCTGATGATATGATGAGAGCAGAAGGATCACGTAACAGCAGATGCGGAGGTGCTGTAGTAGTATGGCGAACTCTGCTGAGGCCCAGCCCCTACTCTCAGACAGCCCCTCTTACTTGCCTCTCAAGCAGGGCCCCACTAAGAAACACCAGACCATTGGCTCCCACACCATCACCAACCTTACTGACTCTGAGGATCTCCCATCCACTGCCAGCAACCTCAAAGTTCCCACACCCTGCACCTCCCGTTTCTACATCCTGCCCAAAATCCACAAACCTGCTTGTCCAGGTTGACCCATTGTTTCAGCTTGTTCCTGCCCCACTGAACTTGTATCTGCATACCTTGACTCTGTTTAAACCACCCCCCCCCCCCGATTCAGTCCCTTCCCACCTACATTCGTGACATCCGTGATCTTTTCACGGATTTCCCTGGCCCCCATCATCTTATTTTTATTATGGATGTCCATTTCCTAGATACCTCCATCTCCCATCAGGAAGGCCTCAAAGATCTCTGTTTCTTTCTGGACACCAGACCCAACCTCCACCACCACTTTCCTCTGCCTGGTGGAACTTGTCCTCACTCTAAATAATTTCTCCTTTGGGTCTTCCCACTTCCTTCAAACAAAAGGGATAGCCTTGGGCAATCATATGGGTCCCAGCTATGCCTGTTTATTTGTTGGCTACATGGAACAGTCTATGTTGCAAGCCTACACTGGTGACTGTCCCGCACTTTTCCTACGCTACATTGATGATTGCACTGGTGCTGCTTCCTGCACCCATGCAGAACTCATTGATTTCATCCACTTTGCCTCCAGCTTCCACCGTGCCCTCAAATTCACCTGGTCCATTTCCGACATTTCCTTTCCTTTTCTCGATCTCACTGTCTCTATCTCTGGAGACAGCTTATCCATTGATGTCTGTTACAAACCAACAGACTCTCATAGCTACCTGGACTATACCTCTTCCCACCCTGCTACTTGTAAAAATACCATCCCCTTCTCAAAATCCCTCCGTTTCAGCCACATCTGCCCTCAGGATGAGGCTTTTCATTCTAGAATAAAGGAGATGTCCTCCTTTTTTAAAGAAAGAGGCTTCCCTTCTTCCACCATCAACGCTGCCTTCAACCGTATATTTTCTATTTCACACATGTCTGCTCTTACTCCATCCTCCCACCACGCTGCCAGAGATAGGGTTCCTCTTGTCCTCACCTACCACCCCACTAGCCTCTGTGCGCAGTGCATAATTCTCCGAAATTTCTGCCACCTCCAACTGGATCCCACCGCCAAACACATCTTTCCCTCCCCTCCCCGCACCCACCCCCCCACTTTCTGCTTTCCACAGGGATCACTCCCTGCATGACTCTGTTGTCCATTCATCCCTCTCCACTGATCTCCCTCCTGGCACTTGTCCTTGAAAGCGGAACAAGTGCTTCGCCTGCCCCTACACCACCTCCCTCACTACCATTCGGGGCCCCTAACAGTCTTTCTAGATGAGGCAACACTTTACCTATGAGTCCGTGTTCGGTGCTCCAGGTATGGCCTCTTGTATGTTGGTGAGACCGGATGTAGACCGGGAGACCGCTTCGTGAACATCTATCCTCCGTCTGCCAGAACAAGCAGGATCTCCCAGTGGCCACCCATTTTAATTCCACTTCCCATTCCCATTCCGAAATGTCCATCCATGGCCTCCTACACTGTTGGGATAAAGCCACACTTAGGCTGGAAGAACAACACTGTATGTTCCGTTTGGGTAGCCTCCAACCTGATGGTGTGACATCAATTTCTCAAACTTCCAGTAATGCTTCCACACCCTCCCCCATTCACCATTTCCCATCCCCTTGTCCCTCGCTCATGTTATCTCCTTGCCCACCCATCACCTCCCTCTGGTGTTCCTCCCCCCACCCCTTTCTTCCTTCTTCCATTACCAATCAGCAATGTCCCCCTTCAATACCGATCAGCAATGTTCACCCATCAATACCGATCAGCAATATCCACCTCAAATACCGATCAGCAATGTTCACCCATCAATACCGATCAGCAATATCCACCTCCAATACCAATCGGCAATGTCCACCCATCAATACCAATCAGCAATGTCCCCCTTCAATACCGATCAGCAATGTCCACCCATCAATACCGATCAGCAATGTCCACCTCCAATACCAATCGGCAATGTCCACCTCCAATACCAATCGGCAATGTCCCCCTCCAATACCGATCAGCAATGTCCACCCATCAATACCGATCAGCAATATCCACCTCCAATACCAATCGGCAATGTCCACCCATCAATACCAATCAGCAATGTCCCCCTTCAATACCGATCAGCAATGTCCACCCATCAATACCGATCAGCAATGTCCACCTCCAATACCAATCGGCAATGTCCACCCATCAATACCAGTCAGCAATGTCCCCCTCCAATACCGATCAGCAATGTCCACCCATCAATACCGATCAGCAATGTCCACCCATCAATACCGATCAGCAATGTCCACCTCCAATACCGATCAGCAATGTCCACCTCCAATACCAATCGGCAATGTCCACCCATCAATACCAATCAGCAATGTCCCCCTTCAATACCGATCAGCAATGTCCACCTCGAATACCAATCAGCAATGTCCACCCATCAATACCAATCAGCAATGTCCACCCATCGATACCAATCAGCAATGTCCACCCATCGATACCAATCAGCAATGTCCATCCATCAATACCAATCAGCAATGTCCACCTCGAATACCAATCAGCAATGTCCACCCATCAATACCAATCAGCAATGTCCACCCATCAATACCAATCAGCAATGTCCACCTCGAATACCAATCAGCAATGTCCACCTTGCAATACCGATCAGCAATGTCCACCCTCCAATACCAATCAGCAATGTTTGCCCATCAATACTGATCAGCAATGTCCACCCATCAATACCAATCAGCAATGTCCACCCTTCAATACCGATCAGCAATGTCCACCCTTCAATACTGATCAGCAATGTCCCCCCATCAATACCGATCAGCAATGTCCACCCATCAATATCAATCAGCAATGTCCACCCATCAATACCGATCAGCAATGTCCACCTCCAATACCAATCGGCAATGTCCACCCTTCAATACAGTCGGCGATGTCCACCCTTCGATACCAATCAGCAGTGTCCACCCTGCGATACCGATCAGCAATGTCCACCCTGCAATACCGATCAGCAATGTCCACCCATCAATACCAATTGGCAATGTCCACCCTGTAATACCAGTCGGCAATGTCCACCCATCAGTACCGATCAGCAATGTTCACCTCCAATACCAATCAGCAATGACCACCCATCAATACCAATCAGCAATGTCCACCCATCGATACCAATCAGCAATGTCCACCCATCAATACCATTCAGCAGTGTCCACCCTGCGATACCAATCAGCAGTGTCCACCCTGCGATACCAATCAGCAATGTCCACCCATCAATACCATTCAGCAGTGTCCACCCTGCGATACCAATCAGCAGTGTCCACCCTGCGATACCAATCAGCAATGTCCACCCTGCGATACCGATCAGCAATGTCCACCCTCCAATACCGATCAGCAATGTCCACCCTGCAATACTAATCAGCAATGTCCACCCATCAATACCAATCAGCAATGTCCACCCTTCAATACCGATCAGCAATGTCCATCCATCAATACCGATCAGCAATGTCCACCCTTCAATACCGATCAGCAATGTCCACCCTTCAATACCA
Source organism: Mobula birostris (assembly GCF_030028105.1). Taxonomy (NCBI): domain Eukaryota; kingdom Metazoa; phylum Chordata; class Chondrichthyes; order Myliobatiformes; family Myliobatidae; genus Mobula; species Mobula birostris. The sequence goes on from NC_092376.1 coordinate 174,233,148, forward strand.
ATCAGCAATGTCCCCCCATCAATACCGATCAGCAATGTCCACCCATCAATACCGATCAGCAATGTCCACCTCCAATACCGATCAGCAATGTCCACCTTCAATACCAATCAGCAATGTCCCCCTTCAATACCGATCAGCAATGTCCACCCATCAATACCAATCAGCAATGTCCACCTCCAATACCAATCGGCAATGTCCACCCTTCAATACCAATCGGCAATATCCACCCTTCAGTACCAATTGGCGATGTCCACCCTTCAATACCAATCAGCAGTGTCCACCCTGCGATACAGATCAGCAATGTCCACCCTCCAATACTAATCGGCAATGTCCACCCATCAATACCAATCGGCAATGTCCACTCTGTAATACCAGTCGGCAATGTCCACCCATCAATACCGATCAGCAATGTCCACCCATCAATACCAATCGGCAATGTCCACCCTGCAATACCAATCGGCAATGTCCACCCTGCAATACCAGTCGGCAATGTCCACCCTGCAATACCAGTCGGCAATGTCCACCCATCAATACCAATCAGCAATGTCCACCCCTCAATACCGATCAGCAATGTCCACCCTCCAATACCAATCAGCAATGTCCACCCATCAATACCAATCGGCAATGTCCACCCTGTAATACCAATCAGCAATGTCCCCCCATCAGTACCAATCAGCAATGTCCACCCATCAATACCAATCAGCAATGTCCACCCTTCAATACCAATCAGCAATGTCCCCCCATCAATACCGATCAGCAATGTCCACCCATCAATACCGATCAGCAATGTCCACCCATCAATACCAATCAGCAATGTCCACCTCCAATACCAATCGGCAATGTCCACCCTTCAATACCAATCGGCAATATCCACCCTTCAATACCAATCGGCGATGTCCACCCTTCGATACCAATCAGCAGTGTCCACCCTGCAATACTGATCAGCAATGTCCACCCTGCAATACCGATCAGCAATGTCCACCCTCCAATACCAATCAGCAATGTCCACCCATCAATACCAATCGGCAATGTCCACCCTGTAATACCAGTCGGCAATGTCCACCCATCAATACCGATCAGCAATGTCCACCCATCAATACCAATCGGCAATGTCCACCCTGCAATACCAGTCGGCAATGTCCACCCATCAATACCAATCGGCAATGTCCACCCATCAATACCGATCAGCAATGTCCACCCATCAATACCGATCAGCAATGTCCACCCTTCAATACCGATCAACAATATCCATCCTCCAATACCAATTGCAATGCCCACCCTGCAATACCAATCAGCTATACCGTACACATAAAAGAAAACTACTGAAATCTGGAAGTCTTGTTGAAACACATACAGTGCAGTAACTATAACTGGAACATCTGTGGTGATCTGAAAGTAGCAGTGCTGCTACTAGGAATGCAGTTCAGATGCACCAAGTACTGTTGTTTCATTTGCGAAGGGGACAGCTGTGCTAAAGGATCTCTTTACATTAAAAGGATTGGCCTCTCCTTAAGCAATTGGTTCAAAGAGTGGCACATAAGCCACTTGTAGACCAAATAAAGATATTTTTGCCTTCTCTTCATATAAAACTGGAGCTTGTGAAATAATTTGTGAAAGTGATGAACAAGGATTTTGATATTTAAGATGTTTCCCAGAATAACTAATGCCAAGATTAGAGAAGGCATTTTTGTTGGTCCACAAATCAAATAGGTTATCAAAGACAGGCAATTTGAAGAACATCTAGTGGGACCAGAGAAAATCGCATGGAAGGCAATCAAAGGTTTCAAAGGTACAATTAATGTCAGAGAAATGTATACAATATACATCCTGAAATACTTTTTCTTCACAACCATCCACGAAAAACAGAGGAGTGCCCCCAAAATATGAATGACAGTTAAATGTTAGAACCCCTGAGTTCCGCTCAGCTCCCCTTTCTCCACGCATAAGCGGCAGCAAGCTACGATCCCCCCTCCCCTCACCAGCAAAGAAAAACATCGGCACCCACCACTGAGCACTCAAGCGTGAGCAAAGCAACAGCAAAGACTCAGACTTGCCGTACCCCAAAGACTGCTCGTTCACCCGGTATTCGGCATACCGCAGGCTCTCTGTCTCCCTAATAAAGAGGAAAGAGGTGTCTCTGTTTCACAGTGAGAAGGGAGACATAACAAACAACTCACTGGTTTACGGGGTTAAAAGGCCGTTGCGTTGCTTTTTCCAAGCTCTGTGCCCAAAGATCTCTGGTCTCTGGGCACACAGCCTTAGATCTTCCACCTCCCATGACACACCGATCTCCTGCTTGGACACCAACCTCTGATTCCCCCCCATCCCCCATCTCCAGAGCTACGAAATCTTGAACCCCTGAAAGTGAGTGAAGCTCTTAGGCTGTGCCCTTGGCGTGCCCAATAATGGCCAGTGGTGAAACCCTGAGAGCAGATCCCATTCCCGCAAAGAACCATAGTCAGCATGTAATTCCAGGTCATGGTTTTCAAAAGAACCCTGAAAGGGAAAAATAAAGATACTAAAGATGGAAATAGAGCTATTTCCGAAGATGCAAGCAAAAGAGTCACCGTTAGGGGTTACCATTCAAGGATGCTGTTGGAAAATTTTCTTGGCAAATACAGAACACCAAGCTATGTGCAGCTGGTTTGACACCATGCTTCAAGCATACAAAACCATGAGGTGCAACCTGTCACTAAAGATTCATTTTCTGCATTCCCATTTGGACTTCTTCCCTGCAAATCTTGGTTCTGTCAGTGCTGAGCATGGTGAAAGGTTCACTAGGACATTGTGATCATGGAGGAACGGTATCAGGGCAACTGGAATCCACCAATACTGGCTGATCATTGTTGGACACTGAAGTGAGAAGCCTCAGACACTGAGTACAAATGAAAATCATCAACAAAACATTTTTTAGCTTAGTTGATCTTTTGCAAAGCATTAGTACTGTTATGCATTTTAACACATTATATTCAATAAAAGTTACTTTCTTTTTTCTCCAAATTCCTATGTGATACAAATAACTTGAAATTTTATTTGTGTTCAGCCTCATATTTTGTGATTATGATAGACCAGTGGTCTATCATAATCACAAAAATTTCTGAGAAAGCAACACTTTTGAAATAAATGCTGTCCAGTGTAAGCAATAAATATTGAGAACATGAGATGAAGAGTCCTTGAAAGTGAGTCCATAGGTTGTGGGAACAGTTCAGTGTTGGGGTGAATGAAGTTATCCCCTTTGGGGTAATTACTGTTCCTGAACCTGGTGGTGTGGGTCCTGAGGCTCCTGTACCTCCTTCCTGAATACTCTAAGACTCTCTAAGGCAAGCTGAGTATAACTGAAGTAAACAAACTCAGTTGTCACACTCCAAAATAACCATGTGTCATCCTGCTCTCTGCAGGAAGGAAGTCTGAAACTGCTGAACAATTTCCTTAAGAAAAGGCAAAGAAAAACAGTTACTCACTACACCAATTATGAAAACTTTGCAAACAACGGATTGACTGATGTCTAAACACAGAATCTAAGTTTTGAGGCATACTCGGAATGCAGCCTTCAATTAAATAACATCTCCTAATGTAACTAAATGCCCAAAGACACAGGAAAGTTGAACTAAACAGTATATTAGGGGAGGTAAAAATGTGAGGGACTGAGGAGACATCCTTTTAGATGCCTCTTAAAATATGAACAAAAAAGGAAGAGGGATTTAGCGAGGGATTTCCTGGCCTACTGGATGAATGGTTGCTGATAGTGAAACAATTAAAACAGAGCAGTAAATAGCGCAGCACAGGAACAGTTTGTCAGTCCACCATGTCTGTGTCAAGCATGATGCCGTTTTAAACTGCACATCTGCCCATATATGGTCCATATCCCTCCATTGCCTTGCTGTTAATGTGCCCTGTCCTAAAGCCTGTTGAACACCACTAACATGTCTGCTTCCACCGCCATCCCTGGCAAGCTGTTGCAGGCACCCACCACTCTCTGTGTAAAACCATCAGCCCTGTCCTTAGAAGTGTGCGTAGATTTGGCATGTCATCTAAAACCTTGACAAACTTCTGTAGTTGTCCGTTGGAGAGTATACTGATTTGTTGCATCACAGCCTGGTATGGAAACACCAATGCCCCTTGAATGGAAAAGCCGACAAAAAGTACTGATTATGGCTCAGTCCATCAAGGGTAAAGCACTCGCCAGCATTGAGCACATCTACATGGAGCACTTCCGCAAGAAAGCAGCATCAGAGGCCTCCACATCCTAGCCAAGCTTTCTTCTCGCTGCTGCCATTAGGAAGGAGGTACAGGAGCCTCAGGACACACACCACTAGTTTCTTGAACAGTTATTACCCAACAATCATCAGACTCTTGAACCACTGGGGATAACTTCACTCAGCCCTACACTGAACTGTTTCCACAGCATATGAATTCACTGTCAAGGACTCTTCATTCCATGTTCTTGATATTTGTTACCTTTTTATTATTATTTTGTTTTTTTCTTGTACTTGCACGGTTGTCTAATGCAGATTGGTTGTTCGTCCATCTTGTGTGCGGTTTTTCATTGATTCTATTGAGTTTGTTTGTATTTACTGTAAATACCTAGAAGAGAATGAATCTCAGAGTTATATACGATGATATATATGTACTTTGATATTAAATTTACTTTGAACTGATTTGAACTCCTGTATTAATTCCATCTCCTTTTATGCCCTGCTCATTCACATGTCTGTCAAGATGCCTGTTAAATGTTATTGTTCTCCCTCCATCATCTGCTTTGGCAGCTCATACCAGATATCAACTACTCTTTGTGAGGACAGTATCATCCCTCAGATCTCCCTTAAACGATCTTCCTCCATCGCCTGCACTGGCAGCTCATACCAGGTTATCAACTACACTTTGTGTGGAAAACATCACCCGTCAGATCCCCCTTAAATTTCCTCCTGCTTAAACCTACACTCAAGAGAAGATCTGCAGATGCTGGAAATCCGAAACGACCCGAAACATGGACTCTACATTTTTTCCGTAGATGCTGCCTGGCCTGCTGAGTTCCTCCAGCATGTTGTGTGTGTTAATCCCACACTCTTTACTTTCATCTCCCCTCATCATGGGAAGCAGACTCTGGCTCTCTATCCATGCCTCTCTTAGGTCTGAATAGGCAGATGAAGGTATCACTGAGGACATTATTGTGCATCTCAACCTTGGGTGGAGTGACTTGCTGGACCCATTTTGAGTGCATTTAAAAATTAATTTCACAAGGGTAGCTTGGACTCACATCAGAGGGCCATTTGAGGGTGACCTGCCTCCTGTGGGAACGTAAGAACAAGAAGATAAAAATGATAAAGATTAGCTTTATTTGTCACATGCATATTAAAACATACAGTGAAATGCGTCATTTGCAGCAACGACTAACACGTTCTGAGGATGTGGTAGGAGCAGCCCACAGTGGCGCCAACATAGCATACCCACAATTCACTAACCCTAACCTGTACATCTTCGGAATGCAAGAGGAAATCAGGGCATATGGACGAAACCCACGTGGTCTTGGGGAGAATATATAAACTTCTTACAGTGGCATGAATTAAATTCCAATCACTATCGCTGTTGTTGTAAAGTGTTAAGTTAACTACTATGCTACTGTGTACCAGAAGCAGGCAAGTACTCCCATTTATACGCTCAGTGATTCAGGAACAGCTTCTTCCCCTGTGCCATCCGATTTCTGAATGGACAATGAATCCATGAATATTACCTCACTACTTTTTAATTTCTAATTATTTTGCATTAGTTGTTTAATTTAACTTTTATATTTATTTTTAACTTACTGCAATTCACAATTTTTTCCCAGTATCATGTACTGCATTGTACTACTACTGTAAAGTTAAAAAAATTCACGATTAATGCCGGTGATATTAAGTCTGATTCTGATTCTGAAAACATGAAATCGGGCTGCTGGCCATTTGGCCCTCAAGCCTTCATGACAACCCAACAAGATCAAGACTGATCTTCCAGCTTTCTGCCCTATGCCTTGATTTCAGAAAAATTCTGAAATCCATTGATCTCTATTTTAAATACAGTCAGTGACTAAGACTCCATAGCTCTCTGGGAAAGAGAATGGATAAGATTCACCATTCACTGGACAGAGAATTTCCTCATTATCTCATTTCTTGCCGTCTACACATTTTTTCTACGTGACCCCTGGTTGTAGAATCCTTAGCCAAGGGAAACCTCCTTGCTGCATCATTGGAATTTTGTACATTCCAGTAAAGTTGCCTCTCACTTCAAAGTTCACAAGTTCATAGTAAATTCATTATCAAAGTAAGTATCTGTTACCATATACTATCTTGAGATTCATTTTCCTGCAGATATTTGCAGGAAAATAAGGAAATACAATAGAATTTACAAAAAAAAACATACATAATGGGAAAGTGGAAGGGAGGGTGAGTAAGTCTGCAGATGGCATAAAGGTTGGCGGAGTTGTGGATGGTTAGAAGGTTGTCGTAGGTTTCAGTCTTTGACAGGATGCAGGGCTGGGCTGAGAAGTGGCAAATGGAGTTCAACCTGGAAAAGTGAAGTAATTTACTTTGGAAGGTCGTATTTGAAGGCAGAATATAGGGTTAATGGCAGGAATCTTGGCAGTATGGAGGAACAGAGGCCTCACATCCATATATCCCTCAAAGTTGCCATTCAATTTGATAAGGTTGTTAGCCTCGTGTATTTGCCATTTCCGCCCTGGGGGAAAAAGATCTCCGGCTATCCATTCAATCCGTACCTCTTACCATCTTATAAAAGCTCTTCATCCAGCAGAACTCCCAAGACAGAAGAGAAACACATAAAAGGATATACCTGATAAGCTGCAAATATAGTGGATTCCAGTTAATTGGGCCAGTGATTAATCGGGGCAGCTATTTATTGGGACAGATCATAAAGAACGAAAAGTAATTCAGAAATATAGCTGGGATTTCCTTCATTTATTTGGGACACTATGCCGCTTAATTGGGATATGAGACTTTGTTGAAAGATTTCTAAATGAATTCAGATGTGTGTGTGTTAGATACTACACTGTACTAAGAGCAAATGGTTTTAAAATAGCATCAGCTGCATGTGTTTGTGTTGAAAAAACAGTGATTTTTGCCACTGATTGTTGGTGAGAGATAAGCAATATGACAATTCAGAACAGTTTTGGTCACTGCGATTTCAAGCGTTCAGGCTTGGAGGTGCCAGAAATGGCCATGTGTGAAAATGAAACTATTTCACTACTTTAGCAAGGAACTATGAAGAATTTGAAGGTATTGGCAATCCTCTTGAATGTTACAATGAAAATGAAGATTTGGAGGATGCAATCGTCAAAAGCATTGCATGAAGGCAGTCTATTACCTACACTAGGTGTTTGTGCTGATTTTGTTCGTTTACAGTCAAAAGAACATAGCTGCATACACTGGATGAATTCGTCTGTGGTTAACTATTATGAACTAATGCACAGTTTTATAATACTGTAGTAGTATTAGTGTTCTAATTTGTTCTGAATTTCATTCAAATACATAATCTGTTACTCAGTTAAACAACACACATAAAAGTTGCTGGTGAACGCAGCAGGCCAGGCAGTATCTCTAGGAAGAGGTGCAGTCGACGTTTCAGGCTGAGACCCTTCAGTTAAACAGTAGGGTTAAACAGTAAGCTTCTATTTCCATGAAGCTTCGTCTAAATGGAGCAGCCACTTAATTGGGCCAAAATGTACTGGTTCCAATATGTCCCATTTAACCAGAATCCACTGAATACAAGAAGTTCAAATAGCCTCATCAACTTACTTCATAGTGCGATTTTAACACTGTTAATGGATCGGTAATGAGATGAAAATAATTTCCTTCACAATGAGAAACTGGTGAGATTACAACTAAATGCATGGTTAAGGGTGAAAGGTGAAATGTTTAAGGGGAACACAAGTGGAAACTTCTTCACACGGGGAGTGTTGAGGGTGTGGAACGGGCAGCCAGCTCAAGTGGTGGACGCAATTTCAACTTCAACATTTAAGAGAAGTTTAGATAAGTACATTGATGGGATGGATATGGAAGGCTGTGGTCTGGGTGCAGGTCGATGGGACTAAGCAGTTTAAATATTTCAGGATGGGCTGAAGGGCCTATTTCTGTGCTGTAGTCTTCTATGACTATGAATCGTGCAGAAGGACTCCCAAGTTGCTTTACATATCTGATTTTTGAAGTTTCCAAAAATAGTTTACATCTTTATTCCTTCTGCTAAAATGCATGACGATACACTTCCTGACACTGTATTCCACCTACCACTTTCTTGCTCATTTTCCCAATCTGTCTAAGTCCTTCTGGAGACGCCCTGCTTCCTCTACACCGCTTAATCTTCCACCTGTCTTTGTATCATCCACAAACCTGGTGAGTACAGGCTCAGATCATCAAATGCTCCTCATATTGTAACCCTTTCATTCCCATGGTAATTCTCATGAACCTCCACTGGACCCTTTCCAATGTTGGTGCATCCTTTCTTAGACATGAGGCTCAAAATTTCTCAAAGTTCCAAGTGCGGTCTGACCAATACCTTATAAAGCCTCAGCATTACATTGATTTCAGTGCCACCACCTGTGGTCTCTCTCCAGTCAATGACATCAGCTCCTTGTTCTTGGTCATTTAACACTACACTCTGCAGGAAGGGCAGTGAATATGTACAATCCAACTAAAAGTATTGTGCTGCTTTATTTCCCGGATTTGCATTGTCTTGGTAGATTTGTAACGTATGATCTGCATTGTTGATGAAACCCTGATCTATTTTTCCATCGTGTGCTCAGTTTCAATAGTGATGGGAGTTCCCACCGTTAAGCGGGAGGTGCACAGTTACTTGATCGACACCTTGAACTCGCTAATTTATGAGCTGACTCCTGAGGAGAAGCAGGACTGTGTGATTGTCGTACTCATTGCAGAGGTGAGTTAAAGTCCTGCTGTTTAAGAATAGAGTGCTGAGTGGTGATCTGAGTGGTAAATCAGGGGGTTTCCATTGACTGTTTCCCCTGCTTGGGGGCTTTTGGAGAAGGGTAAATAATCAATTTCTGTTTTAAGATAATAAGACATAGGAGCAGAATTAGGCCATTTGGCCCAATGAGTCTGCTCCTCCATTTTATCATGGCTGATCCATTTCCCTCTCAGCCCCAGTCTCCTACCTTCTCCCCGTATCCCTTCATGTGCTGACCATTCAAGAATCTATCAACCTCTGCCTAACTAAAATATACCCAATAACTTGTCCTCCACAGCCACCTGTGGCAACAAATTCCACAAATTCACCAGCCTCTCGCTAAAGAAATTTCTCCTTGTCTCATTTTAAAAAGACGCCCCTCTATTCTGAAGCTGTGTCCTTTGGTCTTAGACTCCTCCACTATAGGAAATAATCCTCTCCACATCCACCCTATGGAGACCTTTCAACATTTGATAGGTGTGAATGAGATCCTCCTCATTCTTCTGAATTCCAGCGAGTACAGGCCCAGAGGCATCAAACGCTCCTCATATCATAAGCCTTTCAATCTTGGAATCATGTTTGTGTACCTTCTTTGAACTATCTCCAGTGTCAGCATATCCTTTCTTAGATAGGGGGCCCAGAAGTGCTGATACTAATCCAAATGGGTATCAAAGAATGTAGAACTGCAGATGCAAAACAGCCATGATTGCATTCAGGGTGGGTTTGACAAAGTAGATTTGGTTTCAAAGTACACTTATTTGCTGCCAAGATGGCCCCAGTGAACAATGCTTCCATGGGCAACGTCTTTCAGGTAGTCCACGGAACTGCTTATTTCACTTTTTCTACTTGTTTTTTTTAATCTCAAGTGTGTTACTGGAACTGTTGGAGCTACAGTTAAGCCTGCGACTTACAGTTTGGAGATCGATTAAGTGATCTAGTGCTCTGCTGTCTCCAAGAAAATTCTAGGAGGGGAGTGCAAGTGTGAGCTCGAGCTCTATCAGCCTCAAGGCAAAGAAGCTCAGAGAAGGGGTACGAATCCATGATTGTCTCCATTTCTCGCTGATTAACACATTACGGCAAATGTGGCTGAGAGCGAGTGTTCAGTGCTGACTACCTGCCTCCTGCTCCCCATTGTAATGATCTCTGTGTGTGATGGATCTTGGAAGGCCTCTATATTCGAGTGTCACTTTCCTTGATGCCGTTGGAAGATGTTATTGAAGTTCTGTGATTTGTGGATTGGACTGTGGACTGGAGTTCAAACTAACTGTAGTTCAATTTGCCCCTTTCAGTTCTACGTTTATTTTTGCATTCTGTCTTGGCCATCTTTTCTTAAGAGTGATCTGTTAGTTTTTTTATGTGAGGGCAGAGGTTTGGGATTTGATGCTCTAGCTGCCGTTTTACGTGTGAAGTGATCTGTTAGTTTTTTTTGTGTGAGGGAGGGGTTTGGAGATTTGGGATTTGACGCTCTAGCTGCCGTTTTCTGTGTGAAGTGATCTGTTAGTTTTTTTGTGCAAGGGAGGAGGTTTGAGATTTGAAGTTAGCTGCCGTTTTCTGTGTGGAGTAATTTGTTAGTTTTTTGTGCAAGTGAGGAGGTTGGGGATTTGGGGTTTGATGTTCTAGCTGCCATTATATGTGTGAAGTGATCTGTTAGTGTTTATATGTGAGGGAGGAAGTTGGGGGTTTGGGATTTGCTGGGTAGGGGGGGTGGTAATGATTTCCTTTGAATGTCCTCCATAGTTTTCTTTGCATCATGGCTGTCTGGAGAAAACGAATCTGAGTTGTGTACTGCAAACACCTTAATAATAAATGAATCTTTAAATGGTTTATCAAAGTATGTATACAGCATACAACCCTGAGATTTGTCCTCATGCAGGCAACCATGAAACAATGAAACACCATTGAACCCACTTGAAGAAAACATTGAACACCCAAGGTGTGAAAAACTAATCACACAAACAGCAAAAGGCAAGCAAATAATACACAGATTATTAAACATCAAATTGCAGAGTTCCCAAGAGCCACAGCCACCGAGTCAGTTCAGTTTAGCACCGTGCTGATGACTGCAGGCCTCAGCCATAGAGCCAGTTCCGCACCAAGGCGCCTTGATCAAATCGCACAAATAGCAAAAAAATGAGTAACCAGATACACATGGAACATCAACCACAGAGTGCTCCAAAATGAGCCCACAATTGCAGAGAGCGTTCAGCACTGAGGACGTTAAACCTCAAACTACAGAGTCCCACAGCCATGAGCTATGCCTGGGTGACCGAACCTGCAATTTCCTCTGGCAGCAACGAGAGGGAAATTGGTCAAATGCAGCCAGGCAGTGCTGAACACCTGCTCATCTTCTGCTTCATCCTTGCTGATTTCAATCTTGCTTGGCACTTTAATCAGTGAATAGTAATAGAGGAGTAATGGAGCTGACCAAGGGTTCACGTTCTGCCATTGGGAAACTATGGATGCACACACTGCTCTCAACCTTGCCATTCCCCAGGAAATAGCAAAAATATCAAATCACTCAGTCGGCCCGAAAATACATAATCAAAGTGGAAATGACAGGCTGCAATCAATCGCAGTTCAGGAGAAGAAGCATTTTTAAAATAAGAAGACGTAGAATTTGTTTCATGAGCTATCTGCAGGATGTTGCTGTTGGTCGCACGGTCGCTGGCAGCATCTTGTCACCTTGTGAGGATGTTATTGGAACTTTGCGACATGATTTTAGGAGAAATTAAGTCCATTTAAGACTAAGAGGTAAAGGAATTTCTTTTTTGAGCATTGTGAATCAGGATTAGGTTTATTATCACTGACATATGTTGCGAAATTGTCTTGCGGAAACAGTATAACGTAAGACATAAGATATACTATATTTTAAGAAATGTGTATAAAAATATAAGTAGTGTTAAAAAACAAAAATAGTGAGGTAGTATTTATGTGTTCATGGATGGTATAAAATTCTGATAGTGGGGGGAAAGAATCTATTCCTGAAATGTTGAGTGTGTCTCAGGCTCTTGTAACCCCTCCCAGATGATAGTAATGAGAAGAGGATCTTTAATAATTAATACCGCCACCTTGTGGCATTGCCATTTGAAGATATCCTGGATGATGGGGAGCCTAGTGCCCATGATGGAGCTGGCTGAACTTGCAACCCTCTGCAGCTTTTTCCAGTCCTGTGCAGTGGCCCCTCCACACCAGAAGGTGATGCAACCAGGCAGGATGCTTTCCATGCAACACCTGTAGAAATTAGCGAGAGTCTTTGAAGATGCTCTACACCTGATTTAGTGAATTGAGTTTAGTGAATTCCTTATTTCCAGAATGCTGTGAAAGTTGGGTCATTGAACATACCCAGGCCTGAGAGAAACAGACCTGGTACTGTGTGAAAGCGGAAAATTATGGGGATCTCGCAAGAAAGTGGAATTAAGATCCACAGCTGATCAACTATTGATTTATTGATCATCAGAACAGGTTGAAGGGATGGTATCAAAGTAACATTATTATCAAATGTACATATACTGTATATTACCATATACTACCTTGAGATTCATTTTCTTGCAGACATTTATAGAAAATAAGGTCATACGTTAGAATTTATGAATAACTATATAAAAAGAAAGAGTGACAAACAACCACTATGCAACCGGATGCTCTTGATTTCTTCTACAGTCCAAAGACATACTGGTTAATAGTTAATTGGTCATCGCAAATTGTCCTGTGCTTAGGCTGGGGTTAAATCAGCGGGTTGCTGGGCAGTGCTGCTCATTGGGCCGGAAGGGCCTGTTCTGCACTGTATCTCTAAATAAAAAATAGAATAAAAATAAGATGAATAATGCAAATTTAAAAATTAAATTATACTGAGAACATGAGTTGTAGAGTCCTTGAAAATGAGCACATAGGTTATGGAATTGTTGAGGTGAGTGAAGTTATCCATTTGGTATAGGAGCCTGATGTTGTAGGGTTATAACTGTTCCTGAACGTGCTGGTTATGGGATCTAAGGCTCCTGTACCTAATGCCTGATGGTAGTTGTGAGAAAAGAACATGGCCTGGATGGCGGGGGTCCTTTGAGTCTCTCTTATGAGTGGAAACATCTTGATATTTACCTTGTAGTACCTGCTTAAGATGTTATATCTTCAGAGCAGAACCTGCAGAGTGGGTAATAGTGAATCTCTGTATCTGTGCTTTCCTCTGCGTCAATGTGGCAAACATGCAATGCATAAGGAGGGGCTGACAATTCATGCAGTCTGTTTTCTATCTACCTCACCCTCAAGTCGTTCAGAATCAGGTTAAATATCACTGGCATATCTCATGAAATATGTTGCTTTGCAGCAGCAGTACATTACAGTACATAATAAAATATATAAATTACAATAAGAAATATATAGTGCATAAAGAAATTAAATTAAATGAGTAGTGGAAAAAGCAAAATAATTGTGAGGTAGTGTTTATGGGTTCATTGTCCATTCAGAAATCTGATGGTGGAGGGGAAGAGGCTGTTCGCAAACACTGAATGTGTGTCTTCAATCTCCTATGCCACCTCCTTGATGGTAGCAATGAGAAGAGGATGATGAGGTCCTTAATGGTGGATACCACTTTTTGATGTCTAGAATCAGTTCCTAGATTTTACTAACAAGGAACCTGTTGTTCGTGAGGAATGAGAGAAGAGAGCTAATGTCAGAATGTGAGGTTAGAATAAAATAGGATTATGTTCTTTCAACACAGCAGCTTTGGAATCATTTACAAATTATTTGCTGAATGCTTGTGGGTGGTTAAATAAAGTCTCAGACTTAATTGGTGTTTTTTCCAAGCAAAATAGTGTTATTTGCTTAAAGTCCAGACATAATTATATAAACAGCTCATCAGGGGTTCAGTAATTACCAAAATTATTGACTTGGTGCAGCATTAGCTTCTACAGTCAGCCTCTTATATGTATCTGTGCACTAGGTGTAGCAGAGAAAGATTGGGATAGCAGAGACTCAAATAGTGGACATAATAATAAGATTGGGGATGATCATAGAGAGCCTTGGTAGTGCTGTGGTTAGTGTGACACTATTGCTACTTGGGGCATCAGAGTTCGCAGTTATATCCAAAATCCCTCTGTAAGGAGTTTGTACATCCTTCCCATGAGTGCGTGGATTTCCTCTGTGTGCTCTGGTTTCCTCCCACATTCCAAAGATGTACAGGTTAGTAGGTTAATTGGTCATTGTAAATTGTCCTGCAATTAGGCTAAAGTTTGCTCCGGGATTCTTGTCTGCAGTCTCCCCAGTGTTTCCTCCGCTATGCTGAGCTGAGGCCATGGGCCTGCTCCGAGCTTTGTCTCTGAGGACTCACTTTTGTTCTAAGTGCTATTTGCTTACTCTTATTGTGTGCACTATTTATCTTTTTTTAATGGGTTCTTTTGGGTTTCTTGTTTTGTGGCTGCCCGTAACGAGACAAATCTCAAGGTTGTATAATGTCTACATACTTTGATAATAAATGTACTTCAAACTTTAAAACAAGTGGGTTACTGGGCAGTGTTGCTTGTTGGGCTGGAAGGGCCTGTTCCACGTGGTATCTCTAAATAAGTAAATAAATTGAAATGAGGTATGTAGCAGATGAAGAAACATATTTAGAAGAAAATAATTTGCAAAGGTTCTTTATCTTGTGAAGTTTTGTGTAAAGATTAGCTTTATTTGTCACATATATGAAGAGGAGAAGGTTACTCAGGTTGGAAGAGCAACATCTCATATCTGTCTGGGTAACCTCCAACCTGATGGCATTTCTCCATCTTCCACTATTTTTTTTCCCCCTTCCCTACTATTCTATTCTATTCCCTACTCTGGCCTCTTACCTCTTCTTGTGGTCCTCACCTGCCCATCATAACTGCTCTTCCCTGCACACAATCACCCAGTCTTCCACTATGGAAAAATACTTTCTCATTTCATTCTTAATTTGGTTGCATTTTAAAAAAGGGTAATGTTAGATGAAAAGGTTACTAGGAAAGTTGACGAGGGTAAAGCGGTGGATGTTGTCTATATGGACTTCAGTAAGGACTTTGACAAGGTTCCACACAGAAGGTTAGTTAGGAAGGTTCAATCGTTAGGTATTAATATTGAAGTCGTAAAATGAAGCAGTGGCTGGATGGGAGACGCCAGAGGGTAGTGGTGGATAACTGTTTGTCAGATTGGAGGTTGGTGACTAGTGGTGTGCCTCAGGGATCTGCACTGGGTTCAATGTTATTTGTCATATATATTAATGATTTGGATGATGGGGTGGTAAAGTGGATTAGTAAGTATGCAGATGATAGTAAGATAGGTGGAGATGTGGATAATGAAGTAGGTTTTCAAAGCTTGCAGAGAGATTTAGGCCAGTTAGAAGAGTGGGCTGAAAGATGGCAGATGGAGTTTAATGCTGATAAACGTGAGGTGCTACACTTTGGTAGGACTAATCAAAATAGGACATACATGGTAAATGGTAGGGCATTGAAGAACAGAGGGAACTAAGAATAATGGTGCATACATGGTAAATGGTAGGGCATTGAAGAACAGAGGGAACTAGGAATAATGGTACATACATGGTAAGTGGTAGGGCATTGAAGAACAGAGGGAACTAGGAATAATGGTGCATAGTTCCCTGAAGGTGGAATCTCATGTGGATAGGGTGGTGAAGAAAGCTTTTGGTCTGCTGGCCTTTATAAATCAAAGCATTGAGTATAGGAGTTGGGATGTAATGTTGAAATTGTACAAGGCATTGGTAAGGCCAGATTTGGAGTATTGTGTACAGTTCTGGTCACCGAATTATAGGAAAGATGTCAACAAAATAGAGAGAGTAGAGAGAAGATTTACTAGAATGTTATCTGGGTTTCATCTCCTAAGTTACAGAGAAAGGTTGAGCAAGTTGGGTCTTTATTCTTTGGAGCGTAGAAGGTTGAGGGGGGATTTGATAGAGATATTTTAAATTATGAGGGGGAATAGATAGAGTTGATGTGGATAGGCTTTTTCCATTGAGAGTGGGGGAGATTCAAACAAGAGGACATGAGTTGAGAGTTAAAGGGCAAAAGTTTAGGGGTAATGTGAGGGGGAACTTCTTTACTCGGAGAGTGGTAGCTGTGTAGAACGAGCTTCCAGCAGAAGTGGTTGAGGCAGGTTCGATGTTGTCATTTGAAGTTAAATTGGACAGGAAAGGAAAGTTATGGGCTGAGTGCAGGTCGGTGGGACGAGGTGAGAGTAAGTGTTCGGCACGGACTAGAAGGGCCGAGATGGCCTGTTTCCGTGCTGTAATTGTTATATGGTTTATGTGGTTATATAGTGATAATCTGCATTAACGATAGTGTTACCAATGTCTTAGAGTCCGGGGCTAAGGCCCAGTGGTAGCCTGTCCTGGGGTTGGAAGACTGCCTGTATGAGTGAGTGGGGGGTGGGTGGGTGGGTGGGTAGGAGTGAGAGTGGTAAAGGGGCTTGTTTTGTTGTTGCTTGAGCTATTCTGCTGAACGTTGTGTGCATCCTATGTTGATGCCAGAATGTGTGGTGAGACTTGTGGGCTGTCCCCTGCATATCTTTAAGTGTGTTGGTTGTTAATACAAACAACACATTTCATTGCATGTTTTGATAACATGTGATAAATCTGAATCTGATCCATTCTGTTTATTTGCTTGCAATTTCTGTTGATATGTCCTGTTAATAGATTCTTAGGTGGGAGAATGGAGTTTTAAAAACAGATCAGTCATGATTGAATTGTGGAACAGATTTGGTGGGCTGAACTTAGAACAGTATAGCACAGTACAGGTCCTTTGGCCCACAATGTTGTTCTGACCTTTTAACCTACTCCAAGATCAATCAAACCCTTCCCTCCTACATAGCCCTCCATTTTTCTATCATCCATGAGTCTTTTAAATACCCCTAATGTATCTGCTTAAGAATCTCTTAAATACCCCTAATTTGTCTGCCTCTGCCATTAACCCTGGCAGGGCATTCCACACACCCACCACCTTGTATTTAAAAAAATACTATCTTTGATATCCCCTTAGGTTTTCCTCCAATCACCTGAGAATTATGTCCTCTCAAATTAGCTATTTCAACCATGGGAAAAAAGTCTCTGGCTGTCCACTTATTCCTCTTATACATCTCCATCAAGTTACCTCTCATCCTCCTTTGCGCAAAAGAACAAATCCATAGCTGACTCAAACTATCTCAAACTGTCATTATACACCAGTCATTGAAAGTGGGCATGCAGGTACAGCAGGCGGTGAAAAAGGCGAATGGTATGCTGGCATTTATAGCGAGAGGATTCGAGTACAGGAGCAGGGAGATACTACTGCAGTTGTACAAGGCCTTGGTGAGACCACACCTGGAGTATTGTGTGCAGTTTTGGTCCCCTAATCTGAGGAAAGACATCCTTGCCATAGAGGGAGTACAAAGAAGGTTCACCAGGTTGATTCCTGGGATGGCAGGACTTTCATATGAAGAAAGACTGGATGAACTGGGCTTGTACTCGTTGGAATTTAGAAGATTGAGGGGGGATCTGATTGAAACGTATAAAATCCTAAAGGGATTGGACAGGTTAGATGCAGGAAGATTGTTCCCGATGTTGGGGAAGTCCAGAACGAGGGGCCACAGTTTGAGGATGGAGGGGAAGCCTTTTAGGACCGAGATTAGGAAAAACTTCTTCACACAGAGAGTGGTGAATCTGTGGAATTCTCTGCCACGGGAAACAGTTGAGGCCAGTTCATCGGCTATATTTAAGAGGGAGTTAGATATGGCCCTTGTGGCTACGGGGGTCAGGGGGTATGGAGGGAAGGCTGGGGCGGGATTCTGAGTTGGATGATCAGCCATGATCATAATAAATGGCGGTGCAGGCTCGAAGGGCCGAATGGCCTACTCCTGCACCTATTTTCTATGTTTTCTATGTTTCTATCTTAATAAGATATGCTATCTAATCCAGAAAGTTTACCAGTACACTATATAGATATACTGAATAACTAAACCTGTCAATGTTGGGTTAAATTGTTGATGAAATAAAATGTACATGGTCTGTGAAAAGAGTGAAACAGTGGGATGGAATGATAAATTGGTGTGATTGTAAACCATGGAAGGAGAGTGCATGGTTGGTGCATCAGTGATTGGATGGAATTGAGCAGCTGCCATGTTGGTGATTGAGTGGCTGGAGTGTCAGTGATTGGGTAGTTGAGTGGCTGGAGTGTCAGTGAATGGGTAGACTTGAGCTGCTGGAGTGTTGGTGATTGGGTAAAATTGAGCAGCTGGAGTGTCAGTGATTGGGTAGGGTTGAGTGGCTGGAGTGTCAGTGATTGGGTAGAGTTGAGTGGCTGGAGTGTCAGTGATTGTGTGGAATTGGGCATTTGGTGTGTTGGTGATTGGGAAGAATTTGCATGTTTTCAGTGTTGCTTTAGGCTCTCCTCATTCAAAAATGATGCAGACTGGTTCTTGCAGTGTTTTAATGTGAATATTTGGCAATTTTGTCTTTACCGAGAATCTTAAGACAACTGGAGAGCCTCATGGAAAATTGTTGATAATTTATTTAAAGCTTTAGGAATAGGACACAATTTTTTCTGGTGATCAAATTAGAATCTAATAGAACATAAATGAAATTGGGAAGAGTGATGGAGGCACTGACTGCTTACATACCGAGCTGAACAAGCATCACTGGATCATGTGAAATAATTCTGTAAAAGCAAGATGAGAAAGCAAGTTGATGTGTCGATAATACTGGCCCAAAGCCACGTTATAAGTATTAGGTTCAGCCTAGCAGCTTTATTGCTGAGAATCTTATGACAGAAGCAATTTACACATTTTTGAAATACGGTGAGTTCCAGTTAACTGGGACACACTGGGACTAGTACATTTTGGCACAATTAAGCAGTTGCCCCAATACAAACTACTGTTTAACTGAGTAATAAATTAGAACACTACCAATAGTACCACAGTACTATAAAAACTGTGTATCGTTTCCTAATAGTTATCGACAGAGGAATTCATTCGGTGTACGTAATGAACAAAATCAGCGCAGACACCTAGTGCAGATAATGGACAGCCTTCATACAATACAGAGCAAGAGGATAAGACGTGAGAGAATAGGACCAATCAAGTGTAACAGTGGAAAAGTGTGTATGGAACCGGAGGAGATAGCAGAGGTACTTAATGAATACTTTGCTTCAGTATTCACTACGGAAAAGAATCTTGGCATTTGTAGGGATGACTTACAGCGGATTGAAAGGCTTGAGCATATAGAAGCAGGGTGTGGTGGAGCTTTTGGAAAGCATCAAGTTGGATAAGTCTCTGGGACCAGACGAAATGTACCCCAGGCTACTGTGGGAGGCGAGAGAGGAGATTACTGAGCTTCTGGCAATGATGTTGCATCATCATTGGGGACAGCAGAGGTTCCGGAGGATTGGAGGGTTGCAGATTTTGTTCCCTTATTCAAGAAAGGGAATAGAGATAGCCCAAGAAATTATAGACCAGTGAGTCTTACTTCAATGGTTGGTAAGTTGATGGAAAAGATCCTGAGAGGCAGGATTTATGAACATTCGGAGAGGCATAATATGATTAGGAATAGTCAACATGGTTTTGTCAAAGGCAAGTTGTGCCTTACGAGCCTGATTAAATTTTTTGAGGATGTGACTAAACACATTGATGAAGGAAGAGCAGTAGATGTAGTGTATATGGATTTCAGCAAGGCATTTGATAAGGTACCCTATGCAAGGCTTATTGAGAAAGTAAGGAGGCATAGGATCCAAGGGGACCTTGCTTTGTGGATCCAGAATTGGATTGTCCCCAGAAGGCAAAGAGTGTTTGTAGACAGGTTATATTCTGCATAGAGGTTGGTGACCAGTGGTGTGCCTCAGGTATCTGTTCTGGGACCCCCTTCTCTTTGTGATTTTTATAAATGACCTGGATAAGGAAGTGGAGGGATGGATTAGTAAATTTGCTGATGACACAAAGGTTTGGGTGTGTTGTGGATAGTGTGGAGGACTGACAGAGGTTGCAGCAGGACATCGATAGGATGCAAACCCGGGCTGAGAAGTGGCAGATGGAGTTCAACCCAGATAGGTGTGAGGTGGTTCATTTTGGTAGGTCAAATATGATGGCAGAATATAGTATTAGTGGTAAGACTCTTGGCAGTGTAGAGGATCAGAGGGATCTTGGGGTCCAAGTCTGTAGGACGCTCAAAGCTGCTGCGCAGGTTGACTGTATGGTTAAGGAGGCATATGGTGCATTGGCCTTCATCAACCATGGGATTGAGTTTAAGAGCCGAGAGGTAATGTTACAGCTATATAGGACCCTGGTCAGACCCCACTTGGAGTACTGTGTTCAGTTCTGGTCACCTCACTACAGGAAGGATGTGGAAACTATAGAAAGGGTGTAGAGGAGATTTACGAGAATGTTGCCTGGATTGGGAAGCATGCCTTACGAAAATTGGTTGAGTGAACTTGGCCTTTTCTCCTTGGTGCGGCAGAGGATGAGAGATAACCTGATAGAGGTGTATAAGATGATGAGAGGCATTGATCGTGTAAATAGTCAAAGGCTTTTTCCCAGGGCTGAAATGGCTAACACGAGAGGGCACAGTTTTAAGGTGCTTAGAAGCAGCTACAGAGGAGATGTCAGGGGTAAGATTTTTTTACACAGAGAGTGCTGAGTGCGTGGAATGGGTTGCCGGCGATGATGGTGGAGGCGAATACAATAGGGTCTTTTAAGAGACTCCTGGATAGGACCTGTATTGTTCTGTAGGTTTTCTGTGTTTCTAACGCTTTTGACACTTACAGGCTCCAAATTTTAATTTTCATCGTAACATTCAAGAATAATGGCGAAAGCTTCAAATTCATTGTAACTCCTAACTTGTTGAAGTAGTGAAATTGTTTCATTTTCACTCCTAGCTGTTTCTAGCATTTCCAAGCCTGAACGCATGCAACCATAGTGAGCAAAACAGTTCTGAATTGTCTCACTACTTATTTCTTGCCAACTATCAGTGACAAAAATCACTGCTTTTTGAACGCAAACACACTCATCTGATGCTTTTTAAAAACCGTTTGCTCTAAGCACAGTGTAGCACTAACGGCCATACTAACACTAGTTAGAAATTGTTTGGCAATCAGTCAATTGTTTCTCAATTGTTTTTTTTTCTTTAAGGGAGGTCCCATGTAAGTGGCTGCCCAATTAATAGCGATACAGAATAAGAGGCTATCCTGTTCAAATCTCATGATATATAATCTATACGTTCTTTGAGTTTGAATTGAATTGAATTTATTGTACTCAAATCTGGGCACCATACAAGAATATTATTATTAAAACATTATGATCATGTACAACCATTAAAAGTCCAAAAGAATCCTTCGGTTTATGTTGAGAGAAATATAAAGCTATGGAATTTATACCACAACTTATAGAATAGGTTTCAAGAGGGCGCCGGTAACTGGCGACTCTGCGCGTGCTCTCCCAGCAAACTGCCCTCTACGCTACCCTATACCTGAGAAACCCTTCTAAACCTCCAATCTGCTACATCTCGCAAAATCAACAACACCCTGGTGAAGCTACTGACCCAGCTGGAGGTCACCGCACCAGAATTGCTTCTTCAACTCCGGTCTGCACCTGGACCCAACCAGTGAGGCCTGGTCCGAGGCCCACCACATTCCCGGAGACCAAGGGCGTGCTACCATGCTTGGAGACACAGCCCATTCCGACCAGCACCTCTCCAGAGCAGGCAACCACACAGATGTGAAGTTGGAAACCTTAAGGTTCCCCAGACGCTTCCCCAGAGCGACCACCGTAAAGCCCCGTTGGTGGACATCCACAGCTGCCAGATTTGAGGCCTCCGCCGCCGACCTCAGAAATCGAGCCCAAGGCTCAGCTGGAGCAGAGGCCTCTGCAACCGTGACTCGGTTTACGAACTTTTCAGCCAGGAGCCCGGCCCTCCGGGATTAAGTGTCAGCTTCGGAGCCCCACCCAATTGACAGCCCGGGCCCCCGGCAGCTGGATGTGGCAGCGGAGCCTCCCCCCTCACTCGGCCTGACCCAGAACGCCCGACGACGTGACCCGCCGATCAATCCCTGCGGGACGCGTCCGCCAACCTCAAAGAGCTGCCAACAACACACTGCATTGATGGAAACCTGGAAAGATGCACTATTTACCGAGGAGGCGTGGGAAAAGAGCTGGGGACTGCTGGTCAGATTGAAGCTGAGGGGCTTCAGGGTCCCTATGCCCACCGTCCTACTAGCTAATGTGCAAGCCATAGAGAACAAGGTGGATGATCTTAAAGGGAGACTCACCTACTGTAGGGAGATGCAGAACTGCTGTGTATTCTGTTTCACCGAGACCTGGCTCTCCCCTGCCACCCCCGAATGTGCCATCCAACCGGAGAGATTTTTGTTCCATCGGATGGACCGCACGGCGTCTTCGGGCAAGACGAGGGGAGGTAGTGTCTGCCTACTGATCAACACTGCGTGGTGCTCGGACACAGTGGCACTGACAAGCTCCTGCAGCCCGGACCTGGAACACCTGTCGGTGAAGTGTCATCCCTACTATCTGCCATGGGAATTCACCTCGGTCATACTGACAGCGGTCTACATTCCCCCCCAGGCGGACATGGAGTGTGCTCTGAGCATACTGTATGCCAACATCAGTGAACTTGAGACCAGGTATTCGGAGGTTTTGCTCATTACAGCTGGGGTCTTTAACCAGGCCAACCTCAGAAAGGCGCTGCCACAGTTATACCAACATGTCTCCTGCCCCACTAGAGGCCCGAATATACTTGACCACTGCTACACAGCAGTCAAGGATGCCTACCGTTCCGTCCCACGACCTCACTTCGGAAAATCGGACCATCAGGCAGTACTCCTCCTCCCGGCTTACAAACAGAAACTGAAGCGGGAGGTCACGGTGTCAAAAGTGGTGTCGCATTGGACGGAGGAAACGGATGAGGTCCTCCGTAACTGCTTTGAATTGGTGGACTGGTTAGTATTCAAATACTCGGCAGCTAACCTCGATGAGTATGCTTCAGCTGTCACGGACTTTATCTGGAAATGCACAGAGGACTGTGTGTCTCACAAGACGATCCAGGTATTCCCTAACCAGGAACCTTGGATGAATTATGAGGTTAAATCCCTTTTGAAGGCTAGAGCTGTGGCTTTTAGGTCCGGGGATACCAGTCGCTACACGGAATCCAGGCGTGAACTCCAGAAAGCTATTAAGGGCGCCAAAAGGCAATATCGAGCCAAGTTGGAACCCCAGGCTAACCAGAGGGATGCCAGTAGACTATGGCAGGGCCTAACTGAGATCACCGGGCGTAAAGAAAAGGCTGGGAATATCAATAACTGTGGCGCTTCTCTTCCTGACGAACTTAACGTATTCTACGCAAGATTCGAACAGAAGAGGAGCATCCCGCTCCCTCCGGATGAACCGGACCTGGTGACATCGAGATTCATCGTCACCGAGGAGGACGTTAGAAGGGCCTTCCTGAAGATAAATCCAAAGAAGGCGACGGGCGCAGATGGTGTCCAGGGACAGGTTCTCCGGGCCTTTGCAAGCGAGCTAGCTGGAGTGTTTGCTGACATCTTCAACTGCTCCTTGCTTCAGTCTAAGATCCCTTCATGTTTTAAGAAGGCAACGATCATCCCAGTGCCGAAGAAGAGCAAGGTGGCCTGCCTGAATGACTGTCGACCTGTGGCTCTGACATCAATTGCTTTGCAATTCGCCTACCGGAGCAACAGGTCAACGGCAGATGCCATCTCTCTGGCCCTACATTCCTCCTTAGAACACCTGGAGAATAAAGACACATATGTAAGGCTCCTTTTCATTGACTACAGCTCTGCCTTTAATACCATCATCCCAAATAAACTGATTCCTAAGCTCCAGAACCTAGGCCTTAGCACTCAGATCTGCAGCTGGATCTTCAACTTCCTCACAGGCAGGACCCAGGCTGTAAAAATAGGGGACAAGCTCTCCTCTACAATCACTCTGAGCACCGGTGCCCCACAAGGCTGTACTCAGCCCCCTACTGTACTTACTGTAACCTATGATTGTGTAGCCAAGTTTCCATCGATCTCAATATATAAGTTTGCTGATGACACCACAATTGTAGGCTGTATCTCGGGTAATGATGAGTTTGAATACAGAGAGGAAATTAAGAATCTGGTGTCATGATGCGAAGACAATAACCTATTGCTCAACGTCAGCAAGACGAAGGAATTGGTTGTTGACTTTAGAAGGAGTAGCGGACCGCACGACCCCATTTACATCGGTGGTGCGTAAGTAGAACAGGTCAAAAGCTTTAAGTTCCTCGGGGTCAATATCACAAATGACCTGACTTGATCCAACCAAGCAGAGTCCACTGCCAAGAAGGCCCACCAGCGCCTTTACTTCCTGAGCAAGCTAAAGAAATTTGGCCTGACCCTTAAAACCCTCATTCTTCTAGGGTGCATCACAACCTGGTATGGAAGTTGTCCTGTCCAAGACCGGTAGAAGGTGCAGAAGATCGTGAACACAGCCCAGCACATCACACAAACCAATCTTCCGTCCTTGGACTCACTTTACACCTCACGCTGTCGGAGCAGGATAATCAAGGACACGACCCACCCAGCCAACACAGTTTTTGTCCCTCTTCCCTCCAGGAGAAGACTCAGGAGATTGAAGATTCACATGGCCAGATTTGGGAGCAGCTTGTTTCCAACTATGATAAGACTGCTGAACGGATCCTGACCCCGATCTGGGCTGTACCCTCCAAATATCCGGACCTGCCTCTCGGTTTTTTTGCACTACCTTACTTTCCCTTTTCTATTTTCTATTTATGATTTATAATTTAAATTTTTAATATTTACTATGGATTTGTAATCCAGGGAGCGTGAAGCGCGGAATCAGATATCGCTGTGACGATTGTACGCTCTAGTATCAATTGTTTGGCAACAATAAAGTAAAGTATATAAGTATACAACTTCATGTGGTCCAATTTAGATTGCGTCGGGGGCACTTCTGGACATTACACAGTTCGGGAAAAAACAATTAACTTTATTTGTCACATGTACATTTCAATGTTTACTGGCATGGATAGAAAAATGACTGACAGGCAGGAGGCAGCAAGTGGGAATAAAAGGGGCCTTTTCTGGTTGGCTGCCAGTGACTAGTGGTTTTCCTCAGGGGTCAGTATTGGGACCCCTACTTTTCACATTGTTTGTCAATGATTTGGATAATGGAACTGATGGCTTTGTGGCAAAGTTTGCAGATGATATGATGATAGGTGGAGGGGTAGGTAGTGCTGAGGAAGCAATGTGATTGCAGCAGGACTTAGACAAATTGGAAGAATGGGCAAAAAGTGGCAGATAGAACACAGTGTTGGGAAATGTATGATAATGTATTTTGGTAAAAGAACAATACTGCAGACTACTATCTAAATGCGGAGAAGGTTCAAACAATAGGGGTGCAGAGGGACTTGGGAGTCCTCGTGCAAGACTCTCAGAAGGATAATTTAAAGTTTGAGTCTATGGTAAAAAAAGGCAAATGTAATTTTGGCATTTATTTCAAGGGGAATAGAATATAAAAGGAAGGAGATAATGCTGAGGCTTTATAAGACACTAGTCAGGCCGCACTTGGAGTATTGTCAACAGTTGTGGGCACCATATCTCAGAGAGGATGTGTTGTCATTGGAGAGAGTCCAGAGGAGGTTCACGAGGATGATTCCAGGAATGAAGGGTTAACATATGAGGAGTGTTTGGCAGCTTTGGGTCTGTACTCACTGGAATTTAGAAGAATGCGAGGGATCTCATTGAAACCTATCAAATGTTGAAAGGACTAGAGAGAGTGGATGTGGAGAGCATGTTTCCTATGGTGGAGGTATCCAAAACTAGAGGGCACAGCCTCAAAATTGAGAGGGGCAATATTTTAGAACAAAGGTAAGGAGGAATTTTTGTAGCCAGAGAGTAGTGAATCTGTGGAATGCTCTGCCACAGACTGCGGTGTAGGCCAAGTCCATGGGGATATTTAAAGTGGAAGTTGATAGTTTCCTTATTGGTCAGGGCATCTGAGGATATGACGAGAAGGCAGGTATATGGGGTTGAGTGGGATCTGGGATCAGCCTGATGGAATGGTGGAGCAGACTCGATGGGCTGAATGGCCGAATTCTCCTCCTATGTCTTATGCTCTTAGAGTTAAATATACTTTGTTGTTTGCATCAATGATCAACACAGTCTGAGAATGTGCTGGGGGCAGCACACAAATGTCACCACGCTTCTGGTGCTAACATAGCATATTCACAACTCACTCACCCAAACATACCGGTCTAGAGAAGTGGAGTGTACATTTGTTACCTGCTGTTAAATTATGAGGTGAGATTACAGAAATTAGCTTTCTATTTGCTGAAATTCTGAAGATCATAGAATAATCTAAAAATTTCAAGACTTAAACATTTTCTTTTTATTTACTATATATTGCACTTGTTGCCAGGTGGCATTATTGAAATGTGCACTGTCTAAAGAAATGTTAATTGTTGAATGCAGAGGACCCTAGTGGGACTATCGAGGACTAGGTGGTATTGCTTTGGACATGGGAGTTGTCCATTTATAACAAAGAGGAGAAACTTCTTCTCCCAGAGTGGCAAATATTTGAAATTCTTTACCTGCAGATTTGTGGAGGTTGAGTCATGAAATTTATTCAAGCTGTGCGAAATATATTTCTGTACTAAAGGTGGGGGAGGCGGTGACGTGTGGATGACAGTTATGGGAATTTACAGGGAAATGGAACTGAGAGCCAACTAAGATGGGTTCTGATTTTATTACCTGGAAGAACAGGCCTTTGGGTTCATGGCTAAAGACTTTTACTGCTGTTATGCCCTGAACTAGGGGTTCCCAAACTATTACTACCATCAACCATGCTGAGGATGTTCTACGAGTCTGTGGTGGCCAGTGCTATCGTGTTTGCTGTTGTGTGCTGGGGCAGCAGGCTGAGAGTAGCAGACACCAACAGAATCAAAAAACTCATTCGTTAAGGCCAGTGATGTTGTGGGGATGGAACTGGACTCTCTCACGGTGGTGTCTGAAAAGAGGATGCTGTCTAAGTTGCATGCCATCTTGGTCAATGTTTCCATCCACTACGTAATGTACTGGGTGGGCACAGGAGTACATTCAGCCAGGGACTCATTCCACCGAGATGCGACGCTGAACGTCATAGGAAGTCATTCCTGCCTGTGGCCATCAAACTTTACAACTCCTCCCTTGGAGGGTCAGACACCCTGAGCCAATAGGCTGGTCCTGGACTTATTTCCTGGCATAATTTACATATTATTATTTAATTATTTATGGTTTTATGTTGCTATATCTATACTCTATTCTTGGTTGGTGCAACTGTAACGAAACCCAGTTTCCCTCGGGATCAATAAAGTATGAATATGACTAACTCTACAGCCATCCGTCTCCTGAACCGGCGTGAATAACTTCACTCAGCACAACTCTAAACTGATTTCACAGTTACAGACTCCCTTTCAAGGACAGTATAAGTCTTATTCTCAGTATTTTTATTAATTGTACCATTTGTTTTTTGCACATTGGTTATTTGTCAGTCTTAATGTATAGTTTTTCATGGATTCATTGTATTTATTTTCTTGTAAATGTCTGCAAGAAGATAAATCTCAAGGTAGTATATGGTGACATATATGTACGTTCATAATAAAATTTACTTGACTTTCATTTAAAACAAATCTGCTATTTGCAGCTCTACTTAAATCCTCATTCACTTACACTTTCTTTTACAGACAGACTTGCCATATGTAAATAGTGTTGCAGAGAACCTCAAAAATTTGTAAGTATTTTTCATATTTCTCCTTTTTGAAGATTTTTCTTGGCCTGTAGGATGTTCTTGATTTTAAAAAAATGTTGCTCTCTACTCTCTTGATGTTTTAGAATGTTGTGTGTTATTTAATTGTGGAGAATCAAAATATAATTAAGGTGAAATAGGTTGGTTTTTTGACATTTTTGTTCTTAGTATCAAGCAAGTAAATAATTTGAACAACACACAAAGTGCTGGAGGAACTCACCATCTATGGAGGGGAATAAACAATCCTGATGAAGTGTCTCACCCTGAAACATCAAGTGTTTATTCATTTTCGTAGATGCTGCATGACCTGCTGAGTTCCTCTGGTATTTTGGGTGTGTTGTTCAAGATTTCTAATATCTACAGAATCTCCAGATGAGATGTGTTGCACATTATCTGGATTTTTCATGGTGTCACATCTGGTGGAGCGTAGTGCCAGAGACTGGGGTTCGATCTCAACCTCCAGCACTATCTGAGTGGAGTTCGCACATTCTTCCTGTGGCTGTGTGGGTGCTCCCGTTTCCTCCCAAATCCATGGGTTACAGGTTAAATCAGCCTCTGTAAACTGTCCCTAGTGTGTGGGCGTGATAGTTTAGGGGTAGGACTTGATGGGAATGTCAGGAGAGCAGGTTACAGGTGGAAACTGGATGGAGAATTAGATTGCTGAGTGAGCTGGCATATACTCAGTGGGTGAATATTCTTCTATCATAAGCAAAAATGGAAAATTGAAATAAATGTCTAATTTAATTTTAGAAAGATTGGTTGAAGAATAAATATTAGTTATTGGAAGAGATTTCCCTGCAGTTCCTCAAACTTTAAAAGTCAACCACAACAGAAACTACGTTGAGTTTTACTATAAACTCACTCTGTTGTGTCACCAAACATGTGTAAAATATAAACCTGTTTGATGTTGCCCTGCTGCTGTGTATCAGTATTCCTCTCTGACTGACCTGGCATTGGAGAGTATCTGTAGGAGGTTCACAAGAATTATTCTGGGAATGACAGGGTTAATAAACAAGGAACATTTGTGGCTGTGGGCCTGTACTCACTGGAGTTTAGAAGAATGGAGTGGGGATCATATTGAAACCTAGTGAATATTGAAAGGCCTGGATAGAATGGATGTGGAGAGGCTATTTCCGATAGTGGGAGAGTCTAGACCAGAGGGCTAGAATACATGGATGTCCCTTTAGAAGAGATGAGGAAGAATTTCTTTAGCCAGGTGAATCTGTGGAAGCCATTGCCACAGATGGCTGTGGAGGCCAAGTCACTGGGTATGTTTAAAGTGGAGATTGATAGGTTCTTGATTAGTCAAGGTGTCAAAGGTTACAGGGAGAAAGCAGAATGGGGTCGGGAGGGACAATAAATCTGGCAGAACAGACACCACGTTATGATCTTATGGGTTTTAAATGCACTGAAACCTCTCTGTAGTGGCTGCACCACCCTACAGTAACCCTTCAGTATGTTGTCCTGCACCTTGGAACATGCCATTCAATCATGGATGCTCCTTCTGTAGGATAATCATGTTTCAAACAAGGTAATGTGATTTAATAACTTTGATTCAATGGCAGAGCCAACTTGATGGACCAAATGCCCTAATTCTGCTTCTCTGTCTTATGGTCTAACTGTGAAAGCACTTTGAATACAGAGATGGATATCTCTGAGAGAATGAGGTTTAATATCACTGGCAAATGTCATGAAGTTTGTTGTTTTGCAGCAGCAGCACATTGAAATACATAATAAAATCTATAAATTAAGTATATATACATATAAAAGTTAAATTAAATAAGTAATGCAAAAAGAAAGGAAAACAATAGTGAGGTAGTGTTCATGGGTTCCTTGTCCATTCAGAAATCTGATGCTAGAGGGAAAGAAGCTGTTCCTGTAATTGAGTGTGTCTTCAGGCCCCTGTACCTCCTTCTTGATGGTGGCAATAAGAAGAGAGCATGTTCTGGATGAAGGGTTTCTTCATGATGGGTCCCCCTTTCTCAGGCATTGCCTTTTGAAGTTGTCCTCAGTGCTGGGGAGGATGGTGTCCGAGATAAAGCTGGCAGAGTTTACAACCCTCTGCAGCTTTTTTCTGCTCCTGTGCAGTGCCCCCCATGCCAGACACACAACCAGTTGGAATGGTCTCCACGGTACATCTGGAAATTTGAGTGTCATTGGTGACACAGCAATTCTCCCCAGACTATAGTTCTGTTGTGCCTTCTTTGTAATTATATCAATATGTTGGGGCCAGATACGTCCTCAGAGATGCTGATACCCAGGAAATTGAAACTGTTCTCTCTTTCCATTTCTGATATCTCAGTGAAGACTGGTGTGTGTTCCCTTGTCTTATCCTTCCTGAAGTCCACAATGAATTCCTTAGTCATAATGAGGTTGAGTGCAAGGTTGTTGTTGTGATACCACTCAACCAGCTGATCTGTCTCACTCCAATACACCTCCTCGTCACCATCTGAAATTCTACCAACAATAATTGTGCCATTGGTAAATTTATAGATGGCATTTGAGCGGTGCCTAGCCACACAGTGGTGGGTGTAGAGAGAGCGTAGAGTAGTGGGCTAAGCACACATTCTTGAGGAGCACCGGTGTTGATTGTCAAGATGTTATGTTACAATATCTAGATCATATACCATACAGGTTTATTGCTGCAATCCAGTTGTCTGAACCCTGAGATATTGTCCAACACAGGCCTGATCCTGAGCATAAATTATTGAGTATATTTAAGACAGTGGTTGATAAGTTCTTGATTAGTAAGGGCGTCAAGGGTTATGGGGAGAAGGATTTGAGAGGGAAAATAAATAAGCCATGATAGAATGGTGGTACAGACTCAATGGGCCAAATGACCTAATGCAGCTCCTAGGTCTTATGGTCTTATAAGGAGTATGAGATTCATCTCGGAGAGAGGCTGGTGAACTGAAGCTTGATTTAATCTCTAGAACAGACCTGAATTTTCTAACCATTAGATTAGATTATGAGAACACTCAGTTCTCTTTTATTGTCGTTCAGAAATGCATACATGCATTAAGAAATGATACAATGTTTCTCCAGAGTGATATCACAGAAAACAGGACAAACCAAAAACTAACACTGACAGAACCACATAATTATAACATATAGTTACAACAGGGTAAAGCAATACCATAATTTGATAAAGAATAAACCATGGGCACGGTAAAAAGAAGTCTCAGTTGATTGACTCCTGAGTCCCTGATAGCAGGCAGCAAAAGGGAGAAACTCCCTGCCATAAACCTCCAGGCACCATCAACTTGCCGATACCTTGGAAGCAGCCGACCACAGCTGACACTGAGTCCATCCGTCCGAAAACTTCGAGCCTCTGACCAGCCCCTCCGATACAGCCTCCCAAGCGCCATCCTCTGCCAAGCACCTTCGACCTCTCCCCGGCCGCTGAAACACGCAAAGCCAAGGATTTCGGGGCCTTCTGCTCCAGAGATTCCGGTTACCACACAGTAGCAGCGGCAGCGAAGCAGGCAGTTCAGAAGTTTTCCAGATGTTCCTCCATTCTCTCACGACCGTCTCCATCAAATCAGAATTGTGCACGGTCCTCTACTTGACAGATTACAGACATCATTCACCGGAGAGGCCGCGCATGCTGCTGTTGCACTGCCATCTTCTCCATTATGTCTACTCTTTGCTTAAAAGGCCAGCATAGAACATTTAATCAGAATATTTGTATTAAATCTCATTACGATTAATGTTTGTATAAGATCTGTATATCGGAAACACCAGGAGCTGGAATTTGATTATCAAGAGCTTCAAAGAGTTTAGCTGCTGAAATGCAGGAAGTGTCTTTCCAAATTCTTCTAATAGATATCTCTTCAATCATCTCTCATCTCAATAGTCAGATTGATGTCTGTCATTTAGAATTACACTAATTTTACATGAAAGAAAAAGCAGTCTTTGCCCAGCCCCACATACAAAATCAAGGCAAGTCACTTTTATTGTCATTCAAGTATATACATGTATACCATCAAACAAGACAACGTTTCTCCAGACCAGGGTGTAAGCGCTGTAGTACACATAACACACATAGAACACATATAATTTAGGAAAGCATGAATTAAATCTATAAATGAATTAAGCATAGATAAACAAAGTAAAGTGCATAAATTAAATATTGTAGGGTACGGTACAAACTATCTGGTGACACGGTGCTGGAGGACCTCAGCAGGTTAAGTGGCAGCTAGGGAGAGGAATAAACAGTCGACGTTTTGGGCCAAGATCTTTCATCAGGACTGGAGAGGAAGGGATCTGACCACCAAACATATCTTTCCCTCCCTACTACAGCCCCCTCCACTTTCTGCAGGGAGTGCTCCCACGTGATTCCCTTGTCCATTCATCCCTCCCTACTAATCTTTCTCCTGGCACCTATCCATTCAAGTGACAGAAATGCTACACCTGCCCATATACCTCCTCCTTATCCCCATTCAGGGCCCAAATAATCCTTTCAGGTGAGGCAATACTTCACAAGCGAATCTGTTGGATCATCTATTATGTCTGGTACTCCCGATGCAGCCTCTCCTACATTGGTGAGACACAATTTAAATTGGGGGACTGTTTTGTTGAGCACCTCCATTCCATCCACCAAAAGTGAAATTTCCTGGTGGCCAACTACTTTATTTCCAAACCATTCCCATTCAACAGTCCATGGCCTCCTCTTTTGCCATGATGAGACCACTCTCAGGGTGGAGGAGCAGCACCTTATACTCCGTCTAGAGTATCTTCCGGTGTGATCCCATGTGCATTAATTTATTCTTCTGGTATTTTTTTTTCCTTCCCCTTCCCTCTTCTTCTATTCCCCGCTCTGGCCTCTTATGTCTTCACCTCTCCCTGGTGCTCCTCCTTCCCTTTCTCCCATGGTCCACTCTCCTCTGCTGTCAGATTCCGCCTTCTTCAGCCCTTTACCATTCCCACCCACCTGGTTTCACCTATCACCTTCTAGCTAGTCCTCCTTCTCCTCCCTCCACCTTTTTATTCTGGCATTTCTCCCTTCCTTCCCAGTCCTGCTGAATGGTCTTGGCTTAAAATATCGACTGTTTATTCATTTTCAAAGATGCTGCCTGACTTTCTGAGTTCCTCCAACATTTTGTGTGTGTTGCTCTGGAAAGGAAGATTCCCATTTTATCTCACTACAGCCTTGCAGCATAGAGCTCTGAATGTACTAGGAATACTCTGTAAATCTGGATCTGCGTTTGTAGAGAGAGAAACTGACTTAACGTTTCAGGTCATCTTTGGTCCAGCCAAAAACTTGTTTGAATGCCAACACATTGAGATGTCTGTAGAGGAATGCTGCCGACTGGCACGTTCTGGGCTGCAAGGGTATGTGTTGAGGGATGCACTGAAGCTTGATGCAGCCACCGCAAGGCACAGTGGGGGAGGACCACAGTGTCGGGTTCTTGTCCCACTGGCGAGGGAGGGGCCAGGTTGGAGGAGGAAGCCCCTCAATTATCGTAGTAGTGAACCATCCCAGAGGGCCACATGAGTGGCAATGGTGCTATTGGTTAGGACAATGTAGTGGAACTCTATCCATCCATCCATCCCACCGAGCCACGCCACCCAGCAACCCACCTATTTAACCCTAGCCTAATCACAGGACAGTTTACAATGACCAATTAACCCTCTAACTGGTATATTTTTGGACTGTGGGAGGAAACAGGAGCACCCGGAAGAAAGCCATGCAGTCACAGGAAGAACATGCAGACTTTCTTAGAGGACATTGGAACTGAACTACGAATTCCAACACCCCGAGACGTAATTAGCGTCGCGCTTCCATGGTGGCCCAGTACGTAACACGTTGTCTTTGAATGTAAGAATGAAAAGGCATTGCACAGTTCATTCTTGTAAACAATTTCTTTTTATGAATAAAGTTTATTATGGCTAAAAAAAAAACTGGGGAAGTCAAATAATATACCGTTTTAATGTTAGTTGTTCAACTCTGTTTTTAACATGTGGTCCCGCGCACAATAGAAGAGGAGTTTTATACTGGAAAAGTGGCATTGTTCTAAGCAATGGTGAGGGTGACACAGTGGCATAGTGATTAGCAAAACACTATTACAGCACCAATGACACTGGTTCACTTCCTGCCGTTGTCTGTAAGGAGTTTGTAAATTATCCCCATGACTGTGTGGGTTTTCTCTGGATGCTCTAGTTTTCTCCCACAGTCCTAGATATAGAAGTTAGTAAGTTAATTGGCCACATGGGTGTAATTGGGCGATATGGGCTCGTTGGGTCAGTAGAACCTTTACCATGTTGCATCTCCAAAATAAAATAACATAATCCCCCAGCAATCACTCACAAGGAAGGGTGTGTTTATACTGTGTACATGTTCTAATAAACCAATGAACAACCCAAGTTTCCTCTTACCACTGAATCTAAGGACCCTTCTTTCCCCTCAATCCCATCGCTTTTCTGAAGACACTTACAACTCTATCCCCCTATCCTGACTCAGTAGCAGTTCTCTTCTGCTCTATAGCAGGCAAGTCCAATCCCTGCTGCTGCTTATGCTCTCACCCTTCAACACCCCAGCACCAGCTGATATTTATCTAGCTGTTCTTTCACTGCATTGCTATCATCAGCCCCTCCCTGCGGGAGAAAGTTTCATATATTCCCCATGCTCTAGGCATATGGATGTAATGCTGAGATTTGCTAAGGCATTGGTCAGACCGTACTTGGAGTATTTTGGGCTCTGTATTTAAGAAAGGATGTGCTGGCATTGGAGAAGCTCCAGAGGAGGTTTATGAAAATGATCCCAGGAATGAAAGGGTTAACATATGAAGTGTGTTTGATGGCTCTGGGCCTGTACTCACTGGAGTTTAGAAGAATAGGATTCTCATTGAAACCTATTGAATATTGAAATGCCTGGATAGAATAGTCATAGTCATACTTTATTGATCCTGGGGGAAATTAGTTTTCATTATGAAAATGGATGGATGTGGAGAGGATGTTTCCTGTAGTGGGTGAGTCTATGACCAGAGGGCACAGCCTCAGAATAGAGGGATGTCCATTTAGAAGACCAGCAGAATTAGGCTATCAGGCCCATCGAGTCTCCTCTGCCATTCAATCTTGGCTGATCCTTTTTTTTTCTCCTCCTCAACCCCAATTCCCAGCCTTCTCCCTATAACTTTTAAAGCCATGTCCAATCAAGAATCTATCAATCTATCAAGAAACAAATACATATATTAAATTTATTTCGAATCCCATGGAGCATGTGGAGACCTTCCAATATCCAGGCAGTCTTTCTTTCTTTTTTTTCTGTTTTTTTTTCTTTTTCTTTTAGGTCGGGGTATGTATCGGGCAGAAGGGTTAAGGGAAGGGGGAAGGGTAGATATTATTATTCCATGTAATCAAGTTTGAAAATTGAATAAAAAAAATTATTTAAAAAAAGAACCTATCAATCTCTGCCTTAAATACACCCAACGACCTCGCCTCCACATTCTTCCTTCTTCAGCACTTACTCTTGCTCCTATCACCTTCCAGCTTCTTACTTCACCCCCTCTTCCACACCCACTCACCTGATCTCGCCTATCACCAGCCAGCTTATACTCCTCCCTCCTCCCCTCATCTTGTTCTGGCTTCTGTCCCTTCCTTTCCAGTCCTGATGAAGGGTCATGGCCCAAAACATTGACTGTTTATTCCCCTCCACAGATGCTGCCTGACCTTCTGAGTTTCTCGAGCATTTTGTGTGTGTGTGACATTCTTAGCATCATTGCATTTAATCTTGTTAACATTTTTTTTAAAAATCCATGGCACCATGTGGCCCCTGGAATGATACACCGTTTCAATGTTCAAGGGGCTTCCTCACCTGTCTCAGAACCCCCTCCATGTTCAGTAATTGAAGGAGCCAGGACTGGCCTGATGCTACAGAGCCTGCACTGAGTTCAGTGTGTCCCTCAGCATGTCCTCCTGTAGCCTGGACTTTGGCTGTTGGCAGCATTCACTTACGGCCATCTCACTGTGGAAGACTGAGCTTCAGGTTGACCAAAGAGTGTCTTCCTCCAATTTAATGATCTTCCAGCATCTCAGTATTTATTTTAACAAGGCTTACTCATCACTCTGGGGAGAAGACCCCTGCCTGTTTGTAACGCGTGTGTAGTGCTGGTCGCCACACTCTTTATGAGAAGATCAAATTATATACTATTACACACTGAGGGCCTTTAGAAGCTCTAGGTATCAGAAGGAGGCAGTGAATAGAAAACACACACTTCTGGAGGTAAGTTTGTTTTTAAAAAAATAGCAATATGTACAAAATATATACAAAATATTTATAAGGTAGAATAATTCAAAATTCCTACATTCTGTCTCAGGTTCCCAATCTCAGATAGCAAATGAAAACCAAATTCCTTTTTAGTTAGAATGAGTGAGATTCAGTAGAATAACCTTTATCCCTCCAGTTTTTCTAACTAATTAGATCCAGTAATACACACGAAATGCTGGAGGAATTCAGCAGGCCAGGCAGCATCTATGTAAAAGAACATAGTCGATGTTTCAGGCCAAGATCCTTCAGCAGGACTGGGGAAAAAAGATGAGTAGATTTAAAAGGTGGGGGAAGGATCAGATAAACACACGGTGCGAGGTGAAACTGGGAGGGGGAGGGGCGAAGTAAAGAGCTGAGCAGTTGATCGGTGAAAGTGATACAGGGCTGGAGAAGGGGAGTCTGATAGGAGAGGACAGAAGGCCTTGGAAGAAAGAAAAAGGGGGAGGAGCACCAAAGAGAGGTGATGGGCAGGCAAGGAGATAAGGTGAGAGAGGGAAAATGGATGGGGTAACAGTAAGGTGGGGGGCATTACTGGAAGTTTGAGAAATCGATGTTAAAGGCATCAGGTTGGAGGCTACCCAGAATATAAGGTGTTGTTCCTCCAACCTGAGTGTGGCCTTATCACGACAGTGGAGGAGGCCATGGAGAGACATATTGGAATGGGAAGTGGTATATGTATATGTACATATGTATATATGTGCGTGTGTGTGTATGTGTGTGTGTGTATACGTACACCCCTTAACTCCTTTCACATCAATTCTCCAACATTCGGTAACTTATGTCTTTGCAAAAATAATTAGTTCTTCCAGAAAATCAAATTCAGATTCTTCGAATTAAAATTCGAAGAGGAGATGTCGGGGTAAGTTTTTTACACAGAGTGGCATGTGTATGGAATGGACTGTTGGTGACTGTGGTGGAGACGGATACGATGGGGTCTTTTAAGAGACTCCTGGATGGGTACATGGTGCTTAGAAAAATAGAGGACTATGGGTAACCCTAGGTAATTTCTGAAGTAAGTACATGTTCGGCACAGTATTGTGGGCCGAAGGGCCTGTATTGTGCTGTAGGTTTTCTACGTTTCTATGTTTCTAAAAATAAACATATACATCCAAACGTATTAAATCTTCTATGTCTTGAAACATTTCGTTCCCACGCTGGTGCTTCAATCTTGGGTCGTTTGCCATCTTGTTTCTTGGTTCATTGGATGAAATAGTGAGTCATCCATGGAAGGTCAATTCACAATACTTACACATAAAAACCTGGCCTGTATACAACAGGATTACAGTTATGCACATTCTATTTTCTATTTCAAAATAACTCAATATCACACTGTCATTTCCAAATGTTTCTCAGTTACAACACTACTGAACATATTTCACATACAAATTATACACTCAGAACAATAAAAGCGTTTTAACTCACCAAATTCTTTTGTTTGATTTAACAGAACTAACTCCTGGTTACACGGTAGAGATCTTGGACATTTATCTCTGCCGATATTGTTTCTGTAGCTGCTGCTTGTTATAGCTGTAGTTTCATTAATCCTTTAACTGATATCGTCTCTCCTCTAGGGGTTTCACCCTGAGGATTTCCAGTAAGTAGGGTAGAGATACACACTACTAATTCCACTTTTAACAGTTTATATCTTTAGTTTCTAATAGTTTGCTGCATTTCTCTCACGTCTGCGCCTGTGTCAGCTACGCCTCATTCTCACATAGCTTTTTTTTTCCCCAAACTCTTTTTTAAAAAAAATTCAGTAAACCTTGTTTTCATCCCTCTGCAGGTGGAGCTTTATAAAATCATGTCTTTGGGGTTTAATTAACTGAAGTTACATGTTCAGTTTATATCTTTAGGTATCATTTCTCAGTTGTGATATCATCTTGTAAATGTATTAAAGCCATTTGGGTTCATTGTCATCTGCACAAGCCAGTGTGTGCACAGGTGTAATGAAGAACTTTCAGCAGCATCACAGGCACAGTACACTGTCATATTATCAGAGGGATAACTCTTCCCCCAGGACACATGTAAACAGCTTTCACAGAAAACCATAAATTAGACATAAATTTCACAATTTTTTACTCGAAAGGACAGAGTTAGAACAAAAATAAGTCTATTTTAGTGTTTATGTTTTAGTGTATCTATTGTTTTTTTTGTGATCTCAAAGACTGTTCAAGTCTTGGTGGCACATTAGTGTTGTGGTTAGCATGTTACAACGCCAAAGATCCAGGTTCAATTCCCACCAATCTCTGTAAGGAGTCTGTACATTCTCCCCATGACCGTGTGGGTTTCCTCTGGGTCCTCCAGTTTCCTCCCATGTTCTGAGATGTACCGGTTAGTAGATTAATTGGTCACACGGATGTAATTGGCAGTACGGGCTCGTTAGGCCGGAAGGGCTGTTACATTAAATATAAACCAGGGTGCAAAAGGAATTTCTCTTTAGAATCAGAATCAGATCTATTATCACTGTCATATATGATGTGATATTTATTTTGTGAAAACAGTACAGTGCAAAGGTATAAAATTGCTATAATATAAAATAATAGTAAGTTCAACATAACATTGAAGGTATTTCTGTTTCTGATGCACGGTCTCCTGTACTGCCCAGTGGGAGTGTCTCACTCCCCAGTGACTCCTGCAGTCATCAGCACTCTGCAGCTAGTAACAACAAGATAGGTGATAAATCGGTCACACTTTAGGTGTCTCTTGCAAATTTATGTGTCACACTTTGTAATGAAGCAAATTGAGAGCACAAGTTCCTGCTGGATGAGTAACCGGGAAGGAATTATTTTTCCATTAAGAGCAAAGGGTTTTTATTGAGAGGAACTGTTTTTGCTGTCAGGAGTACCAGAGGGCACGGAAAAATGTGATCAGTAAAGGAAGGGAGAGGAATAACATCTTTTATTTCCATAGAGATTTGGAGTGAGCTGTCTGCACAGGCCCAGAATCAACTCTCAGGGTTCAAGTTCAAGTTCCAGTTTAATTATCATTCAAACATACACATGATTGAAGTAGCCAAACGAAATACCATTCCTCCAGGGCCAAGGTGCAAAACACAAAACCAACAGTCAGATACACATTTATTTATTTATATGTGTGTGTGTGTGTGTGTCTTGCTCTCCTCTC
The DNA here is from genome assembly GCF_030028105.1 of Mobula birostris. Lineage (NCBI taxonomy): Eukaryota > Metazoa > Chordata > Chondrichthyes > Myliobatiformes > Myliobatidae > Mobula > Mobula birostris. Next base: position 174,272,269 of record NC_092376.1, read on the forward strand.
TCTCTCTCTCTATCTGTATATATATCTATTTATCTCTCTATTTATCGATCTACCTCTCTCTCCTTCTGCTCTGCCCCGCAATCCCCCAATTTAATCCTAGCCTAATCATGGTCAGTTAACCTACCAAACGGTATGTCTTTAGACTGTGAGAGGAAATTGGAGCGCCCATAAGAAATCTACATGCTTTCAAGGGGAGAACTGCTTCTAGGCAGCGGTGGGAATTGAACTCATGATGTAAAGAGTTGTGCAAACCACTACACTACCATGCCACTCTTAGTGTGTATAATTATGATAGGAGAAAAACATATAGTTGCAAAAGTCCCTGAGTGTCATGGCCTGTGGATTGATGGAGCATGGATGTTGTCCTGGAGCCATGTTTCTGCAAGAACAAGTCCACAGTAGTTCCTCATATTGCATAGTGCAGCCGGGGATGATGGGAATCCAGCTTGTCTTCCACTGAGCGAACACTGGAAGGCAGCACCGATGAGAGGAGCTAGCCCCCAACCCAGCATGAACTCCAGCAGCACACAGCCAGTTCTGGCATCTCCTTCCTCAATGAGGACATGTGCTGTCAGGGGAGGTTGGACATACTGCGGTTGTTTTCTCTGGAGCAGCAGAGTCTGAAGAGAGATTCAGTAGAGGTTTATAAGATCATTTATAAGATTACCCAGTATATTTTCCCAGGATTAAAATATATGGTACAAATGGTCAGGTATTCAGGTTGAGAGGGCTAAGTTGAGGTGAAATGCATTGCCAGAGGTAGTGGTGGAAGCAGGTAGCGTTGGGAGTAATTTAAAGGACATTTGGACAGGTACATGAGGATTGCACAGAAGAAGACTATACAGTTTAATATCTGGCTAAAGAGTTTGTGTAGTCATAGTCATACTTTATTGATCCCGGGGGAAACTGGTTTTCGTTACAGTTGCACCATAAATAATAAATAGTAATAAAACCATAAATAGTTAAATAATAATATGTAAGTTATGCCAGGAAATAAGTCCAGGGCCAGCCTATTGGTTCAGGGTGTCTGACCCTCCAAGGGAGGAGTTGTAAAGTTTGATGGCCACAGGCAGGAATGACTTCCTATGACGCTCTGTGTTGCATCTCGGTGGAATGAGTCTCTGGCTGAATGTACTCCTGTGCCCACCCAGTGCATTATGTAGTGGATGGGAGGCATTGTCCAAGATGGCATGCAACTTGGACAGTATCCTCTTTTCAGACACCACTGTCAGAGAGTCCAGTTCCATCCCCACAACATCACTGGCCTAAGTTTGTTGATTCTGTTGGTGTCTGCTACCCTCAGCCTGCTGCCCCAGCATACAATAGCAAACATGATCGCACTGGCCACCACAGACTCGTAGAACATCCTCAGCATTGTCCAGCAGATGTTAAAGGACTTCAGTCTCCTCAGGAAATAGAGGTGGCTCTGACCCTTCTTGAAGACGGCCTCAGTGTACTTTGACCAGTCCAGTTTATTGTCAACTCGTATCCCTAGGTATTTGTAATCCTCCACCATGTCCACACTGACCCCCTGGATGGAAACAGGGGTAGGAGGAAAGGCATAAAGTTTTTGGATCATTGGGCTCTCTTCCAGGGAAGGTGGAACCTGTACAGAAGGGATGGCTTGCACCTGAACTGGAGGGGGACTAATATCCCAGCGGGAAGATTTGTTAATACTGCACGGTAGAGTTTAAACTAGAGTTGTAGGAAGATGGGACAGAGTGCCAGAACAGTTAGTGAAGAGTTTGTGGAGGTAGATGTTGGTAAGACCTCAGACAAAGTTAGGAATCAAAAGGTTGAACATGTTGCGACTAGTGTCCTGAGTGGTGTATATTTCTGTGCAAGAAGTATCGTAGGAAAGCGGATAATAGTGCTGAAGATGAGGTAGCTGGTTTACAAACAGGGGCAATGTGTAGTGAGGGGAGGCTACTGATAGGGCAAAATTGCAGTCAACAGGATGAGTTGCAACGTAAAAGGTGGCCAGAATCAAGAAGGATGAATACAGGACTGAAGGTGTTGTATTTGAATACGCACAGTATACGGAATAAGGTAAATGAACTTGCAGCACAATTAAACATTGGCAGGTATGATGTCATGGGCATCGCTGAATCATGGCTGAAAGGAAATTTATAGCTGGGAGCATAATGAAGGATACACATATCAAAAAGACAGGCAGGAAGGCAGAGGGTGTGGCATTGCTCTGTTGGTAAAAGATGAAATCAAATCATTAGAAAGAAGTGACATAGGGTCAGAAGATGTTGAATCATTGTGGATAGAGCTAAGGAATTGCAAGGTATAAAGACCCTGATGGGAGTTGTATACAGACCCTCAAACTATTGTAAGGATGTGGTCTACAAATTACAATGAGAGATAGAAAATGTTTGCTAAAAGGGCAATATTAGAATCTACATGAGGGACTTCAATGGGTAGGTAGATTGGGAAAATCAGGTTGGTGCTGGACTGAAGGCGGGGGAATTTCTAGAATGCCTACGAGATAGCTTTTTAGTGCAGCTTGTAGTTGAGCCCACCAGGGAATCAGCTATTTCGGACTGGGTGTTATGCAATGAAAGAGAATTGATTAGAGAGCTTAAGGGCAAGTGATCATAATATGATCAAATTCACTCTGAAATTTAAGAAGGAGAAGCTGAAGTCAGATGTATCAGTATTACAGTGGAATAAAGGGAATTACAGAGGCATGAGAAAGGAGTTGGCCAGAATGGACTGGAAAAGAACACTGGCAGGGATGAAGACAAAGCAGTAATGGCTGGAATTTCTGGAAGCAATCCGGAAGGCACGGGATATATACATTCCAAAGAGGAAGAAGTATTCTAAAGGTAAGATGAAACAACCGTGGCTAACAAAAGAAGTCAAAGCCAGCATGAGAGCCAAAGAGAGGGAATATAATAAAGCAAAAATTAATGGGAAGTTAGAGAATTGGGAAGCTTTTAAAAACCAACAGAAGGCAACTAAAAAAGTAATTAAGAATGTAAAGACGGAATACAAAAGTAAGCCAGCCAGTAATATTAAAGAGGATACCAAAAGTTTCTTCAGATACATTAAGTGTAAAGAGAGGCGAGAGGCGATATCGGACTGATGGAAAGTGATGCTGAAGAGGTAGTAATGGGGGACAACAAAATGGTGGATGAACTGAATAAGTATTTTGCATCAGGCTTCACTCTGGAAGACACTAGCAGTATGGTGGAAGTTCCAGGTGTCAGAGGGCATGAAGTATGTGAAGTTACCGTAACTAGAGAGAAAGTTCTTGGGAAACTGGAAGTTCTGAAGGTGGATAAGTCACCTGGACCAGATGGTATATACCTAGAGTTCTGAAAGAGGTGGCTGAAGAAATTATGGAAGCATTAGTAATAATCTTTCAAGAATCACTAGGTTCTGGAGTGGTTCTGGAAGACTGGAATATTGCAAATGTCACGACACTCTTCAAGAAGGGAAGAGAGGCAGAAGAAAGGAAACTATTGGCCAGTTAGTCTGACCTCAGTGGTTGGGAAGATGTTGAAGTCGATTATTAAGGATGAGGTCTCAGGTTACTTGGAGGCACATGATAAAATAGGCTGTAGTCAGCATGGTTTCCTCAAGGGAAAATCATGCCTGTTCAAATCTGTTGGAATTCTTTGTTGAAATAACAAGCAGGATAAACAAAGGAGAATTGGTGGATGTTGTGTCTTAAATTTTCAGAGGTGTTTGACAAGGTGTCACACATGAGGCTGCTTGATAAATTATGATCCTGGTATTACAGGAAAGATTCTAGCATAGATAAAGCAGTGGCTATTGGCAGGAGGCAAAGAGTGGTAATAAGGGGAGCCTTCTCTAGCTGGCTGCTGGTGACTGATGGTGTTTCACAGGGTTCTGTGTTCAGACTGATTCTTTTTACATTATATGTCAATGATTTGGATGATGGAATTGATGGCTTTGTTGCAAAGTTTGCAGATGATATGAAGATAGGTGGAGGGGCAGGTAGTTTTGAGGAAGTCGAGTGGCTACAGAAGGACTGAGACAGATTAGGAGAATGGGCATAGAAATGGCAGATGGAATACAGTGTCAGGATGTGTACAGTCATGCACTATGGCCAAAGAGGTGAAAGGGTTGACTATTTTCTAAGTGGAAAGAGAGTACAAAAAACTGAGGCACAAAGGGACTTTGGAGTCTTTGTGCAGAATTCCCTAAGGGTTAATTTGCAGATTGAGTCTGTGGTGAGAAAGGCAAATGTGATGTTAGCATTCATTTCAAGAGGATTAGAATATAAAAGCATGGATGTAAAGTTGAGACTTTATAAAGCACTGGTGAGTCCTCACTTGGTGTATTGTGAGCAGATTTAGGTCCCTTATTAAAAAAAGGACGTGCTGAAACTGGGTTTGGGTTCAAAGGAGGTTCACAAAAATGATTCCAGGATTGAATGGCTTGTCATACGAAGAGTATTTGATGGCTCTGGGCCTGTATTCACTGGAATTCAGAAGAATGAAGGATGATCTAATTGAAACCTCTCAAATGGTGAAACGTCTTGATAGAGTGGATATGGAGAGGAAACTTCCTATGGTGGAAGAGACTAAGACTGGAGGACACAGCCTCAGAATAGAAGCCCGTCCTTTTAGAACAGAGATGGGGAGGAATTTCTTTAGCCTGAGGATGGTGAATCTGTGGAATCCTTCCTCAAGCAACTGTGGAGGCTAAGTATTTATGTATATTTAAGGCTGAGGTTGGTAGGTTCTTGATTTATTAGGGCATGAAAGGACCTGGTTTGAAGGCAAGAGATTGGACTGAAAGGAAAAATGGATCAGCCATGATGAAATGGTGGAGCAGATTCGATGGGCCAGATGGCCTAATTTTGCTCCTATATTTTATGGTCGTGGTCTTAATTAGTTCGGCACAATATTCCTGAAGGGCCTGTCATGTGCTGTGCAATGCACAAAATACTGTGGGTATGCAGCATGTCAGGCAGCATCTGTGGAGGGGAATAAACAGTTGATAGATCGGGCTGAGACCCTTCATCAGGACCCCTTGAGAAGGGGTGGTCATTTCTTCGGCAGTTTGAACAGGGCACGACTGCGCAAGTGCATGAAAGTCGGTCTATGAGACAGCGGGAGAATTTTAAAAGTGAGCAGATTAATGGAGCGGGCGATGTTGTAGTAGGTGATGGAGTAGTGGGAGACAGAGTAGGAAGGCTTTGGCTCAAGAGGCTTCGGCGAGCAGAGGCTGAGGACGAGCTTGCTCCCAGTGAGGTAAGGCCAGGTCTGCGCAGGTGCGTGACCTCAGAGTGCGGAAGGCTTAAAAGGAACACCGACATATCCAGCGGGCAGTGGAGTGAGAGGATGCAGAGTGATAGGGCTTTGGCTCAACGGGCTTAGGCAGAAACAGGAAGAGGCTTCCTGCGACCGTTGAATCTCATAGTAAAGGGGTAAGTTACAGGTTTACTTATTTAGTAATAACAGTAGCATTAGAGGTATGCATCTAGGATTGGTGTTTTGCTTGGAGTGCCAGATGTGGGGACCCCGGGAGACTCTCAGCCTCCCCAGGGATTACATCTGCACCAGCTGCATTGAGATGAGGCTCCTTAAGGACCTTGTTAAGAACCTGGAGCTACAACTTGATGACCTTCAGCTAATTAGGGAAAGTGAGGAGGTGATTGATAATACCTATAGAGAGATAGTGGACAGCACCTCTGTGACAGTCCCCCTCAGAAATCGATATATCGTTTTAGATACTGTTGGAGAGGTTGACCTGACAGAGGAAGACCACAGCGAACGGGACTTTGGCACTCTGCCCAGTGCCGTGATTAAGAGAGCAAGGAGAAATGCAGTAGTTATAGGGGATTCCATAGTGAGGGGAACAGACAAAAGATTCTGCGAACCAGACAAGGATACCCAGATGGTGTGTTGCCTCCCTGGTGCCAGGGTACGGGATGTCTCAGATTGGGTCCAGAGAATTCTGAGGAGAGAGGGCGAGCAGCCAGAAGTCTTGGTACATGTTGGTGCCAATAACATAGACAGGAAAAGAGAGGAGGTCCTGAAAGAAGATTACTGGGAGCTAGGAAGAAAATTGAAAAGCCGGACCTCCAGAGTAATAATCTCAGAGATACTGCCTGAGCCACGCGCTATAAGGTTCGTCCGTCGATGAAGACCTCGACACCATTAGTACTTTTTTTTTTACGAGTTCGAGTTGCTAGCTCGACACTCAACCCGGCACGGATGGAAAGCGTGCCCAGGACTGGCCCGACTGGATTTGAACTCAGAAATCTTCACTCTGGAGTCCGGCGCTGATGTCACTGCACCACCAGCCGGCAATTGATGGTGTTGAGACTAACGCTTGATTTGGATTTAAGTGAGGGAGAGTTGCGCAGCGTCAGCCTCACTCTGTCTTCCCAATTCCCATCTGGATGCAGTGGCAAGACGAGTCGAGATGGCTGGAGATGGGACTAATTGCAGTGGATGACCAGGATGTCTTCTGTGTCTTGTCCTGCTCTATACATTCCACGACGCTTGCAGAGACCGCCTTCTTGACCGTTGGACCTTCCATTGGTCTCGTCCGCTCAATCCACCGCAGTCTGTCTTCACACGCTGGGATAGGCAACTCCCTATCTCACTGAGGGTTTGAGACCTGTCGACTACCCTCACCTGGTTTAGCCGGCTTGTCGAAGCCGTTGCCCGGGGTGTGGCCGCTGTCGCATGCAAACAGCTACGGGGAGCCACAGGTGAGAGCTGAGTTCCAGCTGGGGACAAAAGGTGGACTAACCGCCCTGAGAAGGACACGACATGTTCCCTCACCAGAGGTGCTACCCCTCCCTGACGCCCCATACACCCATGCGCTAATGAAGGTAAGAATAGCAGAATGAAGCAGATGAATGTGTGGCTAAGTAACTGGTGCAGGGGGCAGGGCTTCAAATTCTTGGATCATTGGGATCTATTTTGGGGGAGGTATGACTTGTACAAAAACGATGGGTTACACCTGAACTCAGGGGGTATTAATATTCTGGCGGGATTGTTTAATATAGCTGTTAGGGAGGGTTTAAACTAAGTTGGCAGGGGGAAGGAAACCAGGGTGTTAGGGTCGAGGAGGAGGAAAATAGAAATAAGTCAAAGATACTGTGCAGCAAAGATGGCAAGAAGGACAGGCAGGTGAATAGACAGGATAATTTGCTGTGTGATAGAAATATAACAAAGTTGGTAACAGATACTGATCTAAATGTACTGTACTTAAATACACGCAGCATTAGAAATAAAGTGGATGACCTTGTTGTACAGCTACAAGTTAAAAGATATGACATTGTGGCCATCACCGAGTCATGGCTAAATGATGGATGTGATTGGGAGCTGATTGTCCAAGGATACACAGTGTATAGGAAAGATAGGAAGGTGGGTAAAGGGGGTGGCGTGACCCTGATGGTAAGCAACGATATCAAATCACTAGAAAGAAAGGACATAGGATCAGAAGAGGTAGAATCCTTATGGGTCGAGTTAAGAAATGGCAAGGGTAAAAAGACACTAATAGCAGTTATTTACAGGCCTCCAAACAGCAGCTGGGATGTGGACTACAAGTTACAGCTGGAAATAGAAAAAGCGTGTCAGAAGGAAAATGTCAAGATAATTATGGGGGATTTTAATATGAAAGTGGATTGGGAAAGTCAGGAAGGTACTGGATCTCATGAGAGGGAGTTTGTAGAATGCCTACGGGATGGCTTTTTGGAGCAGCTTGTCCATAAGCCCACTGGGGATCAGCTGTTTTGGGTGCTGTGTAATGAACCTGAGGCAATTAGGGAGCTGGAGGTAACGGAACCCCTTGGAAGTAGTGATCATAATATGACTGAGTTCAGTTTCAAATTTGGAGAGGAGAACTGGTATCGGGTGTATCGATATTTCAGTGGAACAAAGGAAATTACAGTGGTTTGAGAGAGGAACTGGCCCAAGTCGATTGGAAAAGTAAGCTAGATGGAGGGACAGTAGAGCAGAATTGGATGAAATTCCTACAAGAAATAAGGAGAGTGCAGGAAAAATGTATTCCAAGAAAAAAGAAAATCGTGAATGGAAAAATGGCACAAGTGTGGCTAACGAGAGAGGTTAAGGCTAAAATAAAAGCAAAAGAGACGGTGTACAAGGAAGTAAAAATTAGTGGGAAAACTGAGGATTGGACGACTTTTAAAAACTTACAGAAGGAAACTAAGAAAGTCATTAGGAAAGAAAAGATGAATTATGAAAGGAAGTTGGCAATTAACAAAAAAGGATAAGAGTTTTTTAAATATATGAAGAGTAAAAGAGTGACACGGGTAGATATAGGACAGATTGAAAATGATGCTGGAGAAATTATAGTGGGTAGCAAAGAAATGGCAGAGGAACTAAATGAGTATTTTGCATCAGCCTTCACAGTGGAAGACACTAGCAACATACCTGATAGCCAGAGGTCTCAGGGAATTGAATTAGGTACAGTCAAGATTACTAGAGAGAAAGTGCTTGGGAAGCTAAATGGACTAAGAATAGATAAGTCTCCCAGGCCAGGTGAAGTGCACCACGGGTTCTGAAGGAGAGGGCTTTGGAGATTGTGGAGGCATTGGAAATGATCTTCCAGGAATCAATAGACTCTGGCATGGTTCCGGAGGACTGGAAGGTCGCAAGTGTAGTTCCGCTGTTTAAGAAAGGAGGGAGGCAGCAAAAAGAAAATTACCGACCTATTAGTCTGACATCGGCAGTTCGAAAGTTATTGGAGTCGATCCTCAAGGATGAGGTTATGAAATACCTCGAGGTGCATGACAAGATAGGCCCAAGCCAGCATGGTTTCATGGAGGAAAGATCCTGCCTCACCAACCTATTGAATTTTTTGAGGTAATCTCAAATAAGATTGATAAGGGAGAGGGTGTGGATGTTGTGTATTTGGATTTTCAAAAGGCTTTCGATAAGGTGCCGCATAAGAGGCTGCTTAATAAGATGAGAGCCCACGGAATTACAGGAAAGATGTTGGAATGGTCATAGTCATAGTGATCCCGGGGGAAATTGGTTTTCGTTACAGTTGCACCATAAATAATTAAATAGCAATAAACCATAAATAATTAAATAGTAATATGTAAATTATGCCAGGAAATAAGTCCAGCACCAGCCTATTGGCTCAGGGTGTCTGACCCTCCCAGGGAGGACTTTTAAAGTTTTATGACCACAGGCAGGAATGACTTCCTATGACGCTCTGTGTTGCATCTCGGTGGAATGAGTCTCTGGCTGAATGTACTCCTGTGCCCAACCAGTATATTATGTAGTGGATGGGAGACATTGTCCAAGATGGCATGCAACTTGGACAGCATCCTCTTTTCAGACACCACCATGAGAGAGTCCAGTTCCATCCCCACAACATCACTGGCCTTATGAATGAGTTTGTTGGTTCTGTTGGTATCTGCCACCCTCAGCCTGCTGCCCCAGCACACAACAGCAAACATGATAGCACTGGTCACCACAGACTCGTAGAACATCCTCAGCATCGTCCAAAAGGTGTTAAAGGACCTCAGTCCCCTCAGGAAATAGAGACGGCTCTGACCCTTCTTGTAGACAGCCTCAGTGTTCCTTGACCAGTCCAGTTTATTGTCAATTCGTATGCCCAGGTATCACCAGCTCCTTAGTCTTTTTCACATTAAACTGCAGATAATTCTCACACCATGTGACAGAATTCCCTACCGTAGCCCTGTACTCAGCCTCATCTCCCTCGCTGATGCATCCAACTATGGCAGAGTCATCAGAAAACTTTTGAAGATGACAAGAATGGGTGGAGCATTGGCTGATAGAAAGAAAACAAAGGGTGGGAATAAAGGGATCCGATTCTGATTGGTTACCGGTTACTAGTGATGTTCTGCAGGGGTCGGTGTTGGGGCCGCTTCTTTTCACAATGTATATCGATGATTTAGATTATGGATTAAATGGTTTTGTGCCTAAATTTGCGGATGACACCAAGATAGGTGGAGGAGCAGGAAGTGTCGAAGAAACGGAAAGGTTGCAGAGAGACTTGGTCAGTTTAGGAGAGTGGGCAAAGAAATGGTAGATGAGATACAACGTTGACAAATGTACAGTTGTACATTTTGGAAGAAGAAATACTCAGGCAGATTATTATTTAGATGGGGAGAAAATTCAAAAATCGGAAGTGCAAAGGGACTTGGGGATCCTCGTGCAGGATACCCTAAAGGTTAACCACCAGGTTGGATCGGCAGTAAGGAAAGCGAATGCTATGTTGGCATTCATTTCAAGAGGAATAGTGTATAAGATTAAGGAGGTGTTGATGAGGCTCTATGGGGCACTGGTGAGACCTCACTTGGAATACTGTGTGCAATTTTGGGCCCCCTATCTTAGAAGGAATGTTCTGATGTTAGAGAGAGTTCAGAGAAGATTTACGAGGATGATTCCTGGAATGCAGGGGCTAACATATATGAGGAGTGTTTGTCGGCTCTTGGACTGTATTCATTAGAGTATAGAAGAATGAGAGGGGATCTCATAGAAACATTTCGAATGTTGAAAAGGTTGGACAGAGTAGATGTGGAAAGGCTGTTTCCCTTGGTGGGTGAGTCCAGGACAAGAGGCCACAGTCTTAGAATTAGGAGCTACCCATTTAAATCAGAGATGAGGAGAAATTCTTTTTAGCCAGAGGATTGTGGATTTATGGAATTCGTTGCCACATACAGCTGTGGAGGCCCGATCATTGAGAGTGTTTAAGGAGGAGATTGATAGCTATCTAATTAGTCAGGGTATCAAGGGATATGGGGAAAAAGCTGGAAATTGGAACTAGATAGGAGAATAGTTTAGCTCATGGTGGAGTGGCGGAGCAGACACGATGGGTCAAATGGCCTACTTCTGCTCCTTTGTCTTGTGATCTTGTGAGCTGAAAACATCAACTGTTTATTCCCTTCCATAGGTACTGCTGAGCTCCTCCAGCATATGCAGAATGTCTTGTGTTTCTGTCCTGTCATGTACTGTACTATGACTGTAAATTGTGTATTCTGGTTCCCTTTGGTTGAGGAAAGCTCGTCTAAGATTTCCTTCACCAGAAGCCAAAGCTCTCACAGAAATGGCCCTTTTATGGAGCAGCATCCAATCGATCACCAGGTATTTTACAAGGTCAGGAGTCAGAGTGAGAAGCCTGTGACCTTTTACATCCATCTAAGCTAAGCTTTCTTCCCACTGCTGCCATCAGAAAGGACAGATGCCTTAGATCCCACAGCTTCATATTCGGGAGCAGTTATTACCCAACAACCATCAGGCTCCAGCACCAGTGTGGATAACTTCACTCACCACAACAATGAACTGACTCCACAACGTATAGATTCACTTTCAAGGACTCTATAACTCATGTTCTAAATATTATTCTTTTATTATTATTATTGTATTTGCACAGTTCTCTTTTGCACATTGGTTGCTTGGCCATCTTTGTTTGTAGGTGTAGTTTTTCATTGATTCTGTTGCATTTCTTTGTTCTACTGTGACTGTCTGCAAAGAAATGAATCTCAGGGTAGTGTACAATTTACGTACTTTGATAATAAATTTACTTTGAACTTTGAACTTTTATGATATTTATCCTGAGCACTATACAATTGATTCTGTCCAGAGCAGCCTTTAATCACTGATTTCTTTTCTTCCTCAGATTCCCAAATGAAATTCAGTCAGGGTTGCTGGAAGTCATTGCTCCCTCAGTGAACTACTACCCTGACTTCTCCCACCTGAAGGAAACATTCGGTGATCCCAAGGAAAGGGTCAGGTAAATTCAACTGAATGCACTGAGAAGTTGTACATGTTTGTGTTGCCAATTTCTGTAGCTCACATGAAAAATGCACCCTGATTTTCAATACATCTGAAAGTGAATAAACATTGATTTCTCTTCAAGTCCATTACCTAGCATTCAAATTCAGACTAATAAATAGTTTGGCTAATAAACTTTGCAATGCCTCAGGCAGGAATTTTAATGAAACTTAAATCCATTTGCTTGAGGCTGTAGGAAGTTTCATTTGACTGTTTGCTAATTTTACTTCAACAGCAGTAAGAAAATAAATTATTAAGGAGGAAAAATAGTTTAGTTATGTCATGTTTTTCATGTACTTAGTGTCCAATGTGGTTCACAGCCAGAGCATTTTTATGAACTGTAGTCAGCATTCATGAAGACAGGCAGAACTCGTTTCTAAAGTTAAAGATTCTTATAACAATAGAAATAAACATCAGTGCTGGTGTGTCGTTTAACTTGATGATTCATAAGACCACAAGACATAGGAGCAGGATGAGGCCACCGGGCCCATTGAATCTGACCTTCCATTCAATTGTGGGTGATTTATTATCCCTCTCAACTCCATTCTTCTCCCTGTAACCTTTGACGCCCTGACTGATCTAGAACCTATCAACCTCCACTTTAAATATACCCAGTGACTTGGTCTCCAGAGCCATCTGTGGCAATGAATTCCACAGATTCACCACCCTCTGGCTAAAGAAATTCCTCCTTGTCTCTGTTCTGAATAGCCGTCCCTTTTTTTCTGAGGCTGTGCTAGCCTTCTCAACTTTGACACATCCTCTCCACATCCACTCTTTCAATATTCAATGAGATTTCCCCTCATTCTTCTAAACTCCAGTGAGTACAGACCCAGAGCCTCATACATTAACCCTTTCATTCCTGGGATCTTTTTTGTGAAACTCCTCTGGACACACTCCCAATGCCTGCGCTGATTCCACTTCAGTATGAACGAGGTTTAACTTAAGCAAGGCATGACACGATTCTAACAATCTAATGTTGAAATGCAACAGATTTACTAATAAGTTTTGCTTTAAGGTTAGAATTAGTTTAATTTGTCATACATCTGTTAAAACATACAGTGAAATGCAAAGCTTGTGTGAATGACCAACACAGTCCGAGGGTGTACTGGGGCAGCCCACAAGTATGGCAGTGCTTTTGGCACCAATGTAGCATGTCCACAGCTTACTAACCCTAGCCCATATACACCTTTAGAATACGGGAGGAAACCTGTGTGGTTATGGAGAGAGCCCACGGAGACAGCCCTGTCCAACAGGGAACCAGCCCTCCCCACATCTACATGGAAAGCAGCATCCATTATCAGGGACCCCCCCCCAATCATCCAAGCCATGCTCTCTTCTTGCCGCTGAAAGTACAGGAGCCTCAGGACTCACACCACCGGATTCAGGAATATTTATTACCTCTCAACCATCAGGCCGCTGAATCAGAGCGGATAACTTCACTCAACCTCACTTGCCTCGTCACTGAACTGTTCCCCACAACCTAGCGATTCACTTTTAAGGACTCTATATCTCATGTTTTTGATATGTATTATTATTATTATTTATTTTTTCTCAGCTCAAGCTGGTAAAACCTGAGGTAGAGGTATAGCCAAAGAAGCTCGTTTGTCAATTGCTAGGAATTTTTGGATTATACTAGTGGTGATTAGTATTGTGGCTTTTTGAAGATTTATATAGATATTGTTTGTAGGCTTAATTGGTTAATGCTATTGTTGACATTATGTCGACAACAACATTGGGCTGAAGGGCCTGTAATGTGCTGTAAATTTCTATGTACAGTGAATTTGGGATGATACCAGTTGTAGATATTACTATTGGGACAATATATATCCTGTTCATGTTCCAAAGACTTTCTATTTCCTCTTTTAATTGCGTGGGAGGAGAGAGTGCAGCGCACCGCGCGTGCGCAGCCCTCTGGTGAAAAATGATATTGTATCGGTTAAATAGGGGCCGTGGACAATTCTGATTTGATGGAAACAGTCGTGAAAGCACAGAGGAACATCTAGAGAAATTTCTGAAACACCCGTTCGCTGCTGTCGTTACTGCGCGATCGTGAATCTTCTGGAGGGAAGGCCTCAAAATCCCCAGCCTTGCCTGCTGTTGGCGACCGAGATTGACGTCGAATCACTCGGATAGAGATGGTGCTCGGTACTCGGTGTCGGAGAGCTGATCGGAGGCTCGAAGTTTTCGGACGACTCAGAGTCGGACTGTGGTCGGGCATGGCAGGGAGAGTTTTTCATCCTTCTCCCGTCTGTGTGAGATGTGGGACATTTGAGAGACTTTGAAATTTTTACTGTGCTCATGGACTGTTCTTCATCAAGTTATGGTATTGTTGCACTGTTGTAACTATACGTTATAATTATGTGGTTTTGTTAGTTTTCTCAGTCTTGGTCTGTCCTGTGTTATTGTGATATCACACCGGAGGAAATATTGTATCATTTCTTAATGCATGCATTACTAAATGACAATAAAAGAGGGCTGTGTGTCTTCATAATCTAATTCAGTATATTTCTGGTGTTTTTCACTAATTTGTTTCTGTAATATGTGTGTTTGGAATGGTTATATCTATTAAATAAGTTGTTCTTGCTTGCTTATCCTGTAATATTATAACTAGACAGTTATTATGGATTGTCCTATCTGTAATAACTGATCAGTCATAATATAATATATGGTATTCTGACTCTAAAACTGGATCAGGCTTGTATTTATAGTTATTATTTTTTTTGTTGTCTTTTGCACACTGGTCACCCAACCTGTTGGTGCAATCTTTTATTAATTCAATTGCAGTTATTGAATTTATTGAGTATGCTCACAAGAACACTAAATCTTAGGGTTGTATATGGTGACACATATGTACTTTAATAATAGATTTACTCTGAACTTTGACTGTCCAAACTCCTTACAGACAGTGGCAGGAATTGAACCCAGCTCACTGGCATGACCAAGAGCTAAAACACAAGAGACTGTAGTATTGAGAGTAGCAAACACACTGCTGAAGGAAGTCTGATTAATGGACTTGGCCCAAAACATCGACTGTTTATTCCTCTCCCTAGATGCTGCCTGATTTGCTGAGTTCTTCCAGTATTTTGTGTATGCTGCCCTGCATTCCCAGCATCTGCAGTATCTCTTGTGTTTATATTTATGATGTAGGAAGTCAGCTGGTCTTGTCATATCTATGTGGGGAGAGGATTTGATGATGTTTCTGGGGGCAAAACCTTGCATCAGATCTTGTGGGGGGGGAGTAGGTGAAGGATCATGGGCAGATTGAGCTGAATAGGGTAGGCAGAGAGCAGGAGTTGGTTGGTGGGGAGGGTGTGGGTGTGAGCAGGTGGATGGCAGATGGAGGCAGAGAAAACCAAGGGCAGATGAAATTGAAACACAGAATGCCAGAGTGCTTGAAGTGGTCAGCTCCTGCTATGGGAGACTGAAGGGTCAGTTCCTCGTGCCTGTTTACGGAGCCTGCAGGATTTTAATGCCCTTGTTTACTGGTGCAGCAGCTGGGCTGCAGTCACTTTCCCATCTTTATCACATATTCTACCATTCCTGTAAACTTTAGGTGGTCAGCTGTCTCTTTTCTAACCTCATCCATTCTCTCATACACAGTAGATCAAATCTGCAAACATTCAAGTTGATAGGGTTGTTAAGAAGCTGTATGGTATGTTGGTCCTCATTATGCAGGGGATTGAGCTCTATATCCCTGGTTGGACTGCACTTGGAGTACTGTGTTTATTTCTGGTTGCTTCATTATAGTATGGATACAGAAGCTTTATCAGGATGCTGCCTGGATTAGAGAGTGTGTCTATTGAGGATAGGTTGAGCGAGCTAGGGCTTTTCTCTTTAGAGTGAAGGAGGATGGGAGGTGCAACGTAAATTTATTATCAATTTATTATACATGTCACCATATACAACCTTGAGATTCATTTCTTACAGGCAATCACAGTAAATACAAGAAACACTATAGAATCAATGAAGGACTGCTCCCAACAGAATGGAGAATAACCAGTGTGCAAAAAAAACAACAAACTGTGTAAATACAAAGAGAAAGAGGGAGGGAGGAATGAATGAATGAAGGAATAAATAAATAAACAAGAGAGCAATTAATATTGAGAACGAAATGAAGAATCTATAAAAGTGAGTTCATACAGTGCCTATAAAATGTATTCCCCCCCTCCCCAGAAATTTTCATGTTTTATTATTTTACAACATTGAATCAGGGTAGAATTAATTTGGCTTTTTTTTGACACTGATCAACAGAAAAAGACTTTTGTGTCAAAGTGAAAACAGATCTCTACAACACACATCAAAGTTGCTGGTGAACGCAGCAGGCCAGGCAGCATCTCTAGGAAGAGGTACAGTCGACGTTTCAGGCCGAGACCCTTCGTCAGGACTAACTGAAGGAAGAGTGAGTAAGGGATTTGAAAGTTGGAGGGGGAGGGGGAGATCCAAAATGATAGGAGAAGACAGGAGGGGGAGGGATGGAGCCAAGAGCTGGACAGGTGATTGGCAAAAGGGGATACAAGAGGATCATGGGACAGAAAGACAAGGGGGGGGGACCCAGAGGATGGGCAAGAGGTATATTCAGAGGGACAGAGAGAGAAAAAGGAGAGTGAGAGAAAGAATGTGTGCATAAAAATAAGTAACAGATGGGGTACGAGGGGGAGGTGGGGCCTTAGCGGAAATTAGAGAAGTCGATGTTCATGCCATCAGGTTGGAGGCTACCCAGACGGAATATAAGGTGTTGTTCCTCCAACCTGAGTGTGGCTTCATCTTTACAGTAGAGGAGGCCGTGGATAGACATGTCAGAATGGGAATGGGACGTGGAATCAAAATGTGTGGCCACTGAGAGATCCTGCTTTCTCTGGCGGACAGAGCGTAGATGTTCAGCAAAGCGGTCTCCCAGTCTGCGTCGGGTCTCGCCAATATATAAAAGGCCACATCGGGAGCACCGGACGCAGTATATCACCCCAGTCGACTCACAGGTGAAGTGTTGCCTCACCTGGAAGGACTGTTTGGGGCCCTGAATGGTGGTAAGGGAGGAAGTGTAAGGGCATGTGTAGCACTTGTTCCGCTTACACGGATAAGTGCCAGGAGGGAGATCAGTGGAGAGGGATGGGGGGGACGAATGGACAAGGGATTTGTGTAGGGAGCGATCCCTGTGGAATGCAGAGGGGGCAGGAGGGAAAGATGTGCTTAGTGGTGGGATCCCGTTGGAGGTGGCGGAAGTTACGGAGAATAATTTGTTGGACCCGGAGGCTGGTGGGGTGGTAGGTGAGGACCAGGGGAACCCTATTCCTAGTGGGGTGGCGGGAGGATGGAGAGAGAGCAGATGTACGTGAAATGGGGGAGATGCGTTCCCCATTCTGACATCCCCATTCTGACATGTCTATCCACGGCCTCCTCTCCTGTAAAGATGAAGCCACACTCAGGTTGGAGGAACAACACCTTATATTCCGTCTGGGTAGCCTCCAACCTGATGGCATGAACATCGGCTTCTCTAACTTCCGCTAAGGCCCCACCTTCCCCTCGTACCCCATCTGTTACTTATTTTTATGCACACATTCTTTCTCTCACTCTCCTTTTTCTCCCTCTGTCCCTCTGAATATACCTCTTGCCCATCCTCTGGGTCCCCCCCCCTTGTCTTTCTGTCCCATGATCCTCTCGTGTCCCCTTTTGCCTATCACCTGTCCAGCTCTTGGCTCTATCCCTCCCCCCTCCTGTCTTCTCCTATCATTTTGGATCTCCCCCTCCCCCTCCAACTTTCAAATCCCTTACTAACTCTTCCTTCAGTTAGTCCTGACGAAGGGTCTCGGCCTGAAACGTCGACTGCATCTCTTCCTACAGATGCTGCCTGGCCTGCTGCGTTCACCAGCAACTTTGATGTGTGTTGCTTGAATTTCCAGCATCTGCAGAATTCCTGTTGTTTACAGATCTCTACAAAGTGATCTAAATTAATTACAAATATAAAACACAAAATAATTGATTGCATAAGTATTCATCTCATTCGTCAGTAACTAGTAGATGCACCTTTGGCAGCAATAACAGCCTTGAGTCTGTGTGGATAGGTCTCCATCAGCTTTGCACATTTGGACATAGAACATAGAAATCTACAGCGCATTACAGGCCCTTCAGCCCACAGTATTTGCTGACCATGTAACCCACTCTAGAAACTACCTAGAATTTCCCTACCACTTAGCCCTGTATCTTCTCCCGAGTCACAGTTCTCTTGCAGACTGCATCAGGTTTTCCTTCAGAATTTCCTGATTTCCCTGTATTTTGCTGCGTTCATTTTACCCTCTACCTTCCCGGCCTGCTGCAGCGGAGCATCCCCACAGCATGCTTCGCAGTAGTGATTGTGTGCTTTTGATGATGTGCAGTGTTTGGCTAGTGTTTAGTCTGATGGCCAAAAAGCTCAATTTTGGTTTCATCAGACCATAGAACCTTCTTCCAGCTGACTTCGGAGTCTCCCACATGCCTTCTGGCAAACTCTAGCTGAGATTTCATGAGTTTTTTTCAACAGTGGCTTTCTCTTTGCCACTCTCCCATAAAGCTGTGACTGATGAAGCACCCGGGCAACAGTTGTTGTCTGCGCAGTCTCTTCCACCTCAGCTACTGAAGCTTGTAACTCTTCCGGAGTTGTCATAGGTCTCTCGGTAGCCTCCCTCACTAGTCCCCTTCTTGCACAGTCACTCAGTTTTTGAGGATGGCCTGCTCTAGGCAGATTTACAGCTGTACCATATTCTTTCCAGTTCTTAGTGATTGACTCAACTGTACTCCAAGGGGATATTCAGAGACTTGGAAATTTTCTTATATTCATCTCCTAACCTTTTCGTGGAGTTGCTTGGCATGCTCTTTTTGTCTTCATGGTGTAGTTTTTACCAGGATACTGACTCACCAGCATGTATTTTTGCCTATAATCAATTGAAACACCTTGACTGCACACGGTGATCTTCATTTAACTAATTAACCAATTTGCTGCTCCAGTGATGATTTGGTGTGGCATATTAAAGGGGGTGAATACTTAAGCAATCAATTATTTTGTGTTTTATATTTGTAATTAATTTAGATAATTTTGTAGAGATATATTTTCACTTTGATGCAAAAGAGTCTTTTCTGTTGATCAGTGTCAAAAAAGTCAAATTAAAGCCAAATTGTGATTCAATGTTGTGAAACAATAAAACATGAAAACTTCCAAGGGCGGGGTGAATACTTTTTATGGACAGTGTAAGTTGTGGGAACAGTTCAGTGATGGGGCAAGTGAAATAAAGTAAAGTTATTTCCTTTGGTTCAGGAGCCTGATTGTTGAGGGGTAATAACTGTTCCTGAACCTGGTGGTGAGGGCCCTGAGGCTCCTGTACCCTCTTCCTGATGGCAGCAATGAGAAGAGAGCATGGCATGATAGAGGTGTACAAGATGATGAGAAGCATAGATCGGGTGGACAGCCAACACCTTTTTCACAGGGTGGAAGTGGCTAATATGTGGGGGGATATAATTTTAAGGTGATTGTCAGAAGGTATCAGGGGGGATGTCAGAGGTAGATTTTTTTACACAGGGAGTGGTGGGTGTGTGGAACATCCTGCCGGGGTGGTGGTAGAGGCAGATTCATTAGGGACATTTAAGAAACCCTTAGATAGGGACATGGATGATGCAAAAATGGAGGGTTATAGGTTAGATTGATCTATAGAGGTAAGCTTTAAAGGATAATGCACAACATTGTAATATGGAGTTTGAGAGTAAGAGTGGTTGTATTCGCAATGAAAACGTCAATGGAATTAAAAAGGAGGAAGCTGTTTTTGGAGGCAATCAGATTAACAGTACTTGAAGTAATTCCCAAGAGCTGGGGAGGATGAGATTTCTTTTCTCACACAGTGAGTGTTGTGATATCCTGCCTAGCAGTTGGGCTGGAAGCCGATTCAGTCAGCACTCAAAGTAGAATTGAATAAGTGTGTTGAGAGAGGAAGGCGCAAGTTGATGAAAAGTCAGGGGGTATTGAAACAGATGAGCGTTAGCACGACTGTCTTTGGCAAAATGGCTTCCTCCTGTGGTGAAAGACTCTTGATTCTATTTCATCTATGTAGAGATGCAGGGTGAAATAGGGCCTTCTGGCCCTTCGAGTGGCACTGCCCAGCATTCCACCGAGATTTAACCCTGCCTAATCAGAGGGACAATTTACAATGACCAACTAAGCTACTAACCAGTACGTCTTTAGGACTGTGGGAGGAAACCATAGCACCAGAGGAATCCCACGCACACATAGAAGAACGTACAACCTTCTTTACAGAGGCACCGGTGTGTTGAACTCAGAACTCCAATGTTCAGAGCTGTAATAGTGCCATGCTAACCATTGTGCTACCATGGTGCCACAGGTGATCACCGCTCAGCATAGGCCCGTGATTATTCCTTTGAACTTGGATTCACTTTCTCACTGTGGTATAGAATGCTGGTACATCAGTTCACACACGTTTTTGAACACTTTTACTAGAAAGTATTTCCTTCATGCAGAGAAGCAAGACCCCTCTTGAAATCTCAAAGATATACATAGTTGGCTGCATCCCTAACTTTGCAGTTACAAACCTACTGCAATTCTTTGAGGAAATTACAAGCAGGGTAGACAAAGGATATGCATGGATGTACTTGGATTTTCAGATGGCCTTTGACAAGGTGACACACACTGAGGCTGCTTAGAAAGATAAGAGCCCAAAGAATTACAGGAAAGTTACTAGCATGGGTGGAACATTCGTTGATCGGCAGAAAACAGAGACGTGGAATAAAGGGATCCTATTTCTGGCTGGCTGCCAGGTTACCAGTGGAGTTCCACATGGTCAGTGTTGGACAGCTGCTCTTTTACAATGTATGTCAATGATTTGGACTATGGGGTTAATAGATTTGTGCTAAATTTGCCGATTGATACAAAGATAGTTGGAGGAGCGGGTAGTGTTGAGGAAACGAAGAGCCTGCAGAGAGACATAGATAGTTTAGGAGAATGGGCAAAGAAGTGCAAATGTAATACAATGTTGGAAAGCTGTATGGTCATGCACTTTAGGTGGAGAAATAAATGGACTGACTATTATTTAGATGGGGAGAGAATTCAAAATGCAGAGATGCAAAGGGATCTTGGGGATACTTATGCAAGACACCCCTAAAGGTTAACCTCAGGTTGAGTCAGTTGTGAAGAAGGCAAATGCAATGTTGGCATTCCTTTCTAGAGGTGTAGAATATAAGAGCAGGGATGTGATGTTGTGGCTCTAAAAGGCACCCGTGAGACCACACTTGGAGTATTGTGTGCAGTTTTGGGCTCCTTATTTAGTAAGGATATACTGACATTGGAGAGGGGTCAGAGAAGATTCATGAGAATGATTCCAGGAATGAAAGGGTTACTGTATGAAGAACGTCTGGCAGCTCTTAGGCTGTATTCCCTGGAGTTCAGGAGAATGAAGGGGGATCTCATTGAAACATTCCAAATGTTTAAAGGACTGAACAGATTAGATATGGCAAAGATATTTCCCATGGTAGGGGATTCTCGGTCAAGAGGGCACGACTTCAGGATTGAAGGACATCCATTTAGAACTGAGATGTGGAGAAGTTACTTTAGTCAGAGGGTAGTAAATCTGTGGAATTTGTTGCCACGAGCGGTTGTGGAGGCCAAGTCGTTGGGTGTATTTAAGGCAGAGATAGATAGGTTCCTGATAAACCAGGGCATCAAAGGGTATGTGGTGAAAGCAGGGGAGTGGGGGATGACTGGAAGAATTAGATCAGCCCATGATTGAATGGTGGAGCACACTTGATGGGCTGAATGGCTTACTTCTACTCCTATATCTTACGGTCTTATAGTGTAAAGCTTTACAGCACCAGTGATCACAGTTCAATTCCCACAACTGCCTGTAAGGAGTTTGTATGTTCTCCCTGTGACCACATGTCCTTTCTCTGAGTACTCCAGTTTTTTCCTACATTCCAAAGGCATATGGGTTAGTGAGTTATTTGGTCACATGGGTGTAATTGGGCGGTGCAGGCTCATTGGGCAGTATCTCCAAATAAATAAATAGAATTCAATAAGCCCGGCACAGTGGTTAGCATAATGCTATTACAGTGCCAGTGATCAATGCTTGGGTTTCAGTTTCCACCACTGTCTGCAAGGAATTTATCCATTTTCCCATGACCACGGGATTTCCTCCGGGTGCTCCGGTTTCAAGCCAGAGGCTTCAAGATGGTGCTAGTGAACCACATTAACATATTGCAAGCTGCTTACAAAACTTGAAAATATATCTCTTCTGAATTGCTCTCATTGTAATCTGCAACTGTAATTTCCCTTTAAGCAGTGTATTTTTGAACAGTCTTAACTAGCAAATTCATAATCTTCTGAAGGACTCAGCGGACTTAACTCTCTAGTATACAGGTACAGCACCTTTAAGCAGATGAAGGAAGTTTCTCTACCCAGCATCTTGTTAGCAAATGCACAGTTGCTGGAGAACAGGACTGTGGGCCTAAGGGTAAGATTGCTGTTTCGGAGGAATATGAGGAATTGCCATGCTCTGCGTTTCATGGAGACATGGCTCCCTCCGGACATGGTAGATATGTTGGTAAGACCCAAAGGCTTCTTGATACACAGGATGGTCTGGACTGCTGATTTGGAGAAAGCAAAAGGTGGGGCATTGTGTTTCATGATAAACTCTTTGTGGTGCTCAGACATGGCTGTTTTGTTGCAGTCTTGTTCCCCTGACCTGGAACGTCTAACAATTAAGTGACTCTGTGACCCTGACTACAGTTTACATACCACTAAAAGCCAAATATCTCAGGCACTCGAGATATTGAATGCTGCCATCACCAATCAAGAAACAGCCTAGCCTGATGCCTTTCAAATCATAGTTGAGGACTTCAGTCAGCCTTGTTTGAAGAAATCTTTGCCTAATTATCATCAGCACATAACCAGCAGCACCAGGGGTCCCAACATGCTTGACCACTGCTATACTGTTATAAGAAATGCCTATTGTTTCATACCTGGATGGCATTTCGGGAAACCTAATCACTTGTCTGTCCTCCTACCTGCATACAGGCAGAGGCTAAGGAACAAGGCTCCAGAAATAAGGACAACAAAGAGGTTGGTCAAGGGAGGCTGAGAATCAGCTATGGGATTGCTTGGAGTCAGTTGGCTGGGCGGTGTTCATGGATTCATCAGAGAATCTGAATGAATACGCCATAGTTGTCATGGACTTTATAAAAATAGTTGTGGACAACTGTGTCCCCACAAAATCATTCAGAGTCTTCCCCAACCAGAACCCTGGATGAACTATGAGATCCGCAATCTGTTGAGGGATGAGTCAGTGGCATTCAGGTCTGGCAACCAAGTAGGACACAAGAGGGCCAAGTACAATTTCTGGAAAGCCATCTCACGTGTGAAATGGTAATTCCGGACCAAACCTGGGTCACTGGGGGGATGCTAGACAGCAGGGCTTCGCACCCAGATGAGCTCAATACCTTCTGTGCTTGCGTAACACGCTGTAAGATTTCACTGCTAATGTAATGGCCCCTCTGTAATGCTTCACTGCTAAGGTGATGGTTTCTCTGTAGCAGCAATGTTTGGGTTATGACTAGAGATAACGGGGCTTTGGAATGTGCGTTATCCAATGAGAGGTTGTTGTTCTTTCTTGTGGGGCTGGGAGCAGGGATTCCGCGGTCTTTTGTCAGCGAGAGATGAAGAGAGAAGACACGAATGGAAAGAGTTGGTAGACTGGCAGACGGAGTGGACTCAGACCGAGGGTCCGAGGGTCAGCGACACTCAGAGGAGGTCGATGGGAGTTGAATGGACGAATCCATGAGCTCCAACATGCACTTTAGACTGTTTCATTAAATTGGGCCCTTTTTCTTTCTATTTTCTTTACTAACCCTATAGTCAGATTAAGATTTATTAAGTTCAATCGTTTAATTGCATAGGGTGTACTGTC
The DNA here is from genome assembly GCF_030028105.1 of Mobula birostris. Classification (NCBI taxonomy): domain Eukaryota; kingdom Metazoa; phylum Chordata; class Chondrichthyes; order Myliobatiformes; family Myliobatidae; genus Mobula; species Mobula birostris. Next base: position 174,295,970 of record NC_092376.1, read on the forward strand.
TGGTATTTTGCAGTTCAGATTTGTAACCAGGCAACACATCACGCAGCATCCACACAAACAAGATTTCTTAGTTTGGCTGGGCCAGAGGCTGTCTTCCCCTAGACAAATGCCTGCTGGCCGAACCTGAGAGTTTCACTTGTTTTGACCATCAAAACATAGAGGAACCTTCACAGGCTCCCACGGCCCCTGATGACCTTGTGATTTCAGTCTCTGAGACTGACGTGAGAGCATCCTTCAGGAGGGTGAACCCACAGAAAGCATCCAGCTTAGATTGGGTAACTGACCGAATACTAAAGACCTGAGCTGATCAACTAGCTTGGTATTCTCTGATAGCTTTAACCTCTCGCTTCAGCAATCTGAGTTATCTGTCTGCTTCAAGCAGGCTTCAATTATACTGGTGCTTAAGAAGTACATGGTAACCTGTCTCAATGAGACAGCAAAGAAGCATACATCAGAACACTCATTGTCAACTACAACTAGGCATTTAATACATCATCCCTTCAAAACTAATCAATAAGCTCCAAGGCCTTGGCCTCAATACCTCTTTGTGCAATTCAGTCCTCAATTTCCTCTCTTGCAGACCCTAGTCAGTTCGGATCAGTAACATCTCCTCTACGATTTCCATCAGCACAGGTGCATCACAATGCTGAGTCAACGTTCCCTCTAATTTTTTTTACAGCTGCATCCACCAACCCTTGCTCTGAGCAGGAAAATTTTACTTGGCTTGAAAACTGCGTGGCACTTTAAATTAATATTTCTAAAAGAAAACTCCAGCTGTGCGGCAACAAAGACTATGTACGTAGGAGCATTTCGGTTACTGCGCGGCTGTGCACCCACAGAGATTGGAGGAAACAGTGTACCGTGTGCTTAGACCCTTGCTCTACTCACTTAACACTTATGGCTAAGTACAGAACAAGTACCATTTTGCTGACAACACCACTGTCGTTGGTGGAATCAAAGGTAGTGATGAATCAACATATAGGAGGGAGATACCTCGTTGAGTGGTGCTATAGTAACAACCAACTGGCCAGTAGTGTGGTTGCATCTGCACTGGACTTCAAGGTGAGTGATCCGGTATCCAAATCTGGCAAGCTCCTTGCACACTTTCCATCCATGCTGGGTTGAGTGTCGAGCTAGCAACTTGGCCTCACAAATGCTAAAGAAACGGCAAGATAGCGCCTGATGCGCCACAAAGTACATAGAGGAACAACATAACAACAACCTCGCACTCAATGTTAGCAAGACCAAGAGCTGATTATTGACTTATGAAGAAATTGATGAGCCAGTCGTCATTGAGTGATCAAAAGTGGAGAGGGTCAGTAGCTTAAAATTCTTTGGTGGAGTCATTTTGGAGGACCTGTGCTGGGCCCAGCACACAAGTGCAATTACGAAGAAAGCACAGCAACGCCTCTACTTCCTTAGAAGTTTGTGAAGTTTCAGCATGACACCTAAGTCTTTGATGAACTTCTATAGATGTGCAGTGGAGAGATATTGACTGTCTGCATCACAGCCTGGGATGGAAGCACCAAGTCCCTTGAATGGAAAAGCCAACAAGTAATGGATATGGCCCAGTCCATCACAGGTAAAGTCCTCCCCACCATTGAGCACATCTACATGGAGCGTTGTCACAGGAAAGCAGCATCCATTATCCAGGTCAGCTCTTTTCTTGCTGTTACTATCAGGAAGGAGGTACAGGAGCTTCAGAATCCACACCACCAGGTTCAGGAACAGTTATTACCCCTTAACGGCACGCGGGACAGAAGCAAGGTTGCATTATGTATTCCACGGACCAGCAAATTCCGGTCAGTTAAGCAAACAGAGCAGCAGACACCCCTGCTGAAATCCGGAGGAAAACACACAGAGGGGGATCACAAAGCCGAGGAAAGAGGACCGGGTCGAGACAACAGAGACCTTTGGAGAAGAGGAGTTTGGTGGGTAATACCGTTCCGGCTGACCGGAAGTGCACCGAGAGCGGTAAGCGGCGTGAAGGAGTGGGGTGCTTATGGATCTGGCTAACAACGGAAGGTGCAATCTGGGGTATATTACGATCGAGGAACGTGTTTGCAGACTGGATATTGAACTTTTTACTGTTGGACTTCGGCCACATTCTACCGTGATACAACACTTGGCTGCACGGGAGGTCGTTCCTGCCTGTGGCCATCGAACGTGCAGCTCCTCCCGTGGAGGGTCAGACACCCTGAGCCAATAGACTGGTCCTGGACTTATTTTCCATCTGGCATAGTTTTGCATTTTGTTGCTTGATTGTTGGGGTTTTTTGTATTGCTATATTTACGCTCTACTCTTGGTTGGTGCGGCTGTAACGAAACCAAATTTCCCTCAGGTTTAATAAAGTATATCTATCTGTTTAATCATCAGGCTCTTGAACTAGAGGAAAAAATTTCACTCAACTTCACTCGCCCCATCATTGAACTGTTCCCACAATCCGTGCACTCACTTTCAAGGACTCTTCATCTCATGCTTTTGATATTTATTGCTCATCTATTTGTTACTATTTTATTTCTTTTTTGTATTTGTATTCTATTATGTTTCTTGGATTGACTGAGTATGCCCGCAAGAACATAAATATCAGGGTTGCATATAGACACATAAATGTACTTTGATAGTAAATTTACTTTGAACTTTGAACCTCCTCCCACATTCCAAACATTGAGTTATTGAGTTGTGGGCATGCTGTGTTGGTGCTGTAAGTGTGATGAAATTTGCACTCTGCCCAGAACAGTCCTCGCTGTTTTGATGTACATATGACTAATAATGCTATTTTTAAAAAAAATTCGAATCACTTACACCAGATTGGCACCACTTGGACATCAACGTACTGAGCTTTAATATTCTTCAAGTATGAATGCTTACTCTGAATCAGTCTGGCAGAGTTAACCCAATTATAGAACTGGATTCCCAAAGTGCCATAAAAATGCCTGTTCCCATCAAAATTGGAAATGCACTAACTTCACGGGTCATGTGCTGACATTTATCAGAAACTGATTTATTACAACTGACTTTCATGACATGAAATATGTTGTTTTGTCGCAGCAGTACAGTGCAAAGGCATAAAAAATTACTATAAATCAGAAACATAAATAAATAGCTGAGAAAGATTAATGAGGTGGTGTTCATAGGTTCATGACTGTTCAGAAATCTGGATGCCCAGTGATGTTAAGACAGAAGGAGGGAAATCAGAGTAAGTTTTAATATTACTGGCATATGTTGTGAAATCTGTTCGCAAACAACAGGAATTCTGCAGATGCTGGAAATTCAAGCAACACACATCAAAGTTGCTGGTGAACGCAGCAGGCCAAGCAGCATCTGTAGGAAGATGTGCAGTCGACGTTTCAGGCCGAGACCCTTCGTCAGGACTAACTAAAGGAAGAGTGAGTAAGGGATTTGAAAGTTGGAGGGGGAGGGGGAGATCCAAAATGATAGGAGAAGACAGGAGGGGGAGGGATAGAGCCAAGAGCTGGACAGGTGATAGGCAAAAGGGGATACGAGAGGATCATGGGACAGGAGGTCCGGGAAGAAAGACAAGTGGGGGGGGGGACCCAGAGGATGGGCAAGAGGTATATTCAGAGGGACAGAGGGAGAAAAAGGAGAGTGAGAGAAAGAATGTGTGCATAAAAATAAGTAACAGATGGGGTACGAGGGGGAGGTGGGGCATTAGCGGAAGTTAGAGAAGTCGATGTTCATGCCATCAGGTTGGAGGCTACCCAGACGGAATATAAGGTGTTGTTCCTCCAACCTGAGTGTGGCTTCATCTTTACAGTAGAGGAGGCCGTGGATAGACATGTCAGAATGGGAATGGGACGTGGAATCAAAATGTGTGGCCACTGGGAGATCCTGCTTTCTCTGGCGGACAGAGCGTAGATGTTCAGCAAAGCGGTCTCCCAGTCTGCGTCGGGTCTCGCCAATATATAAAAGGCCACATCGGGAGCACCGGATGCAGTATATCACCCCAGTCGACTCACAGGTGAAGTGTTGCCTCACCTGGAAGGACGGTTTGGGGCCCTGAATGGTGGTAACGGAGGAAGTGTAAGGGCATGTGTGGCACTTGTTCCACTTACACAGATAAGTGCCAGGAGGGAGATCAGTGGGGAGGGATGGGGGGGACGAATGGACAAAGGATTTGTGTAGGGAGCGATCCCTGCGGAATGCAGAGGGGGCGGGAGGGAAAGATGTGCTTAGTGGTGGGATCCCGTTGGAGGTGGCGGAAGTTATGGAGAATAATATGTTGGACCCGGAGGCTGGTGGGGTGGTAGGTGAGGACCAGGGGAACCCTATTCCTAGTGGGGTGGCGGGAGGATGGAGTGACAGCAGATGTACGTGAAATGGGGGAGATGCGTTTAAGAGCAGAGTTGATAGTGGAGGAAGGGAAGCCCCTTTCTTTAAAAAAGGAAGACATCTCCCTCATCCTAGAATGAAAAGCCTCATCCTGATGCTGAGCAGATGCCTCCCACACCATCACCGACTTTATCCGCTCAGGGGATCTCCCATCCACTGCTACCAACCTTATAGTTCCCACACCCCGCACTTCCCGTTTCTACCTCCTACCCAAGATCCACAAACCTGCCTGTCCTGGCCGACCTATTGTCTCAGCTTGCTCCTGCCCCACCGAACTCATTTCTGCATACCTCGACACTGTTTTATCACCCCTTGTTCAATCCCTTCCGACCTATGTTCGTGACACTCTCACGCTCTTAAACTTTTCGATGATTTTAAGTTCCCTGGCCCCCACCACTTTATTTTCACCATGGATGTCCAGTCCTTATATACTTCCATCCCCCATCAGGAAGGTCTCAAAGCTCTACACTTCTTTTTGGATTCCAGACCTAATCAGTTCCCCTCTACCACCACTCTGCTCCGTCTAGCGGAATTAGTCCTTACTCTTAATAATTTCTCCTTTGGCTCCTCCCACTTCCTCCAAACTAAAGGTGTAGCTGTGGGCACCCGTATGGGTCCTAGCTATGCCTGCCTTTTTGTTGGGTTTGTGGAACAATCTATGTTCCGTGCCTATTCTGGTATCTGTCCCCCACTTTCCTTCGCTACATCGACGACTGCATTGGCGCTGCTTCCTGCACGCATGCAGAACTCGTTGACTTTATTAACTTTGCCTTCAACTTTCACCCTGCCCTCAAGTTTACCTGGTCCATTTCCGACACCTCCCTCCCCTTTCTAGATCTTTCTGTCTCTGCCTCTGGAGACAGTTTATCCACTGATGTCTACTATAAGCCTACTGACTCTCACAGCTATCTGGACTATTCCTCTTCTCACCCTGTCTCTTGCAAAAACGCCATCCCCTTCTCGCAATTCCTCCGTCTCCGCCGCATCTGCTCTCAGGATGAGACTTTTCATTCTAGGACGAGGGAGATGTCTTCCTTTTTTAAAGAAAGGGGCTTCCCTTCCTCCACTATCAACTCTGCTCTTAAACGCATCTCCCCCATTTCACGTACATTTGCTCTCACTCCATCCTCCCGCCACCCCACTAGGAATAGGGTTCCCCTGGTCCTCACCTACCACCCCACCAGCCTCCGGGTCCAACATATTATTCTCCGTAACTTCCGCCACCTCCAACGGGATCCCACCACTAAGCACATCTTTCCCTCCCCCCTTCTCTCTGCATTCCGCAGGGATCGCTCCCTACACAACTCACTTGTCCATTCGTCCCCCCCATCCCTCTCCACTGATCTCCCTCCTGGCACTTATCCGTGTAAGCGGAACAAGTGCTACACATGCCCTTACACTTCCTCCCTTACCACCATTCAGGGCCACAAACAGTCCTTCCAGATGAGGCAACACTTCACCCGTGAGTCGACTGGGGTGATATACTGCGTCCGGTGCTCCCGAGGTGGCCTTTTATATATTGGCGAGACCCGACGCAGACTGGGAGACCGCTTTGCTGAACATCCGCTCTGTCCGCCAGAGAAAGCAGGATCTCCCAGTGGCCACACATTTTAATTCCACATCCCATTCCCATTCTGACATGTCTATCCACGGCCTCCTCTACTGTAAAGATGAAGCCACACTCAGGTTGGAGGAACAACACCTTATATTCCGTCTGGGTAGCCTCCAACCTGATGGCATGAACATCGACTTCTCTAACTTCCGCTAATGCCCCACCTCCCCCTCGTATCCTATCTGTTACTTATTTTTATGCACACATTCTTTCTCTCACTCTCCTTTTTCTCCTTCTGTCCCTCTGCATATACCTCTTGCCCATCCTCTGGGTCCCCCCCCACTTGTCTTTCTTCCCGGACCTCCTGTCCCATGATCCTCTCGTATCCCCTTTTGCCTATCACCTGTCCAGCTCTTGGCTCTATCCCTCCCCCTCCTGTCTTCTCCTATCATTTTGGATCTCCCCCTCCCCCTCCAACTTTCAAATCCCTTACTCACTCTTCCTTCAGTTAGTCCTGACGAAGGGTCTCGGCCTGAAACGTCGACTGCACCTCTTCCTACAGATGCTGCTTGGCCTGCTGCGTTCACCAGCAACTTTGATGTGTGTTGTGAAATTTGTTGTTTTGTTTGCTGCAGTACATTGCAATACATAATAAAAACTGTAAGTTACAATAAGAAGTAAATATTTTTAAAAATTAAATTTAATAAGTAGTGCAAAAAGAGAGAAAAAATTACCGAGGAAGTCTTCATGGGTTCATTATCCATTCAGAAACCTGATGGCGGAGGGGAAGAAGCCTTTCCTGAAACATTAATTGTGTGTCTTCAGGGTCCTGTACCTCCTCTTTGATGGTAGCAATGAGAAGAGGGCATGTCCTGGGTGATGGGGTCCTTAGTGATGGACACCACCTTTTTGAGGCATCATCTTTTGAAGATGTCCTGGCCGTTGGGAAAGCTGGTGCCCACGATAGAGCTGGGCGAATTTACAAATTTCTTCAACGTTTTCCGATCCAGTGCAGTGATCCCTTCATGCCAGGTGGTGATGCAGCCAGTTTAAATGCTCTTGACGGTAAAAATTTGCGAATGACTTTGGTGAGACACCAATTCTCCTCAAGTTCCCAATGAAATACAACTGTTGCTGTGTCTTCCTTATAATTGCATCAAAGAAATATGGGTGCCAGTTTGAGTGAAAAAGCAACCTGTTCTCATCCTTACCGTATAACACCATTGCAACAGAGAGGTACACGGTTCAGGACAAAAGGAGCTGCCCTGGGCAAAATCTAATTCCACTGAGGGATTCATTATAAATCTTTGCTGCCAGAAGCTGGTGCTTTGAGAACTGTTGTCTCAGTGGGAACATTGAAATTTCCTTCTGAAGCACTTTGTTCAGAACCAGGTTTATTACTGGCATGTCACAAAGTGTGTTGTTTTCTGGCAGCAGTACAGTGTAAGATGTAAAATTGCTGTAATTTAGTGCAATAAAAATATGTAAAACATAAGTAGTGCAAAATGAGAGCAAAATACTGAGGTAGCTTGGATTCGTGATTGATGGTGGAGGGTAAGAAATTTCCTGAATCACTGAGTGTGGATCTTTAGGCTCCTGGACCTCTTCCCTGATAGTAGAAATCTCCTTCCTCATGCTGTTAGTAAGGTTATTTCTATTCATTTCATTTTCCCAAATTCCAGCCAGAAATCTCAGGAACACTTGGTACTTGTGGAAAGAGAGACAGAATGAACAGTTCAGGTCTGAGACACTTCTTCATTATTGCTAAAAGGAAAAGCAAATTGGGTTTCAGCAGGGGCTGTTGGAGATAATCAGTATTATTTTTGGACAACTGGCCTGACATATGCCCTAATATCAGAATTTAGAGTTAGATTCATAGTGTTGTACAACACAGAACCATGATCAATATCACTCTTTCTGTTCTGTACACCTCTATGTTTATGCCAGCTATCAAGTCCCTCGTTTTGTTGGTTGTGAACACAATTGATGCAGTTCACTGTATGTAAAGCACACAAAAGACTGGAGGAACTCAGCAGCTCAGGCAGCATCTATGGAAAGTAATAGAGATGACATTTTGGGCTGACACTCCTTAACAGGACCGGCTGACATATTTCATTGTGTGTTTCAAACTACATCTAATGAAATCGTGCTTTCTTCTTGCTGCTGCCATCAAAAAGAAAGTACAGGAGCCTCAGAACCCACACCAGCGGGTTCAGGAACCGTTATTATCTCTCAACCATCAGGCACTTGAACTAGAAGGGATAACTTCACAGGCCACGTCAGTGAAATGTTCCCATAACCTATTGACTCATTTTCAAGGACTCTTCATCTCTTGTTCTTGATACTTATTGCTTATTTATTTATTATTCTTTCTTTCTTTGTTATTTGCACAGTTTGTTGTCTTTTGCACACTGATTGAATGCCCAAGTTGGTACAGTCTTACACTGATTCTGTTATTGTTATTATTCTATGGATTTATTGAGTATGCCCACAAGACAATAAATCTCAGAGTTATAAATGGTGACATAATGTATTTTGATAGTAAATTTACTTTGATCTTTAAATAAATCTGAATCTGCACTCAGTGGCTGCTTTATTAGGTGCAACTATCAAATCAGCCAATCATGTTGCTCAATGCATAAAAGTATGCAGACATGGTCAACAGGTTCAGTTGTTGTGCAGACCAAACATCAGAATGGGGAAAAATTGTGATCTAAGTGTCTTTGGCCATGGAATGATTGTTGGTGCCAGACAGAGTGGTTTGAGTATCTCATAAACTACTGATCTCCTGGGATTTTCACACACAACAGTCTCTAGAGTTTACAGAGAATGCTGCAGAAAACAAAGAAACACAGTGGCAGTTCTGTGGACGAAAATTCCTTGTTAATTGTAAGAGGTTCAGAAGAGAATGGCCAGGCTTGTTCAAGCTGACAGTAAGTCAAATAACCACGCATTACAGCAGTGGTGTGCAGAAGAGCATCTCTGAATACACAACATATCGAACCTCGAAGTGGATCGGCTAGAGCAGCGGCAGATGTTGGTGTACCTCATAGGTGTGCATAAAAAAGTGGCCACTGAGTGTACATTAAACTCCTTTACTAGCACTTGATCTATAACCTTTTATGCCTTGGCAATTCCAGTGTGAGTCTAGAACGTAGAAGATTACAGCACATTAATTCCACCATTAGAACATACAGCCCTACAGCAAAGTACAGGCCCTTCAGCCTGTAATGTTGTGCTGATCCTTTAATCTGCTCTAAAATCAATCTAACCCTTCCCTCCTACATTGCCCTCCATTTTTCTATTATCCATTTGCCTACCTAAGAGTCCCTTAAATGTCCCTAATGTACCTACCTCTACCATCATACCTGACAGGGCTTTCCACGCATCCACCACCCTCTGTTTAAAATAAGATTATCACTGACATCCCCCCCTATATTTTCCCACAATCACCTTAAAATTATGCCCCCTCATATTAGCCATTTCTATTCTGGAGAAATGTCTCTGGCTGTCCACTCGATCTATGCCTCTAATCATCTTGTACTTGCCTACCAAGTCACCTCTCACCCCCTTCTCTCCACAGGGTAAAGCTCTAGCTTGCTGGACCTATCCTTATAAGACATGCTCTCCAATTCAGGTAGCATCCTAGTAAATCTCTTCTGCTCCATCTGTAAAGCTTCCACATCCTTCCTATAATGAGGAGAGCAGAACTGATTACAGTTCTCCATCTCTAGAGGGATGAGGGCAGCAAGTAAGCAGCATGCTGCCCACTGCAGGGTTCTTCCTAGGTTCCACTTGGTTCTGACTTGGCGGTGTGTTGTTGAGCTTTTATCATTGCCTGACCAAAATCTTGTACTTCCTGAATCCAACAACACTTGGACTGTTTTTATACGGTTTCTGGAATCATTCAAGGAGACAGCTGACTACCACTTTCTCAAGTGTTATTGATGGTGCACAATAGTTACTGGCCTTGTAAATCAATAAAATTTGTTGGTCTGTACTTAGAGACTCCAGTGTCTGCTTTTGTCTGTATATATGCAAGCCTTTATTATAACACTGGTTGCTTCAATCAGTGTCGTGCGGCACAGCCGTGTAGTGGTTAGCACAACATTGTACAGTGCAAGTGATCACTGATTGGGGTTCAATTCCTGCCATTGACCGTAAGAAGTTTGTATGTTTTCCCCGTGACCACCTGTGTTTCCTCCAGGTGTTTCGAAGACATATGGAATAGTAAGGGTTGTAAATTGTGGGTATGGTATGTTGGTAAAGTTACGATTAGTACAACAGTGCCAGTGATCACTGATTAAGTTTCAATTCACTAGATTAGATAAATTAGCTTTCTGTGTCACATCCAAACATACAATGAAATGTGTCGTCCAACAGAGTCCAAGGATTCTGCTGGAGGCAGCCGCAAGTGTTGCCATGCTTCCAGCGCTAATATCGCATGCTGACAACTTACTAACCCTTACCTATATGGCTTTGCAATGAGGAGGAGACCAGTGCACCCACAGGAAACCCACGTAGTCATGGGGAGAACATACAAACTCCTTACAGATTGATGATTGCTGCCGCTGTAAATTACTGCGCTAACCGCTACGCTTCTATGCCACCCCTGTTGCTGCTGTCTGTAATGAATTTGTACATTCTCCCCATGACCTCCTGGATTTCCTCAGACGGTGTTGGTTATTGGTGCAAATGATGCATTTCACTGTATGTTTCAATGTGACAAATAAAGGTAATCTTTAAATTGTAGAATCACAACATTAGAGCAGGTGTGAATGGAGCAATTGAATTGTCCTTTTGCAAACTATTTGAAAACCATTGTGTGCCACTGAAGTCAGTGACCTTACCATCAACTCTAAATAGGATGAGGATGGATATGGCCTCTGTCGGTCGGGGTCAACCATGGATGTTGCGTCCTAGATGTTTAAGTAAGCCAACCTGAGCATTACAATATGGAGAGCAAACTGTTACCCCTGTAGCAAGCTCTCTGTCTCCATGCATCTGATGAATCCAAAGGAACGGCAGAGACTGATACAGTTTGGCACCAGCAGTATTGCAGGAGTTGCCAGTCAGCACTGAACTCAATGTAGGACTGCCCTAGGGACTCCAGCTCCAGATTTTTCTCTCGGAGTTTACTCCCAAGGCCTTTCCCATGAGTGAGTATTGCCACAAGGCAGCAGAGGTTTGAGATCAGAGTTTTCCTTCTCCTGGATGAGCTGCCAACCACGGCTGATGAGCCCTATCTACCTGAAGTGATTGGTTTTAAGGTGCCAGTAACCTGCCTTTGCCCCTTTTCTTGTCAGTAGAAACAGTTCTACTGGGCTTAGTAGCTAAGCCACACATGAAGGCCAGGAGCTGGACTTGGTTGTCAGAGGCTATTTGGGTGGCACCTAATGGGTAGTGTGAGCTTGTCCCCAGTACCATTTCCAGCTATAACAACCTAAAGGAACCTAGTGGGTTCCTAAATAGGGGACCACCTGTAATGCTGAGGTATGCATCTGAATGGAAGTTATCCACCATTGTGCACATCTTCAAGGAGCACTGCCACAAGAAAGCAGTATCCTTCATCAAGGAGCCCTCACCATGCAGGCCACACTTACTTCTCACTGCCACTATTGGGAAGGAGGTACAGGAGTCCTAGGTCCCACGCCACCAGGTTCAGGAACAGACATTACCCTTCAGTCATCAGGCTCCTGAACCAGCGTGGATAACTTCACTCACCTTAACTTTCAAATGCTTTCACAACCTACAGACTCACTTTCAAGGACCCTACAGCTCATGTTCTCAATGTTATTTATTTATTTGTTAGTTTATTTATTTTTTATATTTGCACAGCTTGTCTTCTTTAGCACATTGGTTGTTTTTCAGTCCTTGTGTGTAGTTTTCATTGCTTCCATTGATTTCTTTCTTCTATTGTGAATGCCTGCAAGTAAATGAATGTCAGGATAGTATATGGTGACTGTACTCAATGGCCACTCTGTTAGGTTTAGGAGTGAAACCTGGTGTGGGCTTCTGCGGCTGTAGCCCATCCATTTCAAGGCTCGATGTGTTGTGCATTCAGAGATGTTCTTCTATACACCACTGTCGTAACACATTGTTATTTGAGTTACTGTTGCCTTTCTATCAGCTTGGAGCAGCCTAGCCGTTCTCTTCTGACCTCTCTCATTAACAAACCGTTTTTGTCCACAGAACTGCCTCTCACAGGATTTTTTTTTTGTTTTTCGCTCCATTCTCAGTAAACTTTAGAGAGTGTTGTGCATGAAAATCCCAGGATTTTCAAACTGCCCAATCAGACACCAACAATGATTCCATGGTCAAAGTTACTTAGATCACATTCGTTCCCACATTCGGATGTTTGGTCTGAACAACAACTGAACCCCTTGACCTTGTCTGCTTGCTTTTATGCATTTGCTTGCTGCCACATTATTGGCTGATTAGGCAGCTGCATTAAGAGCAAGTGTACCTAATAAAGTGGCCACTGAGTGTATATGTACTTTGATAAATTTCTTTGAGCCTTGAGCTTTCAAGAGATTACTGTGGAAGAATTGATGTTGGTTTTTGCTGTTTTTTAGATGGAGAACAAAGCAGAATCTAGACTATTGCTTTTTGATGATGTATGCACAGTTGAAAGGCACCTATTATGTACAGGTAAGAGAGCTTATGTGTTTTATTTTGTATAACTGTTGTTCCAAACAAAGCTATTTTAGTTGGGCAAAAGTTTGTATTGACTGGGGGGAGAAAACATAACCTCTCCTCTGGGTCTAAAGAGCAGCTGGCTTTCAGTTCTGAGAACCATTTGTCAGTGTGTATTGATTTCTTCCACGAGTGCTTGAGGAACTTTTATTAGGGTCATCACTTTAAATTTTAACGTAATAACCTTCTTCTTGACAAGCAATTAGTAGAACCCTAATGTGTAGAGTTTTCTGTGTTGAACTTAACTGCTAATGTTTCTGACGATAAGAATTTGGTACGTGACAGCAACTACTTCTCATTCAAGTCAGCAAGACAAATGAGATGATTATTGACTTTGGGAGGAAGCTGGAGGTCCATGAGCCCATCCTTATCATGGCACCAGAGGTGGAGAAAGTCAGCAACTTTAAGTTCTTCAGTGTTCTCATTTCAGAGGATCTGTCCTGGGCCCAGCACATAAGTACCATTATGAAGAAAGCACAGTAGCAGCTCAACTTCCTAAAAAGTTTGTGAAGGTTTGGCATGACATCTAAAACTTGGACAAACTGCCATAGATGTGCAATGGAGAGTTGCATCATACCTGGTATGGGAGCACCAGTGTCCTTGAACCGAAAATTCAACAAATAATAGTGGATACGGTCCAGTCCATCATGGATAAAGCCTCCACACCACTGAGCACACAGCACTGTCGCAGGAAAGGAGCATCAGTCATTAACATCCCCACCATCTGGGCCATGCTCTCTACCCGCTGCTGCTATCAGGAATAAGACAAAGGGGCCTCGGGACCCACGCCACCAGATTCAGCAACAGTTATTACCCCTCAGCCATCAGGCTCTTGAGCCAGAGGGGATAATTTCATTCATCTTCACTCGCCTCATCACAAACAAGAGAAAATCTGCAGAAGCTGGAAATCAAAGCAACACATACAAAATGCTGGTCCTTCTGAAGGGTCTTGACCCAAAACATTGACTGTACTTTATTCCGTTCTTTCTTTTTCAATCTTTTTATTAAGTTTCAAAATTAATAAACATAATGATAATAGTAATGATACAAAGAGATCGGGATTGCATTAATCATGTTTAACATGTACAAGCACAGACTCCAAGTGTCAAGTATAGTTTAGCCTCCCAATCTCATAGCAACTAACTATGAAAAAGGTATTTTATAAAGAGAAAAAAAACCCCTAAACTAAAGAAAACTAAAAAAAAACAAAGAATGGGCTGTCATATTGCAACGGCTGAAATTATTGTTTGTCGTTAACTCTGCTCCTCTATACATTAACAAAAAATTATTACAAAAAATTCAGAAAGGGTCAACTTACATCATATGAAAATATTGAATAAATGGCCTCCAAGTCTCTTCAAATTTAACCGAAGGATTCATAGTACCGCTCCTAATTTTTTTCCAAGTTTAGGCATGCTGTCGTTTGGGAAAACCATTGAAATGTAGTAGGGGGACTGTATTTTATTCCATAGATGCTGCCTGGCCTGCTGAGTTTCTCCAGCATTTTGTGTGTTGCACTGAACTGTTCCCGCAAGCTGTGGACTCACTTCAAGGACGCTTCATCTCATGTTCTCAATATTTAATTCTTATTTGTTTATTACAATTTTTTTGTATTTGCAAAGTTTTTTGTCTTTTGCACATTAGTTCAGCATGGACTAGGTAGAGTGTTGGGCCTGTTTCTGTGTGAGTCTAATCAAGAAAGACCATACCCAACAGGACAGAAAACTAACCAATGTGCAAATGTGCAAACCAACAAACTGTGCAAATACAAAAAGAGAAAAAAAGTAATTGTAATAATAAATAAGTAAGAGAGAAACGTCAAGAACTTAAGATAAAGAGCCCTTGAAAGTGAATCAAGTGAGTCCATAGGATTTGGGAAGAGTTGAATGACAGGGTGAGTGAAGTTATCCCATCTGGTTCAAGAGCCTGATGATTGAGGGGTAATAACTTGCTGAACACAGTGGTGTGGGTCCTGAGGCTCCTGTACCACCTTCCTGATGGCAGCAGTGAGAAGAGAACATGGTCTGCATGGTGAGTCTACAGACATCCCACCCTGCAAAAAGTCATTTCAGGGAGGTAGCACCCCTGCCCCCCGCCCCCCCCCCCGTCAACCTCCAAGGGTGTATGTAATACTTTGGTTAGTGATTTTGTGTAATCTGTAAACCAAGTTGGGTATATGCAGAAAATGTGACATTAAAATATGTACTTATATTATATTATCATGTTTATTCTATTACAACTTTAAGCAAGTCTACAGGGAGTTTGGCCTCATCACATAGGACATCAATAGAGTAGCTCCTTAGCAGTTAGCCAGCTAGTTTAAATAACACTAGCTATGCTGATGAACAAATGACGCCTGTTAAACTCACCTCAACATGTCTTTTACATTTTAACCCACCATGGGTAATAGAAATGTCACTGATGCTGCCTGACCGTTCACCAGCATTTTTTGTGTGTGTTGCTTGAATTTCCAGCATCTGCAAATTTCCTCATGGTTACAAACAGAGCAGCGAGCAACACTGTCATTATTTTTGAGGTCGACTGTAAAGCCCGCCCACAGAGAAAACTGATAGGTCTACTTAGCATGAAGAGAGACCAATCAGGATGCTCTCCCTCTCCCTCTCAAAAAAATCGATTTCCGGGCATCAGGGAACTGCTATCAATAGACGGGAGACTCCCGGAACTTCCGGGAGAGGTGGAATGTCTGGGTCTATCCTGTTAGTCCATCTCCCGGTCTTTTCTGTGTAGTCTGTATTTTTTTTCTTTGGAGGTACTTACCACTTTAGAACATAAAACAGTACAGGCCCTTTGGCCCACAATTTTGTTCCAACCTTTTGTTTTGAAAGCAATTTAATCTCCTTGCACTGTGATCAGGCAGAATGTTCTGGCTGACTAAGTTTCGCATCTCTCTTTGCGGTTAATTTACTGACATTCTGTATACTTCATCACATTTTCCTGTCAGTCGAAAATTTTCCTGAAAATCTCATGTCTCCTCTGTGCACAGAAGCAGCCTGTTCTCCGGTAATTAATTATCCATGTTCCTAATCAGTTTTTAACATGGAATTTTACTAGTTTCTGTGATTTCAATATTAGTTTGCCAAATGGTTCCATGCTGCATTGTGAGGTATAGATAGTGTAAGTGCAAGCAGGCTTTTCCACTGAGGTTGGGTGAGACTAAAACTAGAGGTCATGGGTTAAGGGTGAAAGGAGAAATTTTTAGGAGGAACATAAAGATGTGCTTTTTCACTCAAAGGGTGATGAGTGTGTGGAATGAGCTGCCGCAGATGTGGTGGACTTGGTTCAATCTCAACATTAAAGAAATAGGTACATGGATGGGAGGGGTATGGAGGGCTGTGGGTAGATAGGACTAGGCAGAATAGCAGTATAGCATGGACTAGATGGGCTGAAGGCGCAGTTTTCTAACTCTATGATATTGCTTCAGGCGAGCCTCTGCTTGTCTTGCCTTGTGTCTTATGGCAATTTTCTTCTCTCAGCTTTCTGCTTTCTACTGATGATCCTTGAAGTGTTAAGAAATCTAACCCAAAATTTTCTAATAACATATTGTTGTAAGGTTGCAGCCTGAAATGGTGCTCTCTTAGAAAATAATAAAAAACACATCCTTCCTTGCCTGCATACCTCCCCACTTCCATTTCTTTATTCTGTCCTCATGTTTAATGTCCTCAAAATTCAAGTTCACATTCAAATGTATTGTCATTCATCCATTCACTTGTATACCACTGAACAAAAGATCATTCCTCCAGATCAAGGTGGACAAAACAGTACATTTAACTCACACACTTAACACATAAGGTATTACTACCACTAGTAAATTAACAGATAATAAGGTGCATGTATGATACAAGTTTAAAGGCAGCAGTTGATGCTGCCAACACTCCATACGTGACAAGACCTGGGTGGTGGCAGGGAGTTCAGTAGTTCGCTGAAAAAAATAAAAATTCTTCCTGGCCCAACACTTCTCTGTCACACATCTATGGAATTGCACCAGGGTACAGAGCAGAGGTCAGAGTGAACCTATAGGTTCATTATTAAGAATCAACTTTATTTGCCATTTACATTGACATGTATTAGGAATTTGCTGCCGTGTGTCGATCAGGGCACATATATCAGTGATCAGCTTGTCTTGAACACTGATCATTACACAGTGAAAAAGTGCAGTGCTGGTAAGCGATAAAGTGCAAGATCATAACAAGGCAGACCGTGAGGTCAAGCGTCCATCTTATTACACAAACCAGCAGCTTATTTTAACTTTATTGAAATCTTGTAATCGGTGTTTTGAGCTTTAAATTGCAAACTATAAAATTCAGATGTCATCAAAAGACACAGTGAAATGTGTTGTTTGTGTTAATAGCGAAGACTGTCTGAGGGTGCGCTAAGGGCAGCCTGTAAGAGTCGTCATACATTCTGGTGCGAAGATAGCATATCCACAATGTTCATCATAGAAACATAGAAAATAGCTGCAGGAGTAGGCCATTCGGCCCTTTGAGCCTGCACCACCATTCAGTATGATCATGGCTGATCATCCAACTCAGAACCCTGTACCTGCCTTCTCTCCATACCCCCTGATCCCTTTAGCCACAAGGGCCATATCTAATTCCCTCTTAAATATAGCCAATGAGCTGGCCTCAACTGTTTCTTGTGGCAGAGAATTCCACAGATTCACCACTCTGTGTGAAGAAGTTTTTCCTAATCTCGGTCCTAAAAGGCTTCTCCTTTATCCTCAAACTGTGACCCCTCGTTCTGGACTTCCCCCAACATCAGGAACAATCTTCCTGTATCTGGCCTGTCCAATCCCTTTAGAATTTTATACGTTTCAATCAGATCCCCCCTCAATCTTCTAAATTCCAGAGAGTATAAGCCTAGTCGATCCAGTCTTTCATCATATGAAAGTCCTGCCATCCCAGGAATCAATCTGGTGAACCTTCTTTATACTCCCTCTATGGCAGGAATGTCTTTCCTCAGATTACGGGACCAAAACTGCACACAATACTCCAGGTGTGGTCTCACCGAGGCCTTGTACAACTGCAGTAGTACCTCCCTGCTCCTGTACTTGAATCCTCTTGCTATGAACGCCAGCATACCATTCGCCTTTTTCACCGCCTGCTGTACCTGCATGCCCACTTTCAATGACTAGTGTACAATGACACCCAGGTCTCGTTGCACCTCCCCTTTTCCTAATCGGCCACCATTCAGATAATAATCTGTTTTCCTGTTCTTGCCACCAAAGTGGATAACCTCAGATTTATCCACATTAAATTGCAACTGCCATGAATTTGCCCACTCACCTAACCTATCCAAGTCACCCTGCATCCTCTTAGCATCCTATTATCAGTGATAATAAAAACTATTCAGGAGCATAGTTAATAGAATGCGATTTACTAAAGAGAGTTTGTGTTCATTTCTAGCTGGAAGATGATATTGTGGCGAGACCGAATTATCTAAGCACAATGAAGAACTTTGCACTGCAGCAACCATCGGGGGAGTGGATGATCCTGGAATTTTCCCAGCTTGGATTTATTGGTAAACTCCCAGAAATTTCCATGCTTTCCATTCTGCTCCTACACTACAAGATGAAACTCAGAATGACGACCTCAGTGAAACCAATGCTATTTTTAACCTTTGCGGCCTGGAACCACAAGCTTCAGTCCCCTGACTGAATTTGTTTATTCTAGCTCAGAGACTAATTAAACCAGAGGGTCTTCTTATTCTGCTCAGTTTCCCCACCCTCTCACATTCACTCAGTATTTTCAGCTAGACCCTTAATTGCTAATTTAGTTAGAACATAGACCAGCACAGCACAGTACAAATCATTTGACCTATGATGATGTACCAATCTTTTGGCCTATTCTAATATCAATCTAATCCTTCCCTAGCACATAACCCTCCATTTTTCTATCATCCATGTGTCTATCTAAGAGACTTTTAAATGTCCCGAATGTACCTGCCTCTATCACCACACCTAGTAGGGTGTTCCCACACCCACCACTCTCTGTGTAAAAAACACTTACCTCTGACATCTCCCCTATACTTCCCTTCAATCTCCTTAAAATTATAGCCCCTTGTGTTAGCCATTTCCGCCCTGGGAATTTCAAAAGTCATTCCTGTTCCTCCTCTTTGTGATGTCAAAGAGCTGCATAACTGTGAAGATGTATATCCTTATTCATGAAGACTAAAACTAATTCTAGTGACTTGATGGTGGGTTAGTAAAAGCACAGCACTTGTGTGGAGTAATTTGTTTGTGGTCTCCTCAAGTAGCTGCATGACTCTCTGGCTCTTTATAATTATAGTGAGACATCCCTATAGTTTGTTCCCCCCTCACACATGCTGCTTGACCTGTTCAGAATTTTGCTATTGGGTTAAAGTTTGTTCATATCCTTCTCAGAAATTGAATAGTTCAGTTTAAAAACCAAGCAGGCTATCCATGGTAAGTAATTTTAGATCTAGGAAAATCTATGCATGTAACATCTTTCAGATCAAATAGCTTCTGGTTAAGGTGGCACTACCGAAGGCATGCAAAAGCTTACTGGCAGTTCAAAAGGCAAGGAATTCGACTAAAAACATTACTAATAACACCTTCAGCCTGTCTATACCCAGACTGAATCGCTGGGCGGTGGCATCTAGGCCCAGTGCATTATGCTGTGCTGGGGCCTGAGTTCTAATGTGCGGTATGATCCACTTCATTAATTTAAATGCTGGTCCACGTAGACGGGAAAGACAGGGTGTTAAGATCAGAGGCGAGAGTCAGGCGGATTTCATTCTCCTGTGATGTTCACTTCTCTCACCTTGGTGCGAGACTGCCTCCGGCTGCTGTGCTTTGTGTCTGAGAGCTTTGTGGCGATTTGCCCTGTTAATATTATGAACTGATACCAAGGCTTTGGGCCTACTCCAGGGATTTCGATCTAAGGACTCAATTGGTTTGGAATCCTGTTGCTCACTTGTATTGTTGGCATGATTTGTGTTTTTTTTGTCTCATCCTCTGCGCATTAGGTGTTAGCCTTTGTTTTTTTAAAATTCCATTCTTTCAGGCATCTTGCTTTGTGGCTGCCTGTAAGCAGACAAATCTGAAGGTTGTATAATTTATACGTTCTTTGATAATAAATGTACTTTGAATCTCTCTGGGCAGATGGGGCTCATCATCTGTGGTTATTATTATCAGCTTATTTAGGAGAAGGAAAACTCTAGTCTCAAACCTCTACTGCCTTGTGGCTGTGCACTGATGGGGATGGCTTTGGGAGTAAACCCTGAGACAGGATCCAGAACCGGAGACCCCAAGGCAATCCTGTGTTGAGTTCAATGCTCACTAGAAACTCCTAGTTTAGTTGGTCTATTTTGTTAGATTAGTTTTTGTTAGGGGGTATATTTTTTTTCCTTTTTCATGTTAATTTGTCTATATATAATATTTGTATCTTGTAAGATTGGGAGGTTTAATATCCATGTATTAACTGGGTTTATACTTATATAGGATAATTACAACAATGTAATCCCAATAACTTTGTATGATGACTCTGTTATGTTAATCTTTATCATTACAATACTAATAAAAAGGTTGAAAAAGAAAAAAAAAGAAACTCCTGCGACATTGCTGGTGCCAAACTGTATCAGCCTCTACTGTTCCTTTAGATTCATCAGCCATGTGGAGAAGGGGAACCTACTACATGGGCAACAGACATCAAAGTTGCTGGTGAACGCAGCAGGCCAGGCAGCATCTCTAGGAAGAGGCACAGTCGACGTTTCAGGCCAAGACCCTTCGTCAGGACCTGACAAAGGGTGTCGGCCTGAAACGTCGACTGTACCTCTTCCTAGAGATGCTGCCTCGCCTGCTGCGTTCACCAACAACTTTGATGTGTGTTGCTTGAATTTCCAGCATCTGCAGAATTCCTGTTGTTTACATGGGCAACAGCTTGGTCTCCATATCGTACCGCCCTGCCTTGCATTCCCTGATTGAGAAGTTGCAGAACCTGGGCCTCTGTACCTCCCTCTCCAATTGGTTCCTCAACTTCCTAACCAGAAAACCACAATCTGTGCAGATTGGTGATAACATCTCCTCCTTGCTGATGATCAACACTGGCACACCTCAGGGGTGTGTGCTTGGCCACTGCTCTACTCTCCACATACTCATGACTGTGTGGCTGGGCATAGCTCAAATGCCATCTATAAATTTGCCATTATTGGTAGAATCTCAGATGATGACGAGAGGGCGTACAGGAGTGAAATATGCCAACTAGTGGAGTGGGGTCACAGCAACAACCTGGCACTCAATGTCTGTAAGACGAAAGAGCTGATTGTGGACTTCAGGAAGGGTAAGTCAAAGGAACACATACCAATCCTCATAGAGGGATCAGAAGTGGAGACAGTGAGAAGTTTCAAGTCCTTGGGTGTCAAGATCTCTGAGGACCTAACCTGGTCCCCGCAGTTATAAAGAAGGCAAGACATTGACTATACTTCATTAGGAGTTTGAAGAGATTTGGTATGTCAACAAATACACTCAAAAACTTCTATAGATGTACCGTGGAGAGCATTCTGACAGACTGCATCACTGTCTGGTATGGGGGTCGGGGGTCGGGGGCGGGGGGCGGCTACTGCACAGGACCAAAAGAAGCTGCAGAGGGTTGTAAGTTTAGTCAGCTACAAAGTACCCAGGACGTCTTCCAGGAGTGGTGTCTCAGAGAGGCAGCGTCCATTATTAAGGACCTCCAGTACCCAGGGCATGCCCTTTTCTCACTGTTACCATCAGGGAGGAGGTACAGAAGCCTGAAGGCACACACTCAGCAATTCAGGAACAGCTTCTTCCCCTCTGCCATCTGATTCCTAAATGGACATTGAACCCATGAACACTACCTCACTTTTTAAATATATACTATTTCTGGTTTTTTGCACTATTTTTAATCTATTCAATATACATATACTGTAATTGATATATTTATTTTTTAATTATTTTTTCTTCTATATTATGTATTGCATTGAACTGCTGCTGCTGCTAAGTTAACAAATTTCACAACACATGCCGGTGATAATAAACCTGATTCTGATTCTGCATGCTGGTTTGCGTATCACATAGAAAGCTAGGACACAATAGCATTTTGTGTGTGTTGCTCCAGGTTTCCAGCAACTG
Source organism: Mobula birostris (assembly GCF_030028105.1). Lineage (NCBI taxonomy): Eukaryota > Metazoa > Chordata > Chondrichthyes > Myliobatiformes > Myliobatidae > Mobula > Mobula birostris. The sequence continues at coordinate 174,317,701 of NC_092376.1, forward strand.
CACAATCTCTTGTATATGCAAATAATGCACTTCACTGTATGTGTGTTCACTTCCCTGGGTGTCCAGTACTGCCCAAGGTACCCCAGTTGTGAGCTAATCAGTGATCGATGGCATTGACCTCCCACATCATGAAGACCCTGGAGATACTTGTTCTGGAGCTGCTCCGGCCTTTGGTCAGGCCACACTTAGATCCCCTCCAGTTCACCTACCAGCCCCGACTAGGAGTTGAGGATGCCATCATCTACCTGCTGAACCGTGTCTACGCCCACCTGGACAAGCCAGCGAGCACTGTGAGGGTCATGTTTTTTGACTTCTCCAGTGTGTTCAACACCATTCGCCTTGCTCTGCTGGGGGAGAAGCTGACAGCGATGCAGGTGGATGCTTTCCTGGTGTCATGGATTCTTGATTACCTGACTGGCAGACCACAGTACGTGAGCTTGCAACACTGTGTGTCCGACAGAGTGATCAGCAGCACTGGGGCTCCACAGGGGACTGTCTTGTCTCCCTTTCTCTTCACCATTTACACCTCGGACTTCAACTACTGCACAGAGTCTTGTCATCTTCAGAAGACTCTGCCACAGTTGGATGCATCAGCAAGGGAGATGAGGTTGAGTACGGGGCTACTGTAGGAAACTTTGTCACATGGTGTGAGCAGAATTATCTGCAGCTTAATGTGAAAAAGACTAAGAAGCTGGTGGTAGACCTGAGGAGAGCTAAGGTACCGGTGACCCAAGGTACAGGTGACCCCTGTTTCCATCCAGGGGGTCAGTGTGGACATGGTGGAGGATTACAAATACCTGGGGATACGAATTGACAATAAACTGGACTGGTCAAAGAACACTGAGGCTGTCTACAAGAAGGGTCAGAGCCGTCTCTACTTCCTGAGGAGACTGAGGTCCTTTAACATCTGCCGGACGATGCTGAGGATGTTCTACGAGTCTGTGGTGGCCAGTGCTATCATGTTTGCTGTTGTGTGCTGGGGCAGCAGGCTGAGGGTAGCAGACACCAACAGAATCAACAAACTCATTCGTAAGGCCAGTGATGTTGTGGGGATGGAACTGGACTCTCTCACGGTGGTGTCTGAAAAGAGGATGCTGTCTAAGTTGCATGCCATCTTGGTCAATGTCTCCCACCCACTACATAACGTACTGGGTGGGCACAGGAGTACATTCAGCCAGAGATTCATTCCTCCAAGATGCAGCACAGAGCGTCATAGGATGTCATTCCTGCCTGTGGCCATCAAACTTTACAACTTCTCCCTTGGAGGGTCAGACACCCTGTGCCGATAGGCTGGTCTGGACTTATTTCATAATTTACTGGCATAATTTACATATTACTATTTAACTATTTATGGTTCTATGACTATTTATTACTTATGGTGCATCTGTAACGAAAACCAATTTCCCCCGGGATCAATAAAGTATGACTATGACTATGACCATGACTTCATAAAGCTTATTGATCAGTCACTACCAGAGAGACTGTGAAGCAACAGACAAAATGCTGTAGACACTCGTAAGATCAGGCAGCATCTGTGGAGGGTAATGCACAGTTGAAGTTTCGGGCCAAGATCCTTTATCAGAGTTGGTTGTGTAAGCCAGCGCTGATAAAGAGAGTAACAGAAATGTGCTGTGTTAGCAACAGCCAGACGTGGGTCGCTTTGTTCTGCTGTGTGGTCACAGTTTGACCACTGTACATTTGATTGTTTCTGTTTTTTGCTGACAGCTTCTCTTGCATTCACCCACTCAAAAGCTTTTTGCCTCAGCACATTATATGTTTGGAAAGATTTATGGAGTTGTTCTCATCTCTGTGTGAACACAGCCTGAAGTCGTGTAATTAGGAACAAGCAACTGACAGTCCCTTGTGCTAGTCGGATCATGTAATTGAATTTGCTTTATTAACTTTCCTAACATCCTTCCTTGCCCAGAGTTCCACTGTTCAATATTTGAATTTTATCACAGAGAGAGAAGAATAAATATTATCTTTTACATACAGTGAAGTGCATTGTCTTTTGAACCATACAGTGAGGTCCATTATTTGAATATATAGACAATAGACAGTAGGTGCAGGAGTAGGCCATTCGGCCCTTCGAGCCAGCATCGCCATTCACTGTGATATACAAACAACACATTCTGAGGATATGACTCTTCAGTGGGCAGTCCCAGGGAGGGTTGGGCATAGGGCTAGTAACCCATCCCGTAAAAGCCCAGAGCTACAGAAATGCCAGTAGAAGCTCCAAAGACCTCATTCCTGGGAGAGGAAGGAAACACCAAGAAGATGGTGGTCTACACCTGGAGACAATGTGAAAGACTGGCCCAGGACAGAGGACTCTGGGGAGTTACTGTCAGCGGTCTATACCCCAGTCAAGGTGATGGGGCTTAAGAAGAAGAAGAAGTCAGTTCGAGGATGTGCTGGAGGTAACTCACAGGGTTGCTGTACTTTTGGTGACCACACAGCATACTTACACTAACCAGTACATCTTTGGAATATGGGTGGAAACCCACAATGTCACGGGGAGAACGTACAAACTCCTTACAGACAGCGGTGGGTATTTAACTCCCTAATGCTGGCACTGTAAAGTGTTACACTGGCTGCTGCACTACTGGTGGGTCTGCTTAGACTCTGGGATTATTAATTATGACGCAAGTGATACACAAGTCCATGTAATTTCACCTTGCAAAGTCTTCACTCAGTGAAACAAAAGGAACGAGGAGGGCACAGCCTCAGAATAGAGAGACATCCATTTAGAGTGGATGTGGAGAGGATGTTTCCTGTGGTGGGGGAGTCTGGAAGAAGATGGCACCAGCGACCATGGGCGACATCCTCCAGACAGTTCATAAAACCATTTCTTTCACTTCTTGTACATCTTTTTCTTTCATATGTGGTTCTGCTACTGTTGGAGCCTGTGAACTACATTTTGATGTTGTGTTTTTGGACTGATTGAGCGATCTGGTGCTTTGCTGTCTCCGAGAGGGTTCCCTGAGGCATGCGGCCTGGAGACTAAAAAGCCTGGAGGTGGGGCACGAACCATCTCCATGCTTCTTAGATGAGACTGCATGTCTCACTGGTCACGCTGATTAAAGTAACAAGAAAGATTAAAATCATCGAGGTGAGTGTGGAAGGCGAGGAGATGTTCAGCATTGTCTACCAGCCTCTTGCTTGCTGCTCCCAGAGGAAGGTCCCTGCATTTGGATGGACTCACTTTCCCTTAATGCTGTCTGAGGATGGTGCCAGAGTTTTGAGTCTCAGGCAAGGTTTAATTAACAGGGTCTGTGAATGGGACTCAGTAGTTCATGTTATGATTGTTTCTCGTTTCTGGTTACTCCTTTTTTTGTTCCTGTTTTGGGCCATTTTGAATCGGGGTGGCAGACTCTGTTGTTGAGAAAGCATACGGTGCATTGGCCTTCATCAGTCGTGGTATTGAGTTTAAGAGCCGAGAAGTAATGTTACAGCTATATAGGACCCTGGTCAGATAAGGAACACTGATCTGAACTGAATATACCTGGACTCTTTGGATTTTGTCTTTTATACTCTGTGTTTTTCATTCTTCTTTTGTTGTCGTTTGTGCGATTTTTTTTTTGCACATGGGGGGGTGTTTGATGTTTTTCTTTGGGTTCCATAATTTTCTTTATTTCATAGCTGTCTGTGGGAAGACAAATCTCAGGGTTGTATACTGCATACATAGTTCGATAATAAATGTACTTTGAATCTTTGTCTAGGAGCAGAGGGCACAGTCTCAGAATAGAAAGACATCCATTTAGAACTGGGATGAGGAGTAGATGTTTACTGTAGTGGGGGAATCTAAGACTAGAGGGCACAGCCTCAGATTTGAGGAATGTCCATTTAGAACAGAGAAGAGGGGGAATTTCTGTGGTGAATATATGGAATTGATTGCCACGGACAACTGTAGAGGCCAAGTCATTGGGTATATTTAAAGTGGAGCTTGATAGGTTCTTGATTAGACAGGTTACAGGGAGAAGGCTGGAGAATGGGGTTGAGAGGGATAATAAATCAGCCATGATGTAATGGTGGAGCAGACTCTGATAGGATGCAAAACTGGGCTGAGAAGTGGCAGATGGAGTTCAACCCAGAGAAGTGTGAGGTGGTTCATTTTAGTAGGTCAAATATGATGGCAGATTATAGTATTAATGGTAAGACTCTTGGCAGTGTGGAGGGTCAGAGGGATCTTGGGGTCCAAGTCCATAGGACACTCAAAGCTGCTGCACAGGTTGACGCTGTGGTTGAGAAAGCATACGGTGCATTGGCCTTCATCAGTCGTGGGATTGAGTTTAAAAGCCGAGAGGTAATGTTACAGCTATATAGGACCTGGTCAGACCCCACTTGGAGTACTGTGCTCAGTTCTGGTCGTCTCACTATAGGAAGGATGTGGAAACCATAGAAAGGGTGCAGAGGAATTTTTACAAGGATGTTGCCTGGATTGGGGAGCATACTTTATGAGAATAGGTTGACTGAACTCGGCCTTTTTTCCTTGGAGCAACAGAGGATGAGAGGTGACCTGATAGAGGTCAACAAGATAATGAGAGGCATTGATCATGTGGATAATCAGAGGCTTTTTCCCAGGACTGAAGAGACTAGCACAAGAGGGCACAGTTTTAAGGTGCTTGGAAGCAGGTACAGAGGGAATGTCAGGGATAAGTTTTTTACACAGAGAGTGGTGAGTGCGTGGAATGGGCTGCCGGCGACGGTGGTGGAGGTGGAAACAATAGGGTCTTTTAAGAGACACCTGGACAGGTTCATGGATCTCAGAAAAATAGAAGGCTATGAGTAACCCTAGGTAATTTCTAAGGTAAGGACATGTTCAGCTTTGTGGGCTGAAGGGCCTGTATTGTCCTGTAGGTTTTCTATGTTTCTATGTCTTGTGGCCTTAAAGAGTGTGGTGATTTACATCACACTGGTTTTGAAGGACATCCTTCAGAAAGTGAAATATGTATCGTTTGAACACATTCAGGCAAAACCAAGGTTAAATCAGATCACATCCTCCTCTTATTTTGAGATGCTAATCTTACTTGTCGCCAAGATTAGTGTCAAAGCTATTTTATATTTTCATAACTTTTGAAAGCAGTGAACAGCTGGTGTAAATTCCTACAACGCGACTCTAGCTGTTCACATAACATTATTACAATTTTTTGTTTTATATCAGGAACATTTTGCATCAGTAAGAGCCTTAAAATCTACCGAGAGGCAGATTGATCAAGCTGTAGCCATGCAATTTTCACTTCAGAGCTTGCCTTAGTTCAACAAGATCTCTGGCCAGAACCCTACGGGAGTGATGGAGTGGAGCATGATAGGACAGGGTAGAAAGACAAAGAGAGTATAGGGGATATTAAATGGGATCTTCAAATATACAGAGGCTAAGGGGAGATCTGATAGATTATGAGGGGCATAGATAGAGTAGACAGATAATATCTTTTCTAAGGGTTGAAATGTCTAATACCAGAGGGCACGTATTTAATGTGAGAGGGGGTAATTTCAAAGGAGATGAGCGGGGTAATTTTTTTTTACTCAGAGAGTGCTGGGTGCCTGAAATGTGCTGCCCGGGGTGGTGGTAGAGACAGATACATTAGAGATTTTTAAGAGACATGAATGTGAGGGAAATGGAAAGATATGAACATTGTGTAGGCAGAAGAGATTAGTTTAGTTGACCATTTGATTAATAATTTAATTGACTTGGCACATCATTGTGGGTTGAAGGGCCTGTTCCTGTGCTGTACTGTTGTGTGTTCTATGAACCCTTATAGTAGAGATATCTGCTCAGTGGCCACTTTATTAGGTACCTGAGTGGAACCTAGTGTGGTCTTCTCTTGCTGTAGTCGATCCACTTCAAGGTTTGGTGTTTTGTGTTTCAGAGATGCTGTACTGCACACCTCTAGTGTAACTCATGGATATTTGAGTTACTATTGCATTCCTGTCAATTTGAACCAGTCTACCCATTCTCCCACAAAACTGCTGTTCACTAGATATTTTTTGTTTTTCACACTATTCATTGTAAACCTTAGAAACTGTTGTGTGTGAAAATCCCAGGAGATCTGCAGTTTCTGAGAGACTCAAACCACCCCATCTAGAACAACAATAATTCCACAGTCCAAGTTACTTACATCACATTTCTTCCCTGTTCTGATGTGTGATCTGAACAACAATTGAACTTCTGACCATGTCTGCATGCATGTCGACATTGAAACACACAAGGATGTGCTGGGGGCAGCTGGCAAGTGTCGCCGTATCGCATGCCACAACTTGTTAACCCTAACCCGTATGTCTTGTGGACGATACCCAAACCCTCGGTGGAGCCATGTGGCCACGGAGAGAACGTACAGACTCCTTTCAGACAGTGGCAGAATTGAACCCGGGTCGCTGGCACAACCGAGTATGAAAATACAGAAAGCGCAAGAGTCTGCAGAATCTAGAACAGCACACTGCTGGAGGAAGTCAGCTGGTTGTATCTGTGTGGGGAGTGGACTTGATGACATTTCTGAGTATGAAACCTTGCATCAGGATTTGTGGAGGAGAGGGACGATAGTTAGTATAAAGCAGAGAGGGGGAGTGGTGAGATCAGGGGAAGTGGACGATAGGTGGACCATGAAAGTATGAAGGACAGTGGGCAGGTCGACCAAGCCAGCCATTGCTTAAGCGGAATGATAAGGCTGTTTCTTCATATTAGAGATACATAACTGAATTTCCGGCCCACCAAGCCACAACGCCCAGCCACCCACCGATTTAACCCTAACTTAATCACAGGACAATTTACCATGGCCAATTAACCTACTAACCAGTATGTCTATGACCTGCGGGAAGAACCCGGAGCACCCGGAGGAAACTCACATGCACACGGGGAGGACGTACAAGCTTCCTTACAGTGGACACCAGAGTTGAATTCTGAACTTCTGAAACCTCGAGCTGTAGAAGCTCTATGCTACCATGATGTGTGGTAAACAATTTTTAGACAATCTGACTGTGTTAAACACAGCCAGCAGTGGTGATTCAACTTTGAGACACCATCCCCTTCTGTCTTGACTCGAGTGTCCACAGAATCATCAGGAAAAGGCCACTGGAAAGTGCGGCACAGATTCGTTGCAGATATGCGGGGCTAAGTGAGGACTGCATTAACACAATTGCAGCTCTGTAACTGTTTTGGCAGCTGCAGTGTGCCTCAGCAGGCAGCTATTGAGGCGACCAGCAATTTATTTCTGCTGAGTTGGATGCAGCACATTTTTGTTCACTGCTCCAACAGCAACTGTGTGCTGAGCCACATTCAAATTGGAACAAGCCTGGCAGAAGGTTGCCTTGTCTCAGAGTCACAGCTTGTTTGCCTTTTACTGGAGGTAGTGGTGGGCAGGGATTTGGGGATCGCTGGCACAGGTGAGGGGCTGGAGAATGGAAATGGAGCCACTGCCACTGGTGTCTCAAAGTTCAAAGTAAATTTATTATCAAAGTACATATTTGCCACCATCTACCACCCTGAGATTCACTTTCTTGCAGAGAATCATAGTAGAGCAAAGAAGTACAATAGCTGGGTTGCTGGCAGTGCAGCTTGGTGGGCCAGACAGATCTGTTATGCTCTGTATCTCTCAATCAATCAATCAATAAATAAATAATTAAGGAAAGAACTAGAAAAATTCCACACGAAGACTGACAAACATTGTGCAAAAGAAGACAAACTGTGCAGATACAAAAAAAAACAAATAATAATAAGTAAATGCAAACATGAAGAAATCTGCAGATGCCGGAATTTCAAGCAACACGCATAAAAGTTGCTGGTGAACGCAGCAGGCCAGGCAGCATCCATAGGAAGAGGTACAGTCGATGTTTCGGGCCGAGACCCTTCATCAGGACTAACTGAAGGAAGAGCTAGTAAGAGATTTGAAAGTGGGAGGGGGAGGCGTGGAGCTAAGAGCTGGAAAGTTGATTGGCAAAAGGGACATGAGAGGATCATGGGACGGACAGGAGGCCCAGGGAGAAAAAAAGTGGGGGGGGAGCCCAGAGGATGGGCAAGGGGTATAGTGAGAGGGACAGAGGGATCAACTTTCCAGTTCTTAGCTCCATCCCTCCCCCTCCTGTCTTCTATCATTTCGGGTCTCCCCCTCCCCCTCCCACTTTCAAATGTCTTACTATCTCTTCTTTCAGTTAGTCCTGATAAAGGGTCTCGGCCGGAAACGTCGACTGTACCTCTTCCTATAGATGCTGCCTGGCCTGCTGCGTTCACCAGCAACTTTTGTGTGTCTTAAATAATAAGTAAATAATTTCTCTTCTGAACATCACCAATTTCGGAACAAAGTTTCACAGTATAATTTATGTTCTGTGTGTTGTCCATATCTATTAACCTGTGATGCTCCTGCAAGCAAATTTTTCATCAAAATCATGTTTTTTTTAAATCACTGGCTTGTATGAGATGAAATTTATTGTTTGCGATGACAGTAAGGTGGAAAGATGTAAAATTATTGTAGGTTACCAAAATAAACATAGTGCAAAAGAAAGATTTACAAGAAAGTGTTCATTGGTTCATGAACGTTCATAAATCTGATAGTGGAAGGGAAGAAGCTATTCCTGAACCATTAAGTGTTCATGCTCCTGTACCTCCTCCCAATGGTAGGAATGAGAAGAGGGCATGTCCCAAATGATGAGGATCCTTAGTGATGGATCCTCATTACTAAGGGCATGGCCTCGTGGAGATGCCCTTAATAGTGGGGAGGCTAGTGCCCGTGATGGAGCTGGCTGAGTCTACAGCCCTCTGCAGTTTGTTCTGATCCTATGCATTGCTGCACTGGAGCCTCTATACCAGATAGCGATGTAACCATTAGGAATGCTCTCCTCTCAGTATTAACAGAAGCTTGCAAGAGTCTTTGATGACATACCAAGTCCTCTTAAACTCTTAATGATGTAGAGCCGCTGGCTTGTCTTCTTTGTCATTGCATCAATATGTTGGACTCAATAGATCCTCTGAGATGTTGACACCCAGAAGCTGCTCATCCTTTCTACTGCTGCCCCCTTGAAGAGGACTGTGTGTGTCCTCCCAACTTTTCCCTTCCTGAAGTCCACGATTAGTTCCTCATTGCTAAAACGTGCTATATACCAGGTGCCCTGGCCCAAGATAGATATTCCGAGATCCCCAGTTAGTCTTTGAACACTGAATGTATTTCTACTTTTGTGTCCATGTGTTGTTACTCCTCTCACCCAGGACAATCTCTAGGCTGCCCCTTCCTGTCCTTGTCCCTTTCACACTGAAATGTTTCCTGTTCTCTCTCAAATTGGTTGCATGCTATATCCCCAGGCAATCTCTTGCTTAGTAAAGCAATTACATTTCCACAGCACATCACTGTCCTCCTCCAGCGCTCACGACCCAGGCAGCCTGTTGAATTTTACATTGTGTCAAGCACTTTACAACCAAAATTATTGATAGTCCTCGGATAGAGATGTTTGTCCATACTCAAAAGTTGTGTAACATTAATTACAAATGTATACTCTAAAAATAAACCTCTTGTTGCATTTGTTCTCTCTATGTTAACAGTAGGATTTAATAGTGTTTTAATTCACATTTTTAGGAAAGATGTTCAAATCACTGGACCTAAGCATGATTGTGGAGTTTATCCTGATGTTCTACAAGGACAAGCCCATAGATTGGCTGCTTGATCACATTCTCTGGGTTAAAGTGTGTAACCCAGAAAAAGATGCAGTAAGTGTGATATTGATTTTTTCAATTACATTCACATTTCTGTTTTACAACTTCCTTGCCAACTGTACCTTCCCACAATCTGACCTGCAGTCTTTTTCCCAAGGTGGGTGAATCAAGGCTTGAGGGCATAGGTTTAAGGTGGGAGGGGAAAGGTTTAACAGGAACCTGACCGGCAAAGTCTTCACGGGATGGCGAGTGTCTGGAATGTGCATCCAAAGGTGGTGGTTGAGGCAGGTACATTAACAACATTTAGAAGACACTTGGACAGGTATGTGAATCGGAAAAGTTTAGACCGATATGGGCCTAATGAGAGCAAATAGATGCCTGGAATGTGCTGCCGCAGGTGGTGGTAGTGGAGGCAAACACAATAGGAGTTTTTAAGAGGCTCTTAGATAGGCACGTGAATGGGGAGAGAAGGGGGGCATATGGATATTGTGTAGGCAGAAGGGATTATATAGTTAGGCTAAGTAAGGACTCACATCTGTAGATCCCTCAAAGTCGCAGTGCAAGGTGATGGGATGGCTAAGAAAGCATATCATATGTTGGCCTTTATTAGTCAGGGGTTGAGTTCAAGGGCCATGAGGTAATGTTGCAGCTCTATGAAACTCTGGTCAGACCACACTTGGGGTATTGTATTCAGTTCTGGTTGCCTCAATATAGGAAGGACATTGAAACTTTAGAAAGGATCCAGATGAGATTTACTAGGATGCTGCCTGGATTAGAGAGCATGTCTTATGAGGTTAGGTTGAGTGAGTTAGGACTTTGCTATGTGGAGCGAAGAGGGGTGAGAAGTGACTTGATAGAGGTGTACAAGATGATAAGAGGCATTGCTGGAGATTCTTTCCCAGGGCAGAAATGGCTATGAAAGGAGGGCATAATTTTAAAGTTTTTGAAGGAAATTACATGGGAAATGTCGGGTAGTTTTTTTACAGAGTAGTGGGTGTGTAGAACACACTGCCAGGGGTGGTAGTAGAGGCAGATACATTAGGAACATTTAAGAGACTCTTGGATAGGCACATGGAGATAGTAAAATGGAGTGTTAAGTGAGTGGGAAGGGTTAGATTGATCTTAGAGTAGGTTAAAAGGTCAGCACAACATGGTAGGCTGAAGGGCCTGTACTGTGTTGTACTGTTCTATGTTGGCATTCAATTAGTAGTTTAATTAGTTTGGTGCAACTCCATGAGCTGAAGGGTCTGTTTATGCACTGTTCTTTGTAAATGGGGTCAGTTTAGATGGGTGTCATGGTCAAGGTGAAGGGGCTTGCTGTATGACTCTCTGACCATTACATCATAACAGTCCACGTCCCCATCAATGTCAGTTCCCGGGGGGGGGGGGTCTATGGCCAACCACAGTCCTCACTGTGTAAACTTGCCAGATGTTCTCCCCTGAAGGACAACGGTGAACCTGATGGATTTTGATGACAATCTGGTATCTAAATGCAGCACACACAAAATGCTGGAGGAACTCAATAGTCCAGACAGTATCTGTGGAGGGGAATAAACATTTGACATTTCAGGCCGAGACTCTTCAACAGATCTGGAAAGGAAGGGGGCAGAAGACAGAAAAAGAAGCTGGTGAGAGCGGAAGGAGTACAAACTGGCAGGTGATAGGGGAGACCAAGTGAGGGGGAAGGAGGAGGGGAGAGGTGAAGAGGTAAAGAGCTGGAGAAAGAAACTAATAGGAGAAAACAGTGGACCATGGAAGAAAGGGAAGGAGGAGGAGAACCAGATGGGGAATGGAAGAATAGGGAAGGAAGGAGGGGGAGAGTGGGAATGATATAAGGTCCTGTTGAAGAGTCTTGGCCTGAAGCGTTGACCATTTATTCATTTCTATCGATGCTGCCTGACCTGCTGAGTTCCTCCAGCACATTGTGTGTGTTGCTCTGGATTTCCAGCATCTACAGAATCCCTTGTGTTTGTGTTTAATAGCATTATTGTTGAGAGATGATGTGTGCTTTTAACAAGTTAGCATCCAAAATGTGATGAATTTTTCTTGATCAAGTTGACAACTGACTCCCTGAGGTAGTTTGATTTTGGGTTTCTGCTGCACTGTTAGGAAGTCTCAGTGTAGTGAGTGCAAGGAATGATTAATGGTGCTGTGAGTGTTGTGGTGGGGAGTTGCCGCAGGAATTTTTATCTGTTCGATTTTCCCCTGTGTACAATCCCTCATTTACCCATGTTAGGTCAGCAAACTCAATGAGATGTGAACTAATAGGAGCCCTGTGCCTTCAAACACTTCAAAGTATAACGATTGCTGTTAAGGATGCCCTGATCCTTTATACACAGGATATCAAGGGAGATGGAGGCAGGGTGGCAGCCTGAAGACACACACTCAATGTGTGCAATTTGTTGTTTAGCAGTAGCAGTACTTTCCAATGCATAATAATGTTTCAGGAACAGCTTCTTCCCCTTTAGAACATAGAACATAGAATAGTACAGCACAGTACAGGCCCTTTGGCCCACAACGTTGTGCCGACCCTCAAACCCTGCCTCCCATATAACCCTCCACCTTAAATTCCTCCATATACCTGTCTAGTAGTCTCTTAAACTTCACGAGTGTACCTGCCTCCACCACTGACTCAGGCAGTGCATTCCACACACCAACCACTCTCTGAGTAAAAACCTTCCTCTAATATCCCCCTTGACCTTCCCACCCGTTACCTTAGAGCCATGTCCTCTTGTATTGAGCAGTGGTGCCCTGGGGAAGAGGCACTGGCTGTCCACTCTATCTATTCCTCTTATTATCTTTGCCATCAGGTTTCTGAATGGACATTGAACCCACAAACACTACCTCACTACTGTTTTCCTTTCTTTTTGCATTACTTATTTAATATAACTTATTTATTTATTTATTTATTTATTTATTGTAATTTATAGATTTTTAAATTTTATGCATTGCAATACACTGCTGCTGCAAAACAACAAATCACACGACATATACCAGTGATATTAAACTTGATTCTGATTCTGATATTTTTATGCAGTGTATTATTGTCATCTGGAACATGCTGCTGAAAGGAAATCGTAAGCTCTGAGGGAAATATTGAAAGGCCTAGATAGAATGGATGTGAGGAGGATGTTTCCTTTATTGGGGGAATCTATGACCAGAGGGCAAAGGCTCAGAATAGAGGGACATCCATTTAGAACGGAGATGAGGAATTTCTTTAGCTAGAGAGTAGTGAATCTATGGAATTCATTGTCACAGGCAGCTGTGGACGTCAAGGCTTTATGTATATTTAAGACAGAGGTTGATAGGTTCTTGATTGGTCAGAGCATGAAGATATACAGGGGGAAGGCAGGAGATTGGGATGAAATGGCAGGGCAGACTCAATGCGCCAAATTCCTAATTCTGTTCCTATATCTTATGGTTTTATGGGAAGATTCAAAAGGGATTTAAATAAATGATTGAAGAAGAAATAAGATTATACAGCTTTGAGGGGAATGACGGGATATTGAAAGGCCTAGATAGAATGGATGTGGAAAGGGTGTTTCCTATAGTGGGGGAGTGTAGGACCAGAGGGCACAGCCTCAGAATAGAGAGACAAACCATTTAGAACAGAGATGAGGTGGAATTTCTTTTGCCAGAGGATAGTGAATCTATGGAATTCATTGTCACAGACTTATGTGGAGGCCAGTTCACTGAGTACATTTAAAATGGACGTTGATATATTATTGAGGTGAAAGATTACAAGGAGAAGGCAGGAGAATGAATGAACTATTCAGAGGGATAATAATCCCACCGCTGCCCGTAAGGATATTGTACGTTTTCCTTGTGACCACGTGAGTTTGCTCCATGTGCTCTGGTTTCCTCCTACAGTCTAAAGACAGTGGTGGTAGGTTAATTGGGCATTGTAAATTGTTCTGTGATTAGACTAGGCTTAAATCGAGGGATTGCTAGGCGGCACAGTACCAAGGGCTAGAAGGGCCTATTCCATTCTGTATTTCAATAAATAAAATCAGTCATGATGGAATGATGGAGCAGACTGAATGGGCCAAATGGCCTAATTCTGCTCCTATGTCGTATGGTTTTTATGATCTAAGAGTGGGATGAATTAAAGACTTCTGTCAAAGAGCTAAGACTAGTGTGGTGGGCTATTTGTTAATCAGTTTATTTATGTCACATGTATGAGGTAGAGTGAAAAGCTTTTGTTTGTGTGCTATCCTGACAGATTCCATACGTCAGTCAGTACATTGAGGTAGTTAACATAGAACATAGAATAGTACAGCACAGTACAGGCCCTTCAGCCCACAATGTTGTGCCGACCCTCAAACCCTGCCTCCCATATAAGCCCCCACCTTAAATTCCTCCAGAAGTTCAGAAGGAAAAACAATCACAGAATGAAGGATATAGTGTTACAGTCACAAAAATGCCATGCAGGCAGACAGGGTGCAAAGGCCAAAGTAGATGTAGACTGAGAGGTAGGAGTTCACATTTATCATTTATTTATTATTTAGCGATACAGCATAGTAACAGGCCCTTCCGCCCAACAAACCCACCCTGCCAATTACACACTTCACTAACTAATCCATACATCTTTGGAATGTGGGAGGAAACCCATATGGTCACAGAGAGAATGTGTAAACACCTTACAGACAGCAGTGGGAATTAAACCTCTGTCGCTTGTGCTATAATAACATTAATCACTAAGCTACTGTGTCACCCATAAATACAAGAGACTGATACCAGTAGAATATTCACTGTCCCTAAGCCTGGTGGTATGTGTTCTCCAGCTTTTGTGTTAGTTTCCTTTACTGAATGAGTCTGATTCTGTGAGAAGCAAGAGACTGGGTTCATCTTAAACACCAGCGATTCTGCAGATGAGATTTGCTCTATTTGTCCCATTTACATTGAATATGAAGTGAAATGCGTCATTTTGCATCAATAACCAAGACAGTCCAGCCCACAAGTGTTGCCACACTTCTGACGACATGCCCGGAACTTACTTACCCTAACCCATATGACTTTGAACTCTGATCACCAGTTGCTTGTGCTGTAGAACATTTTGCTAATGATCCTGGTGACTGTCCAGCACAAACGCATCTTTCCTATAACATATAGTACACAATTTCTGCAATGTTCTGCCTAATAATTCTTCCTACATCCAGTGTCAGCCAACAGCTGATTAATTGTGCTGGCCGTGTAGAGCAATCTTTTTATAGAGCCAGTGATCACCGGTTCGATTCCCACCACTGTCCATAAGGAATTTGTACATTCTCCCCAGAACTGTGTGGGTTTGCTCCGGGTGCTCCGGTTTCCTCCCACATTCCAAAGGCATGCTGGTTAGGATTAGTAAATTGTGGGTATGTTACAACGAGTGATTGATAAGTTTGTGGCCCAAGGTAGAAGGAGTCAATTTTAGAAAACCTAGCATATTTATTTTTCAACATAGTCCCCTCCTACATGTACACACTTAGTCCAGCGGTCGTGGAGCATACGGATCCCTTCTTTGTAGAAGTAGTCCACAGCCGTGGTGATTGATAAGTTCATGGCCTAAGGTGAGATGAGTTATTAAATTCAAACTTTCTGCATTGTCACTCAAAGAGTTGAACTGCATGTGCATGTAACGAGAGCGTCTTGGGCCTCCGGGTGGTCCACAGCAGGGGCGATTGATAAGTTTGTGGCCTAAGGTCGAAGGAAATGAGTTATACAGCTCTTGTTACATGCATGTTCAGTTCAACTCTTTGAGTGAAAATGCAGAAAGTTTGAAGTTAATAACTCATCTTTTTCTACCTTAGGCCACGAACTTATCAATCACCCCTGCTGTGGACCACTTTCTGGAGGTCCAAGACGCTGACTTCTACAAAGAAGGGATCCATATGCTCCATGACCACTGGACTAAGTGTGTAAATGTAGGAAAAATAAATGTGCTAGGTTTTCTAAAATTGACTCCTACCTTAGGCCACGAACTTATCAATCACCCCTCGTATGTTGATGCCAGAAGCAAGGCAACACTTGCAGGCTTCCCCCAGCACAATCTTTGCCAGTTGATTTGACACATTTCACTGTGTGTTTTGAGGTACATGTAACAAATAAAACTATGCTGCAGGGCTGTCTCTGTGTGGGCAACAGGAGTAGCATCATCTGCGAAGAGTAGCTCTTGGATGAGTTGCTCTAATGTCTTGGTGTGGGACTGTAGTCACCTCAGGTTGAACAGGCTGCCATCGGTGCGGTATCGGATGTAAACACCGTCCTCGTCATCAAGGTCTTCTGTGGCCCTTTTGAGCATCATGCTGAAGAAGATGGTGAAGAGAGTTGGCGCGAGGACGCAGCCTTGCTTTACTCCGTTGCCTATTGGGAAGAGTTATGAGAGGTCGTTGTTGTGTCTGACTTGGCCACGCTGATCTTCACTTAGCTGGATGACCATGCTGAGGAACTTTGGGGGGCATCCCAGTCGTTCCATGATTTGCCACAGACCTTCCCTGCTCATGGTGTCAAACACTTTGGCAAGGTCGACAAACATCACGTACAATCCCTTATTCTGTTCCCTACATTTCTCTTGGAGCTGCCTGAGAACAAATACCATGTCGGCGGTGCTCCTGTTGGCTCTGAAGCCACACTGGCTCTCTGGGAGTTGTTCTTCTGCAATGATGGGCACTAATCTGTTCAGGAGGACTCTTGCGAGGAGTTTTCCTACGATAGAGAGCAGAGTTATCGCCCGGTAGTTGGAGCAGTCGGACTTTTCCCCCTTGTTCTTATACAGGGCGTTGATGACTGCATCACGGAGGTCCTGTGGTCGTTTACCTTGTTCCCAGCAGCAGACAAAGAGCTCGTGGGGTTTGGTGTGTAACGCTGGGCCCCCATGCTTCCAAATCTCAGGTGGGATTCCATCAACTCCCGCTGCCTTGCCACTTTTCAGCTGCTCTATGGCCTTGACTGTCTCTTGTAGGGTTGGACTCTTGTCCAGTTCTGTTTTCTCTGGCTGTTGTGGGATGAGATGAATTGCTGAGTCGTGGACCATGCAGCTGGCGCTGGAGAGAGTTTGGAAATGTTCTGACCACCAGTTCAGGATGGACGCCTTGTCCGTGAAGAGCGCCTGACCGCCTGCACTGTGCAAGGGTCTCTGGACCTGGTGCGAAGGGCTGTACACCGCTCTCAGGGCTTCATAAAACCCTCTGTGGTCACCGGTGTCTGCGCAAAGCTGAGTTCTCTTTGCGAGGTTTGTCCACCACACATTCTGAATCTCTTGAAACTTGTGCTGGAGGTTGCTGCATACAAGGCGGAAGGCTGTTTTCTTATCAGGACAAGACGGCTGAGCAAGGTGCGCCTGGTGGGCGGATCTCTTCTTCGCCAGCAACTCTTGGATCTCCTGGTTGTTTTCATTGAACCAGTCCTTGTTCTTCTTTGTGGAAAACCCTAGGACTTCTTCAGAGGTTTGCAGGATGGTGGTTTTTAGGTGTTCCCAAAGCACTGCTGGAGAGGAGTCCCCATCATGCTTTGCAGAGGCTGCCGAGCTCTTCAGACTGGAAGTCAGCTTGAAGAAGATAGTTCTCCATCAGCCCGCACCTCAAGAAGATTACCACCCTCCCCGCATCACCATCAGTGAGGTAGAGCTCAAGTCAAGTCAAGTCAAGTCAACTCACTTCTTATTGTCATTTTGACCATAACTGCTGGTACAGTCCACAGTAAAAACGAGATGTTTTTCAGGACCATGGTGCTACATGAAACAATACAAAAACTACACTGAACTACGTAAAACAACTACACTAGACTACAGACCTACCCAGGACTGCATAAAGTGCACAAAACAGTGCAGGCATTATAATAAATAATAAACAAGACAATAGGCACAGTAGAGGGCAGTAGGTTGGTGTCAGTCCAGGCTCTGGGTATTGAGGAGTCTGATGGCTTGGGGGAAGAAACTGTTGCATAGTCTGGTCATGAGAGCCCGAATACTTCGGTGCCTTTTGCCAGATGGCAGGAGGGAAAAGAGTTTGTATGAAGGGTGCGTGGGGTCCTTCATAATGCTGTTTGCTTTACGTATGCAGCGTGTGGTGTAAATGTCTGTAATGGCAGGAAGAGAGACCCTGATGATCTTCTCAGCTGACCTCACTATCCGCTGCAGGGTCTTGCGATCCGAGATGGTGCAATTTGCGAACCAGGCAGTGATGCAGCTGCTCAGGATGCTCTCAATACAACCTCTGTAGAATGTGGTGAGGATGGGGGGTGGGAGATAGACTTTTCTCAGCCTTCACAGAAAGTAGAGACGCTGCTGGGCTTTCTTTGCTAGGGAGCTGGTGTTGAGGAACCAGGTGAGATCCTCCGCCAGGTGAACACCAAGAAATTTGGTGCTCTTAACGATCTCTACGGAGGAGTCGTCGATGTTCAGCGGAGTGTGGTCGTTCCGTGTCCTCCTGAAGTCAACAACCATTTCTTTTGTTTTGATCACATTCAGAGACAGGTTGTTGGCTCTGCACCAGTCTGTTAGCCGCTGCACCTCCTCTCTGTATGCTGACTCATCGATCTTGCTGATGAGACCCACCACAGTTGTGTCATCAGCGAACTTGATGATGTGGTTCAAGCTGTGTGTTGCAGCACAGTCGTGGGCCAGCAGAGTGAACAGCAGTGGACTGAGCACACAGCCCTGGGGGGCCCCAGTGCTCAGTGTGATGGTGTTGGAGATGCTGCTTCCAATCCGGACTGACTGAGATCTCCCAGTCAGGAAGTCTAGGATCCAGTTGCAGAGGGAGGTGTTCAGGTCCAGTAGGCTCAGCTTTCCAGTCAGTTTCTGAGGAATGATTGTGTAGAATGCTAAACTGAAGTCTATGAACAGCATTCGAATGTACGTGTCTTTTTTGTCCAGGTGGGTTAGGCCCAGGTGGAGAGTGATGGAAATGGTGTCGTCTGTTCAACGGTTGGGATGGTACGCGAACTGCAGGGGGTCCAGTGAGGGGGGCAGCAGGGTCTTGATGTGCCTCATGACGAGCCTCTCGAAACACTTCATGATGATGGATGTGAGTGCAATGAGACGGTAGTCGTTGAGGCAGGGCATTGAAGATTTCTTCGGCACGGGGATGACGGTGGCGGCCTTGAAGCACGTAGGAATGACGGCGTTGCTCAGGGAGATGTTGAAGATGTCAGTGAGAATCTCAGCTAGCTGGTCTGCACATCCTCTAAGCATTCTGCCAGGAATATTGTCTGGTCCAGCAGCCTTCCATGGGTTGACCCTGCACAGGGTTCTCCTCACGTCAGCCACGTTAAGACGCAGCACCTGGTCAGTTGGAGGAAGGGTGGTCTTCCTTGCCACCACATCATTTTCCGCCTGAAAACGAGCGTAGAAGTTATTCAACGCATCTGGGAGGGAGGCATCACCAGCACAGGCAGATGGTGTTGTCTTGTAGTTGGTGATGTCCTGAATGCCGTTCCACATGCGCTGCCTGTCGTCGCTGTCCTGGAAGTGGCTGTGGATTTGCTGTGCATGCCCTGCCTCTCTGATGGCCCGGGACAGTTTGCCCCTTGCTGTTGTTCGGGCTGCCTTCTTGCCTGCTCTGAAGGCAGGGTCATGGGTCCTCAGCAGTGCATGCACCTCCACGGTCATCCATGGCTTCTGGTTAGCGCGTGTACTGATGGTCTTGGCCACAGTGACATCATCAATGCACTTGCTGATGTAGCTAGTCACTGATGCCATGTACTCCTGTAAGTTGGTAGAGTTGCCATTGGTTGCAGCCTCCTTGAACATTTGCCAGTCAGTGTGCTCAAAGCAGTCTTGAAGAGCAGAGATGGCTCCTGCTGGCCAGGTTTTCACCTGCTTCTGAACTGGTCTGGAGCGCCTGACGAGCGGTCTGTATGCTGGGGTTAGCATAACAGAGATGTGGTCTGAGTAGCCGAGGTGGGAGCGGGGCTTCGCCCGGTACGTGCCAGGAATGATTGTGTAAACAAGGTCCAACGCGTTCTCCCTTCTTGTTGCAAAGTCCACATACTGATGGAATCTAGGGAGCACTGACTTAAGGTTCGCGTGGTTAAAATCTCCGGCGACAATGAACAGTCCATCAGGGTGTGCGTTCTGCAGTTCGCTAATAGCCCCATACAGCTCACAGAGCGCCTCCTTAGCATTAGCGCTGGGGGGAATGTAGACACCGACTATAAGGACAGTGGTGAATTCCCGTGGTAAATAAAATGGTCTGCATCTACGAGTCACAAACTCCACTAGCGATGAGCAGTATCTGGAAACCAGCACAGAGTTCCTGCACCATTCCGTATTGATGTAAACACACAAGCCATCACCACGAGTCTTACCGGAAAGAGCTGCTCGAAACAAGACGAGCCTGTCCAGCTGAATGGCAGTATCCGGGATTCCATCGGAGAGCCACATTTCTGTGAAAACATACGCACAGCAGACTCTGTACTCCCGCCAACTATTTCGTTGGAGTTGGATGTAGTCCAATTTATTGTCCAGGGAGCGAACATTGGAGAGCAGAATGGATGGGAGATCCGGCCGGCTGGAGCTGAAGTCAGTCCACCAGTTCAGCTACCTGGGGTGCACCATCTCGTCAGGTGCCAAGATCAGCGAAGAGATTGACAACAGACTGGCAAAGGCAAACAGCGCATTTGGCAGGCTGTACAAAAAAGTCTGGAACAACAAGCATTTGAAGAAAGGCACAGAGCCCTTGTACTGACCACCCTCCTGTACGGCTCCGAGTCGTGAGTCACCTACCATCACCACCTACGACTCCTTGAGCGTTTCCACCAGCACTGCCTCCGCACCATCCTCAACATCCACTGGAGTGACTTCATCACCGACATCGAAGTCCTCGAACAGGCGGAGGTCACCAGCATCGAGGCCATGCTGTTGAAGACGCAGCTGCGCTGGGCAGGGCACGTCTCCAGGATGGAGGATCATCGCCTGCCCAAGATTGTGCTGTATGGCGAACTCTCCACTGGCCACCGTGACAGAGGGGCACCGAAGAAGAGGTACAAGGACTCTCTGGAGAAATCCCTTGGTGCCTGTCACATTGACCATCGCCAGTGGTCTAATCTAGCCTCCGATCGTGAGGCCTGGTGACACACCATTCACCAGTCTGTCTCCTCTTTCGAGAACGCACGCAGGGCTGGCATTGAGGACAAAAGGAGAAGGAGGAAGAACCGTGACACAGCAGCACCAAACCCAGAACAGAATTTCCCTTGCAGCCGCTGTGGCCGGACCTGCCTGTCCTGTATTGGCCTCGTCAGCCACCAGCGAGCCTGCAGAAGACGTGGGCAGCCCCCTTCCTAAATCTTCGTTTGCGAAGCCAAGCCATGAACAAATAAAACTAATCTTATCTTGTAAAAGCCAATCTCCTTATCACAGTAAACAAAGTTGTTGAAGGTGCAATTGCGACATGTAGTATTCGGATAGGTACATGGAGGGAGGAGCTTTGAGGGTTATGAGCCAAGCACGGGCAACAGAGGCTAGCAGGGAAGATGCTGTGGTCAGCACAGACGAATTGGGCCACTCTATAAGGCTATGATCCTGTTGTGGTACATTCATGCAACAGATGTGCTTCTGAGCTGAGTGACACATTGAGAGCTCATTACTCAGAGAGTGATTGGTGCGTGGAATGCACTGCCTGAGTCAGTGGTGGAGGCAGATACACTAGTGAAATTTAAGAGACTACTAGACAGGCATATGGAGGAATTTAAGGTGGGGGGTTATATCGGAGGCAGGGTTTGAGGGTCGGCACAACATTGTGGGCCGAAGGGCCTGTGCTGTGCTGTACTATTCTATGTTATGTTTTATGTTCCTGGTCTGTGGGATCTCTTGACAAGTGACCCTCTGAACTAGAGGATGCTGACAGGAAATCAGAATCGGGTATAATATCACTGGCATATGAAGTAAAATATGTTGTTTTGTGGCAACAGTACATTGCAATACATAATAATAAAAAACCTATCAGTCACAATAAGTATTTATAAAAATATAAATTGAATTAGTAGTGAGAAAAAGAAAATAAAATGAGGTTGTTTACATGGATTCATTGTCCATTCAGAAATCTGATGACAGTGAGGAAGATAGTGAGGAAGAAGGTGTTCTTGAAATGCTGAGTGTGTGCCTTCAAGCTCCTGTAACTCCTCCATGATGGTAGCAATGAGAAGAGGGCATCCCTGGGTGATGGGGCCCTTAATGATGGATGCCACCTTTTTTGAGCATTGCCCTTTGAAGATATTCTCATTGTTGGGGAGCAAGAATAAACAGGAGGATGGAGATGGAGATGGGCTGTAAAAGAGGATGGGCTGGGGTTAGTTTGGAAAACTGGGGTCTGTAAGTGTGGCTTTCCACACTGACTGGTGAAACTAGTTGTTTCGAAGAGTGTGTACTGAGTTCCTGGAGAGAAAGAACCGTGGCCATTGAAAACAATTAATCACCACAGTAGAATACCAGTTAGCGCAACACTATTACAGCGTCAGTGGCTTCCCTAAGGAGTTTGTGCGTTCTTCCTGTGAACCACGTGAGTTTCCTCTGGGTGCTCCAGTTTCCTACCACATTTGAAAGACTCACCGATTAGTAGGTTAATTGGTCATTGTAAATTACTGATTGGGCTAGGATTAAATTGGTGGTGGGGGGGTGGAATTTACTGGGCGGGGCGCTAAAAGGACCAGAAAGGCCTGTTTGGCGCTGTATCTCTAAATAAATAGGTAAAATAAATCTTTGTTGGCTACCCTATGTGATGCTGATGGATGGATAGTATTAGTTTATCAGTTCCAGTCTCCAGGAAACGGGGCACAAGACAGAGTGAGCGGTAATGATTGGGCTCTGGAGCCACTGGGAGGAAGGGAAATGTACAGCGGATGAAGTTACAGATAAGTAGCTCTCAGGCTTATGAGATTTGTAAACAATTACTAATGAGGGCATTAAAGCATTAGCAGACTTAGGAGTCTGAGCTGGTGCAAGATATGTCTCTGTTTCAATTACAAGCAAGACCTGCAATTTGGATTTGTGCAGTGAAACCATTACAGCTCAGGGTGTCAGAGTTTGGAGTTCAATTCTGGCTTTTTCTGTAGTCACACTGATCTGATTTCAGTCTCAGATACTGCTGCTCTGAATTCATTGGGGGCATTTACCTCGTCTCTACTGGGCTGGCAATCAGATAAATCTGTTTGAAATGAGCAACTGAACCGTTGTTGGAGACAGTCTGAAACCCTGTTTGCAAGGCAACTGAGATTTATGCTAGTGCAGGATTGTTTGCAAAAAAAGGGCAGCATGGTAATGTATCGCTTTATAGTGCCAGTGACACCGGGTTCAATTCCTGTCACTGTCTGTAAGAAGTTTGTACATCCTCCCTGTGACCTCGACCTCCTTCAAACATTGTCATTGTACATTGTAAAGCATCGACGTCATATAAAATGACTTTAGCAACTGATCCGTTCTGGCTCTCAGTTTGACCATGCTGCCTCTGGTGTTTTATGTTACCTGTGTGCTTAATGTCTACGTGGTAGCTGATAGATTGGCAGAACCATTTTCAGAGGATCAGTAACTTTACCAAAATTATTTTTTGCCAAATACTTATCACCAAAGTAAATATATGTCACCATATACAACCCTGAGATTCATTTTCTTGTGGGTATTCACTGTAAATACAAGAAACACAATAGAATCAGTGAAAGACCGCACCCAATAGGATGGACAGGCAATCAACGTACAAAGAACAACAAACTGTGCAAATACAAAAGAAAAAAGAAATAACAATGAATAAATAAGCAATAAATATGGAGAACATGAGATGAAGAGTCCTCGTAAGTGAGTCCATAGGTTGGAGGAACAGTTCAGTGATGGGTCAAGTGAAGTTCAGTGAAGTTATCCCATTTGACTGGGATAACTGGGCCCAAGACAGATCCTCAGAAATGATAATGGTGATGACAATTGGCTCATGGACCTCTGGTTTCCTTCCCTTGAACTCAATAATCAGCTCCTTGATCTTTCTGACATTGAGCAAGAGGTTGTTATGGCACCACTCAGTCAGATCTCCCTCCTAAATGCTGATTCAGCCAACATCAGCAAACTTGAATATGCCATTGAAGCTGTCCTTAACCACCCAGTCATAAGTGTAAAGTGAGTAGAGCAGGGGACTAAGCACACAGCCTTGTGGTGCAGCTATGCTGATTGAGATTGTGGAGATGCTGTGGCCTGCAAGTGAGGAAATCGATGATTGAGTTCCACAAGATTTAAATGGTTGAGGAAGGTGATAAATTATTTTTATCGCAGCTGGTGTGTTGGACGGCTCTGCCCGAAGAGAACAAAGCAGATTCATCATCAAAAGTGGCAGATGGGTTCACTGTGTAAGGTTGAATTTGAAAGGAGCACAGAGTTAATGGCAAGATTCTTAGCAGTGTGAAGAGAGGGATCGTGGGATTCACGTCCATTGATTCCTCAAAGTTCCCATGAAAGTTGATAAAGTGGTTAAGAAGGCATATGGTGTGTTGGTCTTCATTATTTGAGGAATTGAGTTCAAAAACTGCGAGATAATAATGAAGCTCTGTAAAACTCTGCTTAGATCTCGCTTGGAGTTTTGTGTTCAATTATGAAAAGGATATGGAAGCTTTGAAGAGGGTGCAGAGAAGATTTACCTGGATTAAAAATCATGTCTTATGAGGATAGATTGTGCAAGCTAGGGCTTTTCTCTTTGGAGTGAAAAGGGATGAGAGGTGACTTAACAGAGGTGTACAAGATGATACGAGGTTTAGAAAGAAAATTAAAGTGGATAAATTCCCGGGACTTGACATGGTGTTCCCTCAGACCTTGAAGGAGACTAGTGTTGAAATTGCGGGGGCCCTGGCAGAAATATTTAAAATGTCGCTGTCTACGGGTGAGGTGCCGGAGGATTGGAGAGTGGCTCATGTTGTTCTGTTGTTTAAAAAAGGATCGAAAAGTAATCTGGGAAATTATAGGCCGGTGAGTTTAACGCCGGTAGTAGGTAAGTTATTGGAGGGAGTACTAAGAGACAGAATCTACAAGCATTTGGATAGACAGGGACTTATTAGGGAGAGTCAACATGGCTTTGTGCGTGGTAGGTCATGTTTGACCAATCTATTGGGAGTTTTTCGAGGAGGTTACCAGGAAAATGGATGAAGGGAAGGCAGTGGATATTGTCTACATGGATTTCAGTAAGGCCTTTGACAAGGTCCCGCCGGGGAGGTTAGTTAGGAAAATTCAGTCACTAGGTATACATGGAGAGGTGGTAAATTGGATTAGACATTGGCTCAATGGAAGAAGGCAAAGAGTGGTAGTAGAGAATTGCTTCTCCAAGTGGAGGCCTGTGACTAGTGGTGTGCCACATGGATCAGTGCTGGGTCCATTGTTATTCGTCATCTATATCAATGATCTGGATGATAATGTGGTAAATTGGATCAGCAAATTTGCTGGTGTAGTAGACATTGAGGAAGGTTTTCAGAGCCTGCAGAGGGACTTGGACCAGCTGGAAAAATGGGCTGAAAAATGGCAGATGGAGTTTAATACAGACAAGTGTGAGGTATTGCACGTTGGAAGGACAAACCAATGTAGAACATACAGGGTTAATGGTAAGGCACTGAGGAGTGCAGTAGAACAGAGGGATCTGGGAATACAGATACAAAATTCCCTAAAAGTGGCGTCACAAGGAGATAGGGTCGTAAAGAGAGCTTTTAGTACATTGGCCTTTATTAATCAAAGTATTGAGTATAAGAGCTGGAATGTTATGAAGAGGTTGTATAAGGCATTGGTGAGGCTGAATCTGGAGTATTGTGTTCAGTTTTGGTCACCAAATTACAGGAAGGATATAAATAAGGTTGAAAGAGTGCAGAGAAGGTTTGCAAGGATGTTGCCCGGACTTGAGAAACTCAGTTACAGAGAAAGGTTGAATAGGTTAGGACTTTATTCCCTGGAGCGTAGAAGGATGAGGGGAGATTTGATGGAGGTATATAAAATTATGATGGGTATAGATAGAGTGAATGCAAGCAGACTTCTTCCACTGAGGCAAGATGAGAAAAAAACCAGAGGACATAGGTTAAGGGTGAGGGGGGAAAAGTTTAAAGAGGACATTAGGGGGGGCTTCTTCACACAGAGAGTGGTGGGAGTATGGAATGAGCTGCCAGACGAGGTGGTAAATGCGGGTTCTTTTTTAACATTTAAGAATAAATTAGACAGATATATGGATGGGAGGTGTATGGAGGGATATGGTCCGTGTGCAGGTCAGTGGGACTTGGCAGAAAATGGTTCGGCACAGCCAAGAAGGGCAAAAAGGCCTGTTTCTGTGCTGTAGTTTCTATGGTTTCTCTGGTTTCTAAAGGACAGCCAGAGACTTTTTTCCCGAGGGTGGAAATGGATAAAATGAGGGAGCATAATTTTAAGATAATTGGAGGAAAGTATAGGAGGGATGTCGGAGGTAGGTATTTTACACAGAGAATGGTGGGTGCATAGAAGGTGCTGCTAGGGGTGGTAGTAGAGGCAGATACATTTGGGATAAGCACACGGATGACAGACCATATGGGTTTCCTCCCACATCCAAATACATGCAGGTTTTTGGGTTAATTGGCCAGGGTAAATTGCCTGCAGTGTGTAGAATCTGGGGGAAGTTGTTGGGAATGTCGGGAGGGTAAGTGGATTGGGCTGAGATCGGTAGTAGGTGGCCAGCACAGAAGGGCCTGTGTCCTCCTGTCTCTTCCTCCTCCACCACATTCCTCCATTTCATTCGCCTTGGTCTGTTTATGCACCTTCCGTGCTCAGGAACAGCTTCTTCCCCTCTGTCACCCGATTACTGAATGGACAATGATCCATGAATATACCTCACTATTTTCAAGTTCAAGTTTAATTCTCATTCACTCATACACACATGTACAGCTACGTGAAGCACAGCCCATACACTCACACACACAGCACATACACTCACTCGCACAGCACATACACTCACTCATACAGCACATACACTCACTCACTCACAGCACATACACTCACACACACAGCACATACACTCACTCACACAGCACATACACTCACACACACAGCACATACACTCACTCACACAGCACATACACTCACTCACACACAGCACATACACTCACTCACACACAGCACATACACTCACTCACACAGCACATACACTGACTCACACACAGTACATACACTCACTCACACACAGCACATACACTCACACACAGCACATACACTCACACTCAGAGCACATACACTCACTCACACACAGCACATACACTCACACACAGCACATACACTCACTCACACAGCACATACACTCACTCACACAGCACATACACTCATTCACACACAGCACATACACTAACTCACACAGCACATACACTCACTCACACAGCACATACACTCACACAGTACATACACTCACACACACAGCACATACACTCACTCACACAGCACATACACTCATTCACACACAGCACATACACTCACTCACACAGCACATACACTCACTCACACAGCACATTCACTCACACAGCACATACACTCACACACACAGCACATACACTCACACAGCACATACACTCACTCACACACAGCACATACACTCACTCACACACAGCACATACACTCACTCACACAGCACATACACTGACTCACACACAGTACATACACTCACTCACACAGCACATACACTCATTCACACACAGCACATACACTCACTCACACAGCACATACACTCACTCACACAGCACATACACTCATTCACACACAGCACATACACTCACTCACACAGCACATACACTCACTCACGCAGCACATACACTCACACACACAGCACATACACGCACTCACACAGCACATACACTCACTCACACACAGCACATACACGCACTCACACAGCACATACACTCACTCACAGCACATACACTCACTCACACAGCACATACACTCACACTCACAGCACATACACTCACACACAGCACATACACTCACTCACACAGCACATACACTCACTCACACAGCACATACACTGACTCACAGCACATACACTCACTCACACAGCACATACACTCACTCGCACAGCACATACACTCACTCACACAGCACATACACTCACTCACACACAGCACATACACTCACTCACACACAGCACATACACTCACACTCACAGCACATACACTCACTCACACAGCACATACACTCACACAGCACATACACTCACACACACAGCACATACACTCACTCACACAGCACATACACTCATTCACACACAGCACATACACTCATTCACACACAGCACATACACTCACTCACACAGCACATACACTCACTCACACAGCACATACACTCATTCACACACAGCACATACACTCACTCACACAGCACATACACTCACTCACACAGCACATGCACTCACTCACACAGCACATACACTCACACTCACAGCACATACACTCACACACAGCACATACACTCACACTCAGAGCACATACACTCACTCACACAGCACATACACTCACTCACACACAGCACATACACTCACTCACACACAGCACATACACTCACTCACACACAGCACATACACTCACACACACAGCACATACACTCACTCACACAGCACATACACTCACACAGTACATACACTCACACACACAGCACATACACTCACTCACACAGCACATACACTCATTCACACACAGCACATACACTCACTCACACAGCACATACACTCACTCACACAGCACAAACACTCATTCACACACAGCACATACACTCACTCACACAGCACATACACTCACTCACACAGCACATACACTCACACACAGAGCACATACACGCACTCACACAGCACATACACTCACTCACACAGCACATAGACTCACTCACACAGCACATACACTCACACTCACAGCACATACACTCACACACAGCACATAAACTCACTCACACAGCACATACACTCACTCACACAGCACATACACTGACTCACAGCACATACACTCACTCACACAGCACATACACTCACTCACACAGCACATACACTCACACTCACAGCACATACACTCACACACAGCACATATACTCACACACAGCACATACACTCACACTCACAGCACATACACTCACTCACACAGCACATACACTCACTCACACACAGCACATACACTCACTCACACACAGCACATACACTCACACACACAGCACATACACTCACTCACACAGCACATACACTCATTCACACACAGCACATACCCTCACTCACACACAGCACATACACTCGGTCACACTCAGCACATACACTCACTCACACAGCACTTACACTCAGTCACACACAGCACATACACTCACTCACACACAGCACATGCACTGACTCACACACAGCACATACGCTCACTCACACACGGCACATACGCTCACTCACACAGAGCACATGCACTCGGTCACACACAGCACTTGCACTCGGTCACACACAGCACATACACTCACTCACACACAGCACCTACCCTCACTCACACACAGCACATACGCTCAGCTCACACACAGTACATGCGCTCACTCTCACACAGCACATACACTCTCTCACACACACACAGCACATACACTCAGCTCACACACAGCATATACACTCAGCTCACACACAGCACGTACACTCACTCGCTCAGCACATACACTCGGTCACACACAGCACATACTCTCGGTCACACACAGCACATACACTCACTCACACACGGCACGTACAATCAGTCACACACAGCACATACACTCGGTCACACACAGCACATACACTCAATCACACACAGCACATACACTCACTCACACACAGCACATACACTCACTCACTCACAGTACATACACTCACTCACACACGGCACGTACAATCAGTCACACACAGCACATACACTCGGTCACACACAGCACACACACTCACTCACACAGCACATACACTCACTCACACACAGCACATACACTCACTCACACACAGTACATACACTTGGTCACACACAGCACATACACTCAGTCACACACATCACATACACTCGCTCACACACAGTACATATAGTTACGATAACACATGCAGTCTATATATACTGTATATAGACCGTATGTAATACTCACATACACACACACACACACACACACACACACACACACACACACACACACTCACACACACAGACAGCACATACAGAAGAATTAAATAAGTATGCAAAAAGGGAGCTGACTCGTGCAGTTTCTCCTGAACTTCCTGTTTCCTCCTGATTCTTCTGTTCATGAACCATTTTCTTGGTATGGTTGTGACATTGGATGGGTGTGTGTCGCTGCAGATTATAGTGTTATCAGGAACAACAGAGAGTCCCCATTCATTGTAATAACTCAGTTATAACCTGTAATTGCAGTGACCAGGCCACAATGGGGAATGAGTTCCACAGACTCACCCCTGTCTATCTATGCAAGACAAAGATCAAACGAACAACCAATATCTTTTTCTTAGAGTTGTAATATGACAAATTGTAATTGTACCCAAGGGCCTGCATTTAAGATGAAAAATTAGTTTTATTAGCATCTTTAGGAGCAGTATCTCAGAAAGGTAGCATCCATTATTAAGAACCTCCAGCACCCAGGGAATGTCCTTTTCTCACTGTTACCATCAGGTACGAGATACAGAAGCCTGAAGGCTCACACTCAGTGATTCAGGAACAGCTTCTTCCCCTCTGCTATCCGATTCCTAGATGGACATTGATCCTTTGGACACTACCTCACATTTTTAATATATATAGTATTTCTGTGTTTTGCATGATTTTTAATCTCTTCTATATATATATACTGTAATTGATATACTTATTTATTATTATTATTATTTTATTTTGTGTTTTTTCTTCTATATATTACATTGAACTGCTGCTGCTTAGTTAACAAATTTCACATCACATCCCAGTGAAAATAAACCTGATTCACATGTACATTGAAACATTGAAAAATACAGTGAAATGCAACATTTAGTATCAATGCCCAACACATTCCAAGGATAGTCATAGTCATACTTTATTAATCCCGGGGGAAATTGGTTTTCGTTACAGTTGCTCCATAAATAATAAATAGTAATAGAACCATAAATAGTTAAATAGTAATATGTAAATTATGCCAGTAAATTATGAAATAAGTCCAGGACCAGCGTATTGGCTCAGGGTGTCTGACCCTCCAAGTAAGGAGTTGTAAAGTTTGATGGCCACAGGCAGGAATGACTTCCTATGACGCTCAGTGCTGCATCTTGGTGGAATGAGTCTCTGGCTGAATGTACTCCTGTGCCCACCCAGTACATTATGTAGTGGATGGGAGACATTGACCAAGATGGCATGCGACTTAGACAGCGTCCTCTTTTCAGACGCCACCGTGAGAGAGTCCATTTCCATCCCCACAACATCACTGGCCTTACGAATGAGTTTGTTGATTCTTTTGGTGTCTGCCACCCTCAGCCTGCTGCCCCAGCACACAACAGCAAACATGATAGCACTGGCCACCACAGACTCGTAGAACATCCTCAGCATCGTCCGGCAGATGTTAAAGGACCTCAGTCTCCTCAGGAAATAGAGACGGCTCTGACCCTTCTTGTAGACAGCCTCAGTGTTCCTTGACCAGTCCAGTTTATTGTCAATTCGTATCCCCAGGTATTTGTAATCCTCCACCATGTCCACACTGACCCCCTGGATGGAAATAGGGGTCACCAGTATCTTGGCTCTCCTCAGGTTTACCACCAGCTCCTTAGTCTTTTTCACATTAAGCTGCAGATAATTCTGCTCACACCATGTGACAAATTTTCCTACCGTAGCCCTGTACTCAGCCTCATCTCCCTTGCTGATGCATCCAACTATGGCAGAGTCATCAGAAAACTTCTGAAGATGACAAGACTCTGTGCAGTAGTTGAAGTCCAAGGTGTAAATGTTGAAGAGAAAGGGAGACAAGACAATCCCCTGTGGAGCCCCAGTGCTGCTGATCGCTCTGTCGGACACACAGTGTCGCAAGCACACGTACTGTGGTCTGCCAGTCAGGTAATCAAGAATCCATGACACCAGGAAAGCATCCACCTGCATCGCTGTCAGCTTCTCCCCCAGCAGAGCAGGGCGGATGGTGTTGAACGCACTGGAGAAGTCAAAAAACATGACCCTCACAGTGCTCGCTGGCTTGTCCAGGTGAGCGTAGACACGGTTCAGCAGGAAGACGATGGCATCCTCAACTCCTAGTCGGGGCTGGTAGGTGAACTGGAGGGGATCTAAGTGTGGTCTGACCATAGGCCGGAGCAGCTCCAGAACAAGTCTCTCCAGGGTCTTCATGATGTGGGAGGTCAATGCCACCGGTCTGTAGTCATTGAGGCCACTGGGTCGCGGCATCTTTGGCACAGGGACGAGGCAGGACGTCTTCCACAGTACAGGAACCCTCTGGAGCCTCAGGCTCAGGTTGAATGCATAGCGAAGTACTCCACATAGCTGAGGGGCACAGGCTTTGAGCACTCTGGTACTGACACCATCCGGTCCTGCAGCCTTGCTTGGGTTGAGATGTTTCAGCTGTCTTCTCACCTGTTCAGCTGTGAAGCCCACCATGGTGGTTTTGTGTGGGGAAGGGGTATAGTCATGAGAGCAGGGTGGGGGACTGTGAGGAGGGGTAGGAAGGGAGAGTGGAATATGTGTTGGTTGGGGGCCGACAACAGATGGCTCATGTGTGGGATGGGCAGGGGCCACGCTGTCAAATCTGTTAAAGAACAGGTTAAGTTCATCGGCCCTGTCCACACTGCCTTCAGTTCCTCTGTTGCTAGTTTGCCGGAACCCAGTGATGGTCCTCATCCCCCTCCAGACCTCTCTCATGTTGTTCTGCTGGAGTTTCCACTCAAGCTTCCTCCTGTACCTGTCTTTAGCCTCCCTGATCCTGGCTTTCAGGTCCCTCTGTATTGCCCTCAGCTGCTCCCTATTTCCCTCTCTAAATGCCCTCTTTTTAACGTTCAGGATGTCCTTAATGTCCTTTGTCACCCATGGCTTGTTATTTGAATAACAAAGGACAGTTCTTGTCGGAACATTGCAGTCCACACAGAAGTTGATGTGATCAGTGATGCACTCTGTGAGCCCATCAATATCCTCTCCATGTGGCTCACAGAGTGCCTGCCAGTCTGTCTCCTCAAAACAACCCTGGAGCGCCTCATAAGCCTCCTCTGACCATTCCCTCACTGTCCTCGAGGTTGTAGGTTTACTCTTCACCAGAGGCACGTAGCAGGGTTTTAGATGCACCAGGTTGTGATCTGACCTTCCCAGTGAGGGGGGCGGGAGAGGAGCTGTATGCATCCTTAACGTTAGCGTATATCAAATCCAGAGTCCCCTCCCCTCTGGTTGTACAGCTCACATACTGCGTGAAGTTGGGCAGTGTTCTAGCCATGGTAACATGGTTGAAGTCAACCGAGATGGTAATGAGGGCACTCGGGTGCTGGGTTTGTCATCTGGCTATGACGGTGTAAATGATGTTACACGCCGATGTCGGGTGAGGGCAGCCTACAGGTGTCACCATAATTCCAATACTGACGTGACAAGCCCACAACTCACTCACCTTAACCTGTACGTCTTTATAATGTGGGAAGCAACCCATATGGTTACAGAGATTGTATCATCTCCTTGCAGACAGCAACTGCTTAATAGCTCAGAATCAAAATCAGGTTTATTATCACAGAGAGAGCGGCAGGAATTGGACCCAAATTTCTGGCACTGTAATTGACTTAGGCTAACCGCTATGTCACTGTGCCACCTATAAGGTGAGAAGGGGGTAAGTTCAAAGGAGGTGTGTGGGCCAATTTTGTTCTTACACAGAGTGATGGGTGGCTGGAATGTGCTACCAGGGGTGGTAGAGGCTGATGACATGGGAGTATTTAAGAGTCTTAGCTATGCACAGAGAAGGGAGGGGCATGGTCAACATGCAGGGAAGATTAATTAGGAGTCACTGGTTTGGCACATCATTGTGGGCCGTAGGGCCAGTCCTGTGACCAATCAGACTGACGATTTCAACATCTGATTTGGGGACAATTTGTGTACATTTGTTAAGTGTTGTTGCAGCAACTTGTGTACATATTTTAACAGGCTTGTACTCCAAATCAATCTGTTTTATTTGGTTTGATTTCATCCAAGCTGCACGCAATATTTCACCATTCTCTGCTGACATTTTACTGTGATATTCTTCATTTTTTTTGCAATTAAAAATTTCTCCATCTTGGCAACGAACAGCTGTCAGGGGTGCAATCAGAAAAGGATTTATTTCTGTCTCTTTCTCTCGCTCTTCCAGAAACACTGTGACCGACAGAAGGCAAACCTTCGAATCCGTTTCAAGCCCTCCCTCTTCCAGCATGTTGGGACGCATTCCTCACTGGCCGGAAAGATCCAGAAGTTAAAAGTAAGTTCAGCAATGTGATTTCCTATTCAGAGTTCTGCTGTGAACTGGGTAACCCAAGAGAAAGCCTGAGATTAAGAAACGGTCTTCTGGAACGTTCCAAGACCCTCTCTCATTTGGAGCTGACACTCATCGGTTCTGTAGCCCTGCATCAAGTTCAACATTCAAAGTAGATTCATTATCAAATACGTATATGTCACCTTATACAACCCTGAGATTCATTCTCTTGCAGGCATTCACATTAAATACAAAGAAACACAATAGCATCAAGGAAAATCCGCACACAACCACAAAACAACAAATGTCACAACATATGCCAGTGATAGTAAACCTGATTCTGATTCTGACAAAGACGGAAAAGATAACAAACTGCAAATACAAAGTGAGGGGAAAAAAAAGAAATAGTAATAAATAAATAAGCAATAAATATCTAGTTAACCTCTTTTGTGTGGGAGATTCTGTTTCAGAAATCTGGCACAGAGCAACTGCTCCCCCTCATCCTCCATCCTCTCACTGCCACATTCCTCCTCTGTAATCTCTGATATCTGCCACCACCCCTCTCTGTGACTGAGAGCAGGATTCTGGTGCAAGCCTTTTGTCCTGAATTTCCTGTTTCCTCCTGACTCTGTTGCTCATGAGCTGGAGATCTTTATCACCCGCACAAAAATGCTTTCAGAATTTTAATCATTTAACAGGTCAGTTTTCTCTTCAGCCTTGTGAAACCTCTCGGTCCTGCTATAATTCTTGTATATTTTTAAAATTGATTTATTGCGATGCTGCACGGAACAGGTCCTTCCGGTCCTTTCAGCCATACCACCCAGCGATCCCCAGTTGTAACCCTAGACTAATCACAGGAAAATTTACGATGGCCAACAGGCCTACTAACCAGTATGTGTTTGGAATGTGGCAGGAAACCAGAGCATCCGGAAGAAATCCACCCGTACAGACTCATTACAGATAACGATGGAGCTGAACGCCGAACTCTGACGCTCTGTGCTGTAATAGCATCGTGCTAACTGCTCCGCTACTTTGGTGCTCACCATCTTCACCTGCAGTCCTTTATCCTGCTCTTGTAAAATGAAGACCAAGCACGTTCTCTTGCTGATCTTCATGCTCTCTTTGAGCTGCTGACATCAGGAAGGCGGTAGAGAAGCCACAGGACCCACACTACCAGGTTCAGGAACAGTTATTACCCCTTAGCCATTAGGCTTTTGAACCAGAGGGGTTAACTTCACTCAACTTACTGAACTGTTCCCACAACCTATAGACTCACTTTCAAGGATTCTTCATCTCAAGGAGACATAACACCATAAGACATAGGAGCAGAATTACACCATTTGGCCCATCAAGTCTGCTCCACAATTCAATCATGGCTGATCCTTTCCCCCCACCTCTCCCCTCAGCTCCACTCCCCTTCCTTCTCCCCATAACCTTGATGCTATGGCCAATCAAGACCTATCAATCCCCGCCTTAAATACACCCAACAGCCTAGTCTCCACAGCTGCCTGTCATAACAAATTCCTCAAATTCACCACCCTCCGGCTAAGGAAATTTCTCCACATCTCTGTTTTAAATGGACGCCCCTCTATCCTGAGATTGTACCCTCTTGTCCTAGACTCCTCCACCATGGGAAACATTCTTTCCATATCTACTCAGTCTGGGCCTTTCAACATTCAAAAGGTTTGAATGAGATTCCCCCTCGTCCTTCTAAATTCCAGCGAGTACAAGCCCAGAGCCATTAAATGTTCCTGATATGATAACCCTTTCATTCCTGAAATCATCCTTGTGAACCTCCTCTGAGCCCTCTCCAATGCCAGTGCATCTTTCCCTAGATAAGGAGCCCAAAACTGTTCATAATACTCAAGGTGACGCCTCACCAATGCCTTATAAAGCCTCATCATCAGGGCCGGATTAAGCTAGTGCAGGGCCTGTAGCATATGTTATAAAGGGGCCCTAAATTTAAAAAATGCACATGTATTAAATCATAAATTATTTACTTGCATAGTAAAGTAATTCATTTTTTTAATTTGCTATACAGCCAGATAATACGACAAATGCCTGACACTTCAGTAATAGTATTACTTACATGTAAGTATCAATTTCAAATGTCAGAAGTAACAAAACTACAATTTAAAATTTACACTTTCTAGATTTAGCATGAGCAAATTTGTTGATGATACTGGAAATGTCTATTTCACACAGAAGTTCATGTTCAATGCTCATTAGAGTGAGATTGTTCAATCTGTTTTGACCCATGGTGCTCCTTAGTTCATTTTTAATCCTTTCAGTTTTGAAAATCAGCGTTCTCCACTGCAGTTGGTAACCGTGAGTGACAAATAGATGCACAAGGCATTTTCTACATTTGGAAAACATGACTCCAAAGAATTGTTAGTAATCAAATGGTACAACTGTAACTCTACAAGGTCTTGTTTGGCTTCAATATGAGAAGTAAGATCAGTTTTCAACAGTTCAGTAAACTGCACAAATTCTTCATGAAGACTTTCTTCCAGGTCTTCTGGATATAGAAACATAGAAACATAGAAAATAGGTGCAGGAGTAGGCCATTCGACCCTTCGAGCCTGCACCGCCGTTCATTATGATCATGGCTGATCATCCAACTCAGAACCCCGCCCCAGCCTTCCCTCCATACCCCCTGACCCCCATAGCCACAAGGGCCATATCTAACTCCCTCTTAAATATAGCCAATGAACTGGCCTCAACTGTTTCCTGTGGCAGAGAATTCCACAGATTCACCACTCTCTGTGTGAAGAAGTTTTTCCTAATCTCGGTCCTAAAAGGCTTCCCCTCTATCCTCAAACTGTGGCCCCTCGTTCTGGACTTCCCCAACATCGGGAATAATCTTCCTGCATCTAGCCTGTCCAATCCCTTTAGGATCTTATACGTTTCAATCAGATCCCCCCTCAATCTTCTAAATTCCAACGAGTACAAGCCCAGTTCATCCAGTCTTTCTTCATATGAAAGTCCTGCCATCCCAGGAATCAATCTGGTGAACCTTCTTTGTACTCCCTCTATGGCAAGGATGTCTTTCCTCAGATTAGGGAACCAAAACTGCACACAATACTCCAGGTGTGGTCTCACCAATGCCTTGTACAACTGCAGTAGTACCTCCCTGCTCCTGTACTCGAATCCTCTCGCTATAAATGCCAGCATACCATTCGCCTTTTTCACCGCCTGCTGTACCTGCATGCCCACTTTCAATGACTGGTGTATAATGACACCCAGGTCTCGTTGCACCTCCCCTTTTCCTAATCGGCCACCATTCAGATAATAATCTGTTTTCCTATTTTTGCCACCAAAGTGGATAACTTCACATTTATCCACATTAAGTTGCATCTGCCATGAACTTGCCCACTCACCCAACCTATCCAAGTCACCCTGCATCCTCTTAGCATCCTCCTCACAGCTAACACTGCCACCCAGCTTCGTGTCATCCGCAAACTTGGAGATGCTGCATTTAATTCCCTCATCCAAGTCATTAATATATATTGTAAACAACTGAGGTCCCAGCACTGAGCCTTGCAGTACCCCACTAGTCACCGCCTGCCATTCTGAAAAGGTCCCGTTTATTCCCACTCTTTGATTCCTGTTTGCTAACCAATTCTCCACCCACACTAATACCTTACCCCCAATACCGTGTGCTTTAAGTTTGCACACTAATCTACTGTGTGGGACCTTGTCAAAAGCCTTTTGAAAATCCAAATATACCACATCCACTGGTTCTCCCCTATCCACTCTACTAGTTACATCCTCAAAAAATTCTATGAGATTCGTCAGACATGATTTTCCTTTCACAAATCCATGCTGACTTTGTCCGATCATTTCACTGCTTTCCAAATGTGCTGTTATCACATCCTTGATAACTAACTCCAGCAGTTTCCCCACCACCGACGTTAGGCTAACCGGTCTATAATTCCCCGGTTTCTCTCTCCCTCCTTTTTTAAAAAGTGGAGTTACATTAGCCACCCTCCAATCCTCAGGAACTAGTCCAGAATCTAACGAGTTTTGAAAAATTATCACTAATGCATCCACTATTTCTTGGGCTACTTCCTTAAGCACCCTGGGATGCAGACCATCTGGCCCTGGGGATTTATCTGCCTTCAATCCCTTCAATTTACCTAACACCACTTCCCTACTGACATGTATTTCGCTCAGTTCCTCCATCTCCCTGGACCCTCTGTCCCCTACTATTTCTGGAAGATTATTTATGTCCTCCTTAGTGAAGACAGAACCAAAGTAATTATTCAATTGGTCTGCCATGTCCTTGCTCCCCATAATCAATTCACCCGTTTCTGTCTGCAGGGGACCTACATTTGTCTTTACCAGTCTTTTCCTTTTTACATATCTATAAAAGCTTTTACAGTCTGTTTTTATGTTCCCTGCCAGTTTTCTCTCATAATCTTTTTTCCCCTTCCTAATTAAGCCCTTTGTCCTCCTCTGCTGAACTCTGAATTTCTCCCAGTCCTCAGGTGAGCCACTTTCTCTGGATCGCTCTTTTAAATCTTATGATTTAATAAGATTTGATGACCTCGTTACAACCTCTTCAGGTGTAAACGACTGTAACTGATGAAGGAATCCAAAAACACCATTCACCTTTAGATAAGTTTTCTGCGTTTTTGACAGGGCAGAAAGCAAGCTGTGAATAATGGCAAGAAATGTTCGGCTTTTAAACTTTTGAGAAGGTGTTTGAGATTCAACAAGTGGATCAAGAGCGCTGGAACCACTGAAACCATCATCCGCGTGATTTTGCTTGAGTTTTCTTTGAGTTTGCTGTTGATAATCTTCACACTTAGTCAGATCCTTGGCTTTTTGCTCAATGTCTGAAAAAGTAGACCACATAGCTTGAATATATCCATGCAAGGGTTCATAGAGTGCACAAGCTATGTTCAAGTCTTGGCCAGAAGATTGCAGAGAAGCACTGGTCATTTGAAAATGCTGTAATACTTGATCCCACAATATGACCATTATTCCTGTTTCCAACCTCATGGTTGGAAGTAGTCCACGAGCCTGTTGTCGATAATCTGCCTTCTGATCATTGTTATTTGAAATGTCGTCCAAGACTTGTTTTATTGCAGAAAAGTGTGTAAAAGTGATTTTGTTGCATCTGCATGAGCTGACCACCTAGTATCTGACATTCTTTTCACAATGGGCAAATGAGCACCACCATCAGATAATGCAGCAGAAAGGAAATCCCACTGATAAGTAGAAGCAGAAAAAAATGTCTACAGTCTTTCTACAAATTGAAAGAAAATTGATGCTTCTTGACAACATTCAGCAGCATATTTTCAAACCAAATTTAGTGAATGTGCAAAACATGGAATGTAATCCGCAAACTCATTCAGCTCTTTAATTCGTGCTTGTAAGCCACTATACTTGCCACTCATGTTGGTGGCATTGTCATAACTTTGACCACGGCAGTCTTTTATATCAATGTCATTTTTCTTTAACAAGTTAAGTAAATTTTGAGCGAACTGTTCAGCACTATGACCTTCCATGTCCAAAAACTTCACAAATCTTTCATCTGGTCCAGACGGCAAAACATAGCGCACAGTCAAAGTCAGCGGCGTAACAGTGCACACTGCAGCCCCTTGGGTGCGTGGGAGATAGCACAAAGATCACCACAACACAGCAAGGAGCCAGCACATGCCTGCACACACATACCATGCAGCATGCAGCTCCCCAACATGAAAACAACAGCGTTGCCAGATCGTCGTGAGAACACGGTGTGTAGTGTTCTCGTGCAGTGTGTTGAAACTCTGACTAAACACCAGGTTAAACCAGAGCCAATGAAGACAGAGTCGCAGTAAAGTTGACCGTTTACTGTTCAGTCTTCCACATTGACATCGTATGGTGTAAACTGTTCATAAAATAATACTAAACATATTCAGTGTCTGTTTCATTCCCTACACCACACTTGCATTGTAAATACTTGTAAATAACCTCATCAACCGACGCTACTTTTAACAGAATCCGCGTTACTATAGTTACTTCAACACGTCTACTGTTGTATGAACTTACGGCGTTGCTTCTATAACGTTTCTTTGTGGGTGGAGATGGAGCTTTTCACCCTCGTGCTGCTCACGCAGGCCCCCTCCTTTCTGTCTTTCCCGAAATGGAAGGTACCCACAAGACGCGGCGAAACTGAAATCATTTCACGCTGCGATATACCATAAACAATAAATTTTACCATTTGTTAAACTACAACATAGTTATCAACATTTAACTTCAACTAGAAAATAGTTACAAACAAATTATTTAAAGCGGAAATTTAATAAAGTTAAATAAATGCCTTAAGGGCAACACAATGGTGAGATGCTGATTTCACCAGACTGCAGCTTGCAAGCATTTATTGCGGGGCCCTGGAAATGCAGGGCCCGTAGCATATGCTACTTTTGTACTAGGTTAATCCGGCCCTGCTCATCATCACATCCCTGCTCTTTTATTCTAGACTCTTGGAATGAATGCTTACATTACATTTGTTTTCCTCATCACCAACTCTACCTGCAAGTTAACCTTAAGGGAGTTCTGCACAAGGACTCCCAAGTCCCTTTGCATCTCAGATTTTTGGATTTTCTCCCTGTTGAGAAAATAATCTGCGCATTAATTTCTTCCACCAAAGTGCATGACCAACGTATTTTATTTGCCACTTTCTTACCCATTCTCCTAATCTGTCTAGGTCCTTCTGCAGTCATTTTGTTTCCTCAACACTACCTGCCCCTACACCAATCTTTGATTCATCTGCAAACTTGGCAACAAAGCTCGGATGGGATGCTGCTGTTGTTACCGACTTCATTAAAACCTGTGTGGATGAGTGTGTGCCCACAAAGACTTACTGTACATTCCCAAACCAAACGCCGTGGATGAACTAGGAGGTCCGTCATCTGCTGAAGGCTAGACCTGTGGAATTCAAGTCTAGCAACCCAGGCCTGTACCAGAAAACCAGATATGATTTGCGGAAGGTTATTTCAAGGACGAAGAGACAATTTTGAATGAAGTTAGAGGTGACATCGGATGCACGGCAACACTGGCAGGCCCTGCAAGACATTACTTCGTATGAAACGAAACCCAATAGCATGAATGACAGCGATGCTTCACTACCAGATGAACTCAATGCCTTCTATGCCCGCTTTGAAAGGAAGAACACAACTACAGCTGTGAAGATCCCTGCTGCACCTGATGACCCTGTGATCTCTGCCTCAGAGGCCAACGTTAAACTGTCTTTAAAGAGAGTGAACCCTCGCAAGGCAGAAGGTCCCGATGGAGTACCTGGTAAGGCTCTGAAAAACTGTGCCAACTAACTAGCAGGAGTATTCAAGGACATTTTCAACCTCTCACTGCTATGGGCAGAAGTTCCCACTTGCTTCAAAAAGGCAATAATTATATCAGTGCCTAAGAAGAATAACGTGAGCTGCCTTAATGACTATCGCCCGGTAGCACTCACATCGACAGTGATGAAATGCTTTGAGAGGTTGGTCATGACTAGACTGAACTCCTGCCTCAGCAAGGACCTGGCCCCCTCGCAATTTGCCTATCGCCACAATAGGTCAACAACAGACTCCATATCAGTGGCTTTCCACACGGCTTTAGACCACCTGGACAACACAAACAGCTACGTCAGGATGCTTTTCATCGACTATAGCTCAGCATTTAGTAACATCGTTCCCACAGTCCTGATTGAGAAGTTGCAGAACCTGGGCCTCTGTAATTGAATCTGCAATTGAATCCTCGACTTCTTAACCGGAAGACCACAGTCTGTGCAGATTGATGATAGCATATCCTCCTCGCTGATGATCAACGCTGGCGCACCTCAGAGATGTGTGCTCAGCCCACTGCTCTACTCTCTATATACACATGACTGTGTGGCTAGACGTAGCTCAAATACCATTATAAATTTGCTGATGATACAACCATTGTTGGTAGAATCTCAGGTGGTGACGAGGGGACATACAGGAGTGAGATATGCCAACTGGTGGAATGGTGCCACAGCAACAACCTGGGACTCAACATCAGTAAGACAGAAGAGCTGATTGTGGACTTCAGAAAGGGTAAGACAAAGGAGCAGATACCAATCCTCATAGAGGGATCAGAAGTGGAGAGAGTGAGCAGCTTCAAGTTCCTGGGTGTCAAGATCTCTGAGGATCTAACCTGGTCTCAACATATCAATGTAGTTATAAAGAAGGCAAGACAGCGGCTATACTTTTATTAGGAGTTTGAAGAGATTTGGTATGTCAACAAATACACTCAAAAACTTATATAGTTGTACCATGGAGAGCATTCTGACAGGCTGCATCACTGTCTAGTATGGAGGGGCTACTTCACAAGACCGAAAGAAGCTGCAGAAGATTGTAAATCTGGTCAGCTCCATCTTGGGTCCTACAAAGTACCCAGGATATCTTTAGGGAGCGGTGTCTCCAAAAGGCAACATCCATTATTAAGTATCTCCAGCACCCAGGGCATGTCCTTTTCTCACTGTTACCATCAGGTAGGAGGTACAGAAGCCTGAAGGCACACACTCAGCAATTCAGGAACAGCTTCTTCCCCTCTGCCATCCGATTCCTAAATGGACACTGAATCTTTGGACACTACCTCACTTTTTTTTAATATTCAGTATTTCTGTTTTTGCACTTTTTAAAATCTATTCAATATACTTAATTGACTTACTTGTTTATTTATTATTATGTTTTATTTTATTATTTTTTTCACTCTGCTAGATTATGTATTGCATTGAACTGCTGCTGCTAAGTTAACAAATTTCACGACACATGCCGGTGATAAGATACCTGATTCTGATCTATTCCATCATCTAAATCATTGATATACAGCATAAAAAGAAGTGGTCCCAACACCGACCCCTGCGGAACACCACTAGTCACTGCCAGACAACCAGAAAAGGATCCTTTTATTCCTACTCGCTGCCTCCGACCAATCAGCAAATGCTCTAACCATAACAGTAACTTTCCTGTAATACCATGGGCTCTTATGTGGCACCCTGTCAAAGGCCTTCTGAAAGTCCAAATATACAACATCTACTGCATCCCTTTATCTATCCTACTTGTAATCTTGATATATTGTTTATTTTTATTTTTGTTCT
This sequence comes from Mobula birostris, assembly GCF_030028105.1. Taxonomy (NCBI): domain Eukaryota; kingdom Metazoa; phylum Chordata; class Chondrichthyes; order Myliobatiformes; family Myliobatidae; genus Mobula; species Mobula birostris. Next base: position 174,360,796 of record NC_092376.1, read on the forward strand.
TTTTGTATTTGCAAAGTTTATCATCTTTTACACTTAGGTTGTTTGTCTGCCTTTGTTGTGTGTAGTTTTCCATTGATTCTATTGTGTTTCTTTGTATTTACTGTGAACCTCAGGGTTGTGTATGGTGACCTGCATGTACTTTGATAATAAATTTACTTTGAACTTCGAATCTTTGTGCTCCAGCTGTGCTCTAGGTCCACACTGTAATGCAGCATGGGGACAGGTCCTTCGGCCCAACTCATCCCTGCTGACCAGGATGCTGGTCCTATTTACCCTCATTTGGCTCATATCCCTCTGAACTCTTTCTATCCAAGGTGTGGCAGCATGGTGCCATAGCGATTAGTGCATCGCTTTAAGTGCCAGCTGTAAGGTTGGGGTTCGATTGCCATTCCTGTCTGTAAGGAGTTTGTACATTCTCCCTGTGACTGCACGGGTTTCTTTCAGCTGCTCCAGTTTCCTCTCTCGTTCCAAAAACGTATAGGTTCCAGTTACTAAGTCATGGGCATGCTGTGTTGGTGCTGGAAGCGTGGCGTCACTGACCAGCTGCCCTACACAATCCTTGTTGATTTGATCAAATGCAAATGGAGCAATTTATTGTGTGTTTTGATATACATGTGATAAATAGAGCTATCCTTAATATTAATTTTACCTGCCCAAGTGCCTTTTCAATGTTGTTATTGTAGCTGCCACAGCCACTGCTGGCTTATTCCATATAGTGACCACACTCAGGGAGAAGTTACCCTTCAAATCTCTGCCACTTTTACCTTTGCCCTTTAGCTTTTGATGCCCTTTCTCTGGGAAGAAGTCTGTGTGTTCACCCTCCCTATACTCCTTTATGATTCATAGCACTACAACACCAAAACAGGCCCTTTGATCCATCTAATCCATGCAGAACTATTTTATTCTGCCTGGACCCATTGACCCACACCTGAACCATCGCCCTCCATACCCCTCCGATCTATGTACTTATCCAAACTTCTCTTAAATGTTGCAATCCAACTTGCATCCACCTCTTGTGCTGTCAGCTTATTCCACCCTCTGAGTGAAGAATTTCCTGCTCATGTTTCCCTTAAACGTTTCACCTTTCACCCTAAACCCTTCACCTCTAGTCTCACTCAGTCTCAGTGGGAAAATGCCTGCTTGCATTTACCGTATCTGTACCTCTCACAAACTTTGTACATCTCTATCAAATCTCCCTTCATTCTCCTGCACCCTGGGAATAAAGTCATAACTATTCAATCTTTCCCTGTGACTCAGGTCCTCAAGTCCTGACAACGTCCTTGTAAATTTCCTCTGCACTCTTTCAATCTTAGTGATATCCTTCTTGTAGGTAGGGAACCAGAGCTGCAATCAATACTCCACCTTTTCTCTAAACTTTTTCAATCAAATTTAATCAATCACTTTGTTTCCAGTTATACAAAGAGTAAGCTCCCTGTTTAATCAATCACTTTAATTTTCCAGTTATACAAACAGTAAGCTCCCTGCCCAGACATCACATCCCAGCTTGCTGGGTAGATAGGGCTGGTTACCAGGGCTGTGGTGATGTAGGTGGGCAGAGGAAGGCTCTGCATGCGTGGGGAATGCTATAAGGTGAATCTAAACAGTTATGTATGAGGCAGCCATCTTTTTTTTTGGTGACTCGAGGGATTCTTGCTCCTATGCAACAGACTACATGTTTAAAATTTTCACACCTACACAGTGAAGTGAATTGTAGTCTGTGCTACCAGATCCCAGTCCAGTCAGAGATCTAGTTAAGCTCAATAGCACCCCCTACTGTGTGCTGCTGGATTTGCGGCCACTTGGCATAGGGAAACTTCAAAGTTCAAAGCTAACTTTATTATCAAGTACACATATGTCACCATGTACAAACCTGAGGTTCCTTTTCCTGTGGGCATATTCATCTCAAATCTATAGAATAGTAGCTATAATAGGATCAATGAAAGATAAACCAGAGAGTAGATGACAAACTGCAAATGCAAATATAAGTAAATAGCAATAAATAATGAGAACATGAGCTAACAAGATAAAGAATCTTTAAAGTGAGATCATTGGTGTGGGAAGATCTCAATGGATGGGCAACTGAGTGTAGTTATCCCCTTATGTTCAAGAGTCTGATGGTTGAGTGGTAGTAACTGTTCTTGAACCTGGTGATGCAACTCCTGAAGGTCCTGTACCTTCTACCTGATGGCAGCAATGAGAAAAGAGCATTACTTGGATGGTGGGGATCTCCGATGATGGATGCTGCTTTCCTCCGACAATGTTTCATGCAGATGTGCTCAATGGTTAGGAGGGCTTTATCCGTGATGTGTTAGGCCAAATGCAGTAGCTTTTGTAGGATTTTCTGTTCATAGGCATTGGTGTTTCCATACCAGGCCACGATGCAGCCAATCAATACACTCTCTATTACACATCTGTAGAAAGTCTTTCATAGAATACTACAACACAGTCAATGCCAAGCTGTCATTCTGCCTGGACCCATACACCTGCACTGGGACCATAGCTCTCCATATTCCTATCATCCATGTACCTATCCAAACTCCTGTTAAATGTTGCAATTGAGCTGGCATCCACCACTTGCATTGGCAGCTTGTTCCACACTCTCACCGCTCTCTGAGTGAAGAAGTTTCCCCTCAGGTTCCCCTTAAATATTAGATTAGATTATGTGGACACGCAGTCCTCTTTTATTGTCATTTAGTAATGCGTGTATTAAGAAATGATACAATATTCTTCCGGTGTGATATCACAAAAACACAGGACAGACCAAGACTGAAAAACTAACAAAACCACATAATTATAACATATAGTTACAACAGTGCAACAGTACCATAACTTGATGAAGAACAGTCCATAGCACAGTAAAAAAGTTCAAAGTTTCTTGAAAGTCCCACATCTCACGCAGATGGGAGAAGGAAGAAAATTCTCCCTGCAATGCCCGACCACAGTCCGACTCTGAGTCGTCCGAAAACGTCGAGCTCTGATCAGCCCTCCGACACCGAGTACCAAGCACCATCTCTATCCGAACGTTTCGACCTCAGCCACGGTCGCCAGGAGCAGGCAAAGCTGGGGATTTTGGGGCCTACCCTTCGGAGATTCTCGATCGCACAGTAACAACAGCAGCGAACCAGGCATTCCAGAAATTTCTCTGGATGTTCCTCCGCTTCTCACGTCTGTCTTCATCAAATCAGAATTGTCCACAGCCCCTATTTAAGGGATACAATATCATTTCACTGGAGAGCTGCCCGCGCTGCATCGCGCTGCCATCTTCTCCTCCCGCACTGCCATCTTCACCTTTTACTCTAGTTCTAGTCTCACCCAACCTCAGTGGAAAAAACCTGCTTGTAGTTCAAAGTTCAAAGTAAATTTATTATCAAAGTACATACAGTGGCATGCAAAAGTTTGGGCACCCCTAGTCAAAATTTCTGTTACTGTGAATAGCTAAGCGAGTAAAAGATGAACTGATTTCCAAAAGGCATAAAGTTAAAGATGACGCATTTCTTTAGTAAACACAAAATACTCTGCAGATGCTGGGGTCAAAGTCTTTAGAATTTTAATGAAGAAAACTTTTTTATTTCCATCTTTCACTGTTCCAAAATAACAAAAAAGGAAAAGGGCCCGAAGCGAAAGTTTGGGCACCCTGCACGGCAGTACTTAGTAACACCCCCTTTAGAAACATAGAAAATAGGTGCAGGAGTAGGCCATTCGGACCTTCGAGCCTGCACCGCCATTCAGTATGATCATGGCTGATCACCCAACTCAGAACCCTGTACCAGCCTTCCCTCCATACCCCCTGATCCCTTTAGCCACAAGGGCCACATCTAACTCCCTCTTAAATATAGCCAATGAACTGGCAGAGAATTCCACAGATTCACCACCCTCTGTGTGAAGAAGTTTTTCCTAATCTCGGTCCTAAAAGGCTTCCCCTTTATCCTCAAACTGTGACCCCTCGTTCTGAACTTCCCTAACATCGGGAACAATCTTCCTGCATCTAGCCTGTCCAATCCCTTTAGGATTTTATATGTTTCAATCAGATCCCCGCTCAATCTTCTAAATCCCAACGAGTATAAGCCTAGTTCATCCAATCTTTCATCATATGAAAGTCCTGCCATCCCAGGAATCAATCTGGTGAACCTTCTTTGTACTCCCTCTATGGCAAGGATGTCTTTCCTCAGATTAGGGGACCAAAACTGCACACAATACTCCAGGTGTGGTCTCACCAAGGCCTTGTACAACTGTAGTAGTACCTCCCTGCTCCTGTACTTGAATCCTCTTGCTATAAATGCCAGCATACCATTCGCCTTTTTCACCGCCTGCTGTACCTGCATGCCCACTTTCAATGACTGGTGTATAATGACACCCAGGTCTTTTGCACCTCCCCTTTTCCTAATCGGCCACCATTCAGATAATAATCTGTTTTCCTGTTTTTGCCACCAAAGTGGATAACTTCACACTTATCCACATTAAATTGCATCTGCCATGAATTTGCCCACTCACCTAACCTATCCAAGTCACCCTGCATCCTCTTAGCATCCTCCTCACAGCTAACACTGCCACCCAGCTCCGTGTCATCCGCAAACTTGGAGATGCTGCATTTACTTCCCTCATCCAAGTCATTAATATATATTGTGAACAACTGGGGTCCCAGCACTGAGCCTTGCGGTACCCCACTAGTCACTGCCTGCCATTCTGAAAAGGTCCCATTTATTCCCACTCTTTGCTTCCTGTCTGCCAACCAATTCTCTATCCACATCAATACCTTACCCCCAATACCGTGTGCTTTAAATTTGCACACTAATCTCCTGTGTGGGACCTTGTCAAAAGCCTTTTGAAAATCTAAATATACCACATCCACTAGTTCTCCCCTATCCACTCTACTAGTTACATCCTCAAAAAATTCTATGAGATTCGTCAGACATGATTTTCCTTTCACAAATCCATGCTGACTTTGTCCGATGATTTCACCGCTTTCCAAATGTGCTGTTATCACATCTTTGATAACTGACTCTAGCAGTTTCCCCACCACCGATGTTAGGCTAACCGGTCTATAATTCCCCAGTTCCTCTCTCCCTCCTTTTTTAAAAAGTGGGGTTACATTAGCCACTCTCCAATCCTCAGGAACTAGTCCAGAATCTAAAGAGTTTTGAAAAATTATCAGTAATGCATCCACTATTTCTTGGGCTACTTCCTTAAGCACTCTGGGATGCAGACCATCTGGCCCTGGGGATTTATCTGCCTTTAATCCCTTCAATTTACCTAACACCACTTCCCTACTAACATGTATTTCCCTCAGTTCCTCCATCTCCCTGGACCCTCTGTCCCCTACTATTTCTGGAAGATTATTTATGTCCTCCTTAGTGAAGACAGAACTAAAGTAATTATTCAATTGGTCCATGTCCTTGCTCCCCGTAATCAATTCACCTGTTCCTGTCTGTAGGGGACCTACATTTGTCTTATCCAATCTTTTTCTTTTTGCATATCTATAAAAGCTTTTACAGTCAGTTTTTATGTTCCCTGCCAGTTTTCTCTCATAATCCTTTTTCCCCTTCCTAATTAAGCCCTTTCTCCTCCTCTGCTGAACTCTGAATTTCTCCCAGTCCTCAGGTGAGACACTTTTTCTGGCTAATTTGTATGCTTCTTCTTTGGAATTGATACTATCCCTAATTTCCCTTGTCAGCTACGGGTGCACTACCTTCCTTGATTTATTCTTTTGCCAAACTGGGATGAACAATTGTTGCAGTTCATCCATGTGATCTTTAAATGCTTGCCATTGCATATCCACCGTCAACCCTTTAAGTGTCATTTGCCAGTCTATCTTAGCTAATTCACAACTCATACCTTCAAAGTTACCCCTCTTTAAGTTCAGAACCTTTGTTTCTGAATTAACTATGTCACTCTCCATCTTAGTGAAGAATTCCACCATATTATGGTCACTCTTACCCAAGGGGCCTCTCATGACAAGATTGCTAATTAACCCTTCCTCATTGCTCAATACCCAGTCTAGAATAGCCTGCTCTCTAGTTGGTTCCTTAACATGTTGGTTCAAAAAACCATCCCGCATACATTCCAAGAAATCCTCTTCCTCAGCACCCTTACCAATTTGGTTCACCCAATCTATATGTAGATTGAAGTCACCCATTATAACTGCTGTTCCTTTATTGCACACATTTCTAATTTCCTGTTTAATACCATCCCCAACCTCACTACTACTGTTAGGTGGCCTGTACACAACTCCCACCAGCGTTTTCTGCCCCTTAGTGTTATGCAGCTCTACCCATATCGATTCCACATCCTCCCGGCTTATGTCCTTCCTTTCTATTGCATTAATCTCCTCTCTAACCAGCAACGCCACCCCACCTCCTTTTCTTTCATGTCTATCCCTCCTGAATATTGAATATCCCTGAATGTTGAGCTCCCACCCTTGGTCACCCTGGAGCCATGTCTCTGTGAGCCCAACTATATCATATTCATTAATAACAATCTGCACTTTTAATTCATTCACCTTGTTACAAATGCTCCTTGCATTGACACACAAAACCATAGAACCATAGAACCATAGAAACTACAGCACAGAAACAGGCCCTTTGGCCCTTCTTGGCTGTGCCGAACCATTTTCTGCCTAGTCCCACTGACCTGCACATGGACCATATCCCTCCATACACCTCCCATCCATGTATCTGTCCAATTTATTCTTAAATGTTAAAAAAGAACCCGCATTTACCACCTCGTCTGGCAGCTCATTCCATACTCCCACCACTCTCTGTGTGAAGAAGCCTCCCCCTAATGTTCCCTTTAAACTTTTCCCCCCTCACCCTTAACCCATGTCCTCTGGTTTTTTTCTCCCCTTGCCTCAGTGGAAAAAGCCTGCTTGCATTCACTCTATCTATCCCCATCATAATTTTATATACCTCTATCAAATCTCCCCTCGTTCTTCTACACTCCCGGGAATAAGGTCCTAACCTATTCAACCTTTCTCTGTAACTGAGTTTCTCAAGTCCCGGCAACATCCTTGTAAACCTTCTCTGCACTCTTTCAACCTTATTTATATCCTTCCTGTAACTTGGTGACCAAAACTGAACACAGTACTCCAGATTCGGCCTCACCAATGCCTTATACAACCTCATCATAACATTCCAGCTCTTATACTCAATACTTTGATTAATAAAGGCCAATGTACCAAAAGCTCTCTTTACGACCCTATCTACCTGTGACGACACTTTTAGGGAATTTTGTATCTGTATTCCCAGATCCCTCTGTTCCACTGCACTCCTCAGTGCCTTACCATTAACCCTGTATGTTCTACATTGGTTTGTCCTTCCAACGTGCAATACCTCACACTTGTCAGTATTAAACTCCATCTGCCATTTTTCAGCCCATTTTTCCAGCTGGTCCAAGTCCCTCTGCAGGCTCTGAAAACCTTCCTCACTGTCTACTACACCTCCAATCTTTGTATCATCAGCAAACTTGCTGATCCAATTTACCACATTATCATCCAGATCATTGATATAGATGACAAATAACAATAGACCCAGCACTGATCCATGTGGCACACCACTAGTCACAGGCCTCCACTCAGAGAAGCAATTCTCTACCACCACTCTCTGGCTTCTTCCATCGAGCCAATGTCTAATCCAATTTACCACCTCTCCATGTATACCTAGCGACTGAATTTTCCTAACTAACCTCCCATGCGGGACCTTGTCAAAGGCCTTACTGAAGTCCATGTAGACAATATCCACTGCCTTCCCTTCATCCACTTTCCTGGTAACCTCCTCGAAAAACTCCAACAGATTGGTCAAACATGACCTACCACGCACAAAGCCATGTTGACTCTCCCTAATAAGTCCCTGTCTATCCAAATGCTTGTAGATTCTGTCTCTTAGTACTCCCTCCAATAACTTACCTACTACTGATGTTAAACTCACCGGCCTATAATTTCCTGGATTACTTTTCGATCCTTTTTTAAACAACGGAACAACATGAGCCACTCTCCAATCCTCCGGCACTTCACCCGTAGACAGCGACATTTTAAATATTTCTGCCAGGGCCCCTGCAATTTCAACACTAGTCTCCTTCAAGGTCCGAGGGAACACTCTGTCAGATCCCGGGGATTTATCCACTTTAATTTTCCTCAAGACAGCAAGCACCTCCTCCTTTTCAATCTGTACAGTTTCCATGGTCTCACTACTTGATTCCCTCAATTCCATAGATTTCATGCCAGCTTCCTTAGTAAATACATACGCAAAAAACCTATTTAAGATCTCCCCCATTTCCTTTGGTTCCGCACAAAGCCGACCACTCTGATCTTCAAGAGGACCAATTTTATCCCTTACAATCCTTTTGCTCAATATACTTGTAAAAGCTCTTTGGATTATCCTTCACTTTGACTGCCAAGGCAACCTCGTGTCTTCTTTTAGGCGCACTTTTACAACTCTCTTAGCCCTTGTACAATTATGTTGAAAAGTGGCCCTTTTTGATGCTTGCCCTGGATTTGTTGGCCTGCCACTTTTACTTTTCACCTTACTACTTTTTGCTTCTACCCTCATTTTACACCCCTCTGTCTCTCTGCACTGGTTCCCATCCCCCTGTTGTGAACTAACCTCCTCTCACCTAGCCTCGTTAATTTGATTCCCACCCCCCAACCATTCTAGTTTAAAGTCACCTCAGTAGCCCTCGCTAATCTCCCTGCCAGGATATTGGTCCCCCTAGGATTCAAGTGTAACCCGTCCTTTTTGTACAGGGCATGCCTGTGCCAAAAGAGGTCCCAATGATCCAAAAACTTGAATCCCTGCCCCCTGCTCCAATCCCTCAGCCACGCATTTATCCTCCACCTCATTGCATTCCTACTCTCACTGTTGCGTGGCACAGGCAGTAATCCCGAGATTACTACCTTTGTGGTCCTTTTTCTCAACTCCCTTCCTAGCTCCCTATATTCTCCTTTCAGGACCTCTTCCCTTTTCCTACCTATGTCATTGGTACCTATATGTACCACAACCTCTGGCTCCTCACCCTCCCACTTCAGGATATCTTGGACACGATCAGAAATATCCCGGACCCTGGCACCAGGGAGGCAAACTACCATCCGGGTCTCTGGACTGCATCCACAGAATCGCCTATCTGACCCCCTAACTATCGAGTCCCCTATTACAACTGCCCTCCTCTTCCTTTCCCTACCCTTCCGAGCTACAGGGCCAGACTCTGTGCCAGAGGCACGGCCACTGTCGCTTCCCCCGGGTAAGCTGTCCCCCCCAAAAGTACTCAAACAGCAGTACTTATTGTCAAGGGGCACAGCCACCGGGGTACTCTTTATTACCTGACTCTTCCCCTTCCCTTTCCTAACCGTGACCCACTGGTCTGCCTCCCGTGGCCCTGGTGTAACCACCTGCCTGTAACTCCTCTCTATCAGCTCCTCACTCTCCCTGACCAAACAAAGGTCATCGAGCTGCAGCTCCAGTTCCCTAACGTGGTCCCTTAGGAGCTGCATCTCGGCGCACCTAGCAAGTATCACAACTTGCAAATGCTTCTTGTAGCCAGCTAAGAGTCTTTCAATTCTTGTTTGGGGGATTTTCGCCCATTCTTCCTTGCAAAAGGCTTCTAGTTCTGTGAGATTCTTGGGCCGTCTTGCATGCACTGTTCTTTTTTGGTATATCCACAGATTCTCGATGATGTTTAGGTCGGGGGACTGTGAGGGCCATGGCAAAACCTTTAGCTTGTGCCTCTTGAGGTAGTCCATTGTGGATTTTGAGGTGTGTTTTGGATCATTATCCTGTTGTAGAAGTCATCCTCTTTTCATCTTTGGCTTTTTTACAGGCCTGATCAGACTTACCATCAAAATCCTGATCAAATAATGTAGGCAAGAAAGTTTCTGATACATCCTCAAAATTCGAATCTTGATTTGAACTGTCATGGGTAACAACCTCATCCTTTACATCAGTCTTTTTAGCCATAGCTCTTGTTACAACACAGGAAGAATCTGTGTTAGAATCCCTCTGTGGTTCCTCAGAATTTGAATTTATTGTCAAATGCACTTCAGGAAAAACTTGTGCACCTGCTAAATCGTTCCCTAACAAAAGAGAAACATCATTCACAGATAAACTGGATTGTAGTCATACTTTAACAACCCTTGTAACTAATTCTGACCTTAAATTTGCTCTATGTAAATGTACTGGCATAAGGGCACTCCCAACTCCTCCTATATAATTTACCTCAGAAATGTCAGACTCATCACTAAACTTTAGCACACTGTCTCATATTAGTGATTGAGAAGCTCCCGTATCTCTAAGTATTCCTATTGGTACTGAATTAGATCCATCTTTCAAGGATACAAATCCTTCTGTTATAAAAATTTTCATATCCCCTCTTAACTTGGTCAATATCTGACACATCTTCATTAGTATTTTCTAAATCCTGTGAATTTACAGGTGTTTCAATATGCTGCACACAAGCATCTGGGATTGCTTCCTTCTCTTTCTTTTTCAATTGAAAGCAATTAGCTACTACATGTCCAGGTTTCTTACAATAATTACAAATAATACCAAAATGTCTTTCCTTCATATGTCTCCCTTCATCCTTACTTTTCTCACTAACTTCAGGTTTAATTTCTGTTTTACCTTGACTCTCTGTGCTATTTTTCCTTTTAAAGTTTACCAGGAGAAAATTTATTCCTATGAATTAAAGCATATTCATCAGCTAATTTAGCAATCTCCTGCAATGTAGCAGTGACCTTTTCATTTAAGTATGTTCTCATTTCAACAGGAATGCTTCTTTTAAATTCCTCCTGCGAAATCAACTCTTTTAATTTATTATACTCCCCATTCACATTTTTAGAGGAAACCCATCTCTCAAAACACACAGATTTCTCATAAGCAAATTCCACATAAGTTTTTTCCACAGATTTCTTCAAATTTCTGAATCTTTCTGTATATGCTTCCGGAACCAACTCATATGCCTTTAATATATGCTGTTAAACAATATCATAATCCAGTGCTTGCTCAGCATTTAAAGCTGTATAAACTTGTTGTGCCTTGCCTTTAATTACACTTTGTAATATCACTGACCATTGGTCTTTCGGCCACTTTAAACTCAGAGCAACAATTTCGAAATGCTGGAAATATTTGTCCACTTCAGCTTCATTAAATGGAGGAGCCAAAATAACCTCACAACTAGCAATAAACTGTTTCTTAGAACCAGAAGACTGATTCCCGGACTTTAATTTCTCCATCTCTAGCTCAAATTTCCTCTGGTTTTCAGCTTCTCTTTCTTTAAATTCCTTTATTTTATTTTGCTCTCTTTCTTCAAACTCCCTTTTTTTATGGGCCTCTCTAGCTTCGAATTCCTTCTGTTTATTTTCAGCTTCTAACCGACTTCTTTCCAAATCAGCTTCTAATTGCTTTAACTTTATTTGTTCTAGATGTAACTGCATTTCCAGATTACTCATTGGAAACCTGTCTAACACCTCATCATCAAATGCTTTCAAAGTAATATAATGCTCAGCGATTTTTCTTTGTATTAAAGCATTTGTGGTATTCTTCGTAATTCCTTTAATATCCAACCTCCGAGCAATTTCCAATACCTCAGGTTTTCTCACATTCACTAAAGACACCAGGTCAGGTGTGTCCATAAACGCATCAATATTTATTGTTGCCGAATACCACTCACACACCAATCAAACTAAAAAAAATCGGGTATTTTCCTTTTCCAAATCAGAATGGCAATTACCAGCACTTAAACTCAAATCGGAACATCTCCTGGCCGAGCCCCCACAAATTATGTTACGTAACCGGCAACAATGAATATCAATCGAAACAGGTTATATAAAAACAACCAAACATTTATTAAACACGGATAAACAATAAAAAGCAAACGAAAACCTTAACTGGAAGTTAACCGCTATGCAGCCGTTCAACAAATCGTCACTCGGCACTGGTTCTTAAAGCGTTAAATGCGAAAACAGTTCTTAAAGCGGTAAAGTCAAATTCAGTTCTTAAAATGATCAATTCGAAAATCCAACAGATTTATACATTCAATTGGGAGAGACTTCTCTGGAGAAGGATTTCTTCATAGGTGCGACTTTCCTGTTGGTTCTATCCAAAGGATTCACGATGAAGGAAATAAACAGCTTGAAACAACTGACCTTAGTTTCTAGAGAGCAAATCCCGCATGAACTTCCTTGCTCTTTTGGCAAGAGTTATCTCGATGCAGGTTGCTACTTCTTCAACGAAGACTCAATAAGGTCGATCCTTTGTTAAACTGCTGAACGATACCAACTTCTCTTAATTCTTCATATTCTGTACTTCGAGAAAGTCTTCACTCTCCAGTACTGCTGGAAAAAGGTACATCAACACATCTAGCAAGAATTGCCAGTCCAGCATTATTGTACCTTGCAACAGAACATAACACTCCGTTTTAAAAATGAAACTGTGTCATAAAAACAAATACGCAACAGAAACAGAGACACAGACGCACGTTCTAGCTGGAAAACTAAAAACTAAAAACTAACTGCGTCAGCTGAGGTCTTGCCTTATATACCCGTGGTGCACATGTCATCACGTGACCTCACATCGGCGGGAAAATTACATCAGGTGACCTCCAAAAGACCATTACATCATTCTCAAAAAAAAAACCAAGATCTCGAGGTATGTAACAACAGCCAGAGGTTGTGGTACATATTGGTACCAACGACACAGGTAGGAAAAGGGAGGAGGTCCTGATTACTCCCTAAACAGGGAGTTAGGAAGGAAATTGAGAAGCTGGGCCTCCGAGGTAGTAATTTCGGGATTAATGCCTGTGCCATGCGACAGTGAGTATAGGAATAGAGTGAGGTGGGGGATAAATGTGTGGCTGAGGGATTGGAGCAGGGGGCAGGGAGTCAGTTTTCTGGATCATTGGGACCTCTTTTGGGGCAGGAGTGACCTGTACAAAAAGGACGGGTCGAACTTGAATCCGAGGGGAACCAATATCCTGGCGGGGAGGTTTGCTAAGGCTATTGGGGAGAGTTTAAACTAGAATTGCTGGGGGGTGGGAACCGAATTGAAGAGACAGAGGAAGGGGCTGTTGGTTCACAAATAGAGAAAGCTTGGAAACAGTGCGAGAGGGAGGATAGGCAGGTGTTAGAGTGGGGATGTGCTCAGACCGATGGTTTGGGATGTGTCTATTTTAATGCAAGAAGCATCATGAACAAAGCGGATGAGCTTAGAGCATAGATCAGTACTTGGAGCAATGATATTGTGGCCATTACAGAGACTTGGATGGCTCAGGGGCTGGTTTCTTAGAGTGCCAGGCTTTAGATGTTTCAGAAAGGACAGGGAGGGAGGCAAAAGAGGTGGGGGCATGGGACTGATTAGAGATGGTGTCGCAGCTGCAGAAAAGGAGGAAGTCATGGAGGGATTGTCTACTGAGTCCCTGTGGGTGGAAATTAGAAACAGGAAGGGGTCAAAAACTCTACTATAGACCACCGAATAGTAACAGGGACATCAAAGAGCAGATAGGGAGACAGATTCTGGAAAGGTGTAATAATAACAGGGTTGTCGTGGTGGGAGATTTTAATTTCCCAAATATTGATTGGCATCTCCCTAGAGCGAGGGGTTTAGATGGGGTGGAGTTTGTTAGGTGTGTTCAGGAAGGTTTCCTGACACAATATGTAGATAAGCCTACAAGAGGAGAGGCTGAACTTGATCTGGTATTGGAAAATGAACCTCGTCAGATGTCAGGTCTCTCAGTGGGAGAGCATTTTGGAGACAGTGATCACAATTCTGTCTCCTTTACCATAGCTTTGGAATAGGAACAGACAAGTTAGGAAAGCATTTAATTGGAGTAAGGGGAAATATGAAGCTGTCAGGCAGGAACTTAGAAGCATAAATTGGGAACGGATGTTCTCAGGGAAATGCATAGCAGAAATGTGGCAAATGTTCAGGGGATATTTGTGTGGTGTTCTGCATAGGTATGTTCAAATGAGACAGGGAAAGGATGGTAGGGTACAGGAACTGTGGTATTCAAAGGCTGTTGAAAATCTAGCCAAGAAAAAAAGAAAAGCTTACGAAAGGTTCAAAAAACTAGGTGGTGAAAGAGATCTAGAAAATTATAAGGCTAGCAGTAGGAGTTTAAGGATGAAATTAAGAGACCCAGAAGGGGCCATGAGAAGGCCTTGGCGAGCAGGATTAAGGAAAACCCCAAGGCATTCCACAAGTATGTGAAGACCAAGAGGATAAAACGTGAGAGAATAGGACCAATCAAGTGTGACAGTGGAAAAGTGTGTATGGAACTGGAGGAGATAGCAGAGATACTTAATGAATACCTTGCTTCAGTATTCACTACGGAAAAGGACTTTGGCGATTGTAGGGATGACTTACAGTGGACTGAAAAGCTTGAGCATATAGATATTAAGAAAGAGGATGTGCTAGAGCTTTTGGAAAGCATCAAGTTGGATAAGTCATCGGGATTGGACAAGATATATCCCCAGGCTACTGTGGGAGGTGAGGGAGGAGATTGCTGAGCCTCTGGCAATGATCTTTGCATCATCAATGGGGACGGGAGAGGTTCAGGAGGATTGGAGGGTTGCGGATGTTGTTCCCTTATTCAAGAAGGGGAGTAGAGATAGTCCAGGAAATTATATACTAGTGAGTCTTACTTCAGTGGTTGGTAAGTTGATGGAAAAGATCCTGAGAAGCAGGATTTATGAACATTTGGAGAAGCATGATATGATTAGAAATAGTCAGCATGGCTTTGTCAAAGGCAGGTCGTCCCTTATGAGTCTGATTAAATTTTTTGAGATGGTGACTAAACACGTTGATGAAGGTAGAGCAGTAGATGTAGTGTATATGGATTTCAGCAAGGTATTTGATATGGTACCCCATGCAAGGCTTATTGAGAAAGTAAGGAGGCATGGGATCCAAGGGGACATTGCTTTGTGGATCAAGAATTGGCTTGCCCACAGAAGGCAAAGAGTGGTTGTAGACGGGTCATATTCTGCATGGAGGCCAGTGACCAGTGGTGTGCCTCAGGGATCTGTTCTTATAGGATATGTTTTTATATGTTTTGAATAAGCAGGAATGGGGTACTAGGATGGCCAAAGATGGGAGGACAAAATGTAGGTTAGGGTATATATGTGTGTATGATTGGGTGAAGGAATTTGGAATGTAAGTCTATTGCACACTGCGGAGCAGAAGGTGGCGGTAATGCACCACCAAGCTGGGTGCCAACTGCCGTAAAACAAGAAGAAGAAGGAGAAGAAGCTGGCGGCGCAACGCAGCTCGCAGTGGCCACTCCGGTGGTGATGTCTGTTATTTGTCAAGTAGGGTGCTGTGCACAATCCTGATTTGATGGAGACGTACGTGAGAGCACGGAGGAACATCTAGTGAAACTTCTGAAATGCCTGTTTCACTGCTGCTGCTACTGTGTGGTCTAGAATCTCCAGAGGGGAAGACCTCGAGTCCTCAGCTTTGCTTGTTGCTCGGTGGCCGGGGTGGGGTCGAAGCGCTCGGCAGAGGATGGTGCTCAGAGGGGCTGGTCGGAGGCTTGAAATTTTCGGACGGACTCAGAGTCCGCTGCGGTCGGGTGCTTCCAATGGTGCTGCATCGGCAAGTTGGCGGCGCTTGGAGGTTCATGGCAGGGAGAGTTTCTCCTTTCTGCCATCTGCGTGAGATGATAAGGCTATTGGGACTTTGAGACTTTTTTTTTTACCGTGCCCATGGTCTGCTCTTTTTCAAATTATGGTAGTGCTTTGCACTGTTGTAACTATATGTTATAATTATGTGGTTTTGTAAGTTTTAGTCTTGGTTTGTCCTATGTTTCTTGTGATATCATTCTGGAGGAACGTTGTATCATTTTTTAATGCATGCTTTTCTAAATGACAATAAACGAAGACTGAGTGTCCTCATAATCTAATCTAATCTAAGAAGAAGGGATCTGTTCTGGGACCCCTTCTTTTCATGACCTGGATGAGGAAGTGGAGGGATGGGTTAGTAAACTTGCTGATGACACAAAGGTTGGGGGTGTTGTGGATAGTGTGGAGGGCTGTCAGAGGTTACAACGGGACATTGATAGGATGCAAAACTGGGCTGAGAAGTGGCAGATGTGAGGTGGTTCATTTTGGTAGGTCAAGTATAATGGCAGAATATAGTATTAATGGTCAGACTCTTGGCAGTGTGGAGGATCAGAGGGATCTTGGGGTCCGAGTCCATAGGACACTCAAAGTTGCTGCACAGGTTGACTGTGGTTGAGAAGGCATGCAGTGCATTGGTCTTCATCAACCGTGGGATTGAGTTCAAGAGCCGTCAGGTAATGTTACAGCTATATGGGACCCTGATCAGACCACACTTGAAGTACTGTGCACAGCCTGGTCACCTCACTACAGGATGGTTGAAGAACGGGTGCTGAGGAGATTTACAAGGATGTTGCCCAGATTGGGGAGCATGCTTTACGAGAATAGGTTGAGTGAACTTGGCCTTTTCTCCTTGGAGCAACGGGGGATGAGAGGTGACCTGATAGAGGTGTACAAGATAATGAGAAGCATTGATTGCGTGGATAGTCAGAGGCTTTTTCCCAGCGCTGAAGTGGCTAAAACAAGAGGGCACAATTTTAAGGTGCTTGGAAGTAAGTACGGAGGAGATGTCAGGGGTAAGTTTTTTAGGCAGAGAGTGGTGAGTGCGTGGAATGGGCTGCCAGCGACGGTGGTGGAAGGGGATACAATAGGGTCTTTTAAGAGACTCCTGGATAGGTACATGGAGCTTAGAAAAATAGAAATCTTTAGTCTCAATTCAAGGATTGAATCTATTAAAATGAATATACTGCCCAATCTATTATACCTCTTTTAGACCCTACCAATAGAGATTAATCAAAATCAATTCAATGAATGGAACAAAATGTTATCAAGATATATATGGCAAGGTAAAAGGCCTAGAGTTCGTCTCAAAACTTTGCAATTAGCTAACGAAAAGGGGGGGATGGAGCCTACCTTCTCTTAGAGATTATTATTTTGTATCACAGTTGAGAACTGTGATACGTTGGTGCAACCCATCCTCTGACACTCAATGGAAAAACATTGAGGAGGGGATACTTCCCATCCCTATACAGGCAATTTTGGCTGATAACAACCTACAAAGGTACATAAATACTATTGATAACCCATGGGTGAAATGGACTCTTAAAATATGGAAAACTATTATAAAAGAATATAAACTAGAGGGAGATATTGCAATTCTTAAATGGTGTGCATATGACTTGGATTTTACGCTGAATAAACTGGATGCTAGATTTAAAGACTGGACAGCTAAAGGAATAACAGTTCTTTGCAATATAATGAAAGAAGGAACACTGTTCAGTTTTGAAATGCTTAAACAGAAACACTTATTAGAAAAACAAGACTTTTATCAGTATTTATAGATGTGACAGTATGTTAATAGGACAGTTAAAAATGTAACCAAGGCATGTAGATGTTTAATAGAGCTATTTACAAAAGCATATAATTCAGATAACAGTAGTAGAATCATTTCAAGCATGTATAAGGGTTCGTCAAATCTTAAAACACATTCGACTTCATACATTAAAACAAAATGAGAGAAGGAAGGAGGGATAATTATATCTGAGGAAGAATGGATAATGATATGGAGGTATCAATGGAAGTGTACCAGTTCACAGAAATGGAGTGAGTTCGGATGGAAAAACTTGATAAGATATTTTATTACACCCCTCAGAAATCCCATTATGATAGTAACCTTCCTGTTTGTTGGAGAAACTGTGGAAATCAAAATGCAAACCATTATCATATTTTCTGGGAATGCCCCGTTGTCAAAGACTATTTGAGTGGGATACACAATGTCCTACAAGGCATCTTTAAATGTGAAATACCCTTAGAAAGTAAGACGATATATTTTGGGTATATACCTCTAGAATGGTTGAAAAGAGATAAATATTTAATGAATATAGTGCTGGTGGCTGGTAAAAAGGCTCTTACCAGGAAATGTTTATCACAGGAGAGCCCAACTTTAAATGCATGCATGGATGGAAATTACAATGGACATTTACAAAATGGAGAAGATAATAGCATCTGGTAATCAGAAGTTGGAACAATTTGATTCATACTGGGGAAAATGGTTTAACTACATAACACCTCATAGGCCTAATTTTATTCTCACAAATCAATGAATATGTTGTAAAAAAAAATTACTCCCTACTTGTACAGTTTTCTCCTTTTGCTTGTTCTTTCTTTCCTCTCTTTTCTATCAGTGTATACCTCAGATAAATATTATGTGGAGATTTGTGGCAAATATGACTATATGATATATATGTAGAATATCTGAAATACATCTTATGGAAATGTTTGATGATGAACTTCAATAAAAAAATAAATTTCAAAAAAAGAAAAATAGAGGGCTATGGGTAACTCTAGGTAATTTCTAAAGTAAGTACAAGCTCGGCACAGCATTGTGGGGCGAAAGGCCTGTATTGTGCTTTAGGTTTTTTATGTTTCTATACCCCTTGTAATTTTGTATATCTCTATCAAATCTCCCATCGTTCTCCTCGGTTCCAGGATTTTAAGTGCTAACCTATTCAAGCTTTCCTTTCTTTGTGTTTGATTTCCAGCATTCTACTATCTTTTGTATCTGATTTCATCAGAAAAATGTGCAGATTTTTTTTTTTCCTTAAGATCTTACAAGGAAACGCTGATTGAGCTCGGGCTTTTCTCTTTGGAGTGAAGGAGGATGAGAGGTGACTTGACAGAGGTGTTCACGATGATAAGAGGCAAAGGTTGCGTGTATAGACAGAGACTATTTCCCAAAGTAGAAATGGCTCATACAAGGGTGCATCATTTTAACGAGACTGGAGGAAAGTATGGGGGGGCTGTAGGTTTTTTATACAGCGTAGTGGGTGTGGGGAAATCACTGTCAGGAGTGGTGGTAGAGGCAGTTACATTAAAACATTTAAGAAACTCTTAGATAGGCACATAGATGATAGAAAAATGGAGGGTTATGTGGGAGGGAAGGGTTCGATCGATCTTTATGATAGTGATTAGCTTTATAATATTAGCTTTATTTGTCATATAGTTTATGTTCAGCACAACTTCAATGGGCTGAAAGGTCTATTTCTGTGCTGGATCAGCCTATAACTCCCAAATATGTTCAAATGCACTTGAAGTAATCAAGCTGAGCTGATATGTGGACATATTTAATTCATTAATACTTTTGTGTATACTCAAAGTCAATTACTCCACTGTCAATTACTGAGGAAAGAATGTAATTACTAAGTGGTAACTTTGTGTTAGCAAATTCTAATATAATTCTGGGTTTAGGAATTTCAACAATATGTTGGTTGTTTGACAATGAAATGTAAATATCTCACAGCCCAGTGGGGTACAGTAACAATGTGTTCCATTACTGTACTTGTAATCCACAGCCCAAAGCAGTGGGAAATTTGAATTCAGTCAATAAAAAACTAAAATCGTTAATAATGAATATGAAAGCTCATCTGGTTCTGTAATATCCATCAAGGAGGTTCACTAGTTCATCTCTCTGTTCAGGGAAGAACATGAGCTGTCTCTCCCCTCTGCAAGGAAGGACACGAGCTCTCTCCCCTCCAAGGCAGGACACGAGCTCTCTCCCCTCTGCAGAGAAGAGGGAAGGACACGAGCTCTCTCCCCTCTGCGGCGAAGAGGGAAGGACACGAGCTCTCTCCAGTCTGCAGGGAAGGACATGAGCTCTCTCCACTGGGCAAGGAAGGACACGAGTTCTCTCCCCTCTGCAGGAAAGGACACAAGCGCTCTCCACTCTGCAGGAAACATCACTAGCTCCCTTCTTCTGCAAGGAAGGACACGAGCTTCCTCCCCTCTGCAGAGTAGGACACTAGCTCTCTCCACTCTGCAGGGCAGGACACGAGCTCTCTCCCCTCTGCAGGGAAGGAGACTAGCTCTTTCCCTTCCAGGGAAAAACGCTAGCTCTGTTCCCTCTGCAGGGAAGGACACAAGTTGTCTCCACTCTGCAGGGATGGACATGTGCTCTCTCTCTTCAGCAGGGAATGACATGAGCTGTCTCCACTATGCAGGGAAGGAGACTAGCTCTCTCCCTTCTCCAGGGAAAGATGCTAGCTCCCTCACCTCTTGATTGGAGTACTGCGCAGATGCAACAAAAGTGATCCTCTGCAGGTCTGGCAAAGAGGTTTAAAAACCCAGTCTCTATAAAAGAGACATACTGCCTAGCAGAGCTGTCACCTTGGGAGCAATCATCGTCAGAGTAGTCTGAGGCAGAGTAGTAAGGCTTTGGCTCAACAGGCCTTCAGCGAGAACAGGAGGAAGCAAGGTATGTAGATGAGTTCATTTGTTATTTATTATTTAAATCTTGGGAGAATAGGAAGTACGTCTACAGAGCCACTGTTCTGTTCTGGGTGTCAGATGTGGGATTTCCGGGAGACTTCCAGCTTCACCGATGGCCACATCCATACCAGGTACATCAAGATGCAGCTCCTTTGAGACTGTGTTAGGGAACTGGAGCTAAAAGGGAGGTGAGAGTTAATATTGGACCACTGGAAAATGACATTGGTGAGGTACTAATTGGAGACAAAGAAATAGCAGATGAACTTAATGGGTAATTTGCATCTGTCTTCACTGTGGAGATACTAGCAGTTTCCAGAGGTCTGTGAGTGTCAGGGAACTGGAGTGAGTGCCATTACTTTTACAAAGGAAAAAATGCTAGGCAAACTCAAAAGTCTTTAGGTGGATAAGTCACCTGGACTAGATGGACTATCTCCCAGAGTCCTGAGAGAGGTTGCTGAAGACATAACGGATGCATTGGTCATGATATTTCAAGAATCACTTGATTCTTGGCATGGTCCCACAGGACTGGAAGACTCTTTAAAAAGGGAGGAAGGCCAAAGAAAGGAGATTATAGGCCAGCTAGCCTAACCTCAGTAGTTGGGAAAATGTTGGAGTCTAATTTTAAGGATGAGATTTCGGGGTACTTGGAGATTAATGATAAATTAATTCAAAGTCAACATTGTTTCTGTAAAGGGAAATCTTGCCTGACAAATCTTTTAGAGTTCTTTGAGGAAATAACAAGCAAGGTGGATAAAGGAGAGGCAATGGATGTCATTTACTTGGATTTTCAGAAGGTGCCACACATGAGGCTGTTAACATGATAAAATTCTATGGTGTTACAGGAAAGATACTGGCATGGATAGAGGAATGGCTGACAGGCAGGAGACAGTGAGTGGGAATAAAAGGGTCTTTTCTGGTTAGTGATAGTGATAGACAATAGACAATAGGTGCAGGATTAGGCCATTCGGCCCTTCGAGCCAGCACCACCATTCACTGTGATCATGGCTGATCGTCCACAATCAGTACCCTGTTCCTGCCTTCTCCCCATATCCCTTGACTCCACTATCTTTAAGAGCTCTATCTAACTCTTTCTTGAAAGAATCCAGAGAATTGGCCTCACTGCCTTCTGAGGCAGAGCATTCCACAGATCTACAACCCTATGTGTGAAAAAATTTTTCCTCAACTCCGTTCTAAATGGTCTACCCCTTATTCTTAAACTGTGGCCTCTGGTTCTGAACTCCCCCAACATCGGGAACATATTTCCTGCCTCTAGCGTGTCCAATCCCTTAATAATCTTATATGTTTCAATCAGATCCCCTCTCATCCTTCTAAATTCCAGTGTATACAAGCCCAGTCGCTCCAATCTTTCAACATATGATCTTCCCGCCATCCCTGGAATTAACCCAGTGAACCTACGCTGCACGCCCTCCATAGCAAGAATGTCCTTCCTCAAATTTGGAGACCAAAACTGCACACAATACTCCAGTTGGGGTCTCACCAGGGCCTTGTACAACTGCAGAAGGACCTCTTTGCTCCTATGCTCAACTCCCCTTGTTATGAAGGCCAACATGCCATTAGCTTTCTCCACTGCTTGCTGTACCTGTATGCTTACTTTCAGTGACTGATGAACAAGGACACCCAGATCTCGTTATACTTCCCCTTTTCCTAACTTGACACCATTCAGATAGTAATCCGCCTTTCTGTTCTTGCCATCAAGTGGATAACTTCACATTTATCTGCATTAAACTGCATCTGCCATGCATCTGCCCACTCACCCAACCTGTCCAAGTCACCCTGCATTCTCATAATATCCTCCTCACATTTCACACTGTCACCCAGCTTTGTGTCATCTGCAAATTTGCTAATGTTACTTTCAATCCCTTCATCTAAATCATTAATGTATATTGTAAATAGCTGCGGTCCCATCACCAAGCCTTGCGGTACCCCACTAGTCACTGCCTGCCATTCTGAAAGGGACCCGTTAATCTCTACTCTTTGTTTCCTGTCTGCCAACCAATTTTCTATCCATGTCAGTACCCTACCCCCAATACCATGTGCTCCAATTTTGCCCACTAACCTCCTATCTGGGACCTTATCAAAGGCTTTCTGAAAGTCCAGGTACACTACATCCACTGGCTTTCCCATGTCCATTTTCATAGTTACATCCTCAAAAAATTCCAGAAGATTAGTCAAGCATGATTTCCCCTTCGTAAATCCATGCTGACTCGGACCTATCCTGCTACTGCTTTCCAAATATGCCGCTATTTCATCTGTCAGTATTGGGACCGCTAATTTTCATATTAGAAAAACATAGAAAACACAGAAAACCTACAGCACAGTACAGGCCCTTCAGCCCACAAAGCTGTGCCGAATATGTCCTTACCTTAGAAATTACCTAGGGTTACCTATAGTTCTCTATTTTTCTAAGCTCCATGTGCCTATCCAGGAGTCTCTTAAAAGACCCTATCGTATCTGCCTCCACCACCGTCGCCAGCAGTCCATTCCACACACTCACCACTCTGCATAAAAAACTTACCCCTGACATCTCGTCTGTACCTACTTCCATGCACCTTAAAACTATGCCCTCTCATGCCAGCCATTTCAGCCCTGTGAAAAAGCTTCTGACTATCCACAGGATCAATGCCTCTCATCATCTTATACACCTCTATCAGGTCACCTCTCATCCTCCATCGCTCCAAGGAGAAAAGACCGAGTTCACTCAACCTATTCTCACAAGGCATGCTCCCCAATCCAGGCAACATCGTTGTAAATCTCCACTGCACCCTTTCTATGGTTTCCACATCCTTCCTGTAGTGAGGCGACCAGAACTGAATACGGTACTCCAAGTAGAGTTATTGACTCCTTCCTCTTCCTAATTTCCACCCACAGAGACTCTGTAGACAATCCCTCCATGACTTCTTCCTTTTCTGCAGCCATGATACTACCTCTGATCAACAGTGCCACGTCCCCAGCTCTTTTGCCTCCCTCCCTGTCCTTTCTGAAACATCCTCCATCTATCCATAACGACACCCGAGGGCGTGGTCCCTCTAAGCCTTCAGGGATAGGGTCTGTTCCTTTTGGGAGTTCCTTGGTACATTGCTGGGACCGTGCTCCCCCAGAGACCCCAAGCCGTTTCCCCACTGGGCCTCCACTAAGTTTCCCAACACCTCTCTGATCAGCTGAACAACTGAGGGAGGGGCTGATCCCCTTAATTGATCCCTCTGGCACTGCAAGCAATATATCTGCCCCCCTAGCCAGAGAAGATACACTGAAAGCTTTTCCCCAATCTTCTGACACAGGTATGGAAAGCCCCCCAGGTGCTGCATTTTATTTCGAGTCGAACCAAACGCATTTTCCCCTGCTTTCAGATAACTGGCAGCAGTCACTATGGGGTAATTGACCCTGACAGCTCTAACACCGTCACCAGCCCGCCTACTCAAACTTTAACCAATCCTTGCCGCTCTCCCTCAGCCGAGCACTGCCATTCATCTAACAACTGAGAGATCCGCTCCGCCCATGTCTCGTATGCCTCCGCCCCTTTAGGGGTAGACATTATCCCAAAAACCAGGCGGAGCCTGCTATTCCTGGAACATTTATTCACAGACACTACCTCTGAATCAGACCACTCTTTCCTCTCTCTCCTAACAGTATTGGACAGCCCATGGCCCCGCCTCACCTGGGGCACCAATAGACACTGGCAGTCCCACCACCAACTCATCAGTGCTAGTCTGAACTCGAACAAAGACCTCCGGGGTACCAACAGCCACCCCACCCAACACACATGCAGTAATAACCAGCAATCCCACAGAGGCACACCAGCTTTCCACCCCCGCAGCATGCATAATTTAAACAGGCCGATCACACAGCTTCCACAGAATCCAGTTCCGGACAATGGCCCCCACAGTGTAGCCCCCAGTAAGCCTCAGGTTCGCTCAGCTCACTTTCATCTCAGGGGAGCAGCCTTCGGCCCCGCCAAACTGGGTAATCAGGTTTGTGTGGATGCTGTGTGATGTACCCCATCCCGCCAAATGACAGACAATACACCATATGTGATTAAATGATTACACTTTATAACTCTTACATTAACTATGTAGATGGTAAAGGAATAAAATAAGAACTGCTTAACTGTTTTAAAAAAAAGAAAAAGGCGCCATTATTATTAACCAGTTCGTGCACACATCGTGGAGCTCTTACAGAACCGGGTCCCCCTTCCTCCAGTTGATGTCCTCCGAATTCTGCCGACCCACGAATGGGACCACTCCTCGGTGACGGACCAGACACTCTACTCGAGTCTGTCCGTGTCTCCTCTCCTCGCTGAAGACCCTGGGCCTCAGACTCCCGCTCGGGGTCCATTCGTCATCCAGCTTACAGCATCGCGTGTCCTCTCTCTGTCTCCATCCACCTTCTGCCCAAAACCCGCAAAAACAATAGCTTACAGACACACAAGAAAGAATAACATCTATCTCAATTGTTTAGCAAATGAATACAATTCTCGTTATCGGTAATTATAACCCAAAACAAGCTACTATAGAGAACCACTGTCTCAGTAGTTAACATCACAGAGAAGCCATTTTTATTATAGCATAACAAAGAAGCCATTTTATTAGCCTTAGTAGTAACATAAAAGAAGAAACCCCTTACACATCTAAAGCCTGGCACTCGAGGTAACCATTCCTGCCCCTGAGCCATCCAAGTCTCTGTAACGGCCACAACATCATAGCTCCAAGTACCGATCCACGCTCTAAGCTCGTCTGCTTTGTTCATAATCATCGTTTGTCAATGATTTGGATAATGAAATTGATGGCTTTGTGGCAAAGTTTATGGATGATACAAAGTTAGGTGGGGGGTAGGTAGTGCCGAGGAAACAATGTGATTGCATGCAATTAGAAGAATGGGCAAAAAGGTGGCAGATGGAATACAGTGTTGGGAAATGTATGATAATGTATTTTGGTAAAAGAAACTATAGTGCGAACTATTATCTAAATGGAGTGAAGGTTCAAACATCAGAGGTGCAGAGGGACTTAGGAGTCCTTGTGCAAGACTCCCAGAAAGTTAATTTATAAGTTGAGTTTGCAGTGAAGAAGGCAAATACAATGTTGACATTTATTTCAAGAGGAATAGAATGTACAAGCAAGGAGATAATGCTGATGCTTGAAAAGACACTAGTCAGGCCCCACTTGGAGTATTGTCAACCGTTTTGGGCCCCATATCTCGGAAAGGATGTGTTGTCATTGGAGAGAGTCCAGAGAAGGTTCATGAGGATGATTCCAGGAATAAAGGGGCTAATATATGAGGAGTGTTTGGCAGCTTTGGGCCTGTACTCACTAGAATTTAGAAGAATCCAAGGGGATCTCATTGAAATATATCAAATGTTGAAAGGAATTGAGGGGGTGGATTTGGAGAGGATGTTTCCTATGGTGGGGGTATCCAGAACTAGAGGGCACAGCTTCAAAACTGAGAGGTGACCTTTTAAAACAGAAGTAAGGATGAATTATTAGCCAGAGAGTAGTGAATCTGTGGAATGTTCTGCCACAAACTGCGGTGGAGGTCAAGACCGTGGGTAATTTTAAGGCAGATCTTGATCATTTCATGATTGATCAGGGCATCAAAGGATATGGCGAGAAGGCAGGTGTATGGGGTTGAGTGGGATCCAGTAATTCTGCTCCTATGTCTTATGGTCTTCTGGTCCCCTCTGCAGGGAAATACACTAGCTCTCTCCCCTCTACAGGGACGGACACAAGCTCTCTTCACTGTGCAGGGAATGAGACTAGCTTTCTTCCCTTTGCAGGTAACGTCACGAGCCCCTTCACTGTGCAGGTAATGTCACTAGCTCTCTCCACTCTGCAGGGCAGAACTAGCTGTCTCCCTCTGCTGGGAAGGATACTAGCTTTCTCCTCTCTGCAGCTGACATGTTAGAGCATAGCAGCATTAGGACAAGGACTGTTAGGTTAGGAAACAGCTTGCCCACAATGTGTATACAGTATTCTGTATTCTCAATACCATGACAAATGAAGGCAAACATACCGTACACCACCTTTCAGAATCTGGCATAGATTGTGAAATATGTTGTTTTTGTGGCAGCAGTACATTGGTATACAGAATAATTTTTAAAAACTGAATTACAATAAGATTATATATATACATACACACACACACATATGATTGTACAGTATGTATATGTTAAGTTAGTCGTGCAAAATAAAGAAAAAAATCACGAGGTCATGTTCATGGGTTTATTGTTGTCCATTCAGAAATCTGATGACAGAGGGAAGAAGCTGTTTCTGAAATGCTGAATGTGTGTCTTCACGCTCCACTACCTCCTCCGTGATGGTAGCAATGAGTAGAGGGCATGTCCTGGGTGTTGGGGGTCTTTGAAGACGGATGCCACCTTTTTGAAGCATCGCCTTTCTTTACCACCAAATCCACTCGTGTTGCTCCTTGCAGGGAGTTGTGGACTTACACCCCTATATCACTCTTAAACTTCCTGTTGGTCCACGCTTTCCACCTTCTCTGCACTTTCAAACATTTCCTTGTACTAATGTGAGTGCTTTTACCCCTCTTCACAGATGCTGAGTATCTCCAGTCCGTCATTTGACTTCGTACATGAGCAGTTTTGTTTTTTGTTTACCTGTGACCACTTATTTATATATTTAGAAATCCCACACGGAACAGGCTCCTCTGGCCCTTCCAGACGCACCAAACAGCATCCCACCACTTCAATGCCAGCTGTACGACGGCCAATTAACCTACTAACTGGCACGACTTTGCAATGTGGGAGGAAAGTAAAGCACCCAGAAGAAACAACTCGCGGTCACAGAGAAGGACGTACAAACTCCTTTCAGACAGCATTGGAATTGATCTCCCAACTTCGATGCTCCAGCCTGTGATAGCATCACACTAACCACACACTTTCTCGTTGATCTTCCCAGGATAAGGACTTTGGAAAACATGCCTTGCATAAAGGACATTCCAACCCCCCGGCAGAGGTAACATCCAGCCTCAAAACCTATCAGCACTTCACTCTGGAAAAGGCTTACTTGGGAGAGGACTTTTTCTGGGCATTCACTCCGGTGGCTGGTGACTTTATACGCTTCAGATTTTTTACTCCAGTGAAAATAGACAGGTACGTTGGAATTTTACTTTGTGTGATTATCCCCTGTCTCAGGCTGTCTCCACCCACTAAATCCCCTCCCACAGACCACAAAGACTCTCCCCCATCACCGACTCACCCACTCACTGAATCCCCTCCCACAGCCCACAGACACTCCCCCCACCACCCACTGAATCCCCTCCCACAGCCTATAGACACTCTCCCCCGTCACTGACTCTCCCCACCTGCTGAATCTCCTCCCACAGACTACAAACACTCTCCCCCATCACCAACTTCCCCCGACCCACCAAATCCCCTGCCACAGCCCATAGGCACTCTCCCCTGTCATCAACTCCCCCCCCCCACCCACTGAATCACCTCCCACAGCCCACAGACACTCTCCACCATCACCCACTCTCTCACCACACACTGAATCCCCTGCTACAGCCCACAGACACTCTCCATCATCACCCACTCTCTCACCACACACTGAATCCCCTGCTACAGCCCACAGACACTCTCCATCATCACCCACTCTCTCACCACACACTGAATCCCCTGCTACAGCCCACAGACACTCTCCACCATCACCCACTCTCTCACCACACACTGAATCCCCTGCTACAGCCCACAGACACTCTCCACCATCACCCACTCTCTCACCACACACTGAATCCCCTGCTACAGCCCACAGACACTCTCCACCATCACCCACTCTCTCACCACACACTGAATCCCCTGCTACAGCCCACAGACACTCTCCATCACCCACTCTCTCACCACACACTGAATCCCCTGCTACAGCCCACAGACACTCTCCACCATCACCCACTCTCTCACCACACACTGAATCCCCTGCTACAGCCCACAGACACTCTCCATCATCACCCACTCTCTCACCACACACTGAATCCCCTGCTACAGCCCACAGACACTCTCCACCATCACCCACTCTCTCACCACACACTGAATCCCCTGCTACAGCCCACAGACACTCTCCATCATCACCCACTCTCTCACCACACACTGAATCCCCTGCTACAGCCCACAGACAATTCCTCCCCCCCCACCCCCCCCGTTACCGACTCGACTCTCCCTCACCCACTGAATTCTCTGCCACAGCGAAGTTTGGAGGTGTAGCTGGATATGAGGTAATGTTGCTCCCCTTGGAGCTCAGTCCCCTGTGACTCATGAAGGCCTTCTTAACCATCCTATCAACTTATGTGGTAACTTTGAGGGTTCTATGGATTTGGACCTGAGACCCCTTGTCCAGAAGATGGAAAGTTGTAATAACAGAAGACTCAAAATGCCATAGAGTTATTGAGCTTAGAGAAAGACCCTTCGGCCTATCTTGTATGAGCTAGCCCAAGTGTCTTCCTCAGCTATTCACATTTAACTGCATTTGACCTCTGACCTGTCTAAACATTCGACCCTGTTTAAATATTGGAATTGTTAACTGCCTGAACCACTTCCTCTGGCAGCTTGTTCCATATTCTCACCACGTGTGTGTGGAAAATCATGCTACTCTAGTCCCTTTCAAATCTTCCCCCTCTATAAGAGCAAACTGTGGAGATCACCTGGATTTGGTGTTGGAAATAACAGGTGATTAATTAAAATCTGATGTGCACCAGGAGGTCAGTCAAACCTGATCTATCTGAGCAAGAATTCGATACAGCTTTTATATTCCCCATTGATGAGATTACCAGTAAAACTGTATTCCGATAACAGAATGGTAGCAACAGAAAAACTTAATTCTGCCATCACCAGGTAGTAATTTCTGAATGCTACCCGTGCCATGTACCAGTGAGGGTAGAAACAGGGTCACTTGATGGTGCAGGGCTAATTTGGCAGAGGGATGGAACCTGAGTGAAGGAACTCAGGACAAGATGGGCAGTAAAAAAGCACAGATAGTGTGCAGTCAGACTATCAGGAAGGGCAGGAAGATATAGAACAAAATTGCAGCCAGCAGGGTGAGTATCAGTGCATTAGAGATGCAGAATCAAAAATGGTAGCAAATACACTACTCAAAGTGCGATATCTCAATGCATGGAGTATAAGAAATAAGGTGGATGATCTCGATGCACTACAGTATTACAGATTGTCAGGTAAGATGTTGTGGCCACCAATGAATCACAGTTGAAAGATGACTGTAGTTGGGAGCTGAATGTCAAAGGTTACACGTTGTATCAGAGGGATAGGAAGGTAGGCAGAGGGGATGGCGTGGCTCTGCTGGTAAAGAATGACATCAATCATTAGAAAGATGTGACATAGGATTGGAAGATGTTGAATCCTGTGGGTTGAGTTTAGAAACTGCAAGCGTAAAAGGACCCTGATGGCAGTTATTTACAGGCCTCCCAACAGTAGCTGGGATGTGGACCACAGATTACAACAGGAAATACATACATGGAATTATGATGTAGTGGCCATTACAGAGACTTGGCTGGCACCAGGGCAGGAATGGATCCTCAATATTCCTGGATTTCAGTGCTTTAAAAGGGATAGAGAGGGGGAGAAAGGGGGAGGAGGGGTGGCATTACTGGTCAGGGATACTATTACAGCTACAGAAAGCGTGGGTAATGTAGCAGGATCCTCTTTTGAGTCAGTATGGGTGGGAGTCAGGAACAGGAAGGAAGCAGTTACTCTGTTGGGGGTATTCTTTAGGCCCCCTGGTAGCAGCAGAGATACCTAGGAGCAGATTGGGAGGCAGATTTTGGAAAGGTGCAAAAATAACAGGGTTGTTATCATGGGTGACTTTAACTTCCCTAATATTGATTGGCACCTGATTAGTTCCAATGGTTTAGACAGGGCAGAGTTTGTTAAGTGTGTCCAGGATGGATTCCTGCCACAGTATGTGGACAGGCCGACTAGGGGGAATGCCATACTAGACCTAGTATTAGGTAACGAACCGGGTCAGGTCACAGATCTCTCAGTGGGTGAGCATCTGGGGGACAGTGACCACCGCTCCCTGTCCTTTAACATTATTGTGGAAAAGGATATAATCAGAGAGGACAGGAAAATTTTTAATTGGAGAAGGGCAAATTATGAGGCTATAAGGCTAGAACTTGCGGGTGTGAATTGGGATGATGTTTCTGCAGGGAAATGTACTATGGACATGTGGTCGATGTTTAGGGATCTCTTGCAGGATGTTAGGGATAAATTTGTCCCGGTGAGGAAGATAAAGAATGGTAGGGTGAAGGAACCATGGGTGACAAGTGAGGTAGAGAATCTAGTCAGGCGGAAGAAGGCAGCATACATGAGGTTTAGGAAGCAAGGATTAGATGGGTCTATTGAGGAATATAGAGTAGCAAGAAAGGAGCTTAAGAAAGGGCTGAGGAGAGCAAGAAGGGGGCATGAGAAGACCTTGGCAAGTAGGGTAAAGGAAAACCCCAGTGCATTCTTCAATTACGTGAAGAACAAAAGGATGACTGGAGTGAAGATAGGACCGATTAGAGATAAAGGTGGGAAGTTGTGCCTGGAGGCTGTGGACGTGAGTGAAGTCCTCAATGAATACTTTTCTTTGATGTTCATCAATGAGAGGGAACTTGATGACGGAGAGGACAATATGAGTGAGGTTGATGTTCTGGAGCATGTTGATATTAAGGGACAAGGAGGTGTTGGAGTTGTTAAAATACATTAGGACGGATAAGTCCCCGGGACCTGACGGAATATTCCCCAGGCTGCTCCACGAGGCGAGGGAAGAGATTGCTGAGCCTCTGGCTAGGATCTTTATGTCCTCATTGTCCACGGGAATGATACCGGAGGATTGGAGGGAGGCGAATGTTCTCCCCTTGTTCAAAAAAGGTAGTAGGGATAGTCCGGGTAACTATAGACCAGTGAGCCTTACGTCTGTGGTGGGAAAGCTGTTGGGAAAGATTCTTAGAGATAGGATCTATGGGCATTTAGAGAATCATGGTCTGATCAGGTACAGTCAGCATGGCTTTGTGAAGGACAGATCGTGTCTAACAAACCTGATAGAGTTCTTTGAGGAGGTGACCAGAAATATAGATAAGGGTAGTGCAGTGGATGTGATCTACATGGATATTAGTAAGGCATTTGACAAGGTTCCACACGGTAGGTTTATTCAGAAAGTCAGAAGGCATGGGATCCAGGGAAGTTTGGCCAGGTGGATTCAGAATTGGCTTGCCTGCAGAAAGCAGAAGGTCGTGGTGTAGGGAGTATATTCGGATTGGAGGGTTGTGACTAGTGGTGTCCCACGAAGATCGGTTCTGGGACCTCTACTTTTCGTGATTTTTATTAACGACCTGGATGTGGGGGTAGAAGGGTGGGTTGGCAAGTTTGCAGACGACGCAAAGGTTGGCGGTGGTGTGGATAGTGTAGAGGATTGTCGAAGATTGCAGAGAGACATTGATAGGATGCAGAAGTGGGCTGAGAAGTGGCAGATGGAGTTCAACCCTGAGAAGTGTGAGGTGGTAAACTTTGGAAGGACAAACTCCAAGGCAGAGTACAAAGTAAATGGCAGGATACTTGGAAGTGTGGAGGAGCAGAGGGATCTGGGGGTACATGTCCACAGATCCCCAAAAGTTGCCTCACAGGTAGATAGAGTAGTTAAGAAAGCTTATGGAGTGTTAGCTTTCATAAGTCGAGGGATAGAGTTTAAGAGTCGCGGGATAATGATGCGACTCCATAAAACTCTGGTTAGGCCACACTTGGAGCACTGTGTCCAGTTTTGGTCGCCTCAGTATAGGAAGGATGTAGAAACATTGGAAAGGGTACAGAGGAGATTTACCAGGATGCTGCCTGGTTTAGAGAGTATGCATTATGATCAGAGATTAAGGGAGCTAGGGGTTTACTCTCTGGAGAGGAGGAGGATGAGAGGAGACATGACAGAGGTATACAAGATATTAAGAGGGGTAGATAGAGTGGACAGCTAGCGCCTCTTCCCCAGGGCACCACTGCTCAATACGAGAGGACATGGCTTTAAAGTAAAGGGTGGGAATTTCAAGGGGGATATTAGAGGAAGGTTTTTTACTCAGAGAGTGGTTGGTCCGTGGAATGCACTGCCTGAGTCAGTGGTGGAGGCAGATACACTAGTGAAGTTTAAGAGACTACTAGACAGGTATATGGAGGAATTTAAGGTGGGGGGGTTATATGGGAGGCAGGGTTTGATGGTTGGCACAACATTGTGGGCCAAAGGGCCTGTACTATGCTGTACTGTTCTATGTTCTATGAAATAGAAAAGGCATGTCAAAAGGGCAATGTCACGATAGTCATGGGAGACTTCAACAGGTAGATCGATTGGAAAAATCAGGTTGAAAATGGATCTCAAGAGAGTTAGTTTATTGAATGCCTAAGAGATAGCTTTTTAGAGCAGTCTGTCATTGAGCCTGCTAGGGGATCAGTTATACTGGATTGTGTGTTATGTAATGAACTAGATGTGATTAGGGTACTTAAAGTAAAAGAGCCCTTCGGAGCCAGTGATCACAATACAATTGGGCTCAATTGAAATTTGATAGGGAGAAAGTGAAGTCTGATGTAGCAGTATTTCAGTGGAGTAAAGGAAATTACAGAGAGAGTCGTTGGCCAAAGTAAATTGGAAGGAGATGCTGGCAGGGATGACAGCAGAGCAGCAATGGCATGAGTTTCTATGGAAAAATGAGGAAAGTGAAAGACAGATGTATTCCAAAAACAAAGAAATCCTCATGTTTTGGGGTGGATGAAATGACCGGAGGGACAGAGTTACTGGTAGATACAAAGCAGCTCCTTTATTCGACACAACAAGGTACAGCAGGCATCAGACGGATGGCGACGCTTTCGGTGGAAAGGTCTGCTAGCCCAATGTGGGCTCGATATTTATAAGCTAAACATAAAGGACAATTCGTATTTACAAATATAGACAATGCTTTCTTTTGAAGCTACATACAAAACATCACACCTTCTGACTTTATCCTTTCCTCCCGACGCCAACATGTCTGGTTTGGTACTCACAGCCTTTAGGAGTGCAAGTTAAATCCACAATACATTTATTTGGTATTTTACGTGCTAACGTAGAGGACAATTCATATTTATAAAGTATAGATAAGGCTGTCTTTGAAACTATCTGTAAGCTTCACACTTCCATCTTCAGCGTCTGGGCTAGTATTCCGGTATTCACAGCTTTTAGGAAATGCATTGTTGTGAACTCAATCCACAGTACTTTGTCAAACAGAAGACTGGTGGCCAGAGTCATTTAAGTGTAAATTAATTATCTGCCCAAAAGCTCACTCTAACACTCAAATGGCAAAATAATGCAACAAGGAAAGTCAAAGCTAATGTTAAGGATGAGGTTATGGAGTACTTGGTAAAACAGGATGAGATAGAACAAAGCCAGCATGGTTTTCTGATGAACCTGTTGTAATTCCTTGAGGAGATTACAAGTAGGATAGATAAAGGGGATGCAGTGGATGTTGTATATTTGGATTTTCAGAAGGCCTTCGACCAGGCACCACACATGACGCTGCTTACCAAGTTAAGAGCCCATGGTATTACAGGAAAGCTACTGTTATGGTTAGAGCATTGGCTGATTGATAGGAGGCAGCAAATGGGAATAGAAGGATCCTTTTCTGGTTGGCTGCCAGTGACTAGTGATGTTCTGCAGGGATCGGTGTTGGGACCACTTCTTTTTATGCTGTATATCAATGATTTAGATGATGGAATGGATGTTGCCAAGTTTAAAGATGATACAAAGATTGGTGGAAGGGCAGGTAGTGTTGTGGAAACAGGTAGGCTGCAGAAGGACTTAGACAGATTAGGAGAATGGGCAAGAAAATGGCAAATTAAATTAAATGTTGGAAAATTGCATGGTCCTGTACCTTGGTAGAAGAAGTAAATGTGCAGACTATTTTCTAAACAGGGAGAAATCCTAAAAATCTGAGATGCAGAGGGACTTGGGAATCCTTGTGCAGAACACCCTGAAGGTTAACTTGCAGGTTGAGTCGGTGCTGAGGAAGACAAATACAATATTAGCATTAATTTCAAGAGGTCTAGAACACAAGAGCAAGGATGTGATGCTGAGGCTTTATAAGGCACTGGTGAGGCCTCACCTTGGGTACTGTGAACAGTTTTGGGCTCCTTATCTAAGAAAAGATGTGCTGGCATTGGAGAGGGTTCAGAGGAGGTTCACAAAGATGATCCCGGGAATGGTTATCATATGAGGAATGTTTGATGCAACTGGGCCTTTATTTCACTAGAATTTAGAAGGATGAGGGGCGATCTCATTGAAACCTTTTGAACGTTGAAAGGCCGAGACTGAGTAGATGTGGAAAGGATGTTTCCCATGGTGGAGGAGTCTAGGACAAGAGGGC
Source organism: Mobula birostris (assembly GCF_030028105.1). Lineage (NCBI taxonomy): Eukaryota > Metazoa > Chordata > Chondrichthyes > Myliobatiformes > Myliobatidae > Mobula > Mobula birostris. The sequence goes on from NC_092376.1 coordinate 174,395,483, forward strand.
ACTGCCTCAGGATAGAGGGGTATGCATTTAAAATAGAGGTGTGGAGAAATTCCCTTAGCCAGAGGGTGGTGAATTTGTGGAATTTGTTACCACAGGCAGCTGTGGAGGCCAGGTTATTGGCGTATTTAAGGCAGAGGTTGATAGGTTCTTGATTGGACACAGCATCAAGGTTACGGGGAGAAGGCAGGGAGTGGAGCTGAGCAGGGAAAAAAATGATTAGCCATGATTGAATGGCAGAGCAGACTCGATGGGCCAAATGGCCTAATTCTGCTGCTATGTCTGATGGTCTTAATTATCCACAGTCTGTTATTTATAGTCTAACAGGAAATCCAGTTTTCAATTCCATCAATGGGTGAATGCCATAACATTATTTAGTGAAGTTCCTGAAACTTGGGTGTTGTTGCCTCTGCATTCCATGTCTCTACTTCTGGTCTTCTAGTCCCTACCCACCATTAAAAGCATACATACAGAATGGTGCCAGTCACATCAGGAAAGATCCCACCCAATCTGCTCATGGACTGTTTGTCCCACTCCCATCAGGGTGGAGGCTACATAACATCCCCTCAGGACCACCAGACTCAAAAACAGTTACTTTCCCCAAGCAGTAAGGCTGATCAACATCTCCACCCACTAACCCACCCCTCCACACCCCCACCACTACTACTTTATCATTTCCTGTCAGTCACCTTACGTACAGACACTCCTGTGCCTAGTGTCACTTTATGGACATATAATCAACCTATAAGCTCTATTTTGCATTTATTTTTTATTGTGTTCTTTGTCTTATTGCATGTTTTGTACTGCTGTGAATCTCTAAGTTCAAAGTAAACTTATTATCAAAGTACATACATGTCACCATATATAAACTTGAGGTTCATTTTCTTGTGAGCATTCACAGTAGATCCAAGAAACACAACGGAATCAGTGTACAACTGCACTCAACACAACAGACAAACAACCACTGTGCAAATGACAACAAACTGTACAAATACAAAATAAAAAATAATAAACATGAAGAGTCCTTGAAAGTTAGTCCATAGATTGTGCGAACATTTCAGTGATGGGGCAAGTGAAGTTAAGTGAAGCTATCCCCTCTGGTTCAGGAACCCGATGGCTGAGGGGTAATAGCTGTTCCTGAGCCTGGTGGTGTGGGTCCTGAGGCTCCTGTACCTTCTTGCAGGAAGAAGAGAGCATGTCCTGGATGGTGGTGTTCCCTGCTGATGGATGCTGCTTTCCTGTAACAACACTCCCATGTAGATGTGCTCAATGGTGGGGAGAGCTTTACCCATGATGGACTGGGCTGTATCCAGTACTTTTTGTAGGATTTCACATTCAAGGGCTTTGGTGTTTCCATACCAAGCTATGATGCAACTAATCAATATCCTCTCCACTACACACCTATGGAAATTTGTCAAACTGGGTACTTGTGTACAGGAAATTTCATTAAAGAATCTTGAATCTTGAATTCTGTCAGCGGTTCCCTGTTAAATTAACACAATTCACATCTTTAAATTGTCCAACTGTCCAGCTCTTGGCTCCATCCCTCCCCTTCCTGTCTTCTCCTCTCATTTTGGATCTCCCCCTCCCCCTCCCACTTTCAAATCTCTTACTAACTCTTCTTTCAGTTAGTCCTGACAAAGGGTCTCGGCCCGAAACATCGACTGTATCTCTTCCTAGAGATGCTGCCTGGCCTGCTGCATTCACCAGCAATTTTGATGTGTGTTGCTTGAAATTCCAGCATCTGCAGAATTCCTCGTGTTCACATCTTTAAATACTTGTTATCAGCCCTCACTATTCCCTCCCCGACAGCACCTTAAACCTCAGTCCCCTGCCCTAACCTGTGACCATCCAACTTATCTGTGCCCCTCATGGCTTTAGAAACCTCTATAAGGTCACTGGTCAGCCTCCTTCACATCAGGGAAAAGTCCCAGTCTGCCTTGATAACTCAAGCTTTCCAGACCCAGTAACATTCCAGTGAACTTTGCCTGCACCCTCTCCAGACACCAGAGATCAACAGGAGAGGTAAGGAAGGTAACGGAAGATGATTCATCAGTAAGTTTTAAAGGAATTTCATGGATGCTCCCAGGCTTGTGATGGCATCTCAGTGCCACAGAACATAGAATTTTACAGCACAGTACAGACCCTTCAGCCCACAGTGTTAGACCATAGAACAGTACAGGCCCTTCGGCCCACAATGTTAGACCATAGAACAGTACAGGCCCACAGCCCACAATGTTGTGCCAACCTTCTAACCTACTTCAAGATCAACCTAACCCATCCTTCCTGCCTAATTCTCCATTTTTCTATCATCCATGTGCCTATCTAAAAGTCTCTTAAATGTCCCTAATGTATCTGCCTCTACCACCATCCTTGGCAGTGCATTGCACACACCCATCATTCTTTACCTCTGATATCCTCCTGTATTTTCCTCTAATCACCTTAAAATGATGTCCCTCGTATAAGCCAGTTTTACTCTGGGAAAAAGTCTCTCGGTGTCCACCTGATCTGTGCCTCTTATTATCTTGTACACCTCTATCAAGTCACCTCTCATCCTCCATCACACCAGAGAGAAAAGCCCTAGCTCACTCAACCTATCCACATTAGTTCAGGTAGCATCCTGTTAAATCTTCTCTGTACCCTCTCAACATCCTTCTTATAATAGTTGAATAGAACTGAACACAATATTCCAAGTGTGGTTTAGCAAGGGTTTTACAGAGCTGTAATATTACCCTGCGGCTCTTGAACTCAATCCCCTGACTAATGAAGGCTAACACATCATACGCCTTCTTAACCACTCTATCAACTTGTGTGGCAACTTTGCGGGTTCTGGTATTCAATGCTTTAATTTATTGTTGTTCTCTCAGGCCATATCTAACGTCTGGCGCTCACTGTTCTGTCCTCAGGTTCTTCTTCCGCAGTGGGAATATTGAACACCCTGGTGACAAGCTCTTCAATACCACTGTTGAGGTCTTGCCTTTTGATGTAAGTAGAGTTTTGGTGAGGAAGCAGTTTGTTGTTCAAAGTCACCGTGGAGTTGATTGTCATCTGCACAAGTCCATGTTGCACTGGTGCAATGAAAAACTTGTAGCAGCATCACTGGCAAAGAGTGTCAGATTAACAGCAGTCACAGGAATAAACATACATTATGCACAGTTTTTCAAGAAAATACAATTAGAACAAAAACAAAGTCCATTTTAGTGCAAAGTGGTCACAGTGTTGCTGAACTGGGGTGATTAGGGTTTTGCCGGTTGGTTCAAGAACTGTATGGTTGAAGGGAAGTAATTGTCCCTGAACCTGGTGGTGTGGGTCTTCCGGCTTCTGTACATCCTGCCTGATGGGATCTGTGAGAAGATGGTATGGCCAGATGTGGGGATCTTTGATGATGGGTGTTACATCAATATAGGACCATGGTCAGACCCCACTTAGAGTACTGCACTCAGTTCTGGTCACCTCACTACAGGAAGGATGTGAAAACTATAGAAAGAGTGCAGAGGAGATTTACAAGGATGTTGCCCGGATTGGAGAGGATGCCTTATGAGAATAGGTTGAGTGAACTTGGCCTTTTCTCCTTGGAGCGATGGAGTATGAGAGGTGACCTGATAGAGGTGTATAAGATGATGAGAGGCATTGATCATGTGGATAGTCAGAGGCTTTTTCCCAGGGCTGAAATGGCTAACACAAGAGGGCACAGTTTTAAGGTGCACGAAAGTAGGTACAGAGGAGATGTCAGGGGTAAGTTTTTTACGCAGAGAGTGGTGAGTGTGTGGAATAGGCTGCCGGCAACGGTGGTGGAGGTGGATACGATAGGGTCTTTTGAGAGAATCCTGGATAGGTACATGGAGCTCAGAAAAACAGAGGACTATGAGTCCTTCGGGACTTCCTGTTGGCGGTGGATGGAATAACAGCGTTTTACAGCCGCTCCTAGTTTACCTTACTTTTCCTATTTTCCAATCTTGATCTGACACTATGACTACGAGAACTGCTAAAGGTAAAAAAGAAGAAGATTCTTCTACATCTTTGGATTCTATTGTTGAATTGATGCAAAAGCACAGAAAGGAAGCGTCCAAGGAATTTCAGTGATTCAGAAAACAATCCTCTAAGGAATTTCAGTGATTCAGAAAGGAATCCTCCGGTTTCAACAACTTGGCTCTGAAATTAAGCAATTAAGCACAAAACTGGATTCTATTCAAGAAACCCTAACTGAACATGATAAACGAATAAAAGAGAATGAAGAAATCCTGTTGATTCTGGATGAGAAAATGGACGACCTGCAAAAGCGTTATGAAAAACAATCCAAGGTTAACGACGAACTAAGACAGAAGATTATTGATTTAGAAAACAGAAATAGAAGGAATAATGTACGAATTCTTGGTCTTAAAGAGTTAACTGAAGGCGATCGTCCTACGGAATTTTTTGCAAACTTTCTGGTTCAGTTATTTCCCGATATTTTAAAATCGACACCAATGATCGACCGAGCGCATAGAATACCTGGGAACAGAATTTTACAAGCAAACCTCGTTCAGTGCTAATCGCTTTTCATGAGTTTCAAACAAAGGACCGTATAATTCGTGAATCTCGTCGGAAAGGTATGATTGACTTTAATGGGAAAAAGATTAGAATCATTGAAGATTTCTCAGCAGAGATTATGAGGGAACATGCTAAGTTCAAAAATGTCATGTCAGGGTTCTACAAAAAAGATTTGAAACCTTCTTTATGGTACCCGGCGAAGCTCAGAATTACACTGCAGGATGGATCGCAAAAAATGGTTCAATTCGAGTCTCCAGGCTCAGGAATATTTAGAGTCAGTGAAGTGACTGCTTATTATTTGTCACACGAATAACTGTTTATTTTACCTTTGCTAAACTTCCTACTTAACTCTTTCTTTTTGAACTTTTTAAGGATTTATTTTGAGAATAAGACTTTAATATGCTATTACTTTGTTAAGTTTAAAAGTGTCATGTTAGAGCTGTTTAACAAAAATTTACATGAATAATTGTGTATTTTGCCTCTGATGAATCTTGCAGTCAATTTTCTTTCAGAACCTCTTAAGATTTTAATGAGCCAATATTCTGTGTGTTCACATTATATTATACTTACTTTTCTAGAGTTTTTTTTGATAGGAGAATTAACTGTCTCTTTATTATCTGTTGTTTTGACTAGGTTGGAATATTCTAACCTTGTAATTTATTTGGAGCTAAGCCAGCAGGATTTCTGGGGGGTTGTCATCATTAGTTGTAGGGGTCGACTTTCTTTGGTTGACTTCTTCTCTTTGGGAGGGGGGAGAGTGTTTAGGTTTTTTTTTCTTGGAAGCTGTTTGGGATTTTTAGTCAAACCTGCTGTTTGGTTTTCTTATCTTAAACACAAAATAATCTGCAGATGCTGGGGTCAAAGCAACACTCACAACCCGCTGGAGGAACTCAGCAGGTCGGGCAGCATCAGTGGAAGCGATCAGTCATCAGTCAACGTTTCGGGCCGGAACCCTTCGTCAGGACTCTCGAAGGGTCCTGACGAAGGGTTCCGGCTCGAAACATTGACTGATCGTTTCCACTGATGCTGCCCGACCTGCTGAGTTCCTCTAGAGTGTTGTGAGTGCTGGTTTTTTTTATCTCATAGGTCGTTGTTTAGTTTTATTAATCTTCTTAAGGATTATCCTTTTAATTTATTTTTAAAGTAATAATAAAATGGATTATAATACTAAATTACTTTAGTCTTAGCGTGAAAGGATTAAATCATCCTTTGAAACGAAATAAGATTTTTGCTTATATTAAAAAATTTAAGGTCCCAATTATTTTTTTACAAGAAACACACGTACGTAATTCTGATAACTCATGCCTTTTTAGCTGATGGAGAGAATGGAACTTTCACTCAAGTTTTCAGGCCAAAGCTAGAGGTGTCTTGATTTTTATAGAAAATACAGTTCCGTTTGTTCAACAGAAGGTTGTTTCTGATACTAATGGACGATTTGTTATAGAATCAGGGAAATTAGAGAATAAATTGTTGGTATTTGCCAATGTTTATGTTCCAAATATAGATGATCCAGGATTCTTTGAGCGATTTATTTCATTTTTGCCTGATCTGAGTGTGTATTCATTGATGATGGCAGGAGACTTTAATTGCTGGTTAGACCCAGTTTTAGATCAGTTCTCTTCTAAACCAGAGACACTTAATAAATCAGCTTCGTTTATCCATTCATTTTTAATGAAATGTATTGTTGATATATGGTGTTTCTTTTATTCAACAGATAGAGAATACTCATTTTTCTCTCATGTTCATCATACGTATTCCAGAATTGATTTTTTTTTATTGATAAATCTTCCTGGTTTTCCTCAGATAAACAGATTCTGGTGTTTTAATTTAACTGTTATCTGACAAGGATTTCTTAAAGTTCTTGGAGAGGCAAATCACTCTTTCTTTGAAGAGAATATGGTGGAGGAGACTTCTAGCCTTGTCATATGGGATGCCTTTAAAGCATATATTAGAGGACAAATCATTTCTTATACTGCAAGTGTTAAGAAAAAAGCTAATAAAGAGAGAATTAATTTAGCCAATCAGCTGAAACAATTAGATGAAGAATATGCTTTGACTTCAGATCCTGTTGTATATAAAAGACGGGTTGAAATTAAAGCTAAATATGATTTTTTATTAACATACCCAATTGAATCTCAACTCCTAAATGATGAAAGTCAATTTTATATTCATGGAGATAAAACAGGTAAATTATTGGCTAACCAAATTAAAACTTCTAGTGCTAAACAACAGATTGAAGAAATTTATAAAGCTAACAGTATTAGGACAACTGATCATTTAGAAATAAATGATACTTTTAGAGAATATTATTCCAAACTTTGTAGTTCTGATCTTCTTAAAGATAATACTGTGATGGATAACTTTTTAGGCAAAATAAATATACCTACGCTTTCTGTTGATGACCGAAAACAGTTGGATCAATGTATTTCTCAAGAAGAAATAGCCGAGGCTGTATGTTCGTTGCATTCAGGGAAAGCTCCAGGTCCTGACGGATTTTCTGGAGAATTCTATAAGGCTTTTTCTTCTTTGCTCATACCCCATTTATGTTCAGGTGTTTCAGATTCTTTTAAGTCAGGTAGGTTGCCGCAATCTTTTTACGAAGCTTCTATTTTGCTTATCCTTAAAAAAAATAAGAACCCAACTGAAGGTTCTTCATATAGACCAATTTCCTTACTTAATGTTGATGCTAAAATTTTATCTAAAGTTCTGGCCCGTAGGATGGAAAATATCTTACTATCTAACATTTCTGACGATCAGACTGGTTTTATTAAAAATCGATATTCTCATTTTAATATTCGTCGATTATTAAATGTTATTTATTCTCCTTCTAAGGAGATATTGGAGTGTGTGATATCTTTAGATGCTGAGAAGGCTTTTGATCGGGTTGAATGGCATTATTTATTTAAAATCTTAGAAAATTTTAATTTTGGCTCCAACTTTATTCAATGGATTAAATTACTATATTTATCGCCTTTTGCTCGGGTTCTTACTAATGCTCAGAACTCTAAACCATTTAAACTTCAACGTGGAACCAGACAAGGTTGCCCTTTGAGTCCTTTGCTTTTTGACCTGGCTTTAGAACCTTTAGCTATTGCTTTTTGAGAATCTAATGATATCACTGGTATTTTATGGAAGGGTACTATCCACAAAGTTTCACTTTACGCGGATGATTTATTGCTTTACATTTCTATTGTCGAAACTTCATTACTTTCTGTGCTTTCTTTACTATCTTGTTTTACTCAGTTTTCTGGATATAAACTGAACCTACACAACAGTGAACTTTTTCCTTTGAATATTTTGCCATTAACTGATATTAACCTTCCTTTTAAAATTGCAAGAAACCAATTCACTTTTTTGGGTGTAACAATTACTAAGAATTGTAAATACTTATTTAAAGAAAATTTTCTTACTTTATTAAATTATATAAAAAGAACATTATCAAATTGGTCGCCCCTTTCATTATCATTGATTGGACTCTCTGGACTCTATTTTATCCTCCTACATGTGGAAAAATAAACGTCCTTAATTGAATAAAGTCCATCTCCAGAAATTTAAAAGGAATGGAGGTTTAGCTTTACCAGATTTTAGGTTTTATTACTGGGCAGCTAATATACGGAATCTCACGTTTTGGTTATACTATATTAACCATGAGGACTGTCCAGGGTGGGTTTCTTTAGAAGCTAACTCGGTTAATAAATTTTCTATTATATCCCTATTGGGATCTTCACTTCCTTTATCCTTAAGTAAGATAACTGAAAATGTGGTAGTCAAACATACTTTAAGGATTTGGATACAATTTAGAAAACACTTTGGTTTATTGAGATTCTCCCTTTCTAGTCCCATTTTTAAAAATTATTTTTAAAGCCTTCTATGACTGATATAGTCTTTAAACATTGGGAAAGATTGGGCATTACATGCTTCCGGGATCTGTTTCGGGGAGGAAGTCTTTCTTCATTTGAACAATTGTCAACTAAATATAGTTTACCAAAAACCCATTTTTTTCGGGATTAGAGATTTTCTGCGATCTCAATTATGTACATTTCCTAATAGACCTGATAAGAACATATTAGATAAAATTCTTAATATGAAACCATTCTATAATGGTTCAATATCCAATATTTATGATATGTTGTTGGGAATGAGAAATGATTCTTTAGACAAGATTAAAAATCTTTGGGAACAAGATTTACAGACCTCAATTTCTGAAGAAACTTGGAATGAGATTTTTAAATTAGTTAATATTTCATCGCTATGTGCTCGTCATTCCCTCCAACAACTTAAAGTGGTTCATAGGGCTTATATGACCGAGGATAAGTTATCTTGTTTTTATAGGGATATATCTCCCTACTGTGATAGGTGTAACAATGGAGAAGCTTCACTTATTCATATGTTTTGGATGTGCCCAAGTCTTGGAAAATATTGGAAGAAAGTATTCCAAACTTTTTCTGTACTCTTTAAAGTAAATTTTAAGCCTAATCCTTTGACTGCCCTATTTGGTATTGTTGGAAGGAAAAATATCATTTTCAAGACATCTGATCTGCACATTCGGGCTTTTATCTCTCTTATGGCTAGAAGGGCGTTTTTGTTTAAATGGAAGGATGCTGTTCTGCCTAATCATGCTCAGTGGTTATGGGATGTTATGGCATGCCTAAATTTAGAAAAGATTCGTTGTTCAGTTTCTGAATCTAACCAAGATTTTCAAAATTCGTGGGGGCCATTTTTAAATTATTTTCATAATCTTTGACTTCTTGTTAAGGTACAGAAGATGGTTAATAGTATATTTTATTATCTGATAATTTTTTTTTCCCCAAACAGCTTCGACTTTGGTAGTGGGTGTAGATTTTTTTTTAATAAAATTGCTTATATTCTAATATACAAATTAATCTATTCCATATGCATGTAGAGTAAGGAGTTTGTTAATGTGATTCAATATATTGTATCTGGTATTATTATATTTTTTCTTTTGTTTTACAATATGTATTCCCTTGAACTCTGTATTCTTCTATATGGAAATCAATAAAAAATATTGGAAAAAGAGGTGTTATAAGGTGATGAGAGGCATTGATCTTGTTCCCAGGGCTGAAATGGCTAGCACAAGAGGGCACAGGTTTAAGGTGCTTGGAAGTAGGTACAGAGGAGATGTCATGGGTAAGTTTTTTATGTAGAGAGTGGTGAGTGTGTGGAATGAGCTGCCGATGACAGTGGTGGAGGTGGATACGATAGGGTCTTTTAAGAGGCTCCTGGACAGGTGCATGGAGCTCAGAAAAATAGAGGGCTATGGGTAACCCTAGGTAATTTCTAAAGTAAGTACATGTTGGCACAGCATGGTGGGGCGAAGGGCCTGTATTGTGCTGTAGGTTTCCTATGTTTCTGTGTTTCAATGTTAAGACATAGGAGCAGGATTAGGCCATTCCTCCCGTCAAGTCTGCTCCGCCATTCCCTCATGGTTGATTTATTATCCATCTCAACCCCATTCTTCTGCCTTCTCCCCATAACCTTTGACACCCTGACTAATGAAGAACCTTTCTTAATATACTGAATGGCTTGGCCACCACAGCAGTCTGTGGCAATGAGTTCCACAGATTCACCAACCTCTGGCTAAAAAAATTCTTCCTCATCTCTGTTCTAAAGCTGTACCCTCTATTCTGAGGCTGTGCCCTCTGATGCTAGACTCTCCCACTATGGGAAACATCTTCTCCACATGTACTCTATCTAGGCCTTTCAGTGTTTGATAGCTTTCAATGAGATCCACCCCCCCCCCCCGTTCTTCTAAACTCTAGTGAGTACGGGCCAAAAGCCATCAAAGACTCCTCATACATTAGCCCTTTCATTCCCAAGATAATTTTCGCGATCCTCTCTCTTTGGAGGCTGTGCTCCCTGGTCCCAGACTCTCCCACTACTGGACACGTTTTGCAGTTGTAAATGCACAAATTGATTTGTTACTGTCAGTGAGACATGTACCATGCAGAAGCATGGCATCCACACAGACCACCTCATTGCAGCAGTGCTTTGAGGAAAGGAAAACAAATGAAAACAACAACAGAGAGTACTTGAGGCAGAGCCTCCTGTAGGTACAGTACTGCTGATGGTGGGGAGGGATTTGTTCATGATGTATTGGGCAAAATCCACTACTCTCTGCAGCTTCTTGCTTGCTTTCTGCAGTAGTTTTGGGCAGATTAGTTCTTCAGGACGTGAGAGTTGCCTAGTTATATTTTGTCACTCTGGTTCACAGACAGTACAGTCAGGGAAGGAAACTTTGCTGGATGGAAAAGACAAATTTCCCAAATATCAGAGAACGGAGGACGGCTATATCCGAATCGGTAAGACAACGATACTTAGCCCTACATACACTTTTACTGATTCATGTAACATGGCACTGAGAAGGTCTGATGAAGGGACTCAGCCTGAAATGTTGCCTGTTTATTCCTCCCCCCGCCCCCGCAGGTGCTGCCTGATCTGTTGAGTTCCTTCAGCAGTTTTGAGTGTGTTGCTCTGACCTAGTAGTCTTAAAGATAAAGATTATCTTTATTTGTCAGAAGTACAGCGAAACATACACTGAAATGCATCATTTGTGTCAACAACCAACACTATCCGAGGATGTACTGGGGGCCGCTCACAAATGTCACCAAGTTTCCATCGCCAATATAGCATGCCAGCAACTCTCTAACTCTAACCCGTACATCTTTGGAATGTGGGAGGAAACCCACGCAGTTACGAGGAGAACGTACAAACTCCTTCACAGACAGCGGTCTGAATTGAACCTCGATCACTGGCACTGTAATGAGTTACGCTAACCACTGTACTAAAGTGCAGTGTTGGGTAAAGGCTCAGCACGGTTAGTGCTGAGAGAAAGAGTAGAAGATTATTTAGAGTTGCTGCGTCTTTGGCTTGCCAACTGTTCAATCCAACAGAAAATGCAGATCAGCAATGTGGAGCCACAGAGCCGTGGAGCAGGGAAACAGGTCTTGTGGCCCACAGTGTGCATGCTGACTGTCAACCAGCCATTTTTATACTAATCCCACACTTTCATCAGCTCCCTCCTTTTCTACACCTCACCTCCACACAAGGAGCAATTTACAGTGGCCGGTTACCATCCCCGGCATGTCAGAGGGGACTGGAGGACCTTTGGGGAAACCGACTGGGAGACTGTGCAAACTCCACACAGACAGCTCTACCCAAATGCAGAGAGAGAAGCAGAGTTAATATTTCACATCAATGACGTTTCTTCAAAGAAACATCTACCTGTTTAGCCTCCACTGCTGCTGTCTGACCTGCTGAGTGTGTTAGCAATGTCTGTTTTTTATATCTCATTGTTTTTCTTTCACTTCCTTTCCTTGTGTTCCAGCTTACTTCACAAACGGCATTGCCGAGGGAGAGGTAGACCCTTCGTTCGGGCCACTAGAGGTTGTTCGTTTGTCCACCCTGTCGGACTCACCGGTTTGGGTGATACTCAGTGAGGTAATGTGTTTAAAGACCTTGGCAAACCTCAATAGGTATGTGATGGAGAGTATATTGACTGGTGTATCACAGCCTGGCATGGAAACACCAATGCCTTAAGATGGAAAATCCTACAAAAAGTAGTCCATCCTGGGTACAACCCTCTCCAACCGCTGGGCACATCTACATGGAGTGATGTCACAGGAAAGCAGCATCCATTATCAGAGATCCCCTCCACCCAGTTCATGCTCTCTTCTCGTTGCTGTCATCAGGAAGGAGGTACAGGAGCCTCAGGGCTCTCACCACCAGGTTCAGGAACAGTTATTACCCCTCAACCATCAGCTCTTGAACCAGCATGGATAACTTCTCCCAAATTCACTTGCCCCATCACTGAACTGTTCCCAAAACCTATGAACTCATTTTCAAGGACTTTTCATTTTATGTTCTCAATATTTATTGTTTTTTTTGTATTTGCACAGTTTGTTGTCTTTTGCACATTGGCTGTTTGTCTGTTCTGTTGGGTGCACCGTTCATTAACTCTATAGTGTTTCTTGGATTTATTGAGTATGCCCACAAGAAAATGAATCTCAGGGTTGTATATGGGACATATAAGAACTTCGACAATAAATTTACTTTAAACCTTGAATCTGTGCCGTAGGAAGTTACAGTTACAGAGGAAATGACCCAGTGTGGAGAATCTTGGGCAGAAGTTAGTTACAGGGAGAGATGGTACTGTGTGGAGGATCTTAGTCAGAAGTTACAGTCACAAGGGAGATGTTCCTGTGAGGAAAATTATAGTCACTGAGGGGAAGATGGTCCTGTGTGGGAAGTTACCGTCACTGAGGGGAAGATCGCTCTGTATAGGAAGTTACAGACACAGTGGGGGGTGGGGGGTGATGGTCCTGTGTGGGAAGTTGTGATCCCAGGGTGAGGTGGCCCTATGTGGGAAGTTACAGACCTGCGAGGTGTGATGGTCCTGTGTGGGAAGTTGCAGTCACAGAGGGGAAGATGGCCTTGTGTGGAAAATCCTGGGTGGTTCTTGAGAAGGAATTTGACCTAACATTTTAAAGGTTTTGGTAAAGTAGGTAATGGGGCTGTTCCAAATGTTGGTGACTAGAGGGGACGGATTTCTAATCGTTCTGTAATGTCACCTCTTTCTCCCCCTCCAGAGGAGCTGTTTGATAGACTCAAAGAGCACTACAGCACAGAAGGAAGTTCTTTGGCCCATCTAGTTCATGCTCAACTGTTATTTTGCCTAGACCTATTGATCCACATCTCTACAATAGCCCTTCACACACCTCCCATCAATGTACTTATCCAAACTGTTCTTAATATTGAATCTACCACTTCCGCTGTCAGCTCATTCCACACTCATACCGCATTGCCCTCTGAGTGAAGTTCCTCCTCAGAGTCTCCTTCAACATTTCACCTTTCACCCTTAACCTACGATCTCTAGTTCTAGCTTTACCCTTCCTCAGTGGGGAAAAAGCCTTCATAATTACGTATACTACTATAGAATCTCTCCTCTTCAGTTCTTTATCTTTTCCAATTTCTCTCAGCTCCTTACTTCACCCCCACCCCCACCCACCCATCTTCCCCCTCATCAACCAGCTTGTTCTCCTTCCTCCATGTTCTTATTCTGGTTTCTGCCCCATTCAACTCCACCCCTGATGAAGGGTCTTGACATGAAATGTTGACTGTTTATTCGTTTCCATGGATGCTGCCTAACCTGCTGAGTTCCTCCAGCATTTTCTGTGTGTTACTCAGGATTTCCAGCATCTGCAGTCTCTCATGCCTCCCTGCTCTGTGACTAAGATTGCTTAAAGAAGGGAATTAGAAAATGATTAACTGGAGTATGTTGAAAGAGAGGGTGAGTTGCACTTGCTGGATTAATTTAAGAGTGAGACTGCAGAGAGTTGATGGGCTGGATGGCCTTTTTAGGGCAGCACCAAAAGGCATGAGAGAAGGCTAGGAATGGGGTTCCTATCTCCTTCATTAACAAAAAGGCTTGGCACAGGATGTTGGTAAAATTCTATCTTCCCCAAAACATCCTGGTGTAATTCTACATTGCCAACATAAAGCATCCTCACATCAACCATCACTGTCTGGTTTGGTGCAGCATCCTCTCACAATATACAAAAACTACAGTGAACTGTCAGGTCAGCAGAAAAAATCACTGTCTACAGTCTACTGTTACTGCAGGACTTGTAAGTGTCCAGGACAAAGATGTAGGCAAGGAAAGTCATTGTGAATACTACCCAGCCTGCAAACTGCCTTTTCCAAAGCTCCCTTCTGAAAAGCACTATAGAGCTATTAAAACAACAACTTCCTGATATCTTAGAAGTTTCTTCCCCTAGCGGATTCTCTGATCAGCCATTCTATTTAGTGTACCCACCCTCACCCCCTCTATCTATTACTGCATCACTGCACTGTAAACACTTTAAAACCACTGTTTATAATGATGTCCACATTGTAAATATGTACTGGTATTTATGTATTAATGGATATTTAATTCTGTCCTTTAACCTCTGATTTTATTTTTATACAATTCTTTACACTTTATGATTGCTGAATGTTGTATTTTGTTGCATGTCGTACCCTGACTAACACATCCACAGCAAATTCCTAACACATGAAAATGTCTATGGTGAATAAAGTTGATCCTTCATTCTTGACCACCAGTCGCAAACACAGTTACTTTCCCCAAGCAGGAATGCTGATCAACATCTCCACACTCCCATCCACCACTACTTTATCATTTCCTGTCAGTCACCTAGCATCAATCAAAGTTCGAAGTAAATTTATTATCAAAGTACATATATGTCACCATATACAAATCTGAGATTCATTTTTTGTGGGCATACAAAAATCTATAGATTAGTAACTATAACAGGATCAATGAAAGGTCAACCAGGGTGCGGAAGACAACAAACTGTGCAAACGCAAATTTAAATAAATAGCAAAAAAATCGAGAACATGAGATGAAGAGTCTTTGAAAGTGAGTTCATTGGTTGTGGAAACATTTCAATGATGAGGCGAGTGAAGTTATCCCCTTTTGTTCAGGAGCCTGATGTTTGAGGGGTAATTACTGTTCTTGAATCTGGTGGTGTCAGTCCTGAGCAGAGCATGACCTATGGCAACATTTCAATGATTGACGTGCTCAATGGTTGGGGGTGGGGGGGGAGCTTTACCATTGATGTGCTGAGCTGAATCCACTAGTTTTTGTAGCATTTTCCTTTCAAGGGCGTTGGTGTTTCCATAACAGGCTGTGATGCAGTCAGTCAATACACTCTCCACAATACTTCTTTAGAATTTTGTAGAAGTTTTAGATGTCATGCCGAATCTCCTTAAACTCCTTAGGAAGTAGAGATGCTACTGTACTTTCTTTGCAATTACGTTTATATAATGGGTCCAGGAAATAGTAACAACCAGGAATTTTAAAGTTGCTAACCCTTTCCAACTCTGATCTTCCAATGAGGACTGGCTCATGGACCTCTGGTTTCCTCCTCCTGAAGTCAATAGTCAGCTCTGTGGTCTTGCTGACATTGAGTGAGAGGTTGTTGTTGTGGCACCACTCAGCCAGATTTTCAATCGGCCTCCGATGTGCTGATTCATCATCACCTTTGACTTGGTCCACAGCTGTGGTGTCATCAGCAAACTTGAATATGGCGTGGGAGGTCTGCTTAGCCACACAGTCCTAGGTGTGAAGCGAGTGAGGCAGGGGGCTAAGCACACAGCTCTGTGATGCACCCGTGCTGATGGCCATCGTGGAGGTGTTGTTGCCAATCTGAACTGACTGGGGTCTGCAAGTGAGGAAATCCACGATCCAATTGCCCAGGGAGATATTGATCCCAAGGTCTTGGAGTTCATTAATTAATTTTGAGGGGATGATGGTATTCAACACTGAGCTGTAGTCGATAAAGAGCATCATGATGTGTGCATCTTTGCTGACCAGATGTTCCAGGGTTGATTGAAGATCCAATGAGATGGCATCTGTTATGAACCTGTGTGCCGACAGGCAAACTGGAGCAGATCCAAGTCACCTCTCAGGCAGGAATTGATAAGTCTCATCACCAACTGGTGCTCCTCCTTTTTCTTTCTTTCAGGGCCTTCTGTCCTTGCCTATCAGATTCCCCCTTCTTCAGCCCACCAATCAACTTCCCAGCTCTTTACTTCACCCTTCTCCTCCTCCCAGTTTCACCCTGTCATGTTGTGTTGCTTCCTTCCCCCACCTTCTAACTCTGACTCCTCATCTTTTTTTCTGCAGTCCTGATGAAGGGTCTCGGCCCAAAACGTCAACTGTACTCTTTTGCATAGATGCTGCCTGGCCTGCTGAGTTCCTGCAGCACTTTGTGTGTGTAGAAAGCATTGAGCTCATCTGGAAGTGAAGCCCTGCTGTCTCCCATGTCGCTTGATTTAACTTTTTAAGAGGCAATAGCATTCAAGCCCTATTACAGCTGTCAATTATCCTTTGTTGATTTGTTTGCTCCAGAATTTCCACTTCACTCATGAGATGGCTTTCCAGAGAACATGCTGACCTCGTGTAACTTCCTTGGTCTCCAGACCTGAATGCCTCTGATCTGGCCCTTAGCAGATTGCAGGTTTCATGTTTCCTCTGGGGCTTCTAGTTGGGAAGTCTCCGAATGATTTTGTGGGGACACACTCGTCTATAACTGTTTTAATAAAGTCTGTACAACCATGGTGTATTCATTCAGATCCACAGGGTAGTCCTTGAACACAACCCAGTCCACTGACTCAGAGCACTCCCGTGACCACCTCTTTGTTGTCCTAATCTCTGGAGTTTTGCTCTTTAGCCTCTGAGCCAAGTGATTGATTTTCCAAAATGTGGTCTGGGCAAGGAATAAGGCATTCTTTATCTTAGTATATGTATATAAGCTCTCTTGACTATTTATATCATTGTGTCTTTTTCAATTAAGGCCCCCGTTAGTCTTGCGAGACCATGGATCTGTGCCTGGAAAGCCTTCACTCTCCAGGGTGCAGGCCTGGGCAAGGTTGTATGGAAGACCAGCAGTTGCCCATGCTGCAAGTCTCCCCTCTCCACGACACCAGTGTTGTCCAAGGGAAGGGCATTAGGACCCACACAGATGGCACCAGTGTTGTCGCAGAGCAATGTGTGATTAAGTGCCTTGCTCAAGGGCACAACACGTTCCCTCGGCTGTGGCTCGAACTCACGACCTTCAGGTCGCTAGTCCAATGCCTTAACCACTTGGCCACGTGCCCACATATTTTAATATTTTTTTAATATTGTGTTCTTTATCTTATTGTATTTATTGTGCGGATCAGATACGGAGTAGCAATTATTTTGTTCCCCTCTACACTTGTGTACTGGAAGTGACATTAAACAGTCTTGAATCTTGAAACAGCACCGGTTTCTGAGTTGTGACAGCTTCCTTTTTTAAAAAATTTCAGATATTTATAAAGAAAGCCGACAGTTAGCTGAAGAGAGGAGTTGTGTTTGACAGTGCTGCTCCCCCCAGCCGGCGGTGGTTCGGTTCAGGAACCGTTCCCTCCCGGATCTTGTCCCATCGCAGAAGAAAGACTGCACCGCCTACTGTCCAATCCGGCCAGAAGTGTTCCGGGACACTGCAAAAACTGACGTGTTTAGGAGCAGTTCGTGTCTGCTGTGAGACCCT
This sequence comes from Mobula birostris, assembly GCF_030028105.1. Taxonomy (NCBI): domain Eukaryota; kingdom Metazoa; phylum Chordata; class Chondrichthyes; order Myliobatiformes; family Myliobatidae; genus Mobula; species Mobula birostris. The sequence continues at coordinate 174,413,101 of NC_092376.1, forward strand.
TTTCTACTCGAAACAGAATCAAACGTCGGTCGAGAGTACATTTTTCATTGGATCTTCCATGCTGATGCTCACTTGTTCAACTTATTCTAAAACGCGCCATTTTTTAACCTGTACTTTGCGGAATGTTTACACCAGGAAGTGCTGTCAGTGGTGGGCCTGTTCCGTAAACCAGAGGGAAAGGGAGGGAAGGTGTCTCATTCTTGGGAGGATATTTAGCAAGTATGTTTAGGGGATGTCTCTTATTAGAGGGAGAATGCTTAGGGAGCATCTCTTATTGTAAGGATACTTCGAGTCTCTTATTGAGGGAGAGTGTCTCATTGTATGGAGAATATTTAGGGAGCATCTCTTATTGATGCAGAATGTTTAGGGTGAGTTACAAATTGTAAGAATTGTTAGGGAGAGTCTCTTATCGAGGAAGAGTGCCTCATTGTTGGGAGAATGTTTAGGGAACATATCTTATTGCAGGGACAACGTTTAGGGAGAGTCTCTTATTGACGGAGAATATTTAGGCAGCGACACTTACTGTAAGAATGGTCAAGGAGAGTCTCTTTTTGTATGGTGAACATTTAGGGAGTGTCACATATTTTCAGGTGAATGTTTAGGGAGCATCTTTTATTGTAGGGAATGTATATGGAAGGAAAGGGAAAATGGGGAGAATCCCTTAGTGGGAAGGATTATAGGAGTATTTTCAGTAAAAGTGCTAGGGGATGTCTAAATAGGATGGAATTTTTCACGAGCAAGTATTAATTATAAAAGCTTCCTGTAGGAGGGAGCCAGCAGGGAGCTTCTGCGATGGGGGAGGGGAGGGAGTATCTAATGGAAGGGGGAGCAGGGAGTGTCAGAGAGAATATGTAGCTGTTGGAAGTGAGGGCAAGGGAAAGAGTCAGTAACAAACGAGTGGGAGGAGGAACAGCTTGAAGATAGGTAGGGAATGGATGTGTCTGAAAGGATAATGTGGTGGTGAACATTATGGCTACAGAAGGGAAACAGTGTCTCTGAGGAAGGTGATGAAGGCTGTTGAAAATTTAACAGAAAAGTTCGGGATAATGCGTTCTCTTTAACAAGGAGTCTATCAAACTGGAGGGGAATATCTGAAACTGAAGTAGATGGAAATAGGGAACATCTAACCAGAAGGAAAAGGTGAAGAGTATCTGAAATGAAGATTAGAAAATGGATGCAATGAGTGAGTGTCTCATATCAGGGATTTATCCAGACTCTGTGTCCTTAATTTTTACTTACTTTAGAGAGAATTTTATATCCACTACAGTTAACGAATCTGTAAGCAAGATTAATTACAGACTAACTGTAAAAACAAAATTCCTGAATTATTTAATTGGAGGATAGGTTCATGCTGTCTGCAAGATGCTGGATAAATCCTTGTTTCTTGTGTAAATGTGCAGAAACTCGAGGTATGTGTGGCCAGTTTCAAAAACTCCACATGGGACTTTCACCCTTTCACTATCAAATTGGTGCTGGAAAAAAAATTGACAGAACAAAATTAAATGTTTGTGTTCTGATCCAGTCTCCCTGGAGGTGATAAGAACCAAATACTAATTCTTTGCCTAAATGAAAGTAGGATCTTTGATTTGAATCCTTGTGCAAGTTAAAACAATCTTTGTATCAGACAGGATTCTTGTTTCTGGTTCAAAGTTTAAGGGTCTGAATGTCCCCATGTCAATAATTGTACCTTGAAAGGTAGTGTGATTAGGAATAATGTTTTGTTGTGCTTACGTCAACCTTTTCAAGTACAATTATTGAAAGGAGAATTTCTGCTTCCATGGCATTTTTATTAATATGTAATGAAGACAGCAGTGAATGGCTGGAAGAATTTAATATATTCATTTTATAAACTGTACTATTTTACACAATCTGTAAATGAGGCCCAATTTGTAGATAATAAACATGTATCATTACAAATCGTTAATTGTTTAAAATGGGAGAAATCATTAGAACCAAATATTTGTAAATTAATTGAATAATTCTTGTCACTCAAGCATTGTGCCATTATTGGGAAGGGATTATTTTGTTTTCTTGATGGCCTTCGTATTTAGATACATTTCCCCACCTAACCTCCCCATGCCTTCTTGAACCACTGCAGTCCTTGGGTGTGCCTAATAACCACAGTGCTGTTAGGGAAGATTTTGACCCAGTGATGGTGAAAGAACGGTTGTAGATTTCCAAATCAGGATAGTGTGTGGCTTGGAGGACAACTTCTGTAAACCTGGAATGACAGTTCACCCCCTCAGCCAGATAGTTAATAGGAGTTTTATTTTATTTTATTTAGCAATACAGCATGCTAGACAGGTCCTTCTGGGCCCAACGAGCCCACACTGCTCAAATACACCCATGTGACTGACCAATTAACCTACTAACCATACATCTTTGGAATGTGGGAGGAAACCAAGGTACCCGAAGGAAACTCATGTGGTCGTGGGGAGAACGTACAAACTCCTTACAGAGGGTGGCGGGAATTGAACCCCAATCTGATCACTGGAAAATCCATTTCACTAACCGCTATGTTACCGTGCTGAACAAATAAAGATGGAATACGAAGGTAAGCTAGCCAATAATATAAAAGAGGATACAAAAAGTTTTTTCAGATATATAAGGAGTAAAAGAGAGGCAAGAATGGATATCAGACCGCTGGAAAATGACACTGGAGGGGTAGTAATGGGGGACAAAGAAATAGCAGAGGAACTTAAGTATTTTGCACTTTCACTGTGGAAGACTGTAGCTGCAGTATGCCAGAGGTTCGCGAGTGTCAGGGGGCAGAAGTGAGTGTAGTTGCTGTTACTAAGGAGAAGGTGCTTAGAAAGCTGAAAGATCTGAAGGTAGATAAATTACCTGGATCAGATAGACTACACCCCAGGGTTCTGAAAAAGGGAGCTGGAGAGATTTTGAAGGCATTAGTAATGATCTTTCAAGAATCACTAGATTCTGGAATGTTTCCAGAGGACTGGAAAATTGCATATGTTACTCTTTAAGAAGGGAGGGAAGGCCAATTAGGCTTACATCGATGGTTGGGAAGATGTTAGAGTCCATTATTAAAGACGTGGTTCAGGGTACTTGGAGAAACATGACAAAATAGACTGAAGCCCGCCTGGTTTCCTGAAGGGAAAATCTTGCCTGACAAATCCATTGAAATTCTTTCAGGAGATAACAGGCAGGATAGATAAAAGAGGATCAGTCAATATTGTTTATTTGGATTTTCAAAAGGCCTTTGACAGAGTGCCATAATTGAGACTGCTTAACAAGCAGAGTGCACATGGTAGTACAGGAAAAGTACTAACATTGATAGACAATTTGCTGATTGGCAGGAGGCAAAGTATGGGGGGAAAAGGGAGCCTTTTCTGGTTGGCTGCTAGTGACTAGTGATGTGCCGCAAAGGCTGGTGTTGGGACAGCTTCTTTTTATGTTGTATGTCAATGATTTGGATGAAGGAGTTGATGGTTTTGCGGACGATACGAAGAAAGGTGGTGAGGCTGGCAGGGTGTCTGCAAAAGGACAAGACAGATTGAGGGAATGAGCAAAGAAGTGGAAGATGGAATAGGGTGTCGGGAAATGTATGGTCTTGCACTTTGGTAGAAGGAATAAAAGCATAGAATATTCTCTAAATGGGGAGAAAATTCAAAAATCAGAGGTGCAAAGGAACTTGAGAGTCCTTGTGCAGGATTCCATAAAGTTTAGCTTACAGATTGAGATGGTGGTAAGGAAGGCAAATGCAATGTTAGCATTCTGTTCAAGCGGACTAGAATACAAAACCAAGAATGTAATACTGAGGCTTTATTAGGTATGAAACTGCACTGTGAACAGTTTTGGGCCCCTTATCTAAGAGATAAGAAAAGATATGCTGGCATTGGAGAGGGTCCAGAGGAGGTTCAGGACAATGGTTCCAGGAATGACAGGGTTAACATATGAGGAGCTTTGGATGGCTCTGGGCCTGTATTTGCTGGAGTTTAGAAAAATGAGGGGGTTTGTTGAAACCTATTGAATATTAAAGGTCTAGATAGGATGTTTCCTATAGTGGGGGAATCTAAGACCAGAGGGCACAGCCTCAGAATATAGCAAGGGTTCCTAATATGGGGTCCATGGACCTTGCTTAATGGTATTGGTCCGTGGCATAAAAAGGGTTGTGAATCCCTGGAATAGTGGGACATCAATTTAGAACAGAATTGAGTAATTTCTTTAGCCAAAAAGTGGTGAATCTGTGGAATTCATTGCCACAACCATCTGTGGAGGCCCTGTCATTGGGTGTATTTAAGGCAGTGGTTGATAGGTTCTTGATTAGTCAGGGCGTCAAAAGTTACAGGCAGAAGGCAGGAAAATGGGTTTGAGAAGGATAATAAGTCAGTCATGATTGAATTGCAGAGCAGACTTGATGGAATGGCCTAATTCTGGTCTAAATGGTGGAGCTGGAGCCAAACCCAATCCTTGCTATGCCCCACTCATCACAGACCAACAACCTGAATAGGTTTTTTCCCATCTCCAATTCTCTATCCCTATCATTGCATTACTTCCAATTCCATGTGTTCTGAAGATGTTGACCAACCTGTGTAGGACTATGTGAAATGACAATACACCACATTCACTGACACCTTCTCATTATGGAACATGGAATAGTAAAACTCTGCAAGAGGCCCTTCAGCCCATCAGGTCTGTGCTAACCATACACGTGTCTGCTTAAAACTCTTAAACATGATAATCCACACTCTCTCTGTCTTTCCCCACCACCTACTTCTACGCACCTACTGTTCACTGTGTCACACAAAATCTTACCTTGCAAAACTCCTTTAAACTTTCCTCCTCTCACCCTAAATCTATTTGAAATTTTCACCCTGGGGAAAAGATTCCTGTACAGTGTGTCACAATTTTATAAACCTGTCAGATCTTCCTTCAGCCTCCAATGCTACAGAGAAAACAACTCAAGCTTGTCCAACCTTTCCTTACAGCTAATACTCTCCATGCCAGGACGTAACCAGGTAAACCTTTTCTACATCTTCTCCACACCCTCTTGTTGTCTGGCGACCAGAGCTCCCCACAGTATTCCAAAAGAGACAGACCCGAAGTTTTATACGGCTGCAATATACTTTCCAACATTTATACTCGATGTCCTGAATGATGATGACAAGCATGCTGTGCACCTTCTTTACCACCTGTCTAGTTGTGTTGCCACTTCCAGGGACCCATGGACCCTTCTAATGTCCATGCTTATTAAGGGTCCTGCTATTTACCTATTCTACTGCCCACAATCTCATACAACTCCAGTGGGTGAGCCAAACATGAATTTTCCTTCCAAGCCTAATCTTCTTTTTCAAGGTGTGCTGGTATTAATTTCTCTATTTTTCCTGCCAATGATGTTAGACCAACTGATTCCTGGTTCCGTTTCTCAACGCTCCTTTGTTTAAGAGTGGGATCACTTTTGCTTCCCTCCAATCTACAGGAGCACTTCCAGATCTCACAGTCAAGATGGCATCGAGCTTTGTAGAGATTGAAGCTCAGACTTAGTTGTTTTTCTAAGCTTGTAGGAATGGTTTTGGGGGCAGAGAGGGGAATTATGGGGTCAGGTTACGATTTAGGGACAGTGATGTGGGAGAGTTAGTGATCAGACCTCCACTCTGGATTTGAAGACCAGCAAAGTGGATGGGTGACAACGGACTTCTGTGGATGTGGGGCTTTCTCAAGTCAGTGGGTTCCAAGAGACACGAGGGCTAGTGATTTGGTATGCTTGGAAATCGGGGTCTCATCATTGGCTGGTCCAGGGGTTGATACTATAACTGAAGTCTGAAGGTCAATTGAGAGTATGGATGTCCAAGCCCAATGGCTAAAGCTTGGACACTGGAGGCCTGTCCTGGAGTTGAAGGAGGGGAGGGAGGAAAGGGACTTGTTTTGCTGTTTATTGTGTTCTGTGTTCTTTTGCCGAGCATTGTGGGCATGCTATGATTGTGCTGAATGTGTGGTAACACTTGTGGGCTGCCCCCAGCACATCGTTAGGTTACGTTGGTTGTTAAGAAAAATGACATATTTTGCTGTTTCACACACAAAATGCTGGAGGAACCCAGCAGGCCAGACGGCATCTACGGAAAAGAGTACAGTCAACGTTTCAAGCCGAGACTCTTCATCAGGACAAGTGAGTGTGTGTGTTTCAGGCCAAGACCCTTCATCAGGACAAGTGTGTGTATTACAATTTTTTTTCATCAGGACTGATGAAGGGTCTCGGGCTGAAATGTCAACTATTTACTGTTTTCCATAGATGTTGCCTGGCTGCTGAGTTCCTCCATCTTTTTGTGTGTGTTGCTTGGATTTACGGCATCTGCAGATTTTCTCTTGTATGTGATAAATAAATAAATGTAAATCTGAACTTTGGAGGATAGTAACCAGAACATTCACTCTTCAAAGCCACTACTTTCAATGTTCTGGAACGCTCTTTGCAGCGCAGAGGACTCTTAACAGGGTGGATGTGGCGAATCCAGAGCTGGGATTTAGTGTTTTAAAAAAATTATAAGTTACCACTTCATACAAAGGTAAACATAGAACATAGTGTTGTGCTTCGGCCCACAGTGTTGTGCTGACCCTTAAACCCTGCCTCCCATATAACCCCTCACCTTAAATTCCTCCATATACCTGTCTAGTAGTCTCTTAAATTTCTCTAGTGTATCTGCCTCCACCACTGACTCAGGTAGTGCGTTCCACGCACCAATCACTCTCTGAGTAAAAAACCTTCCTCTAATATCCCCCTTGAACTTTCCACCCCTTACCTTAAAGCCATGTCCTCTTGTATTGAGAAGTGGTGTCCTGGGGAAGAGTGGCTGGCTGTCTACTCTATCTATTCCTCTTAATATCTTGTATACCTCTATCATGTCTCCTCTCAACCTCCTTCTCTCCAAAGAGTAAAGCCCTAGCTCCCTTATATGGAATATGGAATCATAATCCATACTCTCTAAACCAGGCAGCATCCTGGTAAATCTCCTCTGTACCTTTTCCAATGCCGCCACATCCTTCCTATAGTGAGGCAACCAGAACCGGACACGGTACTCCAAGTGTGGCCTAACCAGAGTTTTATAGAGTTGCATCATTACCCTGCGACTCTTAAACTCTATCCCTTGATTTATGAAAGCTATCACCCCATAAGCTTTCTTAACTACCCTATCTACCTGTGAGGCAACTTTCAGGGATCTGTGGACATATACCCCCAGATCCCTCTACTCCTCCACAATACCAAGTATCCTGCCATTTACTTTGTACTCTCCCTTGGAGTTTGTCCTTCCAAAGTGTACCACCTTACACTTCTCCGGGTTGAACTCCATCTGCCACTTCTCAGCCCACTTCTGCATCCTATCAATGTCTCTCTGCAATCTTTGACAATCCGCTACACTATCTACACCACCACCAACCTTTGTGTTGTCTGCAAACTTGCCAACCCACCCTTCTACCCCCACATCCAGGTCGTTAATAAAAATCACGAAAAGTGGAGGTTCCAGAACGGATCCTTGTGGGACACCACTAGTCACAACCCTCCAATCTGAATTGTAAAGTGAAATATTAAAGCCCTAAGCATCGACTGTACTTTTTTTCCAATGATGCTGCCTGGCTTACCGAGTTCCTCCAACATTTTGTGTGTGTTGCCTGGTTTTTATTTAAGTATGTTAGTGCCTCTCACTTCCTTAGGAGTTTATGAAGATTCGGCATGACATCCAAAACTTTGACAAACTTCTACAGGTAAACTCTTTTAACTTTTATTGTCTCAGTGATTCTTCCACTCAGTCCATTGTGTCTGCTGCTGCAGCCTGATCACAATACAGGGTCCATCGCAGGTGATGGCTCTTCAAATTCACGTTGGACTGATGAGGATTTCTGCCTTCACTGTTTCTATTAACACTGAATTCTAGCCCACACTAAAGTAAAAATGTTTTTCACTTACTGTCCTTCTGAACTCTCTGCCAAGGTATCAAATCCCACACCCAAAACCATTTTACCTCAGCTGACCCTTGGCTCTTCGAACAACATTCAATAGAAACTTGCTCTATTTACTTCAAAGTTCAAAAATTCAAAGTAAATTTATTATCAAGGTATATATATATCACCATGTACAACCGTGAATTTTTTTTTTTGCAAGGATTCACAACAAATCCAAGAAACAATAGAATCAATGAAAGACCACACCCAACAGGAGGATAACCGATGTACAAAAGACAACAAACTGTACAAATATAAAACAGATAATAAATAAATTAGCAAGCAAGCATTAAATATCAAGAACATGAGATAAAGTGTCCTTGAAAGTGGTCCATAGGTTATGGGAACGGTTTCATGATGGGGTGAGTGAAATTATCCCCTCTGGTTCGAGAACCTGGTAGTTGAGGGGTATTAACTGTTCCAGAATCTGCTAGTGTGAGTCCTGAGGCTCCTGTACCTTCTTCCTGATGGCGTAAGCGAGAAGCGAGCATGGCTTGGGTGGTATGGGGTCCTTGATGGATGCGGCCTTCCTGTGACAGCACTTTGTGTAGATATGCTCAGTGGTGGGGTGGATTTTACCAGTGATGGAGTGGGATATATCCACCACTTTTTGTAGGAAGTTCCATCCAAGGACATTGGTGTTCCAAAACCAGGCCATGATGCAACCAGTCAATATACTCTCCACCACAAATCTATTGAATTTTGTCAAAGTTTTAGATGTCATGCCAAATCTTTGCAAACTTCTAAGGAAGTAGAGATACTTACTTAAAGTACCTCTTAGAAGTAGTTCCTTATGTTAAATGTACTTCGTACCTTTAAATTACCTAAAAAGGCAAGTTTGGAGGATTTCTAAGTCCTATTGTAAGTAATCAACTTTGCCAGCAGGATCTGACTCAAATATATGAAATACTTCATTTTTACGACTACCTCTTCATGCTCTGACAAAAACCTGGGCTGCTCAGACCCGACACTGATCTCCCACCTCCCTCAAGTTTATTTATTTTATATATTTTGTTATTAAGCACAGTAACAGGCCCTTCCAATCCAATAAGCCCATGCCTCCCAATTACACCTATGTGGCCCAATTTTTCTCCCGATTGATCTACCAGTCTTTGGAATATGGGAGGAAATATGGAGAGAACACACAACACACATCAAAGTTGCTGGTGAACGCAGCAGGCCAGGCAGCATCTCTAGGAAGAGGTACAGTCGACATTTCAGGCCAAGACCCTTCGTTGTTTGTTGTTTGAGAACACACAAACTATTTTCAGACACCACCAGGAATTGAACCCGGGTCACTAACGCTGTAATAGCATTACACTAACCACTATGCTACCAGATAAGGATACTGTATTGGATTTTTTTTCAAAATGAATCCTTGATCGATTTTTTGCCCTCCCCAGCAGCACAATTGTAATTATAATTGACCAGCTCCCATGTAGGTTTGACACTGGACTCATGGAATAAGAACACTTTTCCAAGCAGATTGCACAAACATAAGCATTAAACTATGTATATAACTCGCTTTATGATTGTGAGAGCTGTGATGTCTCGTCTACTGTCTCCCAACAGCCATGGGAACATTGATCTGGACAGAAGAATTAAGATCATCCCATTGTATATAATTCACATCTCCACCGTCCCGCTGTTTTGAGCTTTCTAAGTATATGCATTTACTGTACTCATGTCAGTTCAATGAGGTCACAAGTGTCTCTGTCTTTGCCTCACTGTTACAGCAAACAAGATAGGGAGATAGGAAACTGACCAACTAACTCACCAAACAGGGCAGCTGACAGTTTCTGCTCTCTGTTATATCATGAATGATTTATTTGAAGGTACGAACCCATCCTTTCTTCCTTATGCTCATCAGCATGAACTTTAGCAACCGAAAGCAATTATGCACCGTCCCAATTGATGATTTGGTTTAAAATGAGGTGAAGTTGAACATGCTGCAGCCCTGAATTAGAAGGCAGTGAATTCATGAACTCAATTCTTCCAATATTCATCAGGATTCTTAACAATGGAGTTGTCATCTTCAGAAGTAGCACTTTTAAGACCATATGACATAGGAGCAGAACTAGGCCATTTGGCCCATCGAGTCTGCTCTGCCATTTCAACATGGCTGATCCATTTTTCCTCTCAACCCCAATCTCTTGCCCCCCCACCCGTATCCCTTCATGCCCTGACCAATCAAGAATCCATCAACCTCTGCCTTAAAAGCCTCCACAGCTGCCTGTGGCAAAGAATTCCACAGATTCACCACTCACAGGCTAAGAAATTCCTCCTCGTCTCCGTTCTAAAAGGATGCCCCTCTTTTCTGAGGCTGTATGCTCAGGTCTTAAAACTCTCCCACCATAGGATACATCCTCTCCATATTCTCCACCAAGGCCTTTCACCATTCAAGTTTCAATTAGGTCACCCCTCATTCTTCTGAATTTGAGTGAATCCAGGCCCAGAGCCAACACTCTTCATATGATTTTTAGTCAAAGGTAATAGGTTACATCTTTTATAAACCTACTGATTCCCATGGTTATCTTGACTATTCCCTTCCCACCTCTTAAGCCAAGTTGCTCCTCCACCTTCAGAGTGGAGGAGCAACACCTTGTATTCTGTCTGGGTAGCCTCCATCCTGATGGCATGAATATCAGTTCCTCCTTCTGGTAAACAACTTCCCCCCACTCCTTTTCTCTATTCCCCACTCTGACCTTTCACTTCTTCTCCACTGCCTATTACTTCTCCCTGGATTCCCTCTTCCTTCCCTTTCTCCTCTCCTATCAAGTTCTTTCTTCTCCAGCCCTTTACCTGTCCCACCCACGTGTCACCTTCCAGTTAGCCTCTTTCCCCTCCCCCCGACCTTTTTATTCTGGCATCTTCCTTTTTCCTTCTCAGTCCTGATGAAGTGTCTCGGCCTGAAATGTCAACTGTTTATTCTTTTCCATAGATGCTTTGTGACTTGCTGAGTTCTCCCAGCATTTTGTGTGTGTTGTTTTGGATTTCCAGTGTCTGCAGACTTTCTCATGTTTGGGTTTAAATGGTGTTCAGAAGCATCTTGATGTCCAGCTTCAGATGCATTTATCATGTGTACATCAAAACATACAGGAAAATGTATGGTCTGTGTTAACAACTATCACACCCAAGGTCACTCTAAGCCTTCACCCAGAACTTCCCATTCACAGAGACCTTCGATGCTTCCCACCTGATAGATGATTTCATTTTAGACATGGACCCACTATCTTTCAGAACATTAAAGTAAATGAGGAAAGAAGGAGGGTAAATAATCAACCTCTAACACCTAGGTTCCAACCAGAAGCAAAATGTCTTGACAATCAATAAAACCAAAAGCATTGGTTTTGTCTAATACAACAAAAGAAATTTAAACATTACCCACTGCAACTGTGAACCACAACGTTCAGTGTAGATAATTTCACTCACAACTCTACACTAATTCTACAACTTACACTCTCTTTCGCAGACTTAACAACTCATATTCTCAGAATTATTTTACTGCACAATTTCTTCACTTTTGCACCTTGGTTGTTTGTCAAAGCTTTTCACAAACCTAACTATTTTTCTATGAATACCTGTAAGAAAATGTATCTCAAGGTAGTACATGGTGAAAATCAATTTTAATAACTTGGAAAACTGCATCAGACCACAGTCACACAACAAGAATTAAATGAACTGACATTCTACAATGTGCCTGACAGTGTGAGAAACACTTCCAAAGGTGGATAAATCCCCAGGAGATCCATCACAGGTTGCTACGGTATTGCTAAACTCAGAGTTTTACATTTCGATAGCAGCAGGTGTGATACCCAGACACTGGAGGATAGCAAATACCCCCTCCCTCGCACCCCTCCTCTAATCCCCCTCCCTCTCGCGCCCCTCCCCCAACCCCCCCCCCCGGCACAACTCCCCAAACCCCTTCCCTCTCCTACCCCTCCCCCACTCCCCCCTCTGGCGCCCCTCTAATCCCCCTCCCCCCTCTCGTGCCCCTCCGCCAAACCCCTCCCTCTCGCGCCCCTCGCCAAACCCCTCCCTCTCGCGCCCCTCCCCGATCCCCTCCCTCGCGCCCCTCGCCAAACCCCTCCCTCTCGCGCCCCTCCCCGATCCCCTCCCTCTCGCGCCCCTCCCCGATCCCCTCCCTTTCGCCCCCCTCCCCGATCCCCTCCCTTTCGCGCCCCTCCCCGATCCCCCTCCCTCTCGCGCCCCTCCCCGATCCCCTCCCTCTCGCGCCCCTCCGCCGATCCCCTCCCTCTCGCGTCCCTCCGCCGATCCCCTCCCTCTCGCGCCCCTCCGCCGATCCCCTCCCTCTCGCGCCCCTCCCCGATCCCCTCCCTCTCGCGCCCCTCTGCCAAACCCCCCCTCTCGCGCCCCTCCGCGAAACCCCTCCCTCTCGCGTCCCTCCGCCGATCCCCTCCCTCTCGCGCCCCTCCGCCGATCCCCCTCCCTCTCGCGCCACTCCCCGATCCCCTCCCTCTCGCGCCCCTCCCCGATCCCCTTTCTCGCGCCCCTCCCCGAATCCCTCCCTCTCGCGCCCCTCCCCGATCCCCTCCCTCTCGCGCCCCTCCCCGATCCCCCTCCCTCTCGCGCCCCTCCCCGATCCCCCTCCCTCTCGCGCCCCTCCCCGATCCCCTCCCTTTCGCGCCCCTCCCCGATCCCCCTCCCTCTCGCGCCCCTCCCCGATCCCCCTCCCTCTCGCCCCCCTCCCCGATCCCCCTCCCTCTCGCGCCCCTCCCCGATCCCCCTCCCTCTCGCGCCCCTCCCCGATCCCCTCCCTTTCGCGCCCCTCCCCGATCCCTCTCCCTCTCGCGCCCCTCCCCGATCCCCCTCCCTCTCGCGCCCCTCCCCGATCCCCTCCCTCTCGCGCCCCTCCCCGATCCCCTCCCTTTCGCCCCCCTCCCCGATCCCCCTCCCTTTCGCGCCCCTCCCCGATCCCCTCCCTCTCGCGCCCCTCCCCGATCCCCCTCCCTCTCGCGCCCCTCCCCGATCCCCTCTCTCTTGCGCCCCTCCCCGATCCCTCTCCCTCTCGCGCCCCTCCCCGATCCCCCTCCCTCTCGCGCCCCTCCCCGATCCCCCTCCCTCTCGCGCCCCTCCCCGATCCCCTCCCTTTCGCGCCCCTCCCCGATCCCCTCCCTCTCGCGCCCCTCCCCGATCCCCTCCCTCTCGCGCCCCTCCCCGATCCCCCTCCCTCTCGCGCCCCTCCCCGATCCCCTCTCTCTCGCGCCCCTCCCCGATCCCTCTCCCTCTCGCGCCCCTCCCCGATCCCCCTCCCTCTCGCGCCCCTCCCCGATCCCCCTCCCTCTCGCGCCCCTCCCCGATCCCCTCCCTTTCGCGCCCCTCCCCGATCCCCCTCCCTCTTGCGCCCCTCCCCGATCCCCCTCCCTCTTGCGCCCCTCCCCGATCCCCCTCCCTCTTGCGCCCCTCCCCGATCCCCCTCCCTCTTGCGCCCCTCCCCGATCCCCCTCCCTCTTGCGCCCCTCCCCGATCCCCCTCCCTCTTGCACACCTTCCCTAATCCCCCTCCCCAAATGCTCTCTCCGGCCCCTTCTCAACGTTTCTAGCAATTTCTCTCTCGCTCTGTTTCCCCGTCGCCCAAAAGTTTCAGAGAAATGATTGGCTCCACTTTCACCTTCACCGCTCCCTCCCTCTTCCGCCAGGGAAAGGCGGGGGCAGGGCGGGGCCTCGAGCTCACGTGATTGACTCCCTCCCTCCCCCACCCCCACCCCCACCCCCCAGCTCGCTCCCGCTTCCTCATCCCAGTTTCTTCCAATCACCGGGTTCCACGAGGGAGCCGGGGCGCGCTCGGAATGAGAGGCGGTTTGACGAACGGTTTAATTCTCCAATAAGAACGGAAAACGCGGCAGCCGGCGGCGGCTAGGGCCAATCGGAAGTAGCGACGCGACACGTTCTTTTAAAAGGAGGGTGGGCCTGCTAGCAGGTGGCAGCTCGGACTGGTGGTCACATGATCGGAGCTGGTGGCGGGTGCTGAGGAGTGAACGGTGAGTGCCGATTAATGGAGGGTCGGTGCGGTGTAGGGGCCTTTGGCTTCCCCTCTGCATTCAGATTGGTATTCCCCCACAAGGTCCCACTATGTCTGGCTGGGGGCCTCCCCCACTGCCGGCGTCGAGTTGCGGCCGGTGCTGCAGCATGGACTTGGGTGTTGGATGAGAGGTCTGGCCGGCCTTGTATCCGTCAAGCCGGGTGGCGCTGTGCCCGCAACCCTGATAACCCCCCCACCCCCGTTTCCTCCTCCCGGTAAGACTTCACTTTAGATGCAGGCCCTCTGTACAGTCCGCGTGTCTGTGATGCGGTTGGTTAGGGCAGTCACGCTTAAACACGAGATTCTGCAGATGCTGAGAATCCAGAACAGCAAACATAAGATGTAAAAGCTCGGCAGGTCATGCAGTATCTATGGAGAATAAAACTGTTGACGTTTTGGTATCATCAGGCCTGGAATGGAAGGGGACAGGTGCCAGAATAAGAAGATTGTGCTCTTATTTTCCATATTTGCATGATGGCCCTTCGTTGCGGTAGTTGTCCCGACTTTTAGCTGAGGGGTGTGTCTATGTATAAAATATTTTCTTCTCTATGGTATATTCTAGAAGCATTTGTTGTAGTCTGTCTGGGAAGACACTAATTATGTGCTACTTTGTTACAGATCTGCTTTTGGGTAGAGGAGGAATCAATATATATTTAAGTAATACAGTTGAAGTAGTTATTTGAGTATAATGATTGAATCAAGGTTGTTGCCAGTAAACTCCCCCAAACTGAGAGCACTGAGTAGATTGTTTTTCTGTCAGTGATTTCAGTTGAGTAATTGATCAGTTGGTTGGGAGAATTCCCTTGATCTGAGTGGTTGTGTTGTGGGATCAGATTTCAGATTTGATATCACTGGCATATGTCATGAAAATCGTTGTTTTGTGGTAGCAGTACATGACAATATTCATTAAAAGAACTGTATTTAAATGTATTGCAAAAAGAGCAAGAAAAGTAAAATAGTGAGTAGTGTACATGTGGCAAGTACAAATAAAAAAGAAAATTGAATTAAGTACTGCAAAAAGAGAGAAAATTAAATGAGGTAGTGTTCTTTGGGGTCCATTCAGAAATCTGATGGCAGAGGGAAAGAAGCTGTTCCTGAAACATTGAGTGTGGGTCTTCAGGCTCCTGTACCACCACCACCTTGATGGTAGCAATGAGAAGAGGGCATGTCCTGGCTGTTGGGGGTTCTTAATGATGGATGTTGCCTTTTTAATGGTAGATCTGCCAGTTTATTTTCCAATGCTTTAGATCACTTTCCCAGACAGCTCTGAAATGCTTTTCTGAAGGGCTTTGAGGTGATGTATTATTGAGGCTCTGGGGAGGGTGCAGAAGAGGTTTACCAGAATGCCGCCTGAATTGGAGGCCATGTGCTATAAGGAGAGGGTGGGCAAACTTGGATTGTTTTCTTTGGAGAGTTTGAGGCTGGGTGGAGATCAGGTAGAGGTTTATAAGATTATGAGAGGCATAGATAGAGTAGACAGACAGTATCTTTTTCCCAGGGTTTGGAATGTTTAATGCCACAGGGCGTGCATTTAAGTGAGGGGGTGGTGGGTGCCTGGGGTGCTGGTAGAGGTAGGTACATTTGAGATGTTTGGATGGGCACATGGATATAAGGAAAATGGAAGGATATGGATATTGTATAGTCAAAAGAGATTAGTTGGCCATTTGATTATTAGTTGGTTCAGCACAATCTTGTGGGTTGGAGGGCCTGTGCTGTACTGTCCTATATTCTCGAAAGGCAATTTTTTTTGTAGTTTAGTAATACTAACTATGTAACTTAAGTACTTGTATCTAATGTTGATTAGATCTTCATGTACATGATGTGTAATGTCAACTGAAATTTCCTCAATTCTGACAGATTTTTTTCCTAATGTCTAAACTAAGTTAGGAAGAATGAATTACTTTCAAATAAACTTTTGCTGAAGTTTATATTTAGAGGGTTAGAGAACAGGTTATGTTTAGAATGCACCACCTGATATGGCAGTAGAAATTTTAGACATCCCTTTCCAAAGGGGAAATACAAGTTGCTGGCATGGGGAAAAAGGGGAGGAATTTTTGAAAGAATGGGGTATCCCATTTGTCACACCTCGGTGTAGCAATTAGCATGATGTTGTTGCATCTTGGGGCATTGGAGTTGAGTTCAATTCCAGCATTCTCTGTAAGAAAGTTTGCACATTCTTCCTGTGTGGATTTCCTCTGGGTGCTCCAGTTTCCTCCCACAGTCCAAAGACATACCGGTTTATAGGTTGATTGGTCATTGTAAATTGTCCTCTGATTGGGCTGGGGTTAAATGGGGGTTGCTGGACAGCACGGTTCATTGGGTCATGAGCTTGTTCGGTGCTGTATCTCCAAATAAGTAAAACTGAAAGAGCACTCCAACATGTGGGATATTTTATTCGTGTGTTGGTTCTGAGAAGAATGGGTCAAAAACATTTTGTATATGGGACATGGATTAGACCACTCTTGAGCTCCTAATTTTCTCCTCTCCTAAAGAACAAATGGGAAAACTTGCTGCTGTTTCTTGAATAGAACAGGTGTAACTGCTAGAAAAATACCACGGCGCTCTCATTAGAGAAAGAAATGGCTGAAACCTCTTCCAAAACTAGTGTTCCAATAGGATAGACATGGAGAAAACTGTCTGCATTTGTGTGTCAGCAAGGGTTGTAATTACGAATATAATATAGAAGGTACTTCTGACCCAAGTGTGTCAAATTTGCTTGAAGTATTATTGCACCAAATGGAAAACATAGGAAGACCACAAGCTGCACTACCCTCTTGGCCACGTTTTGGTATTCTAGTTAACCTGATGAGCATCTGATCCCATATGGGGATTTTTGTGGCCTTCAGTAACTTCGGTCTGCTTCACTTTCCTACTGCCTTCTGCTACTTGTAGACTTTACTGTTAGTGTTCATGTGGCTGGCTCTTCCTTAGTCCCCCAGTATTGCAAATACTAGTGCAACTTCATTAGATTTTGCACTTAACTGTTAAGTTGATACTTTTTTGTTTATAAATGGTAATGAATTCAGACTCATTTATCTTGTGTACATCAAAATATACAGTGAAATGCATCAACCTAAAGATGTGCTAAAGGTAATCCGCAACTGACAACACACATTCCGACGCCAACATAGTATGCCCACATTGTTCAGCAACAACAACAGCATCATCAATATTAATTGCTTATTTATTCTACTGTTCATCTTTGCAGTTGCATAGTTTGTCTTCTGCATTCTGGTTGAACACCATAGTTGGGCAGCCTTTTCATTGCTTCTGTTATAGTTCTGTAGATTTGAGTATGCCCACAAGAAAATGAATCTTGGGGTTCTATATGGCGATTATATGTACTTCGATAATAAAATTTACTTTGAACTATGATCATCTCTGGAACCATTAAAACAAGTTCTGCCTCACCCAGTTTTGCACTTGTTATCTCAATTCAGCCGTGCGTGAATGATTGTGTTCTCATATGGCTCAGATGTCAAATCTTATTTCAATGAGTTCCCTTCTTATTTGTTATTCCATATAACATACAACAATTACAGCACGGAAACAGGCCATCCGTGCCGAACTCTTACTCTCACCTAGTCCCACCGCCCTGCACTCAGCCCATAAACCCTCCATTCCTTTCCTGTCCATATATCTATCTAATTTAACTTTAAATGACAACATCGAACCTGCCTCAACCACTTCTGCTGGAAGCTCATTCCACACAGCTACCACTCTCTGAGTAAAGAAGTTCCCCCTCATGTTACCTCTAAACTTTTGCCCTTTAACTCTCAACTCAATTCCAGTTGGACAAGTCTCATGGACAGTTGGACAGTTCAGTACTGTGTGTCTAGCATCCATGAAATTAAATGTTTAAATATTGGCAGTTACTTCATCAACTAAAGATGGGATTTTGAGTTCACCTTTGTGCATCTCTCTTGTTTTCCGAGATGCTCCCAACATGTTCTCCTTAAGCTTTTGGACACTTGCCCTGTTACTGACTTATGAGACTGAATCAGAATCAGGTTACTACTGCAAGACTCCTGTACTGTTTTTTTTTTTTTTTTTTTTTGGAAGCATTGCATTTTGAAGATGTCCATGATGCTGTGGAGCCTAGTGCCCATAATGGAGTTGGCTGAATTTGCAACTTTCTACCACTTTTTCTGATCCTGTGCAGTGGCCTCTTCATACCAGACAGTGATGCAACCAGTTATCCATGATACATCTGTAGAAATCTGTGAGAGTCTTTGGCATACCAAGTGTCCTCAAATTGCTAATGAAATATAGCTACTGTCGTGCATTGCAATTGTATCATTATGTTGGGCCCAGGTTAGATCTTCAGAGATGTTGACCGCCCCCCCCCCCCCCAAGAATATTGAGACTGCTCATCCGAGCAATTCTGTAGGTGCTGAAAGTCCAGGGTAACGTGCACAAAATGCTGGAGGAACTTGGGTCAGGCAGCATCTATAGAGAGGGATGAACAGTTGGCGTTCATAAACAGAGACTGTGTTACTTTTCATCATTTCATTATTGCACTTCCTGATGACTAATGAAATTAATCCCCTTTTGCAGCATCGTTAGAATACCCAGATGCCTGTTAAATGATGTCAGTGTTCACTGCCTAGGCTGATGTCTTGAGCCATCCAGTGCATTTAATTTTGATTTAGAGATGCAGCACAGTAACAGTTATGCCTGGCCCCTAGAGCCCACATTGCACAATTACACTCATGTGACCAAGTAACCTGTACATCTTTGTAATGCGGGAGGAAACCCACATGCTCATGGAGAGAATGTGCAAGCCCCTTGCAGTCAGTAGAAGGAACTGAACCCGGTTGCTGGCACTGTAATAGTGTTACACTACCATGCTGCCTGCATATGGTTAGGCCTGAGTTAATTTTCACCCTCCGGCATATTTCAACTGCAATTTGTTGAGAATATCGATTCTTCCCATTTAATTTCTGCGTGAATGATCCTTTGGAAAAGGACAGCTTTTCCATCCAGTGGATCCCGTGATGGACCATGCTGGATGGTGGAAAGGGTGAGCAATTTCAAGTTCCTGAGTGTCAGATCTTTCATGTGCTCAACATGTACAGTTACAAAGAAGTCATGACAGCAGTTGTATTTCATTAAAAGTTTGGCAATTGGTAGATACCCAAAGGCTTTAGAAAATTTCTACAGCTGTATCATGGAGAGAATTCTAACCAGCTGCATCACCATTTGGTATGGAGGGACCACTGCAGAAGATTGCAAAAAAGTTGTGACATCAGCCAGCTTCATGGGCTCCCCAGCATCCAGGGCATCTTCAAAAGGCGATGACTCAAAAAGGTGGCATTCATCATTAAGGACCCCCATCACCCAGGTCATACTCTCTTCTCATTGCTACCATCAGTGAGGAGCTTCAGGAGCCTGAAGACAGACACTTAATGATTCAGGAACAGCTTCTTCCCCTCTGCCATCAGATTTCTGAATGGACAGTGAACCCATGAACATTACCTCACTATTTTATTTCATCTCATTCTCCACTACTTAATTCAATTTTCTTTTTAATTTATACTTGTAATTTATGGATTTTTATTTTTTTATTGCAATGTTGTGCTGTGGCAAAACAACTGATTACTAATAATCTACTAACCGGTACATCTTTGGACTGTGGGAGGAAACCAGAGCGCCCGAAGGAAACCCACATGCAGATGGGAAGAACTAGAAACTTTCTGACAGAGGACTCTGGAATTGAACTCCGACTCCCTGAGCTGTGATAGTGTCATGCTGACCGCTACACTACATAAAGCATGCTTCCCATTAAGCATTTCTGGCCTATCTAGAGGTGGAATTAATCGGTGACTGAAAAGGAAATCAATGTAGGAGCAGAACACATGGCTGAGGTACAGTGAATACTTAAGCCTGTATTCCTAGCTCATTCAGAAATTTAACTGCTACTTCATTTAGGTCCATGATTAGTAACTTTCTTGATAAGGCCAGTTGTACTCAAAGTGGATATATCTGCTTATAGGTGCATCCTGGGTAAAGGAAGGAAGGAAGCCACGGAGGAAATAGCATTGGTCCTTTCTCCTTTCTGTAATGGAGAATGTCATGTATTAACATGTTGGCATGAAGAAAGAGGCAATGTTCACTTTTAGAATAGCATTCTGTAGTTATGTAAGAGTTCACATCTAGGGATAGTCGTGCATGTTTGTTAGAAGTGCCTGACAAGGCAAGTTCAAACTAAATTTATTATCAAAGTCATTAGGTCAACATATATAACCTTGAGATTCATTTTCTTGAGGGCATTTTCAATATATCCAATAAAGATAATAGAATCAATGAAAGACCAAACTGCAAATAAAGGAAAAAAAGTAATAAATAAGCAATAAATCTCAAGAACATGGGATGAAGAATCTTTAATTGAGAAAGTGGTTAAAAAGTATACAATATCCTGAGCTTTCTGAAGGGAGGCATAGAATACAAGGGCAAGGAAGTCATAATAAATCAGTTTCAGGCGGGACATTTTAAGAGTGGATTTACCAGAATGATAGCAGGGTTGAAGGATTTTTTGTATTGACTGCAGAAGTTGGAAGAAGGGTCTTGACCTGAAATGTCAACTATTCATTCATTTCCATAGGTGCTGCCTCACTTGCTGAGTTCCTCCAGCATTTTGTGTGTGTATTGTTATGGAGAAGTTGGAGATCTCCTAGAACAACAGGTTTAGGGAATATGGTGGAGGTAATTAAAATAATGAAAGATATGGACAGTAGTTAGAAACTACCTATTTGGTGGAGAAATTGAGAGCTAAAAGATATAAATGTAGATTGGCTCAAGGTGTCACCACAGTGACCTAGGGTCTGGTGTGCATTGTAACAATAGAGGTAGCTTTTTTACTTATTAAGACTTGTGCTAACTGCTATGCTACAGTAGTGCCTAAGTTCAAACCAAACTCACCCAAGTGAAGAACTTTCCCATCACTGACTTGGGCTTTCAAGATGGTGGACAGGTATTGGAATATTGTGAAGTGAATCACTTGCTGCAGGATACCCAGCATTTGACTTACTCTTGTAGCCATGTCATTGGAAGACAGACTGGTATCTGAAAGGAAAGAATTTTGGCTATAGAGTGATGCGCTATCTAAACTGCTGTTGCTCCAACAGACTCAGTGACGTGGGGGAGCGTCAGGTTGTACCGCCTCTGGTAGTCATTCTATGATCTGAGACCTTGGCAAGTTTCATGTATGAATCCAATTCGTATTGGTAGCACGATAGCGTAGAGGTTAGTGTAATGCTTTACAGTGCCCAGCTATAATCAGGGTTCAATTCCCATTGCTGCCTGTAAGGAGTTTGTGCATTCGCCCCATTATAATGTGAATTCCTCTGGGTGTTGTAGTTTCTTCCCACATTCCAAAGATCTGTAGGTTAAGGTTATTAAGTTGTGTGTATGCTGTGTTGGCGCTGAAAGCATGGCAACTCTTGCAGGCTGTTCCCAGCACATCCTCGGACTGTGGTCTTTGATGCAAATAACATATTATATTGTTTTGCTGTATATAACACAAAGCTAATCTTTTATCATTGCCTTTTGGGAAAACTTGCTACTGATGTGGTGGCCCTGAATTCCAGATAATTGTTCCCGTTTTTTAAAAAAAAATCTTGGGAAATCCCAGTTGGCAGACAAATCTAGTCTAGGTGGCTGCATTGATCCTGACCTAATTGTTGATGGCTTCTGTTCCATAATGTTCTTTTGGCCTTTGGCAAGAGTTGGTTTATGTCCCATGAAGGTGCGCAGTATGTGGACAATCTTCTTGTGTCATTACCAGGTTCTGACTTGCACTGTGGGTTATTCCAATATAACAATTACAGCACGGAAACAGGCTATCTCGGCCCTTCTAGTCCGTGCTGAACTCTTACTCATGTTGGCAACCTCCTGGATAGAATCCCGAAAGACTTGCATTTACAGTGGATTCTGGTTAAGATTCTGGAGAGGAGACGGAGCAGGTTGCACCGAAGAGACATTCTGTAGTGATCACTAAATCAATTGTTTGGAATGGAATGACCTTGCCTGGTGTCTCAGGGCTGGGTGTGTCTGCACCTGGGTGCTGCCCCTCCTCCACCCTGATCATTCCCAACATTCTTTGCTCGGTCAGATTTACAAACTCGCTGCTCCACAGTGACAAGTACAGTACTGTGCAAAAGTTTTTAGGCACACCAGGCTCACCTGTGCTTTATAAAGTCGCAACATTACATCCTTGTGTATTCCAGTCGTCTTGAAATAAATGCTAACATCGCATTTGCCTTCTGCAAATTCAAACTCAACTGCAAATTGACCTTTAGGGAATCCTGCACAAAGACTCCCAAGACCCTTTGCACCTCTGTTTTTTTTGTGTTTTCTCTCTGTTTACAAAATATTCAAACTTTTCATCTACCAATGTGCATGACCATACATTTCCCGACACTGTATTCCATCCGCCATTTCTTTGCCTATTCTCTTAATCTAAGACCTTCTGTAGTTCCTGTACTTCCTCAAAGTTACCTGCCCCTCCACCTATCTTCATATCGTAATGCAAGATTTGCAACAGGGCCATCAATTTCATCATCCAAATCATTAACATATAACGTAAAAAGAACCAGTCCCAATGCAGACTGCCTGTGAAACACCACTAGTCACCGGCAGCCAACCAGAAAAAGCTCCCTTTATTCCAACTCTTTGTCTCCTTGCCAAACAGTCACTGCTTTATTCATGCTAGAACTTTTCCTGTAATACCATTGACTCATAGCCTGGCGTGGTATCTTGTCAAATACCTTCTGAAAATCGAAGTACATAACATCAACTGATTTTCCTTTGTCTATCCTGCTTGTTATTTCTTCAAAGAATTCCAACAGATTTGTCAGGAAATATTTTCTCTTGAGGAAACCATACAGATTACAACCACCTATTTAATTATGTGCCCCCTATTACCCTGAGACCTCAAACTTAATCGATTCCAATATCTTCCCAACCACTGAGGTCGGACTAACTGGCCTATAATTTCCTTTCTTCTGCCCCTCTCCCTTCTTGAAGAATGGAGTGACATTTGCAATTTTCCAGTCTTCCAGAGCTATTCCAGAATGTGGTGATTCTTGAACAATCATTACTAATGCCTGCACGATCTCTTCAGCCAGCTTGTTCAGAAGCCTGGAGTGTACACCATGTGATCCAGGTGACTTGTCTACCTACAGACCTTTCAGTTGCGCAAGAATGATCTCTCAAGTATGGTAACTTCACACACTTCATGCCCCCTGAAAACTGGAACTTCCACCATACTGCTAGTGTCTTCCACAGTAAAGCCTGATGCAAGATACTTAATTTAGTTTGCCATTTTGTTGTCCCCCATTACTACCTCTCCAGCATTGTTTTCCAGTAGTCTGATATCCACTCTTGCCTCTTTAACACTTGATGTATCTGAAGAAACTTTTGTTATTCTCTTCAATATTATTAGCTTGCTTGCTTTCGTATTCCATCTTTACCTTAAAAAAAAAGTTGCCTTCTGTTGGGTTTTAAAAGTTTCTCAATCTTCTAATTTCCCACTAATGTTTGCTCTATTACATGCCCTCTCTTTGGCTTTTATGTTGGCTTTGATTTCTCTTGTTAGCTATGGTTGTGTCATCTTGCCTTTAGAATACTTAAGAAAGGCTCTCTAAGAATAAGCCAGGAAATTATAGGCCAGTGAGCCTGAGATCAGTAGTGGGAAAGTTATTGGACGATATTCCAAGAGACCAGATATACAAACATTTGTATAAGTATTTGGATAGACATGAACTTATTAGGGATAGTCAGCATGTCTTGTTTAACCAATCATGGGGTTTTTTCAAGGAGGTTTACCAGGAAGGCGAAGACTGGGTATGCAAGGTCTTGCCAGGTTGGTGGTCCTGCATGGGAGATTGGTCGTGAAGGTTCAGTCACTTGGTATCCAAGATGAGGTAGTAAATTGGATTAGACATTGGTTTTGTGGATGAAGCCAGAGAGTGGTGATAGATGGTTGCCTCTCGGACTGGAGGCCTGTGACATCTGGTGTGCTGCAGGGAATGGTGCTGAGTCTGTTGTTTGTCATCTATATCAACGATCTGGATGGTAATGTAGTAATCTGGATCAGCTCTCTAATGCTTCTGTGCCCTTGTAAGGCAACCAGACCTGAACACAATTCTTGTAAGTGTGGTCCAAGCAGAGTATTATAGAGATGCAATCTTACCTTGTGACCCTTGAATTCAATCCCTTGTCTAGTGAAGACAAATACACCATATGCCTTTTTAATAACCCTAGCACCTTTGAGGGATCTGTGTATGGGGACCCCAAGATCCCTCTGTTCCTCCTGCATGGAATCCTGCCATAAACTTTGTACTCCACTTTCGAGTTTAATCTTCTGAAGTGTATCACTTCACACTTACTGAACTCCATATGCTGCTTCTCCACCCAACTTTGCATCCTGTTGTGACCTATGACAACCTTCTACTCTCTCCACAGCACCAACCTTTCGTCGTCTAGAAATTTTCTAAGCCACTCCTCCACTTCCTTGTCCAAATCATTTATATATCTATATATTTTTTTTAAAAATCACATATCAGGGTCCCAGAACTGCTCCCTGTGGAGCATCACTGGTCACTGACCTCCAGGCAGAAAACACTGTCTACAAGCACCCTCTGCCTTCTGTGGGCAGGCCAATTCTGAATCCTCAGTTAAGTTTCCCTGGAGCCCATATCTACTCTACCTTGACTACCTGGATGAGTCTACCTTGGAGATCCTTGTCAAATGCCAGAGTAAAATGCATATACACCACATCCACTGCTCTATCTTCATTAATTTGTATTGTCACCACCTCAAAACTCAAAACTAGTGTCATGAAAAATGACCTGCCTCTCACAAAGCCGTGCTGACAATCATCGTCATATGCTATGTCATTTGACTTGGGGGCAATTATGGTTTCATGATCGTTCTTGGCAAATTTTTCTACAGAAGTGGTTTGCCATTGCCGCCTTCTGGGCAGTGTCTTTACAAGACAGTTGACTGCAGCTATTATCAATACTCTTCAGAGATTGTGACCACTGGCACCAGGTAGACATAACCAGAACTTGTGATCTGCACCAGCTGCTTATGCATTCATCCACCACCTGCTCCCATGGCTGCACGTGACCCTGACTGGGGGCAAGGCAGCTGCTACTTCTAGCCCAAGAATGACCTGGAGGCTAGTGGAGAGAAGGAGTGCCTTCCACCTTCTTTGATAGAGACGTATCCCACCCTGCCACCCAGTGCTGATGCTGACAGTGCCTAATGCCTAATCAGACTATGCTTCTCCAAGTGCTCAAATCTATTCTAATGTTTACATAAGTTTTGAATAAAACCTCATCAGTCTGAAATCTTTACTCCTGATACACCTCATTTTTCAGTCATGTCAGTACTTTCTTAGATCTGATTCTCTTTCCGCATTGGGTAACTGGATTTTGTCCCCTAGGCACACAGATCACTAAAGTCTACTAGGCTAGAAGGTCACAGTGCTCCCTTGTGCCTTTCAAAGTACAAACCTTTTCACAGTGCCACCATAGCATAACATTTTACAGTGCCAGTGATCAGGGTTCATATTCTGCTACTGTCTGTAGCATTCTCCCCATGACTGCGTACGTTTCTTCTGTGTGCTCTAGTTTTCTCCCACATTCCAAAGACTTACAGACTAAGGTTAGTCAGTTGTGGGCATGCTACCATGGCACTGAAAGTGTGGCAACACTTGCGGGCTGCCCCAGCGCATTCTCAGACTGTGTTGGTCATTGATGTAGATGATGCATTTGATTATATGTTTCAGTGTACATGTGACAAAGCTTGTCTTAGAAAAAAACTTCCCCAATATTCTTTAAAATTGGGAACATGCATAAAAGTACTATTTTTAAAAGAACCTTTCTTCTCCAACCCTTGCGTTTCCCACTTCACCTATCACCTTCTAGCCTCCAGTCCCTCCCTCCACCTTCTGTTTCTGTTATTCTGGTGACTTCCCCCTTCCATTTCCGTCCTGAAGAAGGGTCTCTGTCCAAAACGTCATAATTCTAGCCATAGATGCTGTCTGACCTGCTGAATTCCTCTAGCATTTTGTGTGTGTTGCTTTGCTTTTCTAGCATCTGCATATTTACTTATGTCTATTTTTATAAGTATGGTGCTTTATTCACAGAAAATGAAGATGAAACTGTGGTTGACGTTGGTGCTGATACTTGGTGTTGCTGTGGTCTTTGCTGAAGATGATGACGATGTTTTGGAAGACGAACTTGATGAAAGTCCAGTAACAAGTGAGGCTGAGCCAAGTACTCCACCGCCACCTAAGGTGAGGCTACCTGAGGATTCAGCACTCTGCTTAGAATAAGCATGAGGTTTCTAAACTTTTTTTGTCTGTTGTTTCCCAGTTGATCAGATGATTCAACTTGTTGGTTGTGCTGAAAATGTGACCTTCACTTAGTGTCCAGATAATCAAGATCCTACTTCACAAAGGGACTCTAATTGATCATTGCCAGTCCCAGCTCTTACAAGCAGTCCACCATTATTCTTTTACTAGAGTCAATAGACAATAGGTGCAGGAGTAGGCCATTCAGCCCTTCGAGCCAGCACCACCATTAGCTGTGATCATGGCTGATCATCCACAATCAGTACCGTTTTCCTGTCATAGTCATAGAGCACTATATTACAGAAGCATGCCTGTTGGCCCATCTAGTCCATGCCAAACTATTGATCTGCGTAGTCCTATCCATCTGCACCCCAACCACAGCCCTCCATACCACTCCCATGTATTTATCCAAAAGTATCTTAAATTGTGCAATCAAACCTGCCTCCACCACTTGCACTGGCATCTCATTCCACACTCTCATCACTCTGAGTGAAGAAGATCCCCCTAGTGCTCTGCAGTATATCTCTAAACATTTTTCCACTAGCAGTTGCATGTAGACAGGATGATGAAAAAGTGTTTTTCAAAATCTTGAGGCCACATTGTGCACAATTTTTATTCGCCTTGTTACAGGAAAGATGCCGTTAATCTGGAAGGTGTGCAGAGGAGAATTACAAGGACACTGTCTGGACTCAGGCCTGAACTATAGGGGAGGGTCCCTTCCCCTCCAATCCTGCTGAAGGGTCTCTGCCCGAAATGTCAACTGTACTCTTTTCCATAGACACTGCTTGGCATGTTGAGTTCCTCCAGCAGTTTGTGTGTGTTTGGATTTCCAGCATCTGAAGATTTTCTCTTGTTAGATAGAGGTTGGATAGGTTAGGACCATTCCTTGGAGTGTGGGAGACTGGAGGATAACCTTGCAGATATGTATAAAATCCTGAGCCATAGATAGGGTGAACACATTGATGAAGGTAGAGCTGTAGATGTAGTGTATATGGATTTCAGCAAGGCATTTGATAAGGTACCCCTTGCAAGGCTTATTGAGAAAGTAAGGAGGCATGGGATCCAAGGGGACATTGCTTTGTGGATCCAGAACTGGCTTGCCTACAGAAGGCAAAGAGTGGTTGTAGATGGGTCATATTCTGCATGGAGGTCGGTGACCAGTGGTGTGCCTCAGGGATCTGTTCTGGGACACCCTACTCTTTGTGATTTTTTTATAAGTGACCTGGATGAGGAAGTGGAGGGATGTGTTAGTAAATTTGCTGATGACACAAAGGTTGGGGGTGTTGTGGACAGTGTGGAGGGCTGTCAGAGGTTACAACGGGATATTGATAGTTGCAAAACTGGGCTGAGAAGTGGCAGATGGAGTTCAACCCAGATAACTGTGAGGTGGTTCATTTTGGTAGGTTAAATATGATGGTAGAATATAGTATTAATGGTAAGACTCTTGGCAGTGTGGAGGATCAGAGGGATCTTGGGGTCCAAGTCCATAGGATGCTCAGAGCAGCTGCACAGGTTGATTCTGTGGTTAAGAAGGCATACAGTGTATTGGGCTTCATCAATCGTGGAATTGAATTTAAGAGCCGAGAGGTAATGTTGCAACTATATAGGACCCTGGTCAGACCCCACTTGGAGTATTGCGCTCAATTTTGGTCACCTCACTACAGAAAGGACCTGGAAACCATAGAAAGGGTGCAGAGGAGATTTACAAGGATGTTGCCTGGATTGGGGAGCATGCCTTATAAGAATAGGTTGAGTGAACTTGGCCTTTTCTCCTTGGAGCGACGGAGGATGAGAAGTGACCTGATAGAGGTGTACAAGATAATGAGAGGCATTGATTATGTGGCTAGTCAGAGGCTTTTCCCCAGGGCTGAAATGGCTAGCACGAGAGAGCATGGTTTTAAGGTGCTTGGAAGTAGGTACAGAGGAGATGTCAGGGGTAAGTTTTTATGCAGAGAGTGGTGAGTGTGTGGAATGGGCTGCAGGTGGAGGCGGAAACGATAGGGTCTTTTAAGAGACTCCTGGATGGCTACATGGAGCTTAGAAAAATAGAGGGCTATGGGTAAAGTCTAGGTAGTTCTAAGGTAGGGACATGTTAGGCACAGCTTTGTGGGCCGAAGGGCCTGTATTGTACTGTAGGATTTCTGTGTTTCTATGAAAGTACACAGTATTTTTCCCTGTGAAGGGGAACTAAAAACTAGCATGTGGGTTTAATATAAATTTGTTGATCTCTTAAACACGAGATTTTGAAGATGCTAGCATTACAAAGCAACATACAGAATGTTGGAGGAATTCGGCAGCATTTGTGGAGGCAAATAAACAGTCAATATTTTGGGTTGAAACCCTTAATAGGGACTGGAAAGGAAGGGGGAAAATGCCAGAATAAGGAGGGTCGGGGTGGGGGGAGGAGGAGGACAAGCTAGAAGCTGATACGTAAAGCCAGGTGGGTGGGGAAGGTGGGGATGAAGTAAGAACTGGGAGGTGAAAGGTGGAAAAGGCAAAGGGCTGAAGAAGGAATCTGATAGAGTGAGAAGTGAACATGGGATAAAGGGAAGGAGGAGGGGCACCAGAGGAAGGTTGAAGGCAGCTGAGTGGAGCTGAGAGACCAGAGTGGGAAATTGAAGAACGAAGGGGGAGGGGAAAATTTACCCTGAAGGAGAAATCAATGTTCATGCCATCATGTTGGAGGCTACCTAGATGGAATATGAGGTGGTGCTTCTCTAACCTGAGGGCGGTCTCATTATGGCAGAACAGGAAGCCATGGACTGACGTGTAGGAATTATTTTTCTCTTGTTCTTTAATCAAGTAATCTAAATTTGTTTAAAAAAACAAGTTGATAGATAGTCATGTCCCTGAAAGGAAACTGTTAATGAAAAAAAAACTGAAATTACTATCTTCTAATCAACTTAGTGCTAAAAGACCATGAAAATAATTGAGATTCTAGGTCTCTCTGTTAAGTTATTTACAACAAAGAAGTGTGAGGTGGTTTGGATTTATCTTTGGAAATCATACTTCTGATAAGTGTAACTAAATGCGATTGTAGTTTTGTCAAACAAGTCAGTAATTTTATGGAGCATTTATAGTTTTCCCACTCTACCAGATAGCACTGGGAATTGGCTGGGGCATCAATAGCAACTGGAGGCAAGGAACATGTCCCTTCTGAAATTTCTCTTGCTTTGGGTGAACGTTAAAATGCTCTTTTTTGCACTTGTAAATTTTCATTTGAGAAGGAAGCCATTTGGTCTGAGCCCAAAAATGTTTATCCCATTTCTTAACTGTAGCTCCGGAAGATTTGTCTTGTAATCCTATCTGTAACAACCTGGGCTCACCAGTTCTTTGCTGAGGAAAATGAGTCTTTCTCTGTTTGCTGTACTTGGGTCCCCCATACAATTTTATCTTCTAGCTAATTCTTCCTTCTCTCTGTTCCAGAGAAAGTAATCGTAGCCTAGATTTCAGAATCTGACACTGAAACTTCTTGTTCTGCAGTAGCTGTACAGTGCACTACATAAAATTCATTGCTATAAGTTACAACAAGAACTATTAAAAAAAATAATTAGTGCAAAGAGGAAAATAGTAATGTTCATGGATTCAGGGACCATACAGAAATCTAAAGGCAAAGGGGAAGAAGCTGTTCCTAAAATGTTGTGTGTGTATTCAGGCTCTTGTACCTCCTCATAACTGGGTCTCCAGACCTAACAATGTCCTTGTATGCACTCTAATGCTGCCCCTTACTCAGTGTAGTGATACTTTCTAATCTGAGCATGTTGCTCATGCCAAATGTTTATTATTCTCTCATGATCTCATCACTTTTATAAATTGTCCCTCCACCAATCAAGGTAAAATACCCACATGCTGCTTTAACCATCTCATGTCTTACTAGCATGAGGGGTTGTTGTTCAAAATCTCAATTTCTTTGTGTGAAATTCAGATTTATTTATCACGTTATAAAGTGGAATGAATCATTTGTATTGACAACCACACCCAAATGTGCGGGGGGGGGGGGGGGAGCTTGCAGTAATGCTATGAGCTCTATAGATGGATGTTTCCAACACCTCTCAGAGTTTGCTGTTCCTTCTTCTCACCTCCTACCCCTATCCTGCAAAGGAATCTTAGACCAGGGCGCAGAATAACACCAGCAGTAACAGCAAAAGAAGCTCCTTATCTACACTTAGTTGAATACTTGTAATTGTTTGGGTACTAAAGTGCACTTTTTTAACCTTTTAATTTTGCCTTGCAGGTCACTTATAAAGCTCCTGTTCCAATTGGACGAGTGCACTTTGCAGAATCATTTGATAAAGGCACTTTGGATGGGTAAGGATGATTCCTTGGGCATCCAGTGTGAGAGTGTGGAGTTGGGGGGGTCAGGGAGAATAGCATCTAGGAAGCTACATAGTTCTGAGTAGTTGATTTCCTGTGTTCTACTTCAATTCTGTCTGGACATAGGAAGAATGGAAGGTTATTTAATCAATGGACAGACTTGATGGGATAAACAGATGCTGTGAAGTGCATCTCCTGGTTGGAGAGTAGAATCACTAGTTACAGACATTCAGTGCTGGGGTAGAGAAGTTTTCTTCACATGAAATGCTCTAAATAGTTTGGAATTTTTCACCTCACAGCTGTGGCTGGTAGGTCATTGAATACAAGTCCGAGATTTGAAGAGCAATGTGCAGTGCTGGAAATTTCTTAATTAAAAACAAGAGGCATTGAGTCAGACCACACTGGTGAGAAGAGAAGGCCTGAGTATCTATGGAGCCACGAGACTTTTCCTGAGTATTTATGTCCCCATCCAATCAGGCAGAAGATACAATGGATTCGAAGCGCAGACCTCCAATCTCAAGGACAGCTCCTATCCTGTTATTAGACTACTGAACAGACCCCATGTATGATAAATGGGTTTTTCACCTCAATTACCTCATTATGGCCTGCCACTTTATTGTCTGCATGTACTGCACTTTCTCTGTAACTGTACACTTTAGATTCAGAGTTGGGGTTATTAAGTTGTGGACAATCTGTGTTGGCAACGAAGCATGGCAACATTTGTGGGCTGTCCCCATTACTTCCTCCTCACCTATTGCCTACCAGCTTTTACTCCTTCCTCTCCTGCACATCTTATTCTGGCTTCTTCCCCCTTCCTCTCCAGACCCGATGAAGAGTCTTGGCCCAAAATATTGACTCTTTATTCTCTCCATAGGTGCTGCCTGACCTAATGAGTTCTTCAGCATTTTGTGTGTATGTTGCTCTGGATTTCCAGTATCTACAGAATCTGTGTTTATTCAACAAAGGATAATTTTTGGCAACTACATTGCTGTTAGCAGCAAGTTAATAAAGCTTAGAAACTGCAGCATGATTAAGGAAACTGGAACTGATCAGGAAGTTGGAAATCAGTCATAACTGGAAAAAATGAGTTGTCTGTTTCTTATCAGTATCTGCAGTACCATCTTCATACAACTGTATGGGAGAACACTGGAATTGGTGTAATGTAAAAACTATGACAGCAGTTTGTTTTGCAAGCTCTCTAAAAATGATAACGTGATGAGATCATAATTTATTGAATTTGATTGATATTGTAGTCATTGGTATCCAGTCATGAATAATAGGAACCGTTATCTCTGAGATAAACATTTAACAACTCATCCAAAAATCAAGCTGACAAATTTAGCTCTCCTTCAGTACTGAATTTGGCATAGATCTTTATGCTTTAATTTCCTGCTGTTACTTTGCTGAGTGAGAGGGATCTGCATTGCTGACCACTGAGCCAACACAGTTTGAAATGTAACTTTCAATTTTGAAGACATTGCAACTGTTCACTCTTCAATGTGCTGGATGAATAAAGCTGTCTTGTTTAATATTGAGATTGAATGGTATCACTGTCTGTAATAACTCACTCGTGTCTTTGCATTGTAGCTGGGTCCAATCCAAAGCCAAAAAAGAAGACACTGATGAAGATATTGCAAAATATGATGGTGAGATCACTTTCTATATAGCCTCCAAATGGAAAGGCATCCTTTTAGGACAGAATTGAGGAGGAATTTCTTTAGTCAGCCGCTGGTGAATCTTCAGAATTCATTGCCAGAGTCGTATGTGGAGGCCATGTCATTGGGTGTATTTAAAACAGAGGCTGATAATTTCTTGATTAGTAAGGGCTTCAAAAATTATGGGAATAAGGCAGAAAGATGGGGTTGAGAGGGGTATATTAAATCAGCTGAGATCAAATGTCAGAGCAGACTCGATGTGCCAAATGGCCCAATTCTTTTCTTGTGGTCTTAAGTACCTTTGTACAATATTAAAGAAAAGCGTTTTGTTGGAGTTGAGCTTGTATCATTAGTAAACAAGATCAATCAGGTGGTTTGATGTGGGTTTTAGAGATTGTGTCTTTAGAGATCAGATGTATTGAATACCCAACAATCATGGTACATTGGGGCTGGCAGCTGTGGGGAATGAGCTATATTACAAATTACTATAAATTGCACATTTAGACGGAGACGTAACATAAAGATTTTTACTCATGTATGTGAAGGGTATGAGAAATAAAGTTAATTCAGTTCAATTCACTCAAGGTTGATGTATAAAGTATGTATTTTCTTCAGGAAAGTGGGAAGTGGAAGATATGAAGGACACTAAACTCCATGGGGACAAAGGATTGGTTCTCAAAACTCGTGCTAAGCATCATGCGATTGCTGCTTTGTTGGACCAACCATTTGTGTTTGAAGATAAGCCACTTTTTCTTCAGTAAGTATGTCAAGTCACATAGACTTGTGGGCAGGATACCCAGCTTTATGGCTCAAATTATTGGCCAATTTTTTTAAATGCCACCTAGCTCTGGCTGAGTTTCTTCCATTTAATATGAGGACAGATGCTACTGTTTCTGATTCTCAAATGCTTTGTAGCTAGTTTATTTTTTTATTTAGAGATATAGCATGGAAAAGCCCTTCCAGCCCTTTGCGCCGCACTGCCAGCTCACCCTAGCCTAATCACAGGATAATTTACAATGACCAATTAAAGTACTAACCAGTTTGCCTTTGGACCATGAGGGGAAACGGGAGCACTCAGAGGAAACCCAGGCAGGACGTAAAACTTCTTGCAGAGGTCACTGGAATTGAGCTCCAACACCCAGAGTTGTGGTGCTCAATGTCATACATCTCCCTAATAACTCATCTGAAAATGATGGTTTGAAATTTTAGTTCTGTACCTTAGCTGATTTTAGAATCTCTTGTTTGATTAACTGCCCATTAATCTTTTTTTATTTAATGAGTGTTTGTCAATAATTGGCATAATTAATTTCTATCTCCTAGTACCTATCTAATTCAACATAAACATCCATGCTTTTTATCTCAAGACTGGCCCTTCAGTCTTTCTCCTTGCAACTAGCATATTTTGGTGTGTGCTTACTCTGTCCTACTTGTTCATTAACTGTGATGCTTCCTGACTGGTATTGAACTCTTGTAAAACTGCTTTTAAAAATTCCCTTTTTCTCAATTCAGTTGTTTTGGAAACTCCCAACACTGTAACCTCCTTTAGTTATGAACCAACCTAGATTTGTGTTCAAACAGTTTTGATATTAATGACTTTCGTATAAAGATCAAGCTTGGCTTTATTTGTTACATGTATGTTAAAATGTGCATTGAAATGCATAGTTTGCATCAAATCAAATTGGCAAGTTTTGTGCTGGAGGCAGCCCACAAGAGTCGCCATGCTTCTTGCAGCAACATGGTAGGCTCAGAACTTAACGAACCTAACAGGTATGTCTTTGGAATGTGGGAGGAAACCAGAGCACTTGGCAGAAATCCATGAGGTCACAGGTGAAAGTGCAAACTTCTTACTGACAGCAGTGGGAATAGAACCCTGATCGGTGATCACTGGTGTTGTAAAGCAATGCAGTAACTGCTATGCTACCATGAGTTCAGTTGTGTGGCCCCTTGATGTTTATAAGTCACTCCCCAAACTACTTTACCTTATCACATCTGTTTCTGCATCTCTGGAGTCTTGCTGTACAGACGGTTTAGTGGCATTTATTCCAGTGTTCTCTGTTGAGGATCTTGTCTGCTTTTTGTTTTGTTTTGGCAGGCAGTGCTGTTGCTAGTGAGGTCTGGTGACCCTGGGTGTGGAGTTTTTGTTCTCCCTGTGGCCATGTAGGCTTTCTCTCAGTTGCTCAAGACTTTCACCCACATCCTAAAGATGTGCTGGTTGGTTAATTGACTGCTGTACATTTTCCCCCATGGTGTAGTAGGTGGCAGGGGAATCAGAGAGGGTTGATTGTCATGTGTAAGTGGGTAGGTTACGGGCAGTGGGACTGTTGCAAATGCTTTGAGAGCCATAGGTTTGAATGGCTGTTATTATGACATAACGCATTGTCAATATTGGAGTTTGGAGCCGCTGTTTTGCGGGGGTGGGGGGGAGGACTTGTTCATTGTCATAGTAAAATGATTTTTTAAAATGGTTCAACATGAAATGTTTTTTATTTCTTCTCAACAACAACCCCTGCCCCTCCAACCAAACATTTTAGGTATGAAGTGAATTTTCAGAATGGAATTGAATGTGGTGGAGCATACATTAAGTTACTGTCGAAAACCAAAGACCTAACTCTGGTGAGTGGAAATTATTTGCCCTTCCTTTTGCTTTTGCTTGCTAGAGTTTTTAATTCAGATTTGATGTGTAAACAGAAATTATACCATGCCAACCTTGACTCTAGATGACCTAGCCTAAATGGTGCTGAAGGATCAGTTGGAGGTGCTAACTTAAAATTAAGGCCTCCTCTGTTCTCTAAAGTGTTATTCTGCCTAGTGCCATCAACACGTACTTGGACTATATTCCTCCATACCTCTCCCATCCATGTTCTTATCCAAGCTTCTCTT
Source organism: Mobula birostris (assembly GCF_030028105.1). Taxonomy (NCBI): domain Eukaryota; kingdom Metazoa; phylum Chordata; class Chondrichthyes; order Myliobatiformes; family Myliobatidae; genus Mobula; species Mobula birostris. The sequence goes on from NC_092376.1 coordinate 174,448,309, forward strand.
AAATGTTGCAATCAAACCCATGTCCATCACTTCCACTGGCAGTTCGTTCCACATTTTCACCACCCTTTGAATGAAGAAGTTCCCACCCAGATTCTTTAACATTTTGCCTTTCACACTTAACCCATGACCTCTAGTTGTAGTCGCACCCAGCCTTAGTTGGAAAAATCCTGCTTGCATTTACCCTGTCTGTATTATAGTGGTTACTTGAAAACAAACCAGAACCTCTGAGACACTAAGCCAGGGTAATCGACACTGTTTTTCACACTTCCAAATAGCGATTTTCCAAATTGTGAAAGATAGTTTGATCCTTTATTAGAAAACCAGCAAAAACTGGTAGCGATTTTAAAAACTACTGAAACTAAAGTAGCGATATAACTGTCTAATTAGCATAACTAAGCGTTCCAATTGGTGTTTAAGTTGCGATCTAGTTTGTGGTTAATGAAAAAAATCATTCCCCATGTCTCATCCCCCCTCCACTAGACTAAACTAAGAAAAAGTGTGAATAGGTAACTACTCATTTGCTTCTACCATCCAACAACCCTTATGACAGATTACCGTAATAAACGTGACACAAAATACAATACAGATAGAAAATAGATGCGTGGCTCCTACATATACCCCTCATAATTTCAAATACCTGTGTCAAATTGCCCCTCGTTCTCCTACATGCCAGGGATTAAAGTTCTAACCTATTAAACCTTTCCCTAGAGCTCAGGTCTTGGTAACATCCTTGTAAATTTTCTGTTCTCTTTCAGTCTTATTGATATCTTTCCGATATTTTACCTCACCAACTTCTTAACAGCTCAATATAATATTCCAACTTCAGTGGTCTATAACTTGATTAATGAAGACTGGTATGCCAAAAGCTCTCTTTACCTGTGTCGTCAGTGTTTACCTCTTAATCAGTAGCACTTGATAAGTTCCTGATAACACTTCGTGAGTGACTGATATAGTGCATGGGTATCTTGAAGTTATGAACTGGGCTAGATAGATGCCTGCTGTATTTGCACAGCATGGAACTGCAGAAAATTTGGATTTGGAGCTGGTGCCTTATCTGCATTTTATGATTGTTTTGGTGCTTTTTATTTTCGTACTCCAACATATCCTGTTTACCACTGATATATCGACTGTCCATCTCCCTCCACAGTTGCTGTCTGACCTGCTGAGCTTCTCCAGCAGCTTCAGTCTCTTGTCTTCATTTAGCTTCCTGTGCCTACTCTGCTATGTAAACAATCAGCCATGATCTTACTAACTCAATTCCATTTTTTATGCTAATCAAAAATCCCTTGATTGCTCTATCTAAAATACTATAATTAAGTTTATTCAGTGATTGTGTCTGCACAGCCACCTTAGATAATTCCGAAGATTTACTACCCTCTAGGTGAAGAGTTTTGGGTCCTACTTGTCCTGAAATACCAGTTCCATTGGCAGATACATTTGGAGCATTTAAGAGGCAGTTAATGGATGGATGACAAATGGAAAATTTATGTGTGAGGAAAGGGTAGGATCTTAGAATTAGTTTAAAAAGTCAGCACAAAATTATGGGACAAAGAGCCTGTACTATGCTGTAATATTCTATGATCCCTCATTTTGAGGCTGATCCTTAGTTCTACCAGCTCAGCCAAGGGGAAACCATGCCTGTATCTGAGAATTTTTAATGAGATTGCACCCCATTTTTGGTACAGAGTTAACGCCTCTAACTCCTTAGAAGTTTGTGAAGATTCAGCATGACATCTAAAACTTCAGCAAACTTCTATGGATGTTTGGTAAAGAGTATGTTGACTGGCTGCATCACAGCCTGGTATGGAAACACCATTTCCTTTGAACAGAAAATCCTACAAAAAGTAGTGGATATAGCTCAATCCATCACAGGTAAAGCCCTCCCCACCATTGAGCATAACTTCACGGAGTGAGGTCTCAGGAAAGCAGCATCATCATTGGGCAGAGACTTTCACTGATTCACCATTCTTTGGGAAAAGCAGTTCCTCCTCATCTCCGTCCTAAATCTACTCCCCTGAATCTTGAGCCTGTGTCCCTAGTTCTAGTCTCACCTACTAGTGGAAACAACTTTCTTGCCTCTAACTTATCTATCCCTTTCATAATATGTTTCTATAAGATCTTCTCTTATTCTTCTGAATTCCAGCAAGTACAGTCCCAGGCAATGCAAACCCTCTTCATAGTCTAACCCTCTCATGTCTGGAATCAACCTGGTGAACCACCTCTACAATACCTCCAAAGCCAGTATATCCTTCCTCAAGTAACTGCATACAGTAGTCCAGATGTTGCCTCACTAGTACCCTATACAGTTGCAGCATAATTTCCCTGCTCTTAATTTCAATTCCTCTAGCAATGAAGGCCAATATTCCATTTGTCTCGATAGCCTGCTGCACTCCCAAGTCCTTCTGCATAGCAGCATGCTGCTATTTTTTACCATTTTAAATAATAATCTGATCTTCCATTTTTCCTTCCGATGTGGATGACCTCACATTTACCAACATTGTACTCCATCTGCCAGACTCTTGCCCACTCACTTAACCCATCTATATCTCTCTGCAGACTCTGTATCCTTTGCACAGTTTGCTTTTCCACTCAATTTGGTGTCATCAGCAAACTTGGATACACTACACTTGGTCCCCTCTTCCAGATCATTAATATATATCGTGAACAGTTGAATGCCCAGCACCAATCCCAGCAGCACACCACTCACCACTGATTGCCAACCAGAGAAACACCCATGTATCCCAACTCTCTGCTGGTTAACCAATTTTATATCCATGCTAATACATTATCCCCAACTCTTTGCATGCTTATCTTATGGATAAGTCTTTTATGTGGTCTCTTATCGAATGTCTTCTGGAAATCCAAGTAAATAACGTCTATCTGTTCCCCTCTATCCACTGTGCTTGTTAAATCCTCAAAGAACTCCAGTAAATTTGTCAAACAGGACCTGCCTTTGCTGAATCCATGCTGCACTTGCATGATGGATCCATTTCTTTCCAGATGCCTTGTTATTTTTTTTAATGATAGCTTCCAAGCATTTTCCAACTACCAGATGTTAAACTAACTGGCCTGTTGTTACCTGCCATTTGCGTACATTCTTTTTTGAACAGTGACGTGACATTTGCCATGTTCCAAACTGCTGGGACCTAACCAGAGACCACAGAATTTTGGTAAATTATTACCAAAGCTGCTACAGTAACTTCTGCCATTTCTTTCTGTACCCTGGGATGCATTCCATCAAAACCAGGAGACCTGTCTGTCTTCAGGCCCACAAGTTTGCTCAGCACTGCCTCTTTAGTGATAGCTATTGTATCAAGGTCCTCACCTCCCATTGCATCCATATCATCTCTGTTCGGTGTGATAGACATGTCCTCCACTGTGAAGACCAACACAAGATTCAAGGCCTCGCCCATTTCCTCATTACCCAATATCAATTGCCCCTACTCGTGCTCCAAGAAGGCTGTTGACTTTGGCCACCCTTTTCCAATTTACATAACTCTAAAAACTTCTACTATCCATTTTTTAATTTATAGTAGTTTACTTTCATAATCATAAAGCTTCCCTTTATTTCTCGCTTAGTGGTTCTTTGTTTTTTAAGTTTTCCCAATCTTCCCGTTTCCCACAACTCTTGATGACTTTGTATGCACAAGTTTTTAGTTTGATGCCTTCTTTAGTTATCCATGACTGGACCCTTACTGTCCTTGCTTTTAACTGGATTACACTTTTGTTGAGTACTGTATCCCACCATATAGCTTGTGTTCCCAGTCGACCCTATGCAATTCCTCCCTTATCCCATTGTAGTCTCCCTTGTTTAAGCATAATACACTGGTTTTAGATCGAACTATTGCATCCTCAGTTTGTATGAGAAACTCGGTCATACTGTGATCACTCTTTCCAAAGTAGCATGCTCCCTTGAGGGTTCAGTAACGTGCTGTTAAAGAAAGCCATCATGTACGCTTTCTATGAAGTCCTTCTCGACTCTGCCTTAACCAACTTGATTTACCCGATCTATGTGCAAGTTAGTTCCCCACGATAACTGCTGTTCCATTCTTACGTGCCTCAGATATTTCTGTTTATTGATTTGCCACTGTAATGTTATTATTCAGTGGCCTAGACAACTCCCACCAGTGATATTTTTTTCCTCCTTAATATTCTTAATCTCTACCCAGATGGGTTCAACATTCTGCCTCTTAGATCTTGTATCATCTCTCACTATCGCCCTGATCTCATCCTTAGTTAAGAGCGCTACTCCATCGCCCTTACCTTCCTGTCTATCCTTTCATATTACCTAATGTCCTTGGATATTTAATTCTCACTGCTCTCCATCCTGCACCGTTTTTGTAATGGCCACTAAATAGTATCTCTTTATATTGATTTGTGCCACAAGTTCACTGACCTTGTTATGAATACTGAGCATTCAGTTAAAATGCCCTTACATTCATTGTGCCTTTAAAATCTAGTAACCTTTGTCTCTTATGCACTTGACTTTTCTGCACTCCACTCTTACTTTTCTCTTTTTTAACTTTTGCTTTTACTATATCTTTATCCACACTTTTCTCTTTTACCTTATCCATATTTCTCCAATCTGTTGAACCCACCCCCCTGCTATTTAAAGCTCTATCCACAACCCTAGTAATGCAATTTGCCAGGATTCAGGTCCCATTAGGGTTCAGGTGGAGCCCGCCCCAAAGGAAGAGCTCCCTCCTTCCCCAATACTACCACCAGTTTCTCATGAATTCAAACCCACTTCTTCTACACCAATCCTTGAGCCACACATTTAACTCTCTAATTTTCTTGAACCAATTTGCACATGGCTTAGGTAGTAATCCAGAGGTTACCACCTTTTTGGTTCTGTCTTTTAATTTGGTCCCTAGCTGCTCAAATTCCCTCAACAGAACCTCTTTCCTTGATCTACCTATGTCAGCGGTCCCCAACCACCAGGCCGCAGAGCATGTGCAACCGGGCCGCGAGGAAACGATATGATTTGGCAATATGAGTCAGCTGCACCTTTCCTCATTCCCTGCCACGCCCACTTGAGTCATTACGCATGCGAGGTCATTACCCGCGCGTCATCCATGTCAGCGCGGGAAGGAGATCAACTCCTCGAGCCTGCAAATGACGGCGGGCTGAAAAGTATGTTTGACATAACATCTCTGCTGGCATTCTGGATCAAAGTCAAGGCTAAATATCCTGAGATAGCCACGAAAGCACTGAAAACGTTGCTTCCATTTCCAACATTTTTCTGCGAAGGGGAGTTTTCTGCAATGAATGCAACAAAAACTAAATTGTGGAATAGACTGGACATAAGGAACCCCCTTCGTGTATCGCTGTCTCCCATCACCCCTCGATAGGACCGTCTTGTTGCAGGGAAACAAGTATTCAGCCCAGGGCTCCCACTGATTCAGTGATATTGGTGTGTTGCAATGATTTTATATGTTCATACAAGGAAAATAGGTGCTGTGTGTTTAATATCCAAACGTTACTTAAAATGTTATGATGCTATTGACTTATATAACCATATAACAATTACAGCACGGAAACAGGCGATCTCGGCCCTTCTAGTCCATACCGAATGCTACTCTCACCTAGTCCCACCGACCTGCACTCAGCCCATAACCCTCCATTCCTTTCCTGTCCATATAGCTATCCAATTTTTTTAAAATGATAATACGGAACCTGCCTCTACCACTTCTACTGGAAGTTTGTTCAACACTTACTTTAAGCTCCCCTGTCCTCCCCTGATAATTGACTTATCACTATATTCATGTGTTCATGAGAGGAAAATATGTGCTGTGTGTTTAATATTAAATTCTTTAGATTAAACCCTTTTAGAAACGAAATTGAGTATATTAGCCACTTATCACCTATATTCTGGTCATGATTAACACAGCCCCCCCCCACCCGAACAGAATCGCCAAAAACGATTTGTGGGGGGAGAAAATCAGCACTTACACGTATGTGCACTGGTGCCCGCGCAAGGCTTCATGGTCGTTGTAGTCTTTTTCGAGGTAAACAAGGTATTTGACTGCTACTCTTGTCCTTTGGCAACCCCCCCCCCCCCCGGTTGGCCAGTCCGCAAGAATATTGTCAATATTAAACTGGTCCACAGTGCAGAAAAGGTTGGGGACCCCTGACCTATGTCACTGATACCCCAGTGGACCGCGGCAGCTGGCTCTTACCCCTCCCACTGCAAATATCTCTGCAGGTCAGAGAAGATGTCCTGAACCTGAGCATAAGGCAGGCAACACAGCCTTTGGGACGCTCTATCCCTGCAACAGAGATCTTTGTCTATTCTCCTGACTGTACTATCCCCAATTACCACTACATTTCTCTTCTCTCCCCTCCCCCCCCCCCCCCCCCCCTTTGAGTGGCTCTCTGAACCACGGTGCCACAGTTGATTTGCTCATCCTTCCTACAGCCCCCACTCTCAACCACACAGGGAGCAAGAATCTCAAACTCATTGGACAAGTTCAAGGGCTGAGGCTCCTCCAGCACTAGATCTTGAATACCATTACCCGCCTCACTCGCAATCATACCTCTTGTCCCTGACCACAGACCGAATTTGAGGCAGCTGATCATGGATGTGCCTACCTCCTGAAACAGAGTGTCCAGGTAGTGCTCTCCCTCCCCAATGTGTCATAGTGTTTGAAGCTCAGATTCCAGGTCATCAACTTTCAGCCTGAGTTCCTCGAGCAGTCAATACTTGCTGCAAATGTGGTCACCAGGAACCACAGTGGGGTCCACCAGCTCCCACATCATGCAGCTACAGCTCATCACCTGATCCTGCATCTTCCTTGCTTTATTTAACTAGTTGTAGTCTGGTGACTTTTGTCTTCAACCACTACAAAAGCCTTATCCGCTAATCACTTGTGCCTCCTCACTGAAGCCTCCTGAGCCAAAGTTGGTAAACTCCACTCCCTCCGCCGATAAACTATACCACAAAACAATTCCTAGACCTGGCTTGTCAGACCTACAGCAACTTCACCACTATTCCAATTATCAGTTCCCTTTTTTCTTTGAAAACCACGCTAAGCGATCAAGGGAATGGCGGCGTAAGGAAAAGGTCTCTCGACAAAAAAGAAGGTAAACTGCCCCTAAATGGAATTTAGACAAATATTTAATATTGCATAACTATATTAATAAAAGGGACAAGGATGATGTCTAAGAACAAGATTAAAAAGTCCGCTCCGAAGGCTGATAAACATAAAGAGACGCAGAAAGGCGACGGGCCTAGCTCCCCCACGACAAGCCAGGACGGAGATAATGAGGGGGAATCGGTGACTCTGTCTTTGATTCTCGGAGAGATTCGCGAGTTCCAACAAGATAACAGCAAACAGCTGGAAGATATTAAAGGAGAAATAGTAAAAACTAACTCGCGGATAGATGAAGCCGAAGCGAGGATTGTTGGAATTGAAGAAAAGCTACAAAACACAGAGGAGGTGATAGCAGAAATGCTGAAGCTGCAAGACCAGCTCCAGTGGAAACTAATAGATCAAGAAGGCCGCTCGAGAAGGGAAAATGTGAGGATCTACGGAGTTCCCGAAGGAACCGAAGGTAAACCCGGATTGATGATTCCCTTCGTGGAGAAGCTGCTTAGAGAGAACCTTGATATACCGGCCGCAAAAGACCTACAGATAGAAAGGGCTCACCGCGCGTTGGCACCACAGCCCCCGGCAGGCGCCCAGCCCAGATCGATTCTGGTCAGATTTCTCAGCTACAGAACGAAGGAAGAGGTGCTTAAAAGGGCATGGCAAAATAAAGGTTTCATGTGGAACAACTGTAAAATCAGTTTAGACCACGACTATGCACCGGGGATTCTTGCCAGACGGAAGGAATATACGGAAACACGGAGAGTCCTGAAGGAAAACAACATCAGATTCCAGACCCTGTATCCAGCTCGGCTGAGAGTCTTTTATGACGAAGGGACAAAAATTTACGCTACGGTGGAGGAGGCAATGTTGGACCTGGTGGACCAGGGGCTACCTATTAAAGTTATCACCCAACTGGAGTCGCTACTGGAGAGGATTCAGCAGAAGTCGTGGCAGTCAGTGGGGCAAGGACGCTCCACTCGAACCAGAGTGTCAAACTACAAGGAAAAGCTGCAAATATTCAGACGCGAATGTACAGAGAATACAGATTAATTAAGAGAAATGACTGAAAAGAGTAAATCGGACTTAAAAGTAAAATGAAAACTGGTAACTGAAAATAAACTAGGCGGAATAACTTGAATGATAGCAATTTGGTCGAGACATAAATAGGAGAAAATTCTCTGTGATTATTCAAACTGCTGAGGGCCCTCTAACACAGGGTGAAGATAGAGGTTATCCCTCTGAACTGAGGCGGGTCGGTGCTCAGGCCTCACTGTGGGAAGTCGGGAAAAATTTTCAAATGTTACATGTTCGAAAGTGTCTAGGGTGTGGTTATATGTCTTGGTTTACTGTTGAGAAGGGATTGCTTACTGTTTGGTTAGAAAAGGAGAGTTTTTTTTCTACTAGAGAAAAATGCAAACTGAATTGGTAAAAATAATTTCCTATAATGTTAATGGGGTTTTGAATCCAATTAAAAGAAATAAGATTATGTCTAAATTGAAAAAAGAGAGGGCACAAATAGCTTTCCTCCAGGAAACACATATGAGCCAATCTGAACATGGAAAATTAAAAAGAATGGGCTTTAAGCATGTATTTTATTCATCATATAAATTGAGTCACAAAAGAGGGGTAGCTACTTTAATATCAAGTACTCTTAATTATGAACATATCTCAGAGACTAGAGACAAAGAAGGACGGTTTGTAAAAATCACAGGAAGAATAGAAGGTACAGAAATAACATTGCTGAATGTTTATGCTCCTCCAGGTTGTGAATGGTCATTTTATAGACACATTTTTGACCTAATGGTCAGTTTTCAAGGGGTAGTAATTTGTGGAGGGGATTTTAATATTAGATTAAATCCTATATTAGATTCTTCAAGAATAGTTACTCAGAATAAACCTCTGACTCGGAAAGTGAATTCATTGATGGAGGAGTTGGGAATTATAGATGTCTGGAGGGAATTACACCCTACTAGTAAAGATTATACATATTACTCTTTCCCTCATTCAGCCTATTCAAGGATAGACTATTTCTTTATCTTTAATACAGATAGACTCAGGATAAAAAACTGTAATATTGCAACAATTGATCTGTCGGATCATAGCCCAGTCTCTATCTCTCTAATCCTGGAAAGGAAAATGAGGAAAACACTATGGAGGCTAAACTCACATATACTCAATAACCTGAAAGTAATGGAGAGATTAAGGGGAGAAATCAAAGAATATCTAGACCTTAATGACACGGGAGAAACATCACCAGTGATTTTATGGGATACATTGAAAGCTGTACTGAGAGGGAAAATTATTTCCATTACTACTCACATGAAAAAAATCAATGCACAAAAATTAGCAGACCTTCAAGGAAAATTAAAACAACTTCAAGTTGTAGATAGCAACAAAAGTAATTCAAATCGAAAACAGGAAATTAGGAAATTGCAAAGTGAAATTGACGATATTTATACGTTGGAAACTCAAAGAAATTTTCTTTACCTGAGACAAAAGAATTATGAAGTAGGAGGTAAATCAGCTAGATTATTAGCATATAAATTACGAAAACAACAAGCAGACAATACAATTCATAAAATAAAGAATCCAAAGACAAAGCTTGTGGAGAGTACAATAGGGAAAATTCAAGAGAGTTTTGAAACATATTATCGAGAGCTGTACTCCCAACCCCGGGCCCCCAATGAGCCCTATATAGACAGTGTATTGAATTTTTTAGATCTACCTAAACTTTCAGATTTACAAAATGAAAGTTTATTAGAACCAGTAACTGTCAAAGAACTGAACGTGGCCATCTCTAGGTTAAAGGCTGGAAAGTCCCCGGGTTCTGATGGGTTTACCTCCGAGTGGTACAAGTCCCTGAAGACAGTTAGCCCCATTACTACTTAACACCTTTAATTGGATCTTGCAGAGAGGAGAAACTCCACCTTCCTGGAGAGAAGCGATTATTTCAGTTATTCCTAAAGAGGGTAAAGCTAAACTAGAATGTGGCAATTATCAGCCAATTAGTGTTCTTAATTTAGATTACAAACTATTTACATCTATATTAGCGCGCAGATTGGAAAAGCTTTTACCTGGCCTAATCCACTTAGACCAGACTGGATTTATTCAACAAAGACAAACACAGGACAACATAAGGAGAACTCTGCACATATTAGAACAGGTTAATAAGAACAAGACAGAGACAATGGTAGTAGGATTGGACGCTGAGAAAGCTTTTGATTCGGTTAGTTGGGCATTCCTATACAGAGTGTTAGGAAGATTCGGCTTTCAAGAAAGGTTTATTAAAGTAATTCAGACTCTATATGACAGCCCTACAGCCCGAATTAAGATAAATGGGGACCTCTCTGACTCCTTCATCTTAGAGAGAGGCACTAGACAGGGATGCCCAATTTCTCCTCTCCTTTTTGCGCTATATATTGAACCACTTGCCCAACTAATAAGACAGAGCGAAATCGTAAAAGGTATCAAGGTGGCAGGGATTGAACAGAAAGTGGCGTTATTCGCAGATGATGTTTTGGTCTATCTGAGTGAACCAGAAAAATCATTTATAGGATTGTTTACACTGTTGGATGACTTTGGGAAAATATCAGGTTATAAAATAAATGTAAAGAAAATGCAGGTTATGTCCCTAAATTATACACCATCCAAAAAATTGCAGGATACATATGATCTTAAGTGGGAAGCTAAATCATTAAAATATTTAGGAATAACCCTGCCGAAGGATCTTTCAACACTGTCACAGGTAAATTATGGGCCATTAATCTCAGAGATAAAAGCAGATATGCATAGATGGAATCTTATCCATTTTTTAAGTTTAAATTCAAGGATAAATACTATAAAAATGAATATTCTTCCTCAGTTATTGTATCTTTTCCGTACTTTACCGGTGGAGGTGGATGATAATCAATTCAGGGAATGGGACAAATGGATTTCCCGCTTCATTTGGCAAGGAAGGAAACCTAGAATTCGATATAACACCTTACAGTTAGGGAAGGAAAGAGGAGGCATGGTTCTTCCTTGCCTGAGAAATTATTTTTATGCCTCACAGATAACCCTCTGTTATATTGGTGTAATAGGGAATATAAGGCTAGATGGAAGGAAATAGAATTTGGATTAGTTGACAGTTTTCCTCTTCAGGCCTCAATAGCTGACAAAGGATTGATGGCCCAGTTGGAAAAATTAAATAACGCTTGGATAAATCTTACATTAAAAGTATGGCAGAAGGTGGTAAATTCATGTGGAATTAACAACATGTTAAAACTCTTTAGATGGTGTGCATATGATACCGAATTCCTTCCCAACAGAGGAGATAAAAGATTTGAGTTATGGATAAAGAAAGGTCTTACAACCTACCTCTCATTTATAGATAAAAGAGTATTACGAAGTTTCCAAATCCTGCAGGACAAACATGGCCTAGAACATAATGACTTTTTTAGGTACCTTCAAATACGAAACTATGTTAACCAGAGTTGTAGATATACAGACCTATCAACAGTAGAATTAGAATTTTTCAAGATTCTGAATTCGGCTTGCAGTTCAATACCTAGTAAATCAGTTCCTCGCCTATATAATGCACTCTCCCATGCTAAAAATGTAAATACACTGTATATTAAAGAGAAGTGGGAGAAAGAAGCGGGGTTGGTACTTTCAGAGGAGGCTTGGGGGAAAATCTGCAGCTTTCAATGGTCCTCGACTAATTCTTTGACTTGGAGAGAACATTGTTGGAAAAACATTATAAGATACTTCAAGACCCCATATCAGGAAAAATATAAAGATACAAATGTGATGTGTTGGAGAAGGTGCGGCTCCAAGGAGGCAAATCATTTTCATATTTTCTGGGATTGCCCTAAATTAAGTCTATTTTGGGAAGGTATTCATAGAACATTAGTTAAGGTACTTAGGTCCCAGATACCTCTGAACTTTGAGACGCTCTATTTGGGGCACGTATTGTTCCTTGAACAGAAGGAAGATATAAAGTTGCTGCAGGCCCTCTTAGCGGCAAGTAAGAAATCAATCACTAGAAAATGGCTAAATCCAATACCACCTACATTAGAAGATTGGTACGAAATTATCTTGGAAATATTTAAAATGGAAAAGTTGACTTACTCCCTGAGAACTCAAAAAGAAAACTTTTATCAAATCTGGAATAAATGGATTGAATATATAACTCCAATGCGAGCAGACTTTAGATGACTCTCCTAATGATTTATATTGCTCTTCTCATCAACACAGTAATATTGCTAACGTAAGCACCCCTAGTCTAAATGTTTGGGTTTTTTTGGGGTTTTTTTGGAAAATAGAGAATTAACACAAAGGGAAAGATTGGGAAAGGGATAAAAAAATGAAAAAAATTAAGTAAATAAGTACATAGGGATTGGATAATTATGTCTGCGGGCAGGAGCAAGCATGAACAAACTAGGATATAAACACCTACAATGGTTGGTATATAGGCTTGTATACAACATCTTGGACCAGTGGAAATGGTCCAGAAGGGTTGTGTGGAAACTATTATTACCATTTTTCTTAACAACTAATTTCATTACTTAGCCTAATAGGTTAGATTTACCACAGTACATAATTATCTATTTAAATGTTTATTTTCCTTTTATATCATCTCAATGTGTACTTAAGAATGTATAAATAATTGTAGTTTTATACATATAAAAAAATGGAAAAGGTTATATGTGTGAAAAAAGTACATGATATTTGTGAATTCCTTATCCAAATAAAAATAAAATTAAAAAAAAAGAGAGCCACGCTAAGCACCTCTATTACTGCTATCACTAGCAAACTGCTTATGCAAAGGTGAAAAACCTTGGAGTTTTGATCTCCTTAAAGTCTTCCTAATTACTTGTAAGTGTGTGTGCTAACTTCTAGCAAGAAAACCTCTACCTTGAAATCTCATCTCATGTTTAATATGTTATTTTTCTATATTTTTCCAGAGTCGATGACCTTGCATTTTGCCACATTGTGTTCTGTAAGACATAATATCATTTAACCTGCTTGTTCCTCCCTCCTCCTTATCCACGTTGCTTTGTATCATCAGCGTACATTATACTGGCTTCCTGGCCCTTCCTTTCCAGTCCTGATGAAGGCCCAAAACTTTGTTTATTCCTCTCCACAAATGCTGCCTGACCTGCTGAATTTCTCTAGCATTTTGTGCTATGAATTTCTAGCATTTGCAGAATCTCTTGTTTATACATTAAATATAGTCCCTTAGCAAATAATTCAAAGTATATTTATTATCAAAATATGTATACATTATGCAACTTTGAGATTTGTCTCCTTACAGGCAGCCACAAGACAAAGTACACTTTAAAACAAAAACAGTCAAAAACGCAATGTGCAGAGAAAAAAACAATTATGTATTGTGAACATCTAGGACTTTCAGCATCCACTGGTCCAAATCTTCTGACAAAAAATTATCTATTTTCTCTCATTAATTAGGCCTTAATCTGTGCCAGTATGCTCTTACTAGCTTGTTCTAACTCTGTTCAATAACTCTTGACGCTTTATATTAAACACCTTCTGAAAGTCCAACTACACCATATCAATTGGTCTGCCCTTAACTGTTGCCTAAATAGGTTTTCCTTTCCATGACTCGTGTTGATTCTTCCAAACCTGTGATTTGGGTGTCCTGCGTTTTCCTTTCTACTCATGTCACCTTTCCCACTTTACATTCTGTACTCTGGAATGTTGAAAGTTGATCGCTGTTCTAAAGCTCCAAGATGTAGCTCATAGTTCTACAGTCTGAAATTTCAAATGATTACAAGTGCTTCTGCTTTCTCCATAAGTAGACCTTCAAATTTCTTGGATGCATTGACTGCTTGGGGTTAAAAGCACTTTCTCCAGAACTAATTATTTTTTATTAAATGTTAATTTCATTGAGCTGCATTGTTACACTGGAGCTTCAGTTCTCTCAACTGAATTAAAGGGGAAGGTTGAATAGGTTTAAGGCTCTATTCTCTGGTGTGCAGGGGGAAAAGGGTGAAATTTGATAGGTATAGATAGGGTAAATGCTAGCAGGCTTTTTCTACTGAGGTTGAGTGAGACTAGAACTAGATAGGGGTCATGGATAAAGGGTAAATATTTATGGGGAAACTGAGGATGGTCAGTGTGGAACAAGCTGCCAGCAGAAGTGGTGGATGCGGGTTCAATTTCAGCATTTAAGAGAAGTTTTGATAAATACGTGGACAGCAGGGAGGGCTATGATCCAGGTACTGGATATGTGGCAGTAGGCAGAATAACAGCCTGTCATGAATTAGATGGGACAAAGGGCCTGTTTCTGTGGCCCTAATTCTGGAGCGTTTTTATCTCTCAAGGCAGATACAGTATTTCAGTTTTTCTGCCATTCTTCAATGTCAGTCTGGAAAGGGCCTGCATTGTTTACTTTTCATTAGTACCTTGATGCACAGTTACACTTGAATTCTGCTTATTATATCTGCAAACCTTGGCATTCAACCTTTTCCTGTACCTCATCCTCTCTCTCTACCTCTATCTCCTGATGGTGAATCTGTTTTCTTCAATTGCTTTATTTTCTATTTGCCTTCACTGGTTTTGAGCAAAGCTAAAAATGTTTGTGAATGTTGATGGATTCTAATTTGGTTTGTGTCTTTAGGAGAAATTTTATGACAAAACTCCTTACACCATCATGTTTGGCCCAGACAAGTGTGGTGAAGATTACAAGCTCCATTTTATCATCAGGCATAAGAACCCGAAAACCGGCGAGTACGAGGAAAAGCATGCAAAACGTCCTGATGTGGACCTGAAAAGCTATTATACAGACAAGAAGACTCACCTGTACACTCTTGGTATACTTATTACAAACGTTTGTTTATCTCAGCTCCTTCATGACTGAGGCATTCTAAAGAGAAAGATTAGTTTAATTTGTTAAATGTACATTGAAACATACAGTGAAATGTGTCATTTGTGTCAATAACCAACACAGAAGATGTCCTGTGGAAGCAGGTTTTGAAGTAGTGCCATTCTTCGGGCGCCAACCTAGCATGTCTGTAATGGGCGGGGGGAGGGTAGAGTCTTGCTAGCTCGCCTTAATCTCTTGAGGCTCTGCCTTTTGACCAAAAAGGTAGTGTTGAGGGACTAGATGAGATTATCTGTTACGTGCACTGGTAGAAACCTGGTGATCTTCTCTGTATGTATTTTTTTTTAAAACACTGTCTCTGACATTCCCCTTCTTAACGACTTATGAATGAAGCTACCAGACTGTCATGGTAAATAGACCATCCCAACAGATATGCATGTGAAGTGTTGCCTATCCATACACTGTCTCTGTCTCTCCAGTTCAAACTCCAGATATTTTTCAATATGGTGTCTTTGGAATTAAGTAGTAGCTGATGCCAAATTAATTTCAGTCTGAGATCAATAGATGTCTGATTACTTATAGTATTAGACGTGAGGAAAAAGGGGACTAATGATTGGAAACAGACAATATTGGAAACACTTGGCAGGTTAGGCAGGTTTTGTGGAGAGGGAATAATAACCGTTTTTGATCAAAGACCTGTCAGATTTTTGAGGCCACATCTGGAGTATTGGATGCTATTTGGTGTACTGTTTAGGGAAGGATCTACTTGGAGGCAATTCAGGGATGTTTATAAGTTGATTCTTGGGATTGATTGATTTCTGATGAAAGATTCTCAAGGTTGGACTGTAGACATTGGAGTTTGGGAGACTGGGGGACAATATAATACAAGGTTTTGCAGTGAATAGACAGAAAAATCTGGGAATATGTGTAATCTCAAGGAAATATAGTTTGTGAGTGAATATTTTCTGTTGGGTACTTAAAACAATAATATACTGTTGTTTTTGATCAAAGGTTCTTTTCGAAGTCAAGAAAGGGACATAAAACTTGTCATTTTATTGAGTGCTACTAGAACAAAGAAACTTGAGAAAACAGTGACAAGTCACTGAAGGAAGGGAGGGAAGAAGCAAAGATTGTGGCGTTGCGTGGTCAGCTCTTTCTATATCCCATCGAAGGAAACATTCCATTCAAATTCGTAGATAAGAGTTAACCAATCAGATAGTCCCTTTTCAAATAATACAATACCAGGAGAATTTTCTAGATATATATATATATATATACACATACACACACACACAGTTATTTTAGGTGTTCCCTTATATATACACATATATATTACACACATACACGCACATGCACGCAACTCGGAAACATCGAAGGACTAGTAGGCATAAATTGTTAAACTGCAGAGATAATGATGACTTAAAAAGTCTAATCCAACAATACTAAATTGTATTTGGAATATATGGGGCATATTGCTGCATATGCAGGGTAATTTTGCTGACATTTGCTTTTTGTTTTCTGTGGAAAATCAGTGGCCTTAATGAGGACTGTCAATGTTCTTTATTGCATGACTTAAAGATGAATCACAAGGGAATGTTTAACATCCTGCAGTGGACCTAGCTTTGTACATTTGCTCTCTGTTCTGCTCTGAGACGGTGAAGGACTTTAGTGAGGTGGGGAGGTGGAATCAGACAAGTTAGGGGAGGAGAAGTGAGACTGCAGAATCTGAAGCAATAAAGAGTCTGCTGGAGTGACTTTGTGGGTCAATCTCCAAATGGTATGAGAGGGTTTGATATAAAAGTTTTTTTAAAAAAGGTTTTGATAGGAATGACCCATTTTCACTGAGTAAACTTGGATTACCAGAAGTGAGTTTTAAAGTGATTCCTGAAGGTGCTAGCATTGACTAGTAGTGTAAATTGTTATTGATAACATATCTATTTTGTGGATTGTACCTCAACATTCAGAAGTCCTCAAATTCCATCCATTAGCAGCAAAATAAGCTTATTTCACCTTATTTTTCAAAATATTAATGCAATTGTTTGGGGGGAAAAAAAGAAATATTAAAACTTAAGAGGAAATGCAAGTAAACAAAATTTAATATAAAGTCATGGTGAGTGTGAGCTCATTGTTGGGAAGTGGGTGCCAAGGTATTGTAGCCACCCTCTGATTGAAGAAATTCCTCCTCATCTCTGTTCTAAATGGACATCCCTCTATTCTGAGGCTGTGCCCTCTAGTCCCTGACTTACTCACTGTAGGAAACATCCTTTCCACATCCACACTATCCAGTCCTTTCAATATGAGGTTCCCCTCATTCTTCTAAACTCCAGCGAGTACTGGCCCAGAGCCTGTACCCTTTCGTGAGGATATGAGTGTTTTTTAAATCCTTTCATCTAACTGAACAATTTAGAACTGTTTGATCCCTGACATTTTGACTACAGCCTGATTATTTCTTAATGACATCTGATTAGATCTTGACCAGATTTGCATCGTTAAAGTGTGATAAAAGTTATTCATCGGATATTAAATTAGATTTATTTTTTCCTCTTGCAGTGCTCAACCCCGACAACTCGTTTCAGGTCCTGATAGACCAAACTGTTGTTAACAGTGGCAACCTACTAGAAGACATGACTCCACCTATTAATCCACCAAAAGAGATTGAAGATCCTAATGATCAGAAGCCTGAAGACTGGGATGAGAGACCAAAAATTTCTGACCCTGATGCAGTCAAACCTGATGATTGGTGAGTCATCTAGGCCCAATGTAATTGTCTTTCCCCCAGTGAGAATTAGGGAGATGTAATATTTTTGGTTCCCACTGCAAACTTGCTGCTCTCGTCCTTCTGTCAAGCACATTCACTCTGTACGCCAGATAAGGTGGGATTTCCCAGCGGCCACCTATTTCAATTTGACTTCCCATTCCCCATTGTGACATGTCGGTCCATGGCTTCCTTTACTGCCATGATGAGGCTGCTCTCCGGTTGGAGGAGCAACATCTCGTATTCCATCTAGGTAGCCTCCAATCTAATGGCAGGAACATCCATTTCTCTTAGCTTACAGTAATTTCTTCCCCACCCCCTCTTTTTCCATTCCTCATTCTGATTCTCCTCTCACCCTTTCTCACTTGCTCATCACTTCCCACTGCTGTCCCTCCTCCTCCCATTTCTTTTATGGACCAATATCCTCTCAGTAGACTCCTCGAGTCTTTTGGCTCTTCCACCCTTCACCTTTTAGGCAGCACACTCACCCACTCTCCCCCACCCACCTATCTCACCCCTCACCTGCCAGCTAGTACTCCTACTCTTTCCCCTCTCCCTACCACCTTATTCTGCTCTCTTCATTTCACTCCTGGTGAAGAGACATGGCCTGAAATGTCAACCTCGTCATGGTTGCTGCCTGAATTACTTTCTTCCAGTGTTTTGAAGATTTTGCCGTACTGTTTTGACTGCAATTTTTGTAACTTTAAGTGATGTTGCTATTTTCACACCACTTCTATCTTGAAAGCCACTACCACTGAAGCAGTTATTATTTCCTGACTGCTGAATTCTCATCTCCACTACAGTCTTGATGGACTCTGTCATCCACCTTCCATAAACTTCAGTTTGTCTGTTGGCTGATTCCCTACTTAAGTTCTGTTCAAATTAAAGAAAAATTTAAAGGTTAGCTTTATTAGTCAAAACATATAGTGAAATGCATTGTTTGCATCATGACCAACACAATCCAAGGATGTGCTGGGGGCAGCCTACAAGGGTCGCTATGCTTCTGGCACCAACATAGCATGCCCACGGCTCACTGACTGTCATCTGGATGCCTTTGGAATGTGTGGGGAAACTGGAGCACTTGGAGGAAACCCATGTGTGGTCACAGGGAAAAATTCCTTACAGTTAGTGGTGGGAATTGAACCCTGATCACAATTGCAAGTTCATTGGTACTATGCAGCCTTATCCTGACCTTCACTTGCTCTGACCTCTGTTGACTCTCTTCTTTTCCTATCCCGATAACTTCCTTCACCTCCAGAACTGTGCAGTTCTCAGGGGCCACATGCATCTTTGAATTGGGTAACTATCACTGTTAAGACATTCAACCCATCGAGTCTCTCTGCCATTCCATCATGGTTGATTTATTATCCCTCTCAACCCCATTTTCCTACCTTCTCCCCATAATCTTTGATGTCCTGATTAATCAAGAACCTATCAACCTCTAGTTTAAATATACCCAATGACTTGGCCTCCACAGCTGTCCGTGGCAATGAATTCCACAGATTTATCACCCTGTGGCTAAAGAAATTCCTCCATCTATTTTCTAACTGGACGTTCCTCTATTTGGAGGCTGTGCTCTGGTCCTAGACTCACTCACCATAGGAGACATCCTCTCCACATCCACCCTATCTTGGCTTTTCACTATTCAATAATTGTCAGTGAAATCCCTCCTCATTCTTATAAACACCAGTAAGCACAGGCCTAGAGCTATCAAATGCCTGATGTGGAGTTGTTCCATAGAATCCTTTGTTCAAAATCTTAACTTGAAAAGCCTTAATTCAGGGTAACAATTATTTAATTTCCCTTTACATTTGTATACTGAGAATGAAAATCTTGATCTGACCTTATTTATTCTTGTCACCTATTCCCATCACATTGAATATCTGGTTTTCTTCAATATCATTGTTGCAGAGAATTTATCAGGTTGATGCTCAGACTATGGGATACCAGGACAAATGTTCCTCTTGGGTGGTTAGAGGTGAAACGCTCCTTCCTGTGACTGGAAAGTCAAAATAGTATGACTTCTTAATTTTTTGATAAGTGGCATCACGTGTTGGTTCACTGGGACTTCCTGCACACTGTGGGATTCCTGACCTTGTTGCTGTTTCAGGGATGAAGATGCTCCCGCTAAGATTCCCGATGACAGTGCTATGAAGCCGGAAGGCTGGCTTGATGATGAGCCCGAGTACATCGCTGATCCTGATGCTGAAAAACCAGAGGACTGGTATGTTTTAATTTTGTTCCTGCTCTTGCAAATAGTGTGTCTCAACTGTGGTATGAAGTATCTATGCGAGTGGGGTTGGGCATAGTAAGGAAAGCAAATGAAATTTTAGTATTCATTTCAAGAGAATGAGAATTTAAAAGCAAGAGTGTATTGCTGAGGCTTTAGAAGGCATTGGACAAGCTGCACTTTGAGTATTGTGAGCAGTTTTGGGGCCCTTCTCTAAGATGGGCTGGCATTGGAGAGGGTTCAGAGGAGGGTCATGAGAATGATTCAGGGAATTAAAGAGTTAATGTAAGAGGAGTGTTTCGAGAGGGATCCTATAGTGGGAGAGTCTGGGACCTTGCATAGCCTCAGAATAGAAGGATGTTCTTTTTGAACAGGTGAGGAACAGTCAGAGGGTGGTGAGTCTGGAGTTCATTGTCACAGATGGCTGCGGAGGCCAAATTGTTGGATATGTTTAAAGCAGAGCTTGATAGGTTCTTGATTAGTAAGAGTGGCAAAGGTTAAGGGGAGGAGGTGAGGGAACGAGGTTGAGGAGGGTTTTTAAAAAAATCAGCCATCATGGAATGGTGCAGTGGACTTGATGGGCTGAATGGCCTAATTCTGCTCCTATGTTTTGTGGCCTGATGGGGGAAGTGTGTTGGTTTGTCCATTAACAGATGGTGTGTAATAGGGATATTTTGTGTTTGTTATAAATCAGTCAATCATTTAATTTGTGAGACCACTTTTTTAATGACAGGCTTTTTCAGTGTTATGATTGCTTTTTGAAGACATTGAGTTTGATGCTTTCCTTTCTGCCTCTGCCTGTAGGGATGAAGAAATGGATGGAGAATGGGAGGCTCCTCAAATAGCCAATCCAAAATGTGAATTGGCTCCTGGGTGTGGTACATGGAAGTTGCCGATGATCAATAACCCAGATTACAAGGGAAAATGGAAAGCTCCAATGATTGATAACCCTAATTACCAGGTAATGCCAGGATGGGTGACAGCTTGAAATTTTGCTGTGAAGTCTTGATTGGGCTCCCACAGGTTCTTGATATCACCGTGGACTCCGCTTTTGGTTGAACCTCTTTTTTTGGGTATCAGTCCAGATCAGTTAAAACATAGGAACCCAGTCCCCCTGTTCAGTCTATTAGTAAGTGTTCGAGAGGTCCTCTATTGGTCAGGTTGACCATGATTGTTAGGTCCTTGGTGTTATATGCAAGTTGGGACAATATGATAAGGAGAGCAAGCAGTTGCCCATGCAACTTTCCCTCTCCATGCAGATGATGAATCCAAGGTAGCAACAGAGACCCAAACAGTTTGGCACCGGTGGCATCACAGGAGTTGCCAGTCAGCATTGAATTCAATATAGGACTGCTTTGGGGACTTCTGCTCCAGATTTTTCCTTGGGTTTTACTCCCTAAGCCATCTCCATGAGCCCTGTAAGGCAATGGAGGTTTGAGATCAGCGTTTTCTTTCTGTATGAGCTGCCAACCACAGCTGATGAGCCCCATCTACCTGAAATCACCAGGTGTACATATAAGCAAAATCCCACAACCCAGCCCTTCCTAGGGACCTACTCATTAAGATTTCTTTTGAATGTTACAACTGTTACTCTTGTCCTGTATTCCATACTTAGTGCTTTAAATTTTTCATGTCACTTGTATTTTGCCAATCAAATTACAGCATAGAATATAGAGAATTACAGCATGGAGCAGGCTCTTTGGCCCATAATGTTCACAAGATCACAAGACAAAGGAGCAGAAGTAGGCCATTCGGCCCATCGAGTCTACTCCGCAACTCCCCCGTAAGCTAAAGTATTCTCCCATCTAGTTCCAATTTCTGGCTTTTTCCCCATATCCCTTGATACATAGAAACATAGAAAATAGGTGCAGGAGTAGGCCATTCGGCCCTTCGAGCCTGCACCGCCATTTATTATGATTATGGCTGATCATCCAACTCAGAACCCCGCCCCAGCCTTCCCTCCATACCCCCTGACCCCCGTAGCCACAAGGGCCATATCTAACTCCCTCTTAAATATAGCCAATGAACTGGCCTCAACTGTTTCCTGTGGCAGAGAATTCCACAGATTCACCACTCTCTGTGTGAAGAAGTTTTTCCTAATCTCGGTCCTAAAAGGCTTCCCCTCCATCCTCAAACTGTGGCCCCTCGTTCTGGACTTCCCCAACATCGGGAACAATCTTCCTGCATCTAGCCTGTCCGATCCCTTTAGGATTTTATACGTTTCAATCAGATCCCCCCTCAATCTTCTAAATTCCAACGAGTACAAGCCCAGTTCATCCAGTCTTTCTTCATATGAAAGTCCTGCCATCCCAGGAATCAATCTGGTGAACCTTCTTTCTACTCCCTCTATGGCAAGGATGTCTTTCCTCAGATTAGGGGACCAAAACTGCACACAATACTCCAGGTGTGGTCTCACCAAGGCCTTGTACAACTGCAGTAGTACCTCCCTGCTCCTGTACTCGAATCCTCTCGCTATAAATGCCAGCATACCATTCGCCTTTTTCACCGCCTGCTGTACCTGCATGCCCACTTTCAATGACTGGTGTATAATGACACCCAGGTCTCATTGCACCTCCCCTTTTCCTAATCGGCCACCATTCAGATAATAATCTGTTTTCCTATTTTTGCCACCAAAGTGGATAACTTCACATTTATCCACATTAAATTGCATCTGCCATGAATTTGCCCACTCACCCAACCTATCCAAGTCACCCTGCATCCTCTTAGCATCCTCCTCACAGCCAACACCGCCACCCAGCTTCGTGTCATCCGCAAACTTGGAGATGCTGCATTTAATTCCCTCATCCAAGTCATTAATATATATTGTAAACAACTGGGGTCCCAGCACTGAGCCTTGCGGTACCCCACTAGTCACTGCCTGCCATTCTGAAAAGGTCCTGTTTATTCCCACTCTTTGCTTCCTGTCTGCTTACCAATTCTCCACCCACACCAATACCTTACCCCCAATACCGTGTGCTTTAAGTTTGCACACTAATCTCCTGTGTGGGACCTTGTCAAAAGCCTTTTGAAAATCCAAATATACCACATCCACTGGTTCTCCCCTATCCACTCTACTAGTTACATCCTCAAAAAATTCTGAGATTCGTCAGACATGATTTTCCTTTCACAAATCCATGCTGACTTTGTCCGATCATTTCACCGCTTTCCAAATGTGCTGTTATCACATCCTTGATAACTGACTCCAGCAGTTTCCCCACCACCGACGTTAGGCTAACCGGTCTATAATTCCCCGGTTTCCTCTCTCCCTCCTTTTTTAAAAAGTGGGGTTACATTAGCCACCCTCCAATCCTCAGGAACTAGTCCAGAATCTAACGAGTTTTGAAAAATTATCACTAATGCATCCACTATTTCTTGGGCTACTTCCTTAAGCACTCTAGGATGCAGACCATCTGGCTCTGGGGATTTATCTGCCTTCAATCCCTTCAATTTACTTAACACCACTTCCCTACTAACATGTATTTCGCTCAGTTCCTCCATCTCACTGGACCCTCTGTCCCCTACTATTTCTGGAAGATTATTTATGTCCTCCTTAGTGAAGGCAGAACCAAAGTAATTATTCAATTGGTCTGCCATGTCCTTGCTCCCCATAGTCAATTCACCTGTTTCTGTCTGCAGGGGACCTACATTTGTCTTTACCAGTCTTTTCCTTTTTACATATCTATAAAAGCTTTTACAGTCCGTTTTTATGTTCCCTGCCAGTTTTCTCTCATAATCTTTTTTCCCCTTCCTAATTAAGCCCTTTGTCCTCCTCTGCTGAACTCTGAATTTCTCCCAGTCCTCAGGTGAGCCACTTTCTCTGGCTAATTTGTATGCTTCTTCTTTGGAATTGATACTATCCCTAATTTCTCTTGTCAGCCACGGGTGCACTACCTTCCTTGATTTATTCTTTTGCCAAACTGGGATGAACAATTGTTGCAGTTCATCCATGCAACCTTTAAATGCTTGCCATTGCATATCCACCGTCAATCCTTTTAGTGTCATTTGCCAGTCTATCTTAGCTAATTCACGTCTCATACCTTCAAAGTTACCCCTCTTTAAGTTCAGAACCTTTGTTTCTGAATTAACTATGTCACTCTCCATCTTAATGAAGAATTCCACCATATTATGGTCACTCTTACCCAAGGGGCCTCTCACGACAAGATTGCTAATTAACCCTTCCTCATTGCTGAGAACCTAGTCCAGAATAGCCTGCTCTCTAGTTGGTTCCTGGACATGTTGGTTCAAAAAACCATCCCGCATACATTCCAAGAAATCCTCTTCCTCAGCACCTTTACCAATTTGCTTCACCCAATCTATATGTAGATTGAAGTCACCCATTATAACTGCTGTTCCTTTATTGCACACATTTCTAATTTCCTGTTTAATACCATCTCCGACCTCACTACTACTAGTAGGTGGCCTGTACACAACTCCCACCAGCATCTTCTGCCCGTTAGTGTTACGCAGCTCTACCCATATCGATTCCACATCTTCCCGGCTTATGTCCTTCCTTTCTATTGCGTTAATCTCTTCTTTAACCAGCAATGCCACCCCACCTCCCCTTCCTTCATGTCTATCCCTCCTGAATATTGAATATCCCTGAACGTTGAGCTCCCATCCCTGGTCACCCTGGAGCCATGTCTCTGTGATCCCAACTATATCATAATCATTAATAACAATCTGCACTTTCAATTCATCCACCTTATTACGAATGCTCCTTGCATTGACACACAAAGCCTTCACGCGCTCTTTTACAACTCTCTTAGTCCTTTTACAATTATGCTGAAAAGTGGCCCTTTTTAATGCCTGCCCTGGATTTGTCGGCCTGCCACTTTTACTTTTCTCCTTAGTACTTTTTGCTTCTACCCTCACTTTACACCCCTCTGTCTCTCTGCACTGGTTCCCATCCCCCTGTTGTGAACTAACCTCCTCTCGCCTAGCCTCTTTAATTTGATTCCCACCCCCCAACCATTCTAGTTTAAAGTCGCCTCAGTAGCCCCCGCTAATCTCCCTGCCAGGATATTGGTCCCCCTAGGATTCAAGTGTAACCCGTCCTTTTTGTACAGGTCACGCCTGCGCCAAAAGAGGTCCCAATGATCCAAAAACTTGAATCCCTGCCCCCTGCTCCAATCCCTCAGCCACGCATTTATCCTCCACCTCATCGCATTCCTACTCTCCCTGTCGCGTGGCACAGGCAGTAATCCCGAGATTACTACCTTTGCGGTCCTTTTTCTCAACTCTCTTCCTAGCTCCCTATATTCTCCTTTCAGGACCTCATCCCTTTTCCTACCTATGTCATTGGTACCTATATGTACCACGACCTCTGGCTCCTCACCCTCCCACTTCAGGATATCTTGGACACAATCAGAAATATCCTGGACCCTGGCACCAGGGAGGCAAACTACCATCCAGGTCTCTGGACTGCGTCCACAGAATCGCCTATCTGACCCCCTTACTATCGAGTCCCCTATCACAACTGCCCTCCTCTTCCTTGCCCTACCCTTCTGAGCTACAGGGCCAGGCTCTGTGCCTGAGGCATGGCCACTGTCGCTTCCCCCGGGTAAGCTGTCCCCCCCAACAGTACTCAAACAGGAGTACCTGTTGTTAAGGGGCACAGCCACCGGGGTACTCCCTATTACCTGACTTTTCCCCTTATCCCTCCTAACCGTGACCCACTTGTCTGCCTCCCGTGGCCCCGGCGTGACCACCTGCCTGCAACTCCTCTCTATCACCTCCTCACTCTCCCTGACCAGACGAAGGTCATCGAGCTGCAGCTCCAGTTCCGTAACGCGGTCCCTTAGGAGCTGCATCTCGATGCACTTGGCGCAGATGTAGACGTCCGGGAGGCTTGGAGACTCCAGGGCCTCCCACATCCGACACCGAGAACAGCAAACTGCCCTCACACTCGTACTGCCCCTCTCCTCAAATAACAACAGAAAATGAATGCCAAACCTTCCTCGCCTGTTTCCGCCTAAGCCCGTTGAGCCGAAGCCCTTAAGTCTTCACTCTGCTCCCGGCTCACTCTGCAGCCCGCAAACTACGCTGCCCACTCTGAGGCTCTGTTCCTTTTAAATCTGCCGCGCTGCACTGCCCGACATCACACACCTGCGCAGTCCCGCCTCTCAGAACGCCGTTGGAGAAAAAAAAATAACGAAAATTTCAAAAATGTCTTTCTCGGCACTCCCACTCAGACTCTCAGACTCCTTCTTCGAATACCCTGACTAGTTAGATATCTATCAATCTCCTCCTTAAACACCCTCAATGATTGGTCCTCCACAGCTGTATGTGGCAACAAATTCCACAAATCCACGACCCTCTGGCTAAAAAAGATTTCTCCTCATCTCTGATTTAACTGGGTACCCTCTAATTCTAA
The DNA here is from genome assembly GCF_030028105.1 of Mobula birostris. Lineage (NCBI taxonomy): Eukaryota > Metazoa > Chordata > Chondrichthyes > Myliobatiformes > Myliobatidae > Mobula > Mobula birostris. Next base: position 174,474,583 of record NC_092376.1, read on the forward strand.
GACTGTGGCCTCTTGGTTCCCTCATCGCAGAAATTCATGGCTAATATTTTGCCTCACCGCGTTCCATCAATATTGGGAGTTTTACAATCCGGGGCGGGGGATGTGGACAGAGAAAGTGAAGGTAGATAAATCCCGCCGCCTCCTCCATACCTGGGCCTCGGGTGGATGTCTGGCGCCGAAATGGTGCCCTTGAGGATGGCGGAAACCTGAACCCACCCGCTGCCGCTCGCGCCATCCGGCCAGGCGTGTGCCAATCTTTTAACTTCCAAGTCAATCCATCTTTTCTCTTCTTGCATAGCCCTCTATTTCTCTATCATCCATGTGCTCATCTAAGAGTCTTTTCAATGTCCCTAATGTTTTCATGTCTCTAAACTTTGTTCTTTGTCCTGTAGTTCCTGACCCTACCAGTGGGAATTGTTTTCGACTACTATCTATATATTTAATTTCAAACATGATTAGAGTGAATGTATCAATGATTTAATAGGATAAATCACCACCCGAGGGAGAGGGTAAGCTGATGGGATCAGATGAAGGTAGGGAGGAGTCTTCCTGGCTGGTTAGAAACTGACCTGTCTGTCTTTTGCAATGTGAAAAATCCTATAAATGCTTCAGTTTATCAGATCAATATTTCCAACAGGAAAAGCTTGAGAATGGGATTAAAAACGCAAACACGAGAAAATATGCAGATGCTTGAAATACAAGCAACATACACAAAATGCTGGTGGAACGCAGCAGGCCAGGCAGCGTCTATAGGAAGAAGTACAGTCGACATTTCAGGTTGAGACCCTTCGTCAGGACTAACAGAAAAAACAGATAGTAAGGGATTAATGGAGTTTTCAAAGAGCCAGTACACTGAAACAATCTTAATGTAACTTGAGATTTTGCAATGCAGTAGAGAGCCAAAGTACATAGAACATACAACATAGAATAGTACAGCACAGTACAGGCCCTTCGGCCCACAATGTTGTGCCGACCCTCAAACCCTGCCTCCCATATAAGCCCCCACCTTAAATTCCTCTATATACCTGTCTAGTAGTCTCTTAAACTTCACTAGTGTATCTGCCTCCACCACTGACTCAGGCAGTGCATTCCACACACCAACCACTCTCTGAGTAAAAAAAACCTTCCTCTAATATTCCCCTTGAACTTCCCACCCCTTACCTTAAAGCCATGTCCTCTTGTATTGAGCAGTGGTGCCCTGGGGAAGAGGCACTGGCTGTCCACTCTATCTATTCCTCTTAATATCCTGTATACCTCTATCACATCTCCTTTCATCCTCCTTCTCTCCAAAGAGTAAAGCCCTAGCTCCCTTAATCTCTGATCATAATGCATACTTTCTAAACCAGACAGCATCCTGGTAAATCTCCTCTGTACCCTTTCCAATGCTTCCACATCCTTCCTATAGTGAGGTGACCAGAACTGGACACAGTACTCCAAGTGTGGCCTAACCAGAGTTTTATAGAGCTGCATCATTACATCGCGACTCTTAAACTCTATCGCTCGACTTATGAAAGTCAACACCCCATAAGCTTTCTTAACTACCCTATCCACCTGTGAGGCAACTTTCAGGGATCTGTGGACATGTACCCCGAGATCCCTCTGCTCCTCCACACTACCAAGTATCCTGCCATTTACTTCGTACTCTGCCTTGGAGTTTCCTTCCAAAGTGTACCACCTCACACTTCTCCGGGTTGAACCCCATCTGCCACTTCTCAGCCCACTTCTGCATCCTATCAATGTCTCTCTGCAATCTTTGACAATCCTCTACACTATCTACAACACCACCAACCTTTGTGTCGTCTGCAAACTTGCCAACCCACCCTTCTACCCCCACATCCAGGTTGTTAATAAAAATCACGAAAAGTAGAGGTCCCAGAACAGATCCTTGTGGGACACCACTAGTCACAATCCTCCAATCTGAATGTACTCCCTCCACCACCACCCTCTGCCTTCTGCAGGCAAGCTAATTCTGAATCCACCTGGCCAAACTTCTCTCGATCCCATGCCTTCTGACTTTCTGAATAAGTAGTAAAAAGAAAGTGAGTTACACAAGTTTAGGTATTACAATTAGTCCTGAATTCTACAGTTCATAAGATTTTGCACTAATTTTGATCTCCATTCTCCATCACAAATTTTGTTTCCTTGCTGTTATGTTGTTGGTTTTCCTGGAGACAGTCTGAAACTGAATTATACACTGTCTTGATATCACACTGATTTGTAGAAGCTTATCAAGTTGTAAAAGTCACTTTACTACCACTGCTATAAAACTGCCTTCCCCATTTTATTTGCTACCAGTACATTCCTGGCTTATCTTATTCCTCTATTGTAAATTTTATCTCCTCCATTTTTTTTATATTAATGAGCTATTTCACTGTTTCTCTGCTAAGGATTTGTACTGGCTGCAAGTCAAATACCTGTATTCTTTTATAGTTTTGGTTCTTGAGTCTGAGCTTGGTTCCTTCACCATTAAATTGGCCAAGGCACCAAGCTCCATAATTCCTTTTTCCTTTGTTTCTTGCTCCTTTGTCACATCTTCATCAGGCTTTCCGTCACTGGCTGCAAAATGTCAGACAGAAAAGACTGCAGATTTTGGAATCTGAATTTATAAAAAAAAAACCTGGAGGAACTCAGCGATCAGGCGGCACTGTAGAGGGAAATGGTGGTTAGCGTAATGCTAGTACAATACTAGTGACCCAGGTTCAATTCCACCACTGCATATAAAGAGTTTGTATGTTCTCCCTGTGACCATGTTTCCTCCGGGTGCTCTGGTGTCCTCCCACATTCCAGAGATATACAGGCTAGTAGGATAATTGGCCACGTGGATGTAATTGGGAAGTGTGGGCTCATTGGGAGAGGCCTGTTACTGTGTTATATCTCCAAATTAAATGGGTTTTTTTGTATAAGTATCTCCTTGTGTGACGGTAATTTTTTTTTTACTAACATTCCAATTTTTTTTTTGCTAATTGAAGGTCTTGTATAAATAGACGTGTAATTTCATAAGGATTTAATTTTCTGATTCAGGGTATCTGGAAACCAAAGAAGATTCCCAATCCCAACTACTTTGAGGATCTGTATCCATTCAAGATGACCACCTTCAGCGCTATTGGCTTGGAGCTCTGGTCAATGACGTCTGACATCTTCTTCGACAATTTTATAATCTGCTCTGACAGGGCAGTGGTTGACCAGTGGGCTTATGATGGTTGGGGTCTGAAGAAAACAGCAGAGGGTACTGCTGAGGTAAGAATATAAATTTGAACTAAATGTCATAGAGCACTACAGTGCAAAAACAGGCTCTTGGGCGCATCACCATGCTGAACTATTAATATGCTAGTTTTATTGACCTGTACCCACACCATAGTCCTCCCATCCAACATGTGACCTCTAGTTCTCATCTCACCCAACCTCAGTCGAAAAAACCTGCTTACATTTACCCTATCTACACTCATAATTTTGGATACCTCTACCAATTTCCCCTCATTCTATGCTCTAGGGAATAAAGTCCTACTTATTCAACCTCAGCCTATAACTCAGGTCATGTTCTAGCAACATCCTTGTAAATAGATTCGTTTTAGAAGTGATGGATCCTGGTTGACTTGAAGAGTGAGGAGGTGGGCACACTGCATGTGGGTGGACATACTTGGGGCACAAGTTCATTCAAGTCTTAGATAGACTGGATGTGGAGAGGATGTTTCCTGTTGTGAGGGAGTCTAGGACCAGAGGGCACAACCCTCAGTGGAGCAGGTGTTCCCAACCTGGTGTCCATGGACCCCTCAGTTAATGGTAAGGGTCCATGGCATAAAAAAGGGAACCCCTGCAATAGATGGTGTGAGTAAAGTTATCCCCTCTGGGTGCATGTGTTTACTGCATACAGTTCTGGTATCCTTACTTGACGAAGGATATACTGGCTTTGGAGGTAGTGCAGAGGCGGTTCACCAGGTTGATTCTAGAGATGAGGGGTTTAGACTATGAGGAAAGATTGAGATGCCTGGGACTGTACTTGCTGGAATTAGAAGAATGAGAGAGATCTTATAGAAACATAAAATTATGAAAGAGATAAATAAGATAGAGACAGTAAAGTTGTTTCCACTGGTAGGTGAGACTAGAACCAGGGGATGTAGCGTCAAAATTTGAGGGTGTAGATTTAGGATAGAGATGAGGAGAAATTGCTTTTCCCAGAGAGTGGTGAATTTGTGGAATTCTCTGCCCAATGAGACAGTGGCGGCTACCTCAGTAAACATCTTTAGGACAAGGTTGGATAGATTTTTGCATAGTGGGGGAATTGAGGATTATGGGGAAAAGTCAGGTAGGTGGAGATGAATCCAGGGCCAGATCGACCGTGGTCTTATTGAATGGCAGAGCAGGCTCAACGGGCCAGATGGCCAACTCCTGCTCCTATTTCTTATGCTCTTATTTTCTAATCTTTTAAGAGCCTAATGGTTGAGGGATAATTATTGTTCTTGAACCTGGGTGTGTGGGTCCTGGGGTTCCTATATGTCCTTCCTGAACACAGCAGCGAGAAGAGAGCATGGCCTGGTTGGTGGGGGATCCCCGATGATGGATGCTGCTTTCTTGTGGCAACGCTTGTTGTAGATGTGCCCAATGATGGGGTAGACTTTGCCTGTTATGGACTACTTTATGTAGGCTTTATGGAAGAAAGATAGCATCATCAGAATTTGGTGCAAAGCTAGTTGACAAACTGGGACAGTGCATTGTGTGTGGTCTAAGAAGTGTAGAGAAGAAAGCTCTGGGAGTCATGAGCACCAACCATGTTTCCTAATAGCGTTTCCATCATTGATTATCAGCCCCAATTTCAAGTGCTGGATCCCAGTCAAAGTTGGATTTGAGAGGCAGATGTTCAGTCGCATCTTCAGGAGAACTAACTGAAAATAAGAAGCTGGTGATTGTGGAAGGATTTGAAATCAACATAAGACCAAGGCATAGGAACAGTATTGGTCCATTCGGTCAATTGAGTTTGTTCCACCGTTAAATCATCACTGATCTATTTTCCCCCTCAATGTCACATTTAATTCTTTATTTAAAACCCAGTATAGGTGAGTGGTGATGCCCAGTAAGACATGTACTGGATGAACCTGCAGGAAAGGTGGCATTTAAATAGAAGCTGAGTGACTTTGAGCTTCCATTTTCACAGGACTGGCAGGCTTCACAAATCTCTACCCTTCTGGTCAGTCAATTGTTGGGGAAAGATTTCACCATTTATCACAGTGCATCAAAGGTGTTGGATGGTTTGTTTTTGATCTCTTCCAGTTGCATATTAAAAATCAAACTTGCAATGTCTCTAGTTCAATAAATGAACTAAGTGACTTTTCATCTCAGCAGATAGTAGATCATGTTTTTAAAAACTAATAGAAATATGAAGTGTTTACAGCTAATTTAAATTATATCAAAGTATGTTTAAAAAGTATAATTGTTTTAATTCCCTTAGGGTTACACAAATAACATGTAGGAAGGCAATGATTAACTGGTATAAATGTGCATCCAGACATCTGATGGACTTTGTTTCATTTCCAGTCAGGAGTAGTTGGACAGCTGATGTCAGCAGCTGAAGAGCGCCCATGGCTTTGGATTATATACATCCTGATCATTGCCTTGCCCGTGTTCCTGGTTATTGTATTCTGCTGTACGGGAAAGGTAGGAACTGCTTCCTTCCACAAAGGGGAGGGGGGGAGGCACTCTGAAACTTTGTTGATCTGATTTGTGGAAATCAGTTACCACTCTTGTACTGAGGCTGAAACAATCAGCCAAAATGGTGCATCTACTGTCAGGCAGACTGAGTAATGGTTGACCTCTTCTGAAGACATCAGTGAACTAGTGATCTAAATGTTTTGTCATCTCCACAAGTACATGTATGCACAGGTTCAATAAAAATTGTGCAGCTGCATCACAAGTGCACATAAGTAGAAAAACAAATTATAAACACAAGATTCTACGGATGCTGGAAATCCAGAACAACATGACAGGAAAGACAGGCAGGTGATGGGGCAAATTTGTAGCCATTGGGATGAGTTGCAGTGCAATAAAGTTGCAGTGAAATCAAAGCGAAAGGTACCAAATACTGGTCTTAAGGTGTTATACTTAAATGCACGCAGCATAAGGAATAAGGTGGATGATCTTGCCGTACAGCTACAGATTGGCAGGTATGATATTGTGGCCATCACTGAGCCGTGGCTAAAGGATGCATGTCTCTGGGAGCTGAACGTCCAAGGATACACGGTGTATCGGAAGGATAGGAAGGTAGGTAGAGGGGGAGGCATGGCTTTATTAGTAAGAAATGATATTAAATCATTAGAAAGAGATGATATAGGATCAGAAGGTGCAGAATCTTTATGGGTTGAGCTAAGAAATCGCAGGGGTAAAAGGACCCTGATGGCAGTTATTTATAGGCCTCCTAACAGCTGCAGTGATGTGGACTACAAATTACAACAGGAAATAGAAAAGGCTTGTCAGAAGGGCAGTGTTATGATAATTGTGGGGGATTTTAACATGCGAGTGGATTGGGAAAATCAGGTTGGCACTGAATCTCAAGACAGAATTTGTAAAATGTCTGAGAGATGGCTTTTTAGAACAGCTTGTAGTTGAGCCCACTAGGGGATCGGCTGTACTGGATTGGGTATTGTGTAATGAACCGGAGGTGATTAGAGAGATTAAGGTGAAGGAACCCTTAGGAGGCAGTGATCATAACATGATTGAGTTCACTGTGAATTTTGAAAAAGAGAAGCCTAAATCTGATATGTCGGTATTTCAGTGGAGTAAAGGAAATTACAGTGGCGTGAGAGAGGAACTGGCCAAAGTTGACTGGAAAGGGACACTGGTGGGAAGGATGGCACATCAGTAGTGGCTGGAGTTTATGCGAGAAGTGAGGAAGGTGCAAGACAGGTATATTCCAAAAAAAGAAATTTTCAAATGGAAAAAGGATACAACCGTGGTTGACGAGAAGTTAAAGCCAAAGTTAAAGCAAAGGAGAGGGCATACAAGGAAGCAAAAATTAGTGGGAAGATAGAGGATTGGGAAGTTTTTAAAAGCTTACAAGAGGAAATTAAGAAGGTCATTAAGAGGGAAAAGATTAACTATGAAAGGAAGCTAGCAGATAATATTAAAGAGGATACTAAAAGCTTTTTCAAGTATATAAAGAGTAAAAGACAGGTGAGCGTAGATATAGGACCGATAGAAAATGATGCTGGACAAATTGTAATGGGAGATAAGGAGATGGCGGAGGAACTGAATGAGTATTTTGCATCAGTCGTCACTGAGGAAGACATCAGCAGTATACCGGACACTCAAGGGTGGCAGGGAAGGGAAGTGTGCACAGTTACAATTACGACAGAGAAAGTACTCAGGAAGCTGAATAGGCTAAAGGTAGATAAATCTCCCGGACCAGAGGAAATGCACCTTGTGTTCTGAAGGAAGTAGCTGTGGAGATTGCGGAGGCATTAGTGATGATCTTTCAAAAGTTGATAGATTCTGGCATGGTTCCGGAGGACTGGAAGATTGCAAATGTCACTTTGCTATTTAAGAAGAGGGCAAGGAACCAAAAAGGAAATTATAGACCTGTTAGCTTGACATCGGTGGTTGGGAAGTTGTTGGAGTCGATTGTCAAGGATGAGGTTACGGAGTACCTGGAAGCATATGACAAGATGGACAGAACTCAGCATGGCTTCCTTAAAGGAAAATCCTGCCTGACAAACCTATTACAATTTTTTGAGGAAATTACAAGTAGGCTAGACAAGGGAGATGCAGTGGATGTTGTATATTTGGATTTTCAGAAGGCCTTTGACAAGGTGCCACACATGAGGCTACTTAACAAGATAAGAGCCCATGGAATTACGGGAAAGTTACATACGTGGATAGAGTGTTGGCTGATTGGCAGGAAACAGAGTGGGAATAAAGGGATCCTATTCTGGTTGGCTGCCGGTTACCAGTGGTGTTCCACAGGGGTCCGTGTTGGGGCCGCTTCTTTTTACATTGTACATCAATGATTTGGATTATGGAATAGATGGCTTTGTGGCTAAGTTTGCTGATGATACAAAGATAGGTGGAGGGACCAGTAGTGCTGAGGAGACAGAGTCTGCAGAGAGACTTGGATAGATTGGAAGAATGGGCAAAAAAGTGGCAAATGAAATAGTGTTGGAAAGTGTATGGTTATGCACTTTGGCAGAAGAAATAAATGGGCAGACTATTATTTAAATGGGGAGAGAATTCAAAGTTCTGAGATGCAACGGGACTTGGGAATCCTCGTACAGGATACCCTTACGGTTAATCTCCAGGTTGAGCCGGTGGTGAAGAAGGCGAATGCAATGTTGGCATTCATTTCTAGAGGAATAGAGTATAGGAGCAGGGATGTGATGTTGAGGCTCTATAAGGCGCTGGTGAGACCTCACTTGGAGTACTGTGGGCAGTTTTGGTCTCCTTATTTAAGAAAGGATGTGCTGACGTTGGAGAGGGTACAGAGAAGATTCACTGGAATGATTCTGGGAATGAGAGGGTTAACATATGAGGAACGTTTGTCCGCTCTTGGATTGTATTCAATGGAGTTTAGAAGAATGAGGGGAGACCTCATAGAAACATTTCAAATGTTGAAAGGCATGGACAGAGTGGATGTGGCAAAGTTGCTTCCCATGATGGGGGAGTCTAGTACGAGAGGGCATGACTTAAGGATTGAAGGGCGCCCATTCAGAACAGAAATGCGAAGAGATTTTTTTAGCCAGAGGGTGGTGAATCTATGGAATTTGTTGCCACGGGCAGCAGTGGAGGCCAAGTCATTGGGTGTATTTAAGGCAGAGATTGATAGGTATCCGAGTAGCCAGGCCATCAAAGGTTATGGTAAGAAGGCAGGGGAATGGGACTAAATGGGAGAATGGATCAGCTCATGATAAAATGGCGGAGCAGACTCGATGGGCCGAATGGCTGACTTCTGCTCCTTTGTCTTATGGTCTTAACATACACACAAAATGCTGGTCAGGCACCATCTATGGAGGGGAATAAACAGTCCACATTTGGAGCCAAGATCTTTACCAGGAAATATTATACTCATTTTACAACAGAAAAACACGATTACAGCAAAATAGAAGTTCATTTTAGTGCCTGGTGGTTACTGAGGTTGTGTTTAGAGTTTTACCAATGGTTTCAAGAACTGAAGGGTTGAAGGGAAGTAGCTGTTCTTGAACCTGGTGGTGAGTACAGTGCAATATGTAAAAATTACTAAGTTACAATAAGCAATGTAGAGAAAAATGTAAATAAGTAGTGCAAAAAAGAGCAAAATAATGAAATGGTGATCGTGGGCTTTTCTGAAATCTGATGGCGGGGGAAGAAGCTGAGTGTGTGACTTCAGGGATCTGTACCACCTCCCTGATGCTAGTAATTACAAGAGGGCATGTCCGAAGAGGTGGGGTCCTTCATGATCTTGAAGGCACATGAAGACCTGGTAGAAAACTGGGTTTGAGATGGAGGATCACCTGTAAGGTTGATGTCTTCGGATTTTCAGATGGCTCTTCTGTCTATTCAGTCAAACCACATTTGGCTATTGATGCCCATAAGATCATGTAAAGCTTTAATCTTTTTGACATTGTGGTTCTTCTGAGTTCCTCAATTTGCTTTAGTCTTGGGCACTTTATAGCTGGTGCTGGTTTCCTCTACTGGTGAGGAAGTTTCCTACTGGTCCCTGAGCTCAGGGTGGTTCTCACTTTGATATGTAGATTTTAACTATTCTAACAATAAGTAAAGCAGGCATTTTGGGGAGGTAGTGGAAAAACGCTGCATCCCAGTTAACCTAGGACTTGCCTCCTAGTTTTATAGCTGGATGCGGTTTAGACTTTTCGATGCTGTGCTTGGTACGATGTTAACTGAATTCTGTTCATTATGTTCTTGCAGAAAGATGCTGCTGCAGAGTACAAAAAGACTGATGCTCCACAACCTGATGTAAAGGATGAAGAGGGAGAGGAGAAAGAAGAGCAGAAGGAGGAAGAAGAGAAAAACGATACAGAAGAAGAAAAGATAAGTAAGAAATCCCGATTTACTTTGGAAAAGGGAACCAGTGCAGGGGATTGTTTCTCCTTTATGGGATAAGTAGAGGCATTGTAAACTGGATCTTGCTGTGTATGTTGTACATTTCTAGAGTCAATAATACAGCACAGAAACAGACCCTTCAGTCCAACACATCCAAGCTGATCCCACCTTTCCTGTGCATGTAACAGAGCTGCAGCAGTGATAACATTTCTGAAGGATCCATGTTTTCAGTTCTGGTCATTTCATTATAGGAAGGATGTGGAAACTGCAGAGGATGATTTATTTTCCCTCTCAACCCCATTCTCCTGCCTTGTCCCCATAACCCTTGATGCCCAGATTAGTCAAGGAACCATCTACTTCTGCTTTAAATGTAAGATCATAAAACGTAGGAGTAGAATTGGGCAATTTGGCAATGAATTCCACAGATTCACCACCTGGCTAAAGACGTTCCTCCTCTTCTCTGTTCTAAGGGCAGTGGAATGGGGGTGGTGTAAATGGGTAATTGATGGTTGGCAAGAATATGTTGGGCCTTTCTGTCTCTAACTCTTGCACCACAATAATAGCAGTTAGCGTGACACATTAAAGCTCGGGGTGACAGAATTAAACATTGGCTCCCTCTAAGAATATTTGTATGTCCTTCCCCATGTGTGGGTTTCCACTGGGTGCTTCGGTTTCCTGTCATGGTAGGTTAATTGGTCATTGTAAATTGCCCTGTGATTATTGTTGTTCATCCATCGTTGACGTCGATGAGGACCTCGACACCATAATGATGGTGTCGAGACTAGCGCGTGATTTGGATTTAAGTGAGGGAGAGTTGCGCAGCATCAGCCTCACTCTCTCGTCCCAATTCCCATCTGGGTCCAGTGGCAAGACAGAGTTTAGACGGCTGGAGATGGGACTAGGCGCAGTGGATGACCTGGACATCTCCTGTGATTAGGTTAGGGTTAAATCGTAGTTTGCTGGACAGTGCACCTCACTGGTTTGAAGGGCCTGTTCAGTAGTTCCATTTAACATCAGAGAAATGAATGCAATATACAGCCTGAAATACTTGTTCTTCGCAGACCTCCACGAAAACAGAAGAGTGTGCCAAAGAATGAGTGACAGTAAAAAATGTTAGAACCCCGGAGCCCTCCCCCCCCCCCCCCCACTCCTTCCATGCAGAAGTAGCAACAAAGCAATGACCCCCTCACCCACCCACTTCTGCAAAAAAGCATCATTACCCTCCACCCACCAAATATGCAATTGCAATGTCCCCAATAAAGATCATGATCTACAATATAACAAAAGCTAATCGTTCTTATGACAATTCGACATGCCACAGACACTCTCCCTAATACAAAAAGAGGTGCCCCTTTCACAGCGAGAGGGGAAGACATAATAAAACAACTCACTAACTTACGGTGTTAAAAAACCTGCCACGATGCTTTTTTTCCCTGGAGTTCTCTGGAGAATTGACAACAACCTCTCACCCACCAATGTGTGTGTGTGAGAGAGAGAGAGAGAGAGAGAGAGCATGGCTTGCTAAGTACAGAGCCTCTGACAGCTGATCCACTGTTCCCGATGTTCCGTTCTCCCGTGACACTTCACCCAGCAGTGCCAGCTTAGAATCAGCCCGTCCACAGAGCCGTGAAACCCCGGTAGCTGTTTCTCTAAATAAAATAATGAAGTGATCAGTGGAGCAGAAGCTGGGAATTAAATGATAAAAAGAGCTGGTACAATCAAGACGTGTAGATTGAATGTGTGAAGAAGTTAAAAATTGACCTCAACTAAATGTAAATAATGGAAGCATCTCTGCAGTTGGGTAATTGGTTACGATGTCAAGTTGACCAAATAAGTGTTGATTCTAGGGATATGAAGTGCCTCATTAAAAGTGTTTAATTTCCACATGGTATACAAGCTCTTTGTTTACTGGTGATGTGTGGTTATAAGTTCACATTAATGAGTGTGCTTCAACATCACAGCTGAAGAAAAGCAGAATAATGATACCGAGGATGCTGTGGAAAACGCTAGCCAGGATGAGGATGAGGAGGAGCAGAAGGGGACAAGGGAGAAGCCAAGCGCAGAGCATGATGATGAAGTAAGTCACCAGAACTGTTGAGGGGAAGTAGAGAAGAAACTTGATTTACTTTGCAGTGAAAATATTTATATTGAGATTTTTTTTTTAAATCCTGAAGAGTGAAAAGATATTGTCTCATAGCTCTGATTCTTTCACAGTGATAGTTGACTTGATATTCGATTTGGTGAAGTTGGGATTTGAGAGGAGACCAACCTATCTGCAAACTTGAGTAAATTTATTATCAAAGTACATATGTCACCATAGACTTGGGATTTATTTTCTTGCATTTACAGAAAAATAAAGATGAGGCCTCTGGTCAGAGTTGACCATGGGTGTTATGTCCTAGCTGTCCAAATACGCAAAGCCAAGGTAGTACAATATGGAGAGCAAGCTGTTGTCCCTGTAGGAAGCTCCCCCCTCTCCACGCATCTGATAAATCTAAAGGAATGGCAAAGATCTATACAATTTGGCACCAGCAGCATTGTAGGATTTGCCAGTCAGCACTGAACTTAACGTAGGACTACACTAGGCACTCCAGCTCTGGATTTTTCCCTCTGGGTTTACTACTGAAGGCTTCCCATAAGTCAGCATAGCGTCAAGGCAGCAGAGGTTTGAGATCAGAGTTTTCCTCCTTTTAGATGAGCTGCTAACCGTATAACAATTACAGCATGGAAACAGGCCATCTCGGCCCTTCTAGTCCGTGCCGAACTCTTACTCTCACCTAGTCCCACCGACCTGCACTCAGCCCATAACCCTCCATTCCTTTGCTGTCCGTATAGCTATCCAATTTAACTTTAAATGACAACATCAAACCTGCCTCAACCACTTCTGCTGGAAGCTCGTTCCACACGGCTACCACTCTCTGAGTAAAGAAGTTCCCCCTCATGATACCCCTAAACTTTTGCCCTTTAACTCTCAACTCATGTCCTCTTGTTTGAATCTCCCCCACTCTCAATGGAAAAAGCCTATCCACATCAACTCTATCTATCCCCCTTATAATTTTAAATATCTCTATCAAGTCCCCCCTCAACCTTCTACGCTCCAAAGAATAAAGACCCAACTTGTTCAACCTTTCCCTAACTTAGGAGATGAAACCCAGGTAACATTCTAGTAAATCTTCTCGGTATTCTCTCTATTTTGTTGACATCTTTCCAATAATTCGGTGACAATACTCCAAATTTGGCCTTACCAATGCCTTATACAATTTCAACATTACATCCCAACTCCTATACTCAATACTCTGATTTATAAAGGCCAGCATACCAAAAGCTTTCTTCACCACCCTATCCACATGAGATTCCACCTTCAGGGAACTATGCACCATTATTCCTAGATCCCTCTGTTCTACTGCGTTCTTCAATGCCCTACCATTTACCATGTATGTCCTAGTTTGATTAGTCCTACCAAAATGTAGCACCTCACGTTTATCAGCATTAAACTCCATCTGCCATCTTTCAGCCCACTCTTCTAACTGGCCTGAATCTCTCTGCAAGCTTTGAAAACCTACTTCATTATCCACAACTCCACCTATCTTAGTATCATCTGCATACTTACTCATCCAATTTACCACCCCATCATCCAGATCATTAATATATATATGACAAACAACATTGGACGCAGTACAGATCCCTGAGGCACACCACTAGACATCGGCCTCCAATCTGACAAACAGTTATCCACCACTACTCTCTGGTGTCTCCCATCCAGCCACTGCTGAATCCATTTTACTACTTCAATATTAATACCTAACGATTGAACCTTCCTAACTAACTTTCCGTGTGGAACCTTGTGAAAGTCCTTACTGAAGTCCTTATAGACAACATCCACCGCTTTACCCTCGTCAACTTTCATAGTAACCTCTTCAAAAAAATTCAGTAAGGTTTGTCAAACATGACCTTCCACTCACAAATCCATGTTGACTGTTCCTAATCAGACCCTGTCTGTCCAGATAATTATATATACCATCTCTAAGAATACTTTCCATCAATTTACCCACCACTGACGTCAAACTCACAGGCCGATGATTGCTAGGTTTACTCTTAGAACCCTCTTTAAACAATGGAACAACATGAGCAATACGCCAATCCTCTGGCACCATCCCCGTTTCTAATGACATTTGAAATATTTCTGACAGAGCCCCTACTATTTCCACACTAACTTCCCTGAAGGTCCTAGGGAATATCCTGTCAGGACCTGGAGACTTATCCACTTTTATATTCCTTAAAAGCTCCAGTACTTCCTCTTCTTTAATCATCATAGTTTCCATAACTTCCCTACCTGTTTCTCTTATCTTACCCAATTCAATATCCTTCTCCTTAGTGAATACCGAAGAAAAGAAATTGTTCAAAATCTCCCCCATCTCTTTTGGCTCTGCACATAGCCATCCACTCTGATTCTCTAAGGGACCAATTTTATCCCTCACTATTCTTTTGCTATTAATATAACTGTAGAAACCCTTGGGATTTATTTTCACCTTACTTGCCAAAGCAACCTCATTTCTTCTTTTAGCTTTTCTAGTTTCTTAAGATTCTTTTTACATTCTTTATATTCCTCGAGCACCTCGTTTACTCCATGCTGCCTATATTTATTGTAGATACCTCTCTTTTTCCAAACCAAATTTCCAGTATCCCTTGAAAACCATGGCTCTCTCAAACTTTTAACCTTTCCTTTCAACCTAACAGGATTATAAAGATTCAGAGGGAGAAGGAAAGGGGAGAGGGGGGAAAAGAAAAAGGAACATAAAGATTCTGAACCCTCAAAATTTCACCTTTAAATGACCTCCATTTCCCTGTTACATCCTTCCCATATAACAAATTGTCCCAATCCACTCCTTCTAAATCCTTTCGCATCTCCTCAAAGTTAGCCTTCCTCCGATCAAAAATCTCAACCCTGGGTCCAGTCCTATCTTTCTCCATAATTATATCGAAACTAATGGCATTGTGATCACTGGACCCAAAGTGCTTCCCAACACATACTTCCGTCACCTGACCTATCTCATTCCCTAACAGGAGATCCAACACTGCCCCTTCTCTAGTTGGTACCTCTATGTATTGCTGCAAAAAACTATCCTGCACACATTTTACAAACTCCAAACCATCCAGCCCTTTTACAGAATGGGCTTCCCAGTCTATGTGTGGAAAATTAAAATCTCCCGTAATCACAACCTTGTGCTTACTACAAATATCTGCTATCTCCTTACAAATTTGCTCCTCCAATTCTCGCTCCCCATTAGGTGGTCTATAATACACCCCTATAAGCATTACTACACCTTTCCCATTCCTTAATTCCGCCCAAATAGCCTCCCTAGACGAGTCCTCTAATCTATCCTGCCAAAGTACCGCTGTAATATTTTCTCTGACAAGCAATGCAACACCTCCCCCTCTTGCCCCTCCGATTCTATCACACCTGAAGCAATGAAATCCAGGAATATTTAGTTGCCAATCACACCCCTCCTGCAACCGTGTTTCACTAATAGCTACAACATCATATTTCCAGGTATCAATCTATGCTCTAAGCTCATCCACCTTTCTTACAATGCTCCTAGCATTTAAATAGATGCATTTAAGAAACTCTCCTCCTCTTAGTCTCTGTTTATCCCTAATGGTGCAAACAACTTTATCTTTTTCTTCCTTCTCCCCCACATCTTCAGTCTGAGTGCTCCCGTTCTCTGTCCCCTGCCTATCCTCCCTCACACAGTCTACTAGCTTTCTCTATTTGTGAACTAACCTCCTGTCTCCTAGTCTCTTCAATTTGATCCCCCCCCCCCCCCCAAACCATTCTAGTTTAAAGTCTCCCCAGTAACCTTCGCAAATCTCCCTGCCAGGCTATTGGTCCCCCTAGGATTCAAGTGCAATTCCCATCTGCCTGAAGCGACTGTTTTTAAGGTGCCAGTAACCTGCCTTTGCCCCTTCTCCTGTCATTAGAAATGGTTCCATTGGGCTTAGTAGCTAAGCCATCTGTGAAGGCCTGGAGCTGGACTTGGTTGTCAGAGACTATTTGAGTTGCGTGCTATTGGGAGCATTTTATAGGTAGTGGGAGCTTGTCCCCATTACCAATCCCCGGCTGTAACAACAAGGAAACAGAAAAATAAAGAAATACAGTAGAATTTAGGAAAAGTATACATAAACATAGACAAGCAAAATGTGCAAATAAATAATACTGAAAATGTGAGTCGTTGAGTGTTTGAAAGCGAGTCTGCAGGATGTGTATATGATAAGAAACATAGATCAAGTGGAGAGCCAGAGACATTTTCCTTGGGCAGAATTGGTTAATGCTAAAAGGTACAACGTTAAGGTGTTTAGAATTAGATTAATTATCACTGACACACGCCATGAAATATGTGTTTCATGGCAATGGTACAATGCAATACATAAAATATACAATGAATTATGTTAAGAAATAGAATTTAAATTAAATATAGTGCAAAAGAGAGAAATAGTGAAGTAGATATCATGGGGTTATTGTCTATTCAGAATTGATTGGAGGAAAGCATCAGGGGATGTCAGAAGTATGTTTGTTTAGAGTGCTGGAGGCGGGGAACACTGCCAGGGTGGTGGTAGAGGCAGATACATTAGGGACATTTAAGAGACTTTAAGATAGGCACGTGGATGAAGAATGGAGGGTTTTGAAGGAGGGAAGGGTTAGATTTGTAGTTTAAAAGATCATCAGAACATCGTAGACTGAAGGGCCTGTACTGCTTGATGATTGATAGATAGATATACTTTATTGATCCTGAGGGAAATTGGGTTTCGTTACAGCTGCACTAACCAAGAATAGAGCATAAATATAGCAATACAAAAACCACAAACAATTAAACAACAAAATGCAAACTATGCCAGATGGAAATAAGTCCAGGACCAGCCTATTGGCTCTGGGTGTCTGACCCTCCACGGGAGGAGCTGCAAAGTTCGATGGCCACAGGCAGGAACAACCTCCCGTGACATCTCGGTGGAATATGGCCGGGGTCCAACAGCAAAAAGTTCAATATCCGGTCTACAAACACGTTCCTCGATCGTGATATGACCAGGATTGCACCATCGGTTGTTAACCAGAACTTGTAAGCACCCAATTGCTTTACGCTGACCGCTCTCAGTGCACTTCCAGTCAGCCGTCCATGGAAAAGATTTGATCGGGTATGTCCTCGTGCAGCCCTGTTCCAGTAAAACACATAACACTGCACTCCCGAAATGTTCTCTGACGCCTGGCTAGCGCTGTGAACTCATCCATTTTATTACCCACCGAACTCCTCTTCTCCATAAGTCTCTGTTGTCTCGACCTGGTCCTCTTTCCTCGCCTTTGTGATCCCCCTCTGCACCCTCTGTGTTTTCCTCCAGATTTCAGCAGGGGTGTCCACCGCTCTGTTCGCTAAACTGGCTGGCATAAGCTCACAGTCACAGCGGTTCTTTGTAACAGTGCAGGCTTTGGTACATGTGGGAAGTCAATAGTCAAAAAAACTAAGGAATGAATAAAATGCCCATTTCTCTTGGAGATGAGTAACTAGGGGCCAAGGTAGAGGAACCGAAGGGGATTGAAACAGTTTTCACTTCAGTGAGTGTGTAGAACATGCTGCTTGACAAATGGAAATTAATTGTAATTTTACCTGGGTGACCATTCAGAACCATAAACTGCAACGTTCTAGGCCAAGAAAGGGGAGTGGATCCACCTGAAGATAAAAGTGAGGTTTATTGTCATCAGTGCACGTCAATGTGTTCACAGGTGCAGCAGCCTCACAGGTTCTCAGGAACAGATAAACAGCAGTCGCAGGAAAAAAACAAGTCCTGCCAAAGGGTCTGAGCCTCAAATGTCAACTGTACTCTTTTCCGTAGATGCCGCCTGGCCTGCTGACTTCCTCCAGCATTTTAGTGTGTTGCTTGGATTTTCAGTATTTGCAGATTTTTCTCTTGTTTGTAAATATAAATTGTACAGGATACTTGCAAGAAAGAACATAATTAAAGCAAAAATACCGCATTTCAGTGCTAAGTAGTCGCCATCATCATATGGGTGATCATGGTCTGATGAACATTATTGCTCTTGGCAAATTTTTCTACAGAAATGGTTTGCTGTTACAAGATGGGTGAACCCCGTCATTACCAATACTCTTCAGAGACTGTCTGCCTAGCATCGGTGGTTGCATAACCAGGACTTGTGATGTACATCAGTTGCTCATACGATCATCCACCACCTGCTCCCTTGGCTTCATGTGACCCTGACTGGGGGGCTAAGCAGTGCTACACCTTGCCCAAGGATGGCCTATAGGATAGCAGAGTGCCTTCCACGGTTCTTTGGAAGAGACTTATTTCCACCCTGCAACCCAAGTAGCTATAGTGATGCTAATCCATAATGATTACTGTTTTGGCCAATAGGTTCAAAAACCGAATGGTTGAAAGAAAGTAGCTGTCCAATGAGAGCCTATGTTTTTTGTTTTTTTTTAAACCCCGGGCTGCCTTCTGTGGTGAGAATTTCTGAGTTACATTTTTGATGGAAATTGAGCCATCATAGCCCCTTTGTTCATCGGAGGCTTCTGTAATACTGTTTTCTGCTCATAGAGTATGATGGCAGTGTAGTGGTTAGTGCAGTGCCGTAACATTTCAAGGCATCAGTGTTCAAAGTTCAGTTCCGACATCATCTGTAAGCAGTTTGTACATCCTCCTCATGGAATGCATGGGTTTCCTCTGGGTATTCAAGTTTCCACCCATAGTCCAAAGATGTAATAGATTTTTAGAGTATGAAGATACGCAGTCCTCTTTTATTGTCATTTAGTAATGCATGCATTAAGAAATGTACAATATTTCCTCCGGTGTGATATCACAAAACACAGGGCAAACCATGACTGAAAAAACTAATAAAACCACATAATTATAACATATAGTTACAACAGTGCAACAATACCATAACTTAATGAAGAACAGTCCATGGCACAGTAAGAAAGTTCAAAGTCTCTCGAAAGTCCCACATCTCATGCAGATGGGCGAAGGAAGAAAACTCTTCCCTGCCATGCCGACCACAGTCCGATTCTGACTCATCCGAAAACTTCGCGCCTCCAATCAACCCTCAGACACCGAGTACTGAGCACCATCTCTATCCGAATGATTCAACCTCGATAGTAGGTTAATTGGTTATTTCCTTGGGTTAAATCGGGAGCAGCTCGAAGGGCCAGAATGGCTTATTCCATGCTGTATCTCTAAATTTAAAAAGAATAAGTACTAAAAGTCAGTAGCTAAAACATTATGATTGTGGAGCTGATGACAAACAACATCCTCAACTCCATACAACTGCTTTCTGTTTCTCGTGTTCATAAGTTGAAGTGCAGGAGTGATTGAATCGTTCAACAAACCATGTTGAGGGTAAGGAATTGTTTATTGGCCTAGGCAGTCTAGGGGCAGCGAGCTGCATTCCCCAAATAGATGTTACGGAATCTGGGTTTCTTTAATGTTTGGATTGCTTTGCTATAAGTTCAAGTTAATTGTCATCTGACTACATATACATAGTCAAATGAAACATTTCTTGACCCACAAAACACATCACAGTGCTTAAAGCGAAATATTACAAGGTATAAAATATAATTAAAAGTGCATATCGAATGCTGCATAGGTAAATGGTGAACAGCTTGTCGTCCCAGTAACAAGATCTCAGTGGTGGCAGGGTATTCATTAGTCTCACAGCCTGAGGGAAGAAGCTGTTACCCAGTCTGACAGTCCCAGTCCTGATGCTCCTGTACCTCCTTTCTGACGATAGTGGGTCAAAGAGATTGTGGAGTGGGTGATAGAGATCCTCAGCAATGCTTTGGGCTCTTTGTCTGCAACAATCCTCATGACAAGGGAGGGGGAGGCCCTGGTGGTCCTCTCAGCAGTTTTTACTATAGTGCTTGTCCTTTAAGACCAAACCATGAGGCCCAAAATCTGGCTTCCAAATGCATATTCACTCAATGCCTCCTATTTTTATCTGAATTCTGTTAATTCTGGCTTTTTTGTTACAGAAGATGGACAGTGCCAATGCAGAGCCACGGAATGACTGAGATGTTACTGTCATAATATCATTTGGGCATGACTTTGGATATCAAAGGCGAGACCATCATTTCTGGGACTTGAGAGCTGAACTACTTACAGGATTTCATGAAGAAAAAAATACATGCAACAATAAAAACCATACTGACCAAACACTAGGTAGACCAGGTTATCGTATGTGTTCAGTGAGGGCTGAAATCTGAATTGAAATGTGCTTTATGTATACATGATGGTAGAAACAAATTCCTGCTTATTTACAGTCTAAAAACTACTACGTTTGTAAAATTCCTGGTAATCGTCAGTTAGATTTCAGGCTTGCTAAATTTTAGAAATGTTTGTTCAGGTCTTTGCCCTACTGCAAAAAGCCAGCCCAGAGGATGGAATGAGTGGGGTGTGTGGGCAATCTACTGGCACTCTATATAATGTTACTAGCTTTAACTGCAGTCAATGTTGCACTTGCATTGACCACTTTTGCAAAAAGTCCTAAAATGAAATCCTGTTAATTCCAACAGAAATGCTTCCTAGTCTTGTGTCCTGATAATATCTGGAATAGGGAGGTTAATGTGGGTTGAGTCCATTTCCATTACACATCCTAATCAGTCTTGAACTTGTTCCTGCATCATCCTTATCGGAGCACTTAGCAGAAGCTTAACATGCCAGCTTTATTGACCTGTGCCAGCCTTTCCATCAGCTCCCCGTCAAGCCAACTCCCTCACTTCCTCCTCATGAAAATGTAGGAGGAAGAATATGCATCTCCCCAATCTGAAACCAGTACTGTTATCGTCCTGTTTTGATCTATTGTCACACCGCCCTTTTCCCTCCACGTCCACTTTGCCCTCTTTCCTTTCAGAGTTATAAAGATTTTAGATCTTTAAATCTATCTGAGGTGGGAGGGAATGGGGGTTAGGTAGAAAGTTAAACAATCCCACAGAAAAGCATTGAACAGTATTAATTTTATAATACATATGAACATGGCTAAGCATGCACAGATAAACACTGTCTTTTCATTGTGGAATTTGGTTTGTCTGTATCACACCATTATGTACTGCTTGATAAAAGTAATGACTACCTAGATGATTAGAAGATATTTAACATAAAAATAATCCAACACCTCATGGTGCCCGTGTGGTGTAACATTTGTATTTTAAGACTCTTGGTGACAGTCCCACCTGAGCTACTGTACTTGTTCCTTTTCCTCTCCTTTAATATGTAATTCACTTTCAAAACTGCTTTCAGTTTTTTGTACAGTATCTTGGAGGCATACTGATGAAATCCTTTAGTAGGGGAAGAAAGGGTATGTTGACATAAATTAGACCAATATACCTCACTCCTGGGTGAAATTTTCAGGCACATCTAATGATAGCAAGCACATAGTAATACCAGTTTATATCAGGAAATATTCATTGTGTATGTACATATCTCTATTCCAATTCCCAGTCCCTCTTGCTGAGTTACAAGAGCAGTGTGGTTTTTGCTCTCAAGCATTTCCTGCTAACCATATTCTACTGCACTGAATTGTCCATTTTTCTTTCTTTTTGCTGTTGCCATTTGAAATTCATTGAAGGGATCTAACTCAATCAACTACAGTACTTGTAGCAAACCTGCCACCCCTCCCCACCCTGGCTGAGCTCCATAAATATTTAAGATGTCTGGTTTAATTTTGAGTAATTATGAACTGTGATCATTTGTAGAATTCATAGTGTTTTATTCTGACTGGGGATATGCTAGAGCTACTGGTAGTTTTGTGTTTGAGAAGAAATGGAAAATGTGGCCTTGACGGTCAGTCAGAGCACAAAAGCTACTCCATTAGGATGCCCAGAACATAAATGGAGGCTTTCTAATTAGATCATGTCATGACTCTACATTTTGAATATGTACTTTGGTGTGTAAGGCATCTATTGAGCTTTCCGGCTATATATTTTTCACTCTGCTTTTATAAGCAGTTAAAAGTTCTAAATGAGGAAGCTCAGATAGTACAAAGACTATCTGTCACCATTAAAGATTTATTACCATTGTTGAATGTCAGTGTAATTTCCAATTAAAATACCCAAGGGAGGATTTCAAAACTCAACCACCAAGGTTTTAATGTAAGAGCTAAAGGTTAAATGCCATCTTTCCCTCATATTCACAAGCTACCTTACTGTACACAAGCATAATAAGACAGATCCTTCAACTTTCTTGTGAATGGTTTGTAACTGTGTGAAACTTTGATCAGTGGATTGCAACAAGCAATGTTTAGCAAGTCTGATCCCCATGATGCAAACAGTTAAATATGCCTTTTGAGTTGGCAAAAGTTCACTTTTATTTCAATTCACTGAGTATTTTCTGTACAATGTTGTCAATTTATAATTTGAGGTCTAATGTTCACTTTTTTTTAAAAAAAGAAAGATATTATATACTTTTGCCACCTAGTTTGAAGGATCTCCGTTCTATTGGATGGATGACTTGAGTTGTGTAGACATACTAACCCCTTGATGGTTCAGCAGTAGCACACAATGATCTTCAGAGATGTTTTATAAGTTTTAAAAATGCTGATTATGTATAGAGATTGGTATTAGATAAAATTGACTCTGTTTGTATCCCAGATTAAGTTATGCTTGAGTACATTCCTTACAGGAATGCAAGTTCAAGATCATGTGATTTAAATGATTCCTGCAACTAAAATATTAATTAAAACACATGTCTGGCCTCCTTCATTATGCAGACATCCACACTTGAATGTTTGGTTTTGACTTTTTTTGTGTTCTAACCACCAGTCTATGCCTTAACTTCCCCACCCTGCAGGGATCTGAGCCCATTGCCAGAAAAGCAGTGAGGGCAGGAACTGATAAATGGCCAATAAAGTGTAGATACCAGTGAGGTTTGTAATAAGTAATGTTCTGTGTGGGATGTATCTAAAGTTTGATTTTTTTTTTAAGATTTAGAGATATGGCAAACAACATTTTCTCTAATTTTTTCTGGAACTGCATAGGCCAACTATTACTCAGCAGGAAATTTTTATGTGGCCTGAAAACTGCGTGGCAACAAAGGCTATATGCGTGGGAACATTTCAATTGTAGTGCGGCGGTGTATCATGCAGCTTAGGTGGACCAGTAATGGGACAGTAACAGCCTTTTCTACCCTAATAAGTCCACCCATGTGACCAATTGACCTGCTAACCCATGTGTCTTTAGAATGTGGGAGGAAATCAGTGCACCTAGAGGAAATCCACAGAATCACAAGGCGAACAAACTCCTTACAAGTACAGAATCAAACCCAGGCCACTGGCGCTGTAATAGTGTTACTCTTAACTGCTACAGTACCATGCCATGCATGTTCTGAGAAAAGTTGGGGTGGATTTTTAGTCTCCAACCACAATCTTTCAAACAAATACGTATTTAAGGAGTGGTGCTTGCCAAACAATGCTGTAACATTGGCAGTTTTCAAAGCAGAAGGGTGTCAGGTAACTCTGGCAACTACATACCACAGTTTAACCTTGGCTGTGGGGAAAGTCTTTTGACAAAAAAAAACTTAAAAAGCCAACATGGATTTAAGAATGATGTGAGTTTATTTTTGGTCAAATAAAGTGAGGATGTAAACATTTGTTATGACTTGTCAGCAAGATGGAAGCCACGGAATAAAAAAAAGGCAGTATGGCTGTATCAGTTTGGACAGAAAATTGATTATCCAGTAGTGAAAGAAAAAAATTAGATGTTGAGAATCTAACATTTAAAATGCAGAAATATAGTTTGTCAGGCAGCATCTGTGGAGGGGCATATTTCACTTTGTTTTGATGTAAATATGAGAAAGTTAATTTTTTTTACAATAAAAAAGAACTGGTGTACATGGGTTCATTGTCTATTCAGAAATCTAATGTGGTGGGGAAGTTGTTCCTCAAACATTGGGTGTTTCTTCAGGTTCCTGCACCACCACCACCTTGATGGTAGTAATGAGGGTCCCTAATGATGGATGCTGCCTGTTGAAGCTGGGGAGAGTTTTGCCCATGATGGAGCTGAGTTTGCAACTTTATGCAGTTTTTTTTTCTTCATCCTGTGCAGAGGCCTTTCCCTACCAGATGGCGATGAATTGTTTAGAATGCTCTCCATGGTACAGCTGTAGAAATTTCTCAGTCTTCGGTAATATACCAATTCTCAAGCTAATGAAATATAGCTGCTTTGGGTCATTGTGTTTATTGTGATGAGCTTGAGTACAATGAGGTACAGGTACACAATGGAAGAGATAGCCGCAGCAGTCTGGGCACATAGGCACAGAACAATGTGACACATGAATGATTTTTAAAAAATGGAGGGAAACGTAGGACGGAAGGATCAAATTGATTTTGGAGTAGGTTAAAAGGTCAGCACATCATAGGTCCAAGGACCTGTACTGTGTTGCAATGTTTTATGTTTTAAATTGTACCATAAGTTTGAGGGTTGTGTCCATTTCTAGGCACTATATTTTGGCAAAGATGGGAGAGGTTGCAGAAAACCTTTACTCTGAAATACAGAATGTAGGGTCTTCAGCTAGACTGGAGAAGCTGTGATTGTCCAGAAACTGGGAGGTGGCAAGGTGATCTGAGCAAAGGTTTTCAGATATACAGTATTATGAATTGATGTGACCTCCAGCATCAATCCCTGTGGTACCTCCACTTCCCCAGAAGGGAACTATTCAGATCGAAAAGAAAGATAAACAACAGGCTTTATTTATCACATGTACATCGAAAGATAGTGAAATGCATCATTACTAACAAGAGTTTGAGAATGTGCTGGGGGCAGCCTGCAAGTGTCACAGTACTTCTGGGACCAGCATAGCATAACTGCAACTTACCTGTAAATCATTGGAATGAAACCATAACACCAGGAGGAAATTCACAGGGAGAATGTATAAACTCTTTGAAGACAATGGTGGGAATTGAACCCTGATCACAGGTGCTGTAAAGCAATAGGCTAACTCTTATGCTGCCTTGCCAGCCTACCAGATCTGTCCATAACTAATCCCGGCCAGAACGTTATCTTCAATTCCATGTACTAAGTTTGTTTAATAAACTTGTTTTGTTTCAGGTGGAGTCATAAAAACATAACAAAAAAACCTATTAGACATATATGTCTGTGTCATGAATTCAAATTGACCATAATCACTTAAAAATACTGTTTGTCAAGTATAGTTTCTCTTTTGAAAGATCATGTTAACTGCCTTTATTTTCTAAATTTGCTGTCTCTCCTCTTAAATGATATGGTTGAATTTGTAATTTTCCAGTCTGTGGGAAGTATTTTAAAATCTATGGAAATTTGAAGTTATAACTAGTGCATCAATTGTTTATTATTCTGTGCTAATAATCTCTCAAATGCTAATTTTACACTAGTATTTATTTTATTCACTCCAGCTCTCATTCATCACTAATTTGTTTAGCATCTCTGCCATTTCCTTGTTTCACAATATAATTTGTGTAATACTGCAGAGTCCTACAACAACTTTAATCTTTGCCTCTACCATAAGATTTAGGAGCAGTACCAGGCAAGTTGGCCCATCGAGTATGCTTCGCCATTCCATTATGGTTGATTTATTATCCCTCCCAACCCCATTCTCCCCATAACCTTTGACACCCGTACTAATCAAGAACCTACTAACCTCCGCTTTAAATACACCCAATGACTTTGCTTCACAGCTGTCAGTGACAATGAATTCCACAGATTCACCACCGTCTGGCCAAAGAAATTACTCACCGTCTCTGTTCTAAGGGACGATTTTCTATTCTTGATCATACATTCCCCCACTATAGGAAACATATCCATGTCCACGCTATCTAGGCCTTTTAATATTTGGTAGGTTTTAATGAGATTCCTTCCCCTCTCTTTCCCACCCCCCCAAAAAAAAACGAACTCCAGCAACTCCCCGACCTACTCCTTGTGTTCCTGTTATACAAAAGTGTTCCAAGCCCCTCTCTCGGGGAAGTCCACTTTACTCGCCCAAACCAGTCTTTCACTCCTATTTCCTGCTAGTGTCCTACTCTCATTTCCAAACTTAGGCAAACATTATCAAGTGCGTCATGGAAAGCATATTGAATCCATTGGTTAGGTCCTACCCGGCAATTTCTTTTATAGGGAGGAAGGGTTGGGCTGGATCTGGTTTTTAAAAAATCAAAAACAAACTTGAATTCGCTTCCGTGACTTCGACAAATGTAACTTTAAAACAACTTGTGTCCCCGCGGTGATTGGCCCAACGCGTGTAGATGTTCATGTGCCAATTGGTCAGTCCTGATGTCACTCATTGACGTCAGGCGAGCCCACAAATGGGGCCATGCAAAAAGTCGGACAAGCAAAATTTTAAGTCTCTAATTAACTTTGTGTCAATTTGAAAGAATGTAACTGGAATGTAAAGTCTAGTGATCATTATGAGCCGAACTTTAAATCTCCATTTCGGAAAGACTCCGCCAGCTGTGATTGGGCGCTCGTTCATTCGAATCTACCAATAATTTGACCAAAAACAAGAGAAAATTTGCAGATGCTGAAAACCCAAGCAACGCACAAAATGCTGGACGAACTCAGCATCCACGGAAAAGAGTACAGTCGACGTTTCCGTCCAAGACCCTTCGTCAGACCTGATTGGTTCTGCTTCTTGTCCTTCAACTCCAAGAGCTCAACCGAATAGGCAGCAACCATTTAGCAATCCCAAGTGGATTGGCTGAAACCTGTCAGCTCCCCCTCTGAGTGATCGATCAAACTGTCACTCAACTTTGTCGAGAGGCGGGGTTTGGTAGCTCTTGAAAATCCCATTGACTAGGCTCTTTTCCATCCCTCCATCAGATGAGGAGGCTTCACGCCCACCTCCTTCCCGCCGATTGGTTCTGGGGTCCGTCCGTTGGAAAGTGGACCCGCCTGTGGCGCGCCGCGATTGGCTGGCGCGCCCCGTCAATCATTAGCGTCGGCGACTGTCCGTCGAGATGATGGTCAGAGGGTAGAGAGGAAAAAAATGGAGAGAAGTCCGAGCGAAGAGTTTACTGGTTGACGGGCAGCGGCGACGGTTTGTTCGGTGACGGGCTCGCGGCGGCCGGTGGATGAGCGGCGGTGCCCGCTCCTCCTCCTCCTCTCTCCGGTTACCCTGAGGGGCGTGAGAGCGGGGTCGGGGGGGAGGCCAGCGAGTGGCGCCGCGGGGCCCTCGGGACCTCAGGCCTCGGACCTCGGACCATGGCCGAGTTCGTGGTGCCTCGGCACAGCGCCGTGGTGGAACGGCTCCGCAAACGGATCGAGCTGTGCCGCCGCCACCACTCGGCCTGTGAGTCGCGCTACGAGCGGGCCTCGGCCGAGCGCCTGGAGCTGGAGCGGCAGCACAGCCTGGCGCTGCACCAGCGCTGCCTGCAGACCAAGAGCAAGCGGGCGGCCAAGCAGCGGCCTCCGCCGGCCGCCCCGGCCCCTACTTCGAATCAGGCCCCAGCGACAACCCCGGTCCCGTCGCAGCATGAACCGCAGCCCGCCTTTAGGAATAGCTCCGGACCTGCAGCCACCGGTACCGACGCTGCCCACCAGCCCGGAGCTACAGCCGCCGACCAGAGCCGGACCAATACCCTGCAGGCGGTGAGTGAGGAGCCAGCCTACGGGCAATCCAGCGGCGGCTGCTTCTTCACGGGTTTCCATCTCAGTCAACCGCGGTCTCCTGAAACCTGTCGGACTGGAACCTCTCCATCCGCAGATTGTGTGATTAATTGAGTCTTAACTTCTTTATGTGTGTCGCTAAGTTGTCACTTAAAAAAGTTTGTTACTCAACACGAGGTAGATGCATAACTTAGTACTAAAGTTTAAAACTTGTCCTGTTGTAATCAAAATCTGTATCTTGCTGTACAAGAGTTTATCACATAAGCTTATAGCTTGTTTGACAGTCTAAGGTAACATTTAAATCGTGTCTGGGCAATCTATTCATAGTCTAGTAAATTGACCTTAAGCTTTAATTCAACTTTTGAATGAGTTATAAATATGTGTAACTTGTACTGAGCTGGCACAGCTTAGAGTTGGTAGGCTATATGAACAAGTTAATAGTTGTGTAGGTATTTATAATGATCACTCTTTATAACATGTTATTCCAATATTTCTAAGGTTCGTTAGTAATACTGAAATATTTCTGTTGTGCAAATTTAGTAAGGATTTATATTTGGGTTTAAACTTGATGGTCAAAGATGACCGTTAACCAAGTCTATACAATTTATTCAAAGTCTAGTGGTCTAGATAGTAAATTGACCTTAAGTTTTTAATTCAAACATAACTTTTGTATAAGTTATACATTGAGCTAACTTGTATTGAGATGACATTAGTTAAAGTTGGTAGACCACATTGTGAAAGTATTTATAACTAGTTTTAAACAATACTGAGGCATTTTTGAATTGCATCCTTTATAGAATTTTATAGAACAGACCATTTAGTCTATTGTGCCTTTTGACAAAAATGTCCAAATAATCTTTTTTTTCAAGTGCCCCCTGCTGCTTTAATTTTAGTTTGCTTCTTAATATTGCTATTAAGTTTGCCTCTTCTATCCATTCAGGCAATATGCTCCAGATAATTTGAGGTATATAGTTTTATTTTAAATTTGTAAGTGTCTAGATGGGGACATCAAAACAGTAGTTACTTTCTACTGCAGTTTTCATCTGTGAATTTCACTTTGTATATTTTGGAGTCACTCAAATTGCAATGAAGTAATGATCAGAGAACTGCATTAGTGCTGTTGGCTAATAAATAAATATCAGGCAGGTAATCAGAGTTCTCCCATAACTCTTCAGAACTCTAGTTCCTCTTCAGGGATTAGGCAGATGAATGATACAGCATAGACTAGATGACTGAATGGCCTGTTTCTGTGCTGTAGTCTTCTATGACTTTTCCAAGAGTTATTCTGTGTCTGCCTTAGAAGTCAGTGCAGCACTTTATAGAAAGAGGATTTCTGATGTTGTGTTTGTATTGAATTCTAAAGCAGTAGTGCTACTAACTCCATCACAGCTTCACTAGGGTAGGGACAAACCAGTTATTACCTACTGAAAGGCAAGGCTGGGAGTATTGTGAGCAGAATAAGTACTAAGAAGTACTGTCATTGGAGAAGCTCCAGAGGAGAATGAACCCAGGAATGAAAGGGTTAACGTATGAGGAAAATTTGGCTCTGGACCTGTACTTGCTTAGGCGGGAATCTCTTTGAAACCTACTGATTATTGAAAGGCCTAGGTAGAGTGGATATGGCGAGGATATTTCCCTCAGTGAGGAAGTGTAGAACTAGAGGGCACAATCTCAGAGTACAGGAGCATCCCTTTGGAACAGAGATGAGGAGGAATTTCTTTATCCAGAGGGTGGTGAATCTGTGGAATTCATTGCCACAGACAGCTGTGGAGGGCAAGTCACTGGGTATAAATAAAGCCGGGGTTGATAAGTTCTTGATAAGTCAGGGCATGAAAGGTTACAGGGAGAAGTCAGGGGAATGGGGTTGAGAGGGATAATAAATCAGTCATGATGGAATGGCGGAGCAAACTTAATGGACCGAATGGCCTAATTCTGCTCCTTTATCTTCTGGTCGAAGGTTTACATAAGGAGGCTATTTGACCCACTTGCGTGTTGTATGGGAGTTATTTAGATCCGGTCTGTTTACCATATCTTCCAAACAAATATGTATCGAACTGGAGGGATTACTGTCTAAACACATGGTTTACAATCTGGAATGTGCCGATTGATCCACTGGAGGCAGCAGTGTCAGAAGCACTGAGTCAGGGTCACTAGAGTCATAGAATCAAAAGAGGCCTGTTGGTCCAACCCATCAATACTGACCACGATGTCTATCCAAGCTTGTCCCATCTGTTCCTCTAAACCTGTTCTGTCCATGTACATGTTGGTTGTTTGACATATTTGACAGTCTAACAGAGTTTTTAAAGTGGAAGTTCCACTCTCTCAACCTGGGAAGTTTTGAGTACCATCATAACTGGGGTTTTCCTTGGTTGCAGTGGGTGAACATGACTTCGCCTGTGCCTTGTCATGTCCCTTGCTCTCTACGAAGTGCTGCAGAACTACCTTCCTGGCTGTCGGGTCTCGCTGTTGATCTCACCTGCCCAGTCCACCAGAGCTGACTTTGTATGCTAGGATGGACATGTTCCTAACTTATTGGGGCAGGAGGCCCACTGGCTACCTCATGTGGTTTAGCCCGCCAGTTGAAGCAGTGGACCGGGATGTGGCTGCTGTTGCATGTAAACAGCAACTTGGAGCCACAGGGTCCAGTGGGGACCAAAGATGAGTGAGCTGTCCTGGAATGGACATGACAAACCCCTTCCTGGACTCCCCAACCCATGATACACCCATATTATTAGCAGGCTTGTGAGACCCTCCATTTGTCACGGTTGACCATGGATGTTGTGTCCCAACTGCCTACATGATACACAAGCTGTTGCCCATGTTGCAGGCTCCCCTTCTGCACGCAACTGATGAATCCAAAGGAACAGCAGAGACCAATACAGTTTGGCAACAGTGGTGTTGCAGGAGTTGCCAGTTGGCGTTGAACTCAACTGCCTTAGGGACTCCAGCTCCAGAATTTTCCTCAGGGTTGACTCCTGAATCCTTCCCCATGACTGGGTATAGTCTCCACCCGCCTTTCTCCTCCTGTCTGAGGTAGCTAAGCCACACATGAAAGCCAGGAGCTAAACTTGGTTGTCAGAGGCTGTTTGAAGCATATGCCATTGGGGGCATTTGAAGGGGAGTAGGAATTTATCCCCACAAGCCCCCCCCCCCGCCCCCCGGCTATAACAACCTTATTGAGCCTAGCAAGCTTAGTGATGGATCAATCCCTGGGCAGCCTGCAGAAGTTGCAAGGTAGGAGATTGCAAGGACTCAGACAGACTCTTGAATCTTCACATCTTCACTGACCACAAGTGAGTTGCCAGATTATTGAATGACAGTAAAGTGGTACCTTGATTAAAGAAGTTCAGAGTTCAATTCTGGCATCATCTATGAAGTCTGTAAGGAGTCTGTACCCCGTGGAATGGTTGTGTTTCCTCTGGGTGCTCTGGTTTCCTCCTACAGTTCAAAGAAGTACCGGTTTGTAGGTTAGTTGGCCATTCATTGTAAACTGCCCTGTAATTTGGCTAGAGTTAAATCAATGGGTTGCTGGATAGTGAGGCTGAAAGAGCCGGAAGGGCTGGTCCACCCTGTATCTCAATAAATAAATAAATAACAGCAGCAAGAAGCCAGGTAATTACAAACCAACAAGTCTAATTCATGGGTAGGAAAGATATTAGAAAGAATTGAGTAAATCGATTAATTTGCACGTGAAAAGGCAGAAAATATGTATGTTGGCTTTTTGATTGGGGGAGAATTGTCTGACCAACTTGATTGAAATTTTCAGAGAGGTAAGAGAAAAAATATTGTTGAGGATGTGGGAGCTAATGTTGTCTACGTAGACATTAGTAAGGCCTCCCACATGGAAAGATTGTTCCAATACAAGCAAATTGGTCTGAAATTGGCTTGGTGATAGAAGCTAGAGGGAGGGTTGTTCTTGTGATTGAAAGCACTGGTGTTGTACCTTAAGGACCAATGCTGGACTCTTACCATTTTGAAGTCAAATTTGGAATATTGTGTTCAGTTTTGGTCACCCTGTTATAGAAAGATGACTTTAAAGTACAAAGGAGATTTACAGGAATGTTGCCAGGACTCAGGTGACTGTGTTATTTAGAGAGATTGAGCAGGTTGGGACTTTATTCATTTAAAATGAGTGGTGATTTTATAAAGGTGTATCAAATCCTTGTGCTCTCCTTTTCCCCCATATATGGCGAACAAGAACCAGAAGACTAGCGTAGGGTGAGAGGGGTGAGATTTAATAGCAATCTGAGATGCAACCATTTCACCCAGAGTGTGGTGGATATATGGAACAAGCTGACAGAGGAAGTGGTTGAGGCAGGTACAATAGCAACGTGTAAAAGGTACCTGGAAAGGATAGGAATGGTTTAGAGGGATATGAGTTGAGCTCAGATAGACATCTTGGTATGGACCAGTTAGGCCGAAGGACAACTCTGACGATATAACTTAATCCAACAATATGAATGTAGGAGTTAAGGTTACTGGGTTTGCAGATGATGTGAGAATTGTTATTGTTGGTGTTGATGATATAAGATGATATTCATCGGTTGGCAAGATGGGCAGGGCAATGGCAAATGGAATTTAGTCCTATGACCTGTGTGATGCATTTTGGAATGACAATACAGGTCAGATGTATGCAAGGAGTGATCGGGCCATGTAGGTACAGTAAAACTGCACTATCTGACTTTCAGGTATTTTCCATAGTCTCCTGAGTCTCAGTGGTGCCATTATCCTTGCGCTCTCCTCAATCTTACCAGAAAGATTTATAAAATTAGTTTTAATTGTCATTCAACCATATATGAATATCCATGAATCCAGCTAAATGAAACAGTGTTCCTCTGGAGAGAAGATTCAAACCACTGTACCAACAGTCATACATAGCATAAGGCTTATATAGCAGATATAATATCATAATAAGCATACTGTACAGTCACATAGAAAAGGTAGTCTAAGTCTCTGAGTCCATGAATGTTACAGCAGTCTGCAGTCAGACAATACAGCTTGTCTTCTACCAAGCAAACACTGGAGGGCAGCACTAACTCCAGCATGGACACCACACTGCCTCTGGCACCAACTCCCAACGCCTCTCTCCTGGACGGCTGCAAGCTGGCGGCGCCACAGTTTGAAGCTCAGTCCTTGCTATGACCGAGGCCACACTGCTACTCTGTCATTTGCCAATAAACCAGTGAACCAGAATTATTTATATAATTTTATAAATTGTGTGTGTAGGCAGAAGTGATTGTTTTAATTAGCCACGTGATTACTAATTTAATTGGTTAAGCACAACATTGTAGGCTGAAAGGCCTGTTCGTGTGCAGTACTTTTCTATGTAGTGTAGCATCTAAAAAAGTTGAGTTGAAATGTTAAGGATTAACATCTAAATGTCTGGAAAATCTGGGAGTCCGATTCCACCAAGGTAGAGTGCATTCTGGATTGTCAGTTGCATGATAATGAGAAAAGTAGGAACTCTGTATATGAGGATTGCTGAAGGTGGAAGAGAAATAGATGAGCCAGGAACCAAAGCATTTGAGATACTTGTTGCCTCTAGCTGGGACATCAGGGAGGCAATTCTAGAATTTCATTAAATAAACATTAGGTCATAGCTGTGGTACTCTATCAGTACTGGTCAGTGTACAAGGAAGGTTGTGATTGTACCATAGAGGGGTGCAATTAGACACTAGTTTTATTTCACATGTACACAGTGAAATGTGTCATTTTGAGTCAACGACCAACACTGTCCGGGGATGTGCTGGGGGCAGCCTGTTGCCATGCTTCTGGCACCAACATAGCGTATCTACAACATACTAACTCCAATCCATACGTCTTTGGACTGTGGGAGGAAACTGGAGCACCTGGAGGAAACCCATGCGGTCATGGGGAGAACGTATAAACTCCTCACAGACAGCTTGGGAATCGCCTCCTGATCTTGCATCTGGTATGGTAAAGCATTACACTAACCTCTGTGGTACAGAGGAGTAGTTACCAGAGGGACTCAGGGTAGGATGGATGGTTAAAAACCAAAGATAGTGTACTGTCCAGAAGGGCAGGCAGATGATAGGGCAACAATGCAGCCAGCAGGGTTATGAGTGCATTAGGGATGCAGAGTCAAAAATGGTAGCAAATACAGTACTCATCAATGCACGAAATAAGGTGGATGTTCTTGTTGGACTTCTATAAATGCTTGGTATGATGTTGTGGCCATCACTGAATTGTGGCTGAAGGACGGTTGTAGTTGGGAGCTAAATGTCCACGGTTACACTTTGTATCAGACCAAAAGCAAGATAGGCAGAGGGGGTGGTATTGTTCTGCTGGTAAAAAATGGCATCATATCAGTAGAAAGATGTGACATTGAATCGGAAGATGTTGAATCCTTGTGGGTTGAATTTAGAAACTGCAAGGGTAAAAGGACCCTGATGGCAGTTACATACAGTAGCTGGAATGTAAACACAGATTACAACAGGAACTAGAAAAGTCATGACAAAAGGGCATTGTTATGATAGTCATGGGAGATTTCAACATACAGGTCGATTGGCAAAATGAGGTTGGAGATGGATCTTGAGAGAGAGTTTATTGAATGCCTAGAGTAGTTTGTTGAGCCTGCTAGGGGTTCATCTAAACTGGATTGGCTATTATGTAGTGAACCAGAGGGGATGAGAGACCTTAAGGTAGAAGAACCCTTAGGAGGCAGTGATCACCATATGATTGAGTTCAACTTGAAATTTGATAGGGAGCGAGTAAAGCTTGATGTAGCAGTATTTCAGTGGAGTAAAGGAAATTACAGTGGTATGAGAGAGGAGTTGGCCAAAGTAAATTGGAAGCAGATGCTGACAGGGATAACAGCAGAGCAGCGATGGTATGAGTTTCTGGGAAAAAATGAGGAAAGTGCAAGATAGATGTATTCCAAAAACAAAGAAATCCTCAAATGGTAAAATAGTGCAACCGTGGCTGACCAGAGAAGTCAAAGCTAATGTAAAAACAAAAGAGAGGACATACAACAAAGCAATAATTAGTTGGAAGATAAAGGATTGGGAAGCTTTTAAAATCCTACAAAGAGCAACTAAAAGAATCATTAGGAAGGAAAAGATGAAATATGAAAACAAGCTAGCAAACAATATCAAAGTGAATAGTAAAAAGCTTTTTGAAATATGTAAAAATTAAAAGGGAGCTGAGAGTTGATAGAGGATCGCTAGAAAATGAGGCTGGAGAAATAATAACGAGGGCCAAGGAGATGGCAAATGATATTTTGCATCAGTCTTCACTGTGGAACACTAGCCGTATGCCTGATGTTGTAGTGTGTGAAGGAAGAGAAGTGAGTGCAGTTACTATTACAAGGGAGAAGGTGCTCAAAATGCTGAAAGACCTAAGGGTACAGAAGTCACCCAGACCAGGTGAACTGTACCCTAGGGTTCAGAAAGAGGTAGCGGGATAGATTGTGGAGGCAATGATCTTTCAAAAATCATTGGACTCTGGCATGGTGCCTGAGGACTGGAAAACTACAAATATCACTCCACTCTTTTAAGAAAGGAGAAAGGCAGCAGAAAGGAAATT
The DNA here is from genome assembly GCF_030028105.1 of Mobula birostris. NCBI lineage: Eukaryota > Metazoa > Chordata > Chondrichthyes > Myliobatiformes > Myliobatidae > Mobula > Mobula birostris. Next base: position 174,509,775 of record NC_092376.1, read on the forward strand.
ATAGACCAGTTAGCCTGACCTCAACGGTTGGGAAGATGTTCGAGTCAATTGTTATGGATAAGGTTATGGAGTACTTGGAGACTCAGGACAAGATAGGACAAAGTCAGCATGGTTTCCTTAAGGGAAAATCTTGCCTGACGAATCTGTTGGAATTCTTTGAGGAGATTATAGGTAGGATGGATAAAGGGGTTGTAGTGAATGTTGTACATTTGGACTTTCAGAAAGCCTTTGATAAGGTACCACACATGAGACTGCTTACCATGTTAAGAGCCTATGGTATTACAGGGAAGTTACTAGCATGGTTAGAGCATTGGCTGATTGGTAGGAGGCAGTGACTGGGAATTGAAGAATCCTTTTCTGGTGTTCCGCAGGTGCCGGTATTGGGACCCTTCTTTTTATGCTGTATAATCGATGATTCAGATGATGGAATAGATGGGTTTGTTGCCAAGTTTGCAGATGATATGAAGATTAGTGGAGAGGCACGTAGGATTGAGGAAACAGGAAGGCTGCAGAAGAACTTAGATGGATTAGGATAATGGGCAAGAGTGGCAAATGAAATACAATGTTGGAAAATGCATGATCGTGCACTTTGGTAGTAGAAATAAATGTGCAGAATGGGGAGAAAATCGAAAAATCTGAGATACAAAGGACTTGGGAGTCCTTGTATATGTCCACAGATCCCTGAAAGTTGCCTCACAGGCAGATAGGGTAGTTAAGAAAGATTATGGGGTGTTAGCTTTCATAAGTCGAGGGATAGAGTTTAAGAGTCACGAGGTAATGATGCAGCTCTAGTACTGTGTCCAGTTCTGGTCGCCTCACTATAGGAAGGAAGTGGAAGCATTGGAAAGGGTACAGAGGAGATTTACCAGGATGCTGCCTGGTTTAGAGAGTATGCATTATGATCAGAGATTAAGGGAGCTAGGGCTTTACTCTTTGGAGAGGAGGATGAGAGGAGACATGATAGAGGTGTACAAGATATTAAGAGGAATAGATAGAGTGGATAGCCAGCGCTTCTTCCCCAGGGCACCACTGCTCAATACAAGAGGACGTGGCTTTAAGGTAAGGGGTGGGAAGTTCAAGGGGGATATTAGAGGAAGGTTTTTTACTCAGAGAGTGGTTGTTGCGTGGAATGCACTGCCTGAGTCAGTGGTGGAGGCAGATAACACTAGTGAAATTTAAGAGACTACTAGACAGGTATATGGAGGAATTTAAGGTGGGGGGTTATATGGGAGGCAGGGTTTCAGGGTCGGCACAACATTGTGGGCTGAAGGGTCTGTACTGTGTTGTACTATTCTATGTTCTGTCATACAAAGGACGTTTGATAGATCTGGGTCTGTATTCGCTGGAATTTAGAAAGATGGGGGAATGTTGAAAGGCATAGACAGAATAGATGTGGAAAGGATGTTTCCCATGGTGGGGGAGTCTAGGACAAGAGGATACAGCCTCAGGATAGAGAGGTGTCCATTTAAAACAGATGTGGAGAAATTTCTTTAGCCAGAGGGTGGAGGCCAGGTCATTGGTATATTTAAGCAGAGCTTGATGGATTCTTGATTGGACATGGCATCAAAGGGTTACAGGATGAAGGCAGAGGAGTGGAGCTGACGAGGGAAGGAAGAATCAGCCATGGTTGAATGCCGGAGCAGACTCAATGGGCCAAATGCCCTAGTTCTGCTACTGTGTCTTATGGTTGAAGGACTGAGGAGGTTGTCTATTGATTTGGAGAACAGTTTCAGCAGGCATGTGACTGAGGTATATGAGGATATGAAAAGCCAGATAGAGTAAATACTGAGGAAACCTTTCTCCGTGCAGGAGGTCCGTTACATCTGAGCATTTAATACCATCATCTCCTCTAAACTAGTCAACTCCAAGACCTGGGCCTTGGTACCACTTTGTGCAGTTGGATCTTGAATTTCCTCACTTGCAGACCCCAGTCAGTTCAGATTGCTAAAAACATCTGCTCCACAATCTCCATCAGCACAGGTGCACCACAAGGCTGTATTCTTAGACCCCCATTCTACTCCCTTTTAAAGATTTAAAATAGGTACTATTTGTCACATACAGTGAAATGTGTCTTTTGCATTAAACTAAATCGACGGGTGTTGTGCTGGGCGGCCTGCAAATGTGCCTTCATACTTCTATTGTCAACATGGCATGCCCTCAACTTACTAACCCATATCCTAATCTCTGGACTGTGAGAGGAAACTGGGGCACCTGGTGGCAACACGGGGTCACAGGAAAACTCCTTACAGGCTGCAGCAGGAATTGGACTGTAATCAGTGGCGCTGTCATACTGTTTACAGTAACCACTAAGCTTCCGTGCCTTCCTGTTGTAATCTCAAATGCACTGTCAGGGGATGATGGAGGAAGATAGTTGAATAATATTTAAATATCTGGTTAAGTATTAAAATGGCCAAAACACAGAAGGCTGTGGACTTGTACTGGTAAGTGGGATTCGTATATCAGAAATGGGTTTAATATCACTGGCATATATCGTGAAATTTGTTATTTTTCGGCAACTGTACAGTGCAATATATTTAAAAAGCTATAAATTACAGTAAGTGTGTGTCTGTGTATATTATTTGTATATACAAAAACCCCATCATCCAGGACTTGCCCTCTTCTTGTTGCTCCATCATGGAGGAGATATAGGAACAGTTTCTTCCCCTCCACCATCCGATATTGAATGGACAATGAACCCATGAACATTTCCTCAGTATATTTCCCCTCTCTTTGTGCACTATTTAATTTTTGTTTATACTCGTTTTACTTGTATTGCATTGTGCTGCTGCCACAAAACAACAAATTTAATTACATATGCCAGTGATACTAAATCTGATTCTGAATTAAATAACTAGTGCAGAAATGGAAAAGAAAATAATGAGATCATCTCATGGGTTCATTATCCATTCAGGCAAAATATAGACTAATACTTGATTATTGGCATTGATGGGGTGAGCCACGGGGCCTACTTCTGCACTATGATTCTGTAATCTGTTTCCTGCCTTTTCTTAAAAATAGGCCCATTTTGAATGATCCTCATCTAGTTTTAAGTTTCGTCTTCTCTCAATCAAGATTTTAAGTGGTTTTGGAAATGTATTAGAAACATTGCTTGGATTTCTTCACTCTTGTAATGGTAATTTACAGATGCTTGACTTGTAGTCACTCATACATATGAGTGAGCTGCCATAGATACTCGTTCACTATGTGCCATGTTGTATGACGTGGGTAATCATAATCTTTCCTTGACTGTGATTGTTCTTGGCTAATTTTTCTACTAAGTGGTTTGCTATTGCCTTCTTTTGGACAATGTCTTTACAATTAGGCGACCCCAACCATTATCAAATGCACTTCAGAGATTGTCTGCCTGGCGACCGTGGTCACATTACCAGGATTTGTGATAGGCACCGGCTGCTCATATGACCATCCACCACCTGCTCACATGGCTTCACGTGACCCTGATCGAGGGGCTAAGCAGGTGCTACACCTTGCCCAAGGGTGACCTGCAGGCTAGCAGAGGGAAGGAGTGTCTTACACATGAGATGTTACTCCTCCAACCTGAGAGTGGCCTTGTCATGGCAGAAGAGGAGGTCATGAACTGAACTGAGATGTTGGAGTGGGAAGTCGAATTGAAGTGGGCGGCCATTGCAGCGGACAGAGTGAAGGTGCTCGATGAAATCCCCCCCCCCCCAATGTATATTGGAGATCAGTGATGTAGGGGAGAGCACACTGAGAACTGTAGGGGCTTGCTGACAGGGATGTAACTGAGTTGCCTCCCCCAAAAGTGTTACTGACTGTATTGGTCCACAGACTTTGTTCAGTGGTCAGTTTTCATCCACTTATTGAGGTTGGGTGTGGGTTTTGGGTATGATGAAAATGTTCTTTGTTCTTCGACCATCCTCGTATTGGCATTGCAGTGACCTTCAATGAAAGCTGTTCTGTAAATGGGTGTAAACTTTGTTTACTTAATGCAGTTTTGGAATGGCACTTCGTGCTATGATGTTTTTTTGATAGGAATGCAAAGGTTTAAAAGGTACTTGAGTGACATTCTTCTTGCAGAGGATGGTACATGTATGGATTGAGCTGTCAGAGAAAGTCATTGAGGCAGATGCACTAATGATGGTGTGGTAGCGTAGAGATTAGTGTAACAATATTACAGCAGTAGTGACCAGCGTTCAATTCTACTGCAAACAACAGGAATTCTGCAGATGCTGGAAATTCAAGCAACACACATCAAAGTTGCTGGTGAACGCAGCAGGCCAGGCAGCATCTCTAGGAAGAGGTACAGTCGACGTTTCAGGCCAGGGTCTCGGCCTGAAACGTCGACTGTGCCTCTTCCTAGAGATGCTGCCTGGCCTGCTGCGTTCACCAGCAACTTTGATGTGTGTTGCTTCAATTCTACTGCTGTCTGTTAGGAGCTTGTATTGCATTCTGCGACCGCGTAGATTTCCTCTCGGTGCTCTGGTCTCCTCCCACAGTCCAGAGACACAGATTAGTTTCTATTAATTTGTGAGCATGTTTTGTTGGTGCCGGACCTGTGGTGACACTTGCAGACTGCCCTCCAGCACATCTTAGACTTTGGTCTTTAACACAAACTGTATGCTTAAATGTCCACATGACAAAGCAGATTTTTAATCTTAATCTTTAAGTTCTGATTGAGTGTGGAATGATGTAATTATTTTTGTCTGGATTTAAAATAAATAATTTGTGTTCATGTCTGTCTAGTGTTCCAAAGCAGTTATGTTGATTAGTGACTGAGATGAAATAATTTCCTTGTTAAAAAGAGAGCCTCAGTAATTTTCTGATGGACTGTAATTCTGCTTTGACGTTTTACTCCCACCACCATGTATTACAAGAGAAGGATGTATGATGGAAACACAGTTGTTTCATGCTGATATATTTGCGTGTGTGTGTGTCTTATTTGATGTAAGTTCGACAGTTAAATTGGTGGTATAAATCCATTAGAATCGTCAGTAGATCCTGTAGGTAATTTGGATTTTTGTATAATTGTTATGGTGTTAGAGATGCTCTTGTAAACAGTCCAGTATCTGATTAAATCGGTACACTTGGATTGAACTCCAAACAGGATATTTTATAGGTCAAAAATCAAAGTAAATTTATTATCAAATTACATACATGCCACCATTAAAAAAATGCTGGAGGATCTCAGCAGGTCAGGCAGCATCTATGAAAGTGAATAAACAGTCGATGTGAGGGTTTCAGCCTGAAGCATCGACTGTTTATTCCTCTCCCTAGCCGCTGTCTGACCTGCTGAGTCTTGTGTGTATTGCTCAATATTTCCAGCATCTGCAGAATCTCTTGTCACCACATACTACCTTGAGATTCATTTTCTTGCAGTCATTCACAGATAAAATTAAACACAATAGGACCAATGAGAAAGCTGCACACAGGCTGACAAACAACTGATGTGCAATAGAAAGCAAACTACAAATACAAAAAAAATTAAGAATGAATAAGTAAATAATTTTGTGAACATGAGTTGTAGAGTCCTTGAAAGTGAGTCTGTATGTTGTGATATCAGTTCAGGGTTGAGGTGAGTGAAGTTACCCATGCTGGTTCAGGAAGAAGTCTGATGGTCCAGGAGCAATAACTGTTCCTGAATCTGGTGGTATGAGATCGAAGATATAATAATATTTCATGCCAGTAGATCAAACTTGAGGTTCACTATCAAGGTCAGTGAAATGGGTGTGAACAAAATATTCTACAACCCACAACTCACTAACCCTAATAAGGCTGTAAGAGGAACTGGGTAAGCCAGGCACCATCTGCGGAAAAGAGTACAAGTCAATACAGGTGTCCCCCGCTTTTCGAACGTTCGCTTTACGAAACCTCACTGTTACGAAAGACCTACATTAGTACCCTGGTTTTGCTTTCAGAAAGTGTTTTCACTGTTACGAAAAAAATTCGGCGTGCGAAAAAAATCAGCACGCTATAAAAGGCAGTGTGTGCCCCGAGCAGCCGCTCTCCCCCGGATTCGGAACAGCATTCTCGCCGGCATTGCTTAAACGCGTGTCTGTGAGCAGCTGTTTGCAAGGTGAGTTCTATGGTGTCAGAAAAGCCTAAAAGAGCTCATATGGGTGTTACACTTAGCGTAAAACTAAACATAATTAAACGTTTCAATCGTGGTGAACGAAGTAAGGACTAAGTGAGTTTGGCTTGTGGAAGCTGACGAAGGTGATGTTGAAGAGGTTTTGGCATCCCATGACCAAGAATTGATAGATGAAGAGCTGATGCAATTGGAAGAGCAAAGGATAACAATCGAAACCGAATGCAGTAGCGAAAGTGAAGCAACTGCGTGAGATTTTCACTGCAATGATAAAGTACGACTTTAATTTTGAAAGGGTACGTAGGTTTAGGGGGTATTTGCAAGATGGTTTGAGTCCTTACAAAGAACTACATGATAGAAAAATGTGCGAGGCTCAGCAGTCAAGCAAGCCTTCCTCATCAGCCACAGCAGATGACAAACCTCGACCTTCGACATTGAGGTGGGCAGTCATAGGAGAAGATGAGCTGCCTGCCCTACTGGAAACAGACGACGAGATGATACCCCAGTGTCCCACCACCCCAACACCCAGGCCGCGGACAGATACTGTACCGATTCACGGAGAATGCAGCAGTAGCCGGGAGGCACACAGCACATCTTTAAGAAAAAAACCAAAATAAACATGCTAATTAATTAGGTGCCGCCCAGCATGTAATTGTCAGCCCAGATCATAGACGACGCAGTCAGAAATCGGTACTGATCTGGGCCGACAATTACGTGCCGGGTGACACCTAATTAATTAGCATGTTTATTTAGGCTTTTTTCTACCGCTGGACTCCTGCGTGCTTCGCGGCAATGTATTGGTCGGCGGCCTGGAGGGTGGGGGCCACTGCACCAGCCAACCTGCGACGACTCAGTCTAACACACCACCATCAGTGTGCTCTGCGCTGTCTTTCCAATTCTAGTAAGTGATACTACACTGTACATACATTATTTCTACTTTATATCGGCTGTGTATTTTTACGTGTTATTTGGTATGATTTGGCAGCTTCATAGCTTAAAGGTTACTGGAGAGCGCTTGCGCCGTGTTTTTGCCAACAGCACTTGCATGAGATTTTCTGCTGATGGCACTTGCGTGAGATTTTCGCTACGGAGAACAGTACAGTAATGATTGTGGAAAAGTATTTCTACTTTATATAGGCTGTGTATTTATCATATCATTCCTGCTTTTACTATATGTTACTATTATTTTAGGTTTTATGTGTTATTTGGCATGATTTGGTAGGTTATTTTTGGGTCTGCGAACACTCACAAAATTTTCCCATATAAACAAATGGTAATTGCTTCTTCGCTTTACGACATTTCGGCTTACGAACCGTTTCATAGGAACGCTCTACCTTCGGATGGCGGGGGAAACCTGTATTTTGCGCTGGGCCCCTTCATCATGACTAGAGGGAAAAAAAAGAGTCAGAGTAAGAAGGGGGAGAGGAAAAAACAAAAGGTGATAGGTGAAACTGGATGGGCGGAAGGGATGAAGTAAAGAGCTGGAAAGGTGATTGGAGGAAAGTATAGGGACGATGTCAGAGGTAGCGTTTTTTTTACACAGAGTGGTGAATACATGGAAAGCATTGCTGGTGTGGCATTACAGATCCACCCTGTATTACTGTGGGAGGAAACAGGAGCACCTGGGGAAAACCTATCCCACATGGAGGACATACAGAGACTTCCTGCAGAACAGCACTGGAATTGAATTCCGGAACGCCCTGAGTTCAGTTGACGTTATGCTAATCGCAATGTTACCATGGATAAAATAAAGATGGAGGACTGTGTGCATGGGAAAGGGTTCAGGAGTTCCCAACTTGGGGTCCACATACCCCTTGGTTAATTGTAGGGGTCCATGGTATAAAAAAGGTTGGGAACCCCTGGGTTAGATTGCTCTTGGTGTAGGTTCAAAGCAGACTCTGGACAAATGACCTAATTCTGCTCCAATGCCCTTTGGTAAAAGTTCGGCACAACATCATGGGCCAAAGAGCCTGCACTGTTCTATGTTGTGACGTAAACTACTGTGGCTATTGTAAGTCTGAAGAACATGTCAGTACTGGGAATGCTCACTGGGATAGGCAGCACCTTTGGGGAGAATTCTGGAGTTTGATGAAATGTTGACTCTTTGTTGGTTGAGCTGCAAAGTAAACTGGATCCATTGCTTTTCAAATCTGCTTGTTGATTAAGGTATCTACATTAGAATGGACTTGCATTGGTTCAATTAAATTTAGATGTAACAAAAAAATGTTTTTTTCTTGATTGCAAGATCAGAAAGTCATTTGGAGTATTTAAGACAGATAGTTCTTGATTGGTAAGGGGAGTGGGTTAAGGGTTACAGGAAAAGTGGTTGGGGAAAAATATCAGCTATCATAAAATGATGGAACAGACTTGGGTCATGAGATTCTGCAGTTGCTGGAAACCTTAAGCAACATGCACATAATGCTGGAGTAACTCAGCAGGTCAGGCTGCATCTATGGAGGGAAATAAACATTCCCTTCCATCACTGCTCCTCCACCACCCACTTTCCCCCTCACGTGGTAGCTTGTACTACTCCTCTTATTCTAGCTTCTGCCCCCTTCCTTTCCAGTCCAGATGAAGGGTTTCAGCCTGAAACATTGACTGCTTATTCCCCACCACAGATGTTACCTGATCTGCTGAGTTCTTCCAGCATTTTATGTGTATTGCTTGGAGCAGACTCAATGGGCCAAATGGCCTAATTCTCCTATATCTTGCACTCATCATCCTCAGTAACTTAAACTAGAGGCACAGGATTAGTGATTAAGAATTGGACAAACAGATCCTTACCCTATGGGTTTTTCTTTGGGACCAGTTAGTTTACTCAGAAGTAGAAGCAAGTCATTCCAGAGGAGTCGCTCTGTTGGCTTTTAGAGGTGAGAATTTTTTTTTGCCCATTGCAAAGTTTATGATCAAAGTATGTATATTACCATATGCTACATTGAGGTTAATTTTCTTGCAAAAATTTACAGGAAAGTAAATGTAATTGTAGTAGAAAAATAAAGGAATGCAAAAGAAAGCAAGCTGTGCAAAAACAAATTCTGAGAGCTTGAATTGTAAGAGTCAGAATCAGTTCAGTATTGTGATCTGAAGTTATCCATGGTTAAACAAAGGGTAACTTTTTAAAAGATTTTGCCTATAGTTCAAGAACATTGCCATAAGGGAGAAAGGTAGGAGTATTAAAGTTGGGTCTCCATTAAAAGTCAAAAGATACAGAAGATTGAAAAAGACAGACAATGGTAACACTTACAAAATGCTGGAGCAACTCAGCAGGTCAGGCAGCAGCTATGGAGAGGTATAAAGAGTCAAGGTTTCAGGCCAAGACGCTGGAATTGGCCTGAAACATTGACTGGTTATTCCTTTCTGTGGACGCTGCCTGACCTGCTGAGTACCGCAAGCATTTTGTGTGGTTTTACAGATGATGGGTGGTTCACAAAAGTGAGAGCCATGCTAATTACACGGTTTGGAAGGGAAATAGAAAAAGGAAATGAGAGTGAATGTTGCAGACATAATAAGGAATCCAGAAATAATGTACAGGCACTTGAACAGGAAGAGGACTGTAAGTGGAGACGCCTGGGCCATTAAATGAGAAAGGAGATTCTACTTGTGGAGCAGAGGGCATGCCTGATGTTCTCAGTGACTATTTTCCTTGACCAAGACAGCTGAAGATGATATGGCCAGAGCTTCAGCAAAGGAGCATGTGGCCTGCTGCGTTCACCAGCAATTTTGATGTGTGTTGCTTGAATTTCCAGCATCTGCAGAATTCCTGTTGTTTGTGGCTTAAAATGTAAGGTGGAAGTACAAGGGAGGTAACACTTGTCAGTTAAGTCACCTGGTCTAGATGACATTCATCCTAGGGTTGCTGAGCAATTGGCCATAATCTTCTAAACATTTATGGATTTGGAGTACTGCTATAAAGTTGAAAATTAGGATGATTTTGTTAAAGGTAGTTTGTCTAACTTTTTGATGAGATGATGGGGGGGGGGCAGCATCAAATGTCAATTGAAAGCTAGTTTCAGTTTTTGGAGGAAAAATATTCTCCATTCCAAGGTGGATAAAATGCTTCCTGATTTAGTTGTGCATTGCATCCACTTTTAGATATTTCCAGAAGGTTAGAGATTTTGCCTTTCATAGCAATTTCATCTCAATGTTCTTAAATGAACATTGAAACATAGAGTGAAATGCTTCATTCGTATTAATGACCAACACAGTTTGAGGATTGTGCTGTGGACAAGTATTATCACGCTTCCTGCACCAATATAATATGCCCACAATTTACAAACTTACCTGTATGTCTTTGGAATGTTGGAGGAAACTGGAGCACCTGGAGAAAACTCCAGAGTCTTAGGGAGAACATACAAAGTCCTTACAGACAAGCAGAAATGAACTGCAATTGCTGGCACTGTGAAGTTTCTGCTTATCCTATGTTACTGTGCCATGCCATGAATCAAAGACTTCCAGAAAGCAGTGGAGCCCTTACAAGTTAATGTTGATAATCAAAGTTAATTTATAGAATTGTAGCGAGCCTTACATGCCAAATATTTCAAAGTAATGTGAAACAAAGTAAATGGCAAAGTGCAAACTGACACGTTTTGATTTTTCAGTCATCTCTGGTAGATGAAACTTCTTTGATCATGTTTGAGCTCTGCCCTCACCCCTAGTTCAAATCCATGGAAATAGTTACAGCATGATGTGGACATTGAAAAATGTGGAGTAATTTCTTCTCAGAGGATGGTGAATCTCGGGAATTCTCTACCGTGGAGGCTACATACACAAGAGTAAATACGCCACAATAGTGTAGTGAGCTCAGGGTTCAATCCCAGCATCCTCTGTAAACTGGTTTGTATGGACTTTCCCATGTACAATGTGTGGGTTTCCTCTGGTTTCTCTGGTTTCCTCACAGTATCCAAAGATGTAACAGTAGGTTAGTTAGTCATTGTAAATTGTCCCATCATTTGGCTAGGTTTATTAGACAGGTTACTGGGTGGCACAGTTCAAAGGGCCAGAAGAGCCTTTTCTGCATTAAATTTCCAAATAAATAATTATTGAAATCATGAAATTGAGGGCTGTGGGGAATGGAACACAAGGAATTGAAGCTTGGGAGCTCGGCCATGGTCATTTTGAATAGTGGAACGGATTTGAGGGGCTGGATTTCCTGCTTCTAATTTGTGTTCTGTGTTGGCATATATTCATATGCTACTTAAAAGGTGGCACTAAGATCAAGTGTATCTTTTTTCAGATTGAGAGCCTATTATTAGTGGTGTGATGCAAAGAGCAATATGAGTCCTTAGAAATTTCTAATCTACACTCAGCGGCCACTTCATTAGGTACAAGGGTGGAACCCTGTGTAATCTTCTGCTGCTGTAGCCCATCCACTTAAAGGTTCGATGTGTTGTGTGTTCAGAGATGCTCTACTGCACAACACTGTAGTAATGAATGGTTATTTGAGTTACTGTCAAATAACTCGAGTGGTAAGAGTGGACTCCCTCACCTCTGCCCTCTTGACTCTCAACACGGGTGCCCCTCAGGGTTGTGTATTAAGCCCCCTCTTTTACTCTCTGTATACCCATGAATGTGTTGCCACCCACAGCTCCAATCTGCTAATTAAATTAAATTGTCTGATGACAATACACTGATTGGCCTAATCTCAAATAATAACGAGGCAACCTACAGAGAAGAAGTCATCACCCTGACGCAGTGGTGTCAAGAAAACAACCTCTCCCTCAATGTCGCAAAAACAAAGGAGCTGGTTGTGGACTACAGGAGGAGTGGAGAAAGGCTAACCCCTATTGACATCAATGGATCTGGGGTTGAGAGGGTGAATAGCTTTAAGTTCCTCGGCATAAACATCACCGAGGTTCTCACGTGGTCTGTACATACCGGTGTGTGGTGAAAAAGGCATAAAAGCGCCTCTTTCACCTCGGATGGTTGAAGAAGTTTGGTGTGGGCCTGAAAATCCTAAGAATTTTCTATAGGGGAATAATTGAGAGCATCCTGACTGGCTGCATCACTGCCTGGTTTGGGAACTGTACTTCCCTCAATCGCAGGACTCCGCAGAGAGTGGTACAGACAGCCCTGTGTATCTGTAGATGTGAACTTCCTACTGTTCAGGACGTTTACAAAGATAGGTGTGTGAAAAGGTCCCGAAGGATCATTGGGTCCCAAATCACCCCAACCACAAACTGTCCCAGCTGCTACCATCTGGGAAACAGTACCGCAGCAAAAAGTCAGGACCAACAGGCTCCATGACAGCTTCTTCCACCAGGCCATCAGACTGATTAATTCATGCTGACACAGCTGTATTTCTATGTTATATTGACTGCCCTGTTGTATATACTATTTATTATAAATTACTATAAATTGCACATTTAGATGAAGAGTTAATGTAAAGATTTTTACTCATGTTTATGAAGGATGTAAATAATAAAGTCAATTCAATTCTTTCTGTCAGCTTGAACTAGTCTGGCTATTCACCTCTGACCTCTTCCATTAACAAGGCGTTTCATCCATAGAATTGCTGCACGTTGGATGGTTTTTTTTTTTTTTTTTTTTTTTTTTTTTTTTGCACCATTCTCTAAATATGGGAGACTGTTGTGCTTAAAAATCCCAGATCAACAGTTTTTGAGATACTCAAACCCATTTGGTGCCAACAATCATTCCAGGGTCAGAGTGACTTGAATCACATTTCTTCCGCATTCTGATGTTTGATCTGAACAAAGCTGAACCTCTTGACCACGTCTGCATGCTTTTATGTGTTGAATTGCTGCCACATGATTAGCTGATTAGATATTTACATTAATGAGCAGGTGCACCCTAATAAAGTGGCCACTGAGTGTATATTGGTGATATTGAGAAAAAGCAGAGCATAATGTATCTATGCCTGACAATACAAATGAACTCCTTTTTTACCGGGCATCTGTAGAAACATAGCTTGTTAGCCTCTTGCTAACAGCCTCTGGACTCAGTGGTAAGAAAAACCACCTTTCTAAGGTCGGTTTGACTTGGGTCCTTCCAAAGCTGGGAAGATGGGATGTTTCGACCACCCAAACCCTGATCTGAGCAAATACTGTGTAGATAATGTGTACTTACTATTGTCTGTCACCAAGAAATAACAGATCATACACTGGATAATGGACTACCTGACTGGCAGACCACAGTATGTGCAGATTCGGAGCTGTGTGTCAGACATGGCTTTAAGCAGCACTGGGGCCCCACAGGGGACTGTTTTGGCTCCCTTCCTGTTTACCCTGTATACCTCAGACTTTAGATACAACACTGAGTCATGTCATCTGCAGAAATTTTCTAATGATTCAGCAATAGTTGCAGTGCTGCCGGGATAATCAAGGACATGACCCACCCAGCCAACACACTTTTCGTCCCTCTTCCCCCCTCTTCCCTCCGGGAGAAGACTCAGGAGCTTGAAGACTTGTACGGCCAGATTTGGGAACAGCTTCTTTCCAACTGTGAAACTGCTGAACGGATCCTGACCCGGATCTGGGCCGTACCCTCCAAATATCCGGACCTGCCTCTCTGTTTTTTTTTGCACTACCTTACTTACCCTTTTCTATTTTCTATTTATGATTTATAATTTAAATTTTTAATATTTGGTATCGATTTGTACTCCAGGTAGCGTGAAGCACAGAATCAAATATCGCTGTGATGATTGTACGTTCTAGTATCAATTGTTTGGCGACTATAAAGTATAAAGATCAATGGATTGTTGTCATTCCTCACCTCGAACTTGGCACCATCTAGTCACTTAACTTTTCTACCACAGGCCACCTCAATGCCAGAAGCTCCAATTTGTGCGTCGGTTAGTTTTGCTCGGAGGGTGACAGATTCTGGCTGACGAAAGAGACAGGTTTCAATCCTGTGCCCTGATCCTGATATAGAGTGCTCCCTAAATGGTCTCGGCTGGCATCTGTACGCAGTACATACGGCAGTTGGGGGTTTGCAAAGGCCAACACAGATGTTTTAGTCAGCAGTTCTTTCAGCAATGGAAGGCCTCTTCACATTGTACATCCTATCTTGTTCCAAAAGGCTCTGAAGGGATAATATAAACTTCACCATCTTCCCCTTTTGTCCTTCTCCCTTTCTTCCCCTAGAGAGGGTAACCGCGCAGAAGCTGATTCAAAGGGTGGCTTACTTTGGAGTAGTCTATCATGAATCTCTGGTCGTACCCACAGAATCCAAGGAAAGAACATAGAGCATTCACATTCTTGTGCCTTGGCCATATGGTCACTGCCTCTATCTTGGACAGGTCCGTAGCTACTCCAACCAGTGAGACATAAGACATGGGAGCAGAATTAGGCCATTCAGTCCATCGAGTCTGCTCCATCATTCCATCATGGCTGATCCTGGATCCCACTCAACCACATGCACCTTACTTCTCGCCATATCCTTTGATGCCCTGACTAATCAAGAAACTATCAACTTCTGCCTTAAATATACTCACAGACTTGGCCTCCACCACAGTCTGTGGCAAAGCATTCCACAGATTCATCACTCTCTGGATGAAAACATTTCTCCTTACCTCCGTTTTAAAAGGTCACCCCTCAATTTTGAGGCTGTGCCCTCCAGTCCTTTCAACATTCAGTAGGTTTCAATGAGATCTTTTCGTATTCTTCTAACTTCCAGTGAGTACAGGCCCAAAGCTGCCAAACGCTCCTCATATGTTAACCCCTTCATTCCTGGAATCATCCTTGAGAACCACCTCTGGACTCTCTCCAAAGACAACACATACAGCCCAAAACTGAGATATACGGCCCAAAACTGTTGACAATATTCCAAATGTCAGGCCAAGCTTACGACTAGGCAGATATGACTAGGCTAAGCATACCTCCTTGCTTTTATATTCTATTCCCCTGAAATAAATGCTGACATTGCATTCGCTGTCTTTACCACAGACTGAACCTGTAAATGGGAGTCTTGCACAAGTATTCCTAACTCCCTCTGCTCCTCCGATGTTTGAATCTTCTCCCCATTTAGATAATAGTCCACACTTTTGTTCCATTTACCAAAATGCATTATATATTTATCAACACTGTATTGCATCTGCCAATTTCTTGCCCATTCTTCCAATTTGCCTCAGCACTATCCGCCCCGTCACCTTTCTTCGTATCCTTGGCAAGCTTTGCCAAAAGGCCATCAATTTCATTTTCCAAATCAATGACAAACAATTTGAACAGTAGCGATCTCAATACTGACCTCTGAGGAAACACCACTAGTCACTGGCAGCCAACCAGAAAAGGCCCCCTTTATGCCCACTCACTGCCTCCTGCCTGCTAGCCACTCCTGCCAGTATCTTTCCTGTAATGTCATAGGATTTTATCTTGTTAAGCACTCTCATGTGTGGCACCTTATCAAATGCCTTCTGAAAATCCAAGTAAATGACATCCACTGCCTCTCCTTTGTCCACCCTGCTCGTTACTTCCTCGAAGAACGCTAACAGATTTGTCAGACAGGGTTCCCCTTCACAGAAACTATGCTCTCTGACTTTTTTATCACTAGTTTCCAAGACGAGACTATGTTTAACCGATGTAGTTGACAGAAGTCATCCAGAACTGGCACTTGTCCACTATCAGTTTTAACTTCTCAGCTTTCAGGCGGACTAGCACCTTCAGTAGCCTCGTCTTGTGCTCTTCCAGGGTGAACCCGAACACTGAGCTCGTCCAAGAACACCTGTACATCAAGCAAGTTCATGTCCCCAACAGTCTTCTCCATAACATGTTGGAAAGTAGCTGCTGCTCCTGATGTGCCCTGAGGCATTCTTTCAAACTGAAAGAATTCAAGTGGACATTTGAATGCTGTCTTCTCTTTGTCAGCTTCACTCATGGGTATCTGATAATACCCACTCCTTAGGTCCGTCACATTGAACCATCTCACTCCACTCAGACAGGCCAGTGCATCCTTGATCCGCAGTACGTTATACTGGTCAGGGACTGTACGTTGGTTTACTGTCTGATGATCAACATGCATTCATATCTTCCCACAATTATAGGTGATGAATAGGGACTCAGTGATAATCCCAACTTCCTTCAGTTCCAGCAGGTGCTGCCAAATATCCTCCACCTCTGCTGGTGCTCATTGTCGAGACCTTTCTTTGAAAGGGGTGTTCTCTGTCACTCGGATGGTGTGGCGAGTACTCTTGGAGCAACTGACATCAAACTCGTCAGTAGAAAAGACATCTTTGAACTTGTTAGTCTTCTCCGTCAGTCTCCTTTTCCAACCATCGGGTACAGGGGAGTTACCAAAGTTGGATGACTTGGCTGTCAACTTTCCTGATCCAGGAGATTGTCACTCTCCTGGTTTTCTCACAGGAAAACTGGACATTATGGTCACTGGAAAAGATGTGCCATCGGCATTCTCTCCTCCTCCCCCCCCCCCCCCCCGAGGTGTTGCTGATAATCACTGTCATCCTGTTTACCTGTACGGCTGACGGTTTCTGTGGCTCAGCCCTCACCAGTACCTTCAGCAGTTTAGCGTGACTCCTCTTTGTGGTCTTCCGGAGTGTCTGCCAGGAGGGCTTCAGCATCAGGCATTTTGGGAAAGTTGGGCTTTCTCATCACTCTAGACACTTCCCCAGGCCATAACATGGCAAGTTTGGACTGGGTTTACCACACAGTTTCAAAGGTATATTTAATGTCAGAGAAAGATATATAGTCGGCGCTCCTTATCTGCGGGTTCCGCACGTGCGAATTCAACCAACCGCGGATCAGGAAAACCCAGACATTCTCTCTCCAGCACTCATTGTTTGAGCATGTACAGACTTTTTTTCCTTGTCATTATTCCCTAAACAATACAGTATAACAACTACTTACATAGCATTTATATTGTATTAGGTACTATAAGTAATCTAGAGATGATTTAAAGTACAGGCAGTCTCCAAGCTGGATTTCTACGTAAGTCGGAACAGGTACACCCGGTATTATTTAGCGTCAGTCAGTCAAATGTTTGTCTTAATATGTAGTATATACCTTTCTATGCATATAAAACACTTAAGAAATGTATGTATTTCAATAATTAAACCACTGCGTTGCTTAGTAATAATTGTAGCTTTCATTAGGGCAGGGCCTTTCACATGCTCCATTTTTCTCACTTTATCCTTTTAAATTGTTCCGATTGTTGACCGACTATAGCCTAACACTTTTCCAATGACTGATGGTGTTTCATCTCTTTCCGATAGCTTTATTATTATTATTATTATAATTTCTACTTTATTTTCAGTCGTGATGGTTTTCCGTCAACGGAACAGAAACACTGCAGATTCAGCAGCAGTGAGCTCCCCTGGGTCCTAAAGTCCATCGCACTGAGCCATGTTAAATAAGGGACTTGAGCATCCGTGTTTTTTTGTATTTGCGGGGGTACCAGAACCAATCCCCTGCGGATAAGGAGGGCCGACTCAATATACATCTTGAAGTACTTTTCCTTCGCAACTATCCCTGAAAACAGAGGAGTGCCCCAAAGAATGAATGACAGTTAAATATTAGAGCCCCAAAGCACCCTCCCAGCTCCCCCCTCCACGTGTAAGCAGCAGCAAAGCAATAATCCCTCCTCTCCCACCAGCAAAAAAAGCATTGGCGCCCCCCCCCCCACCAAGCACTCAAGCGTGTTGCAAAACATCAATAAAAATACAGACTTGCAGTAACCCAAAGACTACTCGTTCACCCAGTATTCGACATACCACAGACTCCCTCTCCCTCTCCCTCTCCCGGGGAAAAAAGGTCTCTCTATTTCACAGCGAGAGGGGAGACATAAACAACTCGCTGATTTACGGTGTTAAAAGTCCATTGTGTCGCCTTTTCCGAGCTCTGTGCCCAATGAACTCGTGTCCCTGGGCACACAGCCAGCAGCTAGCTTGCTACTTTTGATCTTCCGTCTCCCACGACGTACCAAATTGCTGCAGAGGCACCGACCTTCGGTCCGCCTGCCTCCAGAGCCACGAAATCCGGGAACTCCGAGGGCGAACTAATCTCCTAGGCCACATCCTTGGCATATCGAATAACAGCCAGTCATGAAACCCTGAGAGCAGGTCCCATTCCCACAAAGAACCGAAGTCAACATGTAATTCCAGGGCAGGGTCTTCAAAAGAACCCTGAAAGAGAATAATAGAGATATTAAAGATAGGAATAGAGCTGCCTCTGAAGATGCAAGCAAGGAATCGTCATTAGACGCCATTTTCTCTCCTAAGCTCCTCGTTTGTGCTCATCATCCACCCTAGGATGGGCTTGCACTTTCTCAAAAACAGCTCTGAACACTGAGGGAATGAACAAGGTTTTCAGAAAACACTCCAATTCTCTTCTTGCAGGCTCCAACTAGCCTTTTCACAATAGGAGTATTTGTTCCCACAAGAATGGAAGCTTCATCTTCTCAACTGGGTCCGGACAGACCAACACCAACCTATCAAGTGCCTCAGCTATTTCAGTAGTTTCCTCTGAAAACTCCAGCTTCAACAACATATGGGTAGTCATCAGTTCTAAGGACCCAGAGCTCTAGGGCACTGAGTGGTATCAATAGTAGATGCGTCAAATACCTGTGTCAAGTATGGTTCTAGCATAAATATCCTCAATCTGTAGGGGTACACTGGAGCTTTGGCCCCACTAAACCTTCAGGAATAGGGTTTTGCACTGTGGAGTGTTCCTTGATACATTGATTGGAACATCTCCCCCCGATCTGAGGGACCAGGCCGTTATTGGGTCCCGACTTCTTCCTCATCTGTTTAAGTGATGTTGGTTTACTTCGAGGTTTTCCTGTCCTTTACACTCCTGCTTGAAATGCCCCTCCTCACCACAGTTGTAACAGACAATACTGGTCAATCCTCTGCTCAGTAGCAGCCCTCTGCTTAGTATTACGCACTAGCAGCAATAGATATGAAAGTGAGTTGGGTTTTTATAAATATACAACGAAGTTTATTAACCTCTACTCAAAAACATGGAAAAGTAAACAAACGACTAACTTAAACAGAAGTTAACAGTGTTATGCATCTTTAGTTATCAAACAGTCGAACTTAAAGATGATCCTTAACAGATCTTACTCAAACACAGTCTTAAGGTGGTAGTTCAAAGTCCAAATGTTTTATGAAATAAGTGAGAGGAGAGACTTCCTGAACCAGCGATGAAGAAAAGACGAAACTGCCGACGCAGATCCCAGCCGAGAAATGCTTTGTCGAAGAGATCATGAGGAATAAGATTTCTCACAGTAACTGACCTTTTGTCAGAGGTGGTCACCACACAACACCGGACACCATGCAGGAGTTAACCAAAAGTGTGTGTCACAATAACCGTATGGACCATACCAAATGTCAATCACAGAACGCCGTTGATTTCTTGGGTTCATACGAAGCTGGTGATTCTTTTCCCTCTTCCCCCCCCCCCACCCTCTTTCCCCGTGACAGGATCCTGAATTATCCCTGGATTTCAGAGGACAATGGGAAGAATCTGTTAACTAACGCTATTTATTAGTAACTACACAATACGGTACTATAAAAATCAGATATATCAAACAGGTTAGCAATGATTTTATATAAAAACCAAGCTTCTTCAAGCCTAGGGGTAAATGGATACTTCCTATGGTGATGGGTAAAGTTCGGTTCAGTTCGTGGTATTCAGTTGAGTAGTGATGGAGAGAGAGAGAGGTGTTGTGGTTGTTCGAGGAAGCCGATGCCGTTGATTCTTCCCGTTGTCCTCTGAAATCCTTTAGAAGTCACTGAATGTGACCACAACAAGAAGACCATTTTCTGTGGTGGAATTATCAACCCAGGCGAGGACTCGACACACCAATAACTTCCCACCGGTCACACCTTTTCCACACTGTGAGAGCCACTGATCGGTCCTCCAATAACCCACCTTTCTGTGGGCACAACAAAGCTCATCCAGTGTCCAAAATCATGTCTCTCTCTGTCTACCAGCTGACCTACTTATCTCATCATGCTGAACACCAGCGGTGCATCAAGTAGCTCCTCCCTTCTCTCTCTGTAGGAACTCAGAAGCTGGCAGTGTCCTTGCAGAAATTCCAAACAAACTGTGAGCAGTCTTCACCTCTCTCTCTCTTAATAACATGGTGTTTGTGCTGTACGGCGCTCTCTTTTTAAAAGCACAGTTCATAAGGGATAATTCAGGATCCTGTCACAGCCCCCTCTCCCCCTCCCTCTCCCCCTCCCTCTCCCCCTCCCTGATTACATAACCACCGACTGTGCCTCTAACAAAACAACTACGCAACAAACTGCGGTCTCTCCTTTTATACCGGTTGGAACGTGCCATCACGTGACTTAACATCACCCCACTATCATGACAATTACATCATGCCAATATCATGAGACAATTACATCATGCTCACGGGACAGTTAACATTAGTATGTCCCACCAGTGGGTCGGGCTTCCTATCAACATTGTCATGCTTAGTGGCAGGACCAGCTGATATCAACCAAGATACCTCAGCTCACAAATCTTTCATGTACAGGTTTCACCCGCCATCCGAAGGTAGAGCGTTCCTATGAAATGGTTCGTAAGCCGGAATGTCGTTAAGTGAAGAAGCAATTACCATTTATTTATATGGGAAAAAATTTGTGAGTGTTCACAGACCCAAAAAATAACCTACCAAATTATGCCAAATAACACATAAAACCTAAAATAGCAGTAACATATAGTAAAAGCAGGAATGATATGATAAATACACAGCCTATATAAAGTAGAAATACTTTTCTACAATCATTACTGTACTGTCCACCATAGTGAAAATCTCACGCAAGTGCTCTCGGCAGAAACACGGCGCAAGCACTCTTGGCAGAAACACTCTCTCCAGTAACCTTTAAGCTATGAAGCTGCCAAACCATACCAAATAACATGTAAAAACACACTGCCTATATAAAGTAGAAATAATGTACGTACAGTGTAGTATCACTTACTGGAATCGGGAAGACAGCGCCGAGCACACTGATGATGGTGTGTTAGGCTGAGTCGTCGGAGGTTGGGGTGGTGTAGTGTTCCCCAACCTCCAGGCCACCGACCAATACCGATCCGCGAAGCATGCAGCGGTACAGTTGTGGCCGGAATGCACACAGCACATCTTTAACAAAAAAGCCGAAATAAACAAGTTAATTAACTAGGTGCCGCCCGGCACGTAAATGTCGGCCCAGATCAGAGGCGACGCAATCGGCAATCACCTTTGATCTGGGCCAACATTTACGTGCCGGGGGGCACGTAATTAATTAGCTTGTTTATTTCGACTTTTTTCTTAAAGATGTGTTGGGTGCATCCCGGCTACCGCTGCATTCTCAGCGGCCCGGGGGTTGGGGTGGTGGGACACTGGGGTGTCATCTCATCGTTGTTCGTTTCCATCAGGGTAGGCAGGTCATCTTCTATGTCTGCCTGCCTCGATGTCAAAGGTTGAGGTTTGTCGTCTGCTGTGGCTGATGTGGAAGGCTTGAAAAACGACAGTATGCTTGACTGCTTAGCCTCGCGCATTTTTCTATCATACAGTTCTTTGTAAGCACTCAAACCATCCTGCAAATATGCCCTAAAGCTACGTACCCTTTCAAAATTAAAGTCGTACTTTTCTGCAATATTGCAGCAAAAATCTCACACAGTTGCTTCACGTTCAGTTCCTGGACTGTTCACTTTCGGTCCGTTCACTACTGCATTTGGTTTCGATTGTTATCCTTTCCTTTTCCAATTGCATCAGCTCTTCATCTATCAGTTCTTGGTCATGGGATGCCAAACATCTTCAACACCATCTTCATCAACTTCCACAAGCCAAGCTCACTTTGTCCTTACTTTGTTCACTATGATCGAAACGCTTAATTATGTCTAGTTTTACGCTAAGTGTCACACCCTTATGAGCTCTTTTAGGCTTTTCCAATACCATCTTGCTAACAGCTGCTTACAGGCACGTGTTTAACCAATGCCAGCGCGAATGCAGTTCCGGGGGAGGAGCTTGGCTGCTTGGGGCGCACGCTGCCTTTTATTGCACGCAGCTTTTTTCACGTGTTGCCTTTTTTTGTAACAGTGAAAACACCTTCTCTTAGTGAAAATAGGTAACTAATGTAGATCTTTTGTAACAGCGAGGTTTTGTAAAGTGAACGTTCGAAAAGCGGGGGACACCTGTATATAAAAAAAATCTGAGGGACATCAGGAGTCACTACAGCAAAAGAGGCTACTACTCTGTGCTACGCTGACAGAGGCCTCCTGCTCCTCCATCGTGTTTCCTTCTCTCTTCTCTGATCAGCTCAACAAATGGGGGGGGGGGTGCATCCTTTGAGACATTTGGAGGCTTAAAACAATCATGTCACATGACTGTCATTCCTTCACCACTTGGTCGATCCTTAATTGATTCACATCAGCCAGTTGAGTGGCCCCTTCACGGCACAAGCAAAGCAGCTGTCTCTCGAGCTGAAAAATGCAGGCAGAAAGTTTCTCCCCATTCTCCTGGAACGTATGCCTGAGCCTCATCATAAGCTCCACTGGGCTTCCCACCATGCCAGAAACACTTTCTAATGCTTGCATAAAGCCCATGGAAGTGGCAAATGGAGTTTCTACCATTAAGGACCTCACCACCTCAGCAGCCGGACCTTTTAGACTCTCTACCAGTCGCTGTCTTTTCATATTATCTAAGAACTGCCACTCATCCCCAACTGAGATGTCTGCTCCACCCAAGTCTCATATTCCTCCTCCCCCTTGGGGGTGGGCTTCACTCTCAAAAACATTCTCAGCCTGCAATAACTTTGACTCTCTGCCAATGCACTTTGCCATTTATCCACCAGGGACATAAGGGCCAATCCAACTCAGAATTTTCACTACTCACTGAAGGACTCATTAGAGTTTTTACATCGGACAACTCCTTCCTCTCAATCCACAGAAACGAGAGCAACTTGTCTTTAAAGTCTCAGCCCTCAACTACGGGAAACTTGAATTCCAGTTCTGCACCCTCGCCTACACTGCCCTCTTCTGTAAAAGTATGAATGGCCTCCGGCCCCACCTCTCCAGATGCCCCATTCATCCCAGGCTGATCCACTCCTGTCATGTCACCGCTGGTCTAAACTAAAACGACATCTTTACTCGCCGTTTGGTCAAACAGCCTTTCCATGATTGTTACTTTCCCTAATACTGGAACCGAATTTAAAACTGTAATCAGCAGTTCATCTGAGCTGCAGATATCCACCCTGGTCAGAATACAAGCCTCATTTATGAGTAATCTCTTTGAATCGCACCAATGATTAATCCCTGCAGCATTCATAATCATGTATCTTAATTACTTTCCCAGACAAGTTTAACACAGGCTTAAACACACAAAGCACTTAATCAATGCTTACAGTAATTACACAGTTTTCAGCAAATCAAATCCTGGACGATAGTCCCCACAATTAAACCTCTTTTTACTGGGCGTCTCTAGAGATGCAGCTCATTAGCCCCTTGCTAACAGCCACTGGACTCAGCGGTGAGAAATCATAGTTCTTGTACTTGGTCTGTCTAGGGTTTGAATGACTTGGGTCCCACCAAAACCGGGAAGTTGGGATGTTTTGAGCACCCGCACCCGGATCTGAGCAAATACTGTGTAAATGCTGCACACTTTCTATTACCTGTCGCCAAGAAATAACAGATCGTACATCACATACAATTATAAATTCAGCTTGAAATGTTGGCTATACTCTTTTCCTAGATGCTGCCTGGCCTGCTGAGTTTTTCCAGCAATTTGTGTATGTTGCTGTGATTTCCAGCATCTGCAGATTTTCCCTTGTTTGCAGTTATAAAGGTGTATTTACTAATGTCAGCTTAATCAAACTGTTAATAAAGAAGAAAGGAAAAAAAAACAAAATGGTCTATTATAATTAAAACAGTCAAATGTGCACAAGCTTGGAGCTCAGACTTTCCAAAAGCTGGATAGCTGAAGTACCATCTATAAATATGCTGATGATACAACCATTGTTGGTAGAATCTCAGGTGGTGATGGGAGGGCATACAGGAGTGAGATATGCCAACTAGTGGAGTGGTGCCGCAATAGCAACCTGGCACTCAACGTCAGTAAGACGAAAGAGCTGATTGTGGACTTCAGGAAGGGTAAGGCGAAGGAACAGATACCAATCCTCAGAGGGATCAGAAGTGGAGAGAGTGAGCAGCTTCAAGTTGCTGGGTGTCAAGATCTCTGAGGATCTAACCTGGTCCCAACACATAGTTGTAAAGAAGGCAAGACAGTGGTTATACTTTATTAGGAGTTTGAAGAGATTTGGCTTGTTAAGAAATACACTTAAAAACTTCTATAGTTGTACCGTGGAATGCATTCTGACAGGCTACATCATTGTCTGGTATGGAGGGACTACTTCACAGGACCGAAAGAAGCTGCAGAAGGTTGTAAATCTAGTCAGCTCCATCTTGGGTACTAGCCTACAAAGTACCCAGGATACCTTTAGGGAGCGGTGTTTCAGAAAGGCAGCGTCCATTATTAAGGACCTCCAGCACCCAGGGCATGTCCTTTACTCACTGTCACCAGCAGGGAGGAGATACAGAAGCTTGAAGGCACACACTCAGCGATTGAGGAACAACTTCTTCCCCTCTGACATCTGATTCAGAAATGGACATTGAATCTTTGGACACTCCCTCATTTTTTTAAAAATATACAGTATTTCTGTTTTTGCACATTTTTTAATCTATTCAACTTGTTTATTTATTATTTTTTTCTGCTAGATAACGTATTGCATTGAACTGCTGCTGCAAAGTTAACAAATTTCACGTCACATGCCGGTGATAATAAACCTGATTCTGGTTTCATTCATGTCGCCAACTCCTATTCACCAGTCACCGGTAGAATGTCCCATCTTGGCTTCCATCGAATCACACATTCCAGCTGGATCAAATCCTATGGCCAGTTCTCTCAAGCTGCTTCTCTCCATCTCCCGCTGAAAAGATCTTGACCCACCACAGTGTCCATCACAAAACTTCTCCGCCCAGCTTTCTCGAGAACCTTCAGCTAATTCCATCATCCTAATTGGCTAGCTCGACATTCCTCAGCTGAACCCCTTATCGTTAACGGTAACTCAAACACTACCAGCAGAAAACACTGCTTCTATAGAAAGCCATTAAATGAACTGCCCTACACATCAGCAGTAAAACCTTTAACCAGGGTGTTACACAAAGATATGTGTGAAATTGGGTAATAGGGAAGGAACAATCTGCGAATTGATATGCACAGGGTTTGTAAGTAGACAAGAAGGTACCAGATAAATTGTAATGTAGGAGGCTGAGGTTATTTAGTTTTAATAAAAAGCCTGGGTAAGGTGTATTAAAATAGAAGATGTTGTTACGCAGTAGGGTCTAATTGGCCTCAAGAAGTGGGAACTAGAATATAAAAGCAAGGGTGCAATGCCGAGGTTTTATAACGTGTTAGACCACACTTGGAATATTTTGAGCAATTTTGGACTGCTTTTCTAAGAAGGGATGTACTGCATTGGAGAATGTCCAGAAGAGGCTCATGAGAATGATTTTGGGAATGAAAGGGTTAACATGTGAGAAGCGTTAGATGGCTCTGGGCCTGTACTCACTGGAGTTTAGAAAAAGAGGGAGGGGAATCTCATTGAAACCTACCAAATACTGAAATGTCGAGATATAGTGATCATGGACAGGATGTTTCTTATAGTCAGGGGAGTCCAGGATCAGAGGGCACAGCTTCAGAATAGAGGGATGTCCCTTTAGAACAGATGAGGAGGAATTTCTTTAGCCAGAGCTGTTGGATTTGTGAAATTCATTGCTGCAGTCAGTTGTTGAGGCCAAGTCAATGGGTATATTTAAAGCAGAGGTTGATAGATTTTGATTAGTCACACCATCAAAAGTTACTGGGAGAAGGCAGGAGAATGAAGTTGAGAGGGATAAGAAATCGGTCATGATTGAGTCAGAGCAGAATTGATGGGCCAAATGGCTTAATTCTGTTCTTGTGTCTTATGGTTGAATACAAAGTAAGGAAATATTACAGCCTTTGGTCAGCAACACCCAGAGATCTCTTTAGTGTGGGTCATGTAGTCCAGTGCAAATTCACAATATTAACTCCTGCAATAATTGGTTATGCTACAAGGAATGACCTCCAAAAGGACCTGGACCTTGTGGTTTGGAGGCTTGTGTTGCTCAATGATCCGGAGAGCTCTGCAGGCTGGAATCAGGGCCTTATGCTTTGGCTCTTGGTAGGGTCACCCATGCCAAGCAGGTCAAAGGATGGAGGCCGGACTAAAAGTGATTCACCTGTCCTCCAGGTTCCAAGAAAACTGTTTCAGAAACAGCAGTGAAGAATGCTATGGTACTCCTGAGTCTCCACTCAGGACTTGCATGACTGATGGTAGTGAAAACGGAGAGGAAGGTACGGGCATTTTCAAGGAAGCCCTGAACACTGGACAGGCAAATCATTCCTGCTTTAAACAATGGCAGGCATAATGTGCAGTAAGTAAGTAAGGGTAGCCTGTGCATACCAGTTCAGGATTGAGGGCGATGTGTTCACTATAAAAGATGCAAGAGTTTGGTTGTGTATATGCTAAGAGGATTTTGATGGGGACTCCGTGTAAGTGCTGATCATTTAAGACTGAGATGAGACATTTTCTATTAAGGGTTATGGATGCATTGAAGATGGATCTTTGGTCTCTGGAAAGGATTGGGTGGAAAAATATCCAAGGCCCAAGGAACTATACAGCCTTTCATTTCATCCCATCTTGCAGAATTGTGTTCACCACTTCTCTGGAGTCAGATAGTAAATGCTATTTTTTAAAAATTGGTTTAATTTGTCACATGGAATGCGCCATTTGTGTCAGCCAACACGGTCTGAGGATGTGCTGAGAGCAGCCCGTAAGTGTTGCCAATATAGCATGCCCACAGCTTACTGATACTAATCGTATGTCTTTGGAATATGGGAGGAAACCCACGTGGTCACAGAGAACATATAGATAGTGGCAGGAATTGAACCTGTCAGTGATTACTAGTGTTGTAAAGCAATGCTACCGTGCCTCCCATTTTAAAAAAACTTAGAATCTTGAAGTGTTGATTTGACTTTGCTTCTGAAGAGGTTGTTTACTGATACAGCTCTTGAAAAAGAATATTGAATGTTAGCGGGGACTGTACGATAAAATATGAATGCACAACCTTCTGATTGTGTGTTCTCAGTGACCCAGGCTGCCACTTAGTCTCTGATAGTTTCTGCAAAGGAACTAAATTATTTTGTCTAGAAATCTTCAGCCTCTCCAGATTTGAGATTGGATGTTTTCATAGGGTTAGTCCACATTTGATTTGACCCATGACTACACAGGTGGCATTTATTTTGAAAACCTTGAACCTCAATCCACCAAAGATAAGTTTAGAAGTAAATGTAAAAGGAGAGAGAAGATGCTTTTCAGTGGCATATAGAGGTAAACAAGATGAGAGTCATCTATATTCATATAATGTTCTATATTCATGGCTGCAGGAGTACCTGAACCACTTTTAAGTTTGCATTTCTGTTAAAGAAAATGAAAGTGTAGCACCAATTTTTTTTCACTGTCATCTCCCAAACTGACCTGCACAACTGAGCTGACCAGCTGGATTTTAGATTAAGTGTTTTTTTTTTAATGTTATAAATTAATAATAAAAAAACCAAGAATTATCTGCTGGAATTTTTTGACGAGAATACGCGTAGGATAGATAAAGAGGGTGCAGTGAATGTTGTATTTTTGGCTTTTCAGAAGACCTTTGCCAAGTTAAGAGCCCATGGCATTACAAGAAAGTTACTGGCATGGTTAGAGGCTGATTGGTAGGAGGCAGCAAGTGGGAATAAAAGGATCCTTTTCTGGTTGGCTGCCAGTGACTAGTGGTGTTCGGCAGGGGTTGGTGTTGGGACCACTGTTGTATATCAGTGATTTATATGATGGAATAGATGGCTTTTTTGCCAGGTTTGCAGATGATACAAAGATTGGTGGAGGTGTAGGCAGAGTTGAGGAAACAGGCAGACTGTAGAAGGATTTTATCAGGTTAGGAGAATAGGCAAGAAAGTGGCGAATGAAATACAACATTGGAAAATGCATGGTAAAAGAAATAAATGTGCAGACTACTTTCTAAACAGGGAGAAAATACAAAAATCTGAGATGCAAAAGGACTTAGGAGTCCTTGTACAGAACACCCTAAACGTTAACTTGCAGGTAGAGTCGATGGTGAGGAAGGCAAATTCAATGTTAGCATTCATTTCATGAGGTCTAGAATAGAAGAGCAGGGATGTGATGCTGAGGCTTTTAAGGCATTGGTGAGGCCTCACCTTGAGTATTGTGAACAGTTTTGGTCTCTTCATCTAGGAAAAGATGTGCTGACAAGGATGATTCCGGGAATGAAACGGTTATCATACGAGGAACGTTTAATGGCCCTGGGTTTGTACTTGCTGGAATTTAGAAGGATTATGGGGAAATCTCATTGAAATCTTTCAACTGTTGAAAGGCTTAGATAGAGTAGATGTGGAAAGGATGTTTCCCATGGTTGGTGAGATGCAGAGAAATCTCTTTAGCCAGAGAATGATGAATTTGTGGAATTTGTTAGTACTGTCAGCTGTGGAGGCCAGGTCTTTGGGTGTATTTAAGGAAGAGCTTGATAGATTCTTAATCGGATATGGCATCAAAGGTTATGGGGAGAAGGTGTGGGAGTGGTGTTGAGGAGAGGAAAAAAGGATCAGCCATGATGGAATGGAGGAACAGACTTGATGGACCAAATGGTCTAATTCTGCTCCTATGTCTTACAGTCTCTCAATCCATGCGGTAGGACTCTGAGGTGGGATCCTGGATTAACTTTTCAAAATACAGGTCGACCTTCACTAATCTGACTACCTGTAATCCAGTTCCTTCGATAATCCGGCACTGATTATGCTTAATGTGATCCTTCTGTAATTCGGCATTTTCACTAATCCAGTACTCCTCCGGTCCCAGTGGTGCCGGATTAGTGAAGGTCGACCTGTAGAAGATACCAAGAGATAGAATTTTTTTTTGAGCTGCTACAGCCCTCGTGCATGTACTCCCATGATTATGGAGTTGAAGGAGCTGGTATATTTCCTTCAAACACAACTGCCGTTTAAGATTTGGGTAGATTGCCTTGTTTATATTACATCTCTGCACCAACCCGATTGGGCTGAGTCTATACAGTAATATAAACGCCACAGCACTACGACTGCAGAGTGGTTGTCTGTCATATCTGATGATGGGAGTTAGATTTGTGCTTTTCTTCTTGGATAATGTGAACTGCACAAAGTTACCTGTGCCAGAGAGTTGTTAAGTGAGCACCCTCAGAATGGACGTGACAAGCCCCTTCATCAGAGGTGCTAGCCCTTCCTGGACACCCCTACACCCACAAACTAGCTGTAAAACCATGTAATGGGATCAGTGAACCTCCCAGACTTCCCATGCCTGAAGTGTATAACTTTTAGTGGTGACTTAAGTTTTTGGTGAGTTCCAGCTGGTGTTGGTTGCAAAAATATCAGGAGCCATCTTTGACTTTTGTAAAATTGAAATAATTTGGGTTGTGAGTTCTCAAAAAGGGTAAGAGTTAATTGATTGTCCTAGCAGTTCCTGGGAATCCCCAAGATAGACCAAAGAATGAGCAAATGAAAAAGAAAGAAAAAAACACAAAGAACCCAAGGTGGTTGTATACAAAACTAGCTCAGACTAAAAAGATAACAACATTCCAGTGGTAACAATTAACCCATAAAATAGCCAGGTTCAAGAGATATAACACCTGCAGGAAAAACTAAGAAGCTTCTAGAAAAAAATCCAGAAGCAGCTATGCAACAATTGCTGGAAAATTACCTGTATATAGATGATAATATAAAAATAGGAGCAAGCAGGTATCTTTGTATAATACCAGAGGGCATGCTTTTAAAGTGAGAGGGGGTAATTGGAAAGATGTGAGGGAAAGTTTTTCTATGTGGAGAGTGGCAGGTGGCTAGAATACAGTGCCTGGGGGGGTGGTGGTAGAGCCAGAAACATTGGAGACGTGAGATACATTAGGCTTCTAAGAGAAGACTGGCACATGAATGTGAGGACAATAGAAGGACCTGGACATTGTGTAAGCAGAAGGGATTTGTTTAGTTGGTTGTTTGATTACTAATTTAATTGGTTTGGCACAACATTGTGGGCTGAAAAGTCTGTTCCAGTGTTGTACTGTTCTACGTTCAAAGCATAGGAAAGTTGAAGCTATGAGAAATATAACAATTTTACACTTTAATCCAACACCTCCTGGTGATAGGGCCTCCTTGGTGTCTGTCAATCATCAGTCATACCCAAGAATCAGAATCACAGAGCACTACATCACAGAAACAGGCTATCCGTATGTAGCATTATTCTGCCTAGTCCCATCAACCTGCACCCAGACCATCGCACTCCATACCCTTCCCATCCATGTACTTATCCAAGCTTCTCTGAAATGTTGAAATCAACCTACATCTGCCACTTCCACTGGCAGCTTGTTCCACTCTCTCACCACCCGAGTGAAGAAGTTCTTTTGAATTCTTCCCTGTAACTCTATCCATTTCTGTGTTTTTTTCATTAAAGGAACAACCTCCCTTAAAGCCAGTCCCTCAGATTAGTTGTTGTGTCCTGGTGTTGACTTGAAACACCTAGGGATATCTGTCAGCCAAATTTGTTCTGCACTTCTGTGGGGTGAGGTGGTTGTGATCTAAGCTGTTGTATGGAGGGATAGTTAAAAATTCCTCCTTGTCATCTGCAAGTCTGATCAGCAGCTACACAAAATGTTTGAGGTTATTGTTGCTAAAGGAGGTTCTAGCCGTTATTAAGTACAAGGGTTCGCATACTTTTTCCAGGTTGAACTGTGAATGATTAAACAATGTGTTCAATAAAGACATAAATTACGGTTGTTATTTAGGCAGATAATGCTTGTCTATTATTGTGACTTGGATGAAGATCAGACCACATTTTATGAGTAATTAATGCTGAAAAGAAAGTAATTGCAAAGGGTTCCAAACTTTTTCTTGCAACTGTGTACACTGAAACATACAGTGAAGTGCTTTGTTTTTGTCGGAGGATGTGCTGGGGACAGCCCACAAATGACACCATGCTTCTGACGCCAACATAGCATGCCCACAACTTACCATCCCTAATCTGTATGTTCTTGGAGTGTGCGAAAAAAATAAAGCACCTGGAAGAAACCCGTGCAGCCACAGGGAGAACTCCTTACAGACTGTGGCAGAATTGAACCTGGATTGTTTGTGCTGTACAGTGTTACACAACAGCTGTGCTATGGTGCTGCTTTGCATGGCATGGTGATTTGTATAAGGTAGGGATAAGCTGTTCCCATTAGCTGATGGTACAAGAGCCAGAAAGCTCTGAGGCTCTAGTCAAGAGATAATGGGGTGGGTGGGAGGTAAAAGAAATAGTGGGGCTCCCTTGAATTTTAAGGGTGACATTGTAGAATAATAGTTAGCGTAACACATTACAATAGTAGCTGTATGATTATGGTTCAATTCCTGCCACTGTCTGCAAAGGGTTTGCGTTAGTATGGGTTTCTTCTGGGTGTTCTAGTTTCCTCTCTCTTTCCAAAGACATACAGATCAGGATTAGTAAGTTGTTGGCATCCTGTGTTGGCACTGGAAGCGTGGTGACACTTGTGGGCTGCCCCCAACACATCCTTGATGTAAACAGTGCATTTCGTTGTACATGTGATAAATAAAGCTAATCTTTTCTAATGACCTTAAACTGCTTTAGAAAGGGCTTAAAAAAAAAAGATGACCACTGATTTTTAAAAGGAAATTTTCTGGGCATTCATGACAAGCTTGCAGGGCTGACGATGCAGAACTAGGCTAACAGGATTGCTTGTATGTATTAGTGGCATGGATAAGATGTCCTTCTGTGCCATGTTTGATGCCTCTGGTATAAAAGAGAAGAGTTTGGCATTAGTTTCCTCAGAGCCTTGTAGATTTTTTGGTCTCTCCTTCCCACAGTGCTCAGTTGCTGAGTATATTCAGGGCTCAGCTGCCATCAGGAAAAAGGTACAGAAGCCTCAGGACCCACAGTACCAGGTACAAGAACAGTTATTACTCCTTAACCATCAGGCTCTTGAACCAGCGTAAAGAACTTCACTCACCTTGACAATGAACCTATGGACTTACTTCCAAGGACTCTGCAACTCCTGTTCTGAATATTATTTATTACTTATTTGACTATTAGTTGGGTGGTGGGGTGGAGATGCATCTCTACCAAAGGAAGTGTAAGGCACTCCTTCCCTCCACTAGCCTGCAGGTCACCCTTGGGCAGGGTGTAGCACCTGCTTAGCCCCCTACCAGGGTCATGTGAAGCCATGGGAGCAGGTGGTGGATGGTCGTATGAGCAGCTGGTGCAGATCACAAGTCCTGGTTATGCGACCACTGACGCCAGGCAGACAATCTCTGAGGAGTATTGATAATGGCTGGGGTCACCCGTCTTGTAAAGACACTGGCCAGAGGAAGGCAATGGCAATCCACTTTTGTAGAAAAAATGCCAAGAACAATCATGGTCAAGACCATGATGGCCCACATCATACCACACGGCACATAATGAATGAATAAACCTATTATTATTATTTTGCTTTTTTGTATTTGCAGAGTTTGTTGTCTTTTGCACACTGATTTTGTCCCTCTTTGTATATGGTTTTTCGTAGATTTTAGTGTCTTTCATTTGTTTTATTGTGAATGCCCATAAGAAAATTAATCTCAAGATAGTATATGGTGACATATGTACTTTGATAATGAATTAAATTTGAACTTTGATTTTATGATAAAGCAAGATAATTACGGTCTTGATGGTGGAGCAGATGTGAAGGGCCAAGTAGCTACCTAGTATTGCTATTGATCATGTTAATTATTCAATAATTCAAACCCAAGTTCTTGTTCAATTTTCTCTTAACCAGAACTTGGAGAATAAAGGTGCTGGCTCCAGTTGTAGCCAATTTTCCCGATCTTGTGCCATCAGTGCTGAGGGAATTACCCCTGAATACCAACCAATAGCAAATGTTTGGGAGTAATTTCCTGGCAAGCTTCAACTGTGAAATAACAGTGTGCATAGCACAGTGCAGACCCTTCAGCCCACAATGTTGTGCTCACCTAATCATTATGTCCCTAGCCAGAGTAGAACATCGAACAGGTTTATATATGTATGTGACCTATATAAACCTACTCTGTCATCAAACTAATCCTTCCCTCCTACACAGCCCATTTTTCTTTCACCCATGTGCTTGTCTGAGTCTTTTAATGTTCCCATTGTATAGTCTCTGCCACCCCGGGAGGATATTTTAAACACCTACCACTGTCTTTTTAAAAAAATACACCTATCTCTGACGTCTCCCTTAAACTTTTCTCCACTCATCTTAAATGCATGTCCTGTGACATTGGTCATTGCCACCCTGGGAAAAAGTTGTTGGCAGTCCATTATGTCTGTTCCTCTTATATTCCTTGTACCCATTTCACAGTGAGAAGGGAAACAACTCGCTGATTGACAATGTTAAAAGTCTGTTGCTTTGTTTTTTTCAAGCTCTGCGCCTGGAGAGTCAGCACCAAAAAGGTGCAGCTTCAGTCAGGGGCACTGGCGTAGAATCAGCATGTCCCCAAAGCCGGAGGATCCTGGAACCCTAAAGGCACACTCGTCTTCCAGGCTGTGTCCTTGGGGTATCAAAAAGTGGCCGGTCGTGAGGCCCTGAGAGCGGGCCCCATCCTGCGAAGATCCCAAGATGGTGTAACTCCAAGTCAGGGTCAAACGAACCCCCCCCCCCCAACACCCTGAAAATGGGGGGGAGGGGATATTAAAAGTAGAAATAAAGATGCAAGCAAAGAAGTTGCTGTTTAGCGCCATCTTAACTTTGCCCCACCTTAAACTAATTAACCTACTAACCCATATGTCTTTGAAATGCGGGAGGAAACCAGAGAACTTGGAGGAAAAACGCAGTCATAAGCAGAACGTACAAACTCCTTACAGACGGCAGCAGGATTTGGGCGCAGGTCACTGGCACTGTAAAGCGCTACACTTGCCGTTGCACTTCTTTGCCACCCAGAATAATGCTGGAGAATTGTATAGTAATCCATATCCTTGAGTACATCTTTATAAATCGTGTGAGGGTTATAATTATATTTTGCTGAAATGCTGCACCTTACTTCCACTGTGCTTACTGCAAGTGTGAAGCTAATCTACAGTACAAATGAGGAAGCATTTTGACCTGGGTGACCTTGGTTCTGGAGCATAGGTCACATTGGAAGATCATGCTTCATGTGGTTGACTCATTGACTGAAATTCAGTGCAGAATTAGCTTTGGATTCAACATGTACAAAACAAGGATTTCTTCCAAACACCTCCCACAATGAAGCACTGTCCTTGACAGTGAAGGTCTACAGTGAAACCCTGTGAAAAATGGGCCATTTTCCATTTCTCTGGAACAACCTCTTGACAAAGCAGACAATGAGAGTAGAATCAGAATCAGGTTCATTATCATTGACATGGTGTGTTGGCCTTCATTAGTCAGGGGATTGAGTTCAAGTGCAGTGAGATAATATTGCAGCTTTATAAAATCCTGACTAGACCACACTTGGAATATTGTGTTCAGCTCTGGTCATCTCATTATAGGAAGGATGTGGAGGCTTTAGAGAGGGTGCAGAGGATATTTGCCAGGATGCTTCCTGGATTAGAGAGCATATTTTGTGTACATAGGTTGAGCAAGGTAGGACTTTACTCTGGAGTGAAAGAGGATGAGAGGTGACTTGATAGAGGTGTACAAGATAAGAGGAAAAGATCGAGTGGACAGCTAGAGACTTCCTCCCCAGGGTGGAAATAGTTAACACAAGGGGTATAATTTTAAGGTGATTGGAGGGAAAATCTAGGAGCATTTCAAGGATGAGTACACAGAGAATGGTGGAACAAGGACATTTAAGAAAATCTTATGCGCTTAGATGATAGAAGAATGAGGGGCTGTGTGGGAGCGAGGGGTTAGATTGACCTAAAGTAGATTAAAAGGTCAGCACAATATCGTGGGCTGAAGGGCTTGTACTGTGCTATAGTTCTATGTCATGAAATTTATTGTCTTGCAGTGGCAGTAAAGTATAAGACATTTTTAAAATTAATCGATAGTGCAGAAAGTGAGGTAATGTTCATGGTCCATTCAGAAATGTAATGGCTCTGCAGCCCACTACTTTAATGGTGACCTTTTTCTTCCACCTACCCCAATCCTATTTGCCTGCATTAGGTCCATTCACCTTTTTAAGGTCTATCTAAGTGTCATAGTGATTGCATCTAATGTGTGGGAGTGTTGCACATATCCATGTTGGGTAAATGAAAAAAATCCCTATAAAACCTCTTAAACTCATGCTTTTGATATGACTACCATTCTAGGTTCTGACCATCTACCCTATCCATGCCTCTTATAATTTTATGTACCTGTGTCAGGTCATCCCTCAACCTCCTCTTAAGGGAAAGAGGGAAACCACCCCTCTAATTGCTCCCCAGGACTAAAGCCCTCCTATCTGGGTAACATTCTGGTGAATCTCATTTTTCCTATAGTGACCAGAACGGCACACAGTACTCCAAATGTGTTTTGTAAAAGTGCAACACCATGTCCCAGCTCTTATATACTGTGCCCTAACCCATGGAGCCAAACGTGTCATCTACTTCCTTCCCCGATCTATACTGTGAGAGCATTCTGGATTTGAACCCTCTGTTCATCAGCATTCATTGGCACTTCTACCATTTTGATTCAAGACTGTTTAATGTAATTTCCAGTACACAGGTGTAAAGGAGAATGAAATAATTGTTACTCTGGATCCAAGGCAGTAAGATAAAGAACACAGTTTAAATAAAACACAATAAATATAAATACATAAGATAATGTGTGTACACAGATTGATTGTATATCCCTGAAGTAACACTAGGCACAGGAGTGTTGGTACCAAAGGTGACAATAGGAAATGATATACTGGTGGTTGGGGCTATGGAGGGGTGAGTTAGTGGGTGAAGGTGTTGATCAACCTTGATGTTTGGGGAAAGTCACTGTTATTGAGTCTGGTGATGTTGGTGTGGATGCTGCTGATGGGAGTGGGACAAAAGCCATGAGCAGGGTGGGTGAGATCCTTCATGATGTTACTGGCCCTTTTCCAGCACCTTTCTGTACACACGTCCGTGATGGCGGGTAGGCTGATGCCGGTGTTGCATTAGGCAGTTACTCTATGTATCCTACCTCTGACTTCCCAAACTCCATCTGCCAATGCTCACCTAATTTTCCATCTGACCTGCTATCACCTTCGATAAATTCTTCAATATCCACATTGCCATCAACTTCTGTGTCATATGCAGGCTTAACTTTTCACACCTCCTGCATTCACATTGAAGTTATTAATACATGTCTGCAATAAGGATCTGCACCTCACATCTGACTTCTAATCAGAACACTACCTCACTGTGCTACTTATTTAATTTTTATATACTTATTGTAATTTATAATATTTTTCTATACTGTACTGTACTGCTGCCATAAAACAACACATTTCATGACATACGTCAATGATAATAAACTCGATTCTGAGAAAAGCATCCCTTGCCAACACCCATTGCCTCCTGTCACTAAACCAGTTTTGAATCCAATAAGCTAACTTGCCCCTATAATTCTGGATAGCCTTTCATGTGGATCTTGTCATGTGCTTTACAATGTCTACCACCCTAGACTAAACAACCACCTTTGTTCTCAACAAAAGAATCAGTCAAGTTAGTGTGACAGGGTTTACTCTCACCAAGCCATCAAACCCTGCTTTTCCAAATAGAGTTGTAGAGCAAAGATACAGACCCTTCAGCCTAACATCTTTTCAGGCCATGACATGTCGCCACACTTCCAGTGCCAACGGAGCATGCCCACAACTCACTAAACCTAACCCCATACATCTTTGGAATGTGGGAGGAAAGCGGAGCACCCGGAGAAAACATACGTGGCCATGAGGAGAACATGCAAGCTGCTTACAGATGGCAGCAAGAATCAAACCTCAGTCATTGATAGTGTAAAGTGTTGTACCGGCTGGTACTCTGCCGTGCCACCCTGATAAGATGAATGGTGAACAATATACGGTCAAGTCAGAAATTTTGGCTTAAGTATAGTGCTCCCATGTGCCTGCCCCTTTTATTCATACATTGGTAGAGATGAGGAGATGGTGTGTTTGGAGGTGGAGGTGGGGGGGGGGGGGAGTCTTGTAAAGTACCTGCAGTTTACCCTGCGATGATAAAGAAAGATTGGTTTTATTTGTCACGTACTGGAAGTTGGTCCTGTAGATGGTAGCCATGGTGGCTGAAGGAGTGAATGTTTGCTGTAGTATCCAATGTTGTGACATAGTATTTAGTGCCATCTAGTGATGCATAAATGACATAAAGCTGTATTTTCCCTGCTTGTAGCGCTGTTCAGCTTTAACAACCTTTTTCAACGTTATTGTGTGTGCAAGTGGCTCAATTGACTTTAAAATGAAGGGATTTTAGGATTGTTTGCTTGGGTCTTCATCGAACAGTATGGAAATAATCCCAGTGCTTCACCACATCCATGCGGACAATCAGCTACTGAATTGCATTTATTACTTACATCCTTCACGTACATGAGGAGTAAAAATCTTTGTTAAGTCTCCATCTAAATGTGTAATTTGTAATAAATAGTATGTACAACAGGACAGTCAATATAACATAGTAACACAATTATATCAGCATGAATTAATCAGTCAGATGGCCTGATGGAAGAAGCTGTCCCGGAGCCTGTTGGCCCTGGCTTTTATGCTGCGGTACCATTTCTTGGATGGTAGCAGCTGGAACAGTTTGTGGTTGGGGTGACTCGAGTCCCCAATGATCCTTCAGGCCCTTTTTGCACACCTGTCTTTGTAAATGTCCTGAATAGTGGGAAGTTCACATCTACAGATATGCTGGGCTGTCCGCACCACTCTCTGCAGAGTCCTGCGATTAAGGGAGGTACAGTTCCCATACCAGGCAGTGATGCAGCCAGTCAGGATGCTCTCAATTGTGCCCCTGTAGCAAATTTTAGGATTTGGGGGGCCCGTACCAAACTTCATCAACCGTCTAAGTTGAAAGAGGTGCTATTGTGCTTTTTTCACCACACAGACGGTATGTAGATCACGTGAGATCCTCGGTGATGTATTTGCCAAGGCCTCAACCCCAGATCCATCGATGTCGATAGGAGTTAGCTTGTCTTCATTCCTCTTGTAGTCCACAACCAGCTCCTTTGTGTTTGGGACATTGAGGGAGAAGTTGTTTTTCTTGACACCACTGTGTCAAAGTGATTACTACTTCTCTGTAGGCTGCCTCATTATTATTTGAAATTAGGCCAATCAATGTAGTATCGTCAGCAAATTTAATTAGCAGATTGGAGCTGTGGGTGGCAACACAGTTACGGGTATACAGAGAGTAAAGGAGGGAGCTTATGATACAGCCCTGAGGGGCACCTGTGTTGGGGGGGGCAGAGGTGAGGGAGCCCACTCTTACCACCTGCTGGCAATCTGACAGGAAATCCAGGATCCAGCTGCACAAGGCAGGGTGAAGGCCGAGGCCTCTGAGCTTCTTGTCAAGCCTGGAGGGAATTATGGTGTTGAATGCTGAACTGTAGTCCAAGGACAGCATTCTCACATAAGCATCCTTCTTCTCCAGATGTGTAAGCTGTGGCTATTACATCACCTGTCAGTTGGTGGTGTCGATAGGCAAATTGTAAGGGGTCCAGTATGGGTGGTAGCATACTGCAGATGTAGACCTTTACCAGCCTCTCAAAGCATTTGCTTATTATTGTGGTGAGTGTGACAGGATGCCAGTCGTTCAGACATGTTACCTTGGTCTTTTTAGGTGCAGGGACAATGGTGGGTATTTTGAAGCAGGAAGGCACTGTACACTTGGCGAGGGAGAGATTAAAAATGTCTGTAGACATACCTACCAATTGTGCTGCACACATCCTGAGTACCCACCCTGGGATGCCGTCCAGTCCCACAGCCTTGTGACTGTCCACTCATTGGAAACACCTGTGTACCTCAGCCTCAGAGATGACCAAGGTGCAGGTCACTTCAGCAGCTCTCCTCGGGCTCAGTGTTGAGGATATCAAACTGAACATAAAAAAAGATTTAGCTTACCTGACAGATATGTTGGCTGCACCACTGTGTTTAGCTTTGAAGTCTGCAATGGTGTGCAGACCTTGCCATAAGCTGCGTGTGTTGTTGGTGGAGAGTTGTGTCTGGATCTTGTCCTTCTATTGTTATTTTGCTGCCTTGATGATTTTGTGCAATTCGTAGCTGCATTTCTTGAGGTCCTGTTGGTTGCCAGCAACGTAAGCTCTGTGTCATGCAGTAAGTGCTGCTCACACAGAACTGTTGATCCAGGGTTTCTGTTTGGATAGACCCTGACCAATTTCTTGGGGACAACATCCTCAATGCATTTCCAGGTGAAGTTCGTGATCCCTTCTGTGAGCTCGGAGACATCCTCTTCATGAAAGACTTCCCAGCTGATGTCATCAAAACAGTCCTGTAGCATGGAGACTGATTGGTCAGACCAACAGTGGATGGTTTTAACTATGGCTGCCTCTTCTTTCAGCTTCTGCTTGTACGTTGGCAGAAGCAGGATGGAGGAGTGATCCGATTTTTCAAATGGCAGGGGGAGGAGCACTTTGTAAGCATTGCAGAAGAGAGAGTAGCAGTGGTCGAGTATGCTTTCTCCCCATGTGCTCACCTGGATGTGTTGACAAAACTTCAGCGAGACTTTAGACAGTGATGCTCTATTAAAGTCACCGGTGACAATGAAGGCAGCCTCTGGGTGTGCAGTCTGCACGGTGCCGATGGTCTCGTACAGTTCTGTGAGAGCCAGGTCAGTATCAGCCTGCGGCGGAATATACACAGCTTTGATAATAACAGCTGTCAACTCCCTCAGCAGCCAGAAAGGTCTACGCAGAAGCACAAGGTATTCAGATCCGGGGAACAAAAGGATTTGAGCGCATGCACATTCCAGGGGTCGCACCAAGCACTATTGACCAGGAAGCAGATCCCACCTGCCTTACTCTTCCCAGAGAGGGTTTTAGACCTGTCCACAGGGCGAAATCAGAGGGCTCAATGGTATGATCCGGTATCTCCTCTGTCCCCACGAAGCACAAAATGTTACATTCCTTTCTTTCCTGCTGACAGGAGATTCTGGCCCTCAGTTTGCACAGCTTGTTGTCCAAGGACTGAACGTTAGCCTAGGGAGCAGCTCCCTAGGTACCTTCAGTACTAATCCGACTCACTAGCACTTGGTCCACAGCCTCAGTGCCTTGGCGATGCCAGAGCTTAAACAAATTGTTAAATGTTGTTAGAGTACCTACCTCCACCAACCCTTCTGGCTACCCTTTAGAATAATGTTCTTCCTCTGATATCCACTACCCCTTATCCCTGAAAGCTAAAATGGATTTTTGCACTGGAAGTAAAGTTCGAAGTACATTTATTATCAAAGTGTGTATACCATATACAACCTTGAGATTCATCTTCTTGCAAAATAAAGAAACAATAGAATCCACAAGAAATGCCACACCACAAAGGCAATCCAGTGTGCAAAAATGTAAGAACAAGTTGTGCAAACAATTTTTAAAAAAGCAACGAACAAGCATGTGGACCGCAGAGTCCCTGAAAGTAAGTCCACAGCCACGGATCCAGTTCAGCAGTGCAATTGGTCCAGGAAGCCCCATAGCTGCAGAACCAGGTTCAGCACTGAGGCAAGTGAAGCCAATCTAGGAACCCGGTGCTAGCAGGCCACAGCCAGAGAGCAAGGTTCAGCGCTGAGGCGCGTGCTAATGGCCGCAGGCTGCTGCTGCAGATTCGCCCTCTCTGTTCCCCTCATAATTTTGTGAACTACTATCAGATGTTTCTCTACATGGATTTAATGTTGCACTGTGCAACTTTAGTTCTCTGCACAGATAATCCAACTTCTGAAGATACACTGCTATTGTGCACAAAAAATGCATGCTTGGCATTTAAAAGTAGGCAACATGTTCCAATAAAGGGAAACTGAGTCAAAACAAGCTTGATTTCAATGTCAGATTGCATGAGTCCATACATTGCAACACTATAGGGAAAACAACTACTCTTCCATAGCGTATTCAATATTGTAGAAAATATGGCATCTGCATATGCCGAAGATTTCTGAACCATTAATTCGCTAGGTAACTAGATCATTTGTTTCACAATGAGAAATTTTTATATATTTATTTTATATTTTTTATACACACTATGGTCTGGGCATAGTTGAAACAGTGCTGTAGATCAAAGTAATCTGGAGGAACAGCAGCTCCACTTGTCTGGGATCATTGCAGTCTTCAGAGCTTGGTATTCAGTTTTCTCTCTGCAGATGGATGTTCCCTTTTCATAAATATGAGATTCTGCAGATTCTGGAAATCCAAAGCAACACACAAAATGCTGGAGGAACTCAACAAGTCAGGCAGCATCTATGGACAGGAATAAAGTTTCAGCCCAAAACCCTCCAACAGGATTGGAAAGGAAGGGGAGAGGAGTCAGAGCCATTCTGGACAAAATGTTCAGAAACAAAGATTTTGGCTTCTGTTCCTTCCTTTCCAGTTCTGATGAAGGGTCTCAGCCCGAAGTGTTGATGATTTATTCCCCCCATGGATGCTACCTGACCTGAGTTCCTCCAGCAATTTAGTATGTGATGTTCCTATTTCCCTTTGTTCCTTCTATAGAACATACAGCACAGGAATAGGCCATGTTGTGCCAAACCAACTAAAAGCCAAATCAAAAACACCCAAACACTAATTCCTCCTGCCTACACACTGTCCATAGCCCTCCATCTTTCTTAAATCCATGTGCCTATCTAAATGTCTCTTAAAAGCCTCTAATGTATTTGCCTTTACCACCATACCAGGCAGCGCATTCCAGGCATCCAACACTCTCTGTGTGGGGGAGAAAAAAAATTTACCCCTCACAACCCCTTTGAACTTACCCCTCTGTCTTCAATGCATGCCCATTTCAACCCTGGGAAACAGATGCTCCCTGTCTATTCTATCTCTGCCTCTCATAATTTTATAAATCTCTATCAGATCTCCCCTGTCTCCGCCGCTCCAGAGAAAACAACCCAAGTTTATCTAGTCTATCATGATAGCACATAATCTCTAAGCCAGGCAGCATCCTGGTAAACCTCTTTTGCACCCTGTCTAAAGCTACAACATCCTGCCTATAGTGGGGCAACCACTGTAGGCAATTCTCCAGATGCAGCGCACCCAGATTTTTATAAAGTTGTCTCATAACCTCTTGAGTTTTTGAACTCAGTGCCTTGACTGATAAAAGCAAACATTCCATAAACTGCCTTTATCACCTTATCAACCAGTGGAGCCACTTTCAACAACACTGTTAAGGGTCTTGTCCTTAACAGTGTACTAACTCCTTGCATTTTGCCCTACCAAGCTGTAACACCTCACATTTATCTGGGTTAAGCTTTACCTGCCGACATCTGCAACTGATC
This sequence comes from Mobula birostris, assembly GCF_030028105.1. Lineage (NCBI taxonomy): Eukaryota > Metazoa > Chordata > Chondrichthyes > Myliobatiformes > Myliobatidae > Mobula > Mobula birostris. The sequence continues at coordinate 174,552,296 of NC_092376.1, forward strand.
TATGTCACGCCATATTCTTTGCCAGTCTTCTCACTACGTACAACTCCAATCTTGGTATCATCTGCAAATTTACTAACCCACCATCTACATTTTCATCCAAGTCAGTTATGTGCATATATCACGAACAGCAGAGATCCTAGCGTAGATTCCTGCGGAACTCCACTCATTAGAGACACCCAGCTGGAATAAGTCTCTTCAACAACGACCCTCTGTTTTCTATGTGTAAGCCGGTTCTGAATTCAAACAGCCAATTCGCTACAGATCCTGCGCATCTTAATCTTCTGGATTAGCCTCCCATGAGGGACTTTGTCAAATGCCTTACTGAAATCCACGTAGCCAACATCCACTGCCCTTAGAAGTTAAAGTCTGTCCCGAGCCTTTGTGGCCCATCAGGCCAGTGCTTATGCCGGTTTCTGTGGCATGAAGCGACTGAGGGTACGTCCCGGATAGTACGCCAGTCTATCGCAAGGTTAACCCCCAGCATTTTGCTGGTACCCATTTTCAGCTGGGTGGACTGGAGCAGTGTGTGGTTAAGACTCAAACCCACGACCTTCATATTGTGAGCCCAACGCCCTAACCACTTGGCCACGCGCCACATAACATCCACTGCCCTACCCTCATCAATCTCTCTCTCATCATCTTGTCAGAAAATATCTGTTGGTAAGGCATGACCTGACGTGCATCGAGCCACGCTGACTCTCCCTAATTAGGCCATGGGTTTCCAAATGCACATACATCCTATCCCGAAGAATTTTCTCCAGCAGTCTCCCTACATCTGACATTGGAACTTTAAAGTGGCTGCTACCTTAATTTTATTTTCCATTACTTTTGGGGCTGTGAACTTGAAAGGTTGACTATGGCTCTGTCGGCTTGTGGCTGCTGTTTGATTCACTTCCAACATCTGCACTTTGGTTTACAAGTTATGACGTTGCTTTAGCAATAGGTGGCACCATGCATCTTTAATGTGCAAACGTCTTGTGTGGATGAGCTTTGCATGTTTTACATGAAGCTACACTGAAGACAGTTTACATTTTAGACTTCAAGTAATGAGGCCTTCAAGATTAATGTAATTTCCCGTGCACAAGTGTAAAGGAGAACAAAATATTTGTTACTCCGGATCCAGTGCAGCACAAAGAAAATACAAGATAATGAACATGATAATAAAAATCCCAAATATAACTACATAAGATAGTTTATAAAATTGCTTGTATGTACAGTACATACAGTGGTGCCAGGTACAGGAGATAATGAAAACTGCCAACAGCTTTTGGCCATCTTCAGCGTAATGAAGATTATCTATAAATTACAAAAAGATGCAAAAAGGAAAGAACCAATGAGATTGGGTTCATAAACCTCACAGAAATTTGATGGTGGAGGGGAAAAAGGTATTCCTGAACTGTTGAGTGTGTCTCTTCAGGGTCCTGTACCTCCGCTCATGATAGAAATGAGAAGAGGGCATGTTCTATGTGGTGGGTGTCCTAAATGTTATTTTTGAGGCACAACAAATTTTACATTGTACAAGACAAAGATTTCTGACATTATTGGACAACATGTTGTATGTTTTGTTTTGTTTTACCTCAGCCGAGATGATTTCAATTATTGAAGTCATGATATTTTTGACACTAGATTTCCAGTTGTGCAAGAGGACTGCTAAAGTGGTTTTGCAATTTCCTGATTTTGCTTTCCTTTGTCATTGGTCCTGCTTTTAAAAAGTGTCTCTGTGCACTGGTTTCTATAGATGGTTCTGCAATCTGACAATTTTAGTACAGACATTTGCATGTTGCCCAAGTCTGAGCTACAAAATACCAGAGGTGGTTCATGAGAATGATTCTGGGAATGAGAGTGTTAATGTATGAGGAGCGATTGGTGGTTCTAGGCCTGTACTCACTAGAATCTAGATGAATGAAGGGGGATCTCAATGAAGCCTACCGAATATTGAAAAGCCTAAATAGAGTGGATATGGAGAGGATATTTCTTATAGTGGGGAGTCTAGGACCAGAGGGCACAGCCTCACAATAGAGTAACATCCATTTAGAACAGATGAGGGATTTCTTTAGCCAGAGGGTGATGAATCTATGGAATTAATTGCCAGAGATAGTTGTGGAGGTCAAGTTATTGGATAGGTTTAAAGTGGAGGTTGATAGGTCCTTGATTAGTCGGGAAAATGGGGTTGAGAGGGATAATAAATCAGTCATGATGGAATGGCGAAACAGCCCAATGGGCTGAATGGCCTGATTGGCCTGATTCTGCTTGTGGTCTTGTATATCTAGCAAAATATAGTATGGACTAGGTGGGCTGAATGCAGGAACAGGCCATTCAGCCCACCTAGTCCATACTATATTTTAACATTTATATTGTGCCTACATTAGTTTAAGAAAACTGGAGAAATAGCTGCCTAAATATTCTCTGTAATCGTCCTTCACCATGTTATGGTGTAATTGATGTATGATGTAACACTTCTCCATGGTATGATGTCATTTATCTCTTGAGGTGATTGGAGGAAAGTTTAGTTGAGACCTCAAGTCTTTTTTTTTAAGTACGTGTGTGGAGGTAGACGCTGATACAGTAGGGATGTTTGAGAGACTCTTTTGATAGGCAGATAGATAAAAGAAAAGCCAATGGGAAGAGTTTGTATCCACTAGTAACACGTATTATGGACAGGTAGAGGTTGTGTGGCAAAAGTTGAAGCCAAGATTGTTCAGAACGAACAGTTAAATTTCAGGAATAATCAAGACATCTTAAAATTAACAGAACAACACACATCAAAGTTGCTGGTGAACGCAGCAGGCCAGGCAGCATCTGTAGGAAGAGGTGCAGTCAACGTTTCAGGCCGAGACCCTTCGTCAGGACTAACTGAAGGAAGAGTGAGTAAGGGATCCCTTACTCTTTATAGGTGCTGCCTGATCTGCTGAGTTCCTCCAGCATTTTGTGTGTGTTGCTGTGGATTTGCAGCATCTGCAGAATCTCTTGTGAATGTCTGAGGATATTAGTGAAGATTAAGCCACGAGTACACAGATCTAACTTTATCTCTCTCTTCAATTCAGCTGCACGAGCGGATGAAAAGAAAACTACAGGCTGGCGGCTCTCCTTTGAATGGAGATCAGCAAAACGGATTTGTAGATGGCAGCTATTCAGGGACCAAGAAGCTCCGACTGAATGGAGAAGATGCATCAGGGCTCCTAATGGTTAATGGGTCATCTAATGGCATGCCACCAATGTCTCCACTCCACCAAAGGGACAAAGCATCTGCCATTGGGGATGGCGTCCAAGGTATTGCTAATCATCCTGTAGGTCTAGACAGCTTGAAGAAGGAATGTCTTCCAGATTCCAGTGTGCAGATAAATGGGAACTGTGATGGTGTTGATGGTTTCACTCTCATTAAAGAGCTTAAGCAAGAGCCTGTACTGGATTTAGCTTGTGTGAACCCATCAGGCACCTCTCTCTCCCAGAACAACATGTTCCCCGACATTAATTTGAATGAACAGGAATGGCAGGAATTGTTTGACGAATTGAACCGTTCTGTGCCAGATCAAGATATTCAGGACCTTTTCAATGAGGATTTTGAGGAGAAGAAGGATATTGAACCTGCTTCATCTGATCAGAACTCTTTGTCAGACAACATCATTGTCAAAACGGAGTTTTCTCCCTCCTCATTTGAGCATGAACAGACAGAATCTCCGCAAGCCAGACCCTCTCCGTCAGGGCCTTCATTTACAAGTGTGTCTTTGGCATCTGTGAATACGGCTCCGTCAGTGTCCCAGGCTGTACAGTCTGCTGCAGGCCCCACTCCAGCTTGTGCGAGGCCTGTGTCTAGCGTTCTGTTGTCCGTGGAGCGGTCTCATGCCCAGCAACTCCAGCAGATGGCCGCTAATCAGAAGCAGAGAGCACAGCTCATGCAGAAACAACAGGCACAACACTCCTCACCCAGCCAGGTGTCAAACTGGTCAGCTGCACCCACTCAGAGTCCTTTAAGTGGGCCCTTCAGCCTCGACAAGCCCAGCAGCCCCTCCATATACCAGCAGGACTTCAGTCCAAAACTCTCAATGGCCAGCATGCCACCAAAGAGCTCTGCAAAAGCTGCTGGTAACTACCTTCAGCCGAACCGCGTGGGTATGCTGAATCAACCACCTAACAACTTGGGCCAGAACTCGGCAAGCAGTCAGGCTCCACTGCTGAGCTATGCTAACACTAAACGGTTGACTCACTTTGAGCTGTCCGACAGTCAGAGGGCTGTGGCAGCAAACCAGAACAAAACGGCGATGTTTGCATACATGCAGCAGCAACAGCAGCAGGTTTCCCACCTCAGCGATGAGCAGAAGAGGATGCTGGTGATGAAACAGAAAGAGCTGCCACAGGCTGGCATGTCATACCGGCCCCATCTTCAGCACAATCAGGTAAGATGTTGATCTTCATTCCTGCTGTAAAATAACCTTTGAAGTCTTGCTTAGACTATAAGACATTAGAGCAGAATTAGACCATTCAGCCCATCGAGTCTGTTCCGCCATTTCAGCATGGCTGATTTACCCTCCAGCCCATACTCCTGCCTTCTTCCTGTAACCGTTGACACCCATTTCTAATCAAGAACCTACATCCTCTGCTTTAAACATACTCAATGACTTGACCTCCACAGCCATCTGTGGCAGTGAATTCCACTGATCCACATCTCTACAGCCTAGTGACATCTACCTCATTCCCATTCCAACTTGTCAGACCTTGGCCTCCCCTACTGCCAAGATGAGGCCACTCTCAGGTTGGAGGAACAACACCTCATATTCTGTTTGGGCAGCCTCCAACCTGATGGCATGACCATCAGTTTTATCAATTTCTGTTAATTTCTTCCCTCCCCCCCAACCTCTTTTTAAAAGGTTTCAAAGGTACATTTAATGTCAGAGAAATATACATCCTGAAATGCATTTTCTTTGCAACCATCCACGAAAACAGAGTGCCCCAAAGAATGAATGACGGTTAAATGTTAAAACCCTAAAGCTCCCCCCGCAGCTCCCTTCCCTCCCATGCATAAGCAGCAGCAAGCAATGATCCCCCCCTCCCCCACCGGCAACAAAAAGCATTGGTACCTGCCACCAAGCACTCAAATGTGAGCAAAGCAACAGTAAAGACACAGACTTGTAGTACTTCAAAAACTTCGTCTTTCACCTGGTATTCGGCATACCACAGGCTCTCTCTCTCCCCCTAATAAGGGAGAAAGAGGTGTCTCTGTATCACAGCGAGAGGGGAGACATAACAAACAACTGACTGGTTTATGATGTTAAGTCCATTGTACCGCTTTTTCCGAGCTCTGTGCCGAAAGATCTCTGGTCTCTGGGCACATAGCCAAAGATCTTCCAGCTCTCACAACACACCGGTCTGTCGGGACATCGACCTTTGATCCACCTGTCTCCAGAGCCCTGAGATCCTAGGCCTCCAAAGATGAGCCAAACTCCTAGGCCATGCCCTTGGCATGTCGGGTGACGGCCAGTCGTGACACCCTGAGCGCGGGTGCCATTCCTGCAAAGAACCTAAGTCAGCGTGTAACTCCAGGTCAGGGTCTTCAAAAGAACCCTGAAAGGGAAAAATATAGATATTAAAGATGGAAATAGAGCTGTTTCTGAAGATGCAAGCAAAGGAGTTGGCATTTAGCGCCATCTTGACTTAAGATCCACCCTCCAGACTATTCCCGATCTATTTTTTTCCATTCTCCATCTAGTTCTCCTCTCACCTCTACTCTTCTCACCTACCCATCACCTCCCCTGGTGCCCCTTCTCCTTCCCTTTCTCCCATGGTCCACTGTCCATTCCTATCAGATTCTTTCTTCATCCTTTTACCTCTTCGACCGATCCCCTCCCGGATCCTTAATTCATTCCCCCACCCCTTCACCCACTCACCTTCCCCTTCAACTGTCACCTGCCAGCTTGTATTTCTGCACCCCTGCCGCCCCAAAACCACCTCATTCTGGCCTCTGTCCCCTTCTTTTCCAAACCTGATGAAGGGTTTCCGCCTGAAATGTTGATTATTTCTCTTCATAGATGCTGCCTGACTTTCAGAGTTCCACTAATGTTGTATGTGTGTGTGTCTGTTTGCAAGTTCCATTACCAGGTGTGGTGAATGAATAGCACTTGTCTAAAACAAAGGTACCATTCACTACCCACCCTCACTTCCCTTGCTTACAGATTTTAATAAGATCCATGGCATCTTCTCTTGTCTCTTAACTGTCCTGCTATATATTTGGGAAAAGAGTTTTTCATGTCACCTTCGTTCTCTGCCTGATCATTGAATATACAGCCATACAGCCCAGGAACAGACCCTTTGATCACAATGTTGTGCCTGCCTAGCTACGTTAGTAATCATAAACATGAGATTCAGCAGATGCGGGATGTCTAGCTTTTCCCCAAATGTTAATGTAGATGCGGCCAGACTTGCTGAGTTCCTCCAGCATTTTGTGTCTCTGAGGCCCCTGCTGATAGGATTGATCAGGGTCAACCATGGATGTTGCACCCTAGCTGTCTAGATAGGCAAAACCAGGGCAGTACAATATGGAGAGCAAGCTGTTGCCCATGTAGCAAGCTCCCCTCTCCATGCATCCGATGAACCCAAGGGAACAACGGAAACTGATGTAGTTTGGCACCAGCAATATCATAGAAGTTGTCAGTCAGCATTGAACTCAACCTAGGACTGTCTTAGGGACTCCGGTCTGGATATTTCCCTTAGGTTTACTCCTGAAGCCTTCGCTGTGATTTGAGATCAGAGTTGTCCTTCTCCAAAATAAGCTGAAAACCACAGCTGAAGAGCTCCATCTGCCCATAGTGACTTATTTTTAAGATGCCAGTAACCCATTTTGCCCATGCTCCTGTCAGTAGAAATGGTTCCGCTGGACTTAGTAGCTAAGCCACATGTGAAGGCCAGGAGCTGGACTCAGTTATCAGAGGCTATTTAAAGCGCACACACCATTGGGAGCATTTAATAGGTAGTAAAAGCTTATCCCCTTTACCGCCCTCATTATAACAACAACGAACCATTTTGTGTGTGTTACATTAGTAATCAAATGCCCAACGAAACTAATTGTATTTACCTACACAATATCAATATTCCTCCAATTTTTGCATCTCCAATTGCCTATCTGAGATTTTTGAATGGCTCTATTGTATTTGCCTCCACCACCCAGTACAGTGCATTCCAGGCACCCACCACTCTCTGGGGTTTAAAAAAAACTTGCCTCTCACATCGCCTTTGGACTTGACCCCTGTCACCTTAAATGTATGTCCTTTGATATCGAACATATTAACCCTGGGTTAAAAAAAGAAGTGTCTCTTAAATGTCCCTAATGTATCTGCCTCGACCCCCACCCTTGGCAAGATGTTCCACACACCCACCGCTCTCTGTGTAAAAGCCTACCTCTGTCCCTCTTTCTTGACTCACCCACTATTGGAAACATGCTCTCTACGTTCACTCTATCTAGGCCTTTCAGTATTCGATAGGTTTCAATTATATCCCCCTTCCCTCCCACCCACCCCCATCTAAACTCTTTCATTCCAACTGTTTCCTGTCATGAGGAACAGAAATGGGTAGGCCATCCACCCCTTGGCCATGACCTGTGATATATTGAAATTGTAGCTGATCTGAACTGATCTCACAACATTTATATACAGTCATAGAACATTACAGCACAGAAACAGGCCCTTTGGCTCATCTAGTCCGTGCTGAATTATTATTCTGCCTTGTGCCATTGACCTGCACCCGGACCTGAGCCCTCCATACTCCTCCCATCCACGTACTGATCCAAATGTTAAATGTTGAAGTCAAACCGACATCCACCTTTTCCACTGGCATCTTGTTCTACACACTTAACCCACTGAGTGAAGAAGTTCAAATTTAATTGTCATTCAACCGTACATGTGTGCAGCTAAATGAAACAGTGTTCCCTTGGGGCAAGGTGCAAAACAGTACTTGCAGTCGCATAAATCACATACACATGCAATTACAAACAAATATTAGCACAAGTCCCTGAGTGGCATGGCCTGAATATTAATGTTCCCTGTAAACCTTTCACCTTTAACCCTTGAACTCTATTTCTAGTCTCACCCAACCTCGGTGGAAGAACCTTGCTTGTATTTACCCTATCTATACTCCTCATAATTTTTTATACCTTTATCAAATCTCCCCTCATTCTCCTACGCTCTAGGAAATATAGTCCTAACTCAACCCTTTCTTCACAAACACTTAATTTCTCTGTAGTCCAAAAATTTGAGATTAAAGACTACCTTTACTTGTTACATGTACATTGAAACATTAAAACAAATAATGAAATGCATCATTTTGCAGAAATGGCCAACACTGTCTGCGGATGTGCTGTGGGCAGCGCACAAGCGTCACTGTGCTTCTAGTGCCAGTATAGCATGCTCACGACACTAAACCTAACCCGCACATTTTTGGAATGTGTGGAGGAAACTGGAGCACCCGGAGGAAGCCCATGTGGTCACAGCTGGAATATAGAAACTTCTTACTGACAGTGGCAGGAATTGATCCCTAATCTGTAATCACCGGTGCTGCAAAGCGATTGTGCAATGTTACTGTGCCACTCGTGATGATTTAGCACAACTTTCTGGTTTGGTGAGTTGTAGACAATCAGAACCCGCAGAGAAGAAACTCCTCCTTGTCGCAGTATATTAAACCCTCACTTCTGGATTTCAGCATCCAGGGTCCGCGTCCACATTGCATCCACTCTTTCAGATCCTTCAGAATAATTTATTGGTTTCAATAAGATCATTTCCTCACTGAATCTCCTCTCCACCACAGTGCAAGAAGCAGACGGTCCAGTGTCAGGTGTCACCAGGCCAATGTTTTATACAAGCTTGCTAAGAAAGCCTGTTCTGTATATTTCAGCCCCCTTTAGTTCTTCAACGTTTGGAAGAGCCACATTGCCTCGTACTTCATCTGTATTTACAAATCAAACCTACATCAGATTGTTGATGTATTTTCTGCCTTTTACACAACTATTCTGCCTTCCATTAATTAATTTCACTCTTCCAAGGGTTTAGAGATGACAGGCGTAGATTAAGTTAGAGACAAGCTGGAGACTTTTCCCAAGGTGGGTATGGCTAATACAAGAGGGCATTGTTTTAAGGTGATTGGAGAGGAGTAGAGAGGGGATGTCAGAGGTAAGATTTTATTTTTACACTGAGTGGTGGGTGCTGCGTATGCACTGCCAGGGATGGTGACAGAGGCAGGTACATTGGGAACATTTAAGAGACCCTTAGATAGGCACATGGATGATAGGAAAAATAAAAGGCAATATAGAAGGAAAGGGTTAGATTGAACTTAGACAAAGTTAAAGGTTGGCACAAGACCTTGGGCCAAAGAGCCGGTACTGTGCTGTAATGTTCAGTGTAAAACCCCACCACCAAATGGGTTGTTGGCAGCTTCATGGTCTAGTCCACCTGTGGTCCAGTCCCTATCTGCACCACCCCCACGGACTCAGGATAAAGAGGATCAGGGCGACAGATGCTTTGCACCTGGTCAATGGACTATTCTGATTAGACAGGAACCAGCTTGTGTTTGAAAGTGAAGTACAGGTCGACCTTCACTAATCCGACTACCTGTAATCTGGTTCCTTCGATAATACGGCACTGATCATGCTTAATGTGATCCTTCTGTAATTCGGCATTTTCACTAATCCGGCACTCCTCAGGTCCCAGTGGTGCTGGATTAGTGAAGGTCAGCCTGTATAAACACAGGAATGGACCACTCAGGCTAAAGTCAGGCATCTACTTCCGGGGCGCCTAGGCGCAACTCGAGTAGCAGCAGTACTCTTAATGGATACAATTAAATATTCCGGTTTCAGCCTGATACAGCTAAAAAGTACAACTGCTTCCAAGATCAGTATAGTCAGCAAAGATGTCTTAATGCATTTAAACAAACTATCACTGCTTAAAGCCGACAGAAACAACACCGATTGTGGTTGGAAGTGCCCACAGCGAAAACTTCAGAAGAAGCGTGGGCGAAGATCAGGATTACTAGTGCATTTAAGGAAACGGGGTATTAAACTCCCTACACCGACTATCTTGCTGGTGAATGTGCAATCTCTGGTGAATAAAATCGATGATCTCAGAGCCAGGGTGCTGAATCAGAGGGACATTAGGACTGCGTGTGTCCTTTGTTTCACGGAATCCAGATTAACTCCTTCCATACCGGATGCAGCAATTCAGATCGGTGGGTTTACTATACACCATCAGGATGGATCTATAGAGTCTCTCAAAAGCAGAAGTGGAGGTTATGATCAACTCTTGGTGCACAAATATATCAGTGCTGTCCCATTTCTGCTCACCAGACCTGGAATATCTAGCAGTAAAGTGCCACCCTTTTTACCTACCACGGGAGTTCTCTGGGGTCATTCTGGTAGCAGTTTACATTCCACCTCAGGCCAATGTCAAGCAGGCTTTAGATGATCTGAGTAATGGGATCAACATGCAGGAAACAGCGCAGCCTGAAGCCTTCACCATCATTTTGGGGGATTTTAACCAGGCCAGTCTGAAAAAAAAATCACTAAGCAATTACCATCAACAGATCACTTGCAATACCAGAGGAACCAACGCACTGGCCCATTGTTACACCACCATCAGGAATGCCTACTGTGCTATACCACGCCCTCACTTCAAGAAGTCTGATCACCTGGCTGTACTTCTACTCCCTGAGTATAGGCAGAAACGGAAGACTGCAGCACCAGCAGTGAGGACCAAGAAGATATGGATAAGGGAAGCACAGGAGCGCTTACAGGACTGCTTTGAATCGGTGGACTGGACTGTATTCAGGAATTTATCTTTGAATCTGCCGTTGTTACCAACTTCATTAAAACCTGTGTGGACGAGTGTGTGTTTACAAAGACTTACTGTACATTCCCACACCAAAAGCTGTGGATGAACCAGGAGGTACGTCGTCTGCAGGCTAGATCTGTGGCATTCAAGTCTGGCGACCCAGGCCTGTACCAGAAAACAGGTATGATTTACAGAGCGCTATTTCAAGGGTGAAGAGACAATTTCGAATGAGGTTGGAGGTGACATCAGATGCACGGCAGCTCTGGCAGGGTCTGCAAGACATTACTTCCTGCAAAGCGAAACCCAGTGGTATGAATAGCAGCGATGCTTCACTACCACGCTTTGAAAGGGAGAACACAACTACAGCTGTGAAGATCCCTGCTGCACCTGATGACCCAGTGATCTCCATTTCAGAGGCCAATGTTAGACTGTCTTTAAAGGGAGTGAACTCTCACAAGGCAGAAGGTCCAGTTGGAGTACCTGGTAAGGCTCTGAAAACCTGTGCCAACCAACTAGCGGGAATATTCAAGGATATTTTCAACCTCTCACTGCTAAGGGCAGAAGTTCCCACTTGCTTCAAAAAGGCAACAATTATACCAGTGCCAAAGAAGAATAATTTGAGCTGCCTTAATGACTATCACCCGGTAGCACTCACATTGACAGTGATGAAATGCTTTGAGAGGTTGGTCATGACTAGACTGAACTCCTGCCTCAGCAAGGACCTGGACCCATTGCAGTTTGCCTATTGCCACAATAGGTCAACGGCGGACGCAATCTCAATGGGAGACATGCCATCTTGGACAATGTCTCCCATCCACTACATAATGTACTGGGTGGGCACAGGAGTACATTCAGCCAGAGACTCATTCCACCGAGATGCAACACAGAGCGTCATAGGAAGTCATTCCTGCCTGTGGCCATCAAACTTCACAACTCCTCCCTTGGAGGGTCAGACACCCTGAGCCAATAGGCTGGTCCTGGACTTATTTCCTGGCATAATTTACATATTACTATTTAACTATTTATGGTTTTATTACTGTTTAATTATTTATGGTGCAACTGTAATGAAAACCAATTTCCCCCGGGATCAATAAAGTATGACTATGACTATGGCTCTCCACACAGCTTTAGACCGCCTGGACAACACAAACACCTATGTCAGGATGTTGTTCATTGACTATAGCTCAGCATTTAATAACATCATTCCCACAATCCTGATTGAGAAATTGCAGAACCTGGGCCTCTGTACCTCCCTCTGCAATTGGATCCTCGAGTTCCTAACCAGAAGACCACAGTCTGTGCAGATCAGTGATAACATATCCTCCTTGCTGACGATCAACACTGGTGCACCTCGGGTGTGTGCTCAGCCCACTGCTCTACTCTCTGTATACACGTGACTGTGTGACTAGGCATAGCCCAAATACCATCTATAAATTTGCTGACGATACAATCATTGTTGGTAGAATCTCAGGTGGTGTCAAGAGGGCGTACAGGAGTGAGATATGCCAACTAGTGGAATGGTGCTGCAGCAACAACCTGGCATTCAACGTCAGTAAGATGAAAGAGCTGATTGTGGACTTCAGGAAGGATAAGACGAAGGAACACATACCAAACCTCATAGAGGGATCAGAATTGGAGAGAGTGAGCAGCTTCAAGTTCCTAGGTGCCAAGATCTCTGAGTATCTAATGTTATGTGGTCAGCAACCATGAATATATCATTGAGTCAGGATTTTATAAACAAACAAACACTTATTAATCTTTGCTCAGCAATAGCGAAAAAAAAATTCAAACAACTAACTTAACTGGAAGTTAACTGCTATACGGCAACTCTGGGACGGTTCTTAAAATGGTAAATTCGAACACAATTCTTAAAGTGGTAAATTCGAAGGTCCAAGTGATTTACACAGTCAATAAGGAGAGACTTCTCTGGAAACGGATTTCGTCAAAGACGAGATGTTACTGCTGATTCTCCAAAGGACTCACGACGAAGGAAATAAAACGGCTTAAAGGAACTGACCTTTTCCTGGCAAGTGAACACTGCACAAACTTCCCTGCTTTTGCAGGAGTTATCTCAGATACAGGTCACTATTTCTGAAAGAAGACTTAATAAGGTCGATCCTTTATAAAACTGCCAAACGACTCCAACTTTATTCAATCCTTCCAGGTTCCTGTACTTTAGTAAGGTCTTCACTCTCCAATACTGCTGTAAAGGTAAATCAAAGATACACCACAAAAAACTGCCAACGATTGGCGAAACTGCCGGCACAACGATTCTGTACCTTACAATAGAAAGTACAACTCTGTTTTAAAACAAAACTGCGTCATGAGACGAACACGCAGCATAACGGAGTAACTAATGAAGCAAACAACAACTCAATTGAAACTAACTGCATCATACCAGGGGTCTCCCTTTTATTACCTGTTGTGAACCTGTCATCACGTGACCTCACATCGGTGGGAAAATTACATCATCCCACCATTACATCATAGTCATAAGACAGTCTCAAGATACCCACGGGGTATGTAACACTAACCTGGTCTCAACATATCGATGTAGTTATAAAGAAGGCAAGACAGCGGCTGTACTTTATTAGGAGTTTGAAGAGATTTGGCATGTCAACAAACACACTCAAAAACCTCTGTAGTTGTACTATGGAGAGCATTCTGACAGGCTGCATCACTGTCTGGTATGGAGGGGAGAGGGGGGCTACTGCACAGGACCGAAAGAGACTGCAGAGGGTTGTAAATCTAGTCAGTTCCATCTTGGGTACTAGCCTACAAAGTACCCAGGACATCTTCAGGGAGCTGTGTCTCAGAAAAGCTGCATCCATTATTAAGGGCCTCCAGAACCCAGGGCATGATATTTTCTCATTGTTACCATCAGGTAGGAGGTACAGAAGCTTGAAGGCACACACTCAGCGATTCAGGAACAGCTTCTTCCCCTCTGCCATCCGATTCCTAAATGGACATTGAATCTTTGGACACTACCTCACTTTTTTTTAAATATACAGTATTTCTGTTTTTGCACATTTTTAAAATTATTCAATATACGTAATTGATTTACTTGTTTATTATTATGTTTTATTTTATTATTATTATTTCCCTCTGCTAGATTATGTATCGCATTGAACTGCTGCTGCTAAGTTAACAAATTTCATGTCGCATGCCTGTGATAATAAACCTGATCAAAGTTGCCGGTGAACGCAGCAGGCCAGGCAGCATCTCTAGGAAGAGGTACAGTCAACATCTCGGCCTGAAATGTCGACTGTACCTCCTCCTAGAGATGCTGCCTGGCCTGCTGCGTTCACCAGCAACTTTGATGTGTATTGCTTGAATTTCCAGCATCTGCAGAATTCCTCGTGTTTGCGATAATAAACCTGATTCTGATTCTGAAGAATAAAGGCTGTTTAATGTTTTTTCCAGTACACATCTGTAAAGGAGAATGAAATCATTTTTACTCTGGATCCGATGCAGTACAAAAAAACACAAGATAAAGAACACAATAATAATGAAAACACAATAAATATAAATAAGATAGCTTGCATACATTGATTGTCCATAAAATGATGCTAGGCACAGGAGTGTCTACATAAGGTGACTGACAGGAAATGATAAAGTAGTGGTGGTTGGGGAGTGGAGGGGTGGGGTAGTGGGTGGGGGTGTTGATCAGCCTTACTGCTTGGGGAAAGGCACTGTTTTTGAGTCTGGTGGTCCTGGCATGGATGCTACATAGCCTCCTCCCTGATAGAAATGGGACAAACAGTCCATTAACAGGGTGGGTGGGGTCCTTACGATGTCACTGGCCCTTTTCTGGCACCTTTCTTGTCCTGAATGGTAAGTTTATGGTCTGTATGTAATAATAAAATAATTTTTGCTTCTGCTTTTAAATAGGATCAAAGTGCCGGGAATGTCACCAGGACGCAGAACCCTGTCCAGGGATCAGGTGCAGGGACTCAGCCTCCCCCAGTGTCCATCGCTGGCAGTCATGGAGGTGCCAGTTATCTTAGTGGCCAACAGCAGGCTGTGGCCATAAAGCAACAGCAGATGCTGGTCGATCAGCAAGTGCAACGAGACCAGCGCATCCAGCTAATGGAACAGCAGAAGCAACAATACCTGCAAAGACAGCAGCAGATGATGGCGGAGAGGGTACGTAACAGAGAACAGTACAGTATATGCCCTTTGACCCACAATGTCATGCCAGCCTTTTAGTCTACTCCATAATCAGTCTGATCCTTCCCTCCTATATCTTCCTCAAGCCCATCAGTCCTGCTGGGGCTTAAGCCACCCACAGCACCTCTTTGAGTCCTCAGTCTTTCCAGGTGTAGCCCATTGAAGATCCTTCCTGTCCCAGGGATGAGGTCTTGAGAGTTTCTGTTGGTATTTCTGTAACACTGAATATTTTAATGGGATGGAGTTGCTAGCTCTATGCCCATTCCTCCTCCTTTCACAGCAAAGCTTGGGACTGTCCATGGTAGAGTTTCCCTCCTACAAAGGCCTCCATTTTTCTTTCATCCATGTGCCTATCTAAGAGTCTCTTGAATGTCTCTAATGTATCAAGAATTATGAAACACTACAGCACAGAAGCAGGCCCCTGGGCCCATTGAATCCATGCCAGCCTAGTCCCATCCACACATACCTTGACCATAGCCCTGCATGCCCCTCCCCTCCATGTAGTTATCCAATCTTCTCTTAAATGTTGCAATTGAACCTTCATCCACCACGTCAGCTGGCAGCTCACTCTACACTCTCACCAACCTCTGATGTGGGATGGATCGCAAATGTATTCTGCTGGTACGGACATTGTAGTATAATGTTCATCTGTGGGGATTTTATGTAAATTATTTAGAGATACAGCACAGAACAGGCCCTTCCAGCCCAATGAGTTCGATTCAACACCAGCCTATTTGCAGGACAATTTGCGATGACCAATTAATCTACTAACCAGTATATCTTTAGACTGTGGGAGGAAACCAGAGCACCTGGAGAAAACTCTCATGATTACAGGGAGGACATACAAACTACTTACAGAGAAAGACACAATTAATTTTGAACTTCAATGCCCTAAGCTGCAATAGTGTCACGCCTACTGCGACACTACCCTGGTGCCTAAATCCCCTTCCTGTTGACCGCTTTAGAGTGTGAAATCACTTCGTGCAAGGGTGTGGAAGAGAGATAACTCCGTCTCTCGCTAGCTTTCAAATCTGCAGTGATCGAACTGGAGTTTTTCAGAACTGATTATCAAACAAAGAGTTGTCAGAACTTGAAGCAGAAGTTAATAAAATACAGAAAATTGAGGTAATGCCCGGAAAAGTGTGAAGTGATTCACTTTGGAAAGGCGAACACAGGGTTAATGGCAGGATTCCTAACAGTGGAAGAACAAAAGGATCTTGGGGTCCTTGTGGCCCACGTCCATAGATCCCTCAGAGTTGCCGCACAGAGTGGTTAAGAAGGCATGTGGTGTTTTGGCCTTCATTAGTTGGGGAATTGAGTTGAAGGTAATACTGCAGCTCTATAAAACTTTGGTGAGACTTCACTTGGAGTATTGTGTTCAGTTCTGTGCTACAAGTTCATCTACCTTATTCCATATACTGTGCATTGAAATATAACACATTCAGTCCTGTATTCATCACCCTTTTTGATTTTGTACCCCGCTTTACATTGCAACTCATTCAGCTGACTGCAGTTTTGCTCTTTTATCAGCCTCTTTGCTAGCAGTATCATTACACATTGCCTCTGTTATAAATCAACTACCTCATCCTCAGTATTAGCACTTCAGTTCCCACCCCCCGCCAAATCAGTTTAAATCCTCTTGTACAGCTCTAGCCCACATGCCCACAAGGATTTTGGTCTGCCTTGGGTTCAGATTTAACATGTATAGGTCATGCCTTCTTCAGAAGATAACCCTATGATCTATAAATCTGAACCTCTGCACCAGTTCCTTAGGCATGCACCCATCTGTCACATGTTCCTATTCTTGTCCTCGCTGGCACATGGCACAGGCAGCAATCCAGAGATGACTACCCTGGAGACCTTTTCAGCTTTCTACCTGGGTCCCTAAGATCTCTCTGCAGGACCACCTCACCTATGTCATTGGTGCCAAGAATTTTGGCTGTTCTCCTGCCCCCTTTGGAATACCGTGGACCCAGTCGGGGTTGGGAGGGGGAGGGGGACTTCCTTAATCAGTGTCTCCATCACATCCGCAGAACCTCACCTCCAGTCCTCTAATTTTGAAATCTCTTATCATTACTGCAGTCCTCTTCATCTCTTTTCTCTTCTCAGCCACAGTGCCAGACTCGATGCCAGAGACCTGGTCACTGTGGATCCCCCTGGTAGGTCATCCCATTCAACAGTATCCAAAGTGATAGACTTATTAAGGGAACCGGCCACAGGGATACTCTGCACTGTCTGCCTATTCCCCTTCCTTTTTCTGACAGTCACCCAGTTACAGTGCCTATAAAAAGTATTTCCCCCCGCCCCTTGGAAGTCTTATGGTCTTGTGTTTCCAATGGTGGAAGAGTCTAGGACCCGAGGACACAACCTCAGAATAGGGGGGATCCCTTTGAAGCATAGATGAGGAGAAATTTCTTTAGCCAGAGGTTGGTGAATCCATGGGATTCATTGCCATTTGGAGGCTGTCACTAAGTATATTTAAAGCACAGGTTGATAAGTTCTTGATTAGAAAGGGGGCCAAAGATAATGGGGAGAAGGCAAAAGAATGGGGTTGAGAGGGTAATAAATCAGCCATGATGGAATGGCAGAGCAGAGTCAATGGGCTGAATGGCCTAATTCTGCTCTTATGTCTTTTGGTCTAGTGGTCTCTGGTAGATGGGTTTGATGACAGTATCCATTTTGCTACTTGGTAGACAGGGCATTTGTTTAAGAGCAAGTTAGGGGATTGGGAAAACGTGGTCAATGTTGCTTCAGCAGGTAGTGATGACGATCTGGTGTGGAGGGGGAGAGGGTGAAAGGAAAGCCCATGTGGTCTGAAGGGCCAGTTCTTGTGCTGTACTGTTCTGTCCTGTGCAACTCTGTTTGGTGTCTCTGAACCAAATACACCATCAGATACATCAAATATCACTTCTGTTCCCCTTTCAGGAGAAGCAGAGGAAACATCAGGAGCAGCAGTTACAGAGGCATCTGAGCCGGCCCCCACCTCAGTACCAAGATCAGCAGCAAAATCCGTACCATGTCGAGCAGGCCAGCCAGTTTCAGGGTAAGTACAGTATCCGTATTCCATCTTGAAGCAAAACCAGGTTTATTATCTCTGACATCCACTCAGTGACCACTTTATTAGGTACACCTATATACCTTGTTATTGCAAATATCTAATCAGTCAATCATGTAGCAGCAACTCAGTGCATAAAAGCATGCAGACATGGTCAAGAAGTTCATTTGCTGTTCAGACCAAAGATCAGAATGGAGAAGAAATGTAATCTAAGAGACTTTGAACGTGGAATTTTTGGTGCCAGACAGAGTGGTTTGAGTATCTCAGTCTTCTGATCACTTGGGAATTTCATGCACAACGGTCTCCTAGAGTTTACAGAGAGTGGTGCAAACAGCAAAAAAAAAACATCCAGCGAGTGGCATTTCTGAGGGAGAAAGCACCTTGTTAATGAGAGAGGTCAGAGGAGAATGGCCAGACTGGTTCAAGCTGACAGGAAGGTGACAATAACTCAGATAACCACACGTTTCAACATTGGTGTGCAGGAGAACATCTCTGAATGCACAACATGTCGAGTCTTGAAGTGGATGGGCTACAGCAGCAGAAGACCACAGATATACATTCAGTATTTTTCTATTTTTTACTTGGATCTCCCCCTCCCCCTCCCTCTTACTAGCTCTTCTTTCAGTTAGTCGTGACGAAGGGTCTTGGCCCAAAACGTCGACTGTACCTCTTCCTACAGATGCTGCTTGGCCTGCTGCATTCACCAGC
Organism: Mobula birostris; assembly: GCF_030028105.1. NCBI lineage: Eukaryota > Metazoa > Chordata > Chondrichthyes > Myliobatiformes > Myliobatidae > Mobula > Mobula birostris. The sequence continues at coordinate 174,571,034 of NC_092376.1, forward strand.
AACCTTGATGTGTGTTGCTTGAATTTCTAGCATCTGCAGATTTCCTCATGTTTGCGACTTACATTCAGTGCCCACTTTATTAGGTACAGGGGGTACTTAATAAAGTAGCCACTGAATGTCATGAAACTTGTTTTGCTGAAACAGTATGGTGCAATATATAAAAATTACTATAAAATTACAAGATGAAGTATTGAAAAAATAAGTCATGCAAAAAGAGCAGCAGGAGTGAGGTAGTTGGTGTTCATGGGTTTATTGTCTGTTCAGAAATATGATAGCAGAGGGACATCAGGATGCCAAAGGCAACAATCAACCTTGAAGTGTATGACATCTAGGAAGATGGTTCTTATTCCTGGCAGTCCTTGGTACAGTGTTCACCGTTCTGTCTTCAACCAGTTTGTTTCTTTTGTGTTCTTCACAGTTTTCAAGAAATTACAACAATTCACATTATTTTGCCAGTAACAGCTCTTTAGCATGTATGGACATGTTTAACCTATCGAATATTAAAATGCCTAGATAGAGTGGACATGGAGAGGATATATCTTACAGTGGGGGAGTCTAGAACCAGGAGGCACAGCCTCAGAATAGAAAAATGTCCCTTTAGAACACATGTTCCCCACATGTACATCGAAATATACATTGAAATGCATCATTTGCGTCAAACCAAATTAGCGACAATGTGCTGGGGGCAACCCACAAGTGTCACTACACTTCCAGCATCAAAATAGCATGCCTATAACTTACAGCTAGACGGTGGTGTTTTCCGTGGAATTCATTGCCACAAACAATGTGGAGGCCAAGTCATTTGGGTAGTAATGATTAGTAAGGGTGTCAAAGATTACAGAGCGAAGGTTGAAAGGCATAATATATCAGGCATGATCGAATGGCCAAGCAGACTCAATGGGCAAATGGCCTAATTCTGCTCCTGTGTTCATGGTTTTATCTGTATTTTGAGATTTTGTCTATAACCCTTAGTTCCTTGAGCAACACTCAAAATGCTGGAAAAGCTCAGTGCTGATGAAGGATCTCAATCAAAATGTTGACTGTTCCCCACCATATTTGCTGTCTGACGTGCTTGGAGTATTATGTGCAGTTTTGGGCTCCCTGTTTTAGAAAGGATATACTGACATTGGAGAGGGTTCAGAGAAGATTCACAAGAATGATTCCAGGAATGAAAGGGTTACTGTATGAGGAACGTCTGGCAGCTCTTGGGCTGTATTCCCTGGAGCTCAGGAAAATGAGGGGCGATCTCAGAAACATTCCAAATGTTAAAAGGCCTGAACAGATTAGATGTGTCAAAATTATTTCCCATGGTAGGGGATTCTAGGACAAGAGGGCACGACTTCAGGATTGAAGGACGTCCATTTAGAACTGAGATACGGAGAAATTACTTTAGTCAGAGGGTGGTAAATCTGTGGAATTTGTTGCCATGAGTGGCTGTGGAGGCCAAGTCGTTGGATGCATTTAAGGCAGAGATAGATAGGTTCTTGATTAGCCAGGGCATCAAAGGTTATGGGGTGAAAGCAGGGGAGTGAGGATGACTGGAAGAATTGGATCAGCCCATGATTGAATGTCACAGCAGACTCGATGGGCTGAATGACCTACTTCTGCTCCTATATCTTATGGTCTATGCTGAGTTCCTCCAGCAATTTGTTTGTGTTGGCTTAGATCTCCACCATCTGCATAATCTCTTGTGAATTCTTAGTTCTTCGAATACCTTTCAAATGTGCTTTTTAAAAAAAAAACTTCTGCTTTTCAAAACACTGCCCTTTTAGGACCTGAAAGCATGCTGAATGAGAAGAAATACTTACACTCTCTGAACTTGTGTTAGTTGTTTACAACATATAACCTCTTGCAGAATAGTTTTCCCAGTATCATTGTTTTTATGCCCAGTATATCTCTAGAAGACAAGTTTAAAGTGTAAATCTCTACTGTTGAAATGGAATATTGAAAACTTCCAACGTGCTCCTTTCAAATTGGATTTAAACATATCAGACTATTTTACAGACTTAATATGGTGCAGGGGACATGGAGGGGCCATGGGTATACCTGGAACTAGGTGGGGGGAGGGGCAAAGTACAGTACAGTAGCAGTGTAGCAGTTAGTGTAACACTATCACAGCCCCAGCGACCTGGGTTCAATTCTGCTTGCTGCCTGTAAGGAGTTTATATGCATGTATAACCCTGTGACTGCATGGGTTTCCTCCAGGTGCTCTGGTTTCCTCCCACATTCTAAAGACGTATGGATTAGTAGGTTAATTGGTTACATGGATGTAATTGGGTAACGTGAGCTTGTTGGGCCGGAAGGGCCTGTTACTGTGCTGCATCTCTAAATAAAAAGAAGTCGTCTAACCACTTTTAGGAACAGCTGTTGGTTTTTAAGTTTGCAGGCTTCTCTTTATCAAACCTTTAAAAGTGTTGGTACGTGGCAAAGTGGTTAAGGCATCAGTCTAGTGATCTGAAGGTCGCTAGTTTGAGCCTCAGCTGGGGCAGCGTGTTGTGTCCTTGAGCAAGGCACTTAACCACACATTGATCTGCGACAACACCGGTGCCAAGCTGTATCGGCCGTAGTGCCCTTCTCTTGAACAACATCGGTGGCGTGGAGAGGGGAGACTTGCAGCATGGGCTCATGAGACTATTGGATGCCTATTTTAAAAGAAAAAAGTGAAAAATGACTTTCGTCTCAAGCCTGTAGCTCAGTTCTCTAAGCCAGCGGTCCCCAACCACTGGGCCACGGACCGGTACCAGGCCGCAAAGCATGTGCTACCGGGCCGCGAGGAAACAATATGATTTGGCGGTATGAGTCAGCTGTATTTTTCCTCATTCCCTGTCACGCCCACTGTTGAACTTGAACGCATGCGAGGTCATTACTCACGCGTCATCCATGTCAGCGCGGGAAGAACATCAACTCCTCGAGCTTGCAAATGATGGCGGGCTGAAAAGTATGTTTGATGTAACATCTCTGCCGGCATTCTGGATCAAAATCAAGGCCAAATATCCTGAGATAGCCACGAAAGCACTGAAAACGTTGCTTCCATTTCCAACATATTTCTGCAATGAATGCAACAAAAACTAAATTGCAGAATAGACTGGACATAAGGAACCCCCTTCGAGTATCGCTGTCTCCCATCACCCCTCGGTGGCATCGTCTCCCACTGATTCAGCAATATTGGTGTGTTGCAATGATTTTATATGTTCATATGGGGAAAATATGTGCTGTGTGTTTAATATCCAAACGTTACTTAAAATGTTATGATGCTATTGACTTATAAGTGACTCATATAACAATTACAGCACAGAAACAGGCCATCTCGGCCTTTCTAGTCCGTGCCGAATGCTACTCTCACCTGGTCCCACCAACCTGCACTCAGCCCATAACCTTCCATTCCTTTCCTGTCCATATACTTATCCAATTTTTCTTTAAATGATAATATCGAACCTGCCTCTACCACTTCTACTGGAAGTTCGTTCAACACTTCAAGCTCCCCTGTCCTCCCCTGATAATTGACTTATCACTATATTCATGTGAGGAAAATATGCGCTGTGTATTTAATATTAAATTTGTTAGATAAGTCCTTTTAGAAATGAAATTGAGTGTATTAGCCACTTAGCACCTATATTCCGGTCGTGATTAACACCCCCGCGAACAGAATCGCCAAAAACGATTTGTAGAAAAAAAATTGGCTTATTCATGCATGCGCACACAGGTGCCCGCGCAAGGCTTCATGGTCATGGTAGTCTTTCTCGGGGTAAACACAACGTATTTGACTGCTACTCTTGTCTGTTGGCAACCCTCCCCCGCCCCCCCCCCCCCCCCCACGGGGTCGGCTGGTCTGCGGTACAATAAAGGTTGGGGACCCCTGCTCTAAGTCACCAGATGTAGTTAAATATATAAACCTAAGCAATGTAAATAGCAAAAGTACAGTAATTTTAATTGAGCAGAGAACTGGGACAGGTTAATAACCAACAGCTCAGAAACCTCGCATAGTTACATTCGTTACTTTGGGAATTTAATTTTTTTTCAACTCCCAAACAAATATTTAACCTCCAAATTGAAATTGAAGACTTTCTGTTGCTTCTGCTTTTAATTTTGTTTTTGGACTGCGGTATTATGTACAAGACCAGTGTTTATTGTGATCTTCTGTGGAGATGTTGTTCGGTGAGTTGTTACTGCATTTCAGCTGCCGGGCTTCTGAGTTGGTTTATAGTCATCACAGACATTCCAGAGATTTTTAACATTTCTACTTCTAAATTTATAAATTGTTCATAGTGGAATGTTGCTCCTATTACCTTCCTGTCCATGTTAAATACACAATTTTTTCACCAACAATTTCCATTTTCTTTTGCATCCTTTTTCCTGATCTCTTATCTTGTGAAGATGGGTTGAGTGAGCTTTTCTCTTTGGAGTGAAGGAGGATGAGAGTTTACTTGATAGAGTTAAACAAGATGATGAGCTTGAGACTTTTCCCAGAAGACTGTATCCTTTAGTTTGAGGCTTTCCTTAACCAGTCCGAATGTGGAGGAGAATGAAAGGCGATTTGATGGAGGTGTACTAGATGATAAGAGGCATAGATAGTGGAAAGAAACCACCTTTCTCTAAAAGCAGAAGTGGCTAGGAGGGCATAATTTTAAGGAGATTGGAGAAAAGTTTAAGGTGATGTCCAAGGTAGGTTTTTCTTACACAGAGTGATGGGTATGTGGAATGTCCTGCAGTAGATGATAGAGGAAGGTAATAAGAAACTGGTATTAGATAAAATGGAGGGCTATGTGGGAGGGAAGGGTTAGACTGGTTATAAGGTCATGGTACAAAAGGCCTATACTGTACTGTAGTGTTCTATGTTTAGAGAAATGTAAAAATAAATGCATACACTTTGAAAAATAGATGGAGTAAATGCCACAAACCAGTAGCCATAAGCTGGGGTTGAATGATCACAGGATTGAAATGGGTGTAGTAGGCTAGTACATTCATAGCAGGGAATAGTGAATTCTTGGTTCTGTAGCATTAGCAGAGAGAGATTGGGGATGAGCGTGTAGTAGTGGGATAAAGGGGGCCCCACAGGGTTGATACCAGGAACTGAAAATTTATAACAAGCTCAACCAGCTCGAGCCACAAACTGTAGGCTAAAGTGAATTATAGTGAACTCGTGTCTGATACTAGCCTAGTTAATGGCTTTATAAAACTCCAGGATAGAAGCTCACTACTGTACATGTAAATTAAAAGTGGAACTGCACACAGCTCACATAGAACTTGGGTAATGAAGGTTAACACTGCAAAAAGGATTTCCTCACTCTCAACGCATGTGGGGTAGAGATTGTGGGGGCGGGGAGAAGATATATCAGAAATAGTATAAAAATAATGAAAGTTTTGGATTGGAGAGCATTTGTTCTAGAACAAGTGACATCCCTGGTGATGTCAGCTGACACTTCCTTCCCCTTTCTGAATCTCTGGAGACAAACCGTTGACCAGCAATTTTTTAAAATAAAACTACAGATTCCCATGGCCATATTGACTATACTTCTTCCCACCCTATCTCGTATATATAAAAAAATACCTTTCTCAGTTCTTTCATCTCTGCCACACCTGTACCAAGGATGATGTTTTCCTTTCCAGGACATCAGAGATATCCTCCTTCAAAGAACGGGGTTTACCTTCCTCCACTGTTGATGCTGCCTCACCCTCTTCTCCATTTCCTGAACATCCGCGCTCCCATCTTCCTGCCACCTTAACATAATACGGTTCCTCTTATCCTTACCTACCATCGCATGAGCCTCCACATCCAACATATCATTCTCTGCAAGACTGTCATCTCCAAAGGGATCCTACCACCAAACACATCATTACCTCTCTTCTCTATCATTTTTCTGCAGAGATCACTCCCTTAATGATTCTCTTGTCCATTTATCCCTCCCGGCACTGGGTTGCAGTTCTGGTGACTTTGGGGACGAATGAGCTGAGTTACTCATTGATTCACAGTGAAGCGGTCAGAGCCACTGGAAAGAGTTTAGGTCTGCTGGAGGAGACTGTTGGCTGACTCTGGTCTGAAGGATTTGATCCGCAGTGACAACATGGAGATACTGAGGCAGTGATCGGGAAGAAACAAATTTTGTAACAATAGAACAAAATGGGTGAGGGTAGGATTAGTAGAAGAATGGATGCTTGAGGAAAGGAATCCTCAACTTTTTAGGTTGTTGGATCTGATGAGATTGATCCAGAGTTTCTTCAGAAGTTGGTGATTACATCCATTTTATTAAGTGTTACTAGAGTAAAAAACAAAAAGAAGAAAAAAAAAAGTCATGGACATCTCAAACTCAGACTGGAGATAATAACATTCCAATGATAACAATTAACCTATCAATGGCCACATTCAACAGGCATGACGCCTGCTGAAGCTTCTAGAAAAGTACAGGATCATCTATACTATTTATAGAAAATTCACTGAACAATCACAGATATATACTGTAGGTAATTATTTAAAAACTATAAGCAAGCATTGTATGGTTAAACTACAAGGAAAATAGTAGAAAAATAATGCTACTTCTGGAGGCCAAGATATTGGACATATATAATATGGAGGTTGATGGATTCTTGATTAGTCAGACTGTTAAAGTTTACGGGGAGAAGGCAAGAGAGTTGGGTTGAGAGGGATAATAAATTGGCCATAACGAAATGGCAGAGCCAACTTGATGGGCTGAATGGCCTAATTCTGCTCCTATGTTTTATGGTCTAATGCAGAATGGTGTTGCAGAAGAAGTACAGTGCAAGTAGACAAGATGTATAAACCATAACGAGATAGACTGGGAGATAAAGTGTGGTAGAAGCAGCCTTTGAGTCTGGTGGCACATGCTGTCGAGCTGTTGTGTCGCCTTAGCCGTATTTGTTTAGCAAATTGGAAACGGTTATAAACAAAACATTTTTGTACACCAGCCCATAATATAAACTGTGTTACTGAAGTTTGCATATCTTAATGCAACAATGAGACTGTTACAAGTCTATTTTAAGAGGCATAGATTGAGTGGATAGCCAGAGACTTTTTCCCAGGATGGAAATGGCTAACACAAGGGAGCAGGATTTTAAGATAATCCAAGGAAAGTATTTGGGGGATGTCAGAGGTACGTTTTTTACGTGGAGTGGGAAACACCCTGCCAGGTAGAGGCAGATATGTTAGTTACATTTAAGAAACTCTTAGATGATAGAAAAATGGAGAGTTATGTGAGAGGGGTTAGATTGATCCAGCACAGCATTATGGGCTGAAGGGCCTGTACTAGGCTGTTACTGTTCTACTGTATGTTTTAAGGCCAAATGGTGGAATGTGGAATGTAGAACAAACATTCACAAAAGATGACATCCACTAAATAGAGTTATTGAATAGGGCAGGCGTTAATATTTATAGAACAGTGCAAATCAGGAACTGGCCTTTCAGCCCACGATGTTGTGCCAAACTAATTAAATGCCTAATCTCTTCTGACTACACAAGGTCTACCTCCCTTCATTCTCTGCACATTCATGTACAGGTACCAGTCTAAGTGCTTCTTAAATGCCTCTGTCATATTTGCCTTCACTACCAACACTGGCAGTGCTTTCCAGGAACCTTATATAAAAAAACCTTGCCCCGCACATCATCTTTATACTTATCCCCTCTTACCCAATTTCCCTCGGGATCAATGAAGTATGACTGACTATGACCTGCGTCATGCTCTTTATTTTTAGATATTTCAACCCTGGGAAAAAGATACTGGCTGTCTATTGATGCCTCTCATGATCTTATGAACTTTGATCAGATCTCCCTTTGGCATCCACCACTCCAGAGAAAACAACCCAAGTTTGGCCAACCTGTCCTCATAGCACTGGACCACAAGACAGTAAAAACCACTAAGAGGATCATCACCAGGGTCTCCCTATTTGTGACATTTACTGGGAGGGGCCTGAAACATTTTTGAGAATCCCTACCACCCATCCCACAATCTCTCTGACCCACTAAAGACTAAAGGCATCCATTAGTCTTGTGAGACCATGGATCTGTGCCTGGAAAGTCTTCACTCTCCAGGGTGCAGGCCTGGGCAAGGTTGTATGGAAGACCAGCAGTTGCCCATGCTGCAAGTCTCCCCTCTCCATGATACCGATGTTGTCCAAGCGAAGGGCATTAGGACCCATACAACTTGGCACCAGTGTCATCGCAGAGCAATGTACCTTGATCAGACACAACACGCTGCCTTGGCTGGGGCTTGAACTCACGACCTTCAGATCGCTAGTCGAACCCCTTAACCACTTGGCCACGTGCCCACGACTAAGATTAGACTAAGAGACTAATGAATACCCTGCCACCACTGAGGTCTCATCACTCGGACAGGGAGCTGTTTACTGTTTACCTGGGCTGTACACAACATGCATTTTGATTTATATTTTATTAATTTAGTTTTGGTAATATTTGGTTTTATGTTCTGTGCGTGATACAAGTTTTGTGGGTGCACCATAGTCTGTTGGAATGTTGTTTTGTTTGTTTGTGTATATGTACAGTCAGATGACAATAAACAAACTATAATTGGGCAACCAGAAATAACTGATTTATTTATTTAGCGATGCAGTGTGGAATAGACCCTTCTGGCCCTTTCAGCCATGCTGCCCCAACAACCTCTATTAACCCTAACCTAATCACAGGATGCTTTACAATGACCAATTAACCTACCCAGTATGTCTTTGGACTGTGGGAGGAAACCGGAGCACCCAGGCATTCCACGGGGAGGACTCTTTACAGACAATGCTGCAAATGAACTGCAGGCTCCAGCGTCCCGAGCTGTAATAGAGTCGTGCTTAACTGCACTGCTACCTTGGTGCCCAGATACGACCTCAGTAGGTTATTCAGAGCGGGGGTATGCACATTGGGCCACATTTCTCCATACCTTTTGAGGTGTGAGCCCTTTTGCATAAGGCTTTGGTTGGGGACAGGGGAGATAGTTTATTGGAGAGGCCGTGGTGATTGTCACATTGCTGGGAATTAATTATCTGCATATTTTGCTTAATTTTCTAGGTTCTGCACAAGTTCTTACAGCAGTTGGTAACCTGACCACAGCAAATACCAGCAGCTCGAGACTATTCTCCCAGAATCAAAACATGATCCAAATGGCTCCAAGTCAGAATTCTGTTACCTCCAGTGCCTCTGCTGTTGGTGGCCAGCCAGAACTGGGAGCAACTCAGTACAGCAATATGCATAATGTCCAACAGGGAATGTACAGTGTGGGGTCAAATCTGAACCAAATCCTTTCGCATTCGGCCCAGGACACAATGACAAATGGGCAGCATTCAAATTCATTGCCAAGACAACCTAGCAGGACTCGAGGCACCCCTATACTAACGGGATACAGTCAGAATCACCTCAGCAACTCAAACCTTGCACAACAGCAGCATAGCAAAGGGCCTGTGAGCCAAGCTGTATCAAAGACCCCCTTGCAGAGGTTATCTGGCACAGTGGCAAACCAGAGTTCATCCTGGCAGCATCAAGCTTTGCCAAGCGTGAATAACCAAAACCAACCCAACAGTAACCTCGTCGCGTTCAGTAGTACCTCAACTTTCCACACAAGACCGTCTCATCCCAAAATAGCAGGCCAACAATTTGTGCCGGGAATGCCCCGAGCAAGCCTCCCACCGGCCAGGCCAATGGGTGCCATCAACTCTACTGTTGACGGGCACATGGTGCCTACATTAGGTGGGCCTCTGTCACAGACCAACCCACCCTCCCAAGCAGTTCCCAGTTTAAATCAGCCAGTTCCAGACCTGGCAAACTTCAATTCCAGCCAACAAATGGCTGCAAGGGGCAATCTCCACTGCAATCAACCTTACCAGGTAAGGAGTTCCAGTCAGGAGCTGCCTTTTAACTATGGTAACCAGTCCGGAGGTGGCACGCTTCAGGGATTACCCGGTGATACAGACCTGATGGACTCTTTTTTGAAAAACAGAACTACAGAGGAATGGATAATGGATCTGGATGAATTTCTGGAATCTCATCATTGAAGGGCAGTTTGTTGCCATTTAATAAACACAGTGGGAAAAGTGTAATCATGGATTTTATATATATATATATATATATATATATATATATGTATGTATGTTTGGGACCAAAAATGGCGATGTGGTACATGGCAGGTGAAAATGTATGGTTGGGAAGAGTTAATGGCTGATTTTCATAATTGCTATTTTACTGGCAAATCACATGTAGTTTGGCAGTTTAGTTTATTCAATACCAAATTCCTTTGTTCCATTGCAGGTCAAGGAGTCAGTACTAGATTGCTTTAATCTTTCTGTGGCCTTTAAGTTCACAACATTCTGAAAGGGGAGAACATGGCTAATCTCAGTTGCTTGGGTGGTATTAGAAGTAGCACATTTGTTAGAATCCAGTGAAGAGTATACATCTAAAACCGAATTAATCCTGGTCAGTGGTACATTTTAGACGTCCATTTTCCTGCCCAGCTGACCAGACTGTCTCTGACTTCCTGTAGTGTAAAGCCACCTTCCTCGCGGTCTCTCAAACTCCCTGTGTTGAGGTTGAATCATTATTTTGCAAAACGCAAATGCTGGATGCTGAGCCACACTGGTATCAGTATTCCAGTCACTGAATTGTCTGTCTACCATTGCCATATACTTCCTGACACTGAGCCCATTTTAGGAAGGTCCTTTTCATAACCTGTTAAGACCATAAGACATAGGAGCAGAATTTGGCCATTCAGCCCATTGAGTCTGCTCCACCATTGCATGCATCATGGCTGATTTATTATCCCTCTCAACCCCATTCTCCAGCTTTCCCCACATAATCTTTGATGACCTGACCAATCAAGAACCTATCAATCTCCGCTTTAAATGACTTGGCCTCCACGACTGTCCCTGACAATAAATTACACAGATTCACCACCCTCTGGCTAAAGAAATTCCTCATCTCTGTCCTAAATGGACATCCCTCTATTCTGAGGCTGTGCCCTCTGGTGCTAGACTCCACCCCCCCATCCCCCCCCCCCCCATAGGAAACATCCTCTCCAGTCACTCTAAGCCTTTAAATAATCGATAGGCTTCAATGAGATTCTCCAGCCCCACCCTAATTCTTCCAAACTCCTTCACTGTTGACCAAGGAGAGACATTTCCAAAACCAAACAAAAGTTCTGCCTCTGTGGCCCCCACTGGTACTTCCTTTACTCATTGCAGGAGAAAATTCATGATGTGCGTGTTGTTAGCAAGGGTGACCTTTATTGTTGGTCACTAGTTTCCTTTTGAGTGTCTTACTGGGCTCTGGAAAAAGGCAGTGAAAGATTGCCAAGCCTGTCTGGGCCAGCTCAGACTGCAAGGATTGCATTCCAGTATTCACAGCCACACTTCAAAAAAAAATTACTCTTCAACATCTTGAGGTTGTGAATGCAAGCATGTCTGTTTTCTTCCTAAAGGGTAATTTTTATGACTATCTGAAAGCTTTGTTGCGCTTTTTTTAAGAAGTGCACCGCGGTAGGTAGTGCAGTGGTTAACATGACACTGTTATAGATTGGGTTTCGGAGTTCAATCCCAGGGTTCTCTATCAGGTGTTTGTAGGTCCTCTCTGGAATGTGTGGGTTTCCTCCAGGTGATCCAGGCTCCTCCCACTGTGCAAAGGATTACCAATGAGTAGGTAATTGGTCATTGTAAATTGTCCTGTGATTAGGCCAGGGTTAAATCGGGTGTGGCTGAAAGGGCCTGTTCCGCACTGTATCTCCAAGTCCCCTTTACTGAAGGAACCTTTGTTCTCCCCATCACTGAGTTTTGAACAGATGTCCCCTGGATTATAAATCCTTTAAATTCTGAAACCATACCCCACACTAGATGCTCTGTGCTCATCTTCACCAGCAGAAAAGCTTGCCTGTGCACGTGGCATAGCCTTCGTATCACATGAAAATAAGCGTCCACATCTCTTCTGAGCAGTGTATTTTGCACTTTACTACTTTGTCCTGTTTCTCTCCACCTGTGGGAGGAAGGTGAGGAGAGAGCAGCTTTATAAAATAGTCTTTATGGGATTCGGGACCTTTCAGGCTTCTCTGAAATGTTTCAGAATGAAACTTGCCTCAAAATTTATAACAGCAACACACAAGCTGCTGGAGGAGCTTGCATGTCAGGCAGCATCTATGGAGAGGAATAAACTGTGGGTGCTTCAGGCCAGACTGCAAAGGAAGGGTGCAGAAGCCAGAATAAAAATTGGGGAGAGTGGAAGCAGTACAAGCTGGCAGGCAATAGGTGAGACCAGGTGAGGACGAAGGGGCTGGCTATGAAGTGAGTTGGATGCTGCCTGACTTGCTGAGTTCCTCTAGCATTGTGTGTGTCTCTTGAGTTTTCTAGTATCTGCAGAATCTCTTGTGTTCAAACTTCATAACTTGTATTGGTTTCACCTTCCTATTCCCACTTGCCCTCATCCTTTCCAGTCCTGATGAAGGGTTTTGGTCTGAAATATTG